>NC_141140.1:99071033-100336515 GCF_053477565.2 Lygodium microphyllum | reverse complement strand
TTGTTAGCTAGATTCATGACTTGTTCTTCTCTTGATATTTAAGTGCAAGCTTCTCTAATTGCTCACAACTAGCACAAACTCCTAGAATGGCCGCCTAGCAGGTCAGCAGAATAGGGTCACTAGGATTTCTTTCTAAAATAGGTTTTTTAGTGCCTAAAAATGCCTTTGCAGGAGGCAATGACTACTCAAACCTCCCGCAGACATACATAACCCAAACTTGGGACTTCATGCCTTTGATCGCCGGTCCCCAATAAACAAAAAGAAAGTACCCCTTACATACACATACATCATTATTTGCTTAAGGGAAAAGACTCGGGAAGGGGGTGGAAACCACCTAGAATGGCCACAAGAAACTCTTTTGTAGCAAAGGCTCCCTCCAGTGTCTTCATCAACCTATATGATGCAATCACAAAAACTAAAAGCTATTAAATGTACATGCACCAAAGAGACAAACGACCCTCTTGGCGTAAAGAGATCAAGCATTTCATAGCAACCCAACTGGCCCTCTTGTCCTAACGCAATCTAATCATAATATCCAAAGCAACCAGCCTTCCTAGTATAAAATAGATAGGTCATTGTAATCCATGCAATACATGGTCTCCTTGGCATATGCATCACATCCTATCAAACTAACCAGGATACCAAGGATAGCATACAATAGGATGGCTATCCCCATGCTACTCATGCCATGCATATCAAGGCTTGATCTTGGGCTTTTGTAAATCCACTAGCCCAAGCCTTTCTATTGATATAACCTTGATATGGCCTATCCTTCCTTGGGTACCATTGGCTAGGTGAATGACATCATTGGGCTCGCATGTCCCACATTTATTGACATCCAAATGAGCCGGTCGTTCAAGCGACTTAGAGGCTCCTTCGACAAAAAGAATCACAGCTTGGTGCTCATTCAAACCTTCCCTATTTGGGTTTTGACATAAGTCAGTGTTGCAACCCAAACTAGGTAGGGTTTCAATCCGAGACCCATCACATGACTATACCCTAGAGTGGTGCATATTGTCACATGTATCATTATGGCATTTTATCACACCTACGTGGGAATTGATCACAATATATCTGCATGGTGTTATTAACCTTGTATCTAATGCACCAGCCACATTTTGAGAGATCTTGGGTTTCCAAACCCATCTCACATCCCTTCTTACATTCTTAGGTTGCCTCGACTTCCCACATTAGTCCAATGGACTGACTATGGATTTATTACTATTACCAGATGGCCTCATAGCCTTATGGCTTCTATTTAGTATAGGTGGAGCTTTGGCATGCTGCATCTTCTCTACGTGAGATGTCTTTACTTGCTTTTGTCCACTCTAAAATTGCCTATTTATAAGAATCATGCCCTTACTGATAGGAACAACATCTACTCAAAAGCACGACTCATTTAAAGATGGCAAACGTCTCTTTAGATCCTTTCCACTAGCAAAACTAGAACCACCCATAGGATACTTATCCACATTCACAAGCCCAATGGTTCTATCAATGTTATTGTCACAACTACCTTTCATGGGAGCATTGCAAGCCTAGATGGGACTTACTGGGCTTGGAATCTTTTTATCCCCAGGGGGTATATTATCCCTACTATTGCCATTTTCTGTTTGGAGATTTTGGCTACCAAGGTTCCCCTCATAGGCTGCCTTGGTATCAACAAGTGAGCTTTCTCCTTGTAGAAATGGTTGGAAGCTAGGATGCACTTGTACGGAGCAGGGAAAACTCCAAAATTTTTCCCAATCCTTGAGACAAAGGTGAAGGAGCAGCGAGGGGGGGATTTCAGAGAAGAGCCATCACTTAACTCGGAGGAGAAACCGGCCCTCTTGCGGATCTTGCTGTGAGGTAAAGGCAAACAGAGGTGAACCGCCTTTTGGGATGCTACCTTCTCTCAAAGATACTTTCTGGGTTGCTTGTCCACACCTCTTACCTAGAAAAGGAAACCTCAGAACCATTTGAAGCTCGCCCCATGGTCACTTGCATACCTTGTGAATGCTGTTTGTCCTCCTCCACACTCTCAGCATCAGATGGAGACAATTGGATATCCAGGGTCTCAAAAAACTCTTCCTCCTCTTCGTCGGTGGAATATTCCATCCTCACAATAGACTCGTGAGAACCAACCACCAAGCCATGGCTAACAGGATCTCAATGACCCCAGCCATGCCTCATTTTGAATGTCGAACGAGACATGGAGAGGGCATAGATCTACCTGTTGGAGGCACTCACTGTAGAACCAATCTGAAGAAAATGTCGATGATGCCTGGATCCTGCAGGGAGAAAATAAATCATCCTCAATCTCTAGCTATTGGATAAAGCCCGTAGTTCAAGGGGAGGGGGAAGATATGCAATCCATAGCGGTCTTTTTTTCTTTTTTGTTCCACCTTTTGGGGCATTGCCTTCTTTGCAGCCTTAGGCTTGGGCACACTTGGGGGACTTGGTCACTGTCTTCTTCAGCTCCTCAGATAGCTTGTATGAGGCCTTTACCTTCAGGAGCTTGTTCTGCTTCACTAGGTTCCTGAGTTGCACCGACATGATCTTCTTGAAGTTGCCGGAAGAACCCTCTTGTACTTATCCTCAATGTACTTGGCTATGGCCTACTAGCTCGATCCGATGTGCTCCTTCTTCCGATGCTCCAGCCATAGCTTCTAATCAGGCAAGCATTCACAAGCTCTCAGTTGTGTTTGATGTATTCAATCTAGACATCATAAACTTGCTAAGGTTCAGGTTGCATCTTTTCAACCTCCTCTCGTATAGACTAGAAAAGGATTGTTGGCCAATACTACTCATCGAAACTTGAAAAAATAGCCACAATCAATTTCCCAAAATTCTTTGGCTTCTTTGCAACCTGAACAACAGCCACAACAGCTGCTCCAGATGAAATGCCCACAATATTTCCTCTTTGAGAGCAAGCTGTTTAGACATTTCAATTGTTTCATCACTAGAGACCTATAACACCTCATCCAAGATATCAACATCCAAGATGCCAAGAAGAAGCCTATGACACCGGGAAATATTGTTATGCGTATAGTTAGATGAGCTATTGCTAGTTGTGCAATCAAAATCCTAGTTTTCAAGCATTGGGTCAAGCATGAAAACGGTAGTAGCTTAGAATGGTCTGGGTCACATGAGTAAGCTCACATGGGGTTAAAGGTGAGCTTGAGAATGGCAAGAATTTCTCAATTCTACTTTTTGAAAATGGAGGAGCTTGATGAAGGGAGCGAGAGCAGCTTTCTAGCACATTTTCTTGGAAAGTTCTGTGGCCCGTCTGAAAAGAAAATGCTTTTCTATTCACAAGGAACCCTTTATCTTGTGACTGCAGTTCATTGTGAACTTTTCTAGTTGTTGTTGGCTCATCAAGTCTTCACCACAAGTTCATCTTTGCAAATTAGGCGAATGCTCCTTGACAAACCATTGAGGCGCATGCTCAACAGCAAAAGTCTCCAATCTCGAAGGCCATCTATCAAATAAGGACTTTCCACCTCGTTGCGTATGCTTGAAAGGCTCCAATCTGGTAGACGATCTGGCAGGGAAGAGGTTCTTCTTTGTTCTCAGTTGAACATACCATCTGTGCCATTTTGGCCTCCACATCCTCCACCTCAGAGCTAGGAGATTCCTTGATAGTTGCAGTGTATTGAACTTGATGGCATCAGTAGTAGCTGCCCTTGTTCTCAAGTGATACATACCAATTTTCATCCCCTTGGTCCACGTTGTTTGATCTCCTAAAGAGTCTTGTAAACTACTTTCAAATCATCAGGTGATGGGACCTAAAACGGGCCGGCACTGGCTCATGCACTAGCCAGACCTCTATCATGCACTCAACAACCCCACGGCCTCGCGGCCAGGAGCGTTGATGACAGATACATCATCTTCCTAAACATCTTGCATTTGTATCACGTATCGTAGTCCAATTCTAACCCAATTAACACTCCTTAGAGGGAGTCCCTAGCACATTGCCAAATGGCACGAAGCACAAACATAGGAGGTCCTCCCATGGCTGACTGCCGCTACCTCACTGCGACTCTCCTACATCTTGGGGATTGGCCCCTCGATGCGTCGCTAAACATATATAACATTTCGCACATAGTCCACTCAAGGTACCAATTATTCGTATCCAGGAATGTACCATACCTCACTTTACTTCCCCTAGGACCCAACGCCTAGCCTACAGCTTGGGACAACCTCACTCACTCAATGTTGGTCACGATCTAGAGAATACACGTGCTATGCATCCAGGAGGTATTGTCTGATACCTTTTATCATTTTATGCTTCATGCAAATTGTGAATGTCCATGTGCTCAAAAAAATAAGAAAATCAGCATTTGTGCCCATGTGGAAAACATTTCTTTCAATGATTTTGACTATCGCTCGTATGAGGCGTTGCATGAACCTAGCACCAAGGAACCCTCGTGCTACTAGGTTCTTAATTTTTAATTATCGACCAACCTAAATGATATGCATAAAAACCAGCAAGCTTTTCATCATTTCATTCAGCATTTAAACACCTTTTATACACTCTACCCCCTCACCCGTTTAGGTTGTGCATTATTGATCAGTTTAGGGTTCATTTCCATGTTTTTATTGTATGAAAAGCAATAAAAACTCACTAAAACATAAAGGTAGGGCTGAAATGAGGCTAAACCTCATGCTTCAGACCCCCCCATACATCCACAAACATGGTTCTTATTTTTCCTTAATTTTCGGCACTCAAAATCTATTTTTTCCCTATTTTTACCCATTTTTTCTATTTTTCTTGTATTTTTTGCAATATTAAATAACTAAAAATTCCAAATGAGTTGTGGACTGTGGCCCTTAGGTTCATTTGCAGCAAAAACACAAATTTAGTTGGTGTGTCTTATTATATTTTCCATTTATATATAAAAAACACCTAATTTTCCCATATTTCGCGTGTTTTACTTGTTTTACACCATTAATTTCAATCACAACACTTATGATTTTCTGATTTTCTGAGCATAAACTAATCAAACTCATAGCAAACAACATTGTGATGCATAATCATCCCATGGGAACAAATATTCATGAAGCAAATTGCATAAAACATCAATTTCCTTTGTAAAAATGGAATTACCGTTCTTTGCGGGTTGCGGGTTTTTATTTCCCATGTCTCGAGATTGATTTCCAGCCACCATTAATGCTCACGATACTCCACAATTAGCAATCTTCATTCCTCTTGCATCACGGAGCAATCTGGTCTTCATTGGACAAGCATCCGTCATCCATTCTTCTTCTTCTTCTTCACCACATGAATCTGCCCTTAAGGGAGAGAGAGGGAGGAGAGAGAAAGACTGAAATCAGAGATCTTCATAGAGACCACCATCGAAGGAGCGAAGCACAGCGAAATGATCAGTAGGCAGAGGGGAATGAGGGGCAATGATCAATTGATATGGTTGTTTGCAAGCAGGAGATGGCATCTCCATCTTCTTGGCGCAATTTTCGGCATGATGCAGGTGCCATCTTCTCCTCTCTCTCTCCACGATTTGCTCCCAACATTTCATGTGGCATTTCATTGTTGGGCTCCCAAGGGTCACTTACTCATTTTGGCCAAATTTTGTCCACCCCTTCGTATCTTGCCCGGTTTCTTGGCCATTTCTCCGTCCGGACTCCGAATTGAGCTCTGAAAAATCCTGGGCTTCTGGCTCGGCATCCGGCATTGGCCGGTAACTCTTGTCAACCTGCACGATAGTCTAAAAAATTATGAAAAATCAACAAGTGTCGCTCGAGCGCCTTTAAAGCACTTTGGCGCTTAAAATCGTCCTAGATCGAGCCGCTGCCTTCGACGTTGAATATTTTTCCCTTGATATTCGTAATTTTTAGCTATTTTTAAGCATTTCTTGGTATCAAAATTCTGCTCTCATTGGCGACCACGGGATAGGGTGACTTAGCCCGTTGAATCCCACAAGAAATCTGCACAAAACAACCAAAGGAAGCATCAAGCTGATACAAAATAGATACATACTAAACACAGCACAATGCTCACCCTACCCCCTGACAAAACCAAGGCATGACCTCTACAAGGAGTAAGCCTAGCATAATCTGATAAAATATCTGAAGCTAGTCACTAACCAACTGCTCCAATATGGCCAAACTAAAAAGAACTATCAAAGAGGTTGCCCTAAGTGGTGGTCTGAACGACCTACCTAACTAAGGACAACACAACCAGGAGCTCCTACTAGGCGAGGACTCTCATAGCCTGATCAAGAAGTATTTTCTTTTAACACATTTCCTCTTTTAAGGTTTTTATTTGATTGACATACTTGGGTATGTAAAAAGGAGGGAGCTGAGCGTAGTGACCCAAGGAGAACATGGCATCGGCCTCAGGACCTGTCTCGATACCCAAGAACCTACCAAGCCCTCGCAAGGCGACACTTAATCTTTTTCTAACGCTCACTTTTATTTTCGCTCCAACCTTCCTTAGTTTCTTCTTTTCTAGCAAGAAGCCACCCCTAGAAAGACAAGGCATCGGCCCCATGTCTGACTCATCCCCAGGAACCTACCAGGCCTTCACAAGGCAATGATCAACTGCTCATAAATTTTTTCTTTTTCTTTTCTGTTTATAGGGGTTAGAACCCCTTTTTACACACCTTTGTATATATTTTTTTTCCTTTAAGATATTCAGGGTTTCTTTCCCTTTATCCCCATTATTTTCCTTCTGGCAGGCTTCCCTAACGGCCTCACAACTAACAAGAACTTCTGGAACGGCTGCCTAGCAGGCTAGCAGAACAGGGTCACTAGGACTTCCTTCTAAAACAGGTCTTTTGATGCTTGACAATGTCTTTACAAGAGGCAACGACCACTCAGACCTCCCTCAAACATACTAAACCGAAACCTCGGGACTTCATGCCTTGGACACCAGTCCCCAATAAGAAACGAAAAATCCCCTTAACAAGTACACAAACACATATAGCATAAAAAAACCACAGTACTCATAAAGGATAGATATCACCTGGATAGGGCCACAAGAAGCTTCCATGCCACAAAAGGCTCCTTCCAAGCTCTTCTTCGAACCTGTCTAGCATAAAACTAAAACAAGAAACCATTAATCGCACTTGTACTAAATAGAAAACTGGCCCTCTTGGCCTAATGAAATAAAGCACTTCACTACAAAACTTAATCGGCCCTCTTGGCTTAATGAAATAAAACAGAGTAGCACCTACACATCCCTCCCTGAAATTGTACAGATATACAATAATAAGCTCCTTTCCAAGGAGGAAAAACAGGCTCGTAGCCCTAAACTAAATGCATAAGGTTATGACCCATCCCTCCTGCATATATAGCAAGAGGCATACGCATAACATGTTGTCTAATTAACCTATGGGTCCAGGATAATAACAGTAGATTGGTCTCGGCTACTCTTTGTATCACCCATATCAACCATCGTCTGCCATATATCGCATGCTCTGATAACATTCCCCACAAGCGACTGGGTCTTGTTTCATCATTGATCACAACATCCAAACTAGGACCACAATTAAAGAAGAGGTCTTCCTCATAAGCAAGATTTGCTAATGAATCTGCAAACTGATTCCAGTAACGTGGAATCAGCTGAAAAGACACTCTCTCAAAATTTTCAAGTAGGGTCATAGCAGTTCGATGATACATACAAAGAATGGGATTCCGCACTCTATATGTCCCATCTAGTTTATTCAAGATCAACTGGGAATCCCCTTTTACTAACAACTGACGAATACCACCTTGCTTGGCAATATGCAGTCCCATAATCAAGGCTTTATACTCCGCCATATTGTTAGTGAATCCTACCTTGAGATAAGCAGCTAACTTCATCGTAACTCTTCGTCGGGGATCTTGGATTACTACTCCAACACTTCCTTTTTTATTAGGACCCCGAACGCTCCGTCAAAATATAATGTATACGTCCATAATGGGTTTACACAGCCGGCCATCACGAACTCCTCTATTCATAATTATGGTAATCAAAGTTTAGCATGTTGAGAGGATGAATTGATGGCTCCATCCCACCTTCTTTATTGAACTCAACAAGGATACTCGTTAACAGTAGTAAACAGTGATGGCAAAAGACTTTGATCTCCCACACAAAGGTTCCATCCTCTTGCTCAATCACTTTGTATCCTTTGCTCCACCAGATAAGTTTCCCCTGATGGTATCTTTTCTCCAGATATGGGTGCTCCAAATATGGGATTAACCGACCCATCAACCGACTTTTAAGCTCTTCCGCAGGTTCAAATCATTCCTAGCATGGACTTGCAATGCATTTTCTTTGTATTAGGAGACTTAAAAATAATAAGGTTTAATCTTATTAAGATTAACCTTATTTTTAAACTCTACTCCCTGTAGATCAACTAATAGGGCCGTAAACCTATTCTTCCCTAACCTAACAATCTTGTAGGGGCCGTCCCATTTAGGTTCCAGCTTCCCTGGAAACAACTCCCTACGGGCATCATAGTAGAGGACTAACTGTCCTTTTTTAAAGGTATATTTCTTCGCTCTAAGATCATGCAAGTGCTTCATCCGATGCTTAGCCATCTCCTAATGTAATAAGCTCTACAACTTCAGCTCACCCAGGTGGACTATAGTCATGAAACATTCAAAAAGGGAATCCTCATCTCCCAAGGAGTGGTTAATTGCAAACCGTATGGTTGGCAACTCGATTTCAAGGGGTGACACACACTCTTCCCCATAAACCAATTTGAATGGAGTATGGCCGGTAGCTCACTTGAACGTGGTATTATACACCCATACTGCCACATACAACTTCTTGTCCCAGTCTTGTTTCTTCTTAGAGACTATCTTAGACAAGATACCCACAAGCTGTTTATTAGTACTTTCAACCTGCCCATTTGCTTGCAGATTATAAGGAGTCGTTTTATTGTGCTTGATTTGCCAAGCCTCAATCAAGCTTTTGATCATCTTATTTAGAAAATGGGTTCCACGGTCCGACACTAATTCTCTCGGGGGACCGAAGCGGCAGATAATCTGCTCTAAAAGGAAACTTGCAGTCTCCTTTGCATTGTCCTGCCTCGTCGCCCGCACTTCTGACCATTTTGTGAAATAATCATTGGCTACTATAATGTACCTCTTCTGGGTAGTAGACGACGGGGTAATAGGACCCACAAAATCAATGCCCTACTTCTCAAATGGAAGGATAGCCATGATAGGCATAAGTGGGCGTTTCCTATTTTCTCTACTGTCATGCCTTTGATAGGTATCACATTTCTTTACATACTCAAAAGAATCTTGGAAGCTGGACGGCCACCAATATCCAGCTCATAACGCTTTCTGCGCCGTCAACCGTCCTGCAAAGTGTCCTCCACATGCAGAGTCATGGAACTCCTCCAAGATAAAAGGAACCTCGTCAGGCATCACACATCGGAGGTAGATATCATCAACACCTTGCCGATATAGTATCCCTGCGATCAAGGAAAACTTCAATGCCTGTTGTTTGATTTTCCTCTTTTCAGATTTTGATAAACCAGCTCCCATCTCTCCTGTTGATAGATAATGCGTAATGGCAGCATATCAAGATGGGATAGAAGTTGTATCAATTTTAAACATTTCCTCAATATCGTTTCCTTCAGCTAAGATCTCTTTCGGCTCCCGAAATCCACAAGGCATTCCACAATACCCTGCAACCTCGGTGGCTTACTCTTAATCTCATAATCGAACTCCTGCAAATTGATTAACCACTTTGCCAAATGATCAGGCGGCTGCAACTTGTTCATAAGCAATCTAAGTCCTTCCGCCTTCGTATAGAATACTACCTTTTCATAGAGGATGTAGTGCCTGAATTTCTTAGTCCCAAAGACCATCGCAATACACAACTTCTCCATGTAGGTATAATTGATCTCTGAAATGCCCAATTTCCAACTAGCAAAAGCTATCGGATGATACCACTTTTCCTCCCAAATTTGGGCCAAACAACAACTAATACTATGCATAGTGGTTGCTGAAAATATATAGAACACCTCGCCTCTTTTAGGTGCTTTTAAAACGGGTGATTTTACTAGCTCCTGCTTCACATCCTCAAAAGATACCTTACAAGGGTCGCTCCATTTAAATGAACAGCTAAAGGATAATAAATTAATTAATGGCAACGTTCTTTCTGCCAGGGCATTTATAAATCTTCGATAGTACCCTATCGATGACAGAAAGCTGTGTACCTTTTTTGGAGTACATGGTGGACTCATAGCAACTATAACCTTGATCTTTTTAGGGTCAGTTGCTATTCCTACTAAACTGACCACATGGCCTAGCAATAGCCCATAAGGTACTTCAAAGACACACTTCCGTGGGTTAAGAGCGATACAAAATTGTCTGCAGCGCTCAAAGCACTTTCTCAAAATAACCAACATCCTTTCCCTTACAGTGGCTGCCCCCAGGTCATCAATAAATACTTTCAACTCATCTGGGGAGATGTCACCAAAGGTCTTGTCTGTTGTTCGTTGCCACAATCCAGGTGCATTGCATAAACCAAAGGCCATCACATGGTACGCAAAAGTACCAAAGACAGTAATAAAAGTTGTTTTCAACTTGTCTTCTTCTGCAATTGCCATCTGGTTATATCCTGCAAAGCAATCCATAAATGAATATATCTCCCTACCCGCTAATTGATCCAAAATCTTGTCAATAAATGGCAACGGGTAGTAATCCTTAACTATCTGCTTATTCAGCTCTCTAAAATCTACACATAATCAGATCTGGTTGTTTTTCTTCTTCCTGATAACAACGGGTGAACACCATTCCGTGTGTTGTACAGGGAAGATTAAACCAGCTTTCCTTAACTTCTGTAACTCCTCAAACAGACCGTCCCTCAATTCAAAAGGCATACGCCTTACCTTCTGATGCATAGGGCGACTTCCTTCTTTTACAGGAATAGTATGAACAGCCAGGCTGGGAGGAATACCTCTCAGCTCATCATAACTCCAAGCAAAGATATTGCGGAATTCTTGAATCAAGGACACATAGTCCTCCCTTTCTGCTGAACTGAGCATAGACCCTAATTTAATTGGCCACGAATCATTCGGCGTGCCAAGGTCTAACTCAATCACATCCGCATCTCTTATCCTATCTTGCTGTTCTATCGGCTCATTTAGAGTTATCTGATAGATATCCTATGTAGTGGACCCCTCTTTAGATTCATCACTGGATGATGTCTCACTATCAAATGGATCATTTGCTGTTTCTAATTCAGTAGAAGATAAAGGAGCTCTCTCACTTTGAGGAGACTCAGGATAAGCATCGACTATTACTCGATTAGCACCTCTACCCAGAACCACTCGACCGGCAGGTATATCGACTTGACAGTCTGTTCGTAAGATCCAAGGCCTACCTAGCAAAACCCGATAGCTAGGACGTCCTGCAAATCTTATCACCCTAAAGTCCAAGAAGCATTCTACACTTGCAACTGTAACATGGACCTTAGTAACGCAACCTTCTGGTTGTCTTAAACTATCATCAGCCATTCTCAGAAGGGTGGAGCTGTCTTTCTGGATGCCTAGACTTAGCCTCTCCATCAATTCTAAACTCATGATGTTGACGGAGGATCCAGTGTCTACAATGGCATGTTCCACTAATATTCCATCCACATAAGCTAGAACCCTAGGGCAGTTCTTTTCAGCATGGTCAAACCAATCTTCCCCTACTCGTGCTATGCCCAGAGGTTCCACAATATACCCGATACGTAGGATCTTCTTAAATTCCTTGCGTACTCCTGGAGATAATTTGATCAATTGCAAGAGATTCACATCTGGTTTAACTTCGCAAAGAGAACTTGCTAGATCAAAGTCATGATAAGTAGCCAAAGCTCTCTTTTCTCGCCAAACCATTCTCTATTTTTGTCTTAGGACCGGTTTCGGTGCTTCTTTCTTAGCTCTTGCCTTCTTTCTGGGCATTTCCTCATCTTTTTTAGGGTCAACTTTTCTATCAACCGGCTTTAGCGGTTCCCCTTCTATGCTAGGACTCTGGACTTGCGTCCCCTTATCCCCTTGTTTAGGGTTTGCCTCAACCGGTTTTTCCTTATCTTTGTCAACCTTTTTAGCCTTTTGGCCTCTTGTCACGGCTCTTAAGTGAGAGGTTTCAACATTAGGGACTCATACAGCCTCAATAAGGCTAACTCCATTGCCTTGTGGCAACTCTTCTATATTTGTTTTTCCTCTCTGCAATATTTGCCTAGGTGCATCATTCTGCTGCAAGTTATTTCCTTGCACTCTATGATTCACTGGGCCCGGTTGTTTACTCCCTTGTTGGAGAGAAATAATCTTACTCCAACAGGTAGTAGCTAGATGACCCGACTTCCCACAAATGTCACATTTCACATTTGGACAATTTCTGGGGAAGTGCTGTCCACCATACCATTTACAACTGAATCTAGAGGGTCCACCCTCTTCAGGGCGTCGACTCCCTATCAAATTTTGTTGCTTCTTTAAGAAATTAACGTCGACGGCTATTTGTCGATATTGTTTGGAGATCATATCGGTATAATGCTTCATCATGTCCTTGACTTCACCAAGGACATTAGATGCACTCGACTCATAGCCTCGATCGTCAACTCGTCATTCCATTGGCTTAACAATCTGATTTGGCATTGGCTGTTGACCCACAAGAACAATGTTAGAATTCGAAACTTGGCCTCCAACATTTGATGGAGCCAACTGACTTGCCATGGGCATAGTCCCACTCGGAGGAGCCTGTAATAGAGGTACATTCGAAACCATACTCCCTCTCCCAATAGGGTTAGTCATGGGCATCCCTTGACTTCCATTCGTCAATGATGGATTGCCATTAGGTACTAAACCCCCATTAACATTCATTTGAGAGGAGTAGGCCATTTGTAATGGTGCTTTTATTCCCTCTGCCCGCGTAATAGCGTGTCTATATCTGCTAAGGCCACACTGCTCAATTGTACTTGGATATTAAAGTCCAACCCATGCAAAAAGTATTGCAATTGGGCAGCTGGTGGAATGGGAATGTAAGTTTGCAACTTACAGAATACTTCCTTCAACTTCTTAGCATATGCTTTCACATTCTCATGAGGATCTTGTCATGTTACATTCAAGACCCGCAATCAATATTGGCCACCTCTTTTAGGGGCATATTCCGCTTGGAAAGCTGCATAGAATTGATCAATGGTGGCCCATCTTCTCCAATCCCGTAAACCTTTTCCCCATCCAATGCTATGGTCTGAACCCATCAAAGAAAAAGTGAAGTGGCTTTCATGAATCAACTTTGATCATCCTTACATACCTTTAAGTCCATGCCAAATGCAAAGAGGTTAGGCTTGCATCTTGTCTCTCCATTGTCTCTGCATAGGTCTGTACCTTGTTCAATTATTACAGATCTGACTCATCCAACTTTAAATACCATATAACAGACCCATCATCTGCTGTGTCATGGGTATCATGGGCTCTAAATGCTCCCTACAATAGCACCAGGAATCCCCCAGCAGGTCGAAAGCAACCTTATGCCATGTAGTCCTGGAGCATAGAGCATCAGAACTCTGCCTTCTTACTCGTTGCCATTCATACCTTTCTCTCCTGCTAGATACGCATGCTTTTTCTTCTGGTGTCCTGGTCCCCTGTTAAAATCTGTCTGCATGTAGGCAGCTGCAACCCACAACAAAAAAATTACTACAACTGCTGCTCAGAGATGCAATCCAATCGAGTTTTGCAAAGACATTGTGACACAGGTCTCATAGCAGAGTTCTCATAGCAGAGCCCACTTTCAAACAGCCACCACTGAAACATCTATGTCATCTCCTAGTTCAATCCTTCGACTATAGAAACATTCGGTGCCAATTTCACACCACGGGATGCATCAAATTCCACCATCAGAGAGAAGCGTTCCCTTAATTCTTTCACAAGTTCACCAGATCCTGTTTGCTTCTTTGCATTAGCAACTTCTTCGACCAGGTTTGTTTCGGATGCAAGCACCTGTCCATGATCTTTATTCTGCTCATTAAGAGAGTCAATACTTTTTGATTGCTTGACCTCTTATACCTCCAAAGGTTCTGATGCACCTTGCACCTGATGCTCTGATAAGTTAATGCTGAGAACCTCGCCGTTGAAATGCCCACACTGGCATCCTCCTCATAGACAGACGAACTATTCTCTCTGTCTGCCGTGTCCTGCAAGTCTGATGGATCCATTGCTTTTTACACGTTGAGGCAAGATACTTGCCCTCACAATCTTGAGATATCAGAAATGCATCACCAGTTATGTTCACCTTTAGAGAGAAGTGGAGGCGGCCGTGATGATGCCTGAGTTGTGCTCTAGATTGGCTCGAACAAAGGGAGATCAGATAGATTTGCTGGATCACTGGAGCTCATCTGACTGGCCTGTCATCGAGCCACATGAAATTGGGCTTATTTTCAAAGAGCCTGTGGCATGGTTCTCCTCCCATAGCCCAGTTTTTCTGGTCTGGTCCTCTTCTTCTTGATCGCTCTCCTCCCAATATGGCTCTTCTGTATCAACACGCCATTTCCATACAGAAAAGCGGCCTCTCACAATAGTAGACGATTTTCAACTCCCACGTAGCATGTCATCAAAATACTGCTTTGTGTGCTTGAAATCCTCCACACTGGCGTAGCCTGCAATCATTGCACTCCAAGCAATCACTGAATATTCGGCTTGCTTCCTCCAAGTTACCACATTTAGCATACATATCAACCAAGGCAGTTGATACCAAAAAAAACATCTAGCTGGCACCCATCACATAGATATGCACATATCTCCAGCTGTATAGCCAAACCAAATTCTCAACCTCATTTGAATATGATTGGCTTTTTGCGATCCCTCGGATGCGCAGTAGTACGACATCCACCCCCTCTAATCCTACACATCCTTCGGATGGGCCAACTACCCATGATCATTATCGTCAAGATCCACGAACAAATCAATCTCTTCATTGTGTATTTTCGGTATATCAACAAGGTTATCTGTCATATCATCTGTCTCTTCTACTGGAGTTTCTTCTCGTTGCTCTACTCTTGCAAATTCCTCCAATGCATAATCCTCATCATCTCTTTCCTTGACAATCTTGATTCTTTTTCCTACAATAGGCACTCTAATCACTGTCCCATCCAATTCTGTTAGCTCATATGTTGCATTATCAAAGACATGTCTAACTATGTACGGCCCAAACCATCTTTTCACCATCTTCCGAAGTGCAGTATGCTGATTTTCAAGGGTGCTATCATTCCACGAACTGAAGGCGGCATTGGAGAGAAAAAAATTGAAGAAGTTGATTGTTGTCCTCTATTGCATGGCTTGCTTGTAGCCTTCAATTGCCTTCTCCACAAAATTCGTCACCATATGGGGGGTGGCACGTCTCTATAGCCACCATTTTGAAATGATGCCCCCCCAAAAGGAAATCTCACTTTTTAATTGGGGCCTTTTGTCCCCCCCAAAAGGCATGCCCAATTTTCAAATCTTGTTGACCCTATTGACCTTGACAGTGTCCGGCTCCCTGTCTAGCTCGTGTGATGGCCGAACTGAGTTGCAAAGAAACTTGCTTGACCGGCTCGACACCCCGAATGGCCAGAAAGCTATCTATTTTCAATCTGAAAGTTGAAAATTTTACTAAAACTTCGCAACCAACGCAACGACCAAAGTTTTGGATTTCCATCTTCCTTGGTCTCTAAAATTGTTGGATCTTCAAGTTTCACTTTAGTCGGCTTTAAATTCCCGCCTAAAATTTGCACTAATCCGCTTCTTTTCCAGATTTTACAAGACTTTAAAAACTTCTCTCATTGGCGACCATGGGATAGAGTGACTTAGCCCGTCGAATCCCATGAACCGATCTACACAAACAACAACCAAAAAAAGCATTAAGTTGCCACAAAAAATATAATCAACAAAGCACAAGAATAACTCTCATGCTATCCCCTAATAGAATCAAGGCATGATGAGAGCGGAATTTTGATGCCGAGAAGTGCTTAAAAATAGCTAAAAATTACGAATATCAAGGGAAAAATATTCAACGTCGAAGGCGGCGGCTCGATCTATGACGATTTTAAGCATCATAGTGCTTTAAAGGCGCCCGAGCGACACTTGGAGATTTTTGATAATTTTTCAGACTGCTGTGCGGGTTGTCAAAAGTTACCAGCCAATGTGGGATGTCAAGTCGAACGCCCAGGATTTTTCAGAACTCAATTCAGAGTCCGGACGGGGAAGGAGCCAAGAAATGGGCAAGATTTGAAAAGGTGGACCAAAGTTTGGCCAAATGAGTGGTGACCTTTGGGCATTGGACAACTTATGCCACATGAAATGTGGCATGAAATCGTGGTGAGAGAAGGAAGCATGAAATCGTGGGCAGGATGGTGCCGAAATTTGCGCCCCATATCTTGATCATGGAAGATGCAGCCTGCACATAACCACTACAATTGACATTGGCCCTTGCTTCCCCTCTGCCTGCTGGTCTTATCACCGCCCTTCGCCCGTCAAATGGTGGCCTCAATGGAAATCTCTGATTTCAGTCTTTCTCTCTCCTCCCTCTCTCTCCTCTAGAGCCAGATTCATGTGGGAAGAAGAAGGATCGACGGATGCTTGTCCAACCGAGATGGGATTGCTCCGTGATGCAAGAGGAGGGTAGATTGCTGATTCCG
The DNA here is from genome assembly GCF_053477565.2 of Lygodium microphyllum. NCBI lineage: Eukaryota > Viridiplantae > Streptophyta > Polypodiopsida > Schizaeales > Lygodiaceae > Lygodium > Lygodium microphyllum. The sequence goes on along the minus strand of NC_141140.1, from coordinate 100,319,918 downwards.
GACTGTCATGGACATTAATGGCTACTGGAAATCAGTACCGATACATGGCAAATAAAAACCCGCAACCCGCAAAGAACGGTAATTTTATTTTTACAAAGGAAATTGATGTTTTATGCAATTTGCTTCATGAATATTTGTTCCCATGGGCTGATTATGCATTATCTTGTTGTTTACTGTAAGTTTGATCAGTTTATGCTCAGAAAATCAGAAAACCATAAGTGTTATGACTGAAATTAATGATATAAAGCCGTAAAACACGCGTTTAAGAGGCAAAATGGGATTTTTTTGCAAAATAAAGGGGAAACATGAGATATAACATCAATAAAACCTGAAATTTTGTTGTCAAGAAACCTAAGGGCCACATCCCACAATCAATTTCAATTTCTAGTCATTTTTTATTGAAAATAATAGAGGAAAAATACCAAAAAATGGTAAAAAATGAGTTTTAAATGGGAGAAAATTAGGAAACGATAAAAAGAAAATTCCAAAAAATTACATAAGTGTTTGTGAAATGTATAATGAAGGTAGAGCACGAGGTTAGCCTTGGATTACCCTCATTTCTATGTTTTTTTCCGTGTTTATTGCTTTCTCTATAAAGAAATACACATAAAATGACTCTTACACCTATCAACGATTGCAAAACATTAAACGGTAGGGTGAGAGGGGGTTTTGAGTGTCAAAGTACAATCTTAAATCTGATTTATGTGTTGCATCATGGCTATAGGACATTGTTTTAAAGTAAAGGAAAAGGCAGCATGAGTGTAAGGCTCGGTGTCTCTCCTCATTTCAATACATAAACGTTAGCATGGAAGTCATGAAAAGATTGGTTTCGCACGATGCACAATGCTGATTTTCTATTGTTTCTGGACTAAACCATTCACATTATGCACTATGCATGGTTCATGGTATCGAAGGAAAAATCTCATGGACTACATAGCAATTGTTTTCTTAGGACTTTGACCCACGATTGAGAGTGTGAGGTTATCCCTTGCCATAGGGTAGAGGGTCGGTTTCCTAAGGGACTGTGAAGTGAGGAAGCATGGTATATCTCCTGAAAATACGAGAAATATAAAAGAGAGGAGTTTGTGCTCGTATGTGTTATATGTCTAGTAGCGCATCAAAGGGCCAATCCCTGAGATGTAGGAGAGCTGCAGTGGGGCTCCGACTACTAGTCGGTGGAGTGCCTCCTATATGTGTGTGACGAGGCGTTATGCCTAAGTACTTTGGGATCTCCCTCTGAGGAGTTTTAGGGGAATGTTGGACTATGAACTATAAACGCATGAATTAAGCTTTAGGGTAGTTTGTCCTTCAACCTTAGATCGACGCTCCTGGTCCGCGAGGCCGTGAGGGTGTTTGTGTGTCATGAGCATGAGGTCCGGCTAGTGCTATAGCCAGTGCCGGCCCATTTCCGGTCCCATTAGTGGTGCGTCTGCCAGAAGCCACTTATAAGTGGTGGTTTTTGGATTTAGGGTTTCCAGGGACCAAAAGAAAGTTGGTTTATGTCCTCTGACAAGGAACGTCAAGCCGAAATCCAGAAAGCAGAACGTGCTAAGAGGGCTAGACGGCAGTTAGAGATTGTAAGCCGTTATTCTCCTCAAAGGAGTAGCCCAGTACGTATACGAAGCAATGGTCTTAGTGACCCAACTGCTCTACACAGTCTGTTAGGTGCAGGGGGAAGCGTAAGTTCTTCCTCTTCTCCACCAAGTTTACCCACTTCAAGTGGGGGGGTGAATTCACCCGTTCAAGCTCCTATTGCTAATCCGCTTGTCACCATGGCACAGCCTATTGCGATTCCTGTAGGGATGCCGGATTTGCCAGCCTTAGGAGTTCCCTTGCCCATTTTTAATGGGTTAGCGGAAGAGGATGCAAAATTTCACATTTGTGAATTTCAGAGATTGATGTTCAATTATCGCATCCAAGACGAGGGACATCTTATGATGTTCTTCAATATGACATTAAAAGGAAGGGCTGCGGTATGGTATCACAGCATAGAGTCTGGAACCTAACCACCATTGATCAATTCTATGCAGCTTTTTGAGCGGAATATGCCCCTGAAAGAGGTGGCCAATATTGATTGCGGGTCTTGAATGTAACACGTCAAGATCCTCACGAGAACGTGAAAGCATATGCTAAGAAGTTGAAGGAAGTATTCCGTAAGTTGCAAACTTACATTCCCATTCCACCAGCTGCCCAACTGCAATACTTTTTGCATGGGTTGGACTTTAATATCCAAGTACAATTGAGCAGTGTGGCCTTGGCAGATATAGATACTGCTATTACGCGGGCAGAGGGAGTGGAAGCACGATTAAAAATGGCCTACTCCTCTCGAATGAATGTTAATGGGGGTTTAGTATCTAGCAGCAATCCATCATTGACGAATGGAAGTCAAGGGATGCCTATGACTAACCCTAATGGGAAAGGGAGTGTGGTTTCAAATGTACCTTTATTACCGGCTCCTCCCAGTGTGACTATGCCCATGGCAAACCCTAAACAAGGGAATAAGGGGACGCAAGTCCAAAGTCCTAGTATGGAAGGGGGACCGCTAAGACCGGTTGACAAGAAAGTTGACCCTAAAAAGGATGAGGAAGGGCCTAGAAAGAAGGCGAGAGCTAAGAAAGACGCACCAAAACCGGTCCAAAGACCAAAAGAGAGTATGGTTTGGCAAGAAAAGAGAGCTTTGGCTACTTATCATGACTTTGATTTAGCAAGTTCTCTTTGCGAAGTTAAACTAGATGTGAATCTCTTGCAATTGATCAAATTATCTCCAGGAGTACGCAAGGAATTTAAGAAGATCCTGCGTATCGGGTATATTGTGGAACCTCTGGGCATAGCACGAGTAGGGGAAGATTGGTTTGACCATGCTGAAAAGAACTACCCTAGGGTTCCAGCTTATGTAGATGGAATATTAGTGGAACATGCCATTGTAGACACTGGATCCTCCGTCAATATCATGAGTTCAAAATTGATAGAGAGGTTGGGTCTAGGCATCCAGAAAGATAGCTCCACCCTTCTGAGAATGGCTGATGATAGTCTAAGACAACCAGAAGGTTGCATTACTAAGGTCCATGTTACAATTGCGAGTGTAGAATGTTTTTTGGACTTTAGGGTGATAAGATTTGTAGGACGTCCTAGCTATCGGGTTTTTCTAGGTAGGCCTTGGATCTTACAAACAGACTGTCAAGTCGATATACCCACTGGTCGAGTGGTTCTAGGTAGAGGTGCTAATCGAGTAATAGTTGATGCTTATCCTGAGCCTCCTCAAAGTGAGAGAGCTCCTTTATCTTCTACTGAATTAGAGACAACAGACGATCCATCTGGTAGTGAGACATCATCCAATGATGAATCTAAAGAGGGGTCCACTATAGAGGATATCTATCGGATAACTCTAAATGAGCCGATAGAGCCGCAAGATAGGATAAGAGACGCAGATGTGATTGAGTTAGACCTTGGCACGCTGAATGATTTGCGGCCAATCAAATTAGGTTCCATGCTCAGTTCAGTAGAAAGGGAGGACTATGTGTCCTTGATTCAAGAATTCCGCGATATCTTTGCTTGGAGTTATGATGAGCTGAGAGGCATTCCTCCCAGCCTGGCTGTTCATACTATTCCTGTAAAAGAAGGCAGTCGTCCTGTGCGTGAGAAGGTAAGGCGTATGCCTTTTGAATTGAGGGACGGGCTGTTTGAGGAGTTACAGAAGTTAAGAAAAGCTGGTTTGATCTTCCCTGTTCAACACACAGAATGGTGTTCACCAGTTGTTATCAGGAAGAAGAAAAATAACCAGATTCGATTATGTGTAGATTTTAGAGAGCTGAATAAGCAGACAGTTAAGGATGACTACCCGTTGCCATTTATTGACCAGATTTTGGATCAATTAGCGGGTAGGGAAATATATTCGTTCATGGATTGCTTTGCGGGATATAACCAGATGGCAATTGCAGAGGAGGACAAGTTGAAAATAACTTTTATTACGGTCTTTGGTACTTTTGCGTACCATGTGATGGCCTTTGGTTTATGCAATGCACCTAGATCGTGGCAACGAATAACAGACAAGATCTTTGGTGACATCTCCCCAGATGAGTTGAAAGTATTTATTGATGACCTGGGGGCAGCCACTGTAAGAGAAAGATTATTTTGAGAAAGTGCTTTGAGCGCTGCAGACAATTTTGTATCGCTCTTAACCCACAGAAGTGTGTTTTTGGAGTACCTTATGGGTATTGCTAGGCCATGTGGTCAGTTTAGTAGGAATAGCAACTGACCCTGAAAAGATCAAGGTTATAGTTGCTATGAGCCCACCACGCACTCCGAAAGAAGTTCATAGCTTTTTGTCATCGATAGGGTATTATCGGAGGCTTATAAATGCCTTGGCAGAAAGAACGTTGCCATTAACGAATTTATTATCCTTTAGCTGTTCATTTGAGTGGAGCAACCCTTGTAAGGTAGCTTTCGAGGATGTGAAACAGGAGCTAGTAAAAGCACCCATTTTAAAGGCACCTAAAAGGGGCGAGGTGTTCTATATATTTTCAGTAGAGCCACTATGCATAATATCAGCTGTTTAGCCCAAATCTGGGAGGAAAAGTGGTATCATCCGATAGCTTTTGCTAGTCGGAAATTGGGCATTTCAGAGATCAATTATACCTACATGGAGAAGTTGTGTCTTGCGATGGTCTTTGGGACTAAGAAATTCAGGCACTACATCCTCTATGAAAAGGTAGGGTTCTATACGAAGGTGGAAGGGCTTAGATTGCTTATGAACAAGCTGCAGCCGCCTGATCGTTTGGCAAAGTGGTTAATCACTTTGAAGGAGTTCGATTATGAGATTAAGAGTAAGCCACCGAGGTTGCAGGGTATTGTGGAATGCCTTGTGGATTTCGGGGAGCCGAAAGAGACTTTGGCTGAAGGAAGTTATATTGAGGCAATGTTTAAAATTGATACAACTTCTATTCCATCTTGATATGCTGCTATTATGCATTACCTATCAACAGGAGAGACGGGAGCTAGTTTGTCAAAGTCTGAAAAGAGGAAAATCAAACAACAGGCATTGAAGTTTTCCTTGATCTCGCAGGGACCCTATATTGGCAGGGTATTGATGATATCTACCGCCAATGTGTGATGCTGACAAGGTTCCTTTCATCTTGGAGGAGTGTCATGACTCTGCATGTGGAGGACACTTCGCTGGACAGTTGACGGAGCAGAAAGCTTTAAGAGCTGGATATTGGTGGCCGTCTATCTTCCAAGATTCTTTTGAGTATGTAAAGAAATGTGATACATGTCAAAGACATGACAGCCACAAAAATAGGAAACATCCACTTACGCCTATTATGGCTATCCTCCCATTTGAGAAGTGGGGCATTGATTTTGTGGGTCCTATTACCCCGTTGTCTACTACCCAGAAGAGGTATATTATAGTAGCCACTGATTATTTTAGAAAATGGTCAGAAGCGCGGGCAACTAGGGAGGACAATGCAAAAGAGACTGCAAGTTTCCTTTTAGAGCAGATTATCTGCCGTTTCGGTCCACCGAAAGAATTAGTGTCGAACCGTGGAACCCATTTCTTGAATAAGGTGATCAAAAGCTTGACTAAGGCTTGGCAAATCAAGCACAATAAAACGACTCCTTATAATCCGCAAGCAAATGGACAGGTGGAAAGTACTAATAAACAGCTTGTGGGGATCTTGTCTAAGATAGTCTCTGAGAAGAAACGAGATTGGGACAGGAAGTTGTATGTGGCAGTATGGGCGTATAATACCACGTTCAAGCGAGCTACCGGCCATACTCCATTTAAATTGGTTTATGGAGAAGAGTGTGTGTTACCCCTTGAAATCGAATTGCCAACCATACAGTTTGCAATTAACCACTCCTTGGGAGATGAGGATTCCCTTTTTGAACGTTTCACGACCTTAGCCCACCTGGATGAGCTGAAGTTGCAGAGCTTATTACACCAGGAGGTAGCCAAGTGTCGGATGAAGCAGTTGCATGACCTTAGAGCAAAGAAATATACCTTTAAAAAAGGCCAATTAGTTCTCTATTATGATGCGCGTAGGGAGCTATTTCCAGGGAAGCTGGAACCTAAATGGGATGGGCCCTACAAGATTGTTAGGTTAGGAAAGAATAGGTCTACGGCTCTACTAGCTGATCTACAGGGAGTAGAGTTTAAGAATAAGGTTAATCTTAATAAGATTAAAACTTATTATTTCTAAGTATGCTAATATAGAGAAATGCATTGCAAGTCCATGCTGGGGATGATTTGAGACCTGAAAAAGAGCTTTAAAGCTGGTTGAAGGGTTGGTTAATCCCTTATTTGGAGCACCCATATCTGGAGCAGAGATACCATCAAGGGAAACTTATCTGGTGGAGTAAAGGATATAAAGTGATTGAGCAAGAAGACGGAACCTTTGTGTGGGAGATTAAAGTCTTCTGCCATCACTGTTTGTGACTGTTGACAAGTATCCCTGTTGAGTTCAATGAAGAAGGTGGGATGGAGCCATCAGTTCATCCTCTTAATATGCTAAACTTTGATTACCATAATTATGAATAGAGGAGTTCTGATGGTAGGCTGTGTAAACCCATTGTGGACGTATACATTATATTTTGACGGAGCATCCAGGGGCCCTAATAAAAAAGGGAGTGTTGGAGTAGTAATCCGAGATCGCCGACGTAGAGTTACAATGAAGTTAGCTGCTTATCTCAGGGTAGGAAACACTAACAATATGGCAGAGTATAAAGCCTTGATTATGGGACTGCATATTGCCAAACAAGGTGTATTCGTCGGTTGTTAGTAAAAGGGGATTCCCAGTTGATCCTGAATCAGCTAGATGGGACATACACAGTGCGGAATCCCATTCTCAGTATGTATCATCGAACTGCTATGACCCTACTTGAGGAGTTTGAGAGAGAGTCTTTTCAACTGATTCCACGTTACTGGAATCAGTTTGCGAATTCATTGGGAAATCTTGCTTATGAGGAAGACCTTTTCTTCAATTGTGTTCCTAGTCTGGATATTGTTATCAATGATGAAACAGGACCCGGTTGCTTGTGGAGAATGTTATCAGAGCATGCAATATATGGCAGACAATGGTTGATATGGGTGATGCAAAGAGTAGCCGAGACAATCTACCGTTATTATCTTGGACCCATAGGTTAATTAGACAACATGTTTTGTGTACGCCTCTTACTATATATGTAGGAGGGATGGGTCATAACCTTATGCATTTAGTTTAGGGCTATGAGCCTGTTTTCCCTCCTTGAAAAGGAGCCTATTATTGTATATCTATGCTCTTTCAAGGAGGGATGTGTAGGTGCTATTTTGTTTGATCTCGTTAGGCCAAGAGGGCTAGTGTTGCGAGGTTTTGAATGTTTTATTTCATTAGGCCAAGAGGGCCGATCAAGTTTCATGGTAAAGTGCTTTATTTCATTAGGCCAAGAGGGCCAATTTTCTGTTTAGTGCAGGTGCGGTTAATGGTTTCTTGTTTTAGTTTTGTGCTAGACAGGTTCGGAAGAAGAGGTTGGAAGAAGCCTTTTGTTGCGTGGAAGCTTCTCGTGGCCCTATCCAGGTGATATCTCTCCTTTATGAGTACTGTGGTTTTTATACTATACATGTCTGCGTACTTGTAGGGTTTTTTTTTTTTGTTTCTTGTTGGGGACCGATGTCCAAGGCATGAAGTCCCAGGTTTAGGTTCAGTATGTCTGAGGGAGGTTTGAATAGTCGTTGCCTCTTGTAAAGACATTGCCCGGCATTGAAAGACCTGTTTTAGACAGAAGTCCTAGTGACCCTGTTCTGCTAGCCTGCTAGGCAACCGTTCTAGGAGTTCCTATTAGTTGTGAGGCAGTTAGAGAAGCCTGCCAAAAGAAAACTGATGATGGTAAGGGAAATAAAACCCTGAATATCTGAAAAGACAATAAATATACACAACGGTGTGTAAAAAGGGGTTCTAACCCCTATAAAAATTGGAAAGGAAAGAAAGAAAAATCTATAAGCAGTTGATCATCTCCTAGCGAAGGCCTGGTAGGTTTCTGGGGATGAGTCAGACCCGGGGCCGATGCCTTGTCTTCCTAGGGGTGGCATCTTGCTGGAAAAGAAATTAAGGAAAGTTGGAGCGAAAATAAAAGTGAGCGTCAGAAAAGGATTAAGTGTCACCTTGCAAGGGCTTGGTAGGTTCTTGGGTACCGAGACAGGACCTGAGGCCGATGCCCTGTTCTCCTTGGGTCACTACGCTCAGCTCCCTCCTTTTTACATGCCGAGTATGTCAATAAAATAAAAATCCTAAAAGAAGGAATGTGATACAAGAAAATACTTCTTGATCAGGCTATAGGAGTCCTCGCCTAATAGGAGTTCCTAGTTGCGTTGTCCTTAGTTAGGAAGGTAGTTGAGATCACCACTTAGGGCAACCTCTTTGACAGTTTTTTTTAGTTTGGCCGTGTTGAAGCAATCGGTTGGTGACTAGCTGCGAACCTTCTATCAGATTATGCTAGGCCTATTCCTTGTGGATGTCGTGCCTTGGTTTTGTCAGCGGGTAGGGTGAGCACTGTGCTGTGTTTAATATGTATCTACTTTCTATCAGCTTGATGCTTCCTTTGGTTGTTTTGTGCAGATCTACTGCGGGATTCGACGGGCTGAGTCGCCCTATCCCATGGTCACCAATGAGATCGGAATTTTGATGCCGAGAAGTGCTTAAAAATAGCTAAAAATTACGAATATCAAGGGAAAAATATTCAACGTCGAAGGCGGCGGCTCGATCTAGGACGATTTTAAGCATCAAAGTGCTTTAAAGGCGCCCGAGCGACACTTGGAGATTTTTGATAAATTTTCAGACTGTCGTGCAGGTTGTCAAGAGTTACCGGCCAATGCGGGATGTCAAGCCGGACGCCTAGGAATTTTCAGAACTCAATTCAGAGTCTGGACAGGGAAGGAGCCAAGAAATGGGCAAGATTTGAAAAGGTGGACCAAAGTTTGGCCAAATGAGTGGTGACCTTTGGGCATTGGACAACTTATGCCACATGAAATGTGGCATGAAATCGTGCTGAGAGAAGGAAGCATGAAATTGTGGGCAGGATGGCGCTGAAATTTGCGCCCCATATCTTGATCATGGAAGATGCAGCCTGCACACAACCACTACAATTGACATTGGCCCTTGCTTCCCCTCTGCCTGCTGGTCTTATCACCGCCCTTCGCCCGTCAAATGGTGGCCTCAATGGAAATCTCTGATTTCAGTCTTTCTCTCTCCTCCCTCTCTCTCCTCTAGAGCCAGATTCATGTGGGAAGAAGAAGGATCGACGGTCCAACCGAGATGGGATTGCTCCACGATGCAAGAGGAGGGTAGATTGCTGTTCCGGACTGTCATGGACATTAATGGCTGCTGGAAATCAGTACCGATACATGGCAAATAAAAACCCGCAACCCGCAAAGAACGGTATTTTTATTTTTACAAAGGGAATTGATGTTTTATGCAATTTGCTTCATGAATATTTGTTCCCATGGGCGGATTATGCATTATATTGTTGTTCGCTGTAAGTTTGATCAGTTTATGCTCAGAAAATCAGAAAACCATAAGTGTTATGACTGAAATTAATGATATAAAGCCCGTAAAACACGCGTTTAAGAGGCAAAATGGGGTTTTTTTGCAAAATAAAGGGGAAACATGAGATATAACATCAATAAAACCTGAAATTTTGCTATCAAGAAACCTAAGTGCCACAGCCCATAATCAATTTCAATTTCTAGTCATTTTTATTGAAAATAATAGAGGAAAAATACCAAACAATGGTGAAAAATGGGTTTTAAATGGGAGAAAATTAGGAAACGATAAAAAGAAAATTCCAAAAAATTACATAAGTGTTTGTGCAATGTATAATGAAGGTAGCACACGAGATTAGCCTCGGATTACCCTCATTTCTATGTTTTTGTCCGTGTTTATTGCTTTCTCTACAAAGAAATACACATAAAATGACTCTTACACCTATCAACGATTGTAAAACATTAAACGGTAAGGTGAGAGGGGGTTTTGAGCGTCAAAGTACAATCTTAAATCTGATTTATGTGTTGCATCATGGCTATAGGACGTTGTTTTAAAGTAAAGGAAAAGGCAGCATGAGCGTAAGGCTCGGTGTCTCTCCTCGTTTCAATACATAAAAGTTAGCATGGAAGTCATGAAAAGATTGGTTTCGCACGATGCACAATGCTGATTTTCTATTGTTTGTAGACTAAACCATTCACATTATGCACTATGCATGGTTCATGGTATCGAAGGAAAAATCTCCTGGACTGCATAGCAATTGTTTTCTTAGGACTTTGACCCACGATTGAGAGTGTGAGGTTATCCCTTGCCATAGGGTAGAGGGTCGGTTTCCTAAGGGACTGTGAAGTGAGGAAGCATGGTATATCTCCTGGAAATACGAGAAATGTAAAAGAGAGGAGTTTGTGCTCGTATGTGTTATATGTCTAGCAGCGCATCAAATGGCCAATCCCTGAGATGTAGGAGAGCTACAGTGGGGCTCCGACTACTAGTTGGTGGAGTGCCTCCTATATGTGTGTGACGAGGCGTTATGCCTAAGTACTTTGGGATCTCCCTCTGAGGAGTTTTAGGGGAATGTTGGACTATGAACTATAAACGCATGAATTAAGCTTTAGGGCAGTTTGTCCTTCAGCCTTAGATCGACGCTCCTGGTCTGCGAGGCCGTGAGGGTGTTTGTGTGTCATGAGCATGAGGTCCGGCTAGTGCCATAGCCAGTGCCGGCCCATTTCTGGTCCCATCACATGAGAATCCACAAGGGATAGGCCTAGCATAATCTGAAAGAAATCTAGAGTGAGTCACTTACCAATTGCTCTAACATGGGCTGGCTAAAAAACCTAGCAAAGAGGTCATCCTAGTGGTGGTCTAAATGACCTACGTAGCTTAGGACAACTGGACCAAGACCTCCTACTAGATGAGGACTCCTACAGCGTGGTCATTATATTTTTCTTATAACACATGTTCTTCCAAGGTTTCCATACTCGGGTGTGTAAAAAGAAGGGAGCTGAGCATAGAGTGACCCAAGGAGAACACAACATAAATAATGTTTAGATATGTTTTTTGGTCATTTTGACTATTTTGAAAAATTTCTATGACGGAATTTTTTTTGACAAAATTTTTCTAACACAAGGGGATAAGTCTTGTCTTTGAGCTTTGATTTGTGATCAAACGAAGTAGAGTTTGGCCAAACTTCCTCTCAAGGAATTTGAAGAGGGGATCGAGAAGAATATTTTGTCATCTCACAAGCTTGCCTAAATGCCTCATTGTTTTGGAGATATAAGCTCCAAAAATAAAAAATAATGTTTTTTTTCAACACTTCAAAAAAACACATCATGTTTTTTGTGCTAACTTTTTTTTTTCAAATTGCATGTAAGTGTCAATTGGGGAATATTTTTTCAACTTTGGTGCATACTTTTCTTGAAAAATACATCATTTGTGAAAAAGCATATTCTAGTTGCATCAAGCCATTTTGGGACAAACAACTGATCCGAAGTGGTTGTGAATGTAATAATGATTGTGATTATGAATGAGAGTGAGATTGGGATTCTTTTCATGTACATGATATAAGTTCACGGGTGATTGGAAGGTTGAAGCTCCATATCGAAGTGCATGTTTTGATGATACTATTGGTTGATGCTCCTTTTCCCCCATCAAATCATAATACAATTCCTCGTTTGCTCTTTACTTTGTGATTCTTTATCAAAAATTGTGTTGATTCTTATCAATTTATGATGTAACGTGTCCACTAGAATCCTCTAGGACACGTCTTGGCAGTCCATCGGAAAGGCTGTCTAGAGAACTCCACCCGGCACTCCCATGGAATGTTACGGGTTTTGCAATCTAGGTCTCCCCGCGTCTGCCACGTAGCGGAAGTGTCCTGGCCGTTTCCCACCTAGGATCGACCGGAATTAAGGTTTTTCCTGTTTGGTCGTTAACTAGCAGCAGCTAGCGTCAGACCCGAGCGAACTACTTTACGCAGAAACGCCAGGTCCGAAGCGGATTCATGCTGCACTTGGTTCAAGGAGAATGGGAAACGAGAGGGATGCAAGGCTCGACCTCTCTGCCATAAGGCATAATCCCATTCCGTTTCCCTAAAACAGCGTGAATCGGGTAATAGGTAATTCTAAGTCATCGTTCTTGTTATTTGTTTCGGCGATGATGATCATCCCTCTGTTCGTCGAAGATTTTGAGAAAAGTTCCCGGCTAACCGGGACCACCCATCCATAGGACGGACCCATGGTCCATCCTCCGCACTTTCCTCGGTTTGTTTTAGTTATGTAATTACCTACCACATTAATTTGACATATAACAAACAGCTTCTTTGCTTAGCCCTGTTAAGCACTGGTTCCTTCACGTAATCTTATCACAGGACATAAAGAAAACAATGTCAAACAACTTCTTTATTATCATTTTATCCTTTTATCTTTGAAATACAAGGAGTTCCGCTCGTAGGCTTGTCTATATTCCGCCCGAAGGCTATCCAGTAATCCGCAAGGGATCACTATTCCAAGCTTCTGCCCGTAGACTAGTATGCGGGCCTCGAGATCCAATCTCGAGTCACGTTAGCCTCTTGTGCAGGACCCGGAAGGCGAGGGATTTACGGCCAGAGCCCCCCCTGGCACCCAAGCGTCCTCCTGCTCCAAGTAGAGCTCAACGGAAGACCTCACACGGCGGGTTCGGTCCACATTCCCGGCGCGGTCAACAACCCCCTTGGTTAGGGCCAGGCAGGCAGTTGGGGGTAACTGAGCTGCCACTCCCTTCAGGCCTTCAACCTGAAGCATTTATATATCTTTCATCCTTTAGTTCCTTGATCAAACAATGCAAACAGTGCTTTCTAAATTGTTACAAGCACAATCAATTCCCGTGGACGTTTAGCTGGCAAACTGTTAAGGAGTGACTCCTTCTCTCCGAATGCATCCCGCATTCGATCCGGAATCAATTGCAACATGGCAAGATTCCTATCGTCTTTGGGTTAGGGTCATACCCTGTCAATACTTTTAGGTTCTGTTAATGGTAGATTCTGGCGACCATGTCGCTTTAGTTTATTGACTAATCATTTGCGTCCAAGCAAATACCTAGCTTCCCCTCAACTTGGCAAATTTTCCCTAATGAGGATAGAGCAAGAGGATGACTACCCTTTCCCCTTGCAAGTTAAACTTGCGCAAGAACTTGCCAACCTTATTCCAAGGAATGGCAAAACTTCTTACGATCAACCCGCAAGGCTAAGTGACATTGCAACTTATTGCACAGTGTTGCCTCCATTCCAAGAGATCATTTTGCCTAATGAATGGCGTATTCAGGTCACGGAATTAACTTCAGACGAGAAGGAGGGTTTAGGGTGTCTTTTTACCCACCCCATCCTTAATTTCACTAAATCGACAATGTTTAGTCCTAGGGTTCCAACTCAATTCGAGTTTCATCATTTTAAACGCTTGGTCCTTAAGGTAGGAATCCTAGATTATTGTTTACATGAGCATCCAATTAGCTTAACATTTTGGGAATATGGTTAGGACTATTGGGTTTGAAGGTTCCGATTTAGCGACAATGGGAAAGCTTGGCCGAATCCTTAATGTGCTAATCCCTAACTAGTGTTTGGGGTATCTATCGTATTGACTGATTCATGCGTATACGAAATCCTTTGTGGCTAGGTGATTTGGATAATTCACTATGCTTGTCTCGCGTCAAGGATGAATCCTTCCTAGATATAATAAACTAGATCTAAAGAAGAAAAAATAAATGGCTTTGACTACCACAATACATGTAAACCTGCGACTCACTCTATCTTTTATTGGTAAGAAAAAAAAAATACATGATAAGTTGGATACCAACTTCCTTAGGACCTACTAGGCCTTACTTCAAATAATCATATCTGCTACCTTGTTATCTTCACTTTAGAATCTCATGCTTGTTTAAATCCTACAACCTTTCCTAAAGGCAACACTTGATGAATGAATTTTTATGCACGATGAAAGTGCAACATGCAACCCTTACATAACTACAACGTAATTAATTGAGATTACTGTAGAGTTAGTGTTGGTATATTCTTTCTTGCAAGCACATGCCACATGCCAATCCCTAGATTCAATTTGTGATACGCCACCATTACTTTTCGGATAACCTCCTGGGTCTGTGGGCTCGGGGAGATATCCACTTGAATGCTTGGAGATGAACCTCCTGCAGCCGTGCCTTGCAACTTCTTGGGAGCCATTGTAGTCGTGGTTACGAACTCCTTTACTTTCGCTTTTCGAGACGGCTAGGAGATCGATATCTTCTCCTCGCTTGGAAATAGGAATTTCCCTAATCGGATTCAAAAACCGAGAAGTCGCATAGGATCAAGGCCTATGGCCTTAATCCTTAGAAGCTTCTTAAGAAGCTTCTGGGGCCTGCAGCAACGTCGAGGGGGGGGTACCAATGATTGGAAAGGGGTCGTGAAGAAGGCGAGGATGGCGGCGGACTGTGGTGGGCTGGCGGACAGTAGCGGCCTGGTGGATTCCTGCACGACGGCGATGGCAGCAGCGTCCCTTCCTCCCTTCTCACAGCACCGTCGCCTCTCCCTCCTTCCAAGCTCATAATGGCTGTTTTTATAGGCATGGGGGGGGGAGAGAAGGCCTCCACCACGTGGCCCCCTTGCATGGGTTTCCCCCTCCCATGCAAGCCACGACTTTCCCATGTCCCATTCCCCCCCACACTCCCTTTTCTCCAGTCGTGCATCGGCTGGAGAAAAAGGGGTAAAAATAAAAAAATTTACCTTGAATTATTCAAATTGCCCCTCCCAAGCGGGTGTTTTTGTGAGACTTGCGGTTTTGAACTTTCGGTTTTGATTTACCAATGCGGAGGACCCCATTTCTCGCGTGCGGGTCACACATTACACTGCCAATAATTTCAATGCAAGAGATAACCTTTGCACAAGGTTTACGTCATGTGTGGGACGTCAATATTCACGGGTGGGAATATTACATTCTCTCCCCCTTAGAAGAATCGAGATGTCCTCATCTCGAGATAAACTGGGGATATTGAAGATTGAGAGAGTTTTCATCCATCCAGGTAGCATCCTATTCGGGGTAATCTTTCCACTGGACGAGGCATTCTTTCAAGGTTCTAGATCTTAACTGTCTCTCCCTGACATCTAAAATCTTTTCCGGTCTTAGTTCAAGGACTCCTTGACTAGGCATTACAACTTGTTGGTCATCAAGTACATGATTTGGGTTGGGTACATATTTTTTTAAGAGACTAATATGGAATACATTGTGAACTTTTAGGTTATCCGGAAGTTGCAATTTATAAGCATTGGGTCCCAGGCATTTGAGGATTTTATACGGACCGCAATACCTTGGACTTAGCTTCTTGCATTCTCCTAGAGATAAAGAGCTCCTTTTAGGGCGTACACGAATGAAGACCATGTCTCCTTCTCCGAAGACCCTCTCTTGGCGTTTCAAATCCGCATATGCCTTTTGTCTATCTTTGGCTGCTTGTATGTCTTGTCTTATTGACCTTATTTGGTCATCCATGTCCTCCAACATTTGTCTTGAAGCTTCCACCCTTAGGGTAGGATCAGAAAAGTTTAGGGGACTTCGACAATCATGACCATACAATGCCTGGAAAGGGGTCATTTGAATGCTTTGCTGGTAAGAAGCATTGTAAGCAAATTCTACTAACGGCAAGTATTGAATCCATCTCTTCGGCTCTCGACAGCAGTATGCCCTAAGCATATCCTCAATGATTTGATTTACTCGCTCTGTTTGTCCATCCGTTTGGGGATGGTAGGCAGTGCTAAAACAGAGTTGAGTTCCAATAGCTTCAAAGATAGCTCTCCAGAAGTGTGAAGTGAAGAGAGAATCTCGATCGCTAATGATCCTTCTAGGTAACCCATGTAACTTGAATATCTCCTTGATAAACACCCTTGCAATGTCGGAGGCTTTATAGTTTGTCTTTACTGGAATCAGGTGTGCAACCTTGGTAAGCATGTCAACTACAACCATAATGGAGTTGTATCCTCCTTGGACTTGGGGTAAGCCCACCACAAAATCCATACTGATGAATTCCCATTTCATTTGGGGAATGTCAAGTGGTTGCAATTTCCCTGGCATCGTGACATGTTCAGCCTTGATACGTTGGCAAGACAAACATTCAGTGACATATTTGAGAACGTCACCTTTGAGCTTCACCCAGTGGTAGCTCTTCCTAACTGCGTTAAGAGTTTTTGCATAGCCAGGATGTCCTGCGAAAGGGGAATCATGAGCTTCCCATAATATCTTTTGCTTAAGTGACTGGCTTGTTGGTATACATAACCTTGTTCTGTAGTAAATAAGTCCATTGTCAATAGAAAATTCATGATACTTGGCCTGTAACTTCAGATTCTGATCCTTGGTAGATATTTCTTTTATCATTGCTTGGTAGGCTAAGTCATGGCATGCCTCCTCTCTAGCTAGTTCGAGTATAGGGTTGCTTGGCATAGATACCTTTGTAGCCAGAGATCTGGCCGTTGATGGATTCTGCAAGATTAGGGAGTTTAGGAATGCCTTGCGACTGAGTGCATCGGCAACTACATTCTCTTTCCCTGGACGATACTTGATTTCAAAATCATACTCCTCCAATACTTCAATCCATCGACGTTGCCTCATGTTGAGCTCGTCCTGGGTAAAAATCCATTTGAGACTCTTATGATCGGTTACTAGAGTAAACTTGTTACCCAACAGGTAGTGTCTCCAAAGCTTTAGAGCATGGATGACAGCTAATAGCTCCAGATCATGCATGGCATAATTCTTTTCATGACTCTTCAATTTCCTTGAAGAATATGCTACGGGATGACCTTCCTGCATGAGTACACACCCCAAGGCAAGAATGCTGGCATCAGTTACTACCTCGAACTCCTTATTGAGGTCGGGAAGTTTCAGAATAGGTGCTGATACCAAACATTGCTTCAATTGGTCGAAGCTATTTTGCTCGGGAGTTGACCATGTAATAGAAGTCTGCTTCTTTAATAAGTCGGTAAGAGGTGCTGCAATCAAAGCATAGTTTTTGATAAAGACCCTATACCATCCTGTCAAGCCAAGAAAACTACGTATGTCTTTGACGGATACTGGTATTGGCCATTCAAGCACATCTCTGACTTTGGCTGGGTCTACTGATATTCCTTCTGACGATACTATGAATCCTAGATATTCAATCTGACGTTTGAAGAATGCACACTTCTTCATTTTTGCATATAGCTTATGAGACCTCATTGTCTCAAGGACAATCCGAAGTTGAGGTTCATGATCTTCTTCCTGTTTAGAATAAACTAAAGTGTCATCGAAGAAGACAAGCACGAAGTCATCAAGATATGGTCTAAAAATATCCTGCATTAATCTATTGAAGGTGGCAGGTGCATTTGTAAGCCCGAATGACATAACCAAGAATTCAAAGTGCCCATATCTTGTATTGAAGGCCGTTTTTGGAATATCTTCGTCCTTGATCCTGATTTGATAGTAACCTGACCTGAGATCAATTTTGGAGAAGATCTTTGCACCTTGAAGGCGATCGAGAAGCTCATCTATTCTAGGAATAGGATACTTGTTATTGACTGTTGATTGATTCAACCCACGGTAATCAATACATAGTCGAAGTGTCCCATCTTTCTTTTTCTGGAATAGAACTGGAGCTCCCCATGGTGAATTGCTAGGCCGGATGTAACCCTGATCTAACAGTTGCTTGAGTTGTTCCTTCAACTCAATAGCTTCCGGAATAGACATTCTATAAGGTCTCTTTGCAATTGGCGCAGCTCCAGGTATTAGCCTTATTTCATGATCAACTTCTCTTGGAGGTGGAAGTTCAGTTAATTCCTCAGGGAATACGTCAGCGTATTCTTTTAGCCAAGAGGGTCCCTCATGAGACTCTTGCTTTTGATCTAACTTGTTGAGTTTGATCAAGTAAACAGGTAATCCTTTCCTAACCCCTTTTATGATCCGCGATACTTTGGCTAACTGGATCCTTGGCACTCCTGCCTCACCTTGAGTTGTAACAAACTCTCTTTCAGAGTTTCGAAAGGAAACTTGACCCTTTCCACAGTGGATGTGGGCGTCATTAGGCTTAAGCCAATCCATCCCGAGTAGGCACTCATGGATACCTAAGTTCATGACTCTGAATTTGACTGAGGTTTTCTTTCCTCCCAGATAGAACTCCTCCTTAGCAGTTTGCCTGGTACAAGTTACCTCACGACCGTTTGCCAATTCCACAAGTAGGGTAGGTGCTTCTACTGTGGCTATTCCTAATCTCTTAGCACACGCTGGTGAGATAAAGGAATGTGTACTGCCACAATCAATCAAGGTTTTGAAACCTTTACCTTGATAGTCCGACGGTGTTTGAATTACCGAGAACTGGCGATTCGGCCCCTTCTTGTGTAAAGCGGCATGGACCGTCGCTCTTTCGAATTCCGCTTCCATAGTCGGATCTTCCCCTTCTTCTGCATCACATCTTTGCCTATTGATAATGCAGGCAGCTCTTCCTCTTCCACGGGTGGCGGCTCCCTGACCGCGGCCTGCACCTTGACGGTATCCCTCGCTGAGCTTGGGACATTGCCTTTTGAAGTGACCGAGTTCGTTGCAGTGGAAACATCGGAGGTTTCGGCCATTACTGTGAGTAGGAACAAAGTTGTTGACGTTATTTGTCCTTGCTTTCTTCCTTTGTCCCTGATTGTGGCCTTGAACTCTCTTAACTTGGGGTCTGAATGCCCCTCTGTTCGGGTCGCTATAAGACCAATTCTTAATACCCCTTGGTTTAGCTTGCACTTCCTGAATTATAGGTGCCGCTCGAATGAGTGCATCCTGAAGATCTGATGGTCGCATAGATTCGAGACGAGTATTTACAGGTGGATTTAAGCCTGCGCAAAATTTGGACACCTGCTGTGTCGTGTCCATTTGTGGCGCATACTTTAACAGTGAGACAAACCTAGAGTAGTATGCGTCAAGGGTGAGTCCTAACTGTTTTAGCTCATAGAACTCATTCATTTTCTGTGTACGATATGCAGGTGGCAAATATCTGCCTTGCACGGCTTGCTTTAACTTCTCCCAGGTAACGGACCCCTCTGAAATCCCTTGATCCCTGCACCATTGTTTCCACCATAGTCTGGCTTCACCGGTGAGTTTTAATTTGGCGAGCATGGCCTGATTGGTAGGTGCAGTACCAGCTGCTTCGAAGTAGTCCTCCATAGATTCAATCCAAATCTCAGCATCCGACTGGACGAATCTGCCTCTCCCGTCAAACTCGGGTGGCTTTATCTGTTTGAGGAGGAACTTCTTCTCCTGGATCACAATAGTACTTGATGTAGGGGGTGAATTTGGACCCTGTTCCTGGGGTTGTGCCTGGATAAAAGTTTTCTTAACATTATTGTATGATAATTGACATTAGCTTATCTTTAGTTTAGCTATCTCGTAAATCCTGAAGCTACTTAATTTCCGTAACAATCCTAATACACAATCGGCTATTGATAAAAGAAATCCTTATTTATATTTACATGGCGTAGCCTTATACAACATCTCGTGTGATGATAATCCAATCATTACATTTAGTTTGGGGAGAACAACATTGTATTGGATTTGTCTACAGGAACTGTGTAATAGTAAGGTTTTGGGTCATGAATCTTTAGGAATCGATAACTCATCGGAAGCTCAGGATATCCTTTCCGCTGGAATCCATACTTCCCATGACGGCCCAATACCTTAATCCTGTCAGCTGGGATTACACGGGTTACTTCCTCATATACATATGAGTTCAATTCAACCCTCCGACCTCGAATATGCAAAGTCGAATTTACGTGAGCTTCCACAAAAATGAACAGCTTCACGACTTTCAAATCTTCCAACCACTTGATCCTCTTTAGGTTGGTTTGTAAATAAGCGAACCGGTGGGCAGCTATGTAGTAGATTCCTGATGACCCAGTCCACCTTCGTTCTATATATAAAGGTGATGGATTATAAATCTGCTCCAGGATGTTCATCATTTCAATTCTTTGTCTATAATGTGGAGAATGCATTGCAGTCATAAACATGATCCGGAACACCAAAAACTTGTTCCACGCTTCGTAATTCTGCAAGACAGTATTGAAGATGAGGAAATGTTTGGACAGCAACAATTTCTTTACTTCATTTTTAATGAAATCTCATGAAAATAATTCCGTTGTTGGTCGGCTCTGATACCAACTGTAACGTGTCCACTAGAATCCTCTAGGACACGTCTTGGCAGTCCATCGGAAAGGCTGTCTAGAGAACTCCACCCGGCACTCCCATGGAATGTTACGGGTTTTGCAATCTAGGTCTCCCCGCGTCTGCCACGTAGCGGAAGTGTCCTGGCCGTTTCCCACCTAGGATCGACCGGAATTAAGGTTTTTCCTGTTTGGTCGTTAACTAACAGCAGCTAGCGTCAGACCCGAGCGAACTACTTTACGCAGAAACGCCAGGTCCGAAGCGGATTCATGCTGCACTTGGTTCAAGGAGAATGGGAAACGAGAGGGATGCAAGGCTCGACCTCTCTGCCATAAGGCATAATCCCATTCCGTTTCCCTAAAACAGCGTGAATCGGGTAATAGGTAATTCTAAGTCATCGTTCTTGTTATTTGTTTCGGCGATGATGATCATCCCTCTGTTCGTCGAAGATTTTGAGAAAAGTTCCCGGCTAACCGGGACCACCCATCCATAGGACGGACCCATGGTCCATCCTCCGCACTTTCCTCGTTTTGTTTTAGTTATGTAATTACCTACCACATTAATTTGACATATAACAAACAGCTTCTTTGCTTAGCCCTGTTAAGCACTGGTTCCTTCACGTAATCTTATCACAGGACATAAAGAAAACAATGTCAAACAACTTCTTTATTATCATTTTATCCTTTTATCTTTGAAATACAAGGAGTTCCGCTCGTAGGCTTGTCTATATTCCGCCCGAAGGCTATCCAGTAATCCGCTAGGGATCACTATTCCAAGCTTTTGCCCGTAGACTAGTATGCGGGCCTCGAGATCCAATCCCGAGTCACGTTAGCCTCTTGTGCAGGACCCGGAAGGCGAGGGATTTACGGCCAGAGCCCCCCCTGGCACCCAAGCGTCCTCCTGCTCCAAGTAGAGCTCAACGGAAGACCTCACACGGCGGGTTCGGTCCACATTCCCGGCGCGGTCAACAACCCCCTTGGTTAGGGTCAGGCAGGCAGTCGGGGGTAACTGAGCTGCCACTCCCTTCAGGCCTTCAACCTGAAGCATTTATATATCTTTCATCCTTTAGTTCCTTGATCAAACAATGCAAACAGTGCTTTCTAAATTGTTACAAGCACAATCAATTCCCGTGGACGTTTAGCTGGCAAACTGTTAAGGAGTGACTCCTTCTCTCCGAATGCATCCCGCATTCGATCCGGAATCAATTGCAACATGGCAAGATTCCTATCGTCTTTGGGTTAGGGTCATACCCTGTCAATACTTTTAGGTTCTGTTAATGGTAGATTCCGGCGACCATGTCGCTTTAGTTTATTGACTAATCATTTGCGTCCAAGCAAATACCTAGCTTCCCCTCAACTTGGCAAATTTTCCCTAATGAGGATAGAGCAAGAGGATGACTACCCTTTCCCCTTGCAAGTTAAACTTGCGCAAGAACTTGCCAACCTTATTCCAAGGAATGGCAAAACTTCTTACGATCAACCCGCAAGGCTAAGTGACGTTGCAACTTATTGCACAGTGTTGCCTCCATTCCAAGAGATCATTTTGCCTAATGAATGGCGTATTCAGGTCACGGAATTAACTTCAGACGAGAAGGAGGGTTTAGGGTGTCTTTTTACCCACCCCATCCTTAATTTCACTAAATCGACAATGTTTAGTCCTAGGGTTCCAACTCAATTCGAGTTTCATCATTTTAAACGCTTGGTCCTTAAGGTAGGAATCCTAGATTATTGTTTACATGAGCATCCAATTAGCTTAACATTTTGGGAATATGGTTAGGACTATTGGGTTTGAAGGTTCCGATTTAGCGACAATGGGAAAGCTTGGCCGAATCCTTAACGTGCTAATCCCTAACTAGTGTTTGGGGTATCTATCGTATTGACTGATTCATGCGTATACGAAATCCTTTGTGGCTAGGTGATTTGGATAATTCACTATGCTTGTCTCGCGTCAAGGATGAATCCTTCCTAGATATAATAAACTAGATCTAAAGAAGAAAAAATAAATGGCTTCGACTACCACAATACATGTAAACCTACGACTCACTCTATCTTTTATTGGTAAGAAAAAAAAAATACATGATAAGTTGGATACCAACTTCCTTAGGACCTACTAGGCCTTACTTCAAATAATCATATCTGCTACCTTGTTATCTTCACTTTAGAATCTCATGCTTGTTTAAATCCTACAACCTTTCCTAAAGGCAACACTTGATGAATGAATTTTTATGCACGATGAAAGTGCAACATGCAACCCTTACATAACTACAACGTAATTAATTGAGATTACTGTAGAGTTAGTGTTGGTATATTCTTTCTTGCAAGCACATGCCACATGCCAATCCCTAGATTCAATTTGTGATACACCACCATTACTTTTCGAATAACCTCCTGGGTCTGTGGGCTCGGGGAGATATCCACTTGAATGCTTGGAGATGAACCTCCCGCAGCCGTGCCTTGCAACTTCTTGGGAGCCATTGTAGTCGTGGTTACGGACTCCTTTACTTTCGCTTTTCGAGACGGCTAGGAGATCGATATCTTCTCCTCGCTTGGAAATAGGAATTTCCCTAATCGGATTCAAAAACCGAGAAGTCGCATAGGATCAAGGCCTATGGCCTTAATCCTTAGAAGCTTCTTAAGAAGCTTCTGGGGCCTGCAGCAACGTCGAGGGGGGGGTACCAATGATTGGAAAGGGGTCGTGAAGAAGGCGAGGATGGCGGCGGACTGTGGTGGGCTGGCGGACAGTAGCGGCCTGGCGGATTCCTGCACGGCGGCGATGGCAGCAGCGTCCCTTCCTCCCTTCTCACAGCACAGTCGCCTCTCCCTCCTTCCAAGCTCATAATGGCTGTTTTTATAGGCATGGGGGGGGGAGAGAAGGCCTCCACCACGTGGCCCCCTTGCATGGGTTTCCCCCTCCCATGCAAGCCACGACTTTCCCATGTCCCATTCCCCCCCACACTCCCTTTTCTCCAGTCGTGCATCGGCTGGAGAAAAAGGGGTAAAAATAAAAAAATTTGCCTTGAATTATTCAAATTGCCCCTCCCAAGCGGGTGTTTTTGTGAGACTTGCGGTTTTGAACTTTCGGTTTTGATTTACCAATGCGGAGGACCCCATTTCTCGCGTGCGGGTCACACATTACACTGCCAATAATTTCAATGCAAGAGATAACCTTTGCACAAGGTTTACGTCGTGTGCGGGACGTCAATATTCACGGGTGGGAATATTACATATGACTAGTTGAGTTTTACAATTTTTGAGTTGTATTTAAGCCCCATCTAAATATAAACTTAAGGCCGTATATTATGTGTATAGTTGTATTTTTATATAGGCAAAAAGGGCTCCAATCATAATCTATAGAGCATGCAAAAAAGGCCTTGGAGTATTGCCTCATCATTTGCATACAAGTATGACTAATCCATCTCATCCTTGGAGTATAACTTCATCATCTACATATTGGCATGATTATCCATCTTATACTTACCTCTTTGGGACGCATCAATATTGACTATTGCATGTTGATGCATGAACATAGTTTATGCATAGCAATAGTGTTAGGGCGTATAAGGGAGAAGGACTTAACCATAGGGGTCGAGGTAAGAAGGTTGGAGAGAGTAAAGATAGAAAATATTAGGAAGTAATATTGATTATGAAGTTCAAAAATATGAACAAACTATAATAAACTAAATCAAAGCTCTTCAATTAATGACATGTACATTAGTTCAAGTGCAATTTTTCACTACAAGTGAGAGCATGAACCCTTTATGGATCGATTTCCCAAAAACTCTATATCAATAGTTTGATACCTTGACATCTATCAATTCAATGCTATATGTTGGGGGTAAAGGTGCCTCCATCTAGCCACTCGTGTATTACTACACTGACAGTCACTGCCACTGCACACTACAGGTGGCGTGCTCCCATCACCATCACTTTATTCTTTATTCTTTTAGTGACAGTTTGAATAAAGGAAGGCCCGGTCACACATTGTGACTGTTGGAGTTCCCATTTCTTGTCTCTCTCTTTCTTGCTCTTGCTCTCCTACCATAGCTCTCAAGTGCAAGCTTCGATCCTTCTCACCTTTCAACTGGTATCACAGCACAGCTTCCCGACTCTTGAGCTTGGCTCGTGGCATTCTCAGCTTCCCATTGACTCCCCACTCGCATTGGGTCTCCTTCCCGGCGGCCATAGCTCATTCTCTTGAGCTCCCGTCACTCCTCGGCTTCCCGAGCTTCTTCCCGGCCTATTGAGACACCATCAGGGCATTGACATTGAGGTATTGCTTCATTTTTTCAGAGTTTTACTTCAGTCCACAGGTCTAGGTAAGTAGGGTTTTCACAGGTTGTGGGCAGCCATAGCTCACACCTCTTGGAGCTTCCTTCACCTGGATCTTGCTTCCAGCCTATCAAGGCTTGCTGAGGCTTGGTGTAGGCCTTCTTTGGTCCCCATTTGTGCCCCTTTGGGCCCCATTGTTGACACGTGGGACAGTAGACCCCCCTAGCTAGCTCACGTTTTTTTTGCGCCTGTTTCAAAATTTGGCCCAAAAATCACTCTTTTTGTCATATCGCGGGCATTCGGAACCTAATTCAGGCAAGGTAAGAGTCTAAGTTGGGGTTTTGGCACGCTTCGGATGTGATGGTGATGTCAAATTTTCCAAATTCTGATGACAGAATATTCTGCAACATATTTCAGGTCTGAGACAGCATGCATTTGTATGCCTATGGCTTATGTGATGCTTCTACTAATGTCTCTTGATATCGGATCACTTGTGGATGTTATGCCTCTTATGTGAGATGCATTTGGAGCTGATTTAGGTCAAACATTGACTATTTTGAACAATCCCAGATTTGTCCAAAATAGGGAAGCCACCTGTTACTTCAATTTTATGCTTACGAGTCTTGGCATTTGATGCCCGATTATGCCCGGTTGGTCCTTATACATATGGGAATGTATGCCTATGGTTGAAGCTATTTATGCTACAATTGGGTTATGCCTATTGGTCATGGGGTGCTCCCAGCTACTCGGTATGATGTCATGATGTATTTGGACTATGCCACATGTCTTGTTTATGCTCTGAAATGCTTTTGAGCTGAGATTAGAGCTTGATTTGGGTTTGACTGTCACTTCTTTGCAGCTGGCATTTCATCTATGACATGGTTTATGCCTAGGCTACCCAATACGGGTTATGATGTCTTGGTGAATGCTTTATGCTTTGGCTGTGGATGGTAGTTGTTTGAGCTCGTCTCGACATCCATTTGAGTATTCCCTTGAGAAGTTGGACATTGACTTGGATTTTTCTATTACGACTTTGCTTTTTCCATTACGACCTTGGATGCTATTGAGGCATTGTCTTGGTTACCTGTCTTTGGTACTTTGACTTGGTTTACTTGAGTTGTTGAGCTCGTTTATTCGTCTTTTGAGCCAGTGGGAGAATCTTGTATGCTTGACCAACATTGAGCAGGAGGTTTATGCTATTTGAGCATTTTGTAGATACTTGAGACTTTGGGATCTCTTACACTTACATGTTGCATGGTTCATGCACTAATATCTTGGAGTTGCTTTTGACCTGAGCTTGGGCTTTGCACTCTTGTGAGAATACACCTATTGGTGTCAGGTCTTGCCAATGTTATGTATACTTTGTCCTGTTGTCCAAGGGGTATGCCTACTCACACTGACGGATGCTTTGGTGACATGTTTGGGTGTTTGCTCAGGGTCTTGATGACTGTTTGGTGCTGATTTATGCCCATTTATGACTGGTCATGTCTTGGTTGTCATTTATTGACTTGGTGCAGTGATTTGGTCAGAAATTGACTCTCACAGTACCCTGCTGTCATTTATTACAGCAAGCATATAACTCCAAACTGACATGGATTTTTCATGCTGAAATATTTTGAAATGATGTACTTTCACTAGTACTTGGTGGGCAGCAGCTTTGGTTACACTTTTCTTGCCATTTTTCTCTTGATTTTGATAAATTTTTGGTCATTTTCTGTAGTAAATAGCAAGCAGTTTGAAACTGTCTGCAGTCTTCCAGCCTGCATTATGGCGAGTTCGTCCACTGATCATGCTATTTTCAACATCACTAAGCTTGATGGTACGAATTACTCTTATTGGAAGAGGCAGATTTGACAGGTGTTGGTGCAGAAATCGCAGATCAAACCTTTGAGGTTGAGTGGGCATCCGCCTGCAACTATGCTAGATGAGGAATGGCTTGAGCTTGATGAGTTATGGAAGTCCACTATTGTACTATCTCTCACAGAACAGGCTCATTACAATGTATTTGAGGAAGAAATAAAATCAAGAATCTCTATGACAAGAAAAGTCCAGCAAGTCAGATGTATTAGCTGAAGTAGCTTATGGATCTGTGTATGAAGGAGAATGTGACTATGTCTACTCACTTGAGCTAGTTCCATGCTATACTCAAGAACTTGATTTCGCAGGACATCACTTTTGTAGAGGATGTCACTCCTCTTTTCTTGCTTGGTACTCTTAATGAGTCATGGGATGTATTTTGCACTACATTATGTGTCTCTACTGCTACCTTGAAATTATCTGATGTTGAGAGTGCTCTTCTGTAGGAAGAGGTGAATCGTAAGAATTTGGATGCCTCTCATGTGTCGCATGCTATGACAGTTAAGAGGCAGGAATGATGGGCATGGAAAGCATGGAAGTGGTAGTGGCCATGGACAGGATTCTCAGAAATCTCCATCCAAGTCTTGTGGGAAGTCACATAGCAAATCCCGTGGCAAGAATGCAGATATTACTTGTCACCATTGTGGGGAAAAGGGCCATATTAGGCCACAATGCAATGAACTGCGCAATGAAAGGTGCAAAGATAAGGGGAAAGAAAAAGTGCAGGTTAAGTCTTCTGATCGCAGTAGTAGAGTGCCTGCAAAGTCCAGTGTTAAAATTGAAGAGATCAATGTTATGCAGCCTAAGGATGTTGATGATGATGATTATATCCTTGCAGCTTTTTCTAGTGCTTCGCAAATGACAGAGATACACTCTATGTATGCACAGTGTTGGCTCTTGGACTCAGGTGCATCCTTTCATGTGACACCTTGCCGAGAGTGGTTTCATTCATATCGTACTATTTCGGGTTCTATGCACTTGGGTGATGACAGCTCTCTTGATATTGTAAGAATTGGTGATGTTAGGCTGCAGTTTCCTTTTGACAGCAGTTTTGTTATGCAAGATGTACATCATGTACCTACTTTGGCATGCAGTCTCATATCAGCTGGACAACTTGATGACGTAGGTTATCATGTATCTTTTGGAGACTCTGCATGGAAGATAACTCGTGGCAGACTTGTGATTGCGAGAGGTGCCAAGGCTGGTAGCCTCTATCCCTTGATTGTATCTGCTTCTTCCCTTGATCATGTTTTGTCTATGGGTTCTATCCCACAGGTATCTCCTTGGCATGCCTGTTTGGGCCATATGTCTTTGAAGGGAATGAAAATGCTTTCTGGTTTGCAATATTTACCGCCCCTTGATTATGCATGTTTTGATTCGTGTGAGCATTGTCTTTATGGCAGGTAGACTAGGCCTATGCATAAGAAGTCTGGTAGGCCATGCATGAGTGAGCCTTTGGCATTGGTACATTCAGATGTTTGTGGGCCCATGCCTTGTCAATCTATGGGTGGTGCAAAGTATTTTGTTACGTTCATAGATGATTTTTCACAGAAAGTTTGGGCTTATCCCATTAAGCTGAAATCCGATGTCTTGGTTGTGTTTCAGAGGTGGCTTGCATTGGTTGAGAACCAGTCTAGGTATAGGCGAAAATGCCTAAGGACAGATAATGGGGGTAAGTATATCTCACGTGCTTTTGAGAAGTTATGTGATGAGAGGGGTATTAAGCATCAATTGACCGCCCCCTACACCCCCCCTACACCCCCCCAAAATGGTATTAAGCGTTATGTGATGAGAGGGGTATTAGTCAGTTGACTGCCCCCTACACCCCCCCAGAATGGTTTGGCTGAGCGAATGAATAGAACCATCTAGGAGCATGTATGTAGTATGCTTAGCCACGCAGGCCTACCACATAGCTTTTGGGCTGAGGTAGTTAGTACAACTGTGCATATCATAAACAAATCACCTTCTAGTGGTTTGGATTTCTAGGTTGTAGAGAAGGTATGGGCTGGAAAACCTCCCTCTTATGTGGATCTCCGTGTCTTTGGATGTGAGGAATTTTGCCATGTGCCCAGGGACAAGAGAAGTAAGCTGGATCCTAAGAGTATCAAATGCATTTTCCTTGGTTATGGGGATCCAGGCGAGATGGATTATCGTCTCTGGGATCCGTAGGTGCGGAAAGTCATCCGCAGTCATGATGTAGTCTTCCATAAAGACAAGATGCATAGGTAGCCTGAGAGAGTTGTTGAGATCCGCAGGGTCATATTTCAGGAGGAGCCGAGAACTCCTGTACAGCCAGTTGGACAGCCTACAGCTGCAATAGATACTCATGGTCAGGGTGTTGGATAGGCAGCTGGGCAGGCAACAGAGCTTGCCTTGAGATGGTCTACTAGAGACAGGCGTCCACCTGATAGATTTTAGCCCTCGATGCATTATGTCTTGGTTACAAATGTAGGAGAGCCTTTCACTTATGATGAGGCTATGCACAGGGGTGACAGTCACTCCTGGGAGAGGGCTATGCAGTCAGAGATAGACTCTTTGTATAAGAATGAGACTTGGGATTTGGTTTCGTTGCCTGAGGGCAAGAAGGCTTTGCCATGCAAGTGGGTGTACAAGCTGAAAAGTACCCCTAGATACCCCAAGCCAGCATACAAGGCTAGATTGGTAGCAAAGGGTTTTAAGCATGAGCATGGTGTGGACTTTGATGAGGTCTTTTCTCCTGTGGTTAAGATGGCCACCTTGTGCTTAGTCTTGCCTTTGGTTACTCAACTTGACTTGAATTTATGCCAAATGGATGTCAAGACGGCTTTCTTACATGGGGACTTGCATGATGAGATTTATATGGAGCAGTCTAAGGGCTTTGCATAACCTAGTAGGGAGCACCTAGTGTGTAAATTGAAAAAAAGTCTTTATGGCTTGAAGCAGGAACCTAGGGAGTTGTATCATAAGTTTGATGCCTTTATACACTCACAGGGCTATAGCATGAGTGTTGTGGATCCGTGTATTTACACGAAGAAAGCCCGTGATGGTTCTTTATTGATTTTGGTACTCTATGTAGATGATATGCTGATAGCAAGGAAAGCTCATGATGAGCTAGATGCTCTTAAGGCTCAACTCAAGAAGAGCTTTGAGATGAAAGATCTCGGACAAGCCTCTCACATACTTGGTATGCTCATTAGACACGACAGGCATTAGGGACTCCTCTACTTGTCACGGAGGGAGTACATTCATAAAGTCCTTGAGCGCTTCCACATGCAAGGTGTAAAGCCCATTGGATTTCCATTGCCTTCTTATGTGAAGGTATCACAGGCTAATTGTCCGCAGACAGATGAGCAGAGGGCCGAGATGGTATCACAGGCTAATTGTCCACAAACAGATGAGCAGAGGGCCAAGATGGACAATTAGCCTGTGAAGGTATCACTGGCTAATTGTCCGCAGACATATGAGCAGAGGGCCGAGATGGCCAAGATTCCCTATGCATCCGTAGTGAGCAGTCTTATGTATGACATGATCACCACTCGTCCAGATATTGCCTTTGCAGTTCGTGTTGTGGCACGCTATATGGCTACACCTGGTAAGAAGCATTGGGATGCCGTGAAGGGTATCATGAGGTACCTAAAGGGCACTGCAGATATGTGCATATGCTATGGCAGCCAAGCTACAGGAGTCATGGGGTATACTGTGACTGTGATTATGCAGGACATGCAGATAGTAGAAAGTCCACTTCCGGCTATGTATTCACCTATGTTGGAGGTGCTATTTCTTGGATGTCCAGGGTGCAGAAATGCATGGCCCTTTCTACTACAGAGGCCGAGTATATTGCAGCCACTGAGGCTTGCAAGGAGGCCATTTGATTGGGTCATTTGGTTGCTGACCTTGGTGTTGATGCTATCCCTACACTGCATTCGGATTTTATGAGTGCTATTCAGTTAGCCAAGAATTCGGTCTTCCATGCGAAGACGAAACACATTGACGTGAGGTATCACTTCATACGTGGGGTCGTTGAGGACAAGTCGGTTGACCTTGTCAAGATCTCGACTGACTAGAATCCTGCAGATTTTCTGAGGAAAAGCCTCTCTATAGAGCGCTTTGTCTTCCTCAGGAGATTGATGGGCATGGGATGAGATGATGTGTTTCCTCATCCTGTTGTACATGTGTACATGTTGTACTGTCTTTTTCTTTTTCTTTTCACTCCTCACTAGGGCAAATTCTCCTTTAAGTGGGAGGTTGTTGGGGCTGAAGGCGCCTCCGCTGTGAGAAATGCGGGATCTAGAGCATGGCAGTGAGTTACGGTGGATGAAAGGAGAAGTGTGGACTCATGATGAAGAAGATAAAGACACTGTTTGTTATACAAGTGAATTAGGTTCCAAGATTGAAACTTGGACTCATAAACACAATCTTGTGTATGTGGACAATGACATTGACACTTTACTGAAAAGAAAAGAGTACTATCATTGCATTAAGAAAAGGAAGCAAGTACAATGCTTTATAGGAAAGTAGGAAACTGCAGTAGGCACCATTGTGCATATGGGATAGGTTAGCCTGCATGTCCTTGACCCTGAAGCTCCATACAAAGAGGCTGTCTAGTGAGTGTGATTGCTGATTCTCAACACCCCTCCTCAATCACAACTAAAAAGCCACAAAGTGTGTAGAGGCTGTAATGAGAACCACCTGCAAAGTGTGGGCACCAAAACATGATGGACATCCAGAGGCTGTAACAGGGGCCTCACAAAGTGTACAGGGACTGTAATGCCAAGTTACATGAGGAGTTTACAAAGCTTATGGCAGGAAGCATTAGGGCAAGTAAATACAAGGCTTTTAAAACAGTCTATCAGAGTTATGAGAGTAGAAGGACTGATGAGTCTTGTCCTTCCAATCCTGGTGGTCTTCATCTTCATCTTCTTCTTCCTTTGCTCCATTTTCTTCTTCTTCTTTGACTGCGACTAGGTAGGCCTTTTGGGATCTCTTTCTTGCGTGGCAGAACTTCTCGGTGTGTCCGGTCCTTTTGCAGAAGTCACAAAAGACTCCTGATCCTTCTTGCCTTTGTACCTGTTGCCAACATATAATGCATGCTCATCTCTAGAGGTACTTGTTTCTTCCTTAGTTTTTAGCTTCTTTTCCTCTTCTAACAGTGATGCCTGGATATCAACAAGTTCAGGATTTGGCATGTTGATTAAAGTTGTTGATACATTATTATATTCAGGAGGCAAACTCTTAAGTAGAACACCGATGCAAACATCTTCATCCATTTTAATGTTGATTCCTGCAAGTTGGGTTAGGAGTCCTTCCATGTAATTGAGATGTGTGGCAAGTGATGTGCTGGACTTCATTTCAAGCCTGAAGAACTCAATCAGGAGACCATACTTTGATTATTTAGATTGTGCACCGAACAAGGTATCAAGTCTTTTCCATGTATCCTGTGAGGTCTCACAGTTATCCACATGGTGGATATAACTATCGTCTAGCTCCAGTTTGATAATGGCCTGGGCTCTGTCATCATTCTTTTGCCAAGTAGTTGCAAGGTCCGCGTCCCGAGGTTTCTTCTCTTTGCCATTTGTGATGGCCCAGAGACCCTTTTTCATCAAGATGAGCTTGATGCAGGTTTGCCAGGTGTGAAACCCGACTCCTTTGAATCGAGCATTTGGAGAGTCTTTTCCCATGTTGAAGTTTCAAGATCAGCAGCAAATCAACACCAGAATTCTGAGATTTTATTAGTAGAAAAGCAGAATGCAGTGTGTCAAGAGACACAGTTAGTGACAGTGTGAAAACACACTATGTCAGTGTTGATGTTGAGCTTGATTCTTCTTGTTCGGGATCGTTCGGTCGTTCTTTAATCTTCTCAGGTTCTTTCCCTCCTTGATTTGATGCTGGGTTAATGGATTAGAGTAGGATTTAGCTTGGTTTAGTGTTAGGAGTGAGAAAAACTGAGGAAAAAAAGCTTGAGAGATTTTGGCTATGGTGGAATTAGGGTTTCTGAGACAGGGGCCTGGTTTTTCTCAGATTGCAGGAGCTATACTTGATCATTTTCAAAAAAATTTACATGTCCAGGAAGCTTATGTCAAGGGCTATCAAAGCCCTATGGAAATCATCCAGATCGTGGACAGCACGACGTAGGCAGAGGGCGCGAACAGCCACGGCACAGTTTGGGGCAGCGACGTCGAATTTGTGCAATGCCAGGGTTGTAGATCACCAATGTGGTTGTTTGTTGTGCCAGGAGGGAGCACCCTGAGTGAAGGAAGATATGTCTAGAAGGAAGTTCCTGAAGATATGCTCTACAGAGAGAGATATGAAGGCTCCATGGAGGGTATGTCTTGCAGGTCACAGTTGAAGACTATGGCAGTGACTGGGAATTTTCACAATGCTGAGCTTCAGATAGCCAAATCTCCTAGATTGATGTGATACAGGGAAGCTTTGTGAGTTGGGGAATACTTTTCCAAAAGGAAGCTCCAAGATATTTGACCTGTGGAGTGAGATATAAGCAGCTCAATCTGATAGGATGCAGCTGGCTATGGCTGCCATGGAAGCTTCAATGAGGATAGAGTTGGGAGATGGTCATGAGATGGAACTAAGCTGACCAGAGATTATCATGAGCTGAGAGAGAGCAGAGGAGAGCTAAGCTGAGCTGAGCCATGCCCGACTGGGCTCTAATACCATGTGAGAAATGCGGGATCTAGAGCATGGCAGTGAGTTATGGTGGATGAAAGGAGAAGTATGGACTCATGATGAAGAAGATAAAGACACTGTTTGTTACACAAGTGAATTAGGTTCCAAGATTGATACTTGGACTCATAAACACAATCTTGTGTATGTGGACAATGACATTGACACTTTACTGAAAAGAAAAGAGTACTATCATTGCATTAAGAAAAGGCAGCAAGTACAATGCTTTATAGGAAAGTAGGAAACTGCAGTAGGCACCATTGTGCATATGCATGGGATAGGTTAGCCTGCATGTCCTTGACCCTGAAGCTCCATACAAAGAGGCTGTTTAGTGAGTGTGATTGCTGATTCTCAACATCCGCTAGCCGCCCGTGTATTACTACACTGACAGTCACTGCCAGTGCACACTGCAGGTGGCGCGTGGGCGCCCATCACCGTCACTTTATTCTTTATTCTTTTAGTGACAGTTTGAATAAAGGAAGGCCCATTCACACATTGTGACTGTTGGAGTTCCCATTTCTTGTCTCTCTCTTTCTTGCTTTTGCTCTCCTGCCATAGCTCTCGAGTGCAAGCTTTGATCCTTCTCACCTTTCACTATACATAGGCATTGAATTCCATGTTTATATCATGAAACATATGGCACAAATCAGCATCAATCATTCAAACATATTAGTAAATGTTAGAAAGCATAAAGTCCTGACAAAACCTTATGTGGGCCACTAAACACCAAATCTATGCCTAGTGATAGGGAGTAGGATTCCTTCAATAAATTCCTTCAAAAGCAAGTTTGAAGCTCTCTAACATCATGGATAGCATACTACTTTGTTTTTTCTACTATACTCTATCAATTTCAAACCATAAATATCTTAAGAAACTCATCTCTTGCTGCCTAAGTTCATCCAAAGAAATCTCATCATGTACATTGAGCATTTATCTCTTGCAAACTAGCAAAGTCTTCACTAGTAGTATCCATATACAACTACTATGTTGATGAAATTTTTAATTTTAGCAATACATAGTTGTTGTATACCCTATTTTCATTGCTCTTTCTATCCCCAAAACATCCACAAAGTCCTCTACTTGATGCCTCAAGTACTAGACTAATTCTAAAGGTGTATTAGAGAGTGTCTTCAAGTCGGTAACTTCATAATCTTTGACAAGATAGAAGAAGAAAGTTGTTTACTACTACATTGCCATGTTTTAGATAGTAAAGACATTTTACATATTGGTCCTAAAACCCTCTTCTCGGTTCCTTCCCATAGGAGGATTCGATGTCTCGCTTCTATATGATGGTTTGATAGCTTTTGAAAGGCCACAAGATGTATGAAAATTGACTCCCCTACTTCTCCTATTTTTCAAGTAAGAAGGTATTGAATTTTTTGCATCTATTTTCTCCCCTTGGCTGCCCCACGACCCTCTACTCAAAACTTTCCCTTTTCACTTCATTACCCTTTGCGTGATCACTATTTGTGGACACTTTTAACTTGTCCCATAAGAATTGGACATTATCTTGGGCACTCATGTACTCTTGTCACCTGGACTAATTATTCAAAACCCTATAACTCTCATGTTTCTTGCCAAACACTGGTCATCACACATGGATGAAATCATGGTATTTTTATGTAGCTCCTAAGTTTTTAGTAAATGGACACATTGCATCATGACATTCACCCCCTCCAAATTTGCACATCCTTTGACATGTGCCATAGTATCAGTCATTTGTCTGTTTGCAACCCTCAACATCCACCATGTCATCCTCTTCTTCCTCTTCCATACTATCATGAGTAGAACATGTCTCTAGATCTTGTATCTCATATGAATTGCACTCCCCTCTTTTAGAGAGCTTGATTAGCTTCCCTGCAATAGGAGACCTCAATGCTCTCTTGTCTAATTTACTGATAGAATAGATAGCATTATTATGTACATGTTTTTCCACATACCGACCAAACCACTACTAAGAGACCTTTTTAAATAGCACTATGATGATTTTGTAAACTAATGCAACATGACTAGTCACAATCTAATAAAAATCAACACATTTTTTGATAGAGAGACACAAGTAGAAAGAGAAATCTATATTATAGTTTGAAGGAAACAAAGGAGCAACACATAGCACAATCAAAACTTTCACTTTGATGCAGAGCTCCAATCACTTGACCACCCCTAAGTTGATTTCATGTACATGAAAAGAATTGTAATCTCACTCTCACTCACAAGCTCAATTGCAATCACATTCATAGTCTCAGTCTTGGATTTTGAAAGAAGGTGATGATAATACAATTTTGGTGAATCTGGAAAACTTTCAAGTCCCAATTTTTATTATTTAGAAAATTGGGACTTAAAAAAACATGCCTTCAGGTCACCCAAAGCTACCATCTAATATATAGTTGGAAACCTTATGAAAAATTGAATCTATTGAGCTATTGGATACCAAATTTGGAGCCATGATGTGAGAGTTATAGGAAAGAGAAAGTTTTGAGCATGAGGTTTAAACTATGGAAATTTTCCAAAATCACTAATGGCATGTTTGATAAAGATAAATATTCATTCAACTTTTTGTCAAAACGACTTTATGGTCTAGAATAGTATTTTCCAAGAACAATGCATTTTCTACGAAAAGCATTTCACCTTTTTCTTGGTCTTAGAAATTTTTTTCCAAATTAATAGAGAGTCGAATGTTACATTTGACCACACATGGCATATCTCGTTGGTCTATTCACTAATCTCATCATTAATAAGTACTAATTAAAAGACCCTTTTTTCCTCAAAATGGATCATAATTTACCTTCCAAAGTAGTGACCTGTCATTGGATCATCCCAAAATCCTTGAGTAAGACCAACATTAGACAACATGCTCAACATCCTTTTAGTTTTTATCATCCTATTCATATGCTCTACAATACCATTTTGGGTAGGATTAATAGGTGCAATGAGTTCTCTATATATCATTTGTGCTTCATATAAGAATTTCCAAACTCATGATAGACATATTCTCCACCATTATTAGTTCTAAGACAGTTAAGTCTCTTAGTAGACTGATATTCTACAAGGGCAAATAATTTTTGAAAACAAGACAAAGCCTCATTTTTCCTACCCATTCTAGTTGCATCGTCAATGAATGTGATAAAATAGGATGCCCCTCTTATAGACTTCATATACATAGGCTATATATATCTCTATACACTAAGTCAAGAGACTCACTCCTTTTCTTGTTTAATTTTTTTTAATGGACTAAACATGCATGCGCTTTGTATATACAATGCTCAATAGAAAGGCCAAAAAGTCAAGACAAGACAAGTAACACAAATGAGATAGAACGTTCATTCCTTTTCTAGATATAGATCCCAACTAGGGATGCCACAAATATACATTTTTTGCTTCATTACTTTAATTGCATGATTTTTTATTAAAGTTTCATAAAGGAAATACAAAGTGCCACATTTGGCTCCTTTAACAACAACAAATGATTCCTTGTTGTAACGTGTCCACCTGTTGCATGCAGGACACGTCTTAGCAACCCATCGGAAAGAGGGTCTAGAAAGCTTCGCCCGGCACTCCCATGGGATGTTACGGGGTTTGCGGTCTAGGTCTTTCCAAGTCTGTCACATAGCGGAAGTATTCCGGACGTTCCCACTTAGGACCGACCTGAATCAGGGTTTTCCTAGTGGTCAAACTCCTAGAATGGCAGCTAGCGTCCAACCCCAGGCAAACTACTTTACGCAGAAATGTCAAGGTTGAAGCGGATTCATACTGCACTTGGTTCAAGGAGAATGGGAAATGAGAGGGATGCAAAACTCGACCTCTCTACCCATAAGGCATAGTCCCATTCCATTCCCCTAAAACAGCGTAAATCCGAATTCTAGTAATCTAGATTCTAGGTCAACGTTCCTTGCTGTTTGTTTCCTTTGAGAAGAGCTCCTTGCTGTCCATTTTGATTGAGAAAAGTTCCCAGCCAACCGGGACCACCCCTCCGTAGGACGGACCCATAGCCACATCCACCGCACTTTCCTCAGGGTTGCTTTAGTTGTCTAATTACCTACCACATTTAGTTGGACATCAAGAAGCTTCCTTAATTAGCCAGTTAGACACTAGTTCCTTCACATAATCTTAGCACTTGACATAGAAAAACAATGTCAAACAAGTTCCTTTTCAACAAGTTATCTTATTTAGCAAATACCTAACTTTCCTTAACTTGGAAAATCAGCCCAAGAAAGGTAATGTAGCAGGATGACTACTCATCCTCTTGCAAGTTAGACTTGCACTACAACCTGCTAACCTCATTCCAAGGAATGGCAAAAATCTCTTGTGATCAAACCACAAGGCCATGCGACGTTGCAACTTGTTGCACAAGTGTCGCATCTATTCCATGGGATCATTTCACCCCACAGAATGGCGTTTCGTGGTCAAGGAATTATGTTTACACAAGAAGCAGGGTTGAGGGTGTCTTCTTACCTAACCCAATCCTAATTGCACTAGGCCAACAACGTTCGGTCAAACTCAAACCGAGTTTTAACATTAAGTGGTCGATCCTTAGGGTAGAGACCCTAGATCGTTATTTGCATGAGCGTCCAATTGACCCAACATTCCGTGAATATGGGTAGGACCTTTGGGTTTGAGGGTTTCGACTTGGCAACAAGTGCGAAACTAGGTGGAATCCTTAACGTGCTAAACCCTAGTTAGCACTTGGGGTGTTTATCGTATCGACTGAACCATGCCTATACGAATCCCTTGCGTGTTAGGTGATTTAGATAATTCGATCTATTTGTCTTGCGACAAGGACGAGCCTTTCCTAGAGATGATAAACTTGATCTAAAGGAGAAAAATAGTTGCAAAATGTCACAATACAGGTAAACATGCGATTCATTGCTTCTACGTATCACAAGGTTTGCAATAACCCTATTTTTCCTTGGTAAAGTCAAAACGCATGATAATTTGCAAAATAACTTTCATAGGACCTACTAGGACTTTCATCAAAGAATCATGCCTTCAGCCTTTTATCTAGGCAATTGAGTTTCATGCTTTGATAAGCCATGCAATCTTTCCTAAATGCAACTCAATGAAATGAAATTTACGCACGACGAATATGCAACATGCAACCCTTTCCTAACTACAACATAGTTAATGAGTTCATGCAAAGTGAATATTATAGGACTAGTGTTGGCTTATTCCATTTTGCAAGCACATGCCATATACAAGTCCATAGAATCATTTTTGTGCTCTGCTATTTCTTTTCGGATAACATCCTACGGGTGTTAACGACTTTTCCTAATGAATCATTACAAGGAAGATATTGCCTAAAATGTGACATACGCTTATTCCTTCCATGTCCAGTAAAAAATGCACTTAACAATTTCATTCCTTTGCCCTAAATAATAGGCGTTTAGACTCATTACTTTGAAATTGTACCAAAATAGCAACATGTAGCTAATCTCCTAAGACAGACAAGTCTGGGTGTGCAAGCGATCCAACTTCACGATATGCACCAATCCTTATCTATCTTTCAAAGAGATAATTTATCAAATTTACTTTTATCGCTATTACTTGAACTAACGATAAGCGAGAAATGCATTATCCTATGCTAGGTGAATTAGAAACATGCATAAGTGTTTTAAAGCATTTCTTTATGGGAAAATAAATTCGTGGAACCTGGGTTTGTTTATCCGTAGTGATATCCATGTGAATGTTAGGGGAAAAGCCTCCCACGGGTGCGCCTTGCGACTTCTTGGGAGCCATCGTTGATGATTTGAATCCTAAGGATTCCTTCTAGCCTCTACTCTTGCTCTCCGAGAGTGCCGTAGATCGATACCTCCTCTTTGCATAGGAACTTAAGCTTTACGAGCCGGTTTTTTTGAAATTGGGGTGGCCACGCAAAAAGAGGGCTTAAGGAAGCCCCCTTATGGAAGCTTCCAAGGAAGCTTCTATGCTCTAAATCAGAGCTTACGTGGAGAAGGAATCTAGAAGAGAGAGGTGATGAGGATGACAAATCGGATGGTGGCATTGATGACGAGTGGCGGAGAATCTGCGTGGCAGTAGTAGGAGTCAAAATGGGGGTAGCTTCATGGCTTGGGGATGGTGATGGCAGCCTCCACTCTCTCTCTCCTCTCCCTTAGCACGGCGCCGTTCGTCTGCTCCTTTCCTCTTCCCCCAAAGCTAAGGGGGGGTTTTTTATAGTTTAAGGGGGGGAGAGAGGAAAGACACCACGTAGCTGGTGCATGGCTCTCCCCCCATACACCTACTTCACCTCATCACCTCCTTCTCCCATTCCCTTCCCTCCAGCGATGCATCAGCTGGGGGAATTAGTAAAAAAAATTTGCATTATTTTCATCATTATCCATTTTTCCCCCTTCAAAAAGGGTGTTTTCCCATGGTTATGCAGTCTTGAACCACCGGGCTTGATTTCACAATGTGGAGGCCTCGTTTTTGCGTATGCGGGGTACGGATTATACTATCGGTAATTACAATGCGGGAGATAACCTTGCACAAGTTTTATGCGACGTGCGAGGAGTCAGGTTTAGTAATATTTTTGAGCGGGAATATTACATTCTCTCCCCCTTGGAGGAATCGAGATGTCCTCATCTCGAGAAGAACTGGGGGTATTGTTGGTTGAGAGTGCTTTCATCCATCCAAGTGGCATTCTCCTTGGGATAATCTTTCCACAGGACGAGGTATTCTCTCAAGGTTCTGGATCTCAATTGTCTCTCCCTAACATCTAAGATCATGTCATGCCGTAGCTCAAGGACTCCTTGGCTAGGCATTACAGCTTGTTGATCATCAAGTACATGGCTAGGATTAGGTACATACTTCTTCAGTAGGCTGATATGAAATACATTATGAAACTTTAGGTTCTCAGGGAGTTGCAATCTATAAGCATTGGGTCCTAGGCATTTGAGGATCTGGTATGGTCCACAATACCTTGGACTTAGCTTCTTGCAATCTCCTAAGGATAGGGAAATCTTCTTTGGGCGTATGGGAATGAAGACCATGTCTCCTTCCTCGAAGATTCTATCTTGATGTTTCAAATCTGCATGTGCCTTTTGTCTATCCTTGGCGGCTTGCATGTCCTGTCTTATTGACTTCACTTAGTCATCCATATCTTCCAACATCTGCCTTGAAGCTTCAACCCTCAAGGTTGGATCCAAGAAGTTTAAAGGACTTCGACAGTCATGCCCATACAATGCTTGAAAAGAGGTCATTTGAATACTTTGTTGGTAAGAAGCATTGTA
Source organism: Lygodium microphyllum (assembly GCF_053477565.2). Classification (NCBI taxonomy): domain Eukaryota; kingdom Viridiplantae; phylum Streptophyta; class Polypodiopsida; order Schizaeales; family Lygodiaceae; genus Lygodium; species Lygodium microphyllum. The sequence continues at coordinate 100,279,728 of NC_141140.1, read as the reverse complement.
GGCAAACTCAACCAGTGGCAAGTATTGAATCCACCTTTTTGGTTCACGGCAGCAGTGTGCCCTTAGCATATCCTTGATGACTTGGTTGACTCACTCCGTTTGACCATCGGTTTGAGGATGGTAAGCTGTACTAAGACAGAGTTGAGTCCCAATGGCTTCAAAGATAGCTCTCTAGAAGTGTGATGTGAAGAGAGAATCACGATCACTAATGATTCTTCTAGGCAACCCATGTAGCTTGAATATCTCCTTGATGAACAACCTTGCAATGTCTGAGTCTTTATAGTTTGTCTTAACAGGAATAAGGTGTGCAACCTTAGTAAGCATATCAACCACAACCATAATGGAGTTGTATCCTCCTTGAACTTGGGGTAGGCCAACAACAAAGTCCATACTGATGAATTCCCATTTCATTTGGGGAATGTCAAGTGGTTGCAACTTTCCTGGCATTTTGACATGTTTGGCCTTAATACGTTGACAAGACAAACATTTAGTGACATATTTGAGAACGTCACCTTTAAGCCTCTCCCAATAATAGCTCTTGCTGACTGCATTGAGGGTCTTGGCATAGCCAAGATGTCCTGAGAAAGGGAAATCATGAGCTTCCCAAAGTATCTTTTGCTTGAGTGACTGGCTTGCCGGAATACATAATCTCGTTCTATAGTAGACAAGTCCACTATTGATAGAGAATTCTCTATCAATAGTAGACAAGTCCACTATTGATAGAGAATTCTTGATACTTAGCCTATAGCTTTTGGTCCTGATCCTTGATAGGGATATCCCTTAGCATCTTTTGATAGGTTGGCTCATGGCAAGCTTCTTCTCTAGCTAGCTCGAGTATTGGGTTGTTTGGCATGGAAACCTTTGTGGCTAGAGATCTAGCTGTTGATGGATTTTGCAAGATTAGAGAATTAAGGAATGCCTTGCGACTAAGTGCATGGGCAACTACATTCTCCTTTCTGGGCCGGTATTTGATTTCAAAATCATACTCCTCCAGCACTTCAATCCATCGACGTTGCCTCAAGTTGAGCTCGTTCTGAGTAAAGTTTCACTTGAGACTTTTATGATCCGTCACTAGGGTAAACTTGTTCCCACATGTAGTGTCTCCAAAGCTTGAGAGCATGGATGACAACTAACAGCTCTAGGTCATGGATAGCATAATTCTTCTCATGGCTCTTCAGTTTCCTTGAAGAGTATGCTACAGGATGACCTTCTTGCATAAGCACACATCCTAGGGCAAGTTTGCTAGCATCAGTTACTACTTCAAGTTCCTTATTGAGGCCTGAAAGTTTCAGGATAGGTGCTGATACCAAACTTTGCTTTAGTCTATCAAAAAGCTAGATTGTTTGGCAGTTGACCATGCAATCGATGTTTGCTTCTTCAGTAGATCCATCAGAGGTGCAGCAATCAAAGAATAGTTTTTGATAAAGACCCTATACCATCTTGTCAATCTAAGAAAACTACGTATTTCTTTGACAGTTGTTGGTATTGGCCATTCTAGAACATCTCTGACTTTGGTCGGATCCACTGAGATTCCTTCTGCTGACACAATGAATCCCATATATTCAATCTGACATTTAAAGAATGCACAATTCTTCATCTTGGCATAAAGCTTGTGCGCCCTCATTGTCTCAAGGACAATCCGAAGCTGGGGTTCATGATCTTCTTCCTATTTGGAGTAGACTAAGGTATCGTCAAAGAAGACAAGTACGAAGTCATCAAGATATGGCCTAAATATATCCTGCATTAACCTGTCGAAGGTGGCAGGTGCATTCATAAGCCCGAATGACATGACTAGGAACTCAAAGTATCGATATCTTGTGTTGAATGTCGTCTTTGGGATATCTTCTTCCTTGATCCTTATCTAATAGTATCCAGACCTGAGATCAATCTTGGAGAAGATCTTCGCACCTTGAAGACGGTCAAAAAGTTCATCTATTCTAGGAATAGGGTACTTGTTCTTAATGGTTGATTGATTCAACCCTCTGTAATCAATACACAATTGAAGCGTTCCATCCTTCTTCTTCTGGAACAGCACTGAAGCTCCCCATGGCGAACTACTGGGATGGATGTAGCCTTGATCTAACAGTTGCTTGAGTTGCTCCTTCAGCTCAATTGCTTCTGGGATGGACATTCTATAAGGCCTCTTTGCAATTGGTGCAGCTCCTAGCACTAGCTTAATTTCATGATCAACTTCCCTTTGAGGTGGAAGTTCTGTCAACTCCTCAGGAAACACATCTACATACTCCTTTAGCCATGAAGGTTCTTCACTAGACTCCTGATTCTGATCTAGCTTGTTAAGCTTAATCAAGTAGACATGTAGTCCCTTTCTAACTCCCTTTATAATCCGAGATGACTTGGCCAATTGAATTTTTGGCTTTCCAGCCTCTCCTTGAGTTGTGACCAATTCCCCTTCAAAGTTTCAAAAGGAAACTTGGCCCTTTCCACAATGAATGTGGGCATCATTAGGTTTAAGCCAATCCATTCCGAGCAAACTCTCATGGATACCTAGGTTCATGACCGTGAATCTCACCGATGTCAACTTTCCTCCTAGAAAGAATTCCACCTTAACAGTTTGCCTGGTACAAGTGACCTCACGACCATTTGCTAATTCCACAAGCAAGGTAGGTGCTTCTATTGTGGCTATTCCTAATCTTCTTGCACAAGCTGGTGAGATAAAGGAATGCGTACTGCCATAATCAATCAAGGTTTTGAAGCCTTTACCTTGATAATCCGATGGTGTCTGAATCACCAAAAACTGGTGATTCGGGCCTTTCTTGTGAAGGGCCGCATGGACTGTTGCCCTCTCAAAGTCTGCTTCCATGGTCGGGTCTTCTTCTTCGCACATTTCCCTATTGGCAACACAAGCGGTTCTTCCTCTGCATTGGGTGGCGGCTCCTTGGCCAGGGCGGTTCCTTGGAATGCTCCTTGAAATTGTCCTCCGCCAAGTTTGGGACATTGCCTGACCGAGCTCGTTGCAATGGAAGCAACGAAATTTTTGGCCATTACCATGGGTAGGAACAAAGTTATTGACATTGTTGGTCCTCACTTTCTTCCTTTGTCCCCGATTTTGACCTTGAACTTTCTTTGCTTGGGACCTATATGCTCCTTTGTTCTGATCATTATAAGTCCAATTCTTGTTACTTCTTGGCCTGGCTTGCACCTCCTGAATTATGGGCGTAGCTCGAATGAGTGCGTCCTGAAGATCTATTGGGCGCATTGATTTGAGATGTGTATTTACAGGTGGGTTTAAACTGGCACAAAACTTTGACACTTTTTGTGTCATATCCATTTGTGGCGCATACTTCAGAAGTGAAACGAACTTTGAGTAGTATGCGTCAAGAGTCAGACCCAGCTGTTTTAGCTCATTTAACTCATTCATTTTCTACGTGCGGTACGCAGGTGGTAAGTATCTTCCCTGCACATATCTTTTTAAGCTTTTCCTAGGTAACAGACCCTTCCGCGATTCCTTGGTCTCTACACCATTGCTTCCACCAAAGTCTGGCTTCGCCGATGAGCTTCAGCTTGGCGAGCATTGCCTGGTTGGTGGTTGCAGTACCGGCCCCTTCAAAGTAATCTTCCATGGACTCGATCCAAATCTCAGCATCAGCTTGGACAGTCCTTCCTTTCCTGTCAAATTCTAGCGGCTTGATCTGCTTGAGAAGAAACTTCTTCTCCTGAATCACGGCCATACTTGGTGTAGGGGTTGGACTAGGAACCTGTACCTAGGGTTGTGCCTGAGTAAAGGACTCTTAACGCTAACAACTCGCTAATCGTTACTATTGTATTTCATACCCAATTCAACTTTCAACCAAGAAACCTAATCACTTAACTTTTTATCAATACTCACAGACAAGACAATCATTGATAAAAAGAAGTCTTATTTCATTCATATGGGCATAGCCCTTTCGGAGCACAATATTTCTTGGGATGGTAGAGCAAACTGATACATTAGTTTAGGGAGAATAAGGTTGTGTTACATTCAGCTACGGGAACTGGGTAGTAGTATGGATTTGGGTCATGGATCTTGGGGAATCGATAAGTCATCGGAAGATTAGGGTATCCTTTCCTTTGGTACCCATCCTTCTCATAGCATCCCAACACCTTGATCCTGTCGACGGAAATTATGCGGGTCACTTCCTCATATACATACATGTTCAGCTTGACCTTCCGACCTCCGACATGTAAGGTTGCATTTACGTGAGCTTCGACAAAAATGAATAGCTTCATGATCTTCAGGTCCTCCAACCACTTGATTCTCTTTAGATTGGTTTGAAGGTATGGAAACTGGTGGGCACCTATGTAATAAATTCTCGAATCACCCGTCCATCTCCATTCCACGTACAAAGGCAATGGATTGTAAATGCGGTCTAGGATGTTCATCATATCGATCCTTTGTCGATAATCTGAGGCATGCATCACGGTCATAAACATGACCTGGAACACCATGAACCTATTCCATGCTTCATGACTTTGCAAGACAGCATCCATAAGTAAGGAAATGTTCTTAACAATAACATTTGCTTTACTTCTTCTTATTAAGTTTTCTTATAAAGACTGATCCTTTGTTGGTTCTCTCTGATACCAACTGTAACATGTCCACCTGTTGTGTCCAGGACACGTCTTAGCAGCCCATCTGAAAGAGGGTCTAGAAAGCTCCGCCCGGCAATCCCATGGAATGTTATGGGGTTTGCAATCTAGGTCTTTCCGAGTCTGCCATGTAACAGAAGTATTCCCGCTGTTCCCACTTAGGACCGACCTGAATCAGGGTTATCCTAGTGGTCAAACTCCTAGAACGATAGCTAGCATCGAACCCTAGGCAAACTACTTTACACAAAAACGTCAGGGTCGAAGCGGATTCATGCTGCACTTTGTTCAAGGAGAATGGGAAATGAGAGGGATGCAAAACTTGACATCTCTGCCCATTAGGCATAGTCCCATTCCGTTCCCCTAAAACAGCGTAAATCGGAATTCTAGTAATCTAGATTCTAGGTCAACGTTCCTTGCTGTTTGTTTCCTTTGAGAAGAGCTCCTTGCTGTCCATTTTGATTGAGAAAAGTTCCCAGCCAACTGGGACCACTCCTCCGTAGGACAGACCCATGGCCACATCCACCGCACTTTCCTCAGGGTTGCTTTAGTTGTCTAATTACCTACCACATTTAGTTGGACATGCATCAAGAAGCTTCCTTAATTAGCCAGTTAGAAACTGGCTCCTTCACATAATCTTAGCACTTGACATAGTAAAACAATGTCAAACAAGTTCCTTTTCAACATGTTATCTTATTTATCTTTGGAATACATCCATAAAGTCTAGCCCGTAGACTAATCCATCGAAGGCTATCCATAATCCGTCCGAAGGCCATCCAGCAATCCACAAGGATTAGTAATCCAAGATTTTACCTGTAGACTAGCATGCGGGCCTCAAGATCCAATCCCGAGTCACGTTGGCCTCTTGTGCAGGGATCGGAAGGCAAGGGATTTACGGCTAGAGCCCCCCTGGCACCCAAGCATCCTCCTACTCCAAGTAGTGCCCAACGGAGAGACCTCACGCGGTAGGTTCGGTCCACCTTCCCGGCGCGGCTAACAACGCCCTTGCTTAGGGTCAGGCAAACAGTCGGGGGTAACTGATGCTGCCCCTCCCTTCATGCCTTCAACTTGAAGCATTAATTAACTTTCAATCCTTTAGTTCCTTGAGCAAACAATGCAAACAGTGCTCTTAAACTTTTACAAGCACAATCAATCTAGTGGTCGTTTATTTGGACAACTGCTAAGGAGTGAATCCTTATCTCCGAGTGCATCCAGCATTCGATCTAGGATCCATTGCGACTGGGCAAGATCCCGAAGGGTTTGTTTGTTCACCCTTTTGTCCTTGGGTTAGGGCCATACCTTGTTAACCCAACTTAACCAATACCTTAGGTTTCATAAATTAACACTAAAACCTGGTGATCATGTCGCTCTAACTTGATTGATCCTTTACTTCCAAGCAAATACCTAACTTTCCTTAACTTGGCAAATCAGCCCAAGAAAGGTAATGTAGCAGGATGACTACTCATCCTCTTGCAAGTTAGACTTGCGTTAGAGCCTGCTAACCTCATTTCAAGGAATAGCAAAACTCTCTTGTGATCAAACCACAAGGCCATGCAACATTGCAACTTGTTCCACAAGTGTCGCATCAATTCCATGGGGAATTTCACCCACTAAACGGCATTTCCTGGTCAAGGAATTATGTTTAGACAAGAAGCAGGGTTCAGGGTGTGTTCTTACCTAACCCAATCCTAATTGCACTAGGCCGACAACATTCGGTCCTAGGGATTCCAAACTCAAACTGAGTTTTAATATTAAGTGGTCGATCCTTAGGGTAGAGACCCTAGATCGTTATTTACATGAGCGTCCAATTGACCCAACATTCTGTGAATATGGGTAGGACCTTTGGGTTTGAGGGTTTCAACTTGGCAACAAGTGCGAACCTAGGCTGAATCCTTAATGTGCTAAACCCTAGTCAGCACTTGGGGTGTTTATCATATTGACTGAACCATGCCTATACGAATCCCTTGCGGGTTAGATGATTTAGATAATTCGATCTACTTGTCTTCTGACAAGGACGAGCCTTTCCTAGAGATGATGAACTTGATCTAAAGGAGAAAAATAGTTGCAAAACATCACAATACACGTAAACATGCGATTCATTGCTTCTACGTATCGCAAGGTTTGCAATAACCCTATCTTTCCTTGGTAAAGTCAAAACGCATGATAATTTGCAGAATAACTTTCATAGGACCTACTAGGACTTTCATCAAAGAATCATGCCTACAACCTTTTATCTAGGCAATTGAGTTTCATGCTTTGATAAGCTGTGCAATCTTTCCTCAATGCAACTCGATGAAATGAAATTTACGCACGACGAATATGCAACATGCAACCCTTTCCTAACTACAACGTAGTTAATGAGTTCATGCAAAGTGAATATTGTAGGACTAGTGTTGGCTTATTCCATTTTGCAAGCACATGCCACATGCAAGTCCATAGAATCATTTTTGTGCTCTCCTATTTTTTCTCGGATAATATCCTACGGGTGTTAACGACTTTTCCTAATGAATCATTACAAGGAAGATATTGCCTAAAATGCGACATACGCTTATTCCTTCCATGTCCAGTCAAAAATGCACTTAACAATTTCATTCCTTTGCCCTAAGTAATAGGCGTTTAGACTCATTACTTTGGAATTGTACCAAAATAGCAACATGCAGCTAATCTCCTAAGACAGACAAGTCTGGGTGTGCAAGCGATCCAACTTCACGATATGCACCAATCATTATCTATCTTTCAAAGAGATAATTTATCAAAGGTACTTTTAACGCTATTACTTGAAGTAACGATAAGTGAGAAATGCATTATCCTATGCTAGATGAATTAAAAACATGCATAAGTGTTTTAAAGCATTTCTTTATGGGAAAATAAATTCGTGGAACCTGGGTTTGTGGATCCGCGGTGATATCCACGTGAATGTTAGGGGAAGAGCCTCCCGCGGGTGCGCCTTGGGACTTCTTGGGAGCCATCGTTGATGATTTGAACCCTGAGGATTCCTTCTAGCCTCTACTCTCGCTCTCCGAGAGTGCCGTAGATCGATACCTCCTCTTCGCGTAGGAGCTTGAGCTTTACGAGCTGATTTTTTTGAAATTGGGGTGGCCACGCAAAAAGAGGGCTTAAGGAAGCCCCCTTATGGAAGCTTCCAAGGAAGCTTCTATGCTTTGAATTAGAGCTTACGTGGAGAGGGAATCTAGAAGAGAGAGGTGATGAGGATGACAAATCAGATGGTGGCGTTGATGACGAGTGGCGGAGAATCTGCGTGGCGGTAGTAGGAGTCAAAACGACGATAGCTTCATGGCTTGGGGATGGCGATGGTGGCCTCCACTCTCTCTCTCCTCTCCCTCAGCATGGCGTCGTTTGTCTGCTCCTTCCCTCTTCCTCCAAAGCTAAGGGGGGGGGTTTTTATAATTCAAGGGGGGGACAGGAAAGCCACCACGTAGCTGGTGCATGGCTCTCCCCCCATACACCTAGTTCACCTCATCACCTCCTTCTCCCATTCCCTTTCCTCCAGCCATGCATCGGCTGGGGGAATTAGTAAATAAATTTGCATTATTTTCATCATTATCCATTTTCCCCCCTTCAAAAAGTGTTTTCTCGCGGTTATGCAGTCTTGAACCACCGGGCTTGATTTCACAATGCGGAGGCTCGTTTTTGCACGTGCGGGGTACGGATTAAACTGTCGGTAATTACAATGCGGGAGATAACCTTGCACAGGTTTTACAGGGTGTGCAGGGAGTCAAGTTTAGTAATATTTTCGAGCGGGAATATTACACTTGTGGACTTTCCATGGCTGACTCCTCAAAGTAGTAGAGTATCCTAAGTCATCAACTCTAGATATCAACTTCTTAGTAAGCTTGGATATATGGCATATATTCTAAAGAGTAAAGGTAGATCCATTTTGAAAAGTAAACTACACATCACTTGCACCAATTACATGGCATACATAGACATTACCAAGATGCATTGATCCACATTTGTTGTTGTCATATGAACAAAACCATTTCTTATGAGAGAAGTCACATGAAAAGACAGCTGGAATCAAGAATCCAATCTTGAGCAAGTTGTCTATCCACTACAACTAGAATATATTCAATAAGAGTAGAAGTAAAAAACACCTCACCATCATTGTTATACCAATCACGACATTGATTTCTTCAATATTTACCTTCTCTTTGCCTTTTTTCCTACTATCAATATGCTTATCCTTCTTCTTCTTATCCTTTTTCTCTCTGTTACATTTGTAACACTGCTACTTGGTATGACATGTTTTACCACAATGAAAGCAATCAATATCTTTCTTAGATGTGGATTTGCTACGTGAGCATCCATGGTCATGTTTCTTGTCTTTATATTATTTTTTACCTCTTATTTCCTAAGTTGCCAACATTTGACCTTTTCTACCTTGGTTCATGGATTTCCTATGTATCTTTTGAGCCAAGAAACTAGCCACAACATCATTAAAATTCAATTCATCATCTAAATTTGAACTACTAATTGCTATTCTAAAAGTATCCCATGATGCACACAGTAAGCACATAAAAAATATTGATGTAACCTCAACTTCAAACTTCAACTTTTGAGCATGTATTTGATTGAATATGATGTTGAGTTCATAACAATGTGAGATGATAATATATGCTCCTTCATCTTCAACTCAAACAACTTTTTCATGAGATATACCTTGTTAGAGATAGTTTGTTATTCATAAGTGTCACATATCTTATTCCAAAATTCATCTATAGTGGTCTCATTTACAACTATAAAATACACAAATTCTATCAAGTGTAATCTAATAGTGGATTATTTACCAAGCTTTGACCAATCATCTTCAGACATGTCGTCTTGGTTTTCCATCTCTTGAACTTATGGGCCTTAGCTACTTCTTTTGAATAGTGACATCTTGAATCGACTCATTCCACAAACTAAAGCTGGTACCATTAAAATTCCTTGTATTGTACACTTCCCTATCCATTCTAGATGGTGAAGCCATTTATGCAAATCAACAACCAATATCAAGTGATAACAATCAAAAAATTAGCAAATTACACTACAAAATTTGTAGACTTTTTCCAAATTCTGGTATTGACTAAAGATAGAAAATGAACAACTACTGGAAATAATGCATATATCACTATCCAAATGTTATGTTGATCAATGCATTTATTTAAAGCATGGCATTATAGCATCAATTCTTTCTAATAGATATTGTAGCATAACAACATCCAATTTTTTACAATCACATCAAAAGACTAATATATCAAAGAATAGTGATATTAATCATTTACAAGAAAAAATGGATGGAGAATATGATAATCTACGTAGCTCAAGGATTGCTACAGTATATCTATTATAGTCTCCACTCCTTTAACATATATAGTAGAGTAGCCAACAACTACCTCCAAAACAATAAATCTACAATTTGCAACCTATACTAAACAACCTATAATCTAGTATTGTGTCACTAGCTACCAATGCATGGTAACATATATATAACTTTCGATAGTGGACATTATAACCCTTGACCTATTTTGTAGTTTTTGAACAATCTACAGAGAATTGCAGAAAAAGAAAAAATAGCATTTGACCACTTGCAGATCTAAAACAAAGCCTGAAATACCCTTGAAAAATAAGAAATGGATTGCATCCAAAATGGAGATTGTGAAGAGTTCTATTGGCACTAATGGTTGGATATGCCCTCCTCTAATAGTAGTTGTTGGAGCTACAAAGAAGAATGAATATTGCATAGATATGGAGAGAGAGAGAGAGAGAGAGAGAGAGGGAGGGAGGGAGAGAGACAGAGAGACAGAGAGACAGAGAGAGCATTATGTTTGTAGTGTTTTCAATTATTTATCTTGTGAGCAACACCTTATTAAAGGATAAATAATGAGTGTATACATATATAGTTTGGGTTAGTGAGTAAGATGGGTGATTGATCACATTGACCTTTACCTTAGTACTTCCTCCAAATAATCCAATGTATCTGACACCTAACTACCATACTATATCGTTTTTCACCATCCAAATAATTTGGAATATTTTGTCTTTTCCTAGCTCCCATATAACTCTCAATACTAATATTAACAATCTCATCCATGTTCCTCAAGGATCCATTACCCTTAGCAATTTCAAAGAAAGGAGCCCTGAGTTGTGAATTGGAAGAGGGGCTAGGATGGTCCCTAGGTGTAGTCGTTGTGACACTCATGGAGTACAAATGGAGGGATTTCATTTTTCATTTTTATTTTTTCACTTCTTTTCTCTCCTTTTTTTTTACAAGGGAGAACATTAAGTGGCATCTCGTTCATGGGCAAAGGCAAGCTACGAGGAGGCTTGAGGGATTTCCTTAGGTTTTTGCATATATCCCTTTAAGTTGATTCTTACATTTAGGGGTGTGCAAGTGGACAAAAATAGGTGATTGTACCTAGTAAAATTACTATCACTCATATCTTCTAATAAGATTACATATAACACTAGCAAGAGGGTGGCTTTCATCATGAGGTGGATCATTGTGTAGCTATCTATTTTTGCATTAATGTCAAAGAAAAGGGGCAATAACCACTCTTCCTTTGTAGTAGGTTTTTATTTTGGTAATATTCTCAAGAGGTAGAAATAATTACAAGTGGTGATGAAGGTAGAATTTGGGAAATAATACAATTCCTTGAGGATTTGTGCTATGGATGGGTGGAGGTCTCTCTCTATGAAGGTCATGTACTCCTCCAGAGATGCAATTACATTGTAGATCTTAGGGAAATCGTACCTACATGCATCTCTTGGTTGAAATCAAATCCAATTCTCCATGGATAGGGCATGTAGGCAAGATTATTCCTCTCGTATGGTAGTCCGTTACAGAATACCAACTAGGCATCTAAGTTAGAGTCCCAAATGTTTCTTCACCACTTTGGGTGTACTTCATACCCCTCCACTTTCTTGGGCACCTCCGTTGCATTGTTCTCCCAATAGTCTGCAAGCTCCCATTTACACCTTGCAGGATGTCTAATTCGCTCCTTCAACCATCGCCTCCCCAGCCTTGACGAGAGCTTTATCACTTTATCCACTACCCTTGGAGATAGAACTCTACGAGGGAAGGTGAAGGTGAATTCAAAGGGTCAGCTACAATTCTCCCATAGCTCCCATACTGTAAGCTCCTAATTTCAATTCACAGGATAGTACTCCTTTCCTTGAGAAATAGCTACAATAGGAACTTTTTGCAGGTTGGCTTGGAGTTTTCTTCATGCTAGCTCTATCTGTTCTCTTTGCTTGTGCCTCATTTCCACCATTCTCTTGGGAGGTATGGTTTTCTCACCTTGCTCTTCTATTTGTGTTTGTATTTGTAGTGGGGGTCTTGGTTCATGCAACTGCTCTTCCTCATCGTGGTCTTGTTTAAAGTCAAACCCTCTTTGTGTATTGGCTCTATTGGCTCCTTAAGGGGAGGATGTGCTTGATACTTTTACTCCCCAAACCATAGCAATTCAAGTTCTTGCATAGATAATCTAGTTGTGTTCAAATGAGCTCTTTGTTTCTCCATACTTAAGCTGGGGCTAGGTTTGGGTGCATTAGCATGGAGTCTATGTTTAAGTTCTCTCCTTGCCACTTCTAATTCTATTTGAGTTTATCAATCCTCTCTTCCTCTCTTGTTTGGGTGACATTTAGTATCATGTTCAATAAGGATTTTTGTTGCTCAAGTATCCACATTCTTCCGCCCTCCCTTTCATTTTCTCCAATCATTGGTTTTTGTATTGTGTGAGGATAGTGATTACTTGCTCTTGCTCTTGCTCTTGCCATAATATACTCAATTTTTTATTCTCTCAGTTTGAACGATCTACGTATTGTTTTAGTATTTCTGATTGGAGAGTTTTGTGTGCAACTTGTTTTTAAGCTCTACCATCTTCCGCTTGCTTCTTGCTTACCTTGTGCCTTTGCCTCTTGTAGTTCTTTCGATAGTTGTTCTCTTTGTTGCTTCAAGCTATTGACCTTTTCCTCAAGGTGTCTCTTGTCCTGAGATGTGAGAGAGCCTTGTGTCTCTAGAGCAATGTGGCTCTCCCTTTCTTCATCATATAGGACTTGCAAGTTCTCTTTGCCCTACCTTGCCTTTAAGACATCTTTTAATGCATGGAGGGGAACTTCAATCTCTACCCCGAGACCTACGGACCAATTATTGCTCAAGTGTTTCGAACCGAGCGGCCATGGTTACCTCTCACATAGCCGACGCGCAATGCCTACCTTACGGGTGTAGTGAGCTTACCTTGATGCTCGATCCATTACCCTCCTCTTTCTTGCACACCGGTAGCTCCACGATCCTTGAGGAAACCTCAATCCCTCTCCCATGCGCTTCATCCTCCATAGCCACGAGCGAGACAAGAGAAGAGAAGAGAGGAGAAGAAGATGAAGAGAGAAGATGGAGAGCTTCTTCTCCAAGATCCCTCACTCTCACACAATCACTCCCTCACTCCCTCACACTCTCTCAATCCCTCTCTCAAGCACAAGCAAGAAGGCAAGAAACAAGAGAAGAAGAAGAAGAAGCTTTGGCCACACACAAGAATGAGCTTCCCATTCACTTTTCAACTTTATATACATGCCCTATTTTTCATGGGCGGTCATCCCCCTTTTTTACATGGCCGGCCATTAGCCTAGGCCCATTTTCTCATTTCCCACCGTTCTAGTCTATCCTATCCCCAACTAATGCATAGAATTTGCACAGGAGTGAGCTTGGCGCTCTTTTACAAGGTTTTGGAAGTGTTTTCGCATTTAATGGTGCGCTTTTTATTCTTTTACTCTCCTTGGGCGATTCTAAGACTTCTTGAGGATCGTGCCTGTGCATTTAATTTTTTTCTGGGTCTAGTTGCCAGTTAAGGCGCCTTTTCCTTCTTTTCTATTTTTCCATTTCCCGCTTTTCTGTGCTACGGTAAACATTACCCCCCTCCTAGCCAAGTGCTAGTCCCATGGCACTGTGGTGGGAAGTAGTGGGATAGATGATGCTATTGGTAGGTGGAACTGGTGGGTAGATGACACTGATGCTTGTGAATGAGAGGTGATGGAGTTTGATGACGATGACCAGGAGAGATTCCGGCATGCTTTAGGCTTCATGAAGATACTCGGCATCCTTCACACTGTTATGGTGCCCCTTATGTAGCCGGTCGTCTTTTGAGTTTCGAATTGTCCTTGAGACAATGAGAGCACATAAGCTCTATGCTAAGATGAAGAAATGTGCATTCTTCAAAGATCACGTTGAATATCTGGGATTCATTGTATCAATGGAAGGAATCTCAATGGATTCGAATGTTCTAGATGTTAGAAATCAAGCTCACCGTCAGTGTGTCTTCATCTATGACCGACATCTATGACAGCTAGTGTGTACAGCTGTCTACATGTGACTACATTAAATAAGTCGGGTTAGTAGTCAGTTTTAGTGACCTGCTGACTAGAGTTAGTCCGTCTAGTCTACATTTACACTAGGTCACTTTATCTTGTAGTGTGGGTGTGCTTTTCAGTTTAGTGTGTGGAAATGAAGGAATGAGCTTGAGAGCCTGAAGGCTCATGGATATGGTGTTTTCCCTATCTCTCTCTCCTCTTTGAACATGGTATCAGAGCATTGCCAGGTTGAGCTCTCTGGAGCACGAGGGAGTCAAGAAGACTTGAAGAAGTTAAAGAAAAAGGTTTTTTGAAAACAAGAACAGGCTGCCATTACTCTATCAAGGTATGCATTTTCTCATCTTGGACTCCATGCTTTATTACAGTGGTTGAGGCCTTCCTGGGAGCCTTGGTGGGCATCTTTGAGCATCTGCAAGTGGTCATTGAGCCTCATGATGAGGAGGACCAGCTGGAAACAAGGCCAGGAATTCTGCGTGATCTATGCCTGCTGATCTGAGTGGACAGCAACCTGTCAATCTTCAGTGGGGCACCTGGACAAGGTTCATAGAGCATGTATGCTCACTATTGAAGGTATTTGAAGTGTGCAAGAAGTAAATGCTTGTGTGGGAGCTCTATTATGAGCTGAAGTAACAGACACAGACCTGTAATCAGTTCTGAACTACTATAAACATGAATGGACAGCATGCATTCAGTCATTACTGACACACAGGGACCTTGTACTACACTCAGAAGGCATCTCTGGAGAACAAGAATGTGTCAAAGCATGTATACATTGGATCAAATGTCTTGGAGCTGAGATCTTTTGCTCAGAATACTCAGATCTAAAAATCATTGAGAGGTTGAAAACTGCCATGAACAGTCAATGACAAGTACTGTGCATTACTGAAGCAATACAGGTCATCTTGGGGGTTCCATCATCTATATGAACTGGCCTATACATGCTGAATGTATGGAGGATTGAAGCAAGCAATGAGCATCATTAAAAACTAAATTTTGAAGCTGAAGTAAATGCAGTTACACTGTCCTGGTTAATTACAAACATCTCATGAGGTTTATGCCATTGATCAATGAAGACAAATTGTCTATGCCTACTCAGATGCTCATGTATTGAACTTGCCACTATAAAGTAAATGTATGACATGGTCAAAAGACATTTTGGAGATGCTTGGAGCTTGGTATGCTGAATTCTGGTTGACTGCAACCTGCAACTGAATTTGTTGACATTTGTATGTGCTGGTTATGCACTATTCTGTGCCCTTATGATCATATCTTGACAGCCAAATGTACTAGCAGTTATCTGGGAGATTTTGGAACATGTATGACATGATTACCACTCAGTTTTGGACTTGAAATTGCTGCTGGTTACTCACAGTTTACAGTTTTTAGACTGCATGTATGTACCCTGGTAGTGAGGTTACAGAAGCTTAAGCTGAAGCAAACACATAGCTTATGTATTGACAGTTATATCTACAGTTGAGACCACTTGTTTGTGGGTTGTTTTGGGGTGTCAGTGGGCTGAAATACCCTGGTTTTTTTTCTGCAATTCAGTGCAGAAAACTGTCATAAACTGTTACGGACTGAACTTAGTCAGTCATACTTATTGGACTGCAGGGAGTCAGGCACTTGATAGACAGTCTATTGCATCATGGCTAATGCACATGGGACTGACAATATCACTCAGATAGTTGGAGAGAAGTTGGATAATAAAAACTTTACATTATGGAAATTCAGAATGAAAAACTTTCTGGTTGGCAGAGGTTATTGGGATTTATGTACAGGAGATGAAGTTGCTCTTGAGTTGCCTGCACACAATCCAACAAATGAACAGAAAAGAGCCTACAGGCTATGGAATGAAAGAGCATGCAAGGTGCTGCATTGGTTTTCCTTATGTATATATGATGCTATGGTAATTCAAATCACTGGATGTGAGACTCCGAAGGATGCTTGGGACATACTGATGAAAAATTATGGAACCATGACACATGCAAGAAAGATCCAGTTGAAATAGCAGTTCAACAACATGTCTAGGAATGGCAAGAGCATCCAGATGTATACCACGGAGATTAAGACCATCGCTGATCAACTTTCTACTATTGGCTCAAGTGTATCAGAAGATGATATGATTGCTGTTGCTTTGAATGGCTTAGGCAAAGAGTACAAAGCTTTTGACACTTCCATTTCTGTCAGAGAAGAGCCCCCTAGCTGGAAAGAGCTAGTTGCTTTGTTGCTGCATGAGGAAGTCAAACTTGGTTTGAATACAGGTTCTAGCGCATCTCAGAGTAGAGACACTGTGTTGTACTCTAGCCAGCGTGGCGGAGGATCTAGAGGTCGTGGTTCATTTCGAGGTCGTGGTGACACTCGTAATACTTATGGACTATCAAGATTATGGGAGAGAAGGAAGGAGTCTCACTTGTAGCTTTCTTGCTTGCACAATGGGGGAATACACATAAAGGTGGAGGCTGAAAACAGTTTTCCTCTTCTTAGTTGTGTAAGCCAAAAGAACTCTCATACAAAGAAATAGAAGAACCCTATATATGGGTCTCAAACCAAACTCAACTAACTAAGGTGGCATACTAACTGGGCCACGAACTAGAGTAGATAAGGATAGCTATCATGTAGCTATTATTCATGGGCGGTGTACCAACCGCATCTGTAACTGACACGTCGATGACATAAATGCACAACGGTCACCCTGGCATATCACGAGTGGAGCTCGATATCTCAACACTCCCCCTCGAGCTCAATCCCAATTCCTGCATACCAAGCAGGTCTCTGAACTTGCGCAGCTACTCTGCGCCCAATGCCTTCGTGAATATGTCAGCTACCTGATCCTCTGTGCTGACATAAACTAGATCAATAAGACCAAGTAAAACCCTCTCCCGCACATAGTGATAATGCACCTCAATGTGCTTTGTTCTAGCATGATAGACTGGGTTATTTGCCAAGTATATACTACTCATGTAGTCACAATAAATGACAACTGGCCCATCTATAGACTGATGCATATCATAAAGTAGCTTATGAAACCAAGCTACCTCACATGCAGCCATTGCTGCACCCCTGTACTCAGCCTCTGTGCTCGACAAGGCAACTGTAGGTTGTTTCTTGTTGCTCCAAGTGACTGCAGCACTCCCAAAAGAGAACACATATCCACTGGTAGATCGTATCAGAAATACTACCAGCCCAATCAGCATCAGTGTATCCATGCAACTGTATCTGAGCCCAAGTCTCATAAAACAGTCCATACTGTAATGTGGACTTCACATACCTGAGTATGCGTCTAGCCGCATCCAAATGCGGTTTCCTTGGAGCCTGCATAAACTGACTTACCAGTCCAACAGCATAGCTCAAATCTGGCCTGGTAATAGTCATATAAATCAAGCTTCCTACTATGCGTCTATACATAGTAGGGTCTTCCAGAAGCTCGCCTGCATCTGCGCTCAGCTTCACATTCTGCTCCAAAGGAACTGAAATAGGCTTACAGCCTGTCATCCCATATTTGGATAGCATGTCCAATCCATACTACCTCTGCAAGAGTTGTATCCCACTTGGTGATCTAATCACCTCAATGCCCAAGAAATAACGCAGCTCTCCCAAATCCTTCATCTCAAACTTTTGCTTCAATAGCATTTTCACATGAAGGATATCTTCATCACTGTCACCTGTCATAATCAAATCATCAACATAAATGACAAGTAGCATAATACCTTTCTCTGTTTTTCTCACATAAAGTGAGAAATCTACCTTGGAAATCTGAAAGCCAATAGTGACAAGATATTGTCATATCTTGTCAGACCATGCTCTAGGTGCTTGCTTCAAGCCATGCAATGCTTTCTTCAACCTGCAAACAAACTCAGGATGAACAGCATGCACATAACCTGGTGGCTGCTCCATATATACCTCTTCTTGCAAATCACCATGCAAGAAGGCATTCTTTACATCCATCTGATGTAAAAACCATTCCTTTGATGCAGCCATAGCAATGACTGCTCTTACGGTTGCCATCCTTGCAACCGGACTGAATGTTTCTTCATAATCAATGCCATATGTTTGTGCATACCCCTTGACTACTAATCTTGCCTTGTATCTGTTCACAGAACCATCTGCATTGTGCTTCACCTTATAAACCCACTTACAGCCAATTGTATTCTTACCTTTAGGCAAAGGTACCAATTCCCATGTAGCATTTGCTTCCAAGGCATCCATTTCTTCATCCATGTCTTTCTCCCATTTTTCTTTTCCCATGGCTTGCTCAAAAGAAGTGGGTTCTGGTTCCTGTATCACTTTGACCATATATGTATAGTGAATGGCTGTAAATCCATCATATTTCAGCCTATCCACAGGATACCTAGCTCTGGTAGACCTACGCAAAGTAGGTTCACTCCCATGTGCTCTCAAAACATCCCTGGTCTTCCTTACTCCAGGTGTAACAATAGAAGGAAAACCCAACTCATCATCAATGCTCTGTTCTGAGCCACTGGATTCACCATCCACATAAGAGTGACCTGCATTCACATCAAACATGGGCTGATCTACCTTGTCTTTTCCTTTTCGTGATACCTGCATACCACTATCTGCATTGCTTTGAGAAGATTCTCCTAATCTCAATCTGCGTGTCCATGGTGAAGAATGTGAACCACTACTAGAGGACGCTCCAGATCCACTAATATCTTGTGATTGCTGCTGTGAATTCTGTGCAGCATTACCATTTTGTGCATCTACATCATCAATCACATTTACTGGTTTATACCAGCTACTCATCTCATAAAAAACAACATCTCTGCTCACTGTAAACTTACGAGTAGAAGGGTTATAGCATCTATTACCTTTCTGCTGCAGAGAGTAACCAATAAAGATACACTTCTCAGCTTTTGGATCCAACTTGGATCTCAACTCATCTGGCACATGAACATAGGCAATGCAACAAAAAATTTTCAAATGAGAAATATCTGGTTTCCTACCAGTATACCTCTCCTCTGGAGTCATCCCATGTATTGCTGCAGTGGGAGTCCTGTTCATTATGTAGATTGCTGTAGCAACTGCTTCAGCCCAATAAAAATCTGGCAAGTCTTTTTCGTTGAACATGGCACGAGATACCTCTCCAATATGCCTGTTTTTCCTTTCTACAATTCCATTTTGTTGTGGGGTATGACTGCATGAATATTGCTGCTTTATGCCATGCTCCTGCAGGAACCTTGCAAACTCATTTGAGAGGTACTCTCCCCCTCCATCTGACCTTAGGCATTTTATTTGCAGACCTGTTTCTTTTTCAACCATAGCTTTAAGAGTTTTGAAATGCGCAAAAACTTCACTTTTCTTTTTCATGAAATACACCCAAACTTTTCTGCTATAGTCATCAATAAAAGTGACAAAATAATGACAGCCTCCAAGAGATGCAGCTTTAGTAGTCCACACATCAGAGTGGATTAATTCCAATGGCTTTTTACTCTCTTGAACATGTCTAGGAAATGGTTTCCTTGCATGTTTTCCAAATTGGCAGGCTTCACATACCTTATGCATTTCTGCAACCTTGAATTTAGGCAATCCTACAATAATATTTTGGGCCTGCATTGATTTAAGTCGCTGTACATTAACATGGCCAATGCGTTTATGCCAGATATCAATATCTGCAAAACTACACCGGTCCCATTGCAAACATTGGTGCACTCAATTCAGACATGTCTGCATCCAATGTAAACATTCTGCCCTTCTTCTTTCCTTTTGCTATCAAGCGACCTTTATTTTTCATATCCTCAAAAAAGCATCCATGAGGATTAAATCTGACCTGCAAGCCCTGCTCAACCATTTGACCAACAGAGACCAAATTCTTGGTGATATTCGGGACGTGAAATACATCGGACATGTATTTCTTTTTCCCATCTTGCATAGACAAAGGAATTTTTCCAATCTGCACAATAGGATGTGCAGTATCATCACCAGTCTCCACAAATCCTGGTTTTTCCATTTTCCTTGCATCCTCCATCCATTCTGCATGACCTGTCATGTGGTTGGATGCACCTGAGTCAACATACCATACATCGTTGCTTTCTTCTGCACTTGTCACAGAATTGTTCATGTGCTACACCATAAACAAATGCTCATTTCTGTCATCACCCTGTCTACTAGAAGATGCATAATTCCCTTGTTGCAATTTACCATTCATGATGTCAATCTGCTTTTTATAGCAGTCCTTAGCCATATGACCCATTTTACCACAGTAGTAGCATTCAACATTGCTGTTTGCATTTTGGCCTCTTTGCCATCCACCATGACCTCTTTGGCTCCCCCTGCCTCTAGAGTTACCACTTCCTCCTCCATAGGACTGGTTTTCTTGAGTTTGCTGCATATTTTGATTTCTACCACGGCCTCCAGATCGGCCTCCTCTACCTCTGTCTCTACCTCTTCCAGCGTTTGAGTAGAAGACAGCTTCTTTTGAAGTTCCTCCTGAAGAAGATGCACCACCATTTCTTTGCTCCTCAGAAATTAGAAGAGCAATCAACTCCTCAAAATCAGAAAATCTTTCACGAACTGAAATGGATGTCCGAAACTGTGCATAATCCTTTCCTAGACCATTCAAGGTCACAGAAACTAAATCATCATCTTCCACTGGTGACCCAATGGAAGCAAGTGCATCTGCAATCTTCTTCACCTTCATGTGGTAGTCATTGATGCTCATATTTTCTCTTTGCACATTATGCAACTCTTGCTTGAGCTACATTTTCCTGGCTTGCGTATTTGTGCTCTACATTTTTGACAAAGTATCCCATGCCTCCTTTGGCGTACTTGCATCCTGAATATGCACAATCATATAGTCTGAAATGCTGATAGACAGCCAATACATAACTTTCTTGGCTCTCTCATGCCATGCTTTAAATGCCTGCATTTGCTGTTGATTGGGAACATCAGGAAGAAGTGGTTCTTCTTCATTTCCTGCAACAAATTCCCAATATCCTTTTCCCATAAGGAAATTCGTCATTCTAAACTTCCATGCTTGAAAGTTGTTCTTGTCAAGCTTTTCAGTTACAATCTGTGAAAGAGAATCAGACGCCATTACAGAACACTGTAAAAAATTCTGTCACTGCAAAAAAACACAGCTTCACCCTCACAAGGGCAAATCTGCAAAACTAGCGAAAGTGGTATTTGACCACACAGTCACCTCCTAGTGACGATTTCTGTGGTAACGGTCGCACAGCATAAAACAGGGCTTTTTTCTGAGTGCGTGCAGAAAACTTCCGCCTCCAAAACAGGCCCCGAAATGGCCTCAAATAAAAAAAAAGGGTCACCAAGGGTTAAATCCCTCCCCCGCAGCATATACTGCCCTCTTGCTTCACCGCGAAAGGCGTCTCAACCTGAGACAATGCACTCTTGCAATTTTCGGTTGTGCTACCTGCAGAGATCTGCTCCCAAAACAGAAAATGAAAGCAACACTGCTCCTCTTACCAGAACACCACGAGCTTGGCTTGCTTTCTTGAGCTCCTTACCACGAACAAGGCTCTGATACTATGTCAAGATTATGGGAGAGAAGGAAGGAGTCTCACTTGTAGCTTTCTTGCTTGCACAGATTTTTTCGTGGATGCTCAACAGCAAGATACATGGGATGCTTGGTGTACTGATAATCTTCTGTTTGTTCAATTACCAACCCACTGGAAGTTGGTAGACAGAGTGTTTTTCACAACATACACTGTCGAAACCATCAGAAGCTGGCATTACTATGATGATTGCACCACCACAATGCTCAGACGTATGCATTTTGACACCTTCAGAACCGAATACCTTCCTCTGTGCAGTGGAATGAAAGCAGAATTCAGGGACGTTGAAAAGAAAGAAGTAGAAGAAATGTTGGCAAGAGAGTCCTCCAGAGACTGAAGCCTTCTGTTAACCCTCTGTGGAGCACTAACAACATAGTGAAGCCAACCCCCTGATGAATGACGCAATAAAGAGGCAAGCGTTAGAACGAGTCCAAAGGTATGTGAGAAGAGAGAAAGCAAAAATCAAGGCTGAGAACGAGCTCGCAGCAGAAGCCGCCTTTGACGCCCTTGCGGAACTCTTTACAGAAGTCCCAATGGCACATCAAGCCCTTCCTTCTCCTGCTGGAGGCCCACTTCCAAGCCAGATCCGTCCTGGAAATATTGATGACAGGCCAGCGAATGTAGTTCCATTGCCAGTTTTTAAGGGAGAGTACAATGAAGACCCCGATCTTCATGTAGCAGAGTTTATGGTAGCATGTGTGGCTAACAATGCCAGAACCCTTGAGCATTGGTTGGCAATATTCCCCGCCACTTTCAAGGGCGCGGCGTTTCAGTGGTATGAGAGACAAGCAGCAGGAACTTTTGGCACATGGGACGACCTGAAGTTGGCCTTCCTCACTAAATTCAGGCGTGAAGGTTTTGAAGAGCGGATGAGAGAGGAATTCATGAACCTAAGTCACTCCTCTGGAGAAAGAGTAGAAGCCTATGTCTCACGAATGGAATCCATCCTGAAGAGATGGACTAACCATAATTTAGATGATGGTATTCAGAAGGGGGTGTTTCTCAGAGGATTACAACCAGAAGTCCATAAGTTTGTGGAGCTGCAAAGACCAGCCACCCTGCAAGCTACGACAGAAGGTGCAAGGCTGTACGATGAAGTGGAAGCTAGATTAGCGATGAATACAGGAAGAGGAGTCCTACCTCCTCTGATGCCAGGAATGATGTACCCACCAAATGCAGTCCCAGGGACTGTCCCCTACCCTTACCAACAGATGCCTCCAGTATCACAGTACAGTGCACCAAATCCACAGTGGCCACAATCCATGCCTCAAATGATGGTTCAACTACAACAACATTGGTCCCAACCAATTTCCTCCATGCCAAATCAGCAGCAACAGTGGAATCCTACCAACTGGAGCCAACAGCCAACAGTTCAAACAGGAGCTCTGAATCAGAACTAGAACAGAGACCCCTCTGTACCAGCCGAACACGTTTATGCAGTGATTACAGAGACTCCTCAAAACCCTCCTGCCAGTACGTCCGGAGGAGAAAGCTTGAAGGATTACTTATCCAACTCAGTTGCAAACATCAAAAAGGAGTTGATGGATGTGATTACAGAACAACTACAGACGTTGAAAGTGAATACCGCTAGCATATCTAACGTTGCAGGAGCAGGAAGAGATGTGATGCGGTCAAATACTTGGTGTGGTAAGTGTCATCAAGCAGGCCATTTAGCCACTGAATGTACACGAAAACCAACCATTCCTAGGGCCTTCTGTTCCTACTGTTTACGGAAGAACCATACAGAGGACATTTGCTCTCTGAAAGAGATGCATGATAGGAGAAGGAAGGAAGAAGACGCAAGATTTAACTTGCTGGAATCCAAAATGACAACACAAGATATTGGACCCAAGCCTAGAGAGTTTGGTCCTAATTTCGGACCCAGAAGATTTCCCTCCCAAAGTTACAGAGGAAGACAGTCTGGCGGTGGTCAGAGATCAGAAGTGGAGTGTTACAGATGCGGAGAAAAGGGACACATCTCACCAAATTGTCCAAATCCTCGAAGGTCAGTGGATTACAAGCCCTTATGCAGTCGATGCAAAGGAGAAGGCCACACTGCAAAGGACTGCCCAAGCCCAGTCCCAGTGAAAAACAGTGCTACTAATAGTCCGGCCAAGGCCCAAGAGCCTACCTCCAATTTAGTGGAATTGGAAGTTGCTACCATCACTCGTGCAAAGCAGAATGAACCACCTATCCAGAAAGAAAATAACCCTCCAGCCAGAACAGTGAAGTTTAATCTTCTACCAGAAGAACAAAACAGAACAGAGCCTGACAGTGCCGTACAGAGCCCTACAGTGCCACAGAGAGTTACAGAGATAGTTACAGAGACATGACCAGAGGTCCAGGAGATAGAAGAGGAGGAAGTGCCACAAGTGGCAGAAGAAGTTCCCATGATGCCTCTGTTGGAAGAAAGAGGGAAAATGAAAATGGGTGTTGCCCCATTCCCTAACCGATTAGAGAAGCCAGTGGATCCTATTAAGGAATACGATCTGGTTAGAGATCTAGATAACCTTTAAACCAAACCTCACATTCCGACAATTATTGATGTTGTCTCCCAGTTGCCGGAAAAGGTTCAAAAGTATACTGACAAAAAGTCGTGGTTTAAGGATTGCTCCCTCAACAGCAACAAAGTCCAATAAAGCTCCAGAGCCTATCAAAGAAGTGGACGTAGCTAACACCTTCCTAGATCTGGGTACCCCAGAGACTGGCGTGTGGATAGAAGGCTGCTTTATTGCAAATGCACTGATTGATGGTGGTTCATCAGTGAACATTATGACGGATGTGACAATGAAGGATCTAGGCCTACAAGGTGTGCAACCCACCCAATGGCTCATCAGACTAGCGGATCAGAGCAGAATCAAGCCTTTGGGTATTCTCCCATATGTGAAGACTACAGTGGCTGGAAAAGATTATTGGCTAACCTATCTGGTGGTGAAGCCGAACTCTTATGGTACATCCTATCCTCTGTTACTGGGCAGACCATGGCTTTTTGAAGCCAGAGCAAGGACGGATTGGTTCAAAGGAACCTTGACCTTGGGTAGAGGACCCAACAAAGTGGTGCTGAAACTGTATGGTTCTCAAAAAGGACATGGATCCACCTCCTTGGAATTATCTTCTGACTCCCCTAATGAGGCTACAGATGGAACATCAACAGACGAAGATGCTGTCAAACAGATCCTTCCCAAGAAAACAGTGGCACGTTCCTTAACAGTGGATATTGTAAGCCAACTCCCAAAAGATGCAAAGCCATTATCAATGGGTGAATACTTCCTGCCTGAACCAGGAATGACTTCTGAAATCACTGCTGACAGTGAGATAGAAGCATGGATGTACTGCTCCCCCTGTTACATGGCCATAGCAGAGCCAGAGACAGAGGTAGAAGATGAAACAGAGAACATGTTCTTCTCTTACAGAGCTCCCAGAGAAGCAGAAGCAGAAGCATAGACAGAGACAGAAGAGGATGGATATGATATGGACGAAGAAGGTTATGAAAGTGAGCTAGAAGAGTCTATTCCACCCGAAGAGGATATATATGAAGAAGAAGTTTCAGAAGCATCAGAAGCAGATGAGCTCATGCTATGGGACAGAATGGTGATGGTACCATTTGGTCTGGTAAATGGATCTTCTTATATGCAAAATTCTTATAAGACGTGGGTTAAGAAGAACAAGCCGTCTTTTAGCAGTGGCTCATGCCGTCCTAACCCATCCTTGCCGAAGAAAGATGATGATGATGCACTGTGCCAACAAGCACCAGTCCCACAAACCCAACAGGCATCAGTAGGTCCCTGTTATGTGACGTTGCTGGACGTGTCATCAGAAGAGGAGTCTTCAAGCCAAGAGGTAATTAATCTTGAAACCAAACCCGAAACGGCCCTAATCCCATTTCAACATCTCCAGAGGCAACCTAAGTCTCCACCAAAAGAAGAAGTGGGTTCTAGTGCGACGTCAGAGGAGGATATCACTCCTTTGAAGGAGTCGGATCTGTATCCAGAAGTAGTCCGTGGGACTTTCATCGGTGAAGTAGAAGGTGAAAGGAAGTTAACCTTTGTGGATGCAGATGGCACTGAAAGCCACTTGAAGATGGGTAGCAGCCTCCCAGAAGAGAAGTTGTCAACCTTGTACAACTTGTTGAAAGAGAATTTGGACGTGTTTGCATGGTCTTACAAAGACCTAAAGGGGATTGATCCCACAATATGTCAACATCATATTGACTTGGAGCCTGATGCCAAGCCAGTACGACAACGATAGAGGCAAATGAACCCGAATTATTCCACATTGGTGAAAGCAAAGCTGCTGAAGCTTCTGGAAGCCGAGTTCATCTATCCAATGGCAAATAGTGAATGGGTTTCACCCATCGTGGTTGTACCCAAGAAGAATGGAAAATTGCGAATATGTGTTGACTTCCGAAAGCTCAATTCTAAAACAAAGAAGGATCACTTTCCTATCCCTTTCACAGACCAACTGTTGGACACAGTGGCAGAACATGAGCTTTATTCCCTTTTGGATGGATTCAGCGGATACAACCAAGTGCAGATAGCAGAAGAAGACCAGTCCAAAACAACCTTCACCACAGAATGGGGGACCTATGCTTACCAAGTGATGCCATTTGGACTCTGCAATGCCCCTGCTACTTTCCAGCGAGTCATGATGGCCGCATTTCAAAATCATCTGCACGATTTCATTGAGGTATATTTGGATGACTTCTGTGTCTATAGTTTGATCCGTGAACACTGGGAACACCTGGAACAATGCTTTTACCGATGCTGGGAGTATGGGATTTCTCTCAACCCCGACAAATGCATCTTTGGGGTCTCTTCCGGAGTTCTGTTAGGCCACATTGTCTTTGCACAAGGGATATCAACAGACCCTGCAAAGATTGAAAAGATCGCAGCTCTGACCGCACCCACCAACCTCAAACAGTTGAGGGGATTCCTAGGCCATGTGGGTTACTACAGAAGGTTCATAGCCCATTTTGCAACAAAGGCAACCTCCTTGCACAAGCTTCTGAGGAAAGATGCAGAGTTTACTTGGACGGGAGAATGTGACAAAGCCTTCACCACTCTGAAGCAGTGTCTGATTGAGGCACCCATTCTGCAACCTCCTGATTGGACGAAAGAGTTCCATATACACACTGATGCATCAATTGAAAGCTTAGGTGCAGTCCTATGCCAGAAGGGCTCCTCAAAGATGGATCAACCGATCTATTATGCAAGCCGAAAAGTCACTGATAGGGAATGGAACTATACAGTGACAGAGCTTTAGTGCTTGGCAATGGTGTTTGCCCTAGAGAAGTTTCGCCACTACCTCCTATCCACCCACTTTAAATTTTATGTGGATCATGAGGCCCTATCCTTCCTGATGAACAAAGTAGATGTGAAAGGACGAATGATGAGATGGCTCCTTTTATTCCAGGAGTTCGACTTTGAGGTGATTACTAAGCCTGGTCGTTCCCATGTTCTGGCTGATCATCTGTCGCGTATCCCACAAACTGCAGACGAGGAGTAGGATGACCCAGACCTCCCTGATACTTCTCTATTCTTGGTAGAAACTGTAACTCCCTGGTATGCATACATTGCCAATCTGCTGGCAACCCAACAGTACCCTCCTGGCATTTCTAGTCGGGAAAGAAAAAAGCTTATGCTAGAATCAGCCCCCTACACCCTGCTAGGTGGTGCACTGTACAAGAAAGGCAAAGATGAAGTGCTCCGAAGATGTGTTGCAGGAGATGAGATTGGGATTGTTCTGAAGGCTTGCCATGACGAGCCATGTGGAGGCCACTTTGCAGGAGAAGCCACAGCCAGGAAGGCTCTGCTAGCAGGATATTGGTGGCCTACCATTCACAAGGATGCCTATGATTACTGTAAAAGATGTGATGCTTGTCACAGAATGGGGAAACCCACCAAGACAAGTGCCATGCCACTGCAACCTATCCTTTCTTTGAAGCCTTTTGAGAAGTGGGGCATCGACTTCGTAGGTCCAATCGATCCTCCTACTAGAAGGAAGCAGAACCGATACATCCTCGTATGTACGGATTATGTTACAAAGTGGTGTGAAGCTAAAGCCCTAAAGAGGGACGATGGTAACAGCGTGGCCCTGTTCATGTACGAGAATATCATCACCCGTTTTGGCAGTCCCTTAGAGTTGGTAAGTGACAGAGGCACTCATTTCCTTAATAAAGTCATGGAAGAGTTGACAGAGCTGTATAAGATCCGCCATCGCAAGTCCACTCCTTATTACCCTAGAGCCAACGGCCAAGTCGAAGTCACCAATCGCATCCTCTACTCGATTCTGACAAGAACAATTGCCGCACATCGTCGTGATTGGGATGATTGACTTACAGAAGCCCTCTGGGCATACAGAACCTCCCATAAAGCAGCAACAGGACAGACACCCTTCCAGCTGGTGTATGGTACAGAAGCTGTTTTTCCTGTTGAACTGGAATTACCCTCTTTGAGAGTGGCTATCAAAGAGCGTTTGGGGGACGATGATTCACTGCAATGCCATCTCCTGCACCTGGAATGTTTGGACGAAATTCGTAGGATGGCTCTACAGTGCATGGAAGCCACGCAAGCTCGACGTAAGGCTTACCATGATAGCTTCATCAAGCACAAGGAGTTCAAAGAATGTGATTTGGTCCTAGCCTATGATTCACGATTTGGCAAGTTTCCTGGCAAGCTCCAACAGCGGTGGATGGGCCCCTATAAGGTACTTGCCGTCAACCCTAATGGCTCTGTCCAAGTGCAGACCGTTGATGCCTTTGATGATCCCTTCCTAATTAATGGATATCGTCTGAAGAAGTACTTTCCTCCTTGGGGATCTTGACAATTACGGTCACTTGATCCTTTCCCCCATTGGCGTGGCATTATCACTCTTATGATGCTACTTCTGATAGCCGTTCTTCAGCCACTCCTGATGAGGTGGACGCAACCCTCTGTCCCCTCAACCCTACCTTCCAGCCGTGATCTCTTATCCTCTATTTTCCACCAGCGACAGTGGCGAGGTTGGTTCTGATACATGGTCTCTCTACCATTCCCTTGCTTAATTCGAAGAGTATATATATATATATATATATATACATATCGGTCCTTGGAGAAAAGGACTTAGGTCCTTGTCATGCCGACCTATTCTTCGAGAAAAGGTGGAAACACCCTCGGGAATAGGGGAAAACAAGAAAAAAAAAAGAGAAAGAAAAAAAAACAAACAAAGAAAAAAAATGAAAGAAAAACAAAACTGTTATGGGAGAAAAGAAAGCAATTCCCTGTCATAGCAGGCCTCGTTCCACGAAAAGGTGGCACACACCCTTGGGCGAGAAGCTGGCTGTGGAAAAGGTGGCAACATCCAGCAGTCCAGAAAGTGGATTCATTAATTGATATCCCCAGGATCCAATTCCGAAGCTACCTCCCTTGGTACGCTATGTCTTGGGTCTCTCTGCAAGAGCGTCTAACTGCCCTCTAGCAGATGACATGTCCTATCCAACACAATGTTCGATTTGATGGCTACCTCCCTGGGTATGCCTCTTCAACACCTGACGACGCGATCTTCATCGACAAACAATTGAGTGACGCGAGCTTTCATCCTAACCGGATGGGGAAGTGAGTGTGGTTGCCCTCTGTATCTATCAACAGAGAGTGAGATCGAGGGTGGGCCGAGAGACCAGTCTTTTCCTTTCAAATCAAATGAGAGGTGAGAAGTGTGAATGAAGTATTGCACGCACGGGATGGGCCTCTCAATGCACAAAGCACAATTTGTTTCTGTGCACTGCACCATAAGGCTCCCTGGCCTTCCTTCTCGCACCGTATGCCGGCACAGGGCAGGATGCACAGTTGCACCATCAAATGCGCACAAGGCATACAACCTTTGCACAAGTGACTGTGAGGATAATATCAATGGGTTTCAGGAACGGGCTGCCCTCCTGTAACTATCAACAGAGAGTGAGACAGAGGGTGGGCTGAGTGTGACTGGAGTTTCTTCAATCAATTATCGAGAGGTGAGATTGAGGGACGTTACGACACTTGGAGTCAGGTATGTTCCCGTTTTCCTATGCACCCACGGGATGGGTCTTTGCCGTCATCACAAGACACGTCACCCTGTTCTGTACATTGCACTATAAGGCTCCCTTGCCTTCCTCCTTGCACTTATGCCAGACGAGTTGGACGCACTAATGCACCATCAACTGTGCACCTTGGCATACTCCCTCTGCACCATTCCCCTGTTGATTCCTAACCTGGGTATGAGATATGGGTTTTAATCATTCTTCCTCGAGTGATATTAGTCATGGGGCGAGTGACAGTTCTTTCATTTCATTTGAGTGATTGTGAGTGGAGTGTAATATCCCTCATCATCGATAAATTTCATGCGATTATTTCCATCAGCTACCTCCCTGGGTGCTGCCACATGGTCCCTGCCATGACGGACGTGTGCTGAGAAGATGCCTTGGTACCTCCAGAAGCCGACAACAACACTGGACATGCCATCGACACTCAACCTTGCTTCTTGACGAAATGGGCCAAGTTTTTCTAACCCTCCCACTTTGGTTTCTTCGTGACGGTCATGTTTTAAGTGTGAGGACGTTAGTGGATGGTCTGTGGCGTGGTCCTAGGTCCCTGTTGCTCGGTTAACCCTATCCATTGAGGTCTTAAGTGTGGGGACGCGTCCCTGCGCGTCTACATTGTATATCCGTTTGCATATGCCTCCACCTGCTCATGCATGTATGCCATGACTTGCTGTTACCCTGATGGGGTCCTTTCCCACCCGACCCTTCATTTTCCACCCACCCTTGGGGCTGTTCCCTTGTAGTTTTTCTTCATTCCCTGCTTCTGAGGTCCTGCCATGTGAATGCACCCTACATTCACCGAAGTCCAAATCCAACCTCATAACCCTGTTCCTCTCTTTGAACTGACCATTTTTCCTTTTTACCTACCCCTGTTCCAGTGTACGGTTTTCGCGTTATTAATTTTTGAAGCATTTTGCACAAATTAGCCGGTTTTCCATATGAACGCGCTTTTCTTGCTTCGGAACCGTGATCTGACGTCATAGCCCTACCAAGCACTTTTCCCCTGACATTTTTCCTTTTTACTCCGATTCATTCCGATACACGGTTTGTCCAATATTAATTTTCCGGTTTTTTTAAGACTCTTTCGTGCGTCTTTTTGACCTTTTTCCATGTGAACCTGCCCTATTTGCATCGGAATTCCAATTTGATGTGCCAGCCGTGTCCTCCGTGTCTTCCTCTACCTTTTTCCTTTTTCCTCCACCCTTTTTCGACTTTCGGATTTTTACTTATTAATTTTTAAATGAGTTTTCGGGCGTCTTTTTGGAGTTTTTCGCATGTGAACCCCTCCTACTTCCACCAGAACTGCGGTTTAACGTGATAACCTTGTGCCACTCCTTCCTGCGGCAATTTTTCCTTCTTATTACGTGTAATTCCGGTGAACGGTTCGTCCGATATTAATTTCTGATCTCATTTTCAGGTTTTTTTTTGGGTTTTTTCCACGTGAACGCGTCTTATCTCAGTCGGAATTATGTTTTGATGTGATAGGATTGTCGCGCACGTCTTTCTGCACAGTTTTCCTTTTTTCTGCACCTCATTCCGATGCACGGATCTTCCGATATTAATTTTTACTTGCGTTTTTTGGTTCGTTTTTGTTTTTTTTGCACGTGACCGCCCTTTACCCCCCCGGAACCTCCGTCACATATTTTCCTTGTTTTCCCCCTATCGTCCTGCCCACTTTTTATTTTTACGCTATTTCGTTTCGACGTCCGGATTGGGAGTTATTAATTTTTCTTTATTTTTATGAGTATTTACGCGCTCCGTCCCGCGCGTGAACGCACATTTTTTTAATTTTACGCGTCTTAACGCGCCCCGGTCGTGTCCGCGTGCTCCGTCCCTGCATCCAGGCGTCCTTTCCCTCCCGTCACCGCAAATTTTTTTACCCCTGCCCCGCGCATGCGCGCGGGACAGGGGCGTCTCACCTCTTCTTTTGTTTTTTTTATAAAAAAAATTAATTAATTAATTTATTTATTTATTTTTAAATATATTTTTTTCTCACCCTCCCCTTCCCCCAACGGACTCCCCCCTCCCAACTACCCTTCCCCTCTCTCTCTCTCCCTCTCTCTTTCCCTTCCTCCCCTTCCCCCGCCTTCTCTTCGCCTGCTCCCACCCTCCCCTTCTTCCTCCCCACCTACTGCCGGCTCCCATCCCCCCTTCCCCCCTCCCTCTTCCCTCCATCTTCTCCCTCCTTCCCCCCTCCCTCTTCCCTCCATCCCCTCCCTTCTTCCCCTTCCCCCGCCTTCTCTTCGCCTGCTCCCGCCCTCCCCTTTCTCCTTCCCCTCCCCTTCTTCCTCCCTCCGCCTACTCCCGCCCTCCCTCTCTCCTCCTTCCTTCCTTCCCTGCCCCACCTTCCCTCCTTCCTCCTTCCTTCCTTCCTTGCCCGCCTCCCTCCTTCCTCCTCCCTGCCCCACCTTCCCTCCTTCATCCTTCCTTCCTTCCTTGCCCCGCCTCCCTCCTTCCTCCTCTCTGCCCCACCTCCCCTCCTTGCTCCTCCCGCTCCTCCTCCTTCTGCCCGCCGTCACTGAAGATGCCACGCCGCTCAGACGTCGCCGCCGCGCCGCCCGCAGTCGCTATCGACGCCGCCGAATAGTCGACCAGCCGCCCGGCGTCGCTGAAGATCCCACGCCGCTCGGACGTCGCCGCAGCGCCGCCCGTAGTCGCTGTCGCCGCCGCCGAATCGCCGACCAGCCGCCCGCCGTCGCTGAAGACGCCGCCCGCACCTGCCCGTTGCTGCCGAGCCGTCGCCGCCGCGCCATGTGCCCGCCGCCAAGCGCCGCCATCTCCTCCTCCTCCTCCTCCTCCTAACTAACCATTCGGTTAGTTATACTAACTTCTCTTCAGATAACCTAACTTACTTTAACTTCATGCACTTAATTCACTAATCTAACTCACCCTAGTTAGGTTAGTCCCCATTCACCCTAGTTAGGTTAGTCCTAACTAACCCTAGTTAGGTTAGTACACCTAACCCTAACCCTAACCCTAACCCTAACCCTAACCCTAACCTCACCCTAACCCTAACCCTAACCCTAACCCTAACCCTACTTAGGTTAACTAACCCCCTTTAGGTTAGTCTCCACTGACTTAGTCCCCCTAACTGACTTATCTGACTTCACCTAAACTAACCTAGTTCCATTTGACTAACCTGACTTGCCTTAGTTTGACTTACATGACTTACACAGACTAACAGGACTTAGCTGACTTAATTTGACCTTACTTACCAGACTAAGCTGATTTTCCTGATTTAACTAATTTACTTAATTTATAAATTAATTTCCACCTCCTAAAAATTTAGAAAAATTTCTAAAAATTCCCTTTGCTTTTTGCCAATCTTTGGAAATTTGTCATCTGGAAATTTCCAACCCCAAAATTTCTGAAAATTAAATATTTCCCAATTTATCCCAAAAATTACCAACAAATGTAAAAAATTCATTTAAAATTAGTAAAAAACACCCAAAAACAATTCTAAAAAATTCCACTCATCCCCTTTGACCTTTTTTCATTTATTTTTCACTTTAAAACATTTTCATACATGGAACCCCTATTATAAAAAAACCAACAAATAACAATTAACCATTAAAATCCTCATATTATTTTCATACCCTAAATTGTGGATATTTCCTCCATGGCTGAATTTTCATTTTTTCCCTTCATCACATATTCATGTGCTATATATCTTGCTTTTATTATTATTATTATTATTATTTAAAAAAAACACAACAAAACCAAACCATAAATGATAACATCTTTTAAAACAATAAACAACAACAAAACCAACACAAATAAACGAAACCAAACTATAAACCCACCACAACCACACCTAAAATATAACCCCACTCCCATCCACAATAACACCTTAAAAATTCATTTCAAATCAACAATCCCACTAAGGTGTTGTCTTTGTTGTTTCGTCAGTGGTCTTTACTTTTCCTTTACTGGATTCACTTCTGTTGGGGGACTCTTCCGTCCCTTCCAGGTATTTCTTTTATGTGCTTTGTTTATTTTCATTTTCCCCTTACTCACAAATTAATTGTTAAAATTAACTCTTTATTCACCCACAGTTTCCATGCGCATTCGCGCTATATACACACACACATTTTTTTTAATTCAAATAAACTCGCCGTTCACTTAGCACGTGCTACGTGCGCTATAGAGGCACTTTAATTTTTAATTAAAATGAACCAGCCGTCACAAGAGCACGCGCTGGCAAAAAAGCGCTCCACATCACCTTAATTTGTAATCAATGAACTTGCATTTAGAGACCCAGTCTGGGTATCGCAGTCCGGGATTCGAATTAAAGCACCGTTTTCACCTAATAATTGGTAATTAAATTTATAAGAAAGAACCGTCGTTTTCTTGCTAAGGTTTATCATTTAATAAAAATTCACCCATTTCTTAATAATTTCTTAAAATAAACCTTTCATTAAATTAATTCCCCCTCACTGCACTTAATTCCCCTTTTTAACGAACCCGTTTCGTGGAATGGGTATGCGCCGTCATCAGAGTTATTTCCATGGTCAACCACTAGTTTATCAACGATGTAGTCTTGATATGTGTCGGATGTGGTATTGTATTGGTTTCCTGTCTTTGATACGGTTAAGAGTACGGTGTGCAGTTTTTTCTTTTATTGCCTGATACGGGGTTCTGGGTGTTTGTCTGATGCATAGTATGAAGCTTTCGGTTGCATACGTCTCGAGGTCATGTCGAATTTTTTCTAGGTTGTGGTTTGCTTGGGGTTAGTTGGTCGAGTCACGTTCTCTGCTTACTTTTGAGCCTCTCACGAAGGCGGGACTCGCTGCTTTTGTGGCTACCTCCTTTCCATTGCTTCCAGAGGATCCGTCGTTATGTGATGAGTTTCTGGCCTCTTACAGCAAGAAGACAGGACTAGTCCAGGGAATTTCTATGAATTTGACACCTTGAGGCCTAGGGAAGGCTCTGTCTCTTCCCTCCAAAGGTGAACCTTTTGTTACCACTCGTCAGCTTTTCTCTAATGACGAGATTCTGAAGCTGTTGCAAAAACAGACAAGGAAAATGCTGGATGTTAAGAAGGTGATCAACTCTTCAGGAGTTTCCTTTTCCATGATCACTGATCCCGTATGGAAGATGATCTGTCAGTTTCTCCAGGACAGGTTTATGCCTGCCAAAACGCCATCCCAGTACTTGTCCAAAGAGCTTTTTACAGCTTCCAGGATGGTGTTGAAAGGAGTTCCTATTGATTGGAGCACTTACCTCCTCACTAAAATGGATCAACATTTCGTCAAAGTCACCAGGGGTAATGTTACCAATGTCACATATGGATCATATTTGTCTGCCTTCTTGACCTATTCAGGTTTACAGAAGACTGTGCCTCCACCTCCTCCATCAAATCCCGTACCTCCTCCTCCACCTTCAGATGAGTCAGAACCCATTGACATAGAGGATGATGATTCTCCGCCTCCCCTAGTCATCCAGCGCAAACGCTTGAAGCGGGTAGCGGATAAAGCTCCTTCAGTACTTCCTTCGGTGCCCATCCCTGCTACCTCTGGCAGTGAACTCCCTGGGTATCTCACTTGTAATAACCTGTTCAGAGCACATCGCGAAGGATCCTTGGACATATCAATTCCCTCCCTGCACAGTCTAGTCTCAGGAGATGCAATTCCTTTCCTCTGTAAAGATATTCAGAGCTCCATTGAATTGTCAGTGACAGCCTGTGTTCAACAACTGTACGCGTCTTTTTATGAAGAACTCATGCAGTCTAAGGACCAGTTGCATAAGGCAACATCCGAGTTAGCTTCTGCTAAGGATACCCTCGCAGATTTGTTTAAGCAAATGGAACAACAAACCCAACTGGTTGCCACCCAAAGTGATGAGATCTCTTCTTTGAATATCCAGTTACTAGAGGTTCAATCACAGGTTACTAGCCTTTCAGAGGAGAAGGAGAGGATGTCCAGAGAAGCGCAGGAGTTCCAAGCTATCTTAGATGACAAACTTTCAGCTTTACAGATTGCTAGTGACAGTGGCATCCCAAGCCTCCCAAATCAAGCAGTTGCAAGATCAACTGGCAAAGTCACGCTCTGTTCCTCCAAGCCCTAATGTTCCCTTGATTCCTTCTCTTTCACAGCAGGACTTGGCTGCTCTTCAGAGACAGGCTACCTTGTGTCCTTTATTCCAAGATAAAGTGGAAAGATTGCAGTACAGAATGGACTTGTTATGGTCTACATTTGAGCAGTTTCAGGAATATGTTCCACCAGACCATTCTTTCTTTGTCCACTACCACTTACAGAAGTTGGTCTTCTACATGAAGCTTTCCACGATGGATTTACCTCTTCCCGAGGATGGATGGAGTGGGGCTTGGTCTGCTGAGTTGTTGACAGAGGTAGTAAGAATGGTGTTTGAAGATTCTGTCATGCCAGATACCATGTTGATGTCATACATGCCAACATGTTTCAGAGTTACTCCTCCAAAGTGGCTGATTGTCATGATAATTCGTGGCATCCCATGATTGATTCTGTGCTCCTGAATCAAAGACAAAACACCTATTCCCAGAATATTAATCAACTGAGGATGGATCTCTTAGCCTATCTTTCAAAACATACTCCGTTTGATGCTACCTTCTTTGATGCCTATCATCGACGATCTCTCTTAGGACCTTCTGTTCCTACCCTCCTCTATTACCAACAAATGGCTCACCGCTATGCTATATATCTTTCCCTTTGTCAATCTAATTCCATCACTATTTTACCCCTTCTTTTCCAACCTTCATCTTTCCCTCAAATTCCCATTTTTACATACTGTTCCTTTATTAAGGATAGGGTATTTTCCCCTTCTCCACCCTATCCTTCTCCATCCATTCATGTACCCTCCACATTTCCTATTTATCAGTTAACACCCTTCCTTAGTGATTCCCTCCAAATTTCTGCCACTCCTTCTTTAACCTTTTCTTCCTTTTATGATTTTGCCTATCCCTCCCTTCATCCACTTTTCCTTATTCCATTACCCTCTCCTAACACTTCTATATCTCAACCACCTCAGTTGGTTAGTGACTGTGACGGGTTTGATAATCGGAAACCAGAAGAAGGGGATGGAGTTCGGATGATTCCCTTACAGGACCTCAGATTAATTGGCCAGTAATTCCAGGAGAATGGGCAGCTTCCAGTCAAGCTTATCATAACTATGTTCATTTTGCTCAGCTGTATTCACAGTCTGCCGATCCTTCAGTGAGATTAACTGCTCACTTTGCTTGGTACCTGGCGTATATGCATAGGCACTCTCATAATGATTCCAAGCCTATTCCAAAGTTGTGCATGAATGTCAATGTGAGCATTGATTCCCAACACCTGGATATTTTGTATTTTCATGCTCTTTGTTTGCCTAGCAGATACCTGGTCCTGTTGGAAAGGATGTGCTGTCTTCAGTTTTTTCAAAATCCTCCCAAAACCTTTGTAGATGAATCCTTGTCTATGGATCGTTTCTGCCAACATGAATCTTTTAAGAGGGATCATCTTCATTGATACCTTTCCAATGTATGGTGGAAGCTTTTTAATGAAAATCTCTCTTTTTGGAGGAGTCATTCAGATGGTTGTGTTGTGTGTAGTGTTTGTGTTGTGAGTTCATTTATGTAATACGAACGTGGTGGTTTCCTATTGGATTGGATTTCATGTGCGAGCTACATTTTGGAGAATTGTGGTAATGGGGTCGTGGTTGGAAAGTTGAAGCTGATGCAGATGAATAAGAAGAAAACTCTTATATCCTTTACAACTTTTTTGTGATTTTTAGTTTGATAAGAAGTGTTAATGTATAAAGGGTTTTCCTTTCTTTGTATTTTTATATCAGAAACAGGTTAGAAGTTGGGGTTGTATTCCCTTTTTCCTGGGTCGCGAGGACGCTTCCTTATTAAGTGTGGGGATATGTTGAGTGTTGAAATGACTTGTTTTTTGGCTGATTTTTGTTGTTTTTGAGAGCTGAATGGTTGATTTTATGAGATGATTGATTGATTTGGAAGTGGTTTGAGAGTGTTTTGGATGATATTGATTGTGTTTTGGAAGTTTATGATGTTTATTAGTGGTTCTGTGATGTTCTGATAGGTTCTGATTGGTTCTGTATACCTTCTGTTTTGTTCTGTTTTGGTCTGTTTTGTTCTGATTGTCTTCTGTAAGGAGGGATGGAGTATTGATTAATGAAGATTGAGATATTGTGAAAGCTTATTGAATGGTTTGAGAAAGTTTGGAATGGTTTGAGTATGAGTTATGTGGTTTTGATGACCTTCTGTAACCTTCTGTAGGTCTTCTGTAGAGTTTCTGTTTCTGTTATGTTCTGTACTGTAGCTGTTCTGGTACTGTTCTGTGACTATTCTGTATGCTTCTGTATGTGTTCTGATGGATGAGAGTGTAGCTTGGGAAAGTTTTCTAGCCTTGGAAAGAGGTGAATACAAGTGCAAAAGAGCTGAAAGAAGTGGAAAAAGTAGTTGCTGAAGACTCAAGTGAAGACTAGAGTGAAGTGACAGTAGTGAGCTATGAAAGGACACTGTAGTGACTCTGGTGACTCTTCATATCAGACATACCTCTTGGGAGGGGTATCCACGACCTAAGAAGGATTATTGAGAGTGATTTTGAGAGATTGTAGTGAGGATATGATGTATTATTGATGGAGAGAGAGAGAGAGAGTCAGAGATAGCCAATTTTACTCAACCAAAGTGATTGTATATGAGAGATTGAGAGAGAAGACTATGAAGATATTAAAGATGAATACTATGTGATGTATTTCCATTCAAAGATGGTGTATTCCTTTGCTTTCTTTGTTCTATTGATGGATTTTGTGAAGATATTGAAGAATATGGTTGATTCTATCAAATCCGTGGGAGATCTACATGATGTTGCATGAAGATTTGTTGTGCCTGGTGTTCTTTTCTTCATTGTGATCATATGAAACATAATAAAGAAGCTTGTTGATGTTACAAGATAGATTTTATTGCAAGAGAATTCCCTTTTCCTTGGTGTTCCTCTTGGGGCTCCAGAAGCCCATGATTCCCCTTTCTCAGGACATCCTGGCTATGCCAAGACTCTCAATACAGTTAGGAAGAGCTACTATTGGGAGAGTCTTAAAAGTGACGTTCTCAAATATGTCACTGAGTGTTTATCTTGTCAACGTATCAAAGCCGAACATGTCAAGATGCCACGGAAGTTGCAACCGCTCGACATTCCCCAAATGAAATGGGAATTCATCAGTTTGGACTTTGTTGTTGGCCTACCACAAGTTCAGGGAGGATACAGCTGCATTATGGTTGTGATTGACATGCTGACTAAGGTTGCACACCTTATTCTAGTAAAGAAAAACTATAAAGCCTCAGACATTACAAGGTTTTTTATCAAGGAGATATTGAAGCCATTGGGACTCAACTCTGTTTTAGCATAGTTTACCATCCCCAAACCGATGGTCAAATGGAGCGAGTCAACCAAATTATCGAGGATATGCTTAGGGCACACTGCTATCGTAAACCAAAAAGATGGATTCAATACTTGCCTTTGGTGGAATTTTCCTACAATGCTTCTTACCAACAAAGCATTCAAATGACCCTTTTCAAGCATTGTATGGTCATGACTGTGGAAGTCCCCTAAACTTCTTAGATCCAACCTTGAGGGTTGAAGCTTCAAGGTAGATGTTGGAAGAGATGGATGAGCAAGTAAAGTCAATAAGACAGGACATGCAAGCTGCCAAGGATAGACAGAAGGCATATGCAGATTTGAAGCGTCAAGATAGAATCTTTGAGGAAGGAGACATGGTCTTCATTTTTGTACACCCAAAGAAGAGTCCCCTATCCTTAGGAGATTGCAAGAAGCTAAGTCCAAGGTATTGTGGACCATACAAGATCCTCAAGTGCCTAGGACCTAATGCTTATAGACTGCAACTCCCTGAGAACCTAAAGGTTCATAATGTATTCCATATCAGCCTATTGAAGAAGTATGTACCTAATCCCAACCATGTACTTGATGACCAACAAGTTGTAATGCCTAGTCAAGGAGTCCTTGAGCTACGGCCTGATAGGATCTTAGATGTTAGGGAGAGACAACTAAGATCCAGAACCTTGAGAGAATGCCTCATCTAGTGGAAATCTTATCCTGAGAAGGATGTAATATTTCTGCTGGAAAATATTACGTGCAAATACAATGACTATGCCGACATTAAATATACGAAGGGGGCAACTGTACAATCTCCATTGGCATGAACGAGACCAAAATCAAAGAAACCTGCTTATGCACGTGTGAACCCCCGCTTGGAAGGAGATCATGATGAAATTGTTATATATATGGCAATTTTTTAAAAAATTATCCCTTCTTCCTCCAGCCGAAGGCCGTGCTAGAGGAGAGGGTTATAGCAAGGATGATTAAGCTCCTTGCTGGAGCTCGCAGAAGAAATATGGCCATGCATTATGGCCGCGTGGGGACAGGAAGTTCCCCTCCCCTCACCTATAAAAGCCTTGTGGGGGGAGTGAAGAGGGGCAGAGCCACAGCGCTGCAGTGCTGCCATGCAAGAAATAGGAAGAAGCATCGCCTCTGTGTGTGCCATGAGGCTGAAGAAGACCGAGGAGGGCGTAAGGCTGCCAGTCGAGTGGGAGGGAGAAGGCTTGAAGAGAAGGAAGAGTGGTGGATGCCATCGATCAGGCTGTCAGTACTAGGATACGCCACCATCTGCCACCGATCAAGAAATACGCCAGCTTCCGCCTTCCTTTTTCTCCCACGTGGTGAACTCACGATCCCCCAAGATTTTTGCATCCATTCCCTTGCAATTTCCACCTAACCCCCTTTCCGTGAGGATTCCACCCAAGTTTCTTTTCTCCTCGAAATTTCCACCTTAGTCCCTTCTTCTTGAAATTCCCACCCAAGTCCCCTTAAAGTTCGAGAATTAAACCTCTTTCCCCCTTTTAGCATTTCACAAAGCCCATTTAAATTATGCATGGAAGGAATAAATCGCATGTCGCATTATTGAACATATTTTCTTCGAAACGATTCTTTAAAGAAAGTTGCTAATAATTGTAGGAAATTTCTAGGCATGGAAATGACTCTAGGGCTGCATGAAGAAGATTAAACTCTAGGCAATTGGCATAAATCTCGTTTCAACTACATAGTTGTTAAAAAAAAGGCTACATGGTTCACATAAAACCCTAAAGCTTAGTAACATGAATCTTGATTGCATGTTATAAAAGGAGCAATAGGAATTATGCCATAACCTAACATACGCTTTGATCTTAACTAAGAAAGTTAGGGTTTGTAAATCTACTCATACGTAGGCAATGAATCATATGATTACAAAAATAGTATCGTAAATATCTTCAAGAACAAACAAGTAAATTGGTTTAACCTATACACCTTGAACACAAAGGAATCACTTAGGAAGGGTTAAATCGATGCAGCATATCCCAAAGTGCTAACTACGGCTTAGCACGTTGAGGACGTGACTTAGTCACACTTATTGTCAAGTTGAAACTCTTATAACCTAAAGACTTGTCCACATTCATGGAATGTAGGGACAATAGGACAATACTTGCAAAAAACAATCTAGGTTTTTACCCTAAGGTTCGCTCGCTAAAAGGATGAAACTCGATTTGAAAATGGAATCCTAGAACCGACAATATCGGCCTAGTGCAATCATGAACGGATTGTTATGAAGATAACCTAACCCTCTTTCCTATCTAATCATGATTTCGCGATTAGAAGACGCCATTCGATGGGTAGAATAGTCCCATGGACTAGGTGCGACACTTAGCAACAAGTTGCAGAGTCGCATGATTTTGTGATTTGATCACAAGGGAATGGCCAATTCCTCGGACTAAGATTGGCAGATTCTTACGCAAGTTTATTTTGCAAGAGGATGAATAATCATCCTGATTTAGTACCTTTCTTGGATAAAGTAACCAAGATACGGGGATTAGATATTTGCTTGGAAGCAAAAGACCAATCAGTAAATTGGAATAGCATATTTACTGCTAATAGAACTTAAGGTATTGGTAGTAGGGTACGGCCCTAACCCAAGAATATAAGGGTTAACAAACAAACCCTTGGGGATCTTGCCAAGTCACAATTGATCCTCGATTGAGTGCTGGATGCATTTGGAAAGAAGGATTCGCTCCTTAGCAGTTGGCCAAAAATAACGACCACTGGGAATGATTGTGCTTGTAACAGTTTAAAGAGCACTATTTTGCTTTGTTTACTCAAAGAATTAAAGGATGAAAAGATATCTAATGCTTCAGGTTGAAGGCCTGAAGGGAGAGACAGCTTCAGTTACCCCCGATTGCCTGCCTAACCCTAACCAAGGGGGTTGTTAACCACGCCGGGAAGGTGGACCGAACCCGCCGCAAGAGGTCTCTCCGTTGAGCACTACTTGGAGCAGGAGGACGCTTGGGTGCCAGGGAGGGCTCTGGCCGTAAATCCCTCACCTTCTAGGCCCTGCACAAGAGGCCAACGTGACTCAGGATTGGATCTCGAGGCCTGCATACTAGTCTACGGGCGGAATCTTGGATTAGTAATCCCTGTGGATTGCTGGATAGTCTTCGGGCAGATTATGGATAAGCCTATGGGCTGGATTTTATAAATGTATTTCAAAGAAAAATATGATAACTTGTTGAAAATGAACTTGTTTGATATTGTTTTTCTATATCAAGTGCTATGATTACGCAAAGAAACGGGTACCTTTTGGGCTAATTAAGGAAGCTGAGTGATGCATGTCCAACTAAATGTGGTAGGTAATTAGATAACTAAAACAACCTGAGGAAAGTACGGTGGATGTGGCCATGGGTCCATCCTATGGATGGGTGGTCCCAGTTAGCCGAGAACTTTTCTCAATCATGATGGACACCAAGAAGATCATTCAAAGGACACGAACAGCAAGGGCGCTGACCTAGAGTCTAAGCTAAAATAATCCCAATTTACATTGTTTTAGGGGAACGGAATGGGACTATGCCTTATGGCAAAGAGGTCGAGCCTTGCATCCCTCTCTTTTCCCATTCTCATTGAACCAAATGCAGCGTGAATCTGCTTCGGACCTGGCATTTCTGTGTAAAGTAGTTCGCTCGGATTCGACGCTAGTTGCTATTTAGGAAATGACCAGTAGGGAAAACCCTGATTTAGGTCGATCCTAAGTGGGAACGGCCAGAATACTTCCGCTACGTGGCAAACACGGAAAGTCCTAGATCGCAAACCCCGTGACATTCCACGGGAGTGTGGGGTGGAGCTTTCTAGACATCTTTTCCGATGGATTGCTAAGACATGTCCTGATGATAATAGCTTGACACGTTACAATATTTCTACTATAGCTATTTCTATAGCACTCAATATAAGTGTTATTGATAGGATTGGTTTCATAATCTCATCATTCTTCTTGTAAATATATTTGACAATAGTGTTGAGATATCGAGCTCCACTCGTGATATGCCAGGGTGATCGTTGTGCATTTATGTCACCGACTTGTCAGTTGTAGATGCGGTTGGTACACCGCCCATGAATAATAGCTAGATGATAGCTATCCTTATCTACTCTAGTTCGTGGCTCAGCTAGTATGCCACCTTAGTTAGTTGTCTTTGGTTTGAGACCTATATATAGGGTTCTTCTATTTCCTTGTATGAGAGTTCTTTTTGGCTTACACAACTAAGAAGAGGAAAACTGTTTTCAGCCTCCACCTCTGTGTGTATTCCCCCATTGTGCAAGCAAGAAAGCTACAAGTGAGACTCCTTCCTTCTCTCCCACAATCTTGACATGGTATCAGAGCCTTGTTTGTGGTAAGGAGCTCAAGAAAGCAAGCCAAGCTCGCGGTGTTCTGGTAAGAGGAGAAGTGTTGCTTTCATTTTCTGTTTTGGGAGCAGATCTTTGCAGGTAGCACAGCCGGAAATTGCAGGAGTGCATTGTCTCAGGTTGAGACGCCCTTCACGGTGAAGCAAGAGGGCAGTATATGCTGCGGGCGATGGCTTTAGCCCTCGGCGACCCTGTTTTTTTTATTTGAGGCCATTTCGGGGCCTGTTTTGGAGGCATAAGTTTTCTGCACGCACTCAGGAAAAGGCCCAGTTTTATGTTGTGCGACCACTGTTCTACAGGTCGGTGAAAAGTTACCACAAAAATTGCATCGTATGCTTATGTGCAGAGACATTGGGAGTTACAGAATCATCCTTGGTTCCTGTTTATGCAAAATCGTCACTAGGAAGTGACTGTGTGGTCAAATACCACTTTTGCCAGTTTTACAGATTTGCCCTTGTGAGGGT
Organism: Lygodium microphyllum; assembly: GCF_053477565.2. Classification (NCBI taxonomy): domain Eukaryota; kingdom Viridiplantae; phylum Streptophyta; class Polypodiopsida; order Schizaeales; family Lygodiaceae; genus Lygodium; species Lygodium microphyllum. The sequence continues at coordinate 100,235,978 of NC_141140.1, read as the reverse complement.
GAAGCTGTGTTTTTTGCAGTGACAGAATTTTTTGCAGTGTTCTGTAATGGCGTTTGATTCTCTTTCACAGATTGTAACTGAAAAGCTTGACAAGAACAACTTCCAAGCATGGAAGTTTAGAATGACGAATTTCCTTATGGGAAAAGGATATTGGGAATTTGTTGCAGGAAATGAAGAAGAACCAGTTCTTCCTGATGTTCCCAATCAACAGCAAATGCAGGCATTCAAAGCATGGCATGAGAGAGCCAGGAAAGTTATGTACTGGCTGTCTATCAGTATTTCAGACTCTATGATTGTGCATATTCAGGATGCAAGTACGCCAAACGAGGCATGGGATACTTTGTCAAAAATGTATAGCACAAATACGCAAGCCAGGAAAATGCAGCTCAAGCAAGAGTTGCATAATGTGCAAAGAGAAAATATGAGCATCAATGACTACCACATGAAGGTGAAGAAGATTGCAGATGCACTTGCTTCCATTGGGTCGCCAGTGGAAGATGATGATTTAGTTTCTGTGACCTTGAATGGTCTAGGAAAGGATTATGCACAGTTCCGAACATCCATTTCTGTCCGTAAAAGATTTCCTGATTTTGAGGAGTTGATTGCTCTTCTAATTTCTGAGGAGCAGAGAAATGGTGGTGCATCTTCTTCAGGAGGAACTTCAAAAGAAGCTGTCTTCTACTCAAATGCTAGAAGAGGTAGAGGCAGAGGTAGAGGAGGCCGATTTGGAGGCCGTGGTAGAAATCAGAATATGCAGCAAACTCAAGAAAACCAGTCCTATGGAGGAGGACGTGGTAACTCTAGAGGCAGGGGGAGCCAAAGAGGTCGTGGTGGATGGCAAAGAGGCCAAAATGCAAACATCAATGTTGAATGCTACTACTGTGGTAAAATGGGTCATATGGCTAAAGACTGCTATCAAAAGCAGAATGACATCATGAATGAAAAACTGCAACAAGGGAATTATGCATCTTCTAGTAGACAAGGTGATGACAGAAATGAGCATTTGTTCATGGTGTAGCACATGAACAATTCTGTGACAAGTGCAGAAGAAAGCAATGATGTATGGTATGTTGACTCAGGTGCATCAAACCACATGACAGGTCATGCAGAATGGATGGAGGATGCAAGGAAAATGGAAAAACCAGGATTTGTGGAGACTGGTGATGATACTGCACATCCTATTGTGCAGATTGGAAAAATTCCCTTGTCTATGCAGGATGGGAAAAAGAAATACCTGTCCGATGTATTTCATGTCCCGAATATCACCAAGAATATGGTTTCTGTTGGTCAAATGGTTGAGCAGGGCTTGCAGGTCAGATTTAATCCTCATGGATGCTTTGTTGAGGATATGAAAAATAAAGGTCGCTTGATAGCAAAAGGAAAGAAGAAGGGCAGAATGTTTACATTGGATGCAGACATGCCTGAATTGAGTGCAGCAATGTTTGCACATGGGACCGGTGTAGTTGCAGATATTGATATCTGGCATAAACGCATTGGTCATGTTAATGTACAACGACTTAAATCAATGCAGGCCCAAAACATTATTGCAGGATTGCCTAAATTCAAGGTTGCAGAAATGCATAAGGTATATGAAGCCTGTCAGTTTGGAAAACAGGCAAGGAAACCATTTCCTAGACATGTTCAAGAGAGTAAGAAGCCATTGGAATTAATCCACTCTGATGTGTGGACTACTAAAGCTGCATCTCTTGGAGGCTGTCATTATTTTGTCACTTTTATCGATGACTATAGCAGAAAAGTTTGGGTGTATTTTATGAAAAAGAAAAGTGAAGTTTTTGAGCATTTCAAAACTCTTAAAGCTATGGTTGAAAAAGAAACAGGTCTGCAGATAAAATGCCTAAGGTCAGATGGAGGGGGAGAGTACCTCTTAAATGAGTTTGCAAGGTTCCTGTAGGAGCATGGCATAAAGCAGCAATATTCATGCTGTCATACCCCACAACAAAATGGAATTGCAGAAAGAAAAAACATGCATATTGGAGAGGTATCTCGTGCCATGCTCAACGAAAAAGACTTGCCAGATTTTTATTGGGCTGAGGCAGTTGCTACAGCAGTCTACATAATGAACAGGACTCCCACTGCAGCAATACATGGCATGACTCCAGAGGAGAGGTATACTGGTAGGAAACCAGATATTTCTCATCTGAAAATTTTTGGCTGCATTGCCTATGTTCATGTGCCAGATGAGTTGAGATCCAAGTTGGATCCAAAAGCTGAGAAGTGCATCTTTATTGGTTATTCTCTGCAGCAAAAAGGGTATAGATGCTATAACCCTTCTACTCGTAAGTTTACAGTGAGCAGAGATGTTGTTTTTGATGAGATGAGTAGCTGGTATAAACCAGTAAATGTGATTGATAATGTAGATGCACAAAATGATAATGTTGCACAGAATTCTCAGCAGCAGTCACAAGATATTAGTGGACCTGGAGCGTCCTCTAGTAGTGGTTCACATTCTTCTCCATGGACAGGTAGATTGAGATCAGGAGAATCTTCTCAAAGCAATGCAGATAGTGGTATGCAGGTATCACGAAAAGTAAAAGAGAAGGTAGATCAGCCCATGTTTGATGTGAATGCAGGTCACTCTTATGTGGATGGTGAATCCAGTGGCTCAAAACAGAGCATTGATGATGAGTTGGGTATTCCTTCTATTGTTACACCTGGAGTAAGGAAGACCAGGGATATTTTGAGAGCACCTGGGAGTGAACCCACTTTGCGCAGGTCTACCAGAGTTAGGTATCCTGTGGATAGGCTGAAATATGATGGATTTACAGCCATTCACTATGCATATATGGTCAAGGTGATATAGGAACCAAAACCCACTTCTTTTGAGCAAGCCATGGGAAAAGAAAAATGGGAGAAAGCCATGGATGAAGAAATGGATGCCTTAGAAGTAAATGCTACATGGGAATTGGTACCTTTGCCTAAAGGTAAGAATGCAATTGGCTGTAAGTGGGTTTATAAGGTGAAGCACAATGCAGATGGTTCTGTGAACAGATATAAGGCAAGATTAGTAGTCAAGGGGTATGCACAAACATATGGCATTGACTATGAAGAAACATTCAGTCCGGTTGCAAGGATGGCAACCGTAAGAGCAGTCATTGCTATGGCTGCATCAAAGGGATGGTCTTTACATCAGATGGATGTAAAGAATGCCTTCTTGCATGGTGATTTGCAAGAAGAGGTCTATATGGAGCAGCCACCAGGTTATGTGCATGCTGTTCATCTTGAGTTTGTTTGCAGGTTGAAGAAAGCCTTGTATGGCTTGAAGCAAGCACCTAGAGCATGGTCTGACAAGATAGGACAGTATCTTGTCACTATTGGCTTTCAGATTTCCAAGGGAGATTTCTCACTTTATGTGAGAAAAACAGAGAAATGTATTATGCTACTTGTCATTTATGTTGATGATTTGATTATGACAGGTGACAGTGATGAAGATATCCTTCATGTGAAAATGCTATTGAAGCAGAAGTTTGAGATGAAGGATTTGGGAGAGCTGCGTTATTTCTTGGGCATTGAGGTGATTAGATCACCAAGTGGGATATAGCTCTTGCAGAGGCAGTATGGATTGGACATGCTGTCCAAATATGGGATGACAGGCTGTAAGCCTATTTCAGTTCCTTTGGAGCAGAATGTGAAGCTGAGCGCAGATGCAGGTGAGCTTCTAGAAGACCCTACTATGTACAGATGCATAGTAGGAAGTTTGATTTATATGACTATTACCAGGCCAGATTTGAGCTATGCTATTGGATTGGTAAGTCAGTTTATGCAGGCTCCAAGGAAACCGCATTTGGATGCGGCTAGACGCATACTCAGGTATGTGAAGTCCACATTGCAGTATGGACTATTTTATGAGACTAGGGTTCAGATACAGTTGCATGGATACACTGATGTTGATTGGGCTGGTAGCATTTTTGATAGACGATCTACCAGTGCATATGTGTTCTCTTTTGGGAGTGCTGCAGTCACTTGGAGCAGCAAGAAATAGCCTACAGTTGCCTTATCCAGCACAGAGGCTGAGTACAGGGGTGCAGCAATGGCTACATGTGAGGTAGCTTGGTTGCATAAGCTACTTTATGATATGCATCAGCCTACAGATGGGCCAGTTGTCATTTATTATGACAACATGAGTAGTATAAACTTGGCAAATAACCCAGTCTATCATGCTAGAACAAAGCACATTGAGGTGCATTATCACTATGTGCAGGAGAGGGTTTTACTAGGTCTTCACACATGTGACAGTAGTACAACATCACATTAATCTAAAAGAGGAAGCAATGCTAGTGGTGCAGCGACTACGATAGTTGGGAGTAGTTCAACAAAACACTCTACTCACTGAGGTGCAGCGACTTTTGAAGGAAGGTTTCATCTATTCAATAGGGGACTTAGAGTGGGTTTCACCTGTAGTGGTAACACCCAAGAAAAATGACAAATGGAGGATTTGTGTGGACTACAAGCCGCTAAATGCTGCAACAAAGAGAGATCACTTTCCTCTTCCCTTTCAGGATGAAATACTCAACGAGGTGGCCGGGCATGAGAGATACACTGTTTGTCATGGGTATTCAGGTTATTTTCAAATTCAAATAGCTGAGGAGGATTAACAGAAGACCACCTTCATCACGCCTTGGGAGTGCTTTGCTTAGAAAGTAATGCCATTTGGATTAACAAATGTCCCATCTACCTTCCAGCAATTCATGAATTATGTCTTCAAGCCATATTTTGGGAAGTCCATCAGGGTCTTTATTGATGATTTTTGTATTTATAGTTCTAAGGATCTACATCTAGGGAAGGTGGATGAAGCTTGCAATCGCCTCGCACAAATGGGGGGGCAGTTAAACCATGAGAAGTGCCACATTGGCAAAAGCAATGTAACTTTGTTAGGGCATGTCGTAAGTGAGAGGGGCATTGAAGCGGATCCAAACAAAATTAAGGCCCTATTGGCGGTGCCATCACCATCTTTTGTGAAGCAACTAACCTCTTTCATTCAGAATGTGCGATATATGGGGCGGTTCATTCAACTCCTCTCCCAATTAGTATTTCCACTGCAACAGTTGACCCATTCTGAGGAGCTTTTGTGGAGTGAGAAAGCGAAAGATGCTTTCACAAGGTGAAGAAGGCTCTTAGCACCCTTCCCATAATTTTACAACCTTGTTGGGATCAAGAGTTTTTTTTCAACCCGATTCTTGGGGAAGATGCTCTAGGGGTAGCACTAATACAAAAGGATGCTAAAACTGGCATGATGAGACCGGTTTACTTTTCTAGCAGAGTATCCTTTTTCCCCTGTTCTCTTCGTGTTCCTCCCTATTCTCCTCGTGTTCCTCTACTGCATCTCCTTCATCCGTGTCTCTGGTTGAAGTTGTTTGTGTCAATGGCTCTGAAGCTTCTATCCTGTGGGGTATAACGAGAGGTCAAAAGGGTAAAGATGTTGATAATACTCTTCTCGTCTATGCTGAGAATATTTCTTTCATGATACACTCTTGCACTTTGAGGAGCTGACGACACAACATACCACCATCGAGGTTATCAAGGATCTGAATAGAAAAGTACCTATTCAATATCACATGTAAGGGTGAATTAACATTTGTGGCTATTTCATGTTGTTTAAAAAAAAAAGGTCATGCACCTATTCACAATGGGCCAACAAGACAAATGTGTCACGTAGATTTGTCCATCGTTTCTTAGAATTTATTTCTAGATATCAAGATGGACCTCACTGAATGGTTGCCCTAACTCCTTCCAATAACACTTTGAACCATTGTACATCGAATATGATCATGGAGAATCTACGGTAATCCATTGAGATAACACTTCGCAAGTTCCAAAAATACTCCATCTTATCTATAATGGTGTTTGGATTCGTGGCCTGCCGTCAGCTCTCTTGCTTGAACTTTTCCATGACACCACAATCCGTTGTGGAGCACATTTTGTTGATGTGCTCAATGCAGAAATATCACCGGCGCGACCATGTTGCATTGTAGATTTTGTACTATACAATGAAAGGATGAGATTAGTTGTCGCATATAAAATCTAGATAGGATAGCTTATAAAACATGCGATCACCTTTGGACTACATCCACTCGAGATGCCACTAGATAGCTCCTCTACCATAGCTTGAGGTGTAGAAACAATCTCAGTCCCAAGGAGATGTTTTAGCTCTCCCTAATCTTTTCTTAAACTCAAATTGTAATATGGATTTATTTTTAGCAATCCCATGCTCATCATCTCTAGTGATGATCAATTCATCCACATAAATCATCAAGAAAACATAACCTTTCTATGTCTTCTTTATAAACAAACTATGGTGTGCATTCCCATCCAAAACTAGCCTATTGTAAATACATATTAATGCAAGCATTACATGCTCTTGACACCTATTTTAGTCCATGTAATGCCTTTTTTAGACCACATACATGATTTGGGTAATCAAGATGTACATAATCCTTAGGTTGTTTCATATACACCTCCTTAGTCAAATCTCCATTTAAAAATACAATGAGAGTTCTCAATCAGAGGCTCATACACTGATAGAATTAGCATCACAATCATTTAAAAATCCAAGTAACATGGACAAATAGAGTCCCTTGGGCTAAATTCAAGGATATTTCAGCTCTAAGACATTTCCAACCAACTATGAATCAAATCCATGAGGCACTCTGATTCTTCCATGATCCTACTTGTAGTCACCAAACCTTTGACACTAGCATTTTCAAAATTTTCACTAGGTCTTTGATGTGAGCAAGTATAATCCTCTCCATCTCCATAGCTTCACAACCTCATTTCTTTACATAACAAAAAACAGTGTTACTAACAAGCTTTGGCTCTTACACTCTCTCCACCACAACTTTGACTATGAACAATACCTTACCTTCAATCTCATCTCTCTGGATGGCCACTCTCTTTCTTGGTTTCTTAATTAATTTGGAAAAGCTTTTTTATTTAATTATCTCATTAAAGAACATTGTGATATGATTTTATAACAAGAGCAATGATCAATAATCTCCATGATTTGATCACTTAGCATGGTAAAAACTAGGCAAAATACAATACAATATTGGGTACATGGACAAGGTGTAAAAAGGTGAATGGGGCTTGCTTAGGGTTATCTAGAAATATGAATCAAATTAGTCTCTTCACCTTCCTCATATCTTCCATGACTTCCCTTTCTCCCTTCTCTCTTCCTATCTTTCTCTTTTCTTCTCTCCTTTTCTTTCCTCTTCACTCTCCTTTTTATAATCTTCTCTCCTTTCTCACAATTCTCTTTATTACAATTGATACCAAAGCCTCAATCTTTGGTACAATTGATACTAAAGCCTCAATCTTGGTCCCTTTCCTTTCTCTTTCCTAATTTAGATAGGCATAGTAGGTGGGACACGACCTTTAAGGAGTAGTGATGGAGCACCATAGGGTGTTGAAAGTGTTTGTTGGGTATCTCACATGAGCCATGGGCAAGTTGTAGGTATGTAGATCATCTTTAGCAACTCATCACCAACTTTGAGGTAAAATTGTAGGGGCCCAGAAGGCTCACAAGACTTGGAGAGAGTTTTAAGTGTCATTAATTTTTCAAAAGAGAGTCCTTCTTCTTCATACTTGAGAGCTCTCATGGAAATATCAACAAGAAATCTTTGCTTACTAGCTCATATGGATTGACATCCTTCCCTATGCTCATTCTTTGGAGTGTCTTGTTACTAAGGCAATTTGCAAAACGTGTAGATGGAGCACATGATCCTATTTTGTATTGTTTGCATTGATTTCCAACAATGTAACACTAATGAGGACTAGCAAGGACCCTCCCCCATGGCTTTCTAAGCTTTCTCTTGCATGTAAGGTATCATAAAAAATTGATATAGAAAGCTACCAAACCTTCTTGAGCATTGCTCTATGGATATTCTTATACATAGCCATGTTTTACAAAAATCAAACACTTCATTCATAAATTTTTCCAACAATAAGATGTGGACCAAACATTGCGTTCATTTTAATCAAGATAGTAACTGGCTTCTTGGTTTTACTATAGCCACAATTATTATAAGATGCCACCCTCTCCTACTAGGATGAACATTGAGAAACACAAATGGTATATTTTCTTAAAAATTAATGATTACTAATTATCCTATCAACTTCTTTAGGTTGTGAAAAATTAAAATGGGAAAAATAAAAAAGTAATCTCCATAACTAATCATTGAATCATAGGTAAAGATCCATCGACACCTAAAAAAAATTTCATAGCTATACTAAAGTTTTTAGCTTGTCCTTGACCACACAAAACTCTTGCTTTATCTCCTACAAAGCTTATAGGCACCCTTCCTTGTTCCTAGGTCCAAAAAATGCTTAGAAATCCACACATATAGCTATTAAAAATTGAGCATCCATGGCTAAATTGCTTTCTTTAAATTGATATGCATAAGTATCAACCTTCTTGAAGTCCACAAATTCAAGTTTTAATATTTTTGTGACCTCTCCTAATACTCTTTCAAAATCTTCTGCAAAAAGGGAAACCACCTCCATAAGAAAACCTATTCTACTCATCAATCAAGTAGGTAGCCTCTTGAAGTTACTTATTGTTGTCTAAGATGCACCACAAAAGCCTTGACATTGTCAAATTGTGTGTGGCCCTTTTAATGCATATCAACAACTTGTACTATCCACCTATTGTAGAAAGATAATGTATAACAACTTACGCTATACACAAGAGGGAACTTGTCTTCCAAAAGAGGTAAAAGAAGTGCTATAATATTTGCTAAGTGGGGAAGAACTTCACTAATGATCCCTTAGAAACTGCGTCAAGGGCTAAAACAACTACTTCTCTTTCTTTCCAAGTACTAATTCCCTTACTTTTCACATTTTCCTCCAACATTGGCATCAAGATTGCAAGCATTTTAGTTCACTCAACATCTCTATGAGCATGGACTCGATTTACAGGAGTAGACAACTTATATGTGGCCTAATACCACAATAAATCTCATGTATTAACACCAAATAATGGGCTAGACCTACGTATCATTTTGTGGCAACTAGGTAAATGAATCTTGTAGCTACAATAGCTCAACAATCAATAGAGACCAATCCTTTGGTAATAAAGTAAAGGGAGAAGCCTAAGTTGAAGCATGAGCAAGTGGAAGCAAGAGAGGTGTGAGCTATGGTAGACGGAGAGAGAGAGAGAGATAGAGAGAGATCCCTTTATTCAAATATCATTGAAAGAATAAAGAATGAAGTGACAGTGATGGGCATCCACCACCTGCAATGTGTAGGTGTGCGTATTGTCAGTGCAATAATACACACGAGCGACTAGGCATAAGCACCTTTACCCCCAATAACCTCCCACCTAAAAAAAAATGTGTGTCAAGTGAAGAGGGAATAAGAAAAAAAGTGACAAGGTACAATGTGTACATAGAGTACGATAGGATGAGGAATAGATGTCATCTCATCGAGCTCCCATCAACTTCCCAAGGAGAAGACAAAACAATTTGTTGAGAGACTTTTTGTGAGCAGATTTTTAGGATTTTGGTGAGTTGAGATCTTGACAAAGGTCAACAAACTTCTCCTCAATGACCTCTTTGATAAAGTGGTACTGCACCTCAATGTGCTTCATCTTTGCATGGAAGACTAGATTCTTGGCTAACTGGATAGCACTCCTAGAATTTGAATGTAATGTAGGAACCATGTCAGTCATACCAAGGTCTGCCACTAGACGGCCTAACCAAAGACCCTCCTTGCAAGCCTCAATGGTGGCTACAACATACTTGGCCTCCAGAGTAGAGAGAGCCATACATTTTTGCACCCTAGACATCCAAGAAACAACATCCCCAACAAAGATAAACACATAGCCAAAGGTGTATTTTCTAATGTCTACATATCCTGCATAATTAGAGTCACTGTACCCCATGACTCCTATATCCTGGCCACCATAACATATGCACATATCTAATGTGCCCTTCGGGTATCTCATGATACCATTATTGCATCCCAATGTTGCTTACTAGTAGGTGTAGCCATATAGCATGCCACAACTCCCACTGTAAAAGCTATGTCACGACGAGTGGTTATCATGGCATATACCATACTTCCGGCTATGGATGCACAAGGGATCTTGGCTATCTCAGTCTTCTTCTCATTAGAGTGCAAACAATCAGTCGAGCTTAGCTTCACATGAGAAGGCAAAGGATTGCCAATAGGCTTTACATCTTGTATATGAAACCACTCAAGGACCTTCTAGATATACTCCTTTTGTGACAAGTAAAGGACCCCTTGAGAGTGGTCACATGTAATGCGCATCCCAAGAATATGTGAGGCTTTTCCAATTTCTTTCATGTCAAAGGTCTTCTTGAACTGAATTTTCAGAGAATCCACCTCATTCAAGTACTCTCTGAGTAATCAACATGTCATCCACATAGAGTGCCAAAATCAAAAGATTGCCATCACGAGCCTTCTTCCTATATAAACACACATCCATATCACTATGTGTATAGCCCTGTGAATGCATAAAAAGCATCAAACTTTAGGTACCATTCCCTAGGTGCTTGCTTAAGGCCATAAAGGCTCTTTCTCAATCCATAAACTAGGTGTTCCCTACCTTTTTCCTCAAACCTCTTAGGTTGCTGCATATAAATCTCTTCATGCAAGTCTCTATGTAAAAAAGTTGTCTTAACATCCATCTGTTAAAGGTCCAGATTTAACTAGGCAACTGATGCTAGTACCAAACTAGGGTAATCATCTTAAGTACATGATAAAAGACTTCCTTAAATTCAACACCATGCTCCTATTTAAAACCCTTAGCAACCAATCTGGCCTTATAGGTAGGCTTGGGGTATCGAGGGGTTCTCTTCAACTTGTACACCCACTTACATGGCAATGTATGCTTTCCACTAGGCAAAGGAACCAATTCCCATATATGACTTTTTTGTAAAGATTAAAACTATGACTGCATGGCTCTCTCCTAAGAGTGACTATCACCACATCGCATGGCCTCATCATAAGGGAGAGGCTTATTTGCATTTGTTACCATCACATAATCAATAGACGGCTCAAACCGCTTACCAGGATGTTTGTCTTTAGCATATTCTGTCCAACATCATGGTCATCACTCATTAGAGTATTACATGGTATTGTAGGTTGTCTAGCTAGCTATATGGGAGTAGGAGGCTCCTCCTGAAATATAAACCTACGTATCTCAACTATCCGCTCAGGCTGCTTATGCATCTTTTCCTCGTGGAAAACTACATCATGGCTACAGATGATTTTCTGGGCGTATGGATCCCATAAGCAATAGCCCATCTCATGTGCATCCCCATAAGCAAGAAAGATGCATTTCATGGACTTACAATCCAGCTTTGTGCACTTGTCCTTGGGTACATGGTAGAAAGCCTCACAACCAAAGACACAAATGATCATATAAGGGAGGTTTTCTAGACCACACCTCCTCTACAACCTAAAAGTCAATAGAATTGCAAGGAGATTGATTGATCAAGTGTTTGGCACTATAGTTAGTGCCTTCATCCAAAAATTAGGCCCCAAAGCCTCCACCCTATTCAAAATTATCTCAACTTGAAAATGATCATGCTCCATGACATCAATGTCATCAGAAGCATCCCCTTTAATTAAGATTAGAAAACATATGGTTCATATGAGTTCCATACAAGAGACCTAGTACAACACATGGCTCCACTATCATGGAAGAATGGATTTTTGTGAGGATCCATTGCCTAACACCAGATCTCTCTCAATTTTTATCTCATCAAAGCTACACTATCCACCACTATGCACGTTATTCCTCATGAAACAATCCACACTTCACTTTAGAAATTTGTATACATATAAATCAAATCCATAAAACTACCACATATCGTACCTAGTTTTCCTAAAATCAAATGTGTTGCAGCCATCATTTATTTTGATTTTCTCATGCTCAGGGTGCATGGAGTGACATATTGTCTTCCAACCTTCAAAAACTTCCTATTTATGTGATGAGAAATGTTGTAGGTGTCCATGAACTATGCTCCTCTTCTGAGAAATCATGGCCCTCATTAATGCCGTTCTTTGGAGGTTTCCAAGCAGATCCTTCATAAAAAACATAACGTTATATACATGTCAATCTTACATTGATTAACCTATTTATATACCACTAGACCTTGGAAAAAACAAACAAACTACACTGATGAATGACATAAATCTAGGCATAAGCCACTAGGCATCATACCTCTTTTATCTAGAATACTCTAGTCAATTTGTTTCTAAACCATGACCAACACTAGCTCTACTCAATAGAGCTTTCTTGCAATATGGGAAGCCCATAATCATCAATCTTAGTCTAGTAAAACCATGTTCATATCACCATGAGTGCACTATTGGTAATCTTGCCACCCCATGTGGCTTTCCACAATAGCGTGATTATGATACCTTGCACATACTACTCAAGAATATTTAGGATCATGCAAAATGCATATATAATTATCTCTTCCACATATGCTTGACTTTTAATACTATTATGTGTTGCTAGTATTAGAGCAACAGAAGACTCTCTTTTCTACACTTTTTGTTACCACAAATTGTGTGAAGGAAATTTACCTTTCCTCTGATACCTTCAATACCCACAATACTTTGCAACGAGTGAATGTTATTGAAGCAACTGGCAAAAACACAAATGCCAAACATATCTGATTTCCTCTTCCATTTTCTAGCCCATTGTTGTGATCACCATGGATTCTCCTCATTGTCCTAGTTACATGTAACACAATTGTACCAAGCTCATATATTACACTGTCATTTATTGCCATGCCACCAGAGATAATTCAGAAGTAGCTAATTTCTATAGTTCTAGTTTCAAATCCCTTTTGGTGATTAAATCATTGAAGTTAAACATAAAATAAACTAGAGAATAATGTTGCTGATAGGAAACCTCAACTAGGATGAGTTGTTAGGCATACTAGTATGTCTACATCTTCATGAAAGCTTTCTCTACCTAACTAGGCTATCCATTCCTTTTAGGTAGGTACCAATTTTTTTCCACATAAAAACTAACAAGTCCCAACATATATGGAAATTTAGGAAAAAAAGAAAAGTAACACATTAGGGTAGGAACAAATTAAAGGGACCTATTTACTATAATGGGAATATTAATGACTCATAATATATATAATACTTTGAGAATAAATTAGAAAAAGAGATATGGAGAGCTACCCAGCACCCAAGCACCAAAGAGCTATAAAACCATTTGAATATGAGGGCTGAAATGATGAATGGATTGCCTCTTACCCATCCAACCTCTAATCCTCACTAAGAGAACTAAAGAGGGGCACCACCTAGCCAAAGGGAGGATGGGCTAGGACATCCCTTTTCTCAAAGAGAATCAAAAGATCCAAGACACAACTTCACAAGAGAGAATATATGTACTAGACACCATATTAGAATATGAGAGAGAGAGAGAGAGAGGAGAGGAGAGGGAGACAAGAGGAGAAGAGGTAGAGGAAGCTTGCCATTATGTATTCATGGAATGAGAAGATGAGAAGAGAGGGAGACAAGAGGAGAAGGGGTAGAGGAAGCTTGCCATTATGCTACATAATAAAAGAACTCACTCATAGCTTACCTCAAAGAGATGGACTAGCATGAGGGTATTCTAGAGTGCCCTCATATGCATGTCATTGTCCTTCTCCTTCTCTACATCTCCATGGGCTCCTTATATAGCCTCCATGAGGGATTATATTAAGCTAATCTTCTTGATTAACATAATCCTAGATTATGAATGGCATCTTTGAAAATATGGAGAATAGTGGATGGGACAAGTCCCCACCTTGGTCATCATGCAAGAAGCCAAGGGTGGTGGTAGACAAAATAGAGAAAGGTAGCTAGATTACAAGAGGTGGGTGCCCAAAGCACATTATTATAATATATTTACAAGATGGATAGAATGGGAAGTTGATGTGGTGAAAGAGAGAAAAAAATTGCATATAGCCGACAATCTGCACCTTTGTAACTTCAAATCAGTGAAGAATCTGAAAAAAGTTTTAGCTGCAACTTATAAAAAATGGCTTCCAAAAGCTACTTTGACTTTAGTTCCTTATATATATATAAATACATATAAGCATGTGATAGAAGGGATCCATGCTTGTAAGCTTTTGTGTAAGATCCAAATGACACCATGATGTGGATATTGACTTGTGTACTAGGGTGAGGTGTCCTCTAATGATGGTGATAGATTCCAAATCTTAGTGATGAAGGTGGAACCCACGTGTAGTTGGAGGCTAGTCCTTTGAAAAATCTATGCACTCACGCAACTCCTAGGTGTAATCCATTTTCATCTTCACTAAGATAACCATCCCTTTCACCCTTTACATTGTCATCCCTCCTAAGAACTTGTTCCCCCCATTTGCTAGAGTTATCATAATCCAGAGGCAATGTAGCATACCTAGTGCTTGAAGAGTTAACCCAAAGTGATATGGTAAGGTTCTTAATAGGGGTTTTGGCCAAATTTGGTCCCTATCTCTTTGAAAATAAGGCTTGAGTCGCCATCCATTTACCCTTGTCTTGTGAACTCTCCCATCCATGTCACCTAGCTTATACTTGCCATTTGGATATCTTCTTATTACCATGAATGGCCCTTCCCACTTGAATACAAGTTTACCATCCTTTCTGTTATCAAAGCGGTTATCATAGCGTAGCACAAGTGATCCTTCCCTTATGTGTTTGCTAGCCAGCTTCTTATTAAATGTCTTCCTCCTCTCTTCAGCCTACATGGAATAGTGTTGGACTGCTGCTTCTCTGTCTAGCTCCAGCCTCTCTAGATCCAAGATCCTTTCCTCTAACTTATTATCTTGATTCTTCTCTCGACCGGCTACTAAAATACGTTGTCGTGCAGCTACGCGCACACCGTGCAAAAAAATCTAGTGTGTGGCTTTCTTTTAGATTTAGAGAGCCAATGCTACTTTAGACATTAGTATTAGTGTCCATGGTTCAAAATATTAGATTTTTTTGGAAAAATTTTTAGTCAATTTTTTATATTCTAGATATTATCTCTTGTAAAAATCCATAAAACTATAGATAACTTCTAGATTAGGAGGACATGTAAAAGAAAGCATGTAGCTTTCAGCCAATTTGAGAGGATTTTATGTAAAAAAGGAGATTAGTGAAATCGCGCGACGCACGATCGCTGTTTTCAGGCACAAAGAACAACACTTCGAAAGTGGGAGATGAAGAAGGAGTGATCTGGCAGGATTCTGGCCAGGTGTCCTGTTATTTAACCCCCCTTTTGGAGCCATTGGAAGCATCAGATTGGCGATCTGAGTAGCATAGAGGAAGGTATTATTTTGTACACGTTTTTGTCTATTAGAGTTGTATTTTCTCATAATGCTGAAAGAAACTAACAGGCTTCATCTCTGTTAGTATTCTTCTATATTTTCTAATTCTTTTTTAGAGTATTCTTCTACACCTTCAATCTCTTCAAACCCCTTCTCTTCCGTCTACTCCTCTCCTTGAATCTACCTACATCCTGCTATCTCTTATCTTCAAGAACTTGGCTTGAAACCTTCAACCCTTCTCTTATCTCTACCATCTCCGAAGTCTAAGATCTTGAACCCCCATACATTCTTCTCTTGCCAAACCCTTGTGGTGACCTTCAACCCTACATGCTGCGATATTGGTGAACCCGACGTGAAGGTCGGTGTAAGAGAACTCCAAGATGGGGGATTCTTCAGGAGGTACTCTACAACAATTGGTGCGCATACTACAGCAGAATCGGCAACAACAAATCCAAATGTTACAACAACAACAATAAAGAAAAGATGAAGAGAAGATTGATTCCATAGCTATCAAGGCCCTAGGAGGAAGTTGGGCATGAATTAAAACAATTTAATGGTCAAAATGTCTCTGTTTTTATTCGCTTATATGTTGAAAAAATGCTCTTCTTTGGTGTACCACAACATGCATGGGGCCGTTATTTTGCCAGACTAGCCAAGCATGGTCTTCAAGAAAGAATCCATGGTCTTTTTCAACAAGATGCGGATTGGGCTGCATTCAAAAAAGCCCTACGCGAAGAATTCTTCTTAGAAGACTCTGGCCTAGTGATGAAGAAAAGTTTCATTGAATGGGTTGAAAAACCCAACAAAGGTTTAGCTACAATAGCTCTATACCATGAGTTTGAAAGTTAATTTGGACAACTTGATGTTGAAGAACAACAAAGTATTGAAGGTCAGAAGATTGAATTATTCCTTAAGGCTGCAGATCCCATTCTGCAAGAGAAGCTTGTTGATCACCTAGAAGATGCTACCTCCAAATTAGGAGTCAAGACTGCATGGATAGATGTTACTGATGCAGTTAACATGATTGCTCGAAGAGAGCGGATGCGACTAAGATTGGCCTCTACTTCAACTTCAACAACTCCATTGATGGAGCTTGTTCCACCTTCAAAATCCCCTATTCCTTTGACTAATCAACGAGCTCTTTCTTCTTCTGTTCCTTCTAAAAATGATGTAATGGATCAACTCATTAAAAGCATGCATGACCTTCATCTGAATCTTATAGTAATTAGTTCCAAAGTAGAGAAGTTGGATGTCAAAGTCAAAGAGCGAGGACAAGCATAAACTCAAAGACCCATGAGAGAAGGCTTTAAGAGGCGTTGTATTTGGTGTGATAGCCAACAACATGACAAGAGGGAGTCTTATGCCTTTCGTGAGGCTGAAGCACAGAAGCTCATCTTTTGGAAAGATGAAAAAATTCATGCGGCTGAAACCGGTCTTCCACTGGAGCCAAATTTTGGCAATGGTGGAATGAAGAAAAGATTAGAAGATCTAGATGTAAAGAATGCCTATGCAACAATTGATGCAGCTACCTATGGGCTGCAAATTGAGCCAATTAAATCAATTTTGAATGCATGTAAAGCTAATGTGCAATCTAAAGTATGGATGCAGGCACTAGATCAAATGGAACGTGGTAAAGTAGCCAAAGAAGATTTGGCTAACGCTAGTAAGTATATTCAAGGAATAACTGGTAGATTCTTTTTCTACCTTTGCACATTTGGTTGATGTCAATCATAAAGAAGTCTTGATTGAAGAAAAGAAAAGAAGAGGAGATGGACTAGGGCCTTCCTCTTTTGGCCCTCCAAAATGGGTAACTAGAAGAACACTTGAACAACCAAAGCTTGCTGAAAATATAACCCTAGATCAAGAGATGGAAGATGCGCCACAAACAAAGAAGACCGAAGAAAAGAAGAAAGGCAAGCAACCAAGCTACAAATTGCAGTATGACATAGAATCTGCAACCGACTCTCAAACGTGTCCTAGAAGAACGAATTCTAGGAAACAAAATTGAATTCACCTTAGGCGAAATTATTGGAATTGCCAAACGTGAATTCCATGATATAATTATTAATGTAATCAAAAGGAAAAGACAATATGTTGGTGTTGAAAAAACTGTGCATGCTTTTTTGCAAGTTCTTTGAGCTTTTGTGCAGGATGAAGAGAAGCTGACTTCACAAGGAATTCAACTTGAAGTAGTTAAAGAATTAATTGCAGCAATTGAAGCTGAAGATAAAGAAAACATGAATGCAAAAATTAAAGAAGTGAAAGCTAAAAATGTAATGGTCAGCTGGTCCAAACCAGTTGGGTAATCCACCTCTCAAAAAGAAGGCCGTCTACAGCACATGCATGAGGAAGAAGAGGCTCGGTTCATTCCAAGCAGTCACTACTCCCGTATACATTGGGCAAGAGCAACAGCGAGATAGTCGTCAAAATTGGAGAAAGAGAAACACCATGTATTGCACTCTTAAACCATGGCTCGGAGATAAACATCATGGCAAGGAGTCTCTATGAAAGTGATGGATGGCCCATAGATGTTGATCCAGGTTGGGAATAAGAGCTGCAAACAACTCTTCTGGAGAGTTATATGCTGCATGTCCTAATGTGCAGGTAACTATTGGAGACATAAAAGATAATTTTCACTTTTTTATTCAAGACTCTTGTAGTTACCCTATAATTCTTGGGCAACCTTACATTTTTTAAGCCCGCTTGGAAACAAAAGCTCTTGATGATGGTTCTTCCTATGCTCGAATCCGAAGGAAGGATAATGAACGAGCTGTCACTGTTTGTGTTAACCATCATTGAAAAAGAGATCGACTGCGTGATTATCTTGTGCCTCCTACTAATGCCCGAGAATTCAAGGGTTTTCGAGCTGCACTACTATAAAGGGAGGCTATGGTAGTGCGTCATGTAAGAAGATTGAACCTCCTCATGCAGCAGAAACTGTGTCTCTAGCAAATTTATATGTATGTACAACCAATAGTATGGCTTGTTATAAGTCTCTT
Organism: Lygodium microphyllum; assembly: GCF_053477565.2. Classification (NCBI taxonomy): domain Eukaryota; kingdom Viridiplantae; phylum Streptophyta; class Polypodiopsida; order Schizaeales; family Lygodiaceae; genus Lygodium; species Lygodium microphyllum. The sequence continues at coordinate 100,217,680 of NC_141140.1, read as the reverse complement.
TCGGCCATGACTAAGGCTGAAAGAAAATATTTATGTCATGTAAAAAGGGAGCTGAAAACTTATGATATGATGGCTGAAAATGAAGATATTTCGGGTATTTTTTTTGGACTGATTACTACTGACACATTGGCTCAAATATATGCAGCTTCTCTTGCAGAAAATCAGGCTGAAAATTAGTCCATAGAAGTATGTACATTGGATTTTAATCAAACAATTCAAGAATTTGTTGAACAAGAAGACAATGGTTTACTCAACAAGGCTGAAGCACAAGTGGAGACAAAATACAGGACAGTGGATAAGAAAGCCAAACCTATGGCAGTCCCAGTGTCTCCTGAAAGTGAAGGGCTCACTGATAGGGTAGCAAATCAGCCAAATCTTCGTGATCCTTCCAACATTGGTCACAAGTTCACATCTGAAAGTATAAAAGAGCTCAAAATAGGTGAAATTTCTTTCCTTTCGCCAGTTGAAAAACACTCTTTTATGCAAATGCTAATGAAACATGGAAAAGCTTTTGCTTTTCAACCAAGTGAAATAGGCTGTGTGGATCCAAATATTGTGGTTCCTATGGTCATTTTTACGGTCCCACATGTGCCTTGGAACCTCAAGCCCATTCCCGTTCCAAGGGCGCATCTGCCCAAATTATTGGAACTTCTAAATGAGAATATCAGAATGAAGATTTTAGAACCTTCTTCAGCACCTTACTCAAACCTATGGTTTAGTGTGCCTAAGAAAAATAGATCTTTACGATTCATTCAAGATCTACAGCCTGTTAATCATGTCACAATCCAAAATGTTGGTTCAGGTCCAATTGTTGATGAGTTTTCTAAAGCTTTTGCAGGTAGAGCAATTTATTCTATGGGAGACCTATATTCATGATATGACCAATTTTAGCTTTCATTAGAAAGTCGAGGCATTACCACAATGAAGACACCTCTTGGATTGGTCCATATGTGCACTCTACCACAAGGTGAAACAAACTCCGTAGCCCATATGATGAATGCCATGCACAAAGTTTTAAGGGGCTTTATTCCACAACTTACTCTTCCATTTCTTGATGATGTACCTATCAAGGGATGTGAAGTCAATGAAAAGAGTGAGGAGCTTGCCAAAGATGGTTGCAGGACATTTGTAGTTAACCATATTCAAGATTGTGACAGGATTTTGACAAGGCTAGAAGAGGTACATCTTACCCTTTCTGGAGCTAAGTCGATTTTTGGAGTAGAAGAAGTCCAAGTGGTCAGTCATCTATGTGGCCTTTATGGATGCAAACCTTCTCCAATCAAGACAGATGCCATCAGCAGAATGTAAGAAAAATGCACAAATGTTTTAGAGGTGAGAAGATTTATTGGCGCATGTGTATTCTATCTCATATGGATACCACATTTTTCTCATGTAGCCGAAAATCTTTATCAATTATTAAGAAAAGTCCAAAGATTCTCTTGGAATAAAGAGCATACTCTCATTATGCGTAAATTAAAGAAGCTATTAATTTCAGCCCCCACTCTCAAAAGGGTTGACTATTCAAATGGTCAACCCATCATCCTTACTATGGATACAAGTCCCATTGGGATAGGATGGGCTGTTGGCTGTTGGCCAAGAGGATCTTGAAGGTAACAGGTATGTAGTTTGTTTTAGAGAAAAAGTTCTCAATGAATGTCAAAGAAGGTATGCACAAGTAAAAAGGGAATTGTGGGGAGTTGTAACAGCATTAAAGTGTGATCATGAATACTTTATAGGTGCTTTCGTAATGGTAGAAACTTATTGTCTTCCACTCTTGGGCATGATTGCCAATTGCTCTATACCCGACATTGCTATTGCTGACATGCTATCACATGCAAGATATGACAATGAAGAAGAGCTTATGGAAGAAGATGAAGCTGAAGAATCTATACTTCCTAAATTTCATTCCATGGCTGTTGAAAATACCTTTTCAGTTACTGCATGTACTGGTCTAAAGCTTAAAACAATAGGATGTTGAGATATCGAGCTCCACTCCTGATATGCTAGGGTGATCGTTGTGCATTTATGTCACCGAATTGTTAGTTGTAGATGCGATTGGTACACCGCCCATGAATAATAGCTAGATGACATCTATCCTTATCTACTCTAGTTTGTGGCTCAGTTAGTATGCCACCTTAGTTAGTTGAGTTTGGTTTGAGACCCATATATAGGGTTCTTCTATTTCTATGTACTTGAGTTTTTTTTGGCTTACACAACTAAGAAGAGGAAAATTGTTTTCAGCCTCCACCTTTGTGTGTATTCCCCCATTGTGCAAGCAAGAAAGCTACAAGTGAGACTCCTTCCTTCTTTCCCACAATCTTGACATGGTATCAGAGCCTTGTTCGTGGTAAGGAGGTCAAGAAAGCAAATCAAGTTCGCGGTGTTCTGGTAAGAGGACCAGTGTTGCTTTCATTTTTCGAGTTTGGGAGCAAGTCTCTGCAGGTAGCACAGTCGGAAAGTGCAAGAGTGCATTGTCTCAGATTGAGATGCCCTTCGCGGTGTTTTTTTGATTCGAGGCCATTTTGGGGCCTGTTTTGGAGGCGGAAATTTTCGGCATGCACTCAGGAAAAGGCCCTGTTTTATGCTGTGCGACCACTATTCTACAGGTCGGTGAAAAGTTACTGTAGAAATTGCATCATATGCCTGTGCACAGAGACATTGGGAGTTACAGAATCATCCTTGTTGCCTGTTGATGCAAAATCGTCACTAGGAAGTGACTGTGTGGTCAAATACCACTTTCGTCAGTTTTGCAGATTTGCCCTTGTGAGGCTGAAGCTGTGTTTTTTACAGTGACAGAATTTTTTGCAGTGTTTTGTAATGGCGATTGATTCTCTTTCACAGATTGTCACTGAAAAGCTTGACAAGAACAACTTTCAAGCATGGAAGTTTAGAATGACGAATTTCCTTATGGGAAAAGGATATTGGGAATTCGTTGCAGGAAATGAAGAAGAACTAGTTCTTCCTGATGTTCCCAATCAACAGCAAATGCAGGCATTTAAAGGATGGCATGAGAAAGCCAGAAAAGTTATCTACTGGCTGTCTATCAGTATTTTAGACTCTATGATTGTGCATATTCAGGATGCAAGTATGCCAAAGGAGGCATGGGATACTTTGTCAAAAATGTATAGCACAAATACGCAAGCCAAGAAAATGCATCTCAAGCAAGAGTTGAATGGTCTAGGAAAGGATTATGCACAGTTCCGAACATCCATTTCTATCCGTGAAAGATTTCTTGATTTTGAGGAGTTAAGAAATGGTGGTGCATCCTCTTCAAGAGGAACTTCAAAAGAAACTGTCTTCTACTCAAATGCTGGAAGAGGTAGAGGCAGAGGTAGAGGAGGCCGATCTGGAGGCCGTGGTAGAAATAAAAATATGCAGCAAACTCAAGAAAACCATTCATATGGAGGAGGACGTGGTAACTCTATAGGCAGGGGGAGCCAAAGAGGTCGTGGTGGATGGCAAAGAGGCCAAAATGCAAACAGCAATGTTGAATGCTACTACTGTGGTAAAATGGATCATATGGCTAAAGACTGCTATAAAAATCAGAATGACATCATGAATGGAAAATTGCAATAAGGGAATTATGCATCTTCTAGTAGACAGGGTGATGATAGAAATGAGCATTTGTTTATGGTGCAGCACATGACCAATTCTGTGACAAGTGCAGAAGAAACCAACGATGTGTGGTATGTTGACTCAGGTGCATCAAACCTTATGATAGGTCATGCAGAATGGATGCAGGATGCAAGGAAAATGGAAAAACCAGGATTTGTGGAGACTGGTGATGATACTGCAGATCCTATTGTGCAGATTGGAAAAATCCCTTTGTCTATGCAGGATGGAAAAAAGAAATACATGTCGGATGTATTTCATGTCCCGAATATCACCAAGAACCTGGTTTCTGTTGGTCAAATGGTTGAGCAGGGCTTGCACGTCAGATTTAATTCTCATGGATGCTTTGTTGAGGATATGAAAAATAAAGGTCGCTTGATAGCAAAAGGAAAGAAGAAGGGCAGAATGTTTACGTTGGATACCGACATGCCTGAATTGAGTGTAGCAATGTTTGCACATGGGACCGGTGTAGTTGCAGATATTGATATCTAGCATAAACGCATTGGTCATGTTAATGTTTAGCGACTTAAATCAATGCAAGCCCAAAATATTGTTGTAAGATTGCCTAAATTCAAGGTTGCAGAAATGCATAAGGTATGTGAAGCCTGTCAGTTTGGAAAACAGGCAAGGAAACCATTTCCTAGACATGTTCAAGAGAGTAAGAAGCCATTGGAATTAATCCACTCTGATGTGTGGACTACTAAAGCTGCATCTCTTGGAGGTTGTCATTATTTTGTCACTTTTATTGATGACTATAGCAGAAAAGTTTGGGTGTATTTTATAAAAAAGAAAAGTGAAGTTTTTGGGCATTTAAAAACTCTTAAAGCTATGGTTGAAAAAGAAACACAAGCCTACAAATAAAATGCCTAAGGTCAGATGGAGGGGGAGAGTACCTCTCAAATGAGTTTGCAAGGTTCATGCAGAAGCATGGCATAAAGCAGCAATATTCATGCAGTCATACCCCACAACAAAATGGAATTGCAGAAAGGAGAAACATGCATATTGGAGAGGTATCTCGTGCCATGCTCAACGAAAAAGACTTGCCAGATTTTTACTAGGCTGAAGCAGTTGCTATAGCAGTCTACATAATGAACATGATTCCACTGCAGCAATACATGGGATGACTCCAGAGGAGAGGTATACTAGTAGGAAGCTAGATATTTCTCATTTGAAAATTTTTGGTTGCATTGCCTATGTCCATGTGCCAGATGAGTTGAGATCCAAGTTGAATCCAAAAGCTGAGAAATTCATCTTTATTGGTTACTCTCTGCAGAGCAGAAATGGTATAGATGCTATAACCCTTCTACTCGTAAGTTTACAGTGAGTAGAGATGTTGTTTTTGATGAGATGAGTAGTTGGTATAAACCAGTAAATGTGATTGATAATGTAGATGCACAAAATGGTAATGCTGCACATAATTTACAGCAGCAGTCACAAAATATTAGTGGACGTGGAGTGTCCTCTAGCAGTGGTTCACATTCTTCGCCATGGACGGGCAGATTGAGATCCAGAGAATCTCCTCAAAGCAATGCAGATAGTGGTATGCAGGTTTCATGAAAAGGAATAGAGAAGGTAGATCAGTCCATGTTTGATGTGAATGCAGGTCACTCTTATGTGGATGGTGAATCCAGTAGCTCAGAATAGAGCATTGATGATGAGTTGGGTATTCCTTCTATTGTTACACCTGGAGTAAGGAAGACTAGGGATGTTTTGAGAGCACCTGGGAGTGAACCTACTTTGCGCAGGTCTACCAGAGCTAGGTATCCTGTGGATAGAGTAAAAAAATTTCCATAATTTTCAATTTATTATTCTCATGACCTCCTATTAAGAGGAGGTTCATGTGAAGAACGCGTGCTTAGAAATCGGGAATGTCACAATGATAGCTATCCTTATCTACTGTAGTTTGTGGCTCAGTTAGTATGCCACCTTAGTTAGTTGAGTTTGGTTTGAGACCCATATATAGGGTTCTTCTATTTCTATGTACTTGAGTTCTTTTTGGCTTACACAACTAAGAAGAGGAAAACTGTTTTCAGCCTCCACCTTTGTGTATATTCCCCCATTGTGCAAGCAAGAAAGCTACAAGTGAGACTCCTTCCTTCTCTCCCACAATCTTGACATAGGATGGTCAACTAAAAGCTAGCATGCTCATTGCATTGCTCAAGTTCTAGTTCATTTCCTTGAAGAAGATTGGCTAAAGATCGGCCAATATTTGAGCACAATGAAGAAGAAGGAGACTTGGACTGATGAGGAGTTCAAACATATCAAGAGGAAAGCGTATGGCTTTTTTCTTAAAGAAGGACATCTGTGGAAGCATGCAAAGAAGAAGAAAGGAGCGCATGTCTGAGTTTTAGGTAACAAAAGATTGCAACAATAGGTAATGAAGGAATTTCATGAAAGCCTGTGGGCTAGCCATAGAGGCATATGGGGAACCTTTAGTAAAGTCAAAGAAAAATATTGGTGGCAAAACATGTATCGAGACATAGCACATTTTGTTGAAACCTGTTATGTGTGTCAAATGTATTCTATAGTCAAGCATCGAGATGGGTTACAACCAACTTATCCTTTGTCTATACATTATAGATGGGTTATTGATCTTGTAACCATGCCTACAGGAATATGGAATATGCAATATTTAGTGCTTGCAAGAGAGGATATAACCAATCAAGTTGAAGGCAAAGCCTTAACAACCAAGTCCACTCAAGCTATTTGTCATTTTTTGCTTGAAGAAGTGTTTTGTAGATATGGTTGTGTGGATAAAGTAACTGCAGCTAGAGGAGAGTTGGATGCTGATGAGGCATGCAACTTCTTTGCTCAATTGAGTATTAAGTTGGCTTTAACTTCATCCTACAACCCTAAAGGAAATTGAAAGAGTGAAAGAGGTCATCAACCTATTCTCAAAGCTCCAGCAAAGTCTTGTAGAGGAAAGATCAAAGAATGGCCTAAAATGCTACCTTTTGCATTATGGGCTGACCGAACTACTCACAGTTCAGTGACTTACTATATGCCAGTTGAACTTATGCATGGACAACAACCAATTATGCCAATTGAAGAATCTATTCTCACATGGAGTCTTCTACCTTGGGAGGAAGGCATCAGTAGAGAAGAGTTGCTGACTTTGCGCATATGGCAGCTAGAAAGAAGGCCTGAAGATGTTCAAGCAGCTATTGAGAAGCTAAATACAGCAAGACTAAAGAACAAAAGAAGATTTGATAAGCGACATCGACTTCGGCCAAGAGCAATTCAAGAAAATGACTGGGTGCTTGTCTATGGCAATAGCCTAGACAATCAATACAGTGCTTCTAGGAAGATGGTAAAGCGTTGGTTTGGCCCATATATGGTAAAGGTCATTCATGACAATGCCACATATTCATTGGCTGAATTGGATGGAACAAGCATGAAGATACCCATAGCTGGAAAAATAATCAAGCTCTTCAAACGAAGAGAAAGTTCAACATATGAGCTAGAAGACTTGAATATAATTCAAGAGCATGAAGACATAGAGGAAGAAGAAGAGGCAGAAGATGAAGACATTGACATGGCAGAAGATACTTCTTCTGGCACTGCAAATCCATAAGACTTTGGCACATGCGCCAGAGGATGTGCAGGTTAGGAGGAGGTGAATGTCGTGCTACTACATGCACACCATGTAAAAAATTCTAGAGTGTGGTTTTGTTTTAGATTTAGAGAGCCAATGCCACTTTAGACATTAGTATTAGTGTCCATGGTTCAAAATATTAAATTTTTTTGGACAAAATTTTAGTCAATTTTTGATATTCTAGATATTATCTCTTGTAAAAATACATAAAACTATAGATAACTTCTCGATTAGGAGGACATGTAAAAGAAAGCATGTAGCTTTCAGCCAATTTGAGAGGATTTTATGTAAAAAAAGAGATTAGCAAATGTAATGTGTCGCTCCTCAAATCGCGGGACACATCTTAGCAGTCCATCGTGAGATATATCTAGAAGATGCCACCCGGCACTCCCACGGAATGGCACGGGGCTTGCCAACTAGTGTCTCTCGAGTCTGCCTCGCAACCAAACTTATCCGGCTCTTCCCACTAGGATCGATCTGAAGTCCGGGTTCCTTGTAGTCAGGTCTTCCTAACAGCATTCTAGCGTCGGTTTGCAACTGCTCCACTTTGCGCAGATACAACTAGACCAAAGCAGACTCATACTGCACTTGGTTCGAAGAGAATGGGAAACGAGAGGGATGCATCGCTCGACCTCTCTACCCATTGTCGTACTGCTGTGCATTCGAGGTGTGGAATCTACCAAAAAGCTATGTGTGTGACAATTGTTACTTTGTACATACTTAATCATTGTGTTTGCATTTTGTTCTGTGTGGGCAGTATAGTAGAGAGAGGGATCTTCTGCTGCCTTTCCTTTCAGCTTGGGTTGCATCTGATAGATAATCCTTCAACAATGGTGGGCATGTGATGTCTTCTATGGCTTTTCTTGGCTTCCAATTCTCATGCGAAAAGAAGAAACGATCACTCCGTCGATGAATTCAAATGCATGGAGTGCCTCATCAAGTCAGCCATATGAAAGGTTGTGTGTTGCTTCTTTCTGCTAGGCCTAGTGTCAGCTGTTCTAGATGGACGAGGATTGGAACTTACAAGGGTTCATGACTATGATGATGGCTTTCAGTACAATCATACACTTGCTCAAATACTTGTGAAGTATGCTTTTGTGATGTATGTCAATGATTTGGATTCTCTCATTGCTTGGAATTGCTCTAGGTGTGATGGCTACACCAAGGGTTTCAGATTGGTGGAGCTGATAGTTGATGTTCAACACTGCCTACAGGCTTATGTCGGGCTTGCTGAAGACTTGAATGCAATTGTGATTGCATTCCGTGCAACGCAAGAGAATAGTATTCAAAATTGGATGGAGGATTTGTATTTTAAGCAGCTTGATTTGAATTATCTTGGAGTTACAGGTGCAATGGTACATCGTGGATTTTATACAACCTACCATAATACCGCACTTTGTACAAGAATAGTTGGCGCAGTTATGTCTATACTTGATGAAGTGGAAGGATTGAACATTATGGTTACAGGACATTCTATGGGGGGTGCCATGGCTGCGTTCTGTGCTCTTGATCTCACGGTAAACTATGAAATGAGGAATATTCAAACAGTAACATTTGGGCAAAACAGAATTGGTAAAAGCTTTATCTGCTGCTATTGTGGGAGGGGCCGCTTTTCTGGTTAGAAAGAGGCGTGTTGTAGGCCACCTGGGGAAAAAAAGCGTAGTGTATCTGACAAGGAGGAAAGATGAAGGACTGAGAGGTCTCCAAGCAGGTTCATAAATATTTATGAGATAGTGGATGAGTTTGTTCTAGCCCATGCACTTGGTTGGTGGGGAAGACATGAAGGAGACGGTTCAGAAGTGTTATGAACTTGCAGGAGATTATAGTAATCCAGAAGGCCATTGTGATCCAAAAACGCTCAAGGAATTAGGCACAGTTTTGAACAGCTTGGAACCAATAAATTCCATTGTGGTTTCTAGCTCCTTGTAGAGCTCGATGATGATGACAAGAATGTGTGTCTGTTACGCTTATTTGATCAACATCTGTTGATCTGCTGGCTATCGCCTTTAATTATAGGTTGCGCGACGCTACTAATCGGCAAGTGGCTATGAAGTCCTTACTTTCTGCGAAGTCCCTTGATGCACATATGCATTAGTTAGTTCTAGAGAGAGTGTCTGAAGACGATAAGCTTGTAGAGTATGATGCACTTTTACTCGATCGCTTCTTGGATGTTCTTCAGGATTTACACGGGGGGGGGGGGGGGGGCATCAATCCAATCTCCTTCCTCATTGGAAGGGGCATAGAGGAAAAAGAATAAACAGAAAAGAAGAAAGAAGAAGAAGCGAAGTGTATCTAACAGGAGAGGAGGATGAACGCCAATGAGTAAGAACATAGAGTTCTGATGTTCTAAGTTCCAGGACTATATGGCTGGGATTGCAATGTATGGAGATAAAGCCAAGCCACAAACCATGGCAGCTCTTTTACTGGGATGTCTCTACAGGCGGTGCCAGACTTGAAGGACAAGATTGTACAAGCTACATGGTCTAAAAGGCAACACAAAGTAATAGTTGAGATCCTCAGATCCATCGCACCCAATGTAACTTACTCCAGCTACATACTATGCCACACATAATCGGACAATACCTCCATCTAATCAAGTTATATCAAAGTGAGGCAACCAATATCTTACTACGACAATTTTATCAGCATGCAAAATAGAAATTGGGATCAAAAAGGCCAACATAGGATACTCTCACATCAGAACATGTAAACAAGCAACTAAACTTGTGAGTGATTGTTGAGGGCCTGCAGAGGATGAACTATCAACAGAGGTGTCTGGTGGAGTCATGTAGAGTTGAACATGTTGGCTGATTTGATCATATAAAAGGAAAGAGTCATTCTCCAATTTATATTTGACTTTATTATGGCCTGCATGATTGTATTTTCTTCTTTGAGATTGTATCTTCACTATTTATCATTATTTGCAGTGTTCAGTATGTTGTGGAAAATGTATTGCAAGGTGTAAGCATATTGTGCCTGTATGCTTGTATTTTTTATGTAATCCTCTTACAAGGGATAGAACGAAAATAGGGAGTTGAAGGGAAGTTTTTGGGGGAAGTCACAGGCAGTGACAAGGTGCTGTGCCACTTTTACCATCAGGAGTTTGTGCGTTGCAAGTAGGTTGGAACTACACGTGTCAGAACCCAGAGCTGGAGTACCTGCTTACAGTTTGCTAGAAGCACTTTATGTATTTTGGCATATTTAGCAACAAAATGTCTTCACATGGATTGCAATTATTTCAGCTCATGTGCAGCTTGGACAAGAGGAGCAAACTGTGAGATTGTATTGGCAGATGTATGAGTCTTGTGTGAAAGCATGCAAATATCTGTTTGCAACTGTCCTTAAAGTATGCTCCAGCATAGCAGTCTTATCCCATGGGATGTTTATTCATAATCATATTCTTGAAAGTAGCTTGGAGTTGGGTCTTTTCATTGGAGGTGCTCTTGTTGACATGTATGCTAGATGTGGGAGCCTAGAGAATGAACAGGTTGTCCTGCATAGCCTGATCTCACTTGATTGATCTTCTATCTTGGAATTTCTCAAGAACCTCTGTGGTTGCGACTTTGCTTTCGAAAACCCTTCGACACCGTAGGGCATAGTCCCATTCCGGTCCCCTAAAACGGTACAAATTAGGTTTTAAACTTACAAGTTCTAAGGTCCTTGTCTATCTAACGTTCGCATCAAATAAATTCCATTGAGGAAAGCTCTCCGCTAGTTGAGATCACCCTGCCGTAGGATGGACCCGACGATCACATCCACCACGCTTCTCTCGAGGGTTGTTTTAGTTATCTAATTACCTACCACATTATGTTTGACACATAAAATCAGCTTCCTTAATTAACCCATTAATCACACGTTCCTTTACGTAATTTAGGGCACATACACTAACACAAGATAAAACAAGATTAAACACTTTCTTAACTTATCTTCAGATTAATGTTTGTCTCCTCTCCATATAGGAGGATTAACTCTCCCTTTCTGTCTTTGCATAAAAATCCTTCCATCTCCTGGCAATAAAAACCCGAAGGTTTATCCTACCAATATTCTACCTTGTAACTAGTATCAAGGCCTCGAGATCCCATCTCGAATCATGTAGAACACTTGTGTAGGGTCTGAAGGCATTGGGATTTATGGCCAGAGCCCCCCCTAACACCCAAGCGTCCTCCTACGCCAAGTAATTTATACGGAGAGACCTCTTGTGGTGGGTTCAGTCCACATTCTCGGCGCGAATTCATAACCCCCTTGGTTAGGGTTTGGTAGTTCGTGGGGGCAGCTAGCGCCATCCTTCCTTAATTATCCCTTTAGGAAATCATCCACAGCTGAAGCAACCAGCCCAATAACATTTACTAGGAAAAACATCCCTTTTGTTCCCATGGCAATTTATCCTTATAGTTCCTACCATGAGAATATAATCACTTGGATATTCATCCAAAACCACAACCAATCCTTAAGTATCCTTCCAAAAACAATCAAGCTGAAACAACTAGCCTAACATCCTTTAACTAGGAAAACATCCTTTCCTAAACCAAGAAGTAACCACTCTGCTTACTAACCTCTTTTCCATCTCGAACAAGGTCAACCCTCATTAGAAACATCAATGGTAAACCATCTCAACAAGTCCCTTAAGCCACCATTGCATTGGAACTTAGCTTGTCCCTACTTAAGTCATTTTCAGTCTTGATATACTGCCTCCCTAGGGTTTACTCTGCCCCTTGGGATCTAGGTTTGCTCAAGGAACAACTTTAACGGTTATCTTCTAGATATTTTTAATGATCTATGTGATTTCACCTTGACCCTTATTAATCAAGGCTATCTATTTAGGGTAGAAGATCAACCCATCTTAAGCCCTTTAATGGCGAATACATGCATTTATTTTTTTCATGATACGTCGAATTAGGGTCTATCTTGCCCATCTTCTCTCCTAAGACAACTTTTAACTTTATCCTACAATTTCAAGGCTATCATACAAAACTTGAATTCAAGCACTTCAATGTACGTTAAAATTAATACAATCTTCCTATGCAACCTTGACACGCTTCTTGTTATATTTTATGCAATTTTCCTTCAATGCATCATCTATTTTCACTTGCTTTTCAGTATCCGTTCTTATTACTCATCTAATGTAACACTACTGACTTTTACCTATTTTATGCATGCAATTCTACCTCTATTTAAGAATTCAAGATGCGTGAGAAGAATCTAAATCTTGGTACAACCTGGATATGAGCTATAATTGCTGGAGGGTTGGGGGTATTCATGTCTTTGCTTGCATTGGATATGTTCCTAGCTCCCTTTGCAACTTTAGTACTTGTGCTCCTTGTAACTCGCCTCTTCGGTGCCATCCTTGTGCGTTCTTGGTTCTGCAACCCTTGAGGTAAATCGACCGCTCTTGCCTTGGCAAAAGGATGTGGTACTAAGGCCAATCAATGTGAATTCAAACATGCAAAATCTTCTTCTTCTTTTACCCTCTTCCCAATTAGTTTTCCTTCTATCTCACCCTCTCCATCTCATAGTCTTCTCTCCCTCTCTCTTTCTCTCTCAGTCTTGTTTTACTTCTTCTTCTCCTCCACTCTCTCCCTCTTCTTCTTCTTATTCTCCTCCTCTCTCACCTTGTTCTTGTTCTTGTTCTTCTTCTCCTGTCTCTCCCTCTTCTTCTCCTTCTTTCTCTCCCTCTTCGTCTTCTTCTTCTTCTCCTTTCTCTCCCTCTTCTTCTCCTTCTTTCTCTCCCTTCCTCCTCTTCTTCTTCTTATTATCCTTCTCTCTCTCCCTCTTCTTCTTCTTCTTCTTCTTCTCCTCTCTCTCCCTCTTCTTCTCCTTCTTTCTCTCCCTTCCTCTTCTTCTTATTCTTCTTCTCCTTCTCTCTCTCCCTCTTCTTCTTCTTCTTCTTCTTCTTCTCCTTTCTCTCTCTTCTTCTCCTTCTCCTTCTCCTTCTCTCTCTCTCCCTCTTCTTCTCTTTTCCTCCACACTTCTCAAGGGGGGAGGGGGGGGGTTTTTGTTACAGACGATGAAAAAAGGCGGGGGTTTCTCCCTGAACACGGCCAGGGGGCGCTCTGTATGCCAGGCGGAGGGGGGGAGCTCGCTGCTTGTTGAGACCACTAGTAGGGGGGCGATGCCGCCTTTTAAGGTAGGGGGAGATGGCTTATGGGGGGGGGGAGGAGACGGTGCTCCTTGCCATCTGGGGGGCCACATGCCCCCCTTCTCTCACTTCTCTCCCTCTCTCTCTCTCTCCCCGACGTGCTGTCGGTGGGGAAAGAGAGAGGGATAAAAAAATTTGTGTAATTAAAAAAAGAAGAACTCTAAGGGGGGGGTTTGCATGTAGGGAAAAGCACGAGGGTCACAAGGGGGGGAGATATTACATTCTCTCCCCCTTAGAGGAATTGAGATGTCCTCATCTCGAGAGAAGCTGGGGGAGAGAAGCACTAATGGGGCTTATGACCTGTGGGTTAAGACTCACCATGCATCCGTCGCGCTACTCTTAATGTTTCAAGTAGTGCACTCATATTATTCGAATTAACCATAGGTACAAGAGTAGGATTTATTCTCAATTGTGTTACATGTCGATTAAGCTTCTAGGAATTTTATTCCTCCTAATAAGGTTTAGTGGGCTCTAGATCTTCGTCTTCATCTGATTCGTCTCTATATCCATAGATGGCGCTTGTGTAGCTTCATTTTCTTGGGGGTTCAATGTCTTCTGGACTTAGATCAGGGCAGTCTACTTGGATGTGTCCTAGTTCATTACAATGGAAGCATTGACGGTAGGGACATCTTCTACGGATGTGCCCTATCTCTCCACACGTATGGCATCTCTTATCCTGATCTCCATAGTCATCTTTGCTACAATTGCCCGATTTAAGTTTTTCGACGATTGGATTCACTCGGAGTCATGCGTTTTGCAAGTTTGTTGGGCGCATTGATTCCAATCGAGTGTTTATGGGTGGATTCAATCCAACACATACCTGTTGTGTCATATCCATTGGGGGGGCATACTTTAGGAGTGAAACGAACCTCGAATAATATGCTTCAAGGGATAATCCAAGCTGCTTCAAGTCATAGAATTCATTCTCTTTTGTGTGCGGTAGGCAGGTGGCAGATACCTCCCTCGCACAGCTTCCTTAAGCTTATCCCAAGTGACTATCCCCTCCAAGATCGCTTGGTCTCTGCACCATTGTTTCCTCCAAAGTCTCGCTTTTCCTGTAAGCTTAAGTTTGGCAAGCATGGCTTGGTTAGCAGGTGCAGTTCCTGCTGCCTCAAAATAGCCCTCCATGGACTCAATCTAGATCTCCGCATCGGCTTGAACAGTCCTCCCCTTGCCATCAAACTCGGGTGGCTTAATTAGTTTGAGAAGGAACTTTTTCTCTTGAATCAGAGCTGTACTTAGTGCAGGAGTCAGGCTTGGAACCTGCGCTTGGGGTTGCATCTGGACAGTAAGATTCTTTATGTTAACATATTATCAAATATTCCCCATATTATGTTAATATGACTAGCACAGCTTTTAGCCAAGTGATTTAATCACTTAACACCTTAGCTAACATTTACAAACAAGATAGACATTAGTAAAAAGTCTTATTCATTCATGAGGGCATAACCCTTTAAATACACTTATTTTTCGATAAGTAGGACAAGATGATTGATACATCAATTTTGGGAAAAATAGGATTGTGTTACAATCGGCTACAAGGACGGAATAATAATATGGAGTGGGGTCATGGATTTTTAGGAAACGGTAAGTCATAAGAAGCTTGGGTATCCCTTCCTTTGATACCCGTTCTTCTCATAGTGCCCTAACACTTTGATCGTGTCGGCAAAGATCACCCGGGTCACTTCATCATAGACATACTTGTTCTGCTTGACTTGCTGACCGCTAACATGCAAAGTTGCGTTTGCCTGAGCTTTGACAAAGATGAACAGCTTCACGATCTTTAAAACCTCCATCCACTTGATTCTCTTCAAGTTGGTTTGAAGGTACATGAGTCGGTGGGCTACTATGTAGTATACTCCTGAATCTCCCATCCATCTCTGCTCCGCATACAAGGGTGAAGGATTATAGATGTGGTCCAGAATATTCATCATGCCTAGCCTTTGACAATAATCCGAAGCATGCATTGCAGTCATGAACATGACCTGGAACACCAAGAACTTGCTTCATGCTTCATAACTTTGCAACCCAGCATCCATAAGTGAGTAAAGAAATGTTTTCAACAGAAAACACTGCAATATTCCACTCATCTTCCCCTAACTATCCCCTTATTTCCTTTATTTTTCTCCCTTAAGTTCCCTTGTAATCTTAGATCCCATTGATTTGCTATGATACCCAACTGTAATGTGCCCGCTCCTCAAATCGCGGGATATGTCTTAGCAGTCGATCGAGAGATATATCTAGAAGACACCACCAGGCACTCCCACGGAATGGCACGGGGCTTGCCAACTAGGGTCTCTCGAGTCTTCCTTGCAACGGGACTTATCCGGCTCTTCCCACTAGGATCGACTTGAAGTCCGGGTTCCTTATAGTCGGGTCTTCCTAATAGCCTTCTAGCATCGGTCTGCAACTACTCCACTTTGCGCAGATACAACTGGACCAAAGCAGACTCATACCACACTTTGTTCAAAGAGAATAGGAAATGAGAGGGATGCATCGCTCGACCTCTCTACCCGTTGTCGAAGGGTTTTGAAAGCAATGTCGCAACTTCAGAAGTCCTTGATAAATTTCAGGATAGAAGTTCAAACAGATAAATAAGCAAGATGTGAGGATTTGTGTGTAATACTAGATCCTCCAAGCTTTCAATGAGACCTCGTCTTTGCAGCAATGATAAGACCAAAAGCAAGTTTTCAGCTGAGCATAGAATTCATCCTTCAATATAGGAACATTTAATACAAATCTGGTTATCAGCTTCAGATAGAAGTATCAGCATTATCCTTTCAGAGGTGGCTCCTTTCCAAGATCATGAGGGTTGGACACGGAATGATCAAGAACCATATATTCATTTACATTCTCCATAAGTCGTCAAACTGACTTGTGGCAATGTATGGCACATCTTTCTCTTTCATGTTAATAATATTAACATATGAACAACAACCATAATCATGTGCAGCAAGTACTATTGCATCATCTTCATAGACTTACCATCAGCAGTTGCAATCTGAT
Source organism: Lygodium microphyllum (assembly GCF_053477565.2). Lineage (NCBI taxonomy): Eukaryota > Viridiplantae > Streptophyta > Polypodiopsida > Schizaeales > Lygodiaceae > Lygodium > Lygodium microphyllum. Next base: position 100,201,331 of record NC_141140.1, on the reverse strand, counting down.
TTCTGAGTTAATGTAACTTGTCTTGGTCATATTGTTAGGCAAGCATATTGCTGCATTATACGATTCATGACTTTTGGAATAACTTGTTGATTAGCTGTAGAGTTATGACAGGGTATTTTTAAGAGTTGAATCAACACTATACATGTGACTGGTAAGTCTCCAGTTCAAATTGTCAAATATGCTGGACAGCATAGTTGCATTTATCACAATGTAATCTGATTGTTAAATAGGAAGCATAGTTGGCTAATGTTTTTGCAGTCGAATTGGCTGCTTGAAGAATTGAACCGTGCAAAAGTAATGAAGGTACTTGATCACTGTGAAAACATTGACTGTGAGACTTCGGGAAAGCCAGATTCATGTTGAATGAAGGAACAAAAATATATGTTTGAGATAACTATAATGTTGTAGGTAATGGAATTTAAGGAAACATCGTGAGACCAATCCTGTTGCTCATAATTGAGATACTGTTTTTCGCGCAGGGACGAGATGTTTAAGTGATCATAGAGAGGCAATACGCAGTCGATCCGAAGCGACAAAGATCGAATTCCAACAAGAGAAGGTATGATCGGGAAATGCCGGCGAGCTTTTGACACCTTTGTCTTTCTGCAGCGACGTTCTCTTCTTCCTCCACAGTCGATCTTCTCCTCAATTAGATTTCCTTCCACAATTTTTGCTCTTTCCCTCCGCAGCACTTGAAATTCAGTGCCTCCAACTCCTCCCCACTATACTCATACGCAGAAAATAAATGTAAACACAACAACTAAATATGTATAAAGTAACAAATCTCACGCACAACTTTTGGGTGGTTTTCACACCTCGAATGCGCAACAATACGACATCCACCCCCTCTAATCCTGCGCATCCTCCGGATGGGCCAACTACCCATGATCATTATCATCAAGATCCACAAATAGATCAATCTCTTCGTTATGCATTTCCGGTAGATCAACAAAATTATCTGTCATATCATCTGTCTCTTCCATTGGAGTTTCTTGTGGTTGCTCTTCTCTTGAAAATTCTTCCAATGCATAATCCTCATCATTTCTTTTCTTGAAAATCTTGATTCTTTTTCCAGCAATAGGCACTCTAAGCACTGTCCCATCCAATTCTGTCAGCTCATATGTTGCATTATCAAAGACATTTCTGACTATGTACGGCCCAAACCATCTTTTCACCATCTTCCGAAGTGCAGTATGCTAATTTTCAAGGCTGCTATCAAAGACCAATACCCAATCTCCCTCTTCTATTGCTCTTGGCCGCAAGCGATGCCTGCTGTCAAACCTGTCCTTATTTCTTAGTCTAGCAACCTTCAACCTGTCAATAGCTAGCTGAATATCCTCTGGTTTCCTCTCCAACTGTCGAATCCGAAGAGCTAAGAGCTCTTCTCTTGTCAAATCCTCCTGCCAAGGTAAAACTGACCAAGTCAAAGCACAAGTCTCAATCGGCATAACAGGTTTCTGACCATACATCAACTCTGTAGGCATATATCCTGTAGTAACACAATGAGTCGTACGATCAGCCCACAAAGCAAATGGTAGAAGTCTCGGCCATTCTCCAATCCGTCCTCTGCATGCTTTGGCTAATGCTTTCACTATCGGCGGATGCCCTCTTTCACTCTTTCCGTTTCCCTCTGGATTATATGCTGTGGTTAGAGCCAACTTGATTCCTAGCTGAGAGAAAAACTCCCTAGCTTCATTTGCATCCAATTCACCACGATCCGCAATGATCTTACCCACACAACCATACCTGCAGAAAATTTCCTCCAATAAGAATTTACACACTGCACTAGTGGTCTTCGTTCTCAAAGATCTACCCTCAACATGATTGGTAAGATCCTCTCTAGCCAAAACAATGTATCTCATCTGCCATAGACCCATAGGCATGGTAACCAAATCAACTACCCACTTATAATGAATGCATAGCGGATAGGTCGGATGAAGCTCATCTCTATGACGCACTACTGAATACATCTGGCAGTCTCTGCAAGTCTCAACAAAGTGAGAAACATCTCTATACATGCCTTTCCACCAATATTTCTCCTTGATTTTCTCATAAGTAGCCCACACTCCTCTATGACCAGCCCAAGGACTCTCATGAAACTCCCTCATCACCTGTAACTGTGTCTCTCTATCGCAGACAACCCGCAAAGGTAATCCGTCTCTTTTCTTCGGATGCTTCCAAAGAAATCCGTCCTTGAGAAAATAACCATAGGCTTTCCTTCTGATCTTCTTGAACTCTTCATCCGTCCATTCATCTCTTTTGTTTAGTGTACTAAGATACCTGCCAATCTGCAACCAATCTCCAACATAGAGTTCTTCTGTAAAAGCCATAATATCATAGACATGACAAACATGATCAACCATAATGGCTGAAATTTCTGCATCATCCTCTTCTGCAAGTAGAGTCTCCTCATCATCATATCTGGCTCTAGACAACATATCTGCCACTGGATTATCCTTCCCTGCTATGTGTTTAAATTCCGGATTTAATGACTTGATGTATGCAATCCATCTCAACATAGCTATATCCGGAGTAGAGCAACTCGTAATCATACCAATCAATGGCAAGCAATCTGTCTCTACCACAACTGAAGCTCCAATAAAGTACTCCTTGTCACATTTGAGAGCCGTGACAATCCCCAATAACTCCCTCTTGATTTGCGGATATCTCCTCTATCTCTCGTTTAGGACTTTTGCCCCAAACCGAATAGCATACCTATTTCCATCTGCATCATCTTGACCCACATCCCAACCTATGCCAATTAGACTAGTGTCAACTGTCAATACAATAGGCCTTCCACAATTATAATCCGCTTTTCTGAGAGTAGGAGCATTCTGCAATAACTTCTTCAATTTCTGCATGGCTCTAGTGTGGCTCTCATCCCAATAAAATTTCTGCCCCTTTCGAAGCAGCTGATACAAACAATCTGCTATGTGTGCAAAATGAGGTATCCAAATCATATAAAACACACAAGCACCAATGAATCTCCGTACCTCCAAAGTGGTAGAACAATACTCCGCAATCTTGCCTATAGCATTCACCTTATCAGGTGAGGGTTTCCTGCCATAATATCCACACATATGCCCAACAATGACAACCTCATTCACTCCAAAAACAGATTTTTGCCCTGAAAGTGTCAAGTTCACTTCTTCTAACCTGGCCAAAATCTTCTCACATGCTGAAATATGATTAGCCACAAAGTATCTGCATCCCTGCTCATTTAGGCTCTCATTCTTCTCTTCTTCTGCACACCCCTTAATGGGCACATCATCCAAGAAAGGCATAGTAAGCTGAGGTATGTAATCACGAAGGACCTTATGCATGGCATTCATCATATGCGCAACAGAATTAGTGGCACCTTGAGGCAACGTACACATCCTGACAAGCCCAATTGGAGTTCTCATGGTGGTTATGTCCCTGCTTCCCAAAGCCAGCTGAAACTGATCATATCCTGAATACAAATCACCCAAAGAATAGATGGCACGTCCAGCAAATGCCTCTGCAAACTCATCCACAACTGGACCTATACCAACATTCCTGATAGTAACTCTGTTCACTGGCTGCATGTCCTGAATAAATCGGAGAGCACCATTCTTCTTTGGAACTGTAAACCACCTGTTTGAGTATGGTGCAGATGAAGGCTCAAGGATTCCCATCCTGATTTTCTCATTCAATAAATCAATCAGCTTTGGCAAGTGTGCTTTAGGAACTGGAATAGGTCGGAGATTCCATGGGATATGAGGAATAGTAAAAATGACCATAGGAGCAACAATATCTGGATTCACACACCCAATCTCATGTGGGAAAAAAGCAAATCCCCTTCCATGACGCTCAAGCATATCCAGAAAGCATTGCTTCTCTATGGGTAACAAGAAATCACCATTTCCAATTTTCAATTCAGCAAGAGTCTCTGCTGAAAATTTATGACCAATATGCTCTGGATTCCTCAAAATTTGCTGTTTAGCAGCCCTTTCTATTTGCTGATCACTGTCAGGTGGAAGCGGTACAGCAACCGGCTTCACCTTCTTATCCACAGTTTTGTATTTCGTGTCAACCCTGGCTTCATTATGCTCTTCTGCATTACATAAACCTTGCTGTAAATCAGCAATTCTGCATTCCAATGGCTGAATATCCTCAGCCCTCTGCTCTATGGACTGCATAGGAACAGCCCCAAACTCTGAATGCTGAAATATTTCAGCAGTAAACTCTGTTGGCTGAAAATTTTCAGCCCTCTGTCTCTCTGAAAGGTGATCATAACCAGCTGGAAACTCTGTTTGCTGAATTTCTTCAGCACTCAACACTCTTTGCTGAGTTACCTCAGCCTCTGACTCAATCTGTGACATAAAATCTGCAATTTTGTGAAACATGTCCAGGGACTGCACTAATACATTACCGTGACAATTCAGCATATCAGTTTTCAGCATATCTCCTATCTCTGTCATCGTATCTGCACAAATCACACTGTCATACATCCCATCTATATGCTCATCATCCTCCAAAATTCCTGCATTTTTCAAATTTTTCTCCTTCTTGCATATATATCGCCTGGCAGCTCTAGACAACCTAGAAGTCTTCTGATAACTCATCGAACTATTTGCTGAAATCCCAACAAACCCGGAGGAGAAAACACTGCTGCCAGGAGGCGAGAACTCCAATCTCCTCTGCTCTGTACCACCGTCGTCTCGCGAAACGGCGGTACCTAATGAAAACCCAAATCCCTCACAGTGGGCAAAGGTGCATCTCTGAGAGTATCTCTGTTTCTAACATGGTTCACACATACAGTCATAAACTGAACTGCTCTCATACCATCTTTACTGCGAATCCGTGCATAAGCAGATCCATCATCCATGACCTTTGTTTCCATGCGCATCTCTGTAATGAATGGCTGACCAAGAATTATGGGATAAGAGCATGAATCCTGCACAAAGAAATGAAAATCCTCCTCTACATCACCAATAGATACCCTGACACTAGGACAGGCAGCATACAAATCACCTGCAGTGTTATTAGCGGCTCTCATACGCCACCCATGCTCTACATCCATAGGCCATCTGTTACTCTCATAAACTCCACGAACTATGAGATTAATCTCTGAACCATGATCAACCAATGCAACATAAGGCACCTGTTTCTCTCCAATATTTACCATCGTCTCTGTAGTTGCCCTAGCCCAATGGCTCCGCGAAAAGTGACTACGCGGTATCATGACAGGCTCATCAATTTCAGCATAATGCATAGGCTGAACCCTCTTCTCTACCTACGGAAAAACAGAAGCATTATCAACCATAACCTCATCCTCATCCTCATCCAACTTTCCAATCAAAACTCCCTTTGTATCAGTGGTAGACAATGCATGCCTTTTCCTCTTCAGGACCTCCTGAAATTGATCCTGAAACTCTCTTTTTGAGATGCCCAAAATCTCAGAAATAGTGAAAGTCACCTCACTGCCAAGTATCTTATCATTAAAGATTTTCTTCATGTCTGTAGATGTCTCAATATCGGACATCAATCTGAATCCTAGGTGCTTTCTCTCTCTAGGCTCTTGCCTCTTTTCTCTCTTTTGAGCATCCTCCATCTGTGGATCTGGCCCTGGTCTTGAAGACGGTCCTGCAGTAGGTGAAGTAACAAACTCACCCCCTCTAGTCTTCTTAGCTGCACTTGGATTTTCTTCATCCCTCTTACGCTTCTCCTCAACAAATACATCTGCATCATGAGATTTAGCCAAATAAGCATAAATAGAATACCTGTCAACAGGCGAGTCCCAACCTGTCTCTTATCTGATGCTAGAGCCTGCACTAGTCAAAACAGTTTGCTGAATTTTCCCCTTGTTTGCAGTCTCCATAGCATAAGTCCATAGTGCGGACTGAGTCTCTGATCCTTTCTCAATCTGTACTCCATATGCAGAAGCATCACCTCTAGCTGTCACATAAGAAGTACGCGCAGCCATGTCCTCTACTAACTTCTTCATTCCACCTTTACCAAAGTTGGTAGCAAGTGGAGCTCCTGTCTCAGTCAACCAAATCTTACCATCTTGCCCCCAATATACCAAATTCTGCCTCCTTGCATCCTAGAAAGACTCACAATCCCTGCAATGCTGATGGTCCGTACTATTATACCAAATACATCTCCGATCTCTCCTAGGTGCACTAGGAGCACTCCTAGGTGCAGTAGGAGCACTCGAAGAAGTAGTAGGCACAGTTGAAGCAAACTGCTCCTTCAACTTTCCCACCAACTCCGCTTTGACTGACTCCAGTGTCAAATCTGTGATGCCTTTGATTATGTCATCAAGAGAGGTAGGTACCGATGGAGCGGATGGTTTTGGAGCAGAAGGTGTAGGCATCGGTCGTGGAACAGGAGGAATAGGTGGAGTGGAAACAGTAGGCACTGGCATAGGCCAAGAAACTGGCTGAGGAGGAGAAGAAATAACAGGGATAGAAGTAGGCATAGGAACTGATGATGGTGTAGGTGTCATGGAACCATTCTGTAGGCGAGTCTTCCATATCCTCCTCTTGGTCAAAGTCGAGACTGCATCCTGAGCATCCTGCCAATCAGTTTTAAGACCCATAGGCTTCGTGCGATCTTCAAGAAGCTCACCCAATTCTTCTTGAAGAGCAGGATCTGCAGCTTGCAAGAAAAGCTCAACTTTTTCAACATCCAATGCTCTTTGTTCAATAGCATCAAGTTGACTATACCTCTCTTCGAATTCTCGAATCAACTCCGAAGCAGCGAGACCTTTGTTTGGCATGTAGACCCACTCTCGGAATGACCGCCGAGTAGCCATACCAAAGTCCTCAAGGAAGTATTCTTCTTTCAAGGCCTTCTTAAAATCTTGCCAATGTGTATTTTGAATAAAAAGATCAGTCACTTTTGTCCTCAAAGCAGGTGTGACAAGACGAAGGAAGTACTTACTCATAAGTCCAGCTGGAACTCCAAAAAACCCCATCTTGATCTCATATGTCTTCAAATATGCTGAAACATTGCGCCCGTCAAATAGCTTCTTCTCATTTTCAACTGCTTCAATAGCCTTAGTCGCGCTGTTTGCATTCTCCTGCTCCGAATAGAGTTGCCTTTGCTGAGACAACTGCTGTTGTTACAATTGTTGTTGCTGCTGCATATACAATTGTGTTTGCTGATTTTGGAGCTGCATATACATGGACATATTCTGCAAAATCTGTTTTAGATCCTCCGTTGAAGTACTTGACGCAGCAGTCATTGATGGAGCTGAAGTAGACGCAGCTGGAGTTGTAGAAGAAGCTGAAATAGAGGCTGAAGTATCTCCCATCCTGAAATTTCTGCGACGCTTTCACGTCGGGTTCACCAAAGATGTCGAAGGGTTTTGAAAGCAATGTCGCAACTTCAGAAGTCCTTGATAAATTTCAGGATAGAAGTTCAAACAGATAAATAAGCAAGATGTGAGGATTTGTGTGTAATACTAGATCCTCCAAGCTTTCAACGAGACCTCGTCTTTGCAACAATGATAAGACCAAAAGCAAGTTTTCAGCTGAGCATAGAATTCATCCTTCAATATAGGAACATTTAATACAAATCTAGTTATCAGCTTCAGACAGAAGTATCAGCATTATCCTTTCAGAGGTGGCTCCTTTCCAAGATCATGAGGGTTGGACACGGAATGATCAAGAACCATATATTCATTTACATTCTCCATAAGTCGTCAAACTGACTTGTGGCAATGTATGGCACATCTTTCTCTTTCATGTTAATAATATTAACATATGAACAACAACCATAATCATGTGCAGCAAGTACTATTGCATCATCTTCATAGACTTACCATCAGCAGTTGCAATCTGATTTCTGAGTTAATGTAACTTGTCTTGGTCATATTGTTAGGCAGGCATATTGCTGCATTATACGATTCATGACTTTTGGAATAACTTGTTGATTAGCTGTAGAGTTATGACAGGGTATTTTCAAGAGTTGAATCAACACTATACATGTGACTGGTAAGTCTCCAGTTCAAATTGTCAAATATGCTGGACAGCACAGTTGCATTTATCACAATGTAATCTGATTGTTAAATAGGAAGCATAGTTGGCTAATGTTTTTGCAGTCGAATTGGCTGCTTGAAGAATTGAACCGTGCAAAAGTAATGAAGGTACTTGATCACTGTGAAAACATTGACTGTGAGACTTCGGGAAAGCCAGATTCATGTTGAATGAAGGAACAAAAATATATGTTTGAGATAACTATAATGTTGTAGGTAATGGAATTTAAGGAAACATCGTGAGACCAATCCTGTTGCTCATAATTGAGATGCTATTTTTCGCGCAGGGACGAGATGTTTAAGCGATCATAGAGAGGCAATACGCAGTCGATTCGAAGCGACAAAGATCGAATTCCAACAAGAGAAGGTATGATCGGGAAATGCCGGCGAGCTTCTGACACCTTTGTCTTTCTGCAGCGACGTCCTCTTCTTCCTCCACAGTCGATCTTCTCCTCAATTAGATTTCCTTCCATAATTTTTGCTCTTTCCCTCCGCAGCACTTGAAATTCAGTGCCTCCAACTCCTCCCCACTATACTCATACGCAGAAAATAAATGTAAACACAACAACTAAATATGTATAAAGTAACAAATCTCACGCACAACTTTTGGGTGGTTTTCACACCTCGAATGCGCAGCAATACGACACCGTAGGGCATAGTCCCATTCCGGTTCCCTAAAACAGTATGAATCAGGTTTTTAACTTACAAGTTCTAAGGTCCTTGTCTATCCAATGTTTGCATCAGATAAATTCCATTGAGAAAAGCTCTCGGCTAATCAAGACCACCTTGCTATAGGATGGATCCGACAGTCACATCCACCATGCTTCCCTCGGGGGTTGTTTTAGTTATCTAATTACCTACCACAATATTTTTACACATAAACAAAGCTTCCTTAATTAACCCGTTAATCACAAGTTCCTTTACGTAATTTAGGGCACATACACTAAGACAAGATAAAACAAGATTAAACAATTTCTTAACTTATCTTCAGATTAATGTTTGCCTCCCGCCCATACAGGAGGATTAAGTGTCCCTTTCAGCTTCCGCAGAAAAATCCTTCCGTCTCCCGGCAATAAAAACCCGAAGGTTTATCCTACCAAGATTCTGCCTTGTAGCTAGTATCAAGGCCTCGAGATCCCATCTCGAGTCATGTAGAACACTTGTGTAGGGTCCCGAGTCATTGGGATTTACGGCCAGAGCCCCCTAGCACCCAAGCATCCTCCTATGCCAAGTAATTTCCATGGAGAGACCTCTTGCGGCAGGTTCGGTCCACATTCTCAGCGCGGATTCATAACCCCCTTGGTTAGGGTTTGGCGGTTAGCGAGGGTAGCTAGCGCCATCCTTCCTTAATTATCCCTTTAGAAAATCATCCATGTTGAAGCAACCAGTCCAATAACATTTACTAGGGAAAACATCCCTTTTGTTCCCATGGCAATTTATCCTTACAGTTCCTGCCATGAAAATATAATCACTTAGATATTCATCCAAAACCACAACCAATCCTTAAGTATCCTTCCGGAAACAATCAAGCTGAAACAACAAGCCTAACATCCTTTAACTAGGAAAACATCCTTTCCTAAACCAGCAATTAACCACTCTGCTTACTAACCTCTTTTCCATCTCAAACAAAGTCAATCCTCATTGGAAAAATCAATGGTAAACCATCTCAACAAGTCCCTTAAGCCACCGTTGCATTGGAACTTAGCTTGTTCCTACTTAAATCATTTTTCAGCCTTGATATACTACCTCCCTAGGGTTTACTCTCCCCCTTGGGATCTAGGTTTGCTCAAGGAACAACTTTAATGGTTATCTTCTAGATCTTTTTAATGATCTATGTGATTACCCTCTCCCTAATTAATTTTCCTTCTATCTCACCCTCTCCATCTCATAGTCTTCTCTCCCTCTCTCTCTCTCTCACTCTTGTTTTACTTCTTCTTCTCCTCCATTCTCTCCCTCTTCTTCTTCTTCTTCTCCTCCTCTCTCTCTCCCTGTTCTTCTTCTTCTTCTTCTTCTTCTCCTTTCTCTCCCTCTTCTTCTCATTCTTTCTCTCCCTCTTCTTCTTCTTCTCCTTTCTCTCCCTCTTCTTCTCCTTCTTTCTCTCCCTTTCTCTTCTTCTTCTTCTTCTTCTCCTTCTCTCTCTCCCTCTTCTTCTTCTTCTTCTTCTTCTTCTCCTCTCTCTCTCTTTTCTTCTCCTTCTTTCTCTCCCATCCTCTTCTTATTATTCTTCTTCTCCTTCTCTCTCTCCCTCTTCTTCTTCTTTTTCTTCTCCTTCTCTCTCTCCCTCTTCTTCTTCTTCTTCTTCTCCTCTCTCTCTCTCTTCTTCTCCTTCTTTCTCTCCCGTCCTCTTCTTCTTATTCTTCTTCTCCTTCTCTCTCTCCCTCTTCTTCTTCTTCTTCTTCTCCTCTCCCTCTCTTCTTCTCCTTCTCCTTCTCTCTCTCTCCCTCTTCTTCTCTTTCCCTCCACGCTGATCAGGGGGGAGGGGGGGTTTTTGTTGCAGATGACGAAAAAAGGGGGGGGTTTCTCCCTGACCACGGACAAGGGGGGCACGCTGTAGTCCAGACGGAGGGGGGGAGCTTGCTTCTTGTTGAGACCACCGGGACGGGGGGACACTGCCGCCTTTTAAGGTGGGGTTGAGATGGCTTATAGGGGGGGAGGAGACGGCGCTCCCCGCCATCCATGTCTAGGAATTTTAGTCCTCGTAATAAGATTTAGTGGGCTCTAGATCTTCGTCTTCATCTTATTCGTCTCTATATCCATAGATTGTGCCTGTGTAGCTTTGTTTTCTTGGGGGTTCAATGTCTTATGGACTTAGATCAGGGCAGTCTGCTTGGATGTGTCCTAGCTCATTACAATGGAAGCATTGAAGGTAGGGACATCTCCTACGGATGTGGCCTATCTCTCCACACGTATGGCATCTCTTATCCTGATCTCCATAGTCATCTTTGCTACAATTGCCAGATTTAAGCTCTTGGACAATTGGATTCTCTCAGAGTAATGCGTCTTGCAAGTCCATTGGGCACATTGATTCCAATCGAGTATTTATGGGTGGATTCAACCCAACACAGAATTTTGACACCTATTGTGTCATATCCATTGGGGGTGTATACTTTAGGAGTGAAACGAACCTCGAATAATATGCTTCAAGGGATAATCCTAGCTGCTTCAGGTCATAGAATTCATTCATCTTTTGTGTGTGATAGACAGGTGTCAGATACCTCCCTCGCAAAGCTTCCTTAAGCTTATCCCAAGTGATTGTCCCCTTCGAGATCACTTGGTCTCTGCACCACTGTTTCCACCAAAGTCTCGCTTCGCCTGTAAGCTTAAGTTTGGTGAGCATGGCTTGGTTAGCAGGTGCAGTTCCTGCTCCCTCAAAATAGTCCTCCATGGACTCAATCTAGATCTCCGCATTGGCTTGAATAGTCCTCCCCTTACCATCAAACTCGGGTGGCTTAATTAGTTTGAGAAGGAACTTCTTCTCTCGAATCACAGATGTACTTAGTGCAGGAGTCGAACTTGGAACCTGCGCTTGGGGTTACATCTGGACAATAAGATTCTTTATGTTAAAATCCTATCAAACGTTCCCCATATTATGTTAATACAACTAGCACAACTTTTAGCCAAGTGATTTAATCACTTAACACCTTAGCTAACATTTACGAGTAAAATAGACATTAGTAAAAGGTCTTATTCATTCATGAGGGCATAACCCTTTAAACACACATATTTTTGGATAAGTAGGACAAGCAGATTGATACATCAGAAGCTTGGGGTATCCCTTCCTTTGATACCCATTCTTCTCATAGCGCCTTAACACTTTGATCCTTTGGAAGAGATCACCCAGGTCACTTCATCATAGACATACTTGTTCTGCTTGACTTGCTGACCACTAACATGAAAAGTTGTGTTTGTGTAAGCTTCGACAAAGATGAACAGCTTCACGATCTTTACATCCTCCATCCACTTGATTCTCTTCAAGTTGGTCTGAAGGTACGCGAGTCGGTGGGCTGCTATGTAGTATACTCCTAAATCTCCCATCCATCTCCACTCCGCATACAGGGGTGAAGGATTATAGATGCGGTCCAAAATATTCATCATGCCTAGCCTTTGACAATAATCCGAAGTACGCATTCCAGTCATCAACATGACCTGGAACACCAAGAACTTTCTCCATGCTTTGTGACTCTGCAACCCAGCATCCATAAGTGAGTAAAGAAAAGTTTTCAACAGAAAACACTGCTCTATTCCACTCATCTTTCCCCTTATTCCCTTTATTTCCCCCCCTTAAGTTCCCTTGCAATCTTAGATCTTGTCGGTTCGCTCTGATACCAACTATAACGTGCCCGCTCCTCGAATCGCGGGATACGTCTTAGCAGTCTATCGAGAGATATATCTAGAAGACGCCACCCGGCACTCCTACAAAATGGCACGGGGCTTGCCAACTAGGCATGATAGCTCTTAATCACATCCATAATCTCCTTTTCTATTGGCACCCTTCTAAGCACTGCATCCTTTCCTTTGCAATACAACACATCATTTATTAAGTGGTATTTAGTGGCCTTAGTAGCCAGCCACCTTTTCTCACTCTTACTCATAACACTATGCTCAAGATTACCCTGAAACAAGGGAAGCTTTACTGCAATGATGCCCACCAATATCTCTTTCAATTTTTCAGCTGCTAGAGCATCTGTGTCGCCATTTGTGCGCCTTGGCACAAAATAGATTTGGGCTTTCTGTAGCTTCCTCATGAGAGTTTTAGATTCTCTCATTTTCATTGCTAAGTTATCATTTTTACAAGCCCAACTTTGTTTCATTTGCTTAACAATTAGCATAGAATCCCCAAAAACATTAAGTCAAGTGACACCATGTGAGAGACACCACCTCAAACCTAAAAGCAAGGCTTGATATTCTGCCTCATTGCTAGAATGGACATCCTCCAAGCTGATACCTTCTCCATAAATTTTGTCACCTTGTGTGAACACCACTATTCTTGTTGCTGCTCTGTCTTTAATACACTTGTAGGCCCCATCAAAGTAGAGGGCATGGGCATTTTCCACCCATGGCGGGTCCTCAAGAGGAGGTGTCTCCTCTTTTGCCTTTCCCTTCTATTTTTCCTTCTTTTGATGGCATCTATGGGTCAACAAATCAGCTAGACAGGCCCGAGTAGAGTCCTCCACGTTGAAGGTATAGTCAAACTCTTGGAGTTGTATCACCCACTTAGCAATTCTGGCTGAAACATCCATGTGCTATAAGGCATAGGAAAAATGCTCTTCTATCGTGATCACTATGAAAGACAGAGAAGATAAGAAGGAAACTTTCTTACAGCAAACATTAGAGACAAAACCATCACCTCCACCATCTTATACCCTTGTTCTGATGTTGTCATTACTCTGCTAGAAAAGTAAACCGGTCTCATCATGCCAGTTTTAGCATCCTTTTGTATTAGTGCTTCCCCTAGAGCATCTTCCCCAAGAATCAGGTTGAAAAAAAACTCTTGATCCCAACAAGGTTGTAGAATTATGGGAAGGGTGCTAAGAGCCTTCTTCACCTTGTGAAAGTATCTTTTGCTTTCTCACTCCACAAGAGCTCCTCAGAATGGGTCAACTGTTGGAGTGGAAATAGTAATTGGGAGAGGAGTTGAATGAACCGCCCCATATATCGCACATTCTAAATGAAATAGGTTAGTTTCTTCACAAAAGATGGTGATGGCACCGCCAATAGGGCCTTAATTTTGTTTGGATCCGCTTCAATGCCCCTCTCACTTACGACATGCCCTAACAAAGTTACATTGCTTTCGCCAATGTGACACTTCTCATGGTTTAACCCCCCCATTTGTGTGAGGCGGTTGCAACCTTCATCCACCTTCCCTAGATGTAGATCCTTAGAACTATAAATACAAAAATCATCAATAAAGACCCTGATGGACTTCCCAAAATATGGTTAGAAGACATAATTCATGAATCGTTGGAAAGTAGCTGGGGCATTTGTTAATCCAAATGGCATTACTTTGTAAGCAAAGCACTCGCAAGGCGTGATGAAGGAGGTCTTCTGTTGATCCTCCTCAGCTATTCGAATCTGAAAATAACCTGAATACCCATGACAAACAGTGTATCTCTCATGCCCGGCCACCTCGTTGAGTATTTCATCGTGAAAGGGAAGAGGAAAGTGATCTCTCTTTGTTGCACCATTTAGCGGCTTGTAGTCCACACAAATCCTCCATTTGTCATTTTTCTTGGGTGTTACCACTACAGGTGAAACCCACTCTAAGTCCCCTATTGAATAGATAAAACCTTCCTTCAAAAGTCGCTGCACCTCAGTGAGTAGAGTGTTTTGTTGAACTACTCCCAACTATCGTAGTTGCTACACCACTAGCCTTGCTTCCTCTTTTAGATTAATGTGATGTTGTACTACTATCACACGTGTGATGTGTTCATAATCATAAATAAAAAGTGCAGCGTGTTTTATTACCACTTCCATGTAGGCTGTCTTCTCCTCAACTGATAGATCCTTAGCCAACATTTTTCCTAACCCCTCCTTCTCGACCTTTGGAAACTGTTGCGGAATTTCACTACTAGAAGGCCTTTTTAATGTAATATCCATCACTTCTAGAGAGATTTCTTTCTCCTCATTGGAAGAATCTCCCTTTGTCGTAGCTGATCAATCCTTGCGGGAACTCCATTTATCAGCGGTGGTCTCTAACACAAGATTCTCCTGTTGGCCCTCTTTCATGTTGTAGATAGCGATCTTCCATTTTTTCTGCAACCCCTTCTGTAGCCTTAGCTCTAAAGCCCCTGTCTCCCAATCTTGTCTGGCTTTCATTCCCATTAGCCATGGTCTCCTGAGAATGAGTGGATAGCTGTCCCCCTTCATTGGCATCACATACATGTCAAGCTCCAATTGCACTCCACACACCTTTACCTTGACTTTCTTTATAACTCCCAAACAATTCACTACTAAATTGTTAGCCATTTTGGCCCCAAATTCAGTAGTTTCATTTACCTATAATCCCAAACGATGCATCAACTTTTCCGTCATGACACAAATCTCTACACCTCCATCCACATATGTCTTTGATACTCTTTGCCCATTGATTTCGGCTTCCACTAGAGGCACAATATCTTTCGTCTTTCTAGCTTGGATTGCATTCACATGTCTATTCTTCATGGGTCTAATGCTTACCATCTTTGACCATTGTTGTCACACAGTTGGAGATAGATATAGTAATTGTGGCCATGAAATTTTTGGCCCTTCATCCCTCACATCAACAAGAAAATCATAAGCTCTAGTACCTTTACCCACGGAAAAAACATCTAGCTCAATGTGTCGGCGTAAGCAAGCCCTCCTCTTTTTATTGCCTTGTGTCTTTGCAGCCTTTGAAGACTCTACCTCCTCTTTCATATTTTTAACCTCCTCTAGTGGTGTAGGCTCCATTATCTCAATTCTACGGGCTTTCTTCACCAGCATTGCTTCAACCTCTGCTACTTTGGCCTTCCCTTTGACATCACTCTCATCCAAATGATCATCCTAACATCACGATTTTATGGTGGCTAAATAGGCAAGGGCGGCACCTCTGCAAAAATGGTCGAGGATGCTGGAGAACTTAAACTTATGGTGGAGGCCCTAGATTCGGTGGAACAAGCCTCTCCCTAGGTGGTGTCACTTGTTGTCCCCTCCTTCTTGGTTGGAACCCATTTCCTAGCAAATGCCTGGGATGAGGAAAAGTATATACCATGGCCAGTCTCCCTAGGTGGAACAAGCCTCTTCCTAGGTGGTGTCACTTGTTGTCCCCTCCTTCTTGGTTGGAACCCATTTCCTAGAAAATGCCTGTGATGAGGGCAAAAGTATATACCATGGCCAGTCTCCCCACAATTATAGCAAACATACTCTCTTTCTTATGTCCTTGGACCTCGATTGCCTTTATTTGTGAGGGGAGGGGGCCGTACTCCTTGCACCAAATTTAACGAAAGGCTTTCAATTTGATTATTAATACATTGTAGGAGCTCTTGATGTGGCATCTCTAGTTCAGGTGGGGCTTTTGCTATTTCTCTAGGCCTTGGCATGGTTGGTAAAACCTGCATGGGCTCAACTCCCCCCTTCAACTGGGCTTGATACTTCAATTTTCTATCTTTCTCCCTCGCATAAGTGACTGATTCTTCATAGGATGTGGGAAAATTTCCTTTGACCTTCTCCCTTAGTAGAGGGTGGAATCCGGCCAGAAAACAATCTTTCTTAAGGCAATCAGGTACTCTCTCTCCCTCAGTTAAGGAGGTTGTCCATTTATCCCACAATTTTATAAACATGCCTTTATATACTTAGTACTCCCCTGGTAAGGTTTGGCGAAGATCTAGGAGCTGTCTCCAAATATCTTCAGGAGGCTCTGTATCTTGGTACTCATGCATAAATGCGGTCTTGAGATCCTCCTAGTTACCCCTTGTAGCCTCCGAGAGAGCTTGATACCACACTTGAGCATCACCCTTTAGAACTAAAGAGAAGGCCCGTACTTTGGTTGCTTCATCATCCCGACCTGTGACTAGGAATGACATTTCTAAGTCATCTAGAAAGTCTAGAGCTTTCTCCCCTTTTTTTCCAAAAAAACTTGGAAAAGCCATGATACGAAGATGTTGATCTAGCTCAATACAAAATAAAGATGAACACGTCTAGGCCCAAGTCATATCTTATTAAGGGTAGAATAAATGGATTCACAGATACATTAATCTCAGCAAGACAACAAGGGCCCAATAAGCTCCTCATGATATTTTGAAACCTGAGCTTTGTGCTAACTATTATATGCACAGTTTGTCTAGCAAGTGGATGGATAGGTCCATACAAATCCTTATGGTTCATGGGATAAAATTAGAGTAGAATAAATATGTGCACATTAAAGGAGATGTTATAATCCAAAATAGGAAATATTATGGGATCAGGGGCAACAAGATCTCTCTCAACCTCTCAGCTCCAAAATAGAAGACCAACCTTTGCTGAAAATGTATCTTTCTACTAATGCACACATCCACCCAAATGTTTTGAACTGATTGAAAGTTATAGAAAGTAGGAGTAGTCATTTATGCATTAACTACAAATTTCCACTATAAACTTTTATGAAGTGTGTTGTTGAAGCTTTGGCCTCTTAGATTCCACCATTCGAGAGATGTGAAGGATTTGCTCACCACTAATTAGCGTAGCTTTGGTGTGACCATTATCAGCCTTGTAAAGTTCATAGGCTTCGATAGCTACCTTCTCAATTACTTTGAGTCTTCTTGCTATTAGTAGTTGAAGTGCATCACCATATATAACCTCTCGCCAATACCACATACCATTGATATGTAACCCCCCTCCAAAAACTTGTTAATCCCCGGATTTGAAAGTGCCTTCACCACTTGAAGACGAGGCTCCTTAAGGAGTGTCTTTACACTAGACACCAAGGACTCAACACAATGCCTTGACCTAGCGACTTGATTAGAGCAAGATTTCTCTTGAAGCAAAGAATAGTGTGTGTAATTAACTTGCTTTACTCGCATCGTGCCATTTGCTGATAAATATTCTTCTTCTTGTGAGCTTCTTTTGGAGACCATAGTGGTACTCTTGAGCAATGAATCCCTTGAATAGGGTTTGATGAAGATTCCTTCTTAGTGATTCCTTGACAAACTCTCATTGTTAAAGAAGAGGAAAACTCCTTATATGTTTCTTCCTTCATAGAAACTGTAGAGCATAGCTTGAGAACTCCTCAATGGAAGCACAAAAAATAAGGGCTCAAATGATGAATGGGTTGCCTCTTACCTATCCAACCTCCAATCCTCACTAAGAAAACTAAAGAGAGGCACCACCTAGCCAAAGGGAGGATGGGCTAGGACATCCCTTTTCTCAAAGAGAATCAAAGAAACCAAGACACAACTTCACCAGAGAGAATATATGTACTGGACACCATATTAGAATATGAGAGAGAGAGAGATGAGAGGAGAGGGGGACAAGAGGAGAAGAGGTAGAGGAAGCTTTCGATTATGTATTTATGGAATGAGAAGATGAGAAGAGAGGGAGACAAGAGGAGAAGAGGTAGAGAAAGCTTGCCATTATGCTACATAATAAAAGAAATCACTCATAGCTTACCTCAAAGAGACGGATTAGCATGAGGGTATTCTCGAGTGCTCTCATGTGCATGTCATTGTCCTTCTCCTTCTCTACATCTCCATGGGCTCCTTATATAGCCTCCATGAGGGATTAGATTAAAATAATCTTCTTGATTAACATAATCCTAGATGATGTATAGAATCTTTGAAAATATAGAGAATAGTGGATGGGACAAGTCCCCACCTTGGTCATCATGCAAGAAGCCAAGGGTGGTGGTAGAAAAAATAGAGAAAGGGACCTAGATTACAAGAGGTGGGTGTAAAGTACATTATTATAATATATTTACAAGAAGGATAGAATGGAAAGTTGATATGGTGAAAGAGAAAAGAAAATTGCATGTAGCCAGCAGTCTGCACCTTCGTAACTTCAAATCGGTGAAGAATCTGAAAAAAGTTTCTGCTGCAACTTTGTAGATCAGGTCAAAACCAATCAAGCTACGTGGGAATTTTCTTGAAATTCACTTTCCCTTGAGAGTTATTAAGATTATAAAAAACGGCTTCCAGAAGTTGCTTGTAAGCTTTTGTGTAAGATCCAAATGACATGATGTGGATATTGACTTGTGTACTAGGGTGAGGTGTCCTCTAATGATGGTGATAGATTCTAAATCTTAGTGATACAGGCGAAACCCATGTGTAGTTGGAGGCTAGTCCTTTGAAAAATCTATGCACTCACTCAACTCCTAGGTATAATCCATTTCCATCTTCACTAAGATAACCATCCCTTTCACCCTTTACATTGACATCCCTCCTAAGAACTTGTTTCCCCCATTTTCTAGAGTTGATATAATCGAGAAGTAATGTAGCATACCTAGTACTTGAAGAGTAAACCTAAAGTGATATGGTAAGGTTCTTGATAAGGGTTTTGGCCAAATTTGGTGGTAGAAATCCGGTTTGTAAAAAACTTGGATCAGAATACATCACAATATTCAAGCCAAGAGATTGAATAGCTGGGCTATATAAATATCATAAAATCTAATTAAGGATAAAGGGTTGTTCCTCAAACCAAATATACATAAACACATCTAAGACACTATTGTCATATATATTTACAAGAAGAATGATGAGATTATGAAACCAATCCTATCAATAACACTTATATTGAGTGTTATAGAAATAGCTATAATAGAAATACTGTAATGTGTCCACCTATTATCATCAGGACATGTCTTAGCAATCCATCGGAAAAGATGTCTAGAAAGCTCCGGCCGGCACTCCCATGGAATGTCACGGGGTTTGCGATCTAGGACTTTCCGCGTTTGCCACATAGCGGAAGTATTCTGGCCATTCTCACTTAGGATCGACCTGAATTAGGGTTTTTCCTAATGGTCATTTCCTAAACAGCAACTAGCGTCGAACCCGAGCGAACTACTTTACACAGAAATGCCAGGTCCGAAGCAGATTCACGCTGCACTTGGTTCATTTCCTAAACAGCAACTAGCGTCGAACCCGAGCGAACTACTTTACACAGAAATGCCAGGCCCGAAGCAGATTCACATTGCACTTGGTTCAATGAGAATAGGAAAAGAGAGGGATGCAAGGCTCGACCTCTCTGCCATAAGGCATAGTCCCATTCCGTTCCCCTAAAACAGCGTAAATTGGGATTATTTTAGCTTGGACTCTAGGTCAGCGCCCTTGCTATTCGTGTCCTTTGAACGATCTTCTTGCTATCCATCATGATTGAGAAAAGTTTTCGGCCAACTGGGACCACCCATCCGTAGGATGGACCCATGGCCACATCCATTGCACTTTCCGTAGGTTGTTTTTGTTATCTAATTACCTACCACATTTAGCTAGACATGTAGCAATCAGCTTCCTTAATTATCCCAAAAGGTACCGATTCCTTCGCGTAATCATAGCACTTGACATAGAAAAACAGTATCAAACAAGTTCCTTTTCAACAGGTTATCATATTTATCTTTGAAATACATTTATAAAATCTAGCCCGTAGGCTTATCCATAATCCGCCCGAAGGCTATCCAGCAATCCAGAGGGATTACTAATCCAAGATTCCGCCCGTAGACTAGTATGTGGGCCTGGAGATCCAATCCTGAGTCATGTTGGCCTCTTGTGCATGGCCTGGAAGGCGAGGGATTTATGGCCAGAGCCCTCCCTGGAACCCAAGCGTCCTCCTGCTCCAAGTAGCACTCAAAGGAGAGACCTCTCGCGACGGGTTTGGTCCACCATCCCGGCACCGTTAACAACCCCCTTGGTTAGGGTTAGGCAGGTAGTCGGGGGTAACTGAAGCTGCCTCTCCCTTCACGCCTTCAACCTGAAGCATTAGATATCTTTTCATCCTTTAATTCTTTGAGTAAACAAAGCAAAACAGTGCTCTTTAAACTGTTACAAGCACAATCATTCCCAGTGGTCGTTATTTTTGGACAACTGCTAAGGAGCGAATCCTTCTTTCTGAATGCATCCAGCACTCGATCCGGGATCAATTGTGGCTTGGCAAGATCCCCAAGGGTTTGTTTGTTAACCCTTATATCCTTGGGTTAGGGCCGTACCCTACTAACCCAACTTAACCAATACCTTAAGTTCTATTAGCAGTAAATATGTTATTCCAATTTACTGATTGGTCTTTTGCTTCCAAGCAAATATCTAATCCTCGTATCTTGGTTACTTTACTCAAGAAATGTACTAAATCAGGACGATTATTCATCCTCTTGCAAAATAAACTTGTGTAAGAATCTCCCAATCTCAGTCCGAGGAATTGGCCATTCCCTTGTGATCAAATCACAAAATCATGTGACTTTGCAACTTGTTGCCAAGTGTCGCACCTAATCCATGGGACTATTCTACCCATTGAATGGCGTCTTCTAATCATGAAATCATGATTAGATAGGAAACAGGGTTAGGGTATCTTCATAACAATCCGTTCATGATTGCACTAGGCCGATATTGTCGGTCCTAGGGTTCCAATTTCAAATCGAGTTTCATCCTTTCAGCGAGTGAATCTTAGGGTAAAAACCCTAGATTGTTTTTTGCAAGTATTGTCCTATTGTCCCTACATTCCGTGAATGTGGACAAGTCTTTAGGTTATAAGAGTTTCAACTTGACAATAAGCACGACTAAGTCACGTCCTCAACGTGCTAAACCATAGTTAGCACTTTGAGATATGCTGCATCGATTTAACCCTTCCTAAGTGATTCCTTTGCGTTCAAGGTGTATAGGTTAAACCATTTTACTTGTCTATTCTTAAAGATATTTACGATACCATTTTTGTAATCATATGATTCATTGCCTACGTATGAGTAGATTTACAAACCCTAACTTTCTTAGTTAAGATCAAAGTGTATGTTAGGTTATGGCATAATTCCTATTGCTCCTTTTATAACATGCAATCAAGATTCATGCTACTTAGCTTTAGGGTTTTATGTGAACCATGCAATCTTTTTTTTAACAACTATGTAGTTGAAACGAGATTTATGCCGATTGCCTAGAGTTTAATCTTCTTCATGCAGCCCTAGAGTCATTTCCATGCCTAGCAATTTCCTACAATTATTAGCAACTTTCTTTAAAGAATCGTTTCAAAGAAAAGATGTTCAATAATGCGACATGCGATTTATTCCTTCCATGCATAATCGAAGTGTACTATCATTATTTTGATTTGTAAAGATGGGCATTAGTTAATATAAGATTGTTACTTTGCATGCATAAAAACCACTTCCTAGGAATGCATAGAGATCTTATGCTCTTCTTTTTCATTCGTTTAATACAAATGACCGATTCTTTGATCAAAGTTTTTTTCTTTAATTTAGCCAAGGTATTTTAATAAAAAAAGTGCACCCTAATTCCATAAATAAACCATGCACAATTTGAAATATTACGACGTTAATCAAAATTAGGAAGAAAAACCTGGACTTGTGGTGAAATGTCCACATGGATGTTAGGAGATGATCCTCCTGCAGTTGCGCCTTGTGCCTTCTTAGGGGCCATCGCGAATTCGGCCTTTTTGCAGATTTATGATCTTGGCCGTCTCCTTCACACGCGAAACTTCCTTTGTGATTCGGCTTCCTTGATTGATTTCTTTGTCTTTTGGAACCGGCTTTATAAGGCCTTAAAGGCTGCCTCCGCGAAGTGGGGAATGGATTTAAAAGACTTGAGAGGGAAGGCTTTTAAAAGGAGACCAGGGTTATAAGGACCAATTGGGAAGGCTCATGGAAGTCCAGGGAAGGTAGTTTTAAATGGGCTTTGTGAAATGCTAAAAGGGGGAAAGAGGTTTAATTCCCGAACTTTAAGGGGACTTGGATGGGAATTTCAAGAAGAAGGGACTAAGGCGGAAATTTCGAGGAGAAAGGAAACTTGGGTGGAATCCTCACGGAAAGGGGGTTAGGTGGAAATTGCAAGGGAATGGATGCAAAAATCCCGGGGGATCGTGAGTTCACCACGTCGGAGAAAAAGGAAGGCGGCAGAGCTAGCGTATTTCTTGATCGGCGGCAGATGGTGGCGTATCCCAGTACTGACGTCCTGATCGATGGCATCCACCACTCTCCCTTCTCTTCAAGCCTTTTCCCTTCCACTCGACTGGCAGTCTTACGCCCTTCTCGGTCTTCTTCAGCCTCACGGCGCACACAGAGGCAATGCTTCTTCCTATTTCTCGCGTGGCAGCACTACAGCGTTGTGGCTCTGCCCCTCTTCACTCCCCCCCAAAGGCTTTTATAGGTGAGGAGAGGGGACCTTCCTACCCCCACGCGGCCATAATGCATGGCCATATTTCTTCTGCGAGCTCCAGCAAGGAGCTTAATCATCCTTGCTATAACCATCTTCTCCAGCATGACCTTCGGCTAAAGGAAGAAGGGATAATTTTAAAAAAAATTGTGGTGCGCAGATCGGTCGCTGTATGCTCACGTAGTGAATCCCGGAAGGTCCCCAAGAACAATGAACTCTACCTTTTTGCACAAAAAACAATGTAAAAAGCATGAACGACAAGAGCAAGAGACCAATTGGGTTCAATCTCCCCCCATGCCTTGTGTGAGTACTTCACAAAGCATGTATTTTATGTATATTTCCATCTTCATGCTCAATAATAGCCCAATTTACAAAAATATGACAAGCTTTTAGCTTTTGAGTTTGCTTTTACAAAAATAGGAAATAAAGCTAATGGACGGTGCCCATGGAGTCTGGCATGCCCAACACAATGTCCCAAATAGAAATAACATATCCGTGCGCATAGGCGCATACAAAATAATAATCAATAATCGATGCCTCAATAGACATAACAAAATATAGGCGTGACGCCTATCAAAATATAATCCATAGGTCGAATACTCGCTAGACTCCAATGCTTTCCTCCGCCACTGCTGCTATCTCTACACATCAACTGAAGCATTCACAATCATTTGTAAAATAATACAATTAAACCGACAAAAGTGAATACCTAGCAGTCTTCAGCTACATAAATAAATCAACTGGTTAGAAATACATCCTAACCTTAATTTATTACGAGTGCGCACTCTAAACTCATAAACGTTTATTAATTTAATATGCATTTTGCGGAATCACCCGCTATGGAATCAACCATGTACACACTAAATTAATGAAACGCCCGAAAAGGACAGGCGTCCCCATCAACTTCTCGCACAAAGAATCCACTTTGTGTATGAGCCCCGGTCATCTAAGTTTACGGAATCCACCGTAAAACCTCACGGAATCCACCGTGGAATATGCCTCCTGGCACCGGGGGGTGGATTCCGTGCCACGGTGGATTCCGTGCCACGGTGGATTCCGTGAGGTTTTACGGTGGATTCCGTAAACTTAGATGACCGGGGCTCATACACAAAGTGGATTCTTTGTGCGAGAAGTTGATGGGGACGCCTGTCCTTTTCGGGCGTTTCATTAATTTAGTGTGTATATGGGTGATTCCATAGCGGGTGATTCCACAAAATGCATATTAAATTAATAAACGTTTATGATTTTAGAGTGCGCACTCGTAATAAATTAAGGTTAGGATGTATTTCTAACCAGTTGATTTATTTATGTAGCTGAAGACTGCTAGGTATTCACTTTTGTCGGTTTAATTGTATTATTTTACAAACGATTGTGAATGCTTCAGTTGATGTGTAGAGATAGCAGCAGTGGCGGAGGAAAGCATTGGAGTCTAGCGAGTATTCGACCTATGTATTATATTTTGATAGGCGTCACGCCTATATTTTGTTATGTCTATTGAGGCATCGATTATTGATTATTATTTTGTATGCGCCTATGCGCACGGATATGTTATTTCTATTTGGGACATTGTGTTGGGCGTGCCAGACTCCATGGGCACCGTCCATTAGCTTTATTTCCTATTTTTGTAAAAGCAAACTCAAAAGCTAAAAGCTTGTCATATTTTTGTAAATTGGGCTATTATTGAGCATGAAGATGGAAATATACATAAAATATATGCTTTGTGAAGCGCTCACACAAGGCATGGGGGGAGATTAAACCCAATTGGTCTCTTGCTCTTGTCGTTCATGCTTTTTACATTGTTTTTTGTGCAAAAAGGTAGAGTTCATTGTTCTTGGGGACCTTCCGGGATTCACTACGTGAGCATACAGCAACCGATCTGCGCACCAAATTCTATTAGACAAAGATGCAATAGGTGTAGACAATCTATATCCATAAATGACTTCAAATGGTGCTTTCTTTGTAGATGTGTGCAGTATATTGTTATATGCAAACTGTAATAAATGCAAATGAGTGTCCCATGTCTGAGGTTTAGAGATAGTATATGCACGTAAAAGATCTAGAATGGTGCTGTTTGTGGCTTCTGTTTGTCCATTTGTTTCTAGATGAAATGCAGATGAGAAATCAATCTTTGTGCCTAGATTAGCAAATAGGGTAATCCAAAAATTGTTACAAAATCTAGAATCACGATCTAAAATGATAACTTTGGGCAATCCATGGTTAGTAAAAATAGTTTTCAAAAACAATTGTGCTGCCTGTGATGCTGTTAAAGTTTTCTTACATGGAATGAAGTATGCTTGCTTACTAAATCTATCTACAACTGTCCAAATCATATCATGGTTAGATTTATTATTTGGTAAACCAGTAATGAAATCCATATAAATTTGTTCCCAAGGTTTAGATGGAATAGACAAAGGCATTAGTAATCCATACTGTTTACCATGATGTCTCTTAACTCTTTGACAAATCAAACATTCAGAAACGAAATTAGATACATCTGCATCCATATGCGGCCAATAAAAATCTTCAGTTAACATACGTAATGTAGATATGATACCTCTATGACCTTGATATGGGGGACAATGAATTTCATTCAAAACAAAAGATCGGAATGGAATAGTAACACACAGTCTCTTTTCATAAAACATAAATCCATCATTATATGACAATGAATCAACAGGAATGAAATTATTTTGAACTAATTTATGCCAATCAGAATGAAAAGTAATATCCTGGTGATATGTATCTTTCATAGTAATCAAAGAATCAAAAGATATGACAGAAATATTATGAATTGCAGGTCTTCTACTCAATGCATCAGCAACTACATTTTCTTTTCCAGGTTGGTATTGAATGATAGGATGAAAACTTTGAATGAAGGAAGCCCATTTGATATGACGGTCAGAAATTTGGGGTTGGCTAAGTAAATGTCTAATGCTTTGCTGGTCGGTCTTTATCATGAATTCTGAACCCATTAAGTAGTGTTTCCACTATCTTAATGCTTGTACAACTGCTAATAGTTCTTTGTCATATGTGGAATATTTCAGCTCAGAGGGTTTCAGCTTACAACTAGAATATGCTATTGGATGATTGTCTTGCATTAGTACGGCTCCTATTCCTGATCCGCTAGCATCAGTCACAACTAGAAAGAATGGTCTATTAAAGTCAGGCAACTGTAAAACAGGGGCATTGGTTAATGCATGTTTCAGTAAGTCAAAGGATTTCTGCTGATTTTCAGTCCATTGATAAACAATTCCTTTCTTGAGAAGTTTTGTTAATGGTAAAGCAAGTAATGAAAAATTACGTACAAACTTCCTATAGAAACTAGCAAGACCAAGAAATGAGCGTAACTCATGCACGTTTTTAGGAACAGGCCAATTCAATATTGCATCAATTTTCTTAGGATCAACTTTAATTCCTTCAGATGATACAATATGACCTAAATACTCAATTTCTGTCTTAAAGAATTCACTCTTTTCAGGATTTGCAAACAGTTGATTTTCTTTCAATAACTGAAAAACTAATGACAAATGCTCATAATGCTCTTTCTCATTTTGACTAAACACCAAAATATCATCAAAGAAAACAATCACACAATACTGATATTTCAAAAAGATACGGTTCATCATTCTACTAAAGGTAGCAGGTGCATTAGTCAATCCGAATGGCATGACTAAGAATTCGTAATGGCCAAATTGTGTTCTGAATGCAGTCTTAAATATGTCAGATTTATCTAGCCTCACCTGATGATATCCAGACTTAAGGTCAATTTTACTAAATATAGAAGATCCTTGCAGTTTGTCCATAAGGTCATCAACTCTAGGAATAGGATACCTATTCTTTACAGTGATCTTATTTAAAGCTTGGTAGTCAATACACATACGATAAGTGTTATTCTTTTTCTTGACTAAAAGTACAGGTGCACCGAATGGAGAACTGCTAGGTCAAATTAAGCCTCTATTTAGTAATTCTTCAACTTGACTCTGGATTTCTTTTTGCTCTATCTGATTGTGCCTATATGGTGCTTTGCAAGGTGGTTGTGTGCCAGGAATCAAATCAATCTTATGGTCTTCTAGACGTGAAGGAGGTAAACCTGGTGGTAGGTCTTCTGCAAAACAGTCCTTAAAATATGCAAGAAATTCCTTATGCCTAGGGTGCATATGATTTTCCTTTGCTTGCAATTCATTCACCCAAATGAGATATGATTTACTACTCTTGCGTAATGCACGTTTAGCTTGAGTATGCGAAAGCAGTGGAAAAACATTAGATGCATGCATACCATATAATGTAATAGATTTTCCTTGAAAATTAATATTCATTGTGTGTGTGGAATAATCTATATCTGGATTATGCTTGTGTCGCCAAGGCATTCCTAAAATAATGTCACTCGACTGTAATGGAACAACTAAGAAATTTCTTCTTTCAGTGTATGAACCAATTTGAATCTCTAAATCTTGCACTTCCTGTGTACCATTATATGTAGTGCCTAAAAATGTAGCTTTTATGCGATAATGCATAGGTACAGTCTGTAATTTCAATTCCTTTACCAATTTTGCTGAAATAAAATCATGAGTACTACCGTCATCATACAAGATAGTCTTTTCCTTTCCATGCACCAAACATTTCATAGTCAATAATGAATGTGGAGTAGGCATACCTGGTAAAGTGTCGGAAGTAGTAGTAGTGTCGTCATCATCTTCAGTGAAATCAGGCATATCCTCATGCTCTTCTTCGTCCATGGTTCCAAGATAGTTGATATGTGCTGGTGGCTTCTTTGAATGACAATTTGCTGCGAGATGTCCGAGCTGGTGACATTTATAGCATACTATTGGCTTGGCTTTGGTTACATTATTTGCAATGGCTGGAAGTCTAGGTACATTTGGATTTGCTTGTGGAATAGGCTTAGGATTTGGATTGACATTGGATGGTAATGCAGGTGGTTTAGCCCAATTCTTGCGGAAAGATGGTGAAGAGAAACGACCTGGATTAAACCTTCTAAAATTGGAATTGAATTGTTTAGATCCATAATTACCATTGGCTTGGAATTGCTATGGTCGTCTGTCTCTACCGCGTAACTTATCTTCAGTGTCATGAGCTAGTGAGATGGCGTCTTCAAGGGTAGCAGGCTTGAACATGTTCACTTCAGTGTAGTAATGCCCAAGAAGTCCAGACATATGTCCTCATCTCGAGATAAACTGGGGATATTGATGGTTGAGAGTGCTTTCATCTATCCAAGTGGCATCCTCCTCAGGATAATCATTCCACTAGATGAGGCATTCTCTCAAGGTTCTAGATCTTAGTTGTCTCTCCCTAACATCTAAGATCCTGTCACGCCATAGCTCAAGGACTCCTTGACTAGGCATTACAACTTGTTGGTCATCAAGTACATGGTTAGGATTAGGTACATACTTCTTCAATAGGTTGATATGGAATACATTATGAACCTTTAGGTTCTCAGGGAGTTGCAGTCTATAAGCATTAGGTCCTAGGCACTTGAGGATCTTGTATGGTCCACAATACCTTGGACTTAGCTTCTTGCAATCTCCTAAGGATAGGGGACTCTTCTTTGGGCATACGCGAATGAAGACCATGTCTCCTTCCTCGAAGATTCTATCTTGACGCTTCAAATCTGCGTATGCCTTCTGTCTATCCTTGGCAGCTTGGATGTCCTGTCTTATTGACTTTACTTGCTCATCCATCTCTTCCAACATGTGCCTTGAAGCTTCAACCCTCAAGGTCGGATCTGAGAAGTTTAAGGAACTTCTGTCAAGATTGTGGGAGAGAAGGAAGGAGTCTCACTTGTAGCTTTCTTGCTTGCACAATGGGGGAATACACACAAGGGTGGAGGCTGAAAACAGTTTTTCCTCTTCTTAGTTGTGGAAGCCAAAAGAACTCTAGTACAAAAAAATAGAAGAACCCAAGATATGGGTCTCAAACCAAACTCAACTAACTAAGGTGGCATACTAACTGAGCCACGAACTAGAGTAGATAAGGATAGCTATCATGTAGCTATTATTCATGGGCGGTGTACCAACCGCGTCTGCAACTGACAAGTCGGTGACATAAATACACAACGGTCACCCTGGCGTATCACGAGTGGAGCTCGATATCTCAACACTCCCCCTCGAGCTCAATCCCAATTCCTGCATACCAAGCAGGTCTCTGAACTTGCGCAGCTTCTCTGCGCCCAATGCCTTCGTAAATATGTCAGCTACCTGATCCTCTGTGCTGACATAAACTAGATCAATAAGACCTAGTAAAACCCTCTCTCGCACATAGTGATAATGCACCTCAATGTGCTTTGTTCTAGCATGATAGACTGGGTTATTTGCCAAGTGTATACTACTCATGTTGTCACAATAAATGACAACTGGCCCATCTGTAGACTGATGCATATCATAAAGTAGCTTATGCAACCAAGCTACCTCACATGCAGCCATTGCTGCACCCCTGTACTCAGCCTCTGTGCTCGACAAGGCAACTGTAGGCTGTTTCTTGCTGCTCCAAGTGACTGCAGCACTCCCAAAAGAGAACACATATCCACTGGTAGATCGTCTATCAGAAATACTACCAGCCCAATCAGCATCAGTGTATCCATGCAACTGTATCTGAACCCCAGTCTCATAAAATAGTCCATACTGCAATGTGGACTTCACATACCTGAGTATGCGTCTAGCCGCATCCAAATGTGGTTTCCTTGGAGCCTGCATAAACTGACTTACCAATCCAACAGCATAGCTCAAATCTGGCCTGGTAATAGTCATATAAATCAAGCTTCCTACTATGCGTCTGTACATAGTAGGGTCTTCCAGAAGCTCACCTGCATCTGCGCTCAGCTTCACATTCTGCTCCAAAGGAACTGAAATAGGCTTACAGCCTGTCATCCCATATTTGGACAGCATGTCCAATCCATACTGCCTCTGCAAGAGCTGTATCCCACTTGGTGATCTAATCACCTCAATGCCCAAGAAATAACGCAGCTCTCCCAAATCCTTCATCTCAAACTTCTGCTTCAATAGCATTTTCACATGAAGGATATCTTCATCACTGTCACCTGTCATAATCAAATCATCAACATAAATGACAAGTAGCATAATACCTTTCTCTGTTTTTCTCACATAAAGTGAGAAATCTGCCTTGGAAATCTGAAAGCCAATAGTGACAAGATACTGTCCTATCTTGTCAGACCATGCTCTAGGTGCTTGCTTCAAGCCATACAAGGCTTTCTTCAACCTGCAAACAAACTCAGGATGAACAGCATGCACATAACCTGGTGGCTGCTCCATATAGACCTCTTCTTGCAAATCACCATGCAAGAAATCATTCTTTACATCCATCTGATGTAAAGACCATCCCTTTGATGTAGCCATAGCAATGACTGCTCTTACAGTTGCCATCCTTGCAACCGGACTGAATGTTTCTTCATAGTCAATGCCATATGTTTGTGCATACCCCTTGACTACTAATCTTGCCTTGTATCTGTTCACAGAACCATCAGCATTGTGCTTCACCTTATAAACCCACTTACAGCCAATTGTATTCTTACCTTTAGGCAAAGGTACCAATTCCCATGTAGCATTTGCTTCCAAGGCATCCATTTCTTCATCCATGGCTTTCTCCCATTTTTCTTTTCCCATGGCTTGCTCAAAAGAAGTGGGTTCTGGTTCCTGTATCACCTTGACCATATATGCATAGTGAATGGCTGTAAATCCATCATATTTCAGCCTATCCACAGGATACCTAACTCTGGTAGACCTGCGCAAAGTGGGTTCACTCCCAGGTGCTCTCAAAACATCCCTGGTCTTCCTTACTCCAGGTGTAACAATAGAGGGAATACCCAACTCATCATCAATGCTCTGTTCTGAGCCACTGGATTCACCATCCACATAAGAGTGACCTGCATTCACATCAAACATGGGCTGATCAACCTTCTCTTTTCTTTTTCGTGATACCTGCATACCACTATCTGCATTACTTTGAGAAGATTCTCCTGATCTCAATCTGCCTGTCCATGGCGAAGAATGTGAACCACTGCTAGAGGACGCTCCAGGTCCACTAATATTTTGTGACTGCTGCTGTGAATTCTGTGCAGCATTACCATTTTGTGCATCTACATCATCAATCACATTTACTGGTTTATACCAGCTACTCATCTCATCAAAAACAACATCTCTACTCACTGTAAACTTACGACTAGAAGGGTTATAGCATCTATACCCTTTTTGCTGCAGAGAGTAACCAATAAAGATGCACTTCTCAGCTTTTGGATCCAACTTGGATCTCAACTCATCTGGCACATGTACATAGGCAATGCAACCAAAAATTTTCAAATGAGAAATATCTGGTTTCCTACCAGTATACCTCTCCTCTGGAGTCATTCCATGTATTGCTGCAGTGGGAGTCCTGTTCATTATGTAGACTGCTGTAGCAACTGCTTCAGCCCAATAAAAATCTGGCAAGTCTTTTTCATTGAGCATGGCACGAGATACCTCTCCAATATGCCTGTTTTTCCTTTCTGCAATTCCATTTTGTTGTGGGGTATAACTGCATGAATATTGCTGCTTTATGCCATGCTCCTGCAAGAACTTTGCAAACTCATTTGAGAGGTACTCTCCCCCTCCATCTGACCTCAGGCATTTTATTTACAGACCTGTTTCTTTTTCAGCCATAGCTTTAAGGGTTTTGAAATGCCCAAAAACTTCACTTTTCTTTTTCATAAAATACACCCAAATTTTTCTGCTATAGTCATCAATAAAAGTGACAAAATAATGACAGCCTCCAAGAGATGCAGCTTTAGTAGTCCACACATCAGAGTGGATTAATTCCAATGGCTTCTCACTCTCTTGAACATGTCTAGGAAATGGTTTCCTTGCCTGTTTTCCAAACTGACAGGCTTCACATACCTTATGCATTTCTGCAACCTTGAATTTTGGCAATCCTGCAACAATATTTTGGGCCTGCATTGATTTAAGTCGCTGTACATTAACATGACCAATGCGTTTATGCCAGATATCAATATCTGCAACTACACCGGTCCCATGTGCAAACATTGCTGCACTCAATTCAGACATGTCTGCATCCAACGTAAACATTCTGCCCTTCTTCTTTCCTTTTGCTATCAAGCGACCTTTATTTTTCATATCCTCAACAAAGCATCCATGAGGATTAAATCTAACCTGCAAGCCCTGCTCAACCATTTGACCGACAGAAACCAGATTCTTGGTGATATTCGGGACATGAAATACATCGGACAGGTATTTCTTTTTCCCATTCTGCATAGACAAGGGAATTTTTCCAATCTGCACAATAGGATGTGCAGTATCATCACCAGTCTCCACAAATCCTGGTTTTTCCATTTTCCTTGCATCCTCCATCCATTCTGCATGACCTGTCATGTGGTTTGATGCACCTGAGTCAACATACCATACATCATTGCTTTCTTCTGCACTTGTCATAGAATTGTTCATGTGCTGCACCATGAACAAATGCTCATTTCTGTCATCACCCTGTCTACTAGAAGATGCATAATTCCCTTGTTGCAGTTTTCCATTCATGATGTCATTCTGCTTTTTATAGCAGTCTTTAGCCATATGACCCATTTTACCACAATAGTAGCATTCAACATTACTGTTTGCATTTTGGCCTCTTTGCCATCCACCACGACCTCTTTGGCTCCCCCTGCCTCTAGAGTTACCACGTCCTCCTCCATAGGACTGGTTTTCTTGAGTTTGCTGCATATTCTGATTTCTACCACGGCCTCCAAATCGGCCTCCTCTACCTCTGCCTCTACCTCTTCCAGCATTTGAGTAGAAGACAACTTCTTTTGAAGTTCCTCCTGAAGAAGATGCTCCACCATTTCTCTGTTCCTCAGAAATTAGAAGAGCAATCAACTCCTCAAAATCAGGAAATCTTTCACGAACTGAAATGGATGTCCGAAACTGTGCATAATCCTTTCCTAGACCATTCAAGGTCACAGAAACTAAATCATCATCTTCCACTGGTGACCCAATGGAAGCAAGTGCATCTGCAATCTTCTTCACCTTCATATGGTAGTCATTGATGCTCATATTTTCTCTTTGCACATTGTGCAACTCTTGCTTGAGTTGCATTTTCCTGGCTTGCGTATTTGTGCTATACATCTTTGACAGAGTATCCCATGCCTCCTTTGGCGTACTTGCATCCTGAATATGCACAATCATAGAGTCTGATATGCTGATAGACAGCCAGTACATAACTTTCCTGGCTCTCTCATGCCATGCTTTGAATGCCTGCATTTGCTGTTGATTGGGAACATCAGGAAGAACTGGTTCTTCTTCATTTCCTGCAACAAACTCCCAATATCCTTTTCCCATAAGGAAATTCGTCATTCTAAACTTCCATGCTTGGAAGTTGTTCTTGTCAAGCTTTTCAGTGACAATCTGTGAGAGAGAATCAGACGCCATTACAGAATACTGCAAAAAGTTCTGTCACTGCAAAGAACACAGCTTCAGCCTCACAAGGGCAAATCTGCAAAACTGGCGAAAGTGGTATTTGACCACACAGTCACTTTCTAGTGACGATTTTGCATAAACAGGAACCAAGGATGATTCTATAACTCCCAATGTCTCTGCACATAAGCATACGATGCAATTTCTACAGTAACTTTTCACCGACCTGTAGACCAGTGGCTGCACAGCATAAAACTGGGCCTTTTCCTGAGTGCGTGCAGAAAACTTCCGCCTCCAAAACAGGCCCCGAAATGGCCTCAAATCAAAAAAATAAGGTCGCCGAGGGCTAAAGCCCTCACCCGCAGCAAATACTGCCCTCTTGCTTCACCGCGAAGGGCGTCTCAACCTGAGACAATGCACTCCTGCACTTTCCGGCTGTGCTACCTGCAGAGATCTGCTCCCAAAACAGAAAATGAAAGCAACACTGCTCCTCTTACCAGAACACCGCGAGCTTGGCTTGCTTTCTTGAGCTCCTTACCACGAACAAGGCTCTGATACCATGTCAAGATTGTGGGAGAGAAGGAAGGAGTCTCACTTGTAGCTTTCTTGCTTGCACAATGGGGGAATACACACAAGGGTGGAGGCTGAAAACAGTTTTTCCTCTTCTTAGTTGTGGAAGCCAAAAGAACTCTAGTACAAAAAAATAGAAGAACCTAAGATATGGGTCTCAAACCAAACTCAACTAACTAAGGTGGCATACTAACTGAGCCACGAACTAGAGTAGATAAGGATAGCTATTATGTAGCTATTATTCATGGGCGGTGTACCAACCGCGTCTGCAAGTGACAAGTCGGTGACATAAATACACAACGGTCACCCTGGCGTATCACGAGTGGAGCTCGATATCTCAACAACTTCCACAGTCATGACCATACAATGCTTGAAAAGGGTCATCTGAATGCTTTCTTGGTAAGAAGCATTGTAGGCAAATTCCACCAAAGGCAAGTATTGAATCCACCTTTTTGGTTCACGATAGCACTGTGCCCTAAGCATATCCTCAATAATTTAATTGACTCGCTCCATTTGACCATCGGTTTGGGGATGGTAAGCTGTGCTAAAACAGAGTTGAGTCCCAATGGCTTGAATATCTTCTTGATAAACAACCTTGCAACATATGAGGCTTTATAGTTTGTCTTTACTGGAATAAGGTGTGCAACCTTAGTCAGCATGTCAATCACAACCATAATGGAGTTGTATCCTCCCTGAACTTGTGGTAGGCCAACAACAAAGTCCATATTGATGAATTCCCATTTCATTTGGGAAATGTCGAGTGGTTGCAACTTCCCTGGCATCTTGACATGTTCGGCTTTGATACGTTGACAAGATAAACACTCAGTGACATATTTGAGAACGTCACTTTTAAGCCTCTCCCAATAGTAGCTCTTCCTAATTGCATTGAGAGTCTTGGCATAGCCAGGATGTCCTGAGAAAGGGGAATCATGGGCTTCCCACAATATCTTCTGCTTAAGTGACTGGCTTGCCATTTTACATACTCTCGTTCTATAGTAGACAAGTCCATTATGGATAGAGAATTCATGATACTTAGCCTGTAGCTTTTGGTCCTGGTCCTTGATAGAGATCTCCCTTAGCATCTTTTGATAGGCTGGATCATGGCATGCTTCCTCTCTAGCTAGCTCAAGTATTGAGTTGTTTGGCATGGACACCTTTGTGGCTAGGGATCTAGCTGTTGATGGATTTTGCAAGATTAATGAGTTAAGGAATGCCTTGCGACTGGGTGCATCGGCAATTACATTCTCCTTTCCAGGTCGATATTTGATTTCAAAGTCATACTCCTCCAGCACTTCAATCCACCGACGTTGTCTCATGTTGAGCTCGTTCTGGGTAAAGATCCATTTGAGACTTTTATGATCAGTCACTAGAGTAAACTTGTTACCCAATAGGTAGTGTCTCCAAAGCTTTAGAGCATGGATGACAACTAACAATTCTAGATCATAGGTAGCATAATTCTTCTCATGGCTCTTCAGTTTCCTTAAAGAGTATGCTGCAGGATGACCTTCCTACATGAGCACACATCCTAAGGCAAGCGTGCTGGCATCAGTTACTACCTCAAATTCCTTACTGAGGTCTGGAATTTTTAGGATAGGTGTTGATACCAAACTTTGCTTCAATTTATCAAAGCTGGCTTGTTCAGCTGTTGACCATGCAATGGATGTTTGCTGCTTCAGTAGATCCATCAGAGATGCTACAATCAAAGCATAGTTTTTGATGAAGATCCTATACCATCCTCTCAATCCAAGAAAACTGTGTATTTCTTTGACAGTTGTTGGTATTGGCCATTCTAGCACATCTCTGACTTTGGCTGGGTCCACTGAGATTCCTTCCACTTATATGATGAATCCCAGATATTCAATCTAACGCTTGAAGAATGCACATTTCTTCATCTTAGCATACAGCTTGTGTGACCTCATTGTCTCAAGGACAATCCGAAGTTGGGTTTTGTGTTCTTTCTCCTATTTAGAATATACTAAAGTGTTGTCAAAAAAGACGAGCACAAAGTCATCAAGATATGGCCTAAAGATATCCTGCATTAACCTATTGAAGGTGGCAGGTGCATTCGTAATCTCGAATGACATAACTAGGAACTCAAAGTGCCCATATCTTGTGTTGAAGGCCATCTTTGGGATATCTTCTTCCTTGATCCTTATCTGATAGTAACCAGACCTGAGATCAATCTTGGAGAAGATCTTCGCACCCTGAAGACGATCAAGAAGATCATCTATTCTAGGAATAGGGTACTTGTTCTTTTCAGTTGATTAATTCAACCCTCTGTAATCAATACACAATCAAAGCGTTCCATCTTTCTTTTTTTGGAACAGTACTGGAGCTCCCCATGGTGAACTGCTAGGAAAGATATAGCCTTGATCTACCAGATGCTTGAGTTGTTCCTTTAGCTCAATTGCTTCCGGGATGGACATTCTATAAGGTCTCTTTGCAATTGGCGCAGCTCTTGGTACTAGCTTGATCTCATGATCCACTTCTCTTTGAGGCGGGAGTTCTGTTAACTCTTCAAGAAATACGTTCACATATTCCTTTAGCCAAGAAGGTCCTTCACTAGACTCCTACTTCTGATCTAACTTGTTGAGCTTAATCAAATAGACAGGTAGTCCCTTTCTGACTCCCTTTATAATCCGAGATGCTTTGGCCAATTGAATTTTTGGCACTCCAGCCTCGCCTTGAGTTGTGACTAGATCCCCCTCAAAGTTTCGAAAGGAAATTTTGCCCTTTCCACAATGGATGTGGGCGTCATTAGGTTTAAGCCAATCCATTCTGAGTAGACACTCATGGATACCTAGGCTCATGACTCTGAATTTGACTGAAGTCGTCTTTCCTCCTAGAAAGAATTCCACCTTAGCAGTTCGCCTCGTACAAGTGACCTCACGACCATTTGCTAATTCCACAAGCAAGGTAGGTGCTTCTACTGTGGCTATTCCTAATCTTCTTGCACAAGCTGGTGAGATAAAGGAATGTGTACTGCCACAATCAATCAAGGTCTTGAATCCTTTACCTTGATAAAGGAATGTATACTGCCACAATCAATCAAGGTCTTGAAACCTTTACCTTGATAGTCGGACGGTGTCTGAATCACCGAGAACTGGCGATTCGGGCCTTTCTTGTGAAGAGCAGCATGGACTGTTGCCCTTTCAAACTCTGCTTCCATGGTCGGATCTTCTTCTTCGCACATTTCCTTGTTGGCAACACAGGCAGTTCTTCCTCTGCCTCGGGTAGCGGCTCCCTGACCATGGCTAGTTCCTTGGAAAGGTGCTTGGCGATGTCCCCCTCCAAGCTGGGGACATTGCCTCTTGAAATGACCGGGCTCATTGCAGTGGAAAGATTGGAGGTTTCGGCCATTGCTTTGAGTAGGGACAAAGTTTTTGACATTATTAGTCCTTGCTTTCTTTCTTTGTCCCCGATTCTGACCTTGAACTCTCTTCATTTGAGGCCTATATGCTCCTCTGTTCGGGTTATTATAAGACCAAGTTTTGTTACCTTTTGGCCTAGCCTGCACCTCTTGAATTATAGGTGCAGCTCGAATGAGTGCATCCTGAAGATCTGATGGGCGCATAGATTCGAGACGAGTATTCACTGGTGGATTTAAACGAGCACAAAATTTTGACACCTGCTTTTTCATGTCCATCTATGGCGCATACTTAAGAAGTGAGAAAAATTTAGAGTAGTATGCGTCTAGAGTGAGTCCCAGTTGTTTTAGCCCATAGAACTCATTCATTTTCTCCGTGCGATATGCAGGTGGTAAGTATCTTCCTTGCACGGCTTTCTTCAGCTTCTCCCAGGTAACGGATCCTTCCGCGATCCCTTGATCTCTGCACCATTGTTTCCACCAAAGCCTGGCTTCGTCGGTGAGCTTTAGCTTGGCGAGCATAGCCTGGTTGGAGGGTATAGTACCGGCTGCTTCAAAGTAATCCTCCATGGATTCAATCCAAATTTCAGCATCCGCTGGATGGATCTGCCTTTCCCGTCAAATTCAGGTGGCTTAATCTGCTTGAGAAGAAACTTCTTCTCCTGGATTACAGCAGTACTTGATGTAGGAGGCGAACTGGGAATTTGTACTTGGGGTTGTGCCTGGATAAAGGTTTCTTAACGTTATTACTTATTAATCGTTATGATTTATATTTCATCTCCATTTCCGCTATCAACCAAGCAATCTAACCACTTAACTTCTTATCAATTCTCATGAACAAAACAGACATTGATAAAAATAAGTCTTATTGCACTTATATGGGCATAGCCCTTTCAGAATACAACATTTCTTGGGATAATAGGGCAACTGTTCCATTTAGTTTGGGGAGAATAATGTTGTTATTACATTTATCTATAGGAACTGGATAATAGTATGGTTTCGAGTCATGGATCTTCAAGAATCGGTAAGTCATTGGAAGATCAGGGTATCCTTTTCTTTGGAACCCATTCTTCTCATAGCGCCCCAACACTTTGATCTTGTTCGGTAGGGATTACAGGGGTCACTTCCTCATATACATATGAGTTCAGCTCAACCCTCCGACCTCGAATATGTAAAGTTGAGTTTACGTGAGCCTCCACAAAAATGAACAGCCTCACGATCTTCAGGTCTTCCAACAACTTGATCCTCTTTAGGTTGGTTTGAAGATATGCAAACCGATGGGCAGCTATATAGTAGATTCCTGAGGCACCCGTCCATCTTCGTTCCACATACAAAGGCGATGGATTATAGATACGATCTGGGATGTTCATCATCTCAACCCTTTGTTGATAATCCGGGGAATACATCGCGGTCATAAACATGACTCAGAATACTAAGAATCTGTTCCATGCTTCGTAATTCTTCAAGACAGCATCGAAAGTAAGAAAATGTTCAAAACAATAACATTTGCTTTAATTTTTCTTATTAAGATTTCTTAAAAACAAATCCTTTGTTGGTTTGCTCTGATACCAACTGTAACATATCCACCTGTTATCATCAGGACACGTCTTAGCAGAGACACTATAGAGGCATGAATGGATTTGAAGGAGGTAGGCAAGATGGAGGCGCTTTGGCCACAGCCGAGTGCTGATGGTCGCCAATACCTACCTCGCGCTCCTTGGGTTTTGTCCGCTAAAGAAGAGCGCATTGTGAAGCAAGTAGTCAAGTCTATCCACACTCCGACGGGTATGATGCGTTCTCTCAGGTCTGCATTTCCTAAAGATGACCAATTATTAGGGATAAAATTTCGACGTAGTATGTGCCATCCACCAATTCGATATCCCGAGGGCATGGAGGAGATGCTATGGTTCATGTCAATGCGATGGTTGGATGGAGCTTTGACCGCAACGTCTCGCGAAGAGGCAGAGCTCTCAATGGAGAAGTGAAAATTCTCAAGGAGATGTAGTCCAAAGGTGATGACATGTTTAGGATTTTTCGTATCTATATTTTATATGCGACAACTAATTTGAGTGTTTCAATGTATAATACAAAATATATAGTGTAGTGTCGTTGCGCGGACGACATTTTCGCGTGGAGCGTATTGATAAAGTGCGCTCCACAATGGACTATGGTATCATGGCAAGGTTCAAGCAGGAGAGCTGATGATGAGCAACGGATCCAAACATGGTTATAGATGAGATGGAGTATTTTGGGAACTTGCAAAGTATTGTTACGGTGGACTACTGTAGCTTCTCCATGATATTATTCGATGTGCAGTGTTTCAAAGTGGTACTTGAAGGAGCTGGAGCAACAGTTCGACGAGTTTCATCTGGATTTCTCGAAATAGATTCCGAAAAAAAATGGACGGATTTGCACAGCACCTTTGTGTTGCTGGCCCATTATGAACAGGTACATGAACTCATTTGTTTGTTAATTGTATTACGACATGGTACATGTCACAATAGTTTAATCTCTCTTGTACGTGTTTGTGAACAGGTAATCTTCTATCCAAACCCCCGACAACCTCAATAGTCATATGTTATACCTTCAGCTCCCCGAAGTGCAAGAGTGTATGATCAAAGCGATGTTCCGAGCATAGATAAGGACAATATGCAAATAGAGGGGTCGATATTGCAAGGGGTGGAGGCCACCGAAAGCTTAGAGCATGTAGAGGAGCCAGCATTGGCTAACAATGATGGAAATACATGAGTCCAAGAATTCTTTGAGAACGAGGTGGTCTCATCGTTTTGTGGTGATATGTCTATCGACCTTCTAGTGTATGTGGAGTTGTGTCAGGAGATTGATATGGGACCATAGGATACTTCATACTTGAAGCATCCACTTACTAAATTTGTTGACTAATCGCTTAAAAGAGTACATAACATATGCATTTTAAGTGAGATAATTTTTTTAGGATTTATATTATCGTGATTTGTATGATTTTAATTGATTATGCTAACATCATTTTTTATCTATGCAGGTGACCCTTTCAAGATGAGTCAGATGAGGAGTTGCAGAATATCTTCACGCGCATATCTCTAGATCAGATGGCGAGATTTAGAGACATGAGAGACCAAGACCTGTCTCGCACATCGTCAAGCCGCTCTACTAGATCTACTTCGACGCGATCAGATGCTTCGGCTTCGAGTAGAGGAGGTCGACGCTCCAGACTTGGACCAAAGGGAGGGAGTGCTTCAGGGTCAAGGGGATGCTGTAGAGATACGGAGACAGTGAGCCCGCGGTCGGCATGGGATACAGGTGTGACTCCTCACTCTCGTGGAAATTCCAAGGAGCGTAGCTCAGGTGGATGCTATGGAGGCACAGACGCGGTGTCTCCATCTCGTCATTTTGCTGGAGTTGCATCACCTCTAGGATTTGTCACACCTGTGGGGATGTCTACTCTAGTTACTCAGGCTTTTGCTCACCCGTTTGTAGGTGGCACCCCTATGGGTGCTACTCCAATAGATACTACCCCGGTCGCTACACCGGATGTACAAGGGTCTCCTGGATATGTCCAAGAGCGTGGACGTAGGTGGGAGAGGACCCATCTTAGGCATACCCCAGAGGGATATGCCTATCTTGTCGATGATAGGTCAGGAGCCATCATCATGAATAATGAGGGGAGGAGGGTGATGGCTCGCATGAGAGAGTTGTGCCAACAAGTTTTTCGGCACAATGTCTTAGATCATTGGAAAAACATACCGAAGGGGAGTAAGGACTACATAGTAGCATCCTTGCATGAGGAGTTTTCAGTTCTAGCCCCGGTCGCTACACCAGATGTACAGGGGTCTCCTGGATATGCCCAAAAGCGTGGACGCAGGTGGGAGAGGACCCATCTTGGGCATACCCCAGAGGGATATGCCTATCTTGTCGATGATAGGTCAGGATCCATCATCATGAATGATGAGGGTGATGGCTCGCATGAGAGAGTTGTGCCAACAAGTTTTTCGGCACAACGTCTTAGATCATTTGAAAAACATACCGGAGGGGAGCAAGGACTACATAGTAGCATCCTTGCATGAGGAGTTTCTGGCTCTAGCCATAGCAGATAGATTTTCTATGGGCTGGATGATGCATTGCATGCGTGCATATTGCTAAGAAAAGAGCATATGACTTTAATTCCATATATACACACGTATTGCTCCCACAATGTGCACACGAAACTATGTTCTCTAACAAAATTCAAAACTTAAAAACAAAAAGTAAGCGAATTTACATATCAAAATAAAAGGTTAACTCTACTTTTACATCATCTAATGACCTTTCATATTCGTATCCAATTTGTGTTTTATTTTTTTAAAGTATCTCCAAAGCAAAACCGTGAAACCGTCCCATGACTAGTAGAGGCAAATCTAATTCTCTCTTAAAGGCTAAATAATCAACATCAACAAAATTTTGTTTGTTGAGCCAAAGATGTAGACTATTATAGAGATATAGTATATATTACAAATATATTTTTGAGATAACAATTAGGATTATTTTTAAGAGCCCTTGTCTATACTAATATACCAACAACGAGTAATTGGGGTATTTGTTGAGATTTTAATGTGCCAATGCCAACAAGATATGCAAATTGATTTGAAGCATTGGGTAGATAGGAATATTAAAGGATATATAAGATCCAATTAGACACTAGATGTGTAAATAATTCCACGAGTCTTGGTAGCTAATATTATCACTGATGAGACAAAATATTTTTAATTTAA
This sequence comes from Lygodium microphyllum, assembly GCF_053477565.2. Taxonomy (NCBI): domain Eukaryota; kingdom Viridiplantae; phylum Streptophyta; class Polypodiopsida; order Schizaeales; family Lygodiaceae; genus Lygodium; species Lygodium microphyllum. The sequence goes on along the minus strand of NC_141140.1, from coordinate 100,159,431 downwards.
AGAATCTTGAGTGTTACCAAGATCCCTTTAAGTCTTCCAATTTTGATGAGACATCGAAAATCTCTACAAAACTTGTGTTTGGAATGATGATGATCGACAAAGTCTACTCATTGTACTCACAAAGATAATTGATGCGGTGCACACACCAAAAATCACCAAGAGTTGAGTCATCAAAGCCCCAGGGGGGGGGGTAAGATTTTATAACAAATTGGTGATGCTATCAATATGATCATGTGACTTATCTTTTTCTAGAATTCTTCAAAAACAAAATAGAGAAATAAATATTGATAAACTCAAAAAGTTCTCATCCTACCATTGAAACACTAACCTTAATATATTTTCCCTCTATAACATTTTGGAACTCCCGCCTTCTCTTCTTTCCCCCTTTTTCCATTCTGCAACATAGCAGGTTGTACTCTGTGAACTAAGTGGAGGTGCATAGATTTCATGATAGAGAAAGAAAAGACGTCATAGATTGCAGTATCGGTCACCATCACTAAGCTCCAGTCCAGGTACAATTTTGCAATGTACTCTTATAAGCTTCTTTCATGTAATACGTTTTTTTAATATAGTATGACTATGGTCGTGAATTGATTCTCCTTCGCTTTCTCTAGAGAAGCACAAGCATTGGTGCACAGATCGGACGCCGTATGTGCGTGTAGTGAGCATCGGAAGGTCCCCAAGAACAAAAGAACTCTATTTTTGCACAAAAAATAAGGAAGAAAGCTTGCACGACATGAAGCAAGAGACTAATTGGGTACAATTCTCCCCCATGCCTTGTGTGAGCGCTCCACAAAGCATGTATTTTATATATCATTGATCTTCAAGCTCAAAAAATAGCCCAATTTACAATTAGCACGCTTTAGCTTTTGTGTTTGCTTTTGTGCCACTAAATAATTGAAGCTATTGGGCGCCCAAGGAGTCAGGCGGTACCCAAATACAATGTCCAATACAAATATTTAAATCGTGCGTCCATGCACATACAAAAGTAATAAATAAATATCAAGCACTTTAATAAATAAGCTCATCAAAATATTGGCACCATGCCTAAGATGCGCACCCATCAAAAATTGATAATAATTTGAATGCACGCTATCCTCCAATGCTTCCCAATGCCACCGTTGCTTACTCTACACATCAACTGAAGCATTCACAATTGTTAGAAAAATAAATTGGTTAGAACTCAATCCTAACCTTAATTTATTACGAGTGCGCACTCTAAACTCATAAATATTTATTAATTTAAATATGTATTTTGCGGAGTCACCTGCTATAGAATCACCCACTTACACATTAAATTAACAAGATGCCCGAAAAGGATAGGCGTCCCCATCGACTTTTCGCACAAAGAATCCACCTTGTGTATGAGCCCCGGTAATAAAATTTTACGGAATCCACTGCAAAACCTCACGGAATCCATCGTGGAATATGCCTCCTGGCATCATAACCCCGGGGTGGAATAGCAATTATTCTCAATTGCTATTAGCTCAATGTGGAGCTAACAGTGTGGGAAAAGCACTTAGGTCTCTAGCGTGCATCCATTGGGCCTCTTCAACAGGATGATTTTTAAACTTAACCAAATATCTAGAATATCTATGGCCAGTTCTAGTGGTCATAAAGTCAATATCTATAATAGTTTCAGGCTCAAGAATTTCAGTTTCTTCATCTAACAAAGGAGGGTTTTCATAGATAGGGTGTACACAAGTAGTTGTCCTCTAAAAGGTCGTAATAAACTGATATGGAAGGTGTTGTGGATTTTCCAATATTGTGGTAATTCTAGTTTAAATGCATTGTCATTAATTCTAGTTGATAATTCTACACTTTGTAATCTTCATTTTTCAATTCGTAACCAAACATAATCATCAACTTTAAAACTCATAGCTTTTCTTTTCTTGTTTCCTTGTTTCGTGTATGACTGCTGGGCTATGGCAATCATATCTTTAACTTTATCAAAAATAGTAGCATGCATGTTAGCAATATCATCAGCAGTTTGAATTTTGTTTGACAATGATGTAACAGGTGAGGCAATCGATATCCATAAATAATTTCAAATGGTGCTTTCTTTGTAGCTATATGTGGTGTGTTATTATATGCAAACTGTAGTAAATATAGATATGTATCCCAATGTGCGGTTTTGAAATTGTGTAGGCACGTAAAAGATCTAAAATGGTACTGTTAGTAGCATTTATTTGACCATTTGTTTCAGGATGAAATGCAGATGAAAAATCAATCTTTGTTCCTAAGTTAGCAGACAAAGTAATCCAATAATTATTGCAGAATCTAGAATCACGATCAGAAATAATGACTTTTGGTAAACCATGGTTAGTGAAAACAGTTTTAAAAAACAATTGAGCAGCTTGAGATGCAGTTAAGGTTTTCTTGCATGGAATAAAATATGCTTGTTTGCTAAACCTATCTACAATAGTCCAAATCATATCATGATTAGCTTTAGTGTTAGGTAGACCAGTGATAAAATCCATTGAAATATGTTCCCATGGTCGTCATGGAATGGATAATTGCATTAGTAAACCATATTGTTTACCATGGTGTCTTTTAACTCATTTGACAAATTAGGCATTCAGATACAAATTTAGATACATCATTGTCCATGTGTGGCCAATAAAAATCTTCAATCAATGTACAAAAAGTAGATATAATTCCTCTATGACCTTGATATGGGGGACAATGAATTTCATGCAAAATAAATGATCGAAATGGAACAGTTGTTGAGATATCGAGCTCCACTCGTGATACGCCAGGGTGACCGTTGTGTATTTATGTCACCGACTTGTCAGTTGCAGATGCGGTTGGTACACCGCTCATGAATAATAGCTAGATGACAGCTATCCTTATCTACTCTAGTTCGTGGCTAAATTAGTATGCCACCTTAGTTAGTTGAGTTTGGTTTTGAGACCCATATATAGGGTTCTTCTATTTCTTTGTACTTGAGTTCTTTTTGGCTTACACAACTAAGAAGAGGAAAACAGTTTTCAGCCTCCACCTCTGTGTGTATTCCCCCATTGTGCAAGCAAGAAAACTACAAGTGAGACTTCTTCCTTCTCTCCCACAATCTTGACATGGTATCAGAGCCTTGTTCGTGGTAAGGAGCTCAAGAAAGCAAGCCAAGCTCGCGGTGTTTTGGTAAGAGGAGCAGTGTTGCTTTCATTTTCTGTTTTGGGAGCAGATCTCTGCAGGTAGCACAGCTGGAAATTGCAAGAGTGCATTGTCTCAGGTTGAGACGCCCTTCGCGGTGAAGCAAGAGGGCAGTATATGCTGCGGGAAAGGCTTTAGCCCTTGGCGACCTTGTATTTTTGATTTGAGGCCATTTCAGGGCCTGTTTTGCAGACGGAAGTTTTCTGCACGCACTCAGGAAAAGGCTCAGTTTTATGCTGTGCAGCCACTATTCTACAGGTCGGTGAAAAGTTACTGTAGAAATTGCATCGTATGCCTGTGGGCAGAGATATTGGGAGTTTCAAAATCATCCTTGGTTCCTGTTTATGCAAAATCGTCACTAGGAAGTGACTGTGTGGTCAAATACCACTTTCGCCAGTTTTGCAGATTTGCCCTTGTGAGGGTGAAGCTGTGTTTTTTGCAGTGACAGAATTTTTTGCAGTATTCTGTAATGGCGTCTGATTCTCTTTTACAGATTGTCACTGAAAAGCTTGACAAGAACAACTTCTAGGCATGGAAGTTTAGAATGACGAATTTCCTTATGGGAAAATGATATTGGGAATTTGTTGCAGGAAATGAAGAAGAACCAGTTCTTCCTGATGTTCCCAATCAACAGCAAATGCAGGCATTCAAAGCATGGCATGAGAGAGCCAGGAAAGTTATGTATTGGCTGTCTATCAGTATTTCAGACTCTATGATTGTGCATATTCAGGATGCAAGTACGCCAAAGGAGGCATGGGATACTTTGTCAAAAATGTATAGCACAAATACGCAAGCCAGGAAAATGCAGCTCAAGCAAGAGTTGCATAATGTGCAAAGAGAAAATATGAGCATCAATGACTACCACATGAAGGTGAAGAAGATTGCAGATGCACTTGCTTCCATTGGGTCGCCAGTGGAAGATGATGATTTAGTTTCTGTGACCTTGAATGGTCTAAGAAAGGATTATGCACAGTTTCGGACATCCATTTTAGTTCGTGAAAGATTTCCTGATTTTGAGGAGCTGATTGCTCTTCTAATTTCTGAGGAGCAAAGAAATGGTGGTGCATCTTTTTCAGGAGGAACTTCAAAAGAAGCTGTCTTCTACTCAAATGCTGGAAGAGGTAGAGGCAGAGGTAGAGGAGGCCGATTTGAAGGCTGTGGTAGAAATCAGAATATGCAGCAAACACAAGAAAACCAGTCCTATGGAGGAGGACGTGGTAACTTCAGAGGCAGGGGGAGCCAAAGAGGTCGTGGTGGATGGCAAAGAGGTCAAAATGCAAACAGTAATGTTGAATGCTACTACTGTGGTAAAATGGGTCATATGGCTAAAGACTGCTATAAAAAGCATAATGACATCATGAATGGAAAACTACAACAAGGGAATTATGCATCTTCTAGTAGACAGGGTGATGACAGAAATGAGCATTTGTTCATGGTGCAGCACATGAACAATTCTGTGACAAGTGCAGAAGAAAGCAACGATGTATGGTATGTTGACTCAGGTGCATCAAACCACATGACAGGTCATGCAGAATGGATGGAGGATGCAAGGAAAATGGAAAAATCAGGATTTGTGGAGACTGGTGATGATACTGCACATCCGATTGTGCAGATTGGAAAAATTCCTTTGTCTATGTAGGATGGGAAAAAGAAATACCTGTCCGATGTATTTCATGTACCGAATATCACCAAGAATCTGGTTTCTGTTGGTCAAATGGTTGAACAGGGCTTGCAGGTCAGATTTAATCCTCATGGATGCTTTGTTGAGGATATGAAAAATAAAGGTCGCTTGATAGCAAAAGGAAAGAAGAAGGGCAGAATGTTTACGTTGGATGCAGACATGTCTGAATTGAGTGCAGCAATGTTTGCACATGGGACCGGTGTAGTTGCAGATATTGATATCTGGCATAAACGCATTGGTCATGTTAATGTACAGCAACTTAAATCAATGCAGGCCCAAAATATTGTTGCAGGTTTGCCTAAATTCAAGGTTGCAGAAATGCATAAGGTATGTGAAGCCTGTCAATTTGGAAAACAGGCAAGGAAACCATTTCCTAGACATGTTCAAGAGAGTGAGAAGCCATTGGAATTAATCCACTCTGATGTGTGGACTACTAAAGCTGCATCTCTTGGAGGCTGTCATTATTTTGTCACATTTATTGATGACTATAGCAGAAAAGTTTGGGTGTATTTTATGAAAAAGAAAAGTGAAGTGTTTGGGCATTTCAAAACTCTTAAAGCTACGGTTGAAAAAGAAACAGGCCTACAAATAAAATGCCTAAGGTCAGATGGAGGGGGAGAGTACCTCTCAAATGAGTTTGCAAGGTTCTTGCAGGAGCATGGCATAAAGCAGCAATATTCATGCAGTCATACCCCACAGCAAAATGGAATTGCAGAAAGAAAAAACAGACATATTGGAGAGGTATCTCGTGCCATGCTCAATGAAAAAGACCTGCCAGATTTTTATTGGGCTGAAGCAGTTGCTACAGCAGTCTACATAATGAACAGGACTCCCACTGTAGCAATACATGGAATGACTCCAGAGGAGAGGTATACTGGTAGGAAACCAGATATTTCTCATTTGAAAATTTTTGGTTGCATTGCCTATGTACATGTGCCAGATGAGTTGAGATCCAAGTTGGATCCAAAAGCTGAGAAGTGCATCTTTATTGGTTACTCTCTGCAGCAAAAAGAGTATAGATGTTATAACCCTTCTACTCGTAAGTTTACAGTGAGCAGAGATGTTGTTTTTGATGAGATGAGTAGCTGGTATAAACCAGTAAATGTGATTGATGATGTAGATGCACAAAATGGTAATGCTGCACAGAATTCACAGCAGCAGTCACAAAATATTAGTGGACCTGGAGCATCCTCTAGCAGTGGTTCACATTCTTTGCCATGGACAGGCAGATTGAGATCAGGAGAATCTTCTCAAAGCAATGCAGATAGTGGTATGCAAGTATCACGAAAAGGAAAAGAGAAGGTTGATCAGCCCATGTTTGATGTGAATGCAGGTCACTCTTATGTGGATGGTGAATCCAGTGGCTCAGAACAGAGCATTGATGATGAGTTGGGTATTCCTTCTATTGTTACACCTGGAGTAAGGAAGACCAGGGATGTTTTGATAGCACCTGGGAGTGAACCTATTTTGCGCAGGTCTACGAGAGCTAGGTATCCTGTGGATAGGCTGAAATATGATGGATTTACAGCCATTCACTATGCATATATGGTCAAAGTGATACAGGAACCAGAACCCACTTCTTTTGAGCAAGCCATGGGAAAAGAAAAATGGAAGAAAGCCATGGATGAAGAAATGGATGCCTTGGAAGCAAATGCTACATGGGAGTTAGTACCTTTGCCTAAAGGTAAGAATGCAATTGGCTGTAAGTGGGTTTATAAGGTGAAGCACAATGCAGATGGTTCTGTAAACAGATACAAGGCAAGATTAGTAGTCAAGGGGTATGCACAAACATATGGCATTGACTATGAAGAAACATTCAGTCCGGTTGCAAGGATGGCAACCGTAAGAGCAGTCATTGCTATGGCTGCATCAAAGGGATGGTCTTTACATCAGATGGATGTAAAGAATGCCTTCTTGCATGGTGATTTGCAAGAAGAGGTCTATATGGAGCAGCCACCAGGTTATGTGCATGCTGTTCATCCTGAGTTTGTTTGCAGGTTGAAGAAAGCATTGTATGGCTTGAAGCAAGCACCTAGAGCATGGTCTGACAAGATAGGACAGTATCTTGTCACTATTGGCTTTCAGATTTCCAAGGCAGATTTCTCACTTTATGTGAGAAAAACAGAGAAAGGTATTATGCTACTTGTAATTTATGTTAATGATTTGATTATGACAGGTGACAGTGATGAAGATATCCTTCATGTGAAAATGCTATTGAAGCAAAAGTTTGAGATGAAGGATTTGGGAGAGCTGCGTTATTTCTTGGGCATTGAGGTGATTAGATCACCAAGTGGGATACAGCTCTTGCAGAGGCAGTATGGATTGGACATGCTGTCCAAATATGGGATGACAGGCTGTAAGCCTATTTCAGTTCCTTTGGAGCAGAATGTGAAGCTGAGCACAGATGCAGGTGAGCTTCTAGAAGACCCTACTATGTACAGACGCATAGTAGGAAGTTTGATTTATATGACTATTACCAGGCCAGATTTGAGCTATGCTGTTGGATTGGTAAGTCAGTTTATGCAGGCTCCAAGGAAACCGCATTTGGATGCGGCTAGACGCATACTCACGTATGTGAAGTCCACATTGCAGTATGGACTATTTTATGACACTGGGGTTCAGATACAGCTGCATGGATACACTGATGCTGATTGGGCTGGTAGTATTTTTGATAGAAGATCTACCAGTGGATATGTATTCTCTTTTGGGAGTGCTGCAGTCACTTGGAGTAGCAAGAAACAGCCTACAGTTTCCTTGTCGAGCACCGAGGCCGAGTACAGGGGTGCAGCAATGGCTGCATGTGAGGTAGCTTGGTTGCATAAGCTACTTTATGATATGCATCAGCCTATAGATGGGCCAGTTGTCATTTATTGTGACAACATGAGTAGTATACACTTGGCAAATAACCCAGTCTATCATGCTAGAACAAAGCATATTGAGGTGCATTATCATTATGTGCGGGAGAGGGTTTTACTAGGTCTTATTGATCTAGTTTATGTCAGCACAGAGGATCAGGTAGCTGACATATTCACGAAGGCATTGGGCGCAGAGAAGTTGCGCAAGTTCAGAGACCTGCTTGGTGTGCAGGAATTGGGATTGAGCTCGAGGGGGAGTGTTGAGATATCGAGCTCCACTCGTGATACGCCAGGGTGACCGTTGTGTATTTATGTCACCGACTTGTCAGTTGCAGATGCGATTGGTACACCGCTCATGAATAATAGCTAGATGACAGCTATCCTTATCTACTCTAGTTCCTGGCTAAGTTAGTATGCCACCTTAGTTAGTTGAGTTTGGTTTTGAGACCCATATATAGGGTTCTTCTATTTCTTTGTACTTGAGTTTTTTTTGGCTTACACAACTAAGAAGAGGAAAACAGTTTTCAGCCTCCACCTCTATGTGTAATCCCCCATTGTGCAAGCAAGAAAGCTACAAGTGAGACTCCTTCCTTCTCTCCCACAATCTTGACAACAGTCACACATAATCTTTTTTCATAAAACATAAATCCATTAGTGTAAGACAATGAATTAATAGGAATCCAATTATTGCAACTAGTTTATTCCAATCAGCTTGAAAAGTAGGATCCTGGTGATAAGTATCTTTCATAGGGATAAGGGAATCAAATGTTATTACAGAAATATTGTGAATTGTCGGTCTTCTACTCAAAGCATCAGCAACAACATTATCTTTTCCAGGTTGATATTGTATAAGGGGATGAAAACTTTGAATAAAAGCAGCCCATTTAATGTGCCATGCTTTGTTGGTAAGTTTTGATCATGAATTCAGATCCCATTAAATAATGTTTCCATTGACATAAGGCTTGTACTACGGCTAGCAATTCCTTGTCATAGGTAGAATACTTAAGTTCAGTTGGTTTGAGTTTGCAGCTACAGTAGGCTATGGGATGAGAACCTTGCATAAGGACTGCTCCTATTCCAGATTCACTAGCATCAATAACTACTAAGAAAAATGGTCTACTGAACTCAGGTAATTGTAATACAGGAGCATGAGTTAAAGCATGTTTCAGCAAATCAAAGGACTTTTGTTGATTGTCAGACCAATTATAAACGATACCCTTCTTTAAGAGTTTTGTCAAAGGTAATGCTAGTAATGAGAAATTCCTCACAAATTTTCTGTAAAAGCTAGCAAGACTTAGGAAAGAACGTAATTCACGCACATTTTTGGGTATCGGCCAATTTAAAATTGCTTCTATTTTTTTAGGGTCGACTTTAATACATTGTGATGAAATAATATGTCCTAAATATTCAATTTCTGTTTGGAAAAATTCACTCTTTTTTGGATTAGCATATAATTGATTGTCTTTTAATAATTTAAAAACTAAAGACAAATTTTCATAATGCCCATTCTCATTTTTACTGAAAACTAATATGTCATCAAAGAAAACAATGACACAATGCTGATGTTTCAAAAAAATGCGATTCATCATACGAGTGAATGTGGCTAGTGCATTAGTTAAACCAAAAGGCATAACCAGGAATTCATAGTGTCCAAACTGTGTTCTAAATGCAGTTTTGAATATATCAGATTTGTCCAATCTTACTTGATGATATCCAATTTAAGATCTATCTTGCTGAATATGGCAGATCCTTATAGCTTGTCCATAAGATCATCTAGCCTAGGAATCCGGTATCTATTCTTAACAGTAATTTTATTTAGGGCACGATAATCAATGCACATGCGATAGGTATTATTTTTCTTCTTCACTAATAAGACAAGTGCACCAAATGGAGAACTACTAGGTCTAATTAATCCTCTGTTAAGCAATTTGTCTATTTGGTTTTGAATTTTTTTTCTGTTCAATTTGGTTATGTCTATATGGTGTTTTACATGGTGGTTGTGATCCAGGAATTAAATCTATCTTATGATCTTTAGGACGTACAGGTGGTAATCTAGGTGGTAAATGAGCAGCAAAACAATCTTGGAATTGGGAAAGAAATTGTGCATGCCTAGGATGCATCTTGTTTTCTTTAGCTTTAATTTCATTCACCCATATTAAATAGGATTTGCTACTTTTACGTAATGCACGTTTAGCCTGAGTATGAGTAAGCAATGGAAAATTATTGGAAGTGTGCATACCATGCAGTGTGATTTGTTTTCCTTGAAAATAGATTTTTATTAAATGCCTAGAATAATCTATATCAGGATTGTATTGATGTCGCCAAGGCATTCCTAAGATAATGTCACTAGACTGCAAAGGTACAACTAAGAAATTTCTTCGTTCAGTATAATCATCAATTTTAATTTCTAAATTATGCACATCTTGTGTTCCATTATATCTCATACCTAAGAATGCAGCCTTGATGCGATAATGTATAGAACAGTATGTAAATTCAATTCTTTGACCAATTTTGCAAAAATAAAGTCATGTGTGCTCCCATCATCATGTAAAATAGTATTTTCTTTACCATGCATAAAACATTTCATTGTTAATAAGGAATGGGGAGTTGGCATACCTGGCAAAGTATCAGAAGTAGTACCAATGTCGTCATCATCTTCCATAAAATCCGACATCCCTTCACGTTTTCCATCGTCTATTGCTCCCAAATAATTGATATGAACAGATGGCTTTTTGGATTGACAATTGGCTGCTAAATGTCCAGGTTGATGACATTTGTAACAAACTATGGGTTTTGCTTTGGATACATTATAGGTAATGGCTGGAAGTTTAGGAATGTTGGGATTTGACTGAAGAGATGGCTTAGGGTTTGGCTTTGTGTTTGATGGCAAGGCAGGTGGTCGTGTCTAAGATTTATGGAATGAAGATGGAAGAAAATGACTTTGATTGAATTTTCAAAAATTTGAATTGAATTGTTTGGAACTAAAGTTACCATTAGTTGGAAATTCTTGAGGTCACTTATCTCATGCGCGAATTTGTCTTCAGTGTCATGGGCCAAGGAAATTGCATCTTCAAGGGTTGTTGGCTTGAACATATTGACCTCCGCATAAAAATATCCAAGTAAGCCAGACATAAACTTGCGTTTATGAGTTGCTTCAGGTACATTTTCGAGCATTCGTAGTTGCAATAGAGCATTCCAGAAACGCTCAGTATATTGTGAAATAGATTCGTGATCCCTTTGTTGTAGAAGATCCCATTGTTTGATTGCTTTTTCGTGGAATTGAGATGGAAGGAAATTCTGCAAAATTTCTTTTGGAAAGTCTCCCAGGTAGTGGGACAATCAACGCTTTTGCGGACAATAGTCCACCATAAGGATGCTCGGTGAGCTAGATGATTAGTGACACATTTAATTTTGTCTTTCTCAGCATATGATTCTTCATGAAAATAATCATCAAATTGACTGATAAAAGCAAGTACAATCTTTCCATCGCGTGATCCATTTAAAGTACGAAATTTGAAGTTTCTTTTACTTATCTTTGTTTCTTTCCGAATAGATTGGGCTTCAAGTGTTGCATCGATCGTACGTCGTATAAGATCTTCAGGTTGCGATCCATCTTGGTCGACGGTAGATCGTTGCAGATTGGCCAATTGAGCTTACAAAGTTTGTCGTGCTCTTCGTTCCTCTTGAAGTTGCATCATAATCAAATCCAATTTTTGCTCCATTGTTAGTTCAGGTAGATCACCTTCAGCCATAAAATCTTCCATGGTTTGATCAGTCATCCTGCAAAATTCCAAAAGACCTCACACACTCGAAATCTTGTTGGCGGGATGAGCGTAACTCAAAGGCGGGTTTACAAGGCTTATATATATATATATATATATATATATATATATAGTTTGGCTTTTGTAGTATTTCTCCTTTACGATTGCGAAATTCGATGTCACAGTCATCTTCCAAGAAAATAATTTTGCGTATAAACTACGTGTTGCCGATTTTTCGGTGGAATCTGATTCTGTCAATTCACAGGTGTGAACAGGGGCTTGCAGAGAGTAGTAAGCAGATTCGTGTATTGCCGAATAGGAACTCTCTCTATGGTAGTTGATGGAGATTGGAGCTTAGGATCTTTAGAACCTTTGTAACTTAGAGCTTTTAGTTTTTTTGACTAATCGTGATTTTGAGGACAAGAATATGTCTTCGTCCATTTCGGCGATGGGCAGTACATACTACCGCCACCGACGGATTAAAAACGAATCTTGAAGCTTTTATAAAGCTTCTCTTTAAGCCTTCCAAGCTTAACTTTGAAGCTTTAAGAGCTATGGAGGAAATTGGCTTATCTGTTAAGAAGAAACCAATGACTTGATGTAGGATCTTTCCGCGTGGTCCTCCGCCTGTTGCAGAGATCGGTCCCTCGCGATCTGAGTGTACAGCAAGGGGTTCTTTGACTGCCAAGAACACGATGGTATCGACCGCTTGCCACGAGACTGACTGTAGAGCTTGATCGTTCCAGGAGCTCCGCCTTCGCGTGAGATGGTAAGCGATTGGAAGCTCTCGATCTCAGCTTTGCTCTGATACCACTGGTACATAGATCAGACACCGTATACGCGCGTAGTGAGCGTCGAAAGGTCCATAAGAACAAAAGAACTCTACTTTTGCACAAAAAACAAGGAAGAAAGCTTGCACGACATGAAGCAAGAGACTAATTGGGTACAATTTCCCCCATGCCTTGTGTGAGCGCTCCACAAAGCATGTATTTTATATATTATTGATCTTTAAGCTCAAAAAATAGCCCAATTTACAATTAGCATGCTTTAGCTTTTGTGTTTGCTTTTGTGCCACTAAAGAATTAAAGCTATTGGGCGCCCAAGAAGTCAGACGGTACCCAAATATAATGTCCAATACAAATATTTAAATCGTGCGTCCATGTGCATACAAATGTAATAAATAAATATCAAGCACTTTAATAAATAAGCGCGTTAAAGTATTGGCGCCATGCGTAAGATGCGCACCCATAAAAAAATGATAATAATTTGAATATACGCTATCCTCCAATGCTTCCCAATGCCACCGTTGCTTGCTCTACACATCAACTGAAGCATTCACAATTGTTAGAAAAATAATACGATTAAATCGACAAAAGTGAATACCTAATAGTCTTCAGCTACAAAATAAATAAATTGGTTAGAACTCAATCCTAACCTTAATTTATTACGAGTGCGCACTCTAAACTCATAAAAATTTATTAATTTAAATATGTATTTTGCAGAATCACTCGCTATGGAATCACCCACTTACACATTAAATTAACAAGACGCCCGAAAGGATAGGCGTCCCCATCGACTTTTCACACAAAGAATCCACCTTGTGTATGAGCCCCGGTAATAAAATTTTACGGAATCCACCGCAAAACCTCACAGAATCCACCATGGAATATGCTTCTTGGCATCAAGCATCCCCCATGTAAGAAACAATTGCCACTAACGGAATATAGTTTGTGCTCTTGCACACAAGAATTGCAAAAAATTTCTTCTCAAGAGCCCACTTCCAAAATAGCCCTTGCTTAATGTTCCTTTGCCTCGATGTTGTAGGTGGCTAGAGTAAGACTATCTTGGTACCTAGCCATGCTTGTCATTTTGAATGTCAGTTTTGTCAAAACCTTTGTCTCTTGGCAAGAGAATGAATGTGAATAGAAGACAAGATAGGAAACAAGAATAGGTGGTAAGCCTCTATTACTGCTGCAAATCGATCCATCCTTTATTTGTCTTGTCTAGGATGTAGGTGCCAAGGACCACCATGACTCTTGGCTGCAACTATTTAACTACTTTACAACGTAGAAGTCGAAAAACTGATGCAATTACATACCTTCCAAAAAATATGAATATTTGTTTTTTCCCCTTAAAAAACCTATAAAAGAATAGCAAAAAACGAAGCTTGTCACCTTGCAGATTCCTTCTTTTTCAAAGTTTGGTTGCTATCTGCTAGTGAGCCAGCCATAACCCAAAGAGCCTTGATAGGAGACCCTTTCTCTGATTATGGTGACTGCAGGTGACCACACTAATATATTGTTAGACATTACGTTGCATCCAACACCATTTCTCTGAGATCCACGGCATTGAATGGTGCATAACCATGATAATCATTATTGAAATATGCATAAACATCCAATCCAGCTTTCATTTTCTCTTTTATCCATGAGGCATAAGTTCGCAACTCTTCAGGCTGGTAGTATCTCTGATAATTATATCCATGAAAGCGAATGTAAGTCCAGTTTGCAGTAAAAGCTTGAAACATCACATTAATATAGAGCTTTCACTTACAAGGACTCACCTTTCAACATTCAATATAATCAAAACATAGTGCACATAGTCTTGATGGTGAAGATTATAAAGCTTTTGATGCAAGATGATCAAAAGAAAGGTACAAAATTGATGATGGATTTAATGGATTCGGATGATCAAGAAAGATCATTAATCTCCTTTCTGAGATCAACCTTAGTTGATGGAACTTTGATATTCGATTGTTATGCTACAGAGCAGAATCAAAATGGATGAAATCGATTATAGAGGAATAGAACACTTAGCTTTTATAAGTCCTAGTGGTCTCTCTGGGCGACGTCAGGTGGGTCGTCCGTTGGGCTTCTAGTACCACATGGCTGTGTACCTCCATCTACGCTGCAGAAGATCTCGAATTACCAGAAGGTATAATCATCTACAAATGGCCTGTATCTGAAAATAAACTGATTGGTTTCTCGGAGCAACAATAGGCAGAGCATAAATAGTCTTCCACGGAGCCAACTATTTTGGTTTCAACACCACAGTAGTTATTGGACAAGTTGATTGCTTGGTATGTGCAAGCACGATTGCCACCATCACTGCCACAGCTACTGGCTATGGATGACAGAGGCAAGAGGTGAAACAAAACTGTAGTAGCTGGTTCAAGGCAAGAATCTCGATGCCCAGCACTTGTTGTTGTAGCTAGTCCTTCACACAAACTACTTAATTGATCTTCTGCGTAGTCTTTTGTACAAGTATCTTTATGGCCTGCTCTTCTCCTTACTTTCTTAAGGCATGGATTGGAATCCTTACAAAAGTTGATGTTGGTGCAGCCTGAGTTGGATCCAGTGCAGTGCTTTTGTCCAGCAATGTGATGATGGTGATCATGATGCAAGCTCTTGAGGTCCTCTTCTTGATCTGTAGGTCCCTTCGATGTGTAGCATTCAAGGTCAAATTCATCCAAGTTGGTTGAGCTGCAGCAGAACATTGGATGTCCAAAGATGTTCCTCTTTGAATGGCCAACAACACATGATTGCAACAGCTTGTGCTAATGGCTGTGATCATGCCTCTGGTGCAGATGATCATGACAATCTTTATGTCCACTGTGATGGTGATCATGATTATGTTGACTTGTACTGCAAGAGCCATTAGATCTAGTCTGTCTGCCTAGCAATAACATGCTATTGAAGATCACAAGTAGGCAAGTGCCCACATTAGCAACAACAGCACCCCATAGGGATGCATATCCAGCTGCTGCAAGCACAATAACTAGTAGCTTGACTGTGATTGACAGGAATATGTTTTGCTGGATTTTTTTTTGTGCTTTGCATGCTAACTCCACAGCATGTGCAAGGTTCTTAAGATTATTGGTCATGAGAGCAACATCTGCAGTCTCCATGGCCACAGCTGAACCAACAGCACCCATGGCAATGCCAACATGAGCTCTTGCTAAAGCAGGTGCATCATTTATGCCATCTCCCACCATGCCAGTCAATCCCTTTTTCTTGAGTTGCCTAAGCACACTCACCTTTTCTTCAAGAAGTAGTTGGGCGTGCACTTTGACAGAATTGGTACTGAACTGCATTTTAACCAAATTAATTAGATGATCACAGTGATTTTGCTGATTACTATTTATCTGAGCATACATATAATAGATGTCAAGAGATGCCTAGTAAATTGTATTGTAGGTGAGCTAAAAATGTCAAATGAGCATCACCTTCATGTTTACAACATTTGCTATAGTTAGACTATCTCCGATAAGCATGACAATGTGGAGGCCCAACCTCTGCACATATCTCCCAGTTATCTCTCTTTGATTAGAATAGATCGGAAGAAAAATTTTAGTTCTCATTAGGTAATGGCACAATCATACATTTAGAGTGGGTAAATGATTAGAAATAAATTTCTCACCTTTATGTTATGCACAACTTCAAGTGCTTTAGTGGGAAGCTGATCACCAGCACATAAAATCCCTTCCAGTTTTTCGTTCACACCTATCCAACAAATTGTCCATCCTTGACTCTTCCAGGTTTCTATGGTCTCTTCTATGTCTGCAAATAGTACAAACCAAAATGTTACATTACATATAACAACAAACAAATGAAGAAACACACTTATAGATGTACTCGAGCCTCTACCAAATGGCCCTGTTCTATATCCATACATACCGTTGTCGAAGGATTTATGAAAGCAGAGTCGTGTCTACAGAAGACCTTGATAAATATCAAGATGGAAGATCAAACAAGTGACTGAGAAAAATGATATCAAATAGTATTCATATTTCTGCCTTGAAGTTTGCAAAATACAGGGTGAATTCAAATCTGTTCAGTTCACTGATTTTAGGCTTTGAGATCCTTGACCTCAAGTCTTATGTTCAGAAATTCAGATTTCAACATACAACATTATTGCGAACTTCTTGGATTCTGATATCAATAATGTGCAGGAAACTGCCATCAGTGAGTTTACAAACAAGAGGCATGAACTGTAATAGAATCTTTACTATCCACCAAGATTATCAATATCTTCTGAATTCGTAGTCATTGTTCATATTTGGAGCCATGGAAGATAAAGATGTGTCATGAAAAACTTCAATCAGAGATGGAGAAACGAATTCATCGTGCTGCAACCACCTTACACGTACATAAAAAAGCTACTCTCCTCATGTGCTCAACTACAGTCCTTGTCAAACAAACATTTTGCCAGCCGCTTAAGTCGTTGCTTTCTTCCTCACGTATAGAAGCATCCGGACATATATGAAGTAGAACAGGAGAGATATGAGGAGAAGTGACCGAAACTGAGATTTGCAATGTTACTGGCTTACAGTCATGGTAGAGCTTTGATTCCATGTGCAAGGGCACCCAACCATCCTAAGATTCTTTGACCACTCTGGGTATATGAAGCCGTCGCCTCGGAGTTCCAGCCTCATCGTCACGATTCGTCCTGCGTATGCTCTCGTCCGAGGAGAAAATTGCCGTTTCATCACACCACCTATTCTTCACACATTATAACGCGGCCTTATAATGCTCTGGTCACCTTGCATTAAACACATAAACCTGCGTAACCAGATCGAACTCCTGGGTCATCAGCTCTGGCCAACAATACGTCTCTTTCTCTCTCTGTCATGATTATGATTGAACGGAATGCCATAGAGTTTCTACTGGATAAAGGAATGGTGAAGCGCCTTCTGGACGAAGCGATAGGAAGGAGGCCTCCGACAGGGCCATCTCTCACTGACAAAGCTTGCCTCTTAGCACACAGCGAGATCGAAGGACAGGCTGCCAAGGATCATCTTTTTTAATAAAGAACAGAAATATAATGGAGTGTAAATTTAACAAAGTTCGTAATCCATGGGCAAATTCGGTCAACGCCATAGTCGTGCACAACATATTTTGTGCTGCTGTTCAGGAAATTGGAGCGCAAAGAAAAGAGAGCGCTCTGAGCAATGGATACGGCCAGCCATGCCCTTGTGCAGAGAAAAGGAAAGCATTCGACATGTAAATATGATTTCGCAAGCTCAAGAGGGTATTTAGCCTGCTTCCAACTTCTTTCTGCTCGTAAGCCAGAAGCCACTTACAAAAACCTAAAACATCATCTAAATAGTGTGCGCCTCTGTTCTCCAAGATCTTCTTTTACCTCTGAATGTGTCAGGACTGAGTCGACGCCTCTTCTTCTACATCATCGTTCCTCCGTTTCCGTTTGATCTCCGTCTTCTTCTTCCGTGTCCCTCTAAAAACTGGCGAGCTCCGATGTCATCTCCTTGCTCCAAAATAGGCTCCTCTTCTTCCCTCATCTATTTCCGCTCTCTCCCTCCTCTGTTTCTGCCTCCTCCTCCCATCTTTCTTTCCTCCTTTTTCTATTTTCCCTCTCTCTCCCGATTCAAAAAGCTCCTCTTTCAAAAATAGATCAAAAGCTTTTCTTTTTCCAGCCTGATCCACATCTTCTTTAACCATTCAAAATCCCCTCTTTAGCCTTTGTAACTCCCATATTATTATTCTTGGTTCAATTTTAAACCATCTATTCTAGAACTTGTAGGAGTTTTAGCTTCTTCCTTCTCCTCCGATGCGTGTGTAGTCACATATGCATGCACCTGTGTGTGCTCATGACCATGGCCACCGTGCTCCTATGTAACATTAGAGCTTTGCAAAATAGTAGCTGCCCAAGTCCACTGTGATACAATGACACTCATAATCAAGCCTGTCTTGATGCTCCTACTAGTTATATTGCACCATTCTGAGGTGTGCTAAACATCAAGCAAGCTCTCACATTTGGCAATCATATCCACCAATGTACTTCGACTTGCATCTCTTGGAATTAGTTTAGTACTTCCTCACAAAGTCCATATTCGGCATATCTTGAAATAAGTGTAGCCCATGAGATTGCATCTCGAGTTTCCAATCTATCAAAAACCTTATTCTTCTCCATCTTCGGCATAGAATGAAAGAGCAAACATAACAACTAAGTATGTACAAAGTAACAAATCTCATGCACAACTTTTGGGTGGTTTACATACCTCGGATGCGCAGCAATACGACATCCACCCCCTCTAATCCTGCGCATCCTCCGGATGGGCCAACTTACCCATGATCATTATCATCAAGATCCACAAACAAATCAATTTCTTCGTTATGCAATTCCGGTAGATCAACAAGATTATCAGCCATATCATCTGTCTCTTCCATTAGAGTTTCTTGTCGTTGCTCTTCTCTTGAAAATTCTTCCAATGCATAATCCTCATCATCTCTTTTCTTGAAAATCTTGATTCTTTTTCCAGCAATAGGCACTCTAAGCATTGTCCCATCCAATTCAGTCAGCTCATATGTTGCATTATCAAAGACATGTCTGACTATGTATGGCCCAAACCATCTTTTCACCATCTTCCGAAGTGCAGTATGCTGATTTTCAAGGCTGCTATCAAAGACCAATACCCAATCTCCCTCTTCTATTGCTCTAGGCCGCAAGCGATGCCGGCTATCAAACCTGTCCTTGTTCCTTAGTCTAGCAACTTTCAACCTGTCAATAGCTAGCTGAATATCCTCAGGTCTCCTCTCCAACTGTCGAATCCGAAGAGCTAAGAGCTCCTCTCTCGTCAAATCCTCCTGCCAAGGTAAAACTGACCAAGTCAAAGCACAAGTCTCAATCGGCATAACAGGTTTCTGACCATACATCAACTCTGCAGGCATATATCCTGTAGTAACACTATGAGTCGTACGATCAGCCCATAAAGCAAATGGTAGAAGTCTCGGCCATTCTCCAATCCGTCCTCTGCATGCTTTGGCTAATGCTTTCACTATTGGCGGATGCCCTCTTTCACTCTTCCCATTTCCCTCTGGATTGTATGCTGTGGTTAGAGCCAATTTGATTCCTAGCTGAGAGAAAAACTCCCTAGCTTCATCTGCATCCAATTCACCACGATCCGCAGTGATCTTACCCACACAACCATACCTGCAGAAAATTTCCTCCAACAAGAACTTACACACTGCACTAGTGGTCTTTGTTCTCAAAGATCTGCCCTCAACATGATTGGTAAGATCCTCTCTAGCCAAAACAATGTACCTCATCTGCCATAGACCCATAGGCATGGTAACCAAATCAACTACCCACTTATAATGAATGCATAGTGGATAAGTCGGATGAAGCTCATCTCTATGGCGCACTGCTGAATACATCTGGCAGTCTCTGCAAGTCTCAACAAAGTGAGAAACATCTCTGTACATGCCTTTCCACCAATATTTCTCCCTGATCTTCTCATAAGTAGCCCATACTCCTCTATGACCAGCCCATGGACTCTCATGAAACTCCCTCATCACTTGTAACTGTGTCTCTCTATCGCAGACAACCCGCAAAGGTAATCCGCCTCTTTTCTTCGGATGCTTCCAAAGAAATCCGTCCTTGAGAAAATAACCATAGGCTTTCCTTCTGATCTTCTTGAACTCTTCATTTGTCCATTCATCTCTTTTGCTTAGTGTACTAAGGTACCTGCCAATCTGCAACCAATCTCCAACATAGAGCTCTTCTGTGAAAGCCACAATATCATAAACATGACAAACATGATCAACCATAGTGGCTGAAATTTCTGCATCCTCTCCTGCAAGTAGAGTCTCCTCATCATCATACCTGGCTCTAGACAACATATCTGCCACTGGATTATCCTTCCCTGCTATGTGTTTAAATTCCGGATTTAATGACTTGATGTATGCAATCCATCTCAACATGGCTATATCCGGAGTAGAGCAACTCGTGATCATACCAATCAATGGCAAGCAATCTGTCTCTACCACAACTGAAGCTCCAATAAAGTACTCCTTGTCACATTTGAGAGCCGTCACAATCTCCAATAACTCCCTTTTGATTTGCGGATATCTCCTCTGTCTCTCGTTTAGGACTTTCGCCCCAAACCGAATAGCATACCTATTTCCATCTGCATCATCTTGACCCACAGCCCAACCTATGCCAATTGGACTAGTGTCAACTGTCAATACAATAGGCCTATCACAATTATAATCCACTTTCCTGAGAGTAGGAGCATTCTGCAATAACTTCTTCAATTTCCGCATGGCTCTAGTGTGGCTCTCATCCCAATAAAATTTTTGCCCCTTTCGAAGCAGCTGATACAAACAATCTGCAATGTGTGCAAAATGAGGTATCCAAATCATATAAAACACACAAGCACCAATGAATCTCCGTACCTCTGAAGTGGTAGAACAATATTCTACAATCTTGCCTATAGCATTCACCTTATCAGGTGAGGGTTTCCTGCCATAATATCCACACATATGCCCAACAATGACAACCTCATTCACTCCAAAAACAGATTTTTGCCCTGAAAGTGTCAAGTTCACTTCTTCTAACCTGGCCAAAATCTTCTCACATGCTGAAATATGATCAGCCACAAAGTATCTGCATCCCTGCTCATTTAGGCTCTCATTCTTCTCTTCTTCTGCACACCCCTTAATGGGCACATCATCCAAGAAAGGCATAGTAAGCTGAGGTATGTAATCACGAAGGACCTTATGCATGGCATTCATCATATGCGCAACAGAATTAGTGGCACCTTGAGGCAAGGTACACATCCTGACAAGCCCAATAGGAGTTCTCATGGTGGTTATGTCCCTGCTTTCCAAAGCCAGCTGAAACTGATCATAACCTGAATACAAATCACCCAAAGAATAGATGGCACGTCCAGCAAATGCCTCTGCAAACTCATCCACAACTGGACCAATACCAACATTCCTGATAGTAACCCTGTTCACTGGCTGCATGTCCTGAATAAATCGAAGAGTACCATTCTTCTTCGGAACTGTAAACCACCTGTTTGAGTATGGTGCAGATGAAGGCTCAAGGATTCCCATCCTGATTTTCTCATTCAACAAATCAATCAACTTTGGCAAGTGTGCTTTAGGCACTGGAATAGGTCGGAGATTCCATGGAATATGAGGAATAGTAAAGATGACCATAGGAGCAACAATATCAGGATTCACACATCCAATCTCATGTGGGACAAAAGCAAATCCCCTTCCATGACGCTCAAGCATCTCCTGAAAGCATTGCTTCTCCATGGGTAACAAGAAATCACCATTTCCAATTTTTAATTCAGCAAGTGTCTCTGCTGAAAATTTATGACCAATATGCTCCGGATTCCTCAAAATTTGCTGTTTAGCAGCCCTCTCTATTTGCTGATCACTGTCAGATGGAAGCGGTACAGCAACCGGCTTCACCTTCTTATCCACAGTTTTGTACTTCGTGTCAACCCTGACTTCATTATGCTCTTCTGCATTACATAAACCTTGCTGTAAATCAGCAATTCTGCACTCCAATGGCTGAATATTCTCAGCCCTCTGCTCTATGGACTGCATAGGAACAGCCCCAAACTCTGAATGCTGAAATATTTCAGCAGTAAACTCTGTTGGTTGAAATTTTTCAGCCCTCTGTCTCTCTGAAAGCTGATCATAACCAGCTGGAAACTCTGTTTGCTGAATTTCTTCAGCACTCAACACTCTTTGCTGAGTTTCCTCAGCCTCTGACTCAATCTGTGACATAAATTCTGCAATTTCATGAAACATGTCCAGGGACTGCACTAATACATTACCATGACAATTCAGCATATCAGTTTTCAGCATATCTCCCATCTCCGTCATCGTATCTGCACAAATCACACTGTCATACATACCATCTATGTGCTCATCATCCTCCAAAATTCCTGCATTTTTCAAATTTTTCTCCTTCCTGCATATATACTGCCTGGCAGCTCTAGACAATCTAGAAGTTTTCTGATAGCTCATCGAACTGTTTGCTGAAATCCCAACATAACCGGAGGAGAAAACACTGCTGCTGCCAGGAGGCGAGAGCTCCAATCTCCTCTCCTCTGTACCACCGTCGTCTCGCGAAACGGCGGTACCTAATGAAAACCCGAATCCCTCACAGTGGGCAAGGGTGCATCTCTGAGAGTATCCCTGTTTCTAACATGGTTCACACATACAGTCATAAACTGAACTGCTCTCATACCATCTTTACTGCGAATCCGTGCATAAGCAGATCCATCATCCATGACCTTTGTCTCCATGCGCATCTCTGTAATGAATGGCTGTCCAAGAATTATGGGATATGAGCATGAATCCTGCACAAAGAAATGAAAATCCTCCTCTACATCACCAATAGAAACCCTGACACTAGGGCAAGCAGCATATAAATCACCTGCAGTATTATTGGCGGCTCTCATACGCCACCCATGCTCTACATCCATAGGCCATCTGTTACTCTCATAAACTCCACGAACAATGAGATTAATCTCTGAACCATGATCAACCAATGCAACATAAGGCACATGTTTTTCTCCAACCTTTACCATCGTCTCTGTAGTTGCCCTAGCCCAATGGCTCCGCGAAAAGTGACTACGCGGTATCAAAACAGGCTCATCAATTTCAGCATAATGCATAGGCTGAACCCTCTTCTCTACCTGCGGCAAAACAGAAGCATTATCAACCATAACCTCATCATCATCCTCATCCAACTCTCCAATCAAAACTCCCTGTGTATCAGTGGTAGCCAATGCATATCTTTTCCTCTTCAGGACCTCCTGAAACTGATCTTGAAACTCTCTTTTTGAGATGCCCAAAATCTCGGAAATAGTGAAAGTCACCTCACTACCAAGTATCTTATCATTAAAGATTTTCTTCATATCTGTAGATGTCTCAATATCGGACATCAATCTAAATCCTGGCTGCTTTCTCTCTCTAGGCTCTTGCCTCTTTTCCCTCTTTTGAGCATCCTCCATCTGTCGATCTTGCCCTGGTCGTGAAGACGGTCCTGCAATAGGTGGAGTAACAAACTCACCCCCTCTAGTCTTCTTAGCTGCACTTGGATTATCTTCATCCCTCTTACGCTTCTCCTCAACAAATACATCTGCACCATGAGATTTAGCCAAATAAGCATAAATAGAATACCTGTCAACAGGCGAGTCCCATCCTGTCTCTGATCTGATGCTAGAGCCTGCGCTAGTCAAAACAGTTTGCTGAATTTTTCCCTTGTTTGCAGTCTCCATAGCATAAGTCCATAGTGCGGACTGAGTCTCCGATCCCTTCTCAATCTGTACTCCATATGCAGAAGCATCACCTCTAGCTGCCACATAAGAAGTACGCGCAGCCATGTCCTCCACTAACTTCTTCATTCCACCTTTACCAAAGTTGGTAGCAAGTGGAGCTCCTGTCTCAGTCAACCAAATCTTACCATCTTGCCCCCAATATACCAAATTCTGCCTCCTTGCATCCTGGAAAGAGTCACAATCTCTGCAATGCTGATGCTCCGTACTATCACACCAAATACATCTCCGATCTCTCCTAGGAGCACTAGGAGCACTCCTAGGTGCAGTAGGAGCACTGGAAGAAGTAGTAGGCATAGTCGAAGTAAACTGCTCCTTCAACTTACCCACCAACTCCGCTTTAACTGACTCAAGTGTCAAATCTGTGATACCTTTGATTATGTCATCAAGAGAGGTAGGCACCGATGGAGCGGATGGTTTTGGAGCAGAAGGTGTAGGCATCGGTCGTGGAACAGGAGGAAGAGGTGGAGTAGAAACTGTAGGCACTGGCATAGGCCAAGAAACTGGCTGAGGAGGAGAAGAAATAACAGGGATAGAAGTAGGCATAGGAGCAGATGATGGTGTAGGTGTCATGGAACCATTCTGTAGGCGAGTCTTCCATATCCTCCTCTTGGTCAAAGTCGAGACTGCATCCTGAGCATCCTGCCAATCAGTTTTGAGACCCATAGGCTTCGTGCGATCTTCAAGAAGCTCACCCAATTCTTCTTGAAGAGCAGGATCTGCAGCTTGCAAGAAAAGCTCAACTTTTTCAACATCCAATGCTCTTTGTTCAATAGCATCAAGCTGACTATACCTCTCTTCGAATTCTCGAATCAACTCTGAAGCAGCAAGACCTTTGTTTGGCATGTAGACCCACTCTCGGAATGACCGCCGAGTAGCCATACCAAAGTCCTCAAGGAAGTATTCTTCTTTTAGTGCCTTCTTAAAATCTTGCCAATGTGTATTTTGAATAAATAAATCAGTCACCTTTATCCTCAAAGCAGGTGTGACAAGACGAAGGAAGTACTTACTCATAAGTCCAGCAGGAACTCCAAAAAATCCCATCTTGATCTCATATGTCTTTAAATATGCTGAAACATTTCGCCCATCAAATAGTTTCTTCTCACTCTCAACTGCTTCAATAGCCTTAGTCGCGCTATTTGCATTCTCCTGCTCCGAATAGAGTTGCCTTTGCTGAGACAACTGCTGTTGATGCAATTGTTGTTGCTGCTGCATATACATTTGTGTTTGCTGATTTTGGAGCTGCATATACATGGACATATTCTGCAAAATCTGTTTTAGATCCTCCGTTGAAGTACTTGACTCAGCAGTCATAGATGGAGCTGAAGTAGAGGCAGCTGGAATTGTAGAAGAAGCTGAAATAGAGGCTGAAGTGTCTCCCATCCTGAAATTTCTGCGACGCTTTCACGTCGGGTTCACCAAAGATGTCGAAGGATTTATGAAAGCAGAGTCGTGTCTACAGAAGACCTTGATAAATATCAAGATGGAAGATCAAACAAGTGACTGAGAAAAATGATATCAAATAGTATTCATATTTCTGCCTTGAAGTTTGCAAAATACAGGGTGAATTCAAATCTGTTCAGTTCACTGATTTTAGGCTTTGAGATCCTTGACCTCAAGTCTTATGTTCAGAAATTCAGATTTCAACATACAACATTATTGCGAACTTCTTGGATTCTGATATCAATAATGTGCAGGAAACTGCCATCAGTGAGTTTACAAACAAGAGGCATGAACTGTAATAGAATCTTTACTATCCACCAAGATTATCAATATCTTCTGAATTCGTAGTCATTGTTCATATTTGGAGCCATGGAAGATAAAGATGTGTCATGAAAAACTTCAATCAGAGATGGAGAAACGAATTCATCGTGCTGCAACCACCTTACACGTACATAAAAAAGCTACTCTCCTCATGTGATCAACTACAGTCCTTGTCAAACAAACATTTTGCCAGCCGCTTAAGTCGTTGCTTTCTTCCTCACGTATAGAAGCATCCGGACATATATGAAGTAGAACAGGAGAGATATGAGGAGAAGTGACCGAAACTGAGATTTGCAATGTTACTGGCTTACAGTCATGGTAGAGCTTTGATTCCATGTGCAAGGGCACCCAACCATCCTAAGATTCTTTGACCACTCTGGGTATATGAAGCCGTCGCCTCGGAGTTCCAGCCTCATCGTCACGATTCGTCCTGCGTATGCTCTCGTCCGAGGAGAAAATTGCCGTTTCATCACACCACCTATTCTTCACACATTATAACGCGGCCTTATAATGCTCTGGTCACCTTGCATTAAACACATAAACCTGCGTAACCAGATCGAACTCCTGGGTCATCAGCTCTGGCCAACAATACGTCTCTTTCTCTCTCTGTCATGATTATGATTGAGCGGAATGCCATAGAGTTTCTACTGGATAAAGGAATGGTGAAGCGCCTTCTGGACGAAGCGATAGGAAGGAGGCCTCCGACAGGGCCATCTCTCACTGACAAAGCTTGCCTCTTAGCACACAGCGAGATCGAAGGACAGGCTGCCAAGGATCATCTTTTTTAATAAAGAACAGAAATATAATGGAGTGTAAATTTAACAAAGTTCGTAATCCATGGGCAAATTCGGTCAACGCCATAGTCGTGCACAACATATTTTGTGCTGTTGTTCAGGAAATTGGAGCGCAAAGAAAAGAGAGCGCTCTGAGCAATGGATACGGCCAGCCATGCCCTTGTGCAGAGAAAAGGAAAGCATTCGACATGTATATATGATTTCGCAAGCTCAAGAGGGTATTTAGCCTGCTTCCAACTTCTTTCTGCTCGTAAGCCAGAAGCCACTTACAAAAACCTAAAACATCATCTAAATAGTGTGCGCCTCTGTTCTCCAAGATCTTCTTTTACCTCTGAATGTGTCAGGACTGAGTCGACGCCTCTTCTTCTACATCATCGTTCCTCCGTTTCCGTTTGATCTCCGTCTTCTTCTTCCGTGTCCCTCTAAAAACTGGCGAGCTCCGATGTCATCTCCTTGCTCCAAAATAGGCTCCTCTTCTTCCCTCATCTATTTCCGCTCTCTCCCTCCTCTGTTTCTGCCTCCTCCTCCCATCTTTCTTTCCTCCTTTTTCTATTTTCCCTCTCTCTCCCGATTCAAAAAGCTCCTCTTTCAAAAATAGATCAAAAGCTTTTCTTTTTCCAGCCTGATCCACATCTTCTTTAACCATTCAAAATCCCCTCTTTAGCCTTTGTAACTCCCATATTATTATTCTTGGTTCAATTTTAAACCATCTATTCTAGAACTTGTAGGAGTTTTAGCTTCTTCCTTCTCCTCCGATGCGTGTGTAGTCACATATGCATGCACCTGTGTGTGCTCATGACCATGGCCACCGTGCTCCTATGTAACATTAGAGCTTTGCAAAATAGTAGCTGCCCAAGTCCACTGTGATACAATGACACTCATAATCAAGCCTGTCTTGATGCTCCTACTAGTTATATTGCACCATTCTGAGGTGTGCTAAACATCAAGCAAGCTCTCACATTTGGCAATCATATCCACCAATGTACTTCGACTTGCATCTCTTGGAATTAGTTTAGTACTTCCTCACAAAGTCCATATTCGGCATATCTTGAAATAAGTGTAGCCCATGAGATTGCATCTCGAGTTTCCAATCTATCAAAAACCTTATTCTTCTCCATCTTCGGCATAGAATGAAAGAGCAAACATAACAACTAAGTATGTACAAAGTAACAAATCTCATGCACAACTTTTGGGTGGTTTACATACCTCGGATGCGCAGCAATACGACACCGTGATCAGTCCATTGAACTTGGTTTGCTAGTCTCTCATTATCAATGTGTATTTGGTGGCCATCAAGCACACCACTAACGCCTTCCCCATCTATAATTGTGAAGTCCTCAACTTGACCCGAAGGCTCAATTCCATATTGCAGCTTTGCATATGAAACCAAGGCCAAGGCCATTGGGTGGCTTGATTTGCTCTCAATACATGACATCCTGTAACAAGTATTTGGGTGTTTTGAAATAATGAGTGAAAATGAGAGAGACAAGTTTTACAATTTTCCATTCTAATCTAGTTTCAACAAGTGCAAGGTACTGACTTGTTAGCCACAACTAATTATTTTACCAGTACATGCGCCTATGTAAGTCTGTGTTATTGTTGATGGGCAGCACGTCTACCACTTGGAATTGTCCCTTTGTCAAAGTCCACTACAGGAGCCTGTATAAGTCTGTGTTATTGTCGATGAACATCACCTCTACCACTTGGAATTGTCCCTTTGTCAAAGTTCCTATTTTGTCTAAGGCCATAACCTTAAGCTTCCCAACAGCCTCCAGAGAGCTTCCACTTTTCACAAGAAACCCCATTTGAGCACATAAGCCTCTGATCTGTACTGTCTTGGAGTTCGGGTTCATCGATGAGACTTGATCAGTATGAGATTATAGCCTAAAGATCAATTATCAGGCTTTAACATAAGTGGTTGGAATTAGAGCTCATAGATGATTTATGTCAGCGTAGGTCCCATGGCCTGTCAATCGCAGGAGCTAAAGCTCAGTGGACACCTTGACCTCTTGAATAGCAAGTAGGTCTAGCTTCCTCAATCTGAGGAGTCTCATGCATACATCCTTCTTGGGTTCACAGCCCAACCCTCTAACATCCCATGTTACCATTGTGACCTTGGACATTGAAGCTTCACTCATAAATCTGAATCTCATCACTCTCCCCATGGTTCTCATTGAGAATGACATACCTGTTTCTATCAATCAGTGGCTTTGTGGGCGAGTTTTTGAGTGATACCTTCTTCCTATTCTTGCCTTTGGCTTTGTTTGATAGATGCACATTCTCTTTGTATGCTTCTTCAATCTTTTGATTAGTTGTACCCCCTGCATGCGCCTCTCGGGCCTTCTTATGCTCCTCTTGGACTAGGGCATGATCCTAATGTTTGCCATTCCCCTCCTCCTTCTCGCCTGTCACGTTCTTTTGTTGCATGGCTTGCACATCTCGTTTTTTCCTGTCATCCAATGGGGTAGACTCTATGGACTAGATAAAGTGGCTTGCCCAAAAAGAACATGTAAATACCATAGCTAGAGTGCGCAGCATATCTTTGTTTGAGAGAGAACAGAACAAGTGTTTTGAGAACCACCTTATCCTTACTGAGCTCTGTACCCTTCTTGATTTGGTTGAAAGCCTTCTGGTCAGCTGATCGCAGTGAGCTAATTTTGATCGGATCACCAAAATCAGTAGTATAGCAGTAGCACCACCATGCCCGGCCTGCCATTCTTTGAAGCCATGGATGCTCCTCCTTTTGGACTAGGGAATGATCCTAATGTCTGCCATTCCCCTCCTTCTTCTGCATGTCGGGTCCTTTTTTTGCATGGCCTGCACATCTCGTTTTTTCCTATCATCCAGTGGGCTGGACTCTATGGACTAGATAAAGTGGCTTGCCCAAAAAGAACATGTAAATACCACAGCTAGAATTCGCAGCATACCTTTGTTTGAGAGAGAAGGGAACAAGTGTTTTGAGAACCACCTTATCCTTACTGAGCTCACCCTTCTTGCTTTGGTTGAAAGCCTTCTGGTCAGCTGATCGATTGTAGTGAGCTCTTGATCGAATCACCAAAATCAGCAGTATAGCAGTAGCAGCGCCATGCCTGGCCTGCCATTCTTCGAAGCCATGGATGCTCTGTGCAGTGGCTACTCTGTTGTGCAGCTGCCCATTGTAATTCCTGATGCGCATTGTGGGTTAATTATAATGCCTGGTCAGTCCCAGTCTTTTGGCAGTAGTACTACACTAACTATAGCGTGCATGTGAAGACATCCTGCATGAGAGCTAGCCACGTGTCTGTTACATCATGATTCATGCTTAGGACATACCTCTCCTCCTTTATTGCAACTGTCTCGAGGTCTCCAACAATGTTTAGGACATACCTCTCCTCCTTTATTTCCCTCAAGTAGCTCTAGTGATTCCTCTATGATAACCACAATGTATGTTGCTCTAGAGCCCCACTTGGACTCTTCATCACAAGAAAGAGCAAGCTTACACCTAGCTCCAAGCCATTAGTCTTCCTCACTCTTCCTATCCTTTTGTTTTCCCTCATTTTTCCTCGACTTTCCAATCCCTTATCTTGGCCTCATACCCACTTATGTGCTCATCAACTAATGCCAATGTTTACAAAATTTGACCCCATCACTTTAAGGAAGTGTTTAGGAAAGATTGCTTCTTTTTAATTGTTTTTAATTGTTTTTTAACAAGTGTTTGGAAAGTGTTCGAGAAATATTGCTTCTTTTTAATTGTTTTTAATTGTTTTTAAGTAAGTGTTTGAGAATAACAAACTAGTATAGACTATGATATCAACTACAAAGTATGGTTTTAAATGTAGCTCTATTGCTAAACTAGTATAGGCTATGATATTAACTGCGCAACTAAAATATGTTATTAACGTAAACTATGTTATGGGCCGTTTTTTTGCAGTCTTGGAGTTTTAATTGTGGAGCTCATAATTTCATCAACCTTCGATTGAAGATTGAAGATACTCAAGTAAGGGATGTCTTCTTCTACAAGCACATTAAGAAAATGCACATGTAACTATAAGTTTGCACATTGTATTGAAGGTTGGCAATTAGTGAATCGTAGTACTTATTTTAGACACGCTAAAAATGACATGCTTGGGATTACGCATTCTTCTCTACAAAGATCACATCCTAGTGAACCAAGGGACTCAAATGTGCAAGGATATCATCTTGAGAACCGAAGGCACGAAGAATCATCTCTAATGTATGGTGAAACTAACATAGATGAATTAAATAGATGACGTAGGTGGTGTGATTGCGTTGCATATTGTAATGGTGGGAGGAGTGTTGGTCCACAAACTTTTATTAGGCACCAGGAGTTGAAGGCCAAATATGATGCACTAAGTATGCAAATTGGTCTTACTCCTTCTAATGAAAGGCAACATGAACAAGCCAATGATCAAACTATCAATACTTCTATAAGTCCCCCCTTTAGTCATGACAACAAATCAATTAACCATGTTGAGGCTCCTCAAATAGATCCTTCTATAGACAATCACATATTTATTACTGGGCCATCATTATATCAACAAACTATACAAAAAATAATTGAGCTTCAAGCTCTTTGGGATGAGAACCAAATATCAATTAGTACACAAGAGAAGATGCTCCAATCATTATTTGGAGACATGGGAAATCCAAGGGCTAGGACTCAAAGAGTTGAAGAGTGCAAGCCAAGTTTAAGTAAGCTAGAGATCCAAATGGGTGCTAGTAGCATTGGTCATAATGGATCATTATCTGATCGCAATCCCATTGTGTATATCATAATGCTTTATCTATGGGTGTTTGTATATTAGGACGGTATCTCGTGGATATAGCTCATGTTGTGTCTCATGTATAGGTAGTTGGATCTTTGTGTGTATGTGTGCATGTGTGATTATTAAAGAATGAGAAAATTTCTTGCTTGAAGAAGATTAATGTATGGATATAATCTCTTGTTTGAGGAATACTAGCATATAAAGTTGTAAATTTGATTTTAGCTTGTATCTTGTTTGATTTTAGCTTGTCTCATGGTTTGTATAGTTGTATATTGCATTGTTGTATGGTGTTTTTCTTTAAAAATTAAAAGCCCATTAAAATCATTGAGAGAGAGAGAAAAAGAGAGTGCGATCATTGTTGTATCCTTTTTATATGATTGATTGATTCTTTATTGGTTGAATATTAACATAGTTTCTTGATTTAATTTTAGCTTGTCTCATGGCCTCCCCAAGTCAAGAAACTCTAGATTCAATGATGCAAACTATCATCACTCTGCAAAAAACAATTGAGGAACTAAAATCAAAGAATGATAATTCCGAACAAAGGGTGAGCATGAGCAAACCAGTTTCAATACAAAGTAAAAGAGTCCAGTTGCCACCTCAAAAGAAAATCAAGAGTATACAAATAGGGGATGTATCTCTGATGAAGACTCCTACATATGACCAGATTTTCAAACCACCTAAAAGGATTAGTCGAGAAGACCAAGATGAGTTTGGAAAACCATTTTTACTAAAATACTATCGAGATACGCAAAATGTTAGGTATTGTGCTAATCACAGAAAAGTGTATAATTGGGTCAAGAGCCATGAGATTGGCAATGATTTGCGGTTTCATAATATTAAAGATGACAAACATAGAATTTTAGAGATCATAGATCAAAGCTATGATCAACTTTTACCCCTTGAGTTTCGTGGTGCTACTTACCTTTGGAAAAAGGAGGATGTATATCTGTACTATCTTTCTATTGCTCAAAATCTTAGAAAGAAACTCAAGAGGAAAAGATCATCTTTGGTGGATATATCTTTGGTAAGCATACTTATTTATCAAAATTTTCTCACCATAGATTATATACATAAGAAATTGGTACTGATTGGCACAACTATACTTTTTAATAGAAGAATCATAGCTTCGAGCAAGTAGATATGCAACAAAAACTGGTAAGATTTGTAATTTTCATCTCAAGTTTTATTTTTTCTATTGTGTAATTTTTAATATCTTTGTCTTTATTATAATCATTTCACTTTAAGTTTCTTAGATATATTTACCTTCATTATATTTTCTCTAAAATTTTAGGATACAAGTGACGAGGTGTATTATCCACAACTTATGGTGGAAGAACAATGTATCTTTTCTAAGAATAGTGTAACACATGTATGTACATCATTCACTCATTTAAATATTTTAATATTTGGAGTTTTTAGTTTTTGATATTGACTTCAATTTTCTTGCTTGTACTAGATGGAATCTCACAATGATGGTTCGCCTCTTGTTTCAATTTCTGCTTCCAAAAAATGTCAAAAAAATAATGAAATGGTTAGTATACCTTTGTTTGTAGTCTTTTTCCATTTGATTGTCTCTAACACTTAACCTATGTTTCAGGACTATTTAAACTCACATCATAGTTGTATGGAGCTACTACAAGGAATTCCATCTGTATGAGGAATATATACATATATTCTTAATTTTTGTATACTTTTAAATTAAAAGATATTCCATTTTAAGTTTTACTTTTCTTGTATTATAGGGTTCATGTAGTAGTGAACACTCTCTTCCACAAGATATGATCCAAGATCCTGAGGAGGTTGAAGTAGCACGGAAAAGTCTTCGTGTACGAAAGGTATGCTTAGCCATCTCTTGATATTTTATTTTAATATATGCATTTAATAAATTATATCTAATTACAAACTTATTGTGATAAGATGAGCGAGAAAATGCAGCAAAGCAAGCAACAACAAAAGGAGAGTAAGGGAAAAAATAAGAAATTTTCTAAGATACTTCTTTGCATTTTTTTAAAGTAAATGTGGCATAATTTAATTTTTTTAACTTTATTTTCTTGTCTATACTATAGGATCTCGACCATGTTGAGTCGTCAATAAGTGTGGATCCTTCTAATATAGAATTGCCATCAAGAACTTCATCGGTAACTCAATGTTATTAAATATTAAGAGAATAGAGTAGCTATTTAACTTATGATGTAGTAGCACAGTAATCTATAATGTATTTTTAAAATGCAGGTTGTTAATGCATTTGAAGGGGAAGACCAAGAAACCATTCTCCTCAAATATTTAGACATCCAATCCATTGATGAGCTATATGCATCGTTAAAATCTACATATGGTATTATAAAGAGAGATCCTACTTTTTTAGGAGGACACAATGAGCAAACATTGTCAGCCATGAGAAAAGCTCTCCTGGATTGGTTACTCTATAGAGAGAAAATTCATGTCACAAAAAATTACAATAAACCTTTGAGTATTGATGATATATGCATCTTGAATTGATCTCTTTATTAATGAAGATAACATCTTTTAATTCTTTTTATTATTTTAATTTATATTTTTTACCATAATAGTAAATTTTAAAATTATCTACATGATTCCAACTAGTTTTTTTATATATATAAAATACTATATGATTAGTTCTAACTAGTCTGTTTATATAGCAAAATTTCACTACATGAATAACTAGAGAATTTTGAAATTCCTATATAAGAATATTTTACTATATCACTAACTTATAAAGTGTTCCACTTTTACTAGTTGACACTTTTTCTAGAGTATCTAGAAAATTTCTCTTTTTTTTCTATATGAATAGGTGTCTAAAGTTCCTTGTGATGGTTGTGTTTCTGGCCACCTGTGCCCACTGATCAGCCACGCAGAAGTCCTGCAAGGGGTCCTCTTCTGCTGCCTCAGTGCGAGTTATCGGGTTGACGAGCTACTGCGCCAACGTGATAGCTACAATTAGCATAGCAAGCTTTAGTGATGATGCCATGGATACAGTATTGCGTATGGTGAGTCAGGACGGTAGGTATGAGAAAGCAGGGACCCAAATGGTTCTCTACTAGCTAATTAACCTCTTCCGATCAGCGAATACTGCATAAACAGATCACGCTTTTTAGCAAGCACAAATGGGGCTTTCTAACATCTAGGAGTGAACAACTGCTGCGACATGATCCAATGGTGGGAAGATGGAGCCCTCGATTGCATATAAGTAGTACGAGCTAGATGCGTGGATAATCATCCGTGTACCAGGTCATGAGCTTGTTTACCAGATCTTTCATGCTCTTGTGGATCCAATCACGCGGGGAGGTTTTTCGTCGCAAAGCAGGTTTTATCCGGCCTGGTTAACATTAAAATAAGAGACTCTACATTTCAGCTAACGTGTATGCAAAAAGTATTTATCTTATTTAAAATACCTACGATGTCGTCCTTCACGCGTTCATGGAATGCTTCCAGTCGCTCCGACCAACTTGATAGAGAATCCTTTCTCATCCGCTTTCTTGTCACACACGTAGTTTATTGAAGTTTTCCAACGTCTACGATGTTTTTCCAAAATGGATAGAAAACATGTTTTCATGAGTGTTGCCCGTTTATGGTAATGGCCACCACAAGGTGTGAGCTTGGGGATTTTCATATTTACATCATTAATCCATCTAATATTGTGATTAATAACATAAAATAATGCTATTCTTGTAATGTGCAAGGCAATGCAATATAACTCAAGACTTGCTAGATAGACTGTAGTGAGATGGTGTAATAAACCCAAGGTCAAGAGTTCCATTCTTATGGGCAAGAGTATTCCACAATGTAATAAGGTGATGTAATCATAACGGCCTACCAAGGTAAAAGTGGAGGCTAAGTTCAGATATAATAACCACATGGGAAATTTACATAGGAATAGTTATAAAGGTGCTAAAATAATAGAGAAATTTGGATAGATCTTAAGAAATGAGCTTCTCAAATTACACATACCAAGTTCATCTTTTGCTCAGTCTTAAGTTTTTGTTTTACAAGTTAATAGTAATATATACGTAAAGATCTCTTAAAAATTTATATATCATGTTATATTATGTATATTTGATTTGGTTTAGGAATTTTCTCAACAACTCTATCAGTGTGTGTGTACACATGTGCGTAGATATGTGCAACTAGAGGATGGGCTCGAGGGATTCACTACATATATATCCTCTATATCACGTGCGTTCAAGGCTTGTTTATGTTACAACTATATATATCATCTCTCACTTGACTTGGGTCTCACCTATATATACTAACTCTACATCAATATGAATCATTCTTTGGGAGCATGTCTTGTGTATCTCTCTCGTTGTCGTATTGCTGCGCATTCGAGGTGTGAAAACCACCCAAAAGCCATGTGTGTGATTTGATACTTTGTACATACTTAGTTGTTATGTTTGCTCTTTCATTTTATGCCGAAGACAGAGAAGAATAAGGAATTTTGGTAGATTGGTGACTCGAGATGCAATCTCATGGACCACTTTGATTGTGACCAAGGGTTCATTTGAAAGCTTGTGACAACATTGGAGCCATTGAGCAGGGGAACCTAGTATTTATTCAGCTGACACTGGACAGTGTTGTATCTGATTTGGCCATTGGCAATGCATTGGTTGACATGTATGTGAAATGTGGGAGGATGGAAGATGTACGAAATGTTTAAATTGACTGCCTAAACAAGATAATGTCTCTTGGGGCTCAATTATTGCAAGGTATGCTCAGCGTGGGCAGGGGATACTGGCTCTCAAACTCTTCGAGAAAATGCAGTAACATGGCATGAAACCAGACGAGTTCATGTTCTCTACAGCTTTGAAAGCATGTGAAACCACAGGCACTAGAGATTGGGGCAGCCGAATATGTGCGAAATATCACTAATTAGTCGACTATTTTCAAGAAAAAGCTAATTTGGGGGCTGCTTTACTAGTCGGAAGGGGAGAAAAAGCAAGAGAAAAGGAAGGGCCGTTTTTGGAGAGGAATTGGGAAAGGGAGGCGCAGAAAACATGGAAGGAGGAGACTAAAAAGGGATTTTTCAAAAGAAAAAGAAGGAGGGAATTACTGGAAAAAGGAGGGACGAGAAGGAAACAGAGGAGGGGAGTGCGGGACGAACAGAGCATAGGAGAACAGGGGAGTATGACACGGAATCTGAGAGATAGGGAGGAACAGAGCTTAGGAGGAGGAATGGAATGGAGTACGAAGAGATGGATGGTGATGCAGTTGAAGATGAAGAAAGTCAAAGACAAGAACCAAAGCTGACGATGATCAATGAGCTCTTTAGAAGGTGAGACGAAGGAGAAGTCGAAGAGACACAAGCCGACCGGCAGTAATAACGATGAAGAGTGTAGAGTGTGAGCTCTACGATGGTCAAGTTACAGCGAACGAAGAAAACAGAGACGAAATAAGAAAGGTGGACACAGGGTGCTCTGAGGAGGGATGAAGAAGCTTTTCTCTGGGAAGAAAAAGAGGATTCTTTTTTTTCTGTGGCAAACAGGAACTTGATTAGGATTGGGCTTTTACTCGAGAAGAAGAAGAAGGTTCGATTTAAAGGTTTCATCGTCATGTGCATTGCGACTGAAACTTCGATGAACAGAATGATTCGACTGGATGAAGAGAGGATCAATTAAGCGAAGCATATCTCGCTGCTGTGGAGAGATGCATTCTGGTTTCAATTCCATCGACTGTCAAGAGGATAAATAGTTGATAGCTGGTGGTGCAGGTCCTCAAAGGGCTAGCGTTCTCGACCACGACGAGCACATGAGGCCCACCATAGCTGGGAGTCATCACCAGGAAAAACTTTCAAAGTCCACCTCCAATCCGCAGACTTTGTGGCCATCGACCTTGAATTCAGTGGAATCCACAGCATCCCATCTCCGCATCGACAACCCTCAGACATCCTGATGTATGATGTCGAGCGGTGCTATTGGCGGCTCAAGCACTTAACTGAGAAGTTGCCGTTGTACAGGCGGGTGTCGCCCTCTTCCAGCAGCAGAACAACAATCCATACTTGTATTTTGTTGTGACCTCGAAGATATTGCCATAGACATCGTACTCGGTAAATTTGCCACCATCGGGAGAGGTGCATACGGTGTTGTCTGCTCTGCGCTCAATTCTGAGACCAATGAGCATGTTGCTATCAAGAGAATATGCAATGTCTTCGACAACAACATTGATGCAAAGAGGACTTATAGAGAATTGAAAATCCTTCGACATCAGGATTGACTGTGAATGAAGGGAATTTAATAACTAGGGAACTGATAATCTTCACTTTTACCATTCTGCACAAACGAAGGAGGTTTAATAGATTTGGGGCTGTACAGCGCTTATGAAAGAGGAATTGCAGGGAGGAAGGAGATCAATTCCCTCGGTTCCTCTTGGAACCTCTCTGAAAACACTCTCTATAGTTAGTACAGCTTTACTTGATGAATCTTTGATGACTGTATTCTGCAATGAAATGCCAAGAGTAAAACAAAGAAGATGAACTTAAGAAGCTAACATTTTGTAAGTGCATTCCATGACAGAAAATAAAGGAACAAAAATAGGAGACCTAAATGATATGTCCACCAGAAACGATGTATTTTCCAGTTTATCCATTCATGACAATTCTGAATAAACAATTGACATAACAGCAGGCTCAAATACTGAAGTGAGATTTCATGCTTTATATTAGCAGTCAGTTGAGAGGAGAAAGAGAGCATAAACTAAAACTCTTATATTCAGTAAGAGTCCTTGAAGGGTAACTTGCTTTGGTTTAACTCTTTCAACTGAACAGTCTGAATCTTTGGAGAAAACAAGAAGAAGAGCATTTGGATTTTGTAAGAGGAAGATTCTTGGAACTTCATTCACAGGACAATTGGTTATGCTTCATTGAACTTAAATAAAACAGAATCCTGGTATCATTTTCTCATCTTGATTATTTGCTTGATTGATCTTCTATCCTGAAATTAGTCAAGGTCCTCTGTGGTTATGACATTGCTTTCACAAACCCTTCGACATCTTTGGTGAACCCGACGTGAAAGCGTTGCAGAAATTTCAGGATGGGAGATACTTCAGCCTCTATTTCAGCTTCCTCTACAACTCCAGCTGCGTCTACTTCAGCTCCATCAATGACTGCTGCGTCAAGTACTTCAACGGAGGATCTAAAACAGATTTTGCAGAATATGTCTATGTATATGCAGCTCCAAAATCAGCAAACACAATTGTATATGCAGCAGCAACAACAATTGCATCAACAGCAGTTGTCTCAGCAAAGGCAACTCTATTCGGAGAAGGAGAATGCAAACAGCGCGACTAAGGCTATTGAAGCAGTTGAGAGTGAGAAGAAGCTATTTGACGGGCGTAATGTTTCAGCATATTTGAAGACATATGAGATCAAGATGGGGTTTTTTGGAGTTCCTGTTAGACTTATGAGTAAGTACTTCCTTCGTCTTGTCACACCTGCTTTGAGGACAAAAGTGACTGATCTTTTTATTCAAAATACACATTGGCAAGATTTTAAGAAGGCCTTGAAAGAAGAATACTTCCTTGAGGACTTTGGTATGGCTACTCGGCGGTCATTCCGAGAGTGGGTCTACATGCCAAACAAAGGTCT
Organism: Lygodium microphyllum; assembly: GCF_053477565.2. Lineage (NCBI taxonomy): Eukaryota > Viridiplantae > Streptophyta > Polypodiopsida > Schizaeales > Lygodiaceae > Lygodium > Lygodium microphyllum. Next base: position 100,120,954 of record NC_141140.1, on the reverse strand, counting down.
CGCTGCTTCGGAGTTGATTCGAGAATTCGAAGAGAGGTATAGTCAGCTTGATGCCATTGAACAAAGAGCATTGGATGTTGAAAAAGTTGAGCTTTTCTTGCAAGCTGCAGATCCTGCTCTTCAAGAAGAATTGGGTGAGCTTCTTGAAGATCGTACAAAGCCTATGGGTCTTAAAACTGATTGGCAGGATGCTCAGGATGCAGTCTCGACTTTGACCAAGAGGAGGATATGGAAGACTCGCCTACAGAATGGTTCCATGACACCTACACCTTCATCAGCTCCTACGCCTACTTCTATCCCTGTTATTTCTTCTCCTTCTCAGCCAGTTTCTTGGCCTATGCCAGTGCCTACTGTTTCTACTCCACCTATTCCTCCTGTTCCACGACCGATGCCTACACCTTCTGCTCCAAAACCATCCGCTCCATCGATGCCTACCTCTCTTGATGACATAATCAAAGGCATCACAGATTTGACACTGGAGTCAGTCAAAGCGGAGTTGGTGGGTAAGTTGAAGGAGCAGTTTGCTTCGACTGCGCCTGCTACTTCTTCTAGTGCTCCTACTGCACCTAGGAGTGCTCCTAGTGCTCCTAGGAGAGATCGGAGATGTATTTGGTGTGATAGTACGGAGCATCAGCATTGCAGGGATTGTGACTCTTTCCAGGATGCAAGGAGGCAGAATTTGGTATATTGGGGGAAAGATGGTAAGATTTGGTTGACTGAGACAGGAGCTCCACTTGCTACCAACTTTGGTAAAGGTGGAATGAAGAAGTTAGTGGAGGACATGGCTGCGCGTACTTCTTATGTGACAGCTAGAGGTGATGTTTCTGCATATGGAGTACAGATTGAGAAGGGATCAGAGACTCAGTCAACGCTATGGACTTATGCTATGGAGACTGCAAACAAGGGGAAAATTCAGCAAACTGTTTTGACTAGTGCAGGCTCTAGCATCAGATCAGAGACAGGTTGGGACTCGCCTGTTGACAGGTATTCTATTTATGCTTATTTGGCTAAGTCTCATGGTGCAGATGTATTTGTTGAGGAGAAGCATAAGAGGGATGAAGAAAATCCAAGTGCAGCTAAGAAGACTAGAGGGGGTGAGTTTGTTACTCCACCTACTGCAGGACCGTCTTCAAGACCAGGGCCAGATCGACAGATGGAGGATGCTCAAAAGAGAGAAAAGAGGCAAGAGCCTAGAGAGAGAAAACAGCCAGGATCGAGATTGATGTCCGATATTGAGACATCTACAGACATGAAGAAAATCTTTAATGATAAGATACTTGGCAGTGAGGTGACTTTCACTATTTCTGAGATTTTGGGCATCTCAAAAAGAGAGTTTCAGGATCAGTTTCAAGAGGTCCTGAAGAGGAGAAGACATGCATTGGCTACCACTGATACACAGGGAGTTTTGATTGGGGAGTTGGATGAGGATGATGATGAGGTTATGGTTGATAATGCTTCTATTTTTCCGCAGGTAGAGAAGAGGGTTCAGCCTATGCATTATACTGAAATTGATGAGCCTGTCATGATACCGCGTAGTCACTTTTCGCGGAGCCATTGGGCTAGGGCAACTACAGAGACGATGGTAAAAATTGGAGAGAAACAGGTGCCTTATGTTGCATTGGTTGATCATGGTTCAGAGATTAATCTCATAGTTCGTGGAGTTTATGAGAGTAACAGATGGCCTATGGATGTAGAGCATGGGTGGCATATGAGAGCCGCCAATAACACTACAGGTGATTTGTATGCTGCCTGCCCTAGTGTCAGGGTTTCAATTGGTGATGTAGAGGAGGATTTTCATTTCTTTGTGCAGGATTCATGCTCTTATCCCATAATTCTTGGTCAGCCATTCATTACAGAGATGCGCATGGAGACAAAGGTCATGGATGATGGATCTGCTTATGCACGGATTCGCAGTAAAGATGGTATGAGAGCAGTTCAGTTTATGACTGTATGTGTGAACCATGTTAGAAACAGGGATACTCTCAGAGATGCACCCTTACCCACTGTGAGGGATTCGGGTTTTCATTAGGTACCGCCGTTTCGCGAGACGACGGTGGTACAGAGGAGAGGAGATTGGAGTTCTCGCCTCCTGGCAGCGGTGTTTTCTCCTCCGGTTTTGTTGGGATTTCAGCAAACAGTTCGATGAGTTATCAGAAGACTTCTAGATTGCCTAGAGCTGCCAGGCAGTATATATGCAGGAAGGAGAAAAATTTAAAAAATGCAGGAATTTTAGAGGATGATGAGCACATAGATGGGATGTATGACAGTGTGATTTGTGCAGATACGATGACAGAGATGGGAGATATGCTGAAAACTGATATGCTGAATTGTCATGGTAATGTATTAGTGCAGTCCCTGGACATGTTTCATGAAATTGCAGATTTTATGTCACAGATTGAGTCAGAGGCTGAGGTAACTCAGCAAAGAGTGTTGAGTGCTAAAGAAATTCAGCAAACAGAGTTTCCAGCTGGTTATGATCAGCTTTCAGAGAGACAGAGGGCTGAAAATTTTCAGCCAACAGAGTTTATTGCTGAAATATTTCAGCATTCAGAGTTTGGGGCTGTTTCTATGCAGTCCATAGAGCAGAGGGCTGAGAATATTCAGCCATTGGAGTGCAGAATTGTTGATTTACAGCAAGGTTTATGTAATGCAGAAGAGCATAATGAAGCCAGGGTTGACACGAAATACAAAACTGTGGATAAGAAGGTGAAGCCGGTTGTTGTACCGCTTCCACCTGACAGTGATCAGCAAATAGAGAGGGCTGCTAAACAACAAATTTTGAGGAATCCGGAGCATATTGGTCATAAATTTTCAGCAGAGACACTTGCTGAATTGAAAATTGGAAATGGTGATTTCTTGTTACCCATGGAGAAGCAATGCTTTTAGGAGATGCTTGAGCGTCATGGAAGGGGATTTGCTTTTGTCCCACATGAGATTGGATGTGTGAATCCTGATATTGTTGCTCCTATGGTCATTTTTGCTATTCCTCATATCCCATGGAATCTCCGACCTATTCTAGTGCCTAAAGCACACTTGCCAAAGCTGATTGATTTATTGAATGAGAAAATCAGGATGGGAATCCTTGAGCCTTCATCTGCACCATACTCAAACAGGTGGTTTACAGTTCCAAAGAAGAATGGTACTCTTCGATTTATTCAGGACATGCAGCCAGTGAACAGAGTTACTATTAGGAATGTTGGTATAGGTCCAGTTGTGGATGAGTTTGCAGAGGCATTTGCTGGACGTGCCATCTATTCTTTGGGTGATTTGTATTCAGGATATGATCAGTTTCAGCTGGCTTTGGAAAGCAGGGACATAACCACCATGAGAACTCCTATTGGGCTTGTCAGGATGTGTACCTTGCCTCAAGGTGCCACTAATTCTGTTGCGCATATGATGAATGCCATGCATAAGGTCCTTCGTGATTACATACCTCAGCTTACTATGCCTTTCTTGGATGATGTGCCCATTAAGGGGTGTGCAGAAGAAGAGAAGAATGAGAGCCTAAATGAGCAGGGATGCAGATACTTTGTGGCTGATCATATTTCAGCATGTGAGAAGATTTTGGCCAGGTTAGAAGAAGTGAACTTGCACTTTCAGGGCAAAAATCTTTTTTTGGAGTGAATGAGGTTGTCATTGTTGGGCATATGTGTGGATATTATGGCAAGAAACCCTCACCTGATAAGGTGAATGCTATAGGCAAGATTGCAGAGTATTGTTCTACCACTTCGGAGGTACAGAGATTCATTGGTGCTTGTGTGTTTTATATGATTTGGATACCTCATTTTGCACACATAGCAGATTGTTTGTATCAGCTGCTTCGAAAGGGGCAGAAATTCTGTTGGGATGAGAGCCACACTAAAGCCATGCGGAAATTGAAGAAGTTATTGCAGAATGCTCCTACTCTCAGGAAAGCGGATTATAATTGTGATAGGCCTATTGTATTGACTGTTGACACTAGTCCAATTGGCATAGGTTGGGCTGTGGGTCAAGATGATGTAGATGGAAATAGGTATCCTATTCGGTTTGGGGCGAAAGTCCTAAACGAGAGACAGAGGAGATATCCGCAAATCAAGAGGGAGTTATTGGGGATTGTCACGGCTCTCAAATGTGACAAGGAGTACTTTATTGGAGCTTCAGTTGTGGTAGAGACACATTGTTTGCCATTGATTGGTATGATCACGAGTTGCTCTACTCCGGATATAGCTATGTTGAGATGGATTGCATACATCAAGTCATTAAATCCGGAATTTAAACACATAGCAGGGAAGGATAATCCAGTGGCAGATATGTTGTCTAGAGCCAGATATGATGATGAGGAGACTCTACTTGCAGAAGAGGATGATGCAGAAATTTCAGCCACTATGGTTGATCATGTTTGTCATGTCTATGATATTGTGGCTTTCACAGAAGAACTCTATGTTGGAGATTGGTTGCAGATTGGCAGGTACCTTAGTATACTAAGCAAAAGAGATGAATGGACAGATGAAGAGTTCAAGAAGATCAGAAGGAAAGCTTATGGTTATTTTCTCAAGGATGGATTTCTTTGGAAGCATCCGAAGAAAAGAGGCGGATTACCTTTACGGGTTGTCTGCAATAGAGAGACACAGTTACAGGTGATGAGGGAGTTTCATGAGAGTCCTTGGGCTGGTCATAGAGGAGTATGGGCTACTTATGAGAAAATCAAGGAGAAATATTGGTGGAAAGGAATGTACAGAGATGTTTCTCACTTTGTTGAGACTTGCAGAGACTGCCAGATGTATTCAGTAGTGCGTCATCGAGATGAGCTCCATCCGACCTATCCGCTATGCATTCATTATAAGTGGGTAGTTGATTTGGTTACCATGCCTATGGGTCTATGGCAGATGAGATACATTGTTTTGGCTAGAGAGGATCTTACTAATCATGTTGAGGGCAGATCTTTGAGAACGAAGACCACTAGTGCAGTGTGTAAGTTCTTATTGGAGGAAATTTTCTGCAGGTATGGTTGTGTGGGTAAGATCACTGCGGATCGTGGTGAATTGGATGCAGATGAAGCTAGGGAGTTTTTCTCTCAGCTAGGAATCAAGTTGGCTCTAACAACAGCATACAATCCAGAGGGAAATGGAAAGAGTGAAAGAGGGCATCCGCCGATAGTGAAAGCATTAGCCAAAGCATGCAGAGAACGGATTGGAGAATGGCCAAGACTTCTACCATTTGCTTTATGGGCTGATCGTACAACTCATAGTGTTACCACAGGATATATGCCTGCAGAGTTGATGTATGGTCAGAAACCTGTTATGCCGATTGAGACTTGTGCTTTGACTTGGTCAGTTTTACCTTGGCAGGAGGATTTGACGAGAGAAGAGCTCTTAGCTCTTCGGATTCGACAGTTGGAGAGGAGACCAGAGGATATTCAGCTAGCTATTGACAGGTTGAAGGTTGCTAGACTAAGGGACAAGGACAGGTTTGACAGCAGGCATCGCTTGCGGCCTAGAGCAATAGAAGAGGGAGATTGGGTATTGGTCTTTGATAGCAACCTTGAAAGATACTGCACTTCGGAAGATGGTGAAAAGATGGTTTGGGCCATACATAGTCAGACATGTCTTTGATAATGCAACATATGAGCTGACAGAGTTGGATGGAACAGTGCTTAGAGTGCCTATTGCTGGAAAAAGAATCAAGATTTTCAAGAAAAGGGATGATGAAGAATATGCATTGGAAGAATTTGCAAGAGAAGAGCAACTGCAAGAAACTCCAATGGAAGAGACAGATGATATGACAGATAATCTTGTTGATCTACCGGAAATGCATAACGAAGAGATTGATCTGTTTGTGGATCTTGATGATAACGATCATGGGTAGTTGGCCCATGCGGAGGATGCGCAGGATTAGAGGGGGTGGATGTCGTATTGCTGCGTATTCGAGGTGTGAAAACCACCCAAAAGCCATGTGTGTGATTTGATACTTTGTACATACTTAGTTTTTATGTTTGCTCTTTCATTTTATGCCGAAGACAAAGAAGAATAAGGAATTTTGGTAGATTGGTGACTCGAGATGCAATCTCATGGACCACTTTGATTGTGACCAAGGGTTCGTTTGAAAGCTTGTGACAACATTGGAGCCATTGAGCAGGGGAACCTAGTATTTATTCAGCTGACACTGGACAGTATTGTATCTGATTTGGCCATTGGCAATGCATTGGTTGACATGTATGTGAAATGTGGGAGGATGGAAGATGTACGAAATGTTTTAATCGACTGCCTAAACAAGATAATGTCTCTTGGGGCTCAATTATTGCAGGGTATGCTCAACGTGGGCAGGGGATACTGGCTCTCAAACTCTTCGAGAAAATGCAGTAACATGGCATGAAACCAGACGAGTTCATGTTCTCTATAGCTTTGAAAGCATGTGAAACCACAGGCACTAGAGATTGGGGCGGCCGAATATGTGCAAAATATCACTAATTAGTCGACTATTTTCAAGAAAAAGCTAATTTGGGGGCTGCTTTACTAGTCGGAAGGGGAGAAAAAGCAAGAGAAAAGGAAGGGCCGTTTTTGGAGAGGAATTGGGAAAGGGAGGCGCAGAAAACATGGAAGGAGGAGACTAAAAAGGGATTTTTCAAAAGAAAAAGAAGGAGAGAATTACTAGAAAAAGGAGGGACGAGAAGGAAACAGAGGAGGGGAGTGCGGGACGAACAGAGCATAGGAGAACAGGGGAGTATGACACGGAATCTGAGAGATAGGGAGGAACAGAGCTTAGGAGGAGGAATGGAATGGAGTACGAAGAGATGGATGGTGATGCAGTTGAAGATGAAGAAAGTCAAAGACAAGAACCAAAGCTGACGATGATCAATGAGCTCTTTAGAAGGTGAGACGAAGGAGAAGTCGAAGAGACACAAGCCGACCGGCAGTAATAACGATGAAGAGTGTAGAGTGTGAGCTCTACGATGGTCAAGTTACAGCGAACGAAGAAAACAGAGACGAAATAAGAAAGGTGGACACAGGGTGCTCTGAGGAGGGATGAAGAAGCTTTTCTCTGGGAAGAAAAAGAGGATTCTTTTTTTTTCTGTGGCAGACAGGAACTTGATTAGGATTGGGCTTTTACTCGAGAAGAAGAAGAAGGTTCGATTTAAAGGTTTCATCGTCATGTGCATTGCGACTGAAACTTCGATGAACAGAATGATTCGACTGGATGAAGAGAGGATCAATTAAGCGAAGCATATCTCGCTGCTGTGGAGAGATGCATTCTGGTTTCAATTCCATCGACTGTCAGGAGGATAAATAGTTGATAGCTGGTGGTGCAGGTCCTCAAAGGGCTAGCGTTCTCGACCACGACGAGCACATGAGGCCCACCATAGCTGGGAGTCATCACCAGGAAAAACTTTCAAAGTCCACCTCCAATCCGCAGACTTTGTGGCCATCGACCTTGAATTCAGTGGAATCCACAGCATCCCATCTCCGCATCGACAAGCACTTAACTGAGAAGTTGCCGTTGTACAGGCAGGTGTCGCCCTCTTCCAGCAGCAGAACAACAATCCATACTTGTATTTTGTTGTGACCTCGAAGATATTGCCATAGACATCGTACTCGGTAAATTTGCCACCATCGGGAGAGGTGCATACGGTGTTGTCTGCTCTGCGCTCAATTCTGAGACCAATGAGCCTGTTGCTATCAAGAGAATATGCAATGTCTTCGACAACAACATTGATGCAAAGAGGACTTATAGAGAATTGAAAATCCTTCGACATCAGGATTGACTGTGAATGAAGGGAATTTAATAACTAGGGAACTGATAATCTTCACTTTTACCATTCTGCACAAACGAAGGAGGTTTAATAGATTTGGGGCTGTACAGCGCTTATGAAAGAGGAATTGCAGGGAGAAAGGAGATCAATTCCCTCGGTTCCTCTTGGAACCTCTCTGAAAACACTCTCTATAGTTAGTACAGCTTTACTTGATGAATCTTTGATGACTGTATTCTGCAACGAAATGCCAAGAGTAAAACAAAGAAGATGAACTTAAGAAGCTGACATTTTGTAAGTGCATTCCATGACAGAAAATAAAGGAACAGAAATAGGAGACCTAAATGATATGTCCACCAGAAACGATGTATTTTCCAGTTTATCCATTCATGACAATTCTGAATAAACAATTGACATAACAGCAGGCTCAAATACTGAAGTGAGATTTCATGCTTTATATTAGCAGTCAGTTGAGAGGAGAAAGAGAGCATAAACTAAAACTCTTATATTCAGTAAGAGTCCTTGAAGGGTAACTTGCTTTGGTTTAACTCTTTCAACTGAACAGTCTGAATCTTTGGAGAAAACAAGAAGAAGAGCATTTGGATTTTGTAAGAGGAAGATTCTTGGAACTTCATTCACAGGACAATTGGTTATGGTTCATTGAACTTAAATAAAATAGAATCTTGGTATCATTTTCTCATCTTGATTATTTACTTGATTGATCTTCTATCCTGAAATTAGTCAAGGTCCTCTGTGGTTACGACATTGCTTTCACAAACCCTTCGACATCGTACTCTCTCTCTCTCTCTCAACATGGTATCAGAGCTATGGATGCATAGCAACAACAAGGAAGATAAGTTGTTTCATTGTTTATACTTGATTGAATTCCTTTCATGAGTGATGATTTGATACATGAACTTATTCAAATTAGAAGTATTAGTTAATTTTGTCTTTAAAAACCTGTCAAATCCGCTTGTCAATCGGAGTTCTGGATCAAAAGTTATGACAGTTCAGGATTCAAGACAGCAATTCTGCTCGAATCTGTGATTCTTTATTTAAAACTGTATTTCTAATTACAGTTCGTTAATCTCCAATTACAGTTTATTAATCGCTCGTTTTCGTTAATGATGTTGATTACGACAAGCAAACATCTTGCTATTTTTAGTGATGTTTTATTATCGTTCACGTTCTTTGCTCGATCGAAATAGCACTTTTCTTATATGCGTCATCTCGTCTTGCACGTTACGCCTCTCTATTTCGGGCTTTCTTTTTAGTCACTTAATACTTTTCGTCGTTCTTACGTGCATATCCCTATTTTGATTGTCATGCGTCTCAACTACGCTCGTCTTGATCATGGTTTGCAGATTCTGCAATCTTATCTTATTTGTTTTCTCTCGACATACAGGCATGGCCGATTGCGTAATTGTTAACGGATATCCGTCTGGCCAACGTTCGGTTCCCTTCTTCCAAGGACAAGGCTTTCCTGGGTGGAAAGCAAAGATGATGCTAATTCTTGAAGGTGACGAATTATTTGATATTGTTTTGGGCGACCTGTCTTGCCCAGTTCAACCTATTGATGTGATGAATAATAATTCTGTGATTACTGATGGTCCATTATTTGAATAATGGAAAATTGATCATACTGATTGGATTCGTCATGATAAAGCGGCTCGTCGTTATATATTGTCTGCACTTCCTGACTCACTTATGTTGGATGTCTTTCATCTGGAAAACTCTGATGCTATTTGGGAGTATCTTATCTCAACGTTTGAGAAGAAATCAGTCACTGAAATTTTATATCTCCAAACTTGTTTGAAGAATCTTCAATATAAGGTTGGTACTTCTATGCACTCTCATATCGAGGCTTTTAAAGACATTATCAATCAGCTTGGTGCTGCCGGCGCTCCTGTTGCTAAAAATCAGATTGTTACTCAACTTCTTCATACCATCAAAGATCCTTTATATGACAATATCATCACTATTTTGTCTAACAAGGATGATATCCACTTTGACAAAGCATGTATATCTCTTATTGAATATTCTCAACGTCATGAGCATCATTTGGAAAAATCTGATGCTGTTTTGGTCACTCGCGAACAAAGGGATTTTGATGCTGCTTTTGTTGCTCGCAAGCATCCTGCTTCACGTTTTCAGCAGGGTGGACGCCCTAATCCAGGTAGTAAATCTTCTCGTCTTGCTTATCCTAACAAACATTGTTCTTATTGTGATAAGAAAGGTCATGTGGCTTCTGATTGCTGGGTACGTCAATATGATGAGGAGCATGGAGTTACTACAAAGCAACCTCGCTCGTCCAAAAGTTTTCCTCCTTGTGATTATTGTGCACATATAGATCATCCATCTCGTCGTTGTTATAAACGCAGATATGATGAAGAACGTTCTCGAGCTTATATTGTTCAACAAACTACAACTGATGATGATCATACTCATCAGGAGCTCAATTTCGTCCATTATGATATCTCTCCAGTAAAGGTACTTCATGTTCATGATGGTTCTCTATTCATCATTGATTCAGGTGACACTGGAAACATGACATACCAATTGCAGTGGCTTCACAATTATCATTCTCTTCCTGTCAAGAAGTTTGTTTACCCTGCGGATGATACGACTTGTCAAGTCAAAGGAGTGGGTGATTTATATCTGGGGACTGTTTCATCCACTAGAATATTAAGAGGAGTTCTTCATGTTCCAGATTTGCAAAGAAATCTTCTTTCTGTTGCTTGTCTAGTTGATCTTGGTTTGTTTGTTGGCTTTGATCATAATCAATGTCGTATAGAGAAAGACAGGCATACTACAGCAGTGGCTCCTCGACATGGTAATCTATTTGAGCTATCATTGAACAATACAGTTGCAAATGTTGTTACTGCCCCTGGAGATGCAGATTGCAAATTATGGCATCAACGATTTGCACACCCCGATTTTGCCAAAATTCTTGATCTTCATCGTCATGTTCTTGTGCAAGGTATGGATCTTAAATCTCATCCACGTATGGGAATATGTGAGTACTGTGCACTTGGAAAACACCATCGTTCGCCTTTCCACACTTCTACTTCATCACATTCCTATGCTCTCTTGGATTTGGTTCATACCGATATTTGCGGTCCTTTTCCTGCCTCAAAGTCTCAATATTGATATTTTATGACTTTCATTAATAATTTCTCATGGTACACACATGTCTATCTTCTTCGACATAAGTCTGAGGCTTTACCTATATTTAAACAATACAAGATAAGTGTGGAGCTTCAAACTGGATTCTCTATAAAGACGCTTCGCAGTGACAATGGCGGTGAATATGTATCCAATCTATTTGATGACTTCTGTAAGGATCAAGGTATTCATCATGAGTTTACAGTTCCTTATTCTCCTCAGCAAAATGGTGTTGCTGAGCGCAAAAATCGCACGATTCTTAATGCTATACATTGCATGCTTATACACTCTGGTTTGTCTCGAAAGTTTTGGACTGAAGCACTTCTAACAGCTGTTTTTATTCAAAATCATCTTCCAACTACTGCACCTACTGGTAAAATTTCTATAACAATTTGGACAGGGAAGACACCTTCAGTCTCTCACTTTCGCACATTTGGCTGCATTGCTTATATTCATGTGCCCAAGGACACTCGACATAAGTTGGATCCTCCAAGTTTGAAGGTTATTTTTCTTGGTTATTCAAATCATTCCAAAGGTTACAAATTTTATGATCCTTCTTCTCAAAAGGTTATCATTAGTCGTGATGCTATATTTGATGAGAAGACTATGGGTGGCACATGGTCGTCAGATGTTTCAGATGATACACAATCTTTGCTTAGTGCATTTCCTTACTTGCTTTGTGATTCTACTAATTCTGATGATCATAAACCTCCTTCACCTCCAAAGAAGATTGATGAAAATTTGGAGATCTATGTCGATCTTCCTATTGAGATAGAGCATGGATTCTATTCTATTGAATATGATGTCTTTGATAATGCTATGTCTGTCCAAGAGGATCCAATATCGTATATGGAAGCTATCAATTCGTCTCAAAGGGATTAATGGCAAGAAGCTATGCAAGCTGAGTACGATTCTTTAATCTCCAAAGGTACATGGATTCTTACTGAACTCCCCCCAAATCGTGTTCCTATCAAATGTAAATGGGTTTATAAAACCAAGACCGAAGCTGATGGCTCGTTTGATAAGTTCAAAGCACGACTTGTTGCAAAAGGTTACTCACAGATTGCAGGAGTAGATTATCAAGAAACATTTTCTCCCGTTGTGCGCTCCAGAACTGTTCGTATGATTTTGGCTTTTGCAACACTATTTGATCTAGAAATTCACCAAATGGATGTTAAAATGGCTTTTCTCAATGGAGATCTTGAAGAAGAAATCTATATGGAGCAACCTGAAGGTTTTATGATTGCAGGAAAGGAGCATCTTGTATGCCAGCTTCATCATGCATTATATGGATTGAAGCAAGCCTCTCGTGCTTGGTATATTAAGATTGATCAGTTCCTCACATCTAAAGGTTTTGTTGCATGTTTTGCTGAACCAAATCTTTACATCAAAAGGGAGGACAAATATTTTATTATTCTTGCTCTATATGTTGATGATACTATTCTTGTGTCAAATAATATTGCTTTCTTGGATGCTATGAAGAAGCTTTTATCGACTGCATTTGAAATGGTGGATCTTGGTGAGATACATTCTTGTTTGGGTATTCAAGTTCAACGACATCGACAACAAGGCATTCTTCTTCTTCGCCAGACAAAGTTTATTAATGATATTGTTAAGAAGTTTGGGTTGACAAATGCGCACTCTGCCAACACTCCCATTCTTTCAAGCTCTACCAAAGGTACATCTACAACACGCAATGAAGAATCAGCCATTCATCAACCTTTTGCTAATCTTGTTGGTTTTCTTCAATTTATTGGTTTAAACACAAGACCAGATATTTTATTTGCAGCTAACTTTTTGGGACAGTATCTTTCTTCTCCTTCCACTATTCATTGGAGTGCTGCAAAACGTATTCTTAAGTACCTCAAGGGTACTAAGGAATTTGGTCTTATTTATCGTCGTCGAGAGGATTCTTCTTTATCTTCTTCAACTTCTCTTGACCTTATTGGATATACAGACGCTGATTGGGCAAGTTCACACTTATCCATGCGATCTACAAGTGGGAATTGTTTCTTTGTAAATGGATGTTTGGTTTCTTGGTCCAGCAAGAAACAACGATGTGTTGCGGTTTCTACAACTGAAGCCGAATATGTTGCTGCATCATTAGCAGCTCGCGAGCTAGTTTGGCTTCGACAACTACTTGCAGATTTGGGACATCCTTCATCATCTAGTACACCTCTTCGATGCGATAACCAAAGTGCTATTAGTCTTACCAAAGACTATATACAACATAGTAAATCAAAGCATATTTCTATTCATTATCATTATGTTCGACATGAAGTCAAGAAAGGTTCCATTATGGTGGAGCATTGTCCCAGTGATCAAATGGTTGCAGACATCTTCACAAAAGCTCTTAGTGAAGCTCGCTTTAGCTCATTAAGACATGCACTTGGTATTGTTCCAAGTTCTTGTCTCACTGATTGAGGCATGTATCATTGTATTCAAGAAAACTTTATAGTAAATCATTTTTGTATCGTAGGTATGTGTAGGGGCTCGGGTTTTTCCCTTGTTCTCCCCAAGGGTTTTTTCACTCGCAGCCAGAGACCTTTGTTTGAGTGGGGATGTTACAACTATATATATCATCTCTCACTTGACTTGGGTCTCACCTATATATACTAACTCTACATCAATATGAATCATTGTTTGGGAGCATGTCTTGTGTATCTCTCTCGTACTCTCTCTCTCTCTCTCAACAGTTTATACATAGCCTTATCTATCAATTTTTCTTGAATAAAACCTAGGGAGTTCACTTTATAGAACATGTGAGATACCATGTGAATTCAAAGGAATTGGTACTTTACTTAGTAAAATTTAAAGGATTATATTTACAAAATGGTGTTTTCAATTATACTTTGGAAAAAACCCTAATTTTAGTAAAGTAAAAGGAGTCATTCTATAGCCTTACAACATGGAGAGAATTGATGCTTCTTAATACCCTTTTAGCATACATTATACAAATGATTTTTAATAGGTGCATCCCTGAAAATAAAACACAACCTGTATTTATTCAACTCCTTTATATGACACCAATCTTTATATAAAAATAGTATTTTTAGAGCACTTGTTTTGAACCCATGTGATACACACATATATTCAAGAGTAGCCGCCTCAAGAGGATGGGCAATACATGTGTAAGCTACACATGGGTACATATTTATATGTGTGTATAGACATGCATATGTATGGATGTTAAAGATATAACCTTTCCAAACACCTATGCATATAGGGATATATACTCATGCATGCATACTAACAAAATAGTTATCAAGGATGTTTAAAAGAAGTTCAAAAGATTTCTGTAGCTAAGTTTTCACACTTGCAAGAAGGCATATTCTAAAATAGTAAAGTAGTTGCTTGTAATGCAACTCTATTACACTGCACACACAAGGTTATTTGAAAACAAATGATTAGGCATTTAACTTTTGTAAACATCAACCATGTGTGCATATAGGAAAGTGAAACAAGCTTAATAAACCTGTTTTATAGAGGCCTTTGCATTGTAGACTAATTAGACATCTTTTTCCTTGAAGATGATGGATTAAAACGATGGTAAGCGTAAGACATGTCTTACTTGCCCTTGTGCGCAATGCATACAAGAATGTAAAACCAAACCCACACACAAGCGAACCCTCCTCACTACAACATATCCTTTGGAAAGTATAGATTGTAATTACTATTTAACTTGTAAGAATTTTCTCTTGTTAGTGGGGTTTCACTTCCTAGCTTGAATGCACAAACTAAAAGCTTAACACCCATACACTAATGGAAGTGTATTTGCAATTGGTATGTGGCTTCTATGGCATTGGTTGGATTTCCTAGATATAAGACCAACAATGGTAGCTCCTTTTGCATGTTTTAATAGCACATATTGTGGTACGGCATTCATTGGGCCCCTTGTATCAGCAAATACTATTGTGCAACTCATGATCCTAGTAGTTACTACACTTGCATGTTTGGTTGGATGGTCAAAGCGCCATCCACGTAAACTACTATGGTAATCTATATGTTCTACTATGGAGATAAGCATCCTTTGTTGGAGAATATCTATGTTCATAAAGAATGTAGTTGCACTTAGATGATTACCAAGGCTAATTACCATACCATATTGCTCAACATGGCCCTTGTGAGCTAGCCACTTCTTCACTCAGCATGATTGGCCTCTCCTTTTCTCAACTTGGTAGGATTGATGAATTATTTGAGTCCCATGATATAATGTGCCTTTATGGAATATTTAGCTATGTCTTTACCTTTTCCTATAGCTAATTTATCACACCTATCAGAGATAGAATTAATTGTGACACACTTTACATGGATGGCCGCTAGTTGTGTATCATCGAATAAGTCGATGAGAAACCCCTCTACAACCGTTTCTAGGGCATCCATAGCTACAACAGTCTACCTTCCTGTTGGTGGGCCATCCCACACTCACGCTGTCGTGATGCTGCGCATCTGAGCCGTGAACACCTCCATTTTTGTTGTGCATTTGTGTTAATTTCTGCGTGTGATTTATTGTTTGTGTGATGCATTTTAGTAATCCGCAGCCAATGTATATATTTCCTGCACTTTGGATCCAAGAAATCATTAGGAATGGACTCCTAAATCTTCAGCTCTTGTAAACAGGGCTATTTTTATTGTGTGCGTGAGGCAAGAGCTGAGGCAAAGGTCATGGTGATGCATCTCTATTATTGTTCTAGGGGGCTATGTTTCTGGTACTGCCCTCTGCACAGTTCCAAGCAAGTCTAAGCTATGAGAATTCTCTGGACTGAGATATGTGGAATCATGGGAAGATATGTATTCCCATCACCCTAATCTTTATTAACACCTAAAGACGTGTGAAGCACATGTTCTCTAAGGGATCCAAAAGGCAAGAAGTTCTAAGGAAAGAAAAAGCTGAGAAAAGAGGGAGAGGCATATTTTTGAAGAAAACAAAGTGGCGGGCTGCGCCTGAATTGGAATGGGGGTCCTTCCTTTTCGCTCTCTGGGGTTGTTTTGGGGGGAGTTCAGCAACTTTCGGATCGTGAAGATTTTCGAAAAGCAGGGATCAGAGGGAAAAAGAAGGGGATGATCTATCTAGAGGATGGCGGTTGCTATTCTGGGGGGGAACATGAGCATTTTCAGGATGCAATCAGACGCAGACAAAGAAGAAAAGCCCAAGGCATTCTGGATCTTCATGGTCCGACAGTTGAAGGGGAAAGGAAGCAATGTTGATCATGTTGAAGAAACAAATGAAGGGAAGGACAACGTCGATGAACTTGGACGTCGGAGGAGGAGAGGATTGGAGGGGAGAAGAGCAGAAAACAGGAGGAGAACAGGGCTTCCAGAGACAGGAACGAAAAACAGGAATGCCATCGATTGGTCTGCAAGTCACTTTCTAAATGCCTCTATGAGCTGGTTGATGCCGTCGGCCTCTCGAAACCTCTCCGATATCACTCTCTGTATAGCGGATCATCATGTTGAAGACTGCGAGATGGCAAGTGGAGTAAAAAGGATGCTTCAATTCTCGTCCCTGGTGACATAATTAGCGTCAAGTTGGGTGATATTATTCCAGCTGATGCCCGTCTCTTGAAGGGGAATCGTGTTTCATGCAGAAGGATCGATCCATGCGAGTGCTCTGAGCTCTCTTTCTCCTGTTTTGATATTTATGTTTCTGTCACCGGAGTTCTCTCACAGATCTGCAGGCCCAACATGGCCGCCTAATATCTGCTCTGAGAGAGAGAGAGAGCCCGGGAAATCACCATGAATGCAGAGGCATCTCATCACGGTTTTTGATTGATCGCTGTCGATTGATCCTTGCTTTTGATTGACCTTAGTTGAACGCATCACTGTTTCTGATTTATCAGAGTTGAATGGATCGCTGTTTCTGATTTATCAGTGATCACTATATGGGATTTGCGGAGTTGGCATGGAAGCTTTGCCTTTCATTGGTTTTGCACAGTCGTGGAATTTTTGGGAGACATAATGATGACGATGATGAAGGCGAAGGCTTTTGCCGGGGAGAAAACAAAAACTGAAACCAGAGTTCTGAAAAATGTCACATCCTTTGAATGAGAGAGCCGATGGGAGTTTTTGAATACACTCATCTTTATTTCAGAGACAGATCAGTTCTCTTGTGATCTCGCAGTCAGAAGTCAACCGAGTCTTGTGTTTGAATATATAGATAATACAGATTGGAAAATCCTTTATCCAACTCTTACAGACTTTGACATCCGCTATTACATATTTGAGCTTCTAAAGGCTCTTGATTTCAGCCATTCACATGGAATCATGCATCGTGATATTAAGCCCCAAAATGTCATGATTGATCATGTACAACGGAAGTTACGGCTTATTGATTGAGGTCTTGCTGAATTTTACCATCCTAATATGGAATACAATGTCAGAGTGGCATCAAGGTGTTTCAAAGGTCCAGAACTACTTATAGATTTGCAAGATTACGACTATTCATTGGATATGTGGAGCCTGGGCTGCATGTTTGCAGGCATTACAACGCTGGACTGAAAGTGCAGAGAAAGCAAAAATGGAGCTGTCAACTTTGACACAAACTACTTTAAGCCTTCCATTCATTACAGCAACGGCAGATGGGCCCAAAGACAATGAAACCAGTCTGACTCAGGCCAAGATTGAAGAGCTTTGCTCTGACCTTCTGGACAGCGGATTGTGGACTGTCTGGCAATAGAAGGGCAGATCGAGGTGGTGTTACAGGAAGGTGAAGTGGGAGAGATCGTCAAACTCTGATCAGGAGATATGAAGATGGCAAGCTCAGTCTCCGTCTCGGGGAAGGTCATTGTCATCGAAAAGCCAACTACGCAGGCTGCGCTTAAGGATTGTTGCTTCTGGTTTGTCGCCCGAGTGTCCAAACTCAGGTTGAAGTTTGGCTTCAAACGTTTGCTCCAGGATCTGGAACTCCGATTCATAGGCACTCCTGCTGCAATAGAAGCTGCCAAAGGAGCAGGGGAAAAGCCCTGATGTGTTTTATTGCTTCAAGCTGCTTGAAGCAACTGGAATATCTACTGTTCTTGGTTCCGGTTTTGACCAAAAAGAAGGGACCTTCCATTAATGGTTAATCCACCGAAGCCTAATGATGTATCCTACCCTCGCTATGCTCAAGAAAGCTGGGATATCTTGGAGTTACTTCGTAGAAGAGATCACATCATGACAGATGGGTTCAACAGCTGATTTCTTTACAAACCCTGACTTGTGGAAGGACAACCGATTCAGGAAGGTGATCACCATCTAGGAGTTGTATACTGTAAAATATAATAGTTCAGAACATGCTGATTTCAAGCATCGGATCACTAAAGAGAATCTATGGATTGATGCAAGCTGGAATCCTCCTTGGGTGAGAGTAGAACTATCCCTAATGACACATTTTCAAGCTGTTCCTCTTGATAGTCATCCACTTTTGAAAGAAGATGAGAATGATCATGAAGGAAGATTACAAGTTGCCGATTAGTGCATCTATCACTCTTTTATGTATAAGATGTGGGTACTAGAGGTTTTGCTTTCCAGGGAAGACCTGTGAGCTGCCAAGCTGTAGTGTTCAGCTCTCTAAGCTTTATACCCATTCTCAGCTATATACCCTTTATAGAGGTGACATCTTCTGTTTGCCTCTCTAAGAGACTCTCACTAATTGTATAAACAAACATACTCCTCCCAGTTCTACTATCTGAATTGTTGAGCTTGAAACAGGACATTATTGATTAGGATCAGCAGAGTCTGCCTATTGAGCTCCCTCAGATGCATATTATGTTCTTCTTAATGGTCCTGGAGTTTTAACAAGCTGGATATGACTAAATCCAGAATTTAATTGATTTATTTGGTGCCCTGAAAACCAAGCTCTTATGATTATTGTAAAGCTGAGGACAGATTGTCATACTTTGACATTTATTTTGACTCTTCTCTTGCTATAAAGTGAACTTTGGGATCAAATATTGAGATCTTCTTGTTAGCCTCTTTCCTTGCTGTCCCTTGAACCCCGTGTTCTGCAGCCTTGCGTGAACTCTACGACATTTTTGGTGAACCCGACGTGAAAGTGCTGCGTCATCAGCAAGATGGGAGACTCGCAAGAAGAGATGACAGATGATAATGTCATGAAGAACCTATTTCAGTCATTTACCATGTATATGCAGCAGCAAGCTCATGCAAAACGTGACAGTGATGCTATGGATGCTTTGAAAGCTGTCCAACAGGAGATGAAGCAGTTTAATGGCCAGCAAGTGTCAACTTACCTGCATTTGTATGAAGAAAAGATGAAGTTTTTTGGGGTTTCTCAAGATGTTTGGAGCCGCTACTTCTTGCGGATCGTGGTGCGCGCTCTTGAAGGTCGAATTGCAGAAATTCAAGAGGCACATGCAGGTTGGGCTGAATTTAAAAAGGCATTAAAAGATGAATATTTCCTGGAGGATACAGGTCTTATGAATCGCATGAATTTTTTAGCATGGGTTTCTATGCCTAATAAGGGACTTTCTGTTACCGCTCTTCTGCGAGAGTTTGAAAGCCGTTATGATCAGTTGGATGGGACTGAACAGCAAGCTTTGGAGATGCAGAAAGTGGAGTTATTTTTGCAAGCTGCAGATGCTGATTTACAGGAAAAGTTGGATGATCTTTTGGAAGATCAAGCTACTGATTCAGGTTTAAAGACTGAGTGGAGACATGTCATTGATGCTGTGAATGCTCTTGTCAAGAAGCAGCGCAGGAGAGTAAGATTGCATCGAAATACAGGATCAGTTCCTGAAAAATCTTTGGAGACTTCTTCTTCAACCCCTGCTGCTTCTTTGCCTAAGCCTACTCCTCCTGTTATGAATCCACCAGTTCCTGCTGCTCCAGTGCCCTTATCTGTAGATGATGTTATTAAAGGCTTGGCGGATTTGACGATTGAAGCAGTCAAAGCTGAAGTTGGTAAGTTAAAGGAGCAACTTATGTTAGTACCTGCTGTAGCACCTGCTCCAGTGACTGCTTTTCCAGCTGGTCAAAGAAAAGGGCGTCGATGTATTTGGTGTGATAGTACAGAGCACCAACACTGCAGAGATTGTGATGCTTTTCAGGAAGCACGTAAGAAGAATGTAGTGTTCTGGGGACAAGATGGGAAGATATGGCTGACAGAGACTGGCGCTCCTCTTGACACGAACTTTGGTAAGGGAGGTATGAAGAAGCTTGTTGATGATATGGCTGCGCGATCAGCTTATGTGAGTGTTAGAGGAGATGCTTCAGCTTTTGGAGTCCAGCTTGAGCAGAAATCTGATGGAGACTCTGCCTTATGGTCTTCTGCCTTGGAGATAGCGAGAGAAGGGAAAGTTCAAACTTCTACTATGACTTGTGTGGGCTCTAATCAGAAAATTTCAGATTTGCCTAGAGCTGCCAGGCAGTACATTGGTCGTAAGGAGAAAGAGTTGAAGAATGCAGGTATTTTACAAACAGAAGAGCATGTGGATGGATTGTATGAAGGGATGTCTTATGCAGATACATTATTTGAGATGAGTGCAATGCTGAAAACTGATGTATGCAAGGGTTCAAAGATCATACCTGTGCAAACCTTGGATATGTTTCAGGAAATTTCTGGTTTTATGCTGCAAACAGAGTTAGAGGCTGAGAAAACTCAGCAAACTGAATTTATGGCTGATCTTGATCAGCTAACAGAATTGCAGAGGGCTGAATCCATTCAGCCAACAGAGTTGAATGCAGAAAAATTTCTGCATACAGAGTTTCAGGATGCGTCTATGCAGTCCATTGAGCCGAGGGCTGAATTCATTCAGCCAACAGAGTTGAATGCAGAAAAATTTCTGCATACAGAGTTTCAGACTGCACCCATGCAGTCCATAGAGCTAAAGGCTGAAATTTTTCAGCCAACAGAG
The DNA here is from genome assembly GCF_053477565.2 of Lygodium microphyllum. Taxonomy (NCBI): domain Eukaryota; kingdom Viridiplantae; phylum Streptophyta; class Polypodiopsida; order Schizaeales; family Lygodiaceae; genus Lygodium; species Lygodium microphyllum. The sequence continues at coordinate 100,100,215 of NC_141140.1, read as the reverse complement.
TTGAAAGATGCTGAAAATTTGCAGAAATTGCAGCAAAGGAAAGAGTGCTTGAATGATGCCAAGGTTGACACAAAATATAAAACAGTTGATAAGAAGGTTAAGCCGGTTGCAGGCCCGCTTCCTTCTGATAGTGATGAACAGATTGAAAAAGCTATGAAGCAGCCTATGTTGAGAGATCCTGCAAATATTGGACATAAGTTTTCAAGGCTGAAATCTGTCTTTGCTGTTAATGAAGTCATCATAGTTGGGCATATGGTTGGATATTATGGCAGAAAGCCTTCTCCTGCAAAGGTGGATGCCATAAACAGGATTGCAGAGTATTGCTCGACTACTTCAGAGATGCGAAGATTTGTGGGAGCTTATGTATTTTATATGATTTGGATTCCTCATTTTGCTCATATTGCAGATGTTCTCTATCAGCTGTTTCGAAAGGGGCAGAAATTTCATGGGAATGATGAAGCTGATGGAGAAACAAGTTTACTAGAATCAGAAGATGGACTTGACCTGTTTGTGGAGTTGAATGATCCTGGATAGTTGGCACATCCGGAGGATGCGCAGGTTTAGAGGGGGTGGATGTCGTGATGCTGCGCATCTGAGCCGTGAACACCTCCATTTTTGTTGTGCATTTGTGTTAATTTCTGCGTGTGATTTATTGTTTGTGTGATGCATTTTAGTAATCCGCAGCCAATGTATATATTTCCTGCACTTTGGATCCAAGAAATCATTAGGAATGGACTCCTAAATCTTCAGCTCTTGTAAACAGGGCTATTTTTATTGTGTGCGTGAGGCAAGAGCTGAGGCAAAGGTCATGGTGATGCATCTCTATTATTGTTCTAGGGGGCTATGTTTCTGGTACTGCCCTCTGCACAGTTCCAAGCAAGTCTAAGCTATGAGAATTCTCTGGACTGAGATATGTGGAATCATGGGAAGATATGTATTCCCATCACCCTAATCTTTATTAACACCTAAAGACGTGTGAAGCACATGTTCTCTAAGGGATCCAAAAGGCAAGAAGTTCTAAGGAAAGAAAAAGCTGAGAAAAGAGGGAGAGGCATATTTTTGAAGAAAACAAAGTGGCGGGCTGCGCCTGAATTGGAATGGGGGTCCTTCCTTTTCGCTCTCTGGGGTTGTTTTGGGGGGAGTTCAGCAACTTTCGGATCGTGAAGATTTTCGAAAAGCAGGGATCAGAGGGAAAAAGAAGGGGATGATCTATCTAGAGGATGGCGGTTGCTATTCTGGGGGGGAACATGAGCATTTTCAGGATGCAATCAGACGCAGACAAAGAAGAAAAGCCCAAGGCATTCTGGATCTTCATGGTCCGACAGTTGAAGGGGAAAGGAAGCAATGTTGATCATGTTGAAGAAACAAATGAAGGGAAGGACAACGTCGATGAACTTGGACGTCGGAGGAGGAGAGGATTGGAGGGGAGAAGAGCAGAAAACAGGAGGAGAACAGGGCTTCCAGAGACAGGAACGAAAAACAGGAATGCCATCGATTGGTCTGCAAGTCACTTTCTAAATGCCTCTATGAGCTGGTTGATGCCGTCGGCCTCTCGAAACCTCTCCGATATCACTCTCTGTATAGCGGATCATCATGTTGAAGACTGCGAGATGGCAAGTGGAGTAAAAAGGATGCTTCAATTCTCGTCCCTGGTGACATAATTAGCGTCAAGTTGGGTGATATTATTCCAGCTGATGCCCGTCTCTTGAAGGGGAATCGTGTTTCATGCAGAAGGATCGATCCATGCGAGTGCTCTGAGCTCTCTTTCTCCTGTTTTGATATTTATGTTTCTGTCACCGGAGTTCTCTCACAGATCTGCAGGCCCAACATGGCCGCCTAATATCTGCTCTGAGAGAGAGAGAGAGCCCGGGAAATCACCATGAATGCAGAGGCATCTCATCACGGTTTTTGATTGATCGCTGTCGATTGATCCTTGCTTTTGATTGACCTTAGTTGAACGCATCACTGTTTCTGATTTATCAGAGTTGAATGGATCGCTGTTTCTGATTTATCAGTGATCACTATATGGGATTTGCGGAGTTGGCATGGAAGCTTTGCCTTTCATTGGTTTTGCACAGTCGTGGAATTTTTGGGAGACATAATGATGACGATGATGAAGGCGAAGGCTTTTGCCGGGGAGAAAACAAAAACTGAAACCAGAGTTCTGAAAAATGTCACATCCTTTGAATGAGAGAGCCGATGGGAGTTTTTGAATACACTCATCTTTATTTCAGAGACAGATCAGTTCTCTTGTGATCTCGCAGTCAGAAGTCAACCGAGTCTTGTGTTTGAATATATAGATAATACAGATTGGAAAATCCTTTATCCAACTCTTACAGACTTTGACATCCGCTATTACATATTTGAGCTTCTAAAGGCTCTTGATTTCAGCCATTCACATGGAATCATGCATCGTGATATTAAGCCCCAAAATGTCATGATTGATCATGTACAACGGAAGTTACGGCTTATTGATTGAGGTCTTGCTGAATTTTACCATCCTAATATGGAATACAATGTCAGAGTGGCATCAAGGTGTTTCAAAGGTCCAGAACTACTTATAGATTTGCAAGATTACGACTATTCATTGGATATGTGGAGCCTGGGCTGCATGTTTGCAGGCATTACAACGCTGGACTGAAAGTGCAGAGAAAGCAAAAATGGAGCTGTCAACTTTGACACAAACTACTTTAAGCCTTCCATTCATTACAGCAACGGCAGATGGGCCCAAAGACAATGAAACCAGTCTGACTCAGGCCAAGATTGAAGAGCTTTGCTCTGACCTTCTGGACAGCGGATTGTGGACTGTCTGGCAATAGAAGGGCAGATCGAGGTGGTGTTACAGGAAGGTGAAGTGGGAGAGATCGTCAAACTCTGATCAGGAGATATGAAGATGGCAAGCTCAGTCTCCGTCTCGGGGAAGGTCATTGTCATCGAAAAGCCAACTACGCAGGCTGCGCTTAAGGATTGTTGCTTCTGGTTTGTCGCCCGAGTGTCCAAACTCAGGTTGAAGTTTGGCTTCAAACGTTTGCTCCAGGATCTGGAACTCCGATTCATAGGCACTCCTGCTGCAATAGAAGCTGCCAAAGGAGCAGGGGAAAAGCCCTGATGTGTTTTATTGCTTCAAGCTGCTTGAAGCAACTGGAATATCTACTGTTCTTGGTTCCGGTTTTGACCAAAAAGAAGGGACCTTCCATTAATGGTTAATCCACCGAAGCCTAATGATGTATCCTACCCTCGCTATGCTCAAGAAAGCTGGGATATCTTGGAGTTACTTCGTAGAAGAGATCACATCATGACAGATGGGTTCAACAGCTGATTTCTTTACAAACCCTGACTTGTGGAAGGACAACCGATTCAGGAAGGTGATCACCATCTAGGAGTTGTATACTGTAAAATATAATAGTTCAGAACATGCTGATTTCAAGCATCGGATCACTAAAGAGAATCTATGGATTGATGCAAGCTGGAATCCTCCTTGGGTGAGAGTAGAACTATCCCTAATGACACATTTTCAAGCTGTTCCTCTTGATAGTCATCCACTTTTGAAAGAAGATGAGAATGATCATGAAGGAAGATTACAAGTTGCCGATTAGTGCATCTATCACTCTTTTATGTATAAGATGTGGGTACTAGAGGTTTTGCTTTCCAGGGAAGACCTGTGAGCTGCCAAGCTGTAGTGTTCAGCTCTCTAAGCTTTATACCCATTCTCAGCTATATACCCTTTATAGAGGTGACATAGAAGAAACAGAAGACATAGAAGAAACAGAAGACATGCAGAAGAAACAGAAGACATAGAAGATGGAGCCGATGGAGAAACAGGTCCACTAGAATCAGAAGATGGACTTGACCTGTTTGTGGACTTGAATGATCCTGGATAGTTGGCACATCCGGAGGATGCGCAGGTTTAGAGGGGGTGGATGTCGTGTTGCTGCGCATCTGAGCCGTGAACACCTCCATTTTTGTTGTGCATTTGTGTTAATCTCTGCGTGTGATTCATTGTTTGTGTGATGCATTTTAATAATCCGCATCCAATGTATATATTCCCTTAGTGCATGCGCATGATTTTGTTTGGATGCATGATGTGTCACCATTGCTCCTTTCTCACTGAAATCCTCATGAGAGATTGATAATATATAACCTGTCAAAGGTTGTCATAGTGGTTGATCAGGTTGCGGTAAATCACTACGTTAGAAGCAAGGAGATGAACAGAGGAACATAAACAAAAATTAATGCCCTTATTATGAGATTAAGTGGATGATGATGCTGTGTCATAGTGGTGGGGTAAAAAGGAAAGACGCTTGCCTAATTTTGACATGCTAAAACAAGAAAAAGAAAAACTAAAGATAGAAGAGAAAAGGAAGGGGAAAAGAGACTAATTGGGGGGGAAAAGAATTCGAATGAAGGAGGGAGAGAGGAAAAAGCGGGCTGCGCCTGGATTGGAGAAGGGGAAGAGCTGAATCGGGAAGGGAGGAGCTTTGTCCGTTGAACAGGAAAGAAGAGACTTTTGGGGAATGGCAGAATAATTTTATTGTGGTATTAACAATGCAGTTTCATATTGGGGGAAAATCCGCCATCTCCTGGACTCCATGAAAATTAACCCACAGCAGTAACCGCTACAAGCGCATCCACTGTTACAATGTCCTGAACAAAGCTTGATATCCCTAGCCTTGTGGCTTGCTGAGCTGATCAGGAAAAGAGGAGAGATGAAGGGGGCTATGCCGATGACTGAGAGGAAGCTACGGTTCGAGAAGCAGGGGAAGAATGGACCGGTGGAGACAGTTTCATCATCCCCATCAGTGAGCAGAGGTGGTAATAGTGCAGCCTCAGGTCCTTCAGAAATCACGTTGCTGTCTAGCAACTGAAGAAGCTGGTCCAAGCTAAGCAGATGGCGCCTGTGATCAGTTCGGACATCGTCTAGCAGCTCCAAGCGATCCTGCCTTCAATCTTAGCAAAACTCATTGAGAGGAGCAGAAGATCTGCCGCCTTATGGTACAAGCATCAATTCAGTGCAGGGTGCGTTTATACTGGAGAACCAACTACTCATGGTCTTTCCGTGGAACGATCTGCCGCCTTATTTGAGAACATGATCATTACACGAAATCTGTCTTGTGCTTTGCAGACGGATAGTTCAGAACGGGTAGTTATGATCCCATGATTAGCAACTACTCCAGATGGAGTCGTCCTAGCAAGGATGACTCTTGATTTTGAGCCCTTCTCGGACTGTGGAGCTACAGGCAGCCTCTCCTCGTCGGCCTCCAAGTCCGTCATCCTGTTATGCACCTGCCTCGGCACAAAAGCAAGATGCTGTCAGTTATGTTGCAATGATAAAACATCTTGCACAAGAACTCGCTGCTTTAACATTCTCTCTCGTGTGAAAAGGGGTTGTTTTCCCCTTCTGTTGTTCTACATCGTGAGCTTTCTGCTTCCCCTCTCCACTCGACATTCTGGTCAGAACGAAGGTTTTCTAGATGTTATAGCTGAGCTTCTAAAGGCGGATCATCAGGGCCAACACCTGTGCTGGAATGTGGGGCATTTCGTCAATTTTTGGTGGAAAAGATGCTCGTTCCAATGACCAAGATACCTTAGTCAATAAAGCTTACAACGAACCTATGACCAGTATTGAACCTGCCTTTTCAACCATACACCTGAAGGAGCCTCCTGCTGTCTTAAGGGCATCTGATGTTGTGTCAGAGGAAGATGCAGTGAAGTGACTCATGTCTAAGTTAAATGACTTACAATACTTTGTGGATGAGAGCATGAAGGATGGCGCTTCTTTGGTCTTTCCATACTACAAGGAAGGAGCCACAGATCCTACGTTCCTTTACTTCACAGATGCTTTGAAGGGAGTTAAATGTTTAAGATGCTCGACTGTAATTTTGAAGGTGCTGCTGCAGTTGATGATGAGGGTGCACCAGATCTTGTAGAAGGAGAAACATTCTGCCCAGCTTGCTTATAAATCATCCTAATCTCTATTAACACCTAAAGAAGAGTGGAGACAGGGATGCAGAAATAAAGAAGAAGGGTTAAGCTTTCATACTGTGATTATTCAGAAAAGATTTGACAAGGTTTCTCCAATTGGCAAATCTTTGGTTACCAAGGTGTGGCTCACTTGTTGAGATACCAGCAAGGTGTTGTATCAAAACTGTTCATGACAGCATATAATGAACATGGGCTTATTCAGGATACTTTGACACTTTATGAACTGATGAAGCTACAAAATCTTTGTTCAAAAAAAACTATATGCTGAGATAAAAAGGACTTGAACAAAATTTGTTTGTTTACAGTATCTTCGTTGTAATTCACTTGACAAGCAATATAGTGATCTTTGGCATCAAAAATTTGAGTTCTTCTTGTTAGCCTCTTTCCTTGCTGTATCTTGAACCCCGTGTTCTACAGCTCTTGCATGAACTCTACGACAACGCCCAAAATCTTACCATCCCTTTCAGCTCCAAGTCTTGCATGACTTCCTGGACAACCTTATGAAAAGATCTTTTCAAGATGAGAAGCTTGTATCCGCGTTGGATTCTCCTTGTCTCACAAAGGGTGACAGTGCCCGATTTCCATCTCCTCTTCTTTTGTGGTAGTCAATGTGCTCTATGGGGAGCGCCTACTGCTGCACTAGAGGAAGCTCCACCTTGTGCTCCAAGTGGCAGGCCTTGGCATGAGGCCTTTCCATGGCTGAAACAATGACATGCTTGCTTAGTGCATGTCATTAAGCTCGAGGAGAGCAAGATGGAGAAGAGATAGAGATTGGGGGTGTGAAAATCAGGTTGATGCAATTTCATACACATTGTCCATCGTGTGATCATAAATCCATAACCTTTTATCAGAATGCGACGAAACTTCACACACGCACTCATTAGGTGGCCAAGAGCCCAAATTTTTCTTTTTTGGAAAAAAAGTACATGCAAATCCTTGGTCTGAAGTCTAGCATCTAGAGCCACTTTCTGCCACTACAGACCCTTGGTTCAAAGTCTAGTGTTTGGAGCCACTTTCTTGGCTAGAAAATGGCTCCAGATGCCAGACCCCGAATTAGGGGTCTACATGAATTTTTTTTCTAAAAAAAAAAAGGGCTCTTGGCCACCTAACGAGTATGCGTGTGAAGTTTCGTTGCATTCGTATACAGTTTACTATTTTACATCAAATAATTGACTACATCCATATCAGCTGCTAGCCCAAAATACTGTCATATTCCAAATGTCAACATAGCCAAGGATAAAGGGAACTCCAAGAATATTCATTACGTTGTGACAGGCAGTCAAACGTGTGCTGAACATCAAGCAAGCTCCTACATTTGGCATACATATCCACTAGTGTACTTCAATCTGCATCTCTTTAAAACAGTTTAGTACTTCCTCAAAAAGCTCATAATCGGCATATCCTGAAATAAGTGTAGCCCATGAGACTGCATTTCGAATTACCAATCTATCAAAAACTCCCTGCTCTTCTACAAGCATGTCACATTTAGCGTACATGTCAACCAGAGCATTACGGATAAGTTCCTCTTGCACCAAACCCCTCTTCACTATATTACCCATGTAGAATAAAAGAGCAAACATAATGACTAAGTATGTACACAGTAACAAATCCAACACACACAACTTTTGGGTGGATTTCACACCTCGGATGCGTAGCAGTACGACATCCACCCCCTCTAATCCTGCGCATCCTCCGGATGGGCCAACTACCCATGATCATTATCATCAAGATCCATGAACAGATCAACCTCTTCATTATGTATTTCCGGTACTTCAGCAAGATTATCTGTCATATCATATGTCTCTTCTATTGAAGTTTCTTCTTGTTGCTCTTCTCTTGCAAATTCTTCCAATGCATAATCCTCATCATCTCTTTTCTTGAAAATCTTGATCCTTTTTCCTGCAATAGGCACTCTAAGCACTGTCCCATCCAATTCTGTTAGCTCATATGTTGCATTGTCAAAGACATATCTGACTATGTATGACCCAAACCAGCTTTTCACCATCTTCCGAAGAATCTGCAATAACTTCCTCATTTTCCGCATGGCTCTAGTGTGTCGCTCATCCCAAAATAATTTCTGCCCCTTTCGAAACAGCTGATATAAACAATCTGCTATGTGTGCAAAATGGGGTATCCGAATCGTATAAAACACACATAGTCCAATAAATCTCCGTACCTCTGAAGTGGTAAAACAATACTCCGTAATCTTGCCTATAGCATCCACCTTCTTATCCACAGTCTTGTATTTGGTGTCAACCCTCGCTTCATTATGATTCTCTGCATTACTCAAATCTTGCTGTAAATCAGCAATTCTGCACTCTAGTGGCTGAATATCCTCAACCCTCTGCTCTATGGACTGCATAGGAACAGCCCTAAACTCTGGATGCTGAAATATTTCAGCAGTAAACTCTGTTGGCTAAAAGTTTTCAGCCCTCTGTGTCTCTGTAAGCTTATCATAATCAGCCGAAAACTCTGTTTGCTGAATTTCTTCAGCACTCAACACTTTTTGCTGAGTCACCTCAGCCTCTGACTCTATCTGTGATACAAAATCTGCAATTTCATGAAACATGTCCAGGGATTGCACTGATACATTACTGTGACAACTCTGTATATCAATTTTCAGCATATTTTCCATCTCTATCATCGTATCTGCACAAATCATACTATCATACATCCCATCTATATGCTCATCATCCTCTAAAATACCTGCATTTTTCAAATTTTTCTCCTTCCTACATATGTACTGCCTGGCAGCTCTAGGCAACTTAGAAGTCTTCTGATAACTCATCGAACTGTTTGCTGAAATTCCAACAAAACTGGAGGAGAAAACACTGCTGCCAGGAGGTGAGAACTCCAATCTCCTGTGCTCTGTACCACCGTCATCTCGCGAAACAGCGGTACCTCACAGTGGGCAAAGGTGCATCTCTAAGAGTATCCCTGCTTCTAACATGGTTCACATACACAGTCATAAACTGAACTTCTCTCATGCCATCTTTACTGCGAATCCGTGCATAAGTAGATCCATCATCCATTACCTTTGTCTCCATGCACATCTCTGTGATGAATGGCTGTCCAAGAATTATGGGATAAGAGCATGAATCCTGCACAAAGAAATGGAAATCCTCCTCTACATCTCCAATAGAAACCCTAACACTAGGATAGGCAGCATACAAATCACATGTAGTGTTGGTGGCGGCTCTCATATGCCACCCCTGCTCTACATCCATGGGCCATCTGTTACTTTCATAAACTCCACGAACTATGAGATTAATCTCTGAACCATGATCCACCAAAGCAACATAAGGCACCTGTCTCTCTCCAATTTTTACCATCGTCTCTGTAGTTGCCCTAGCCCAATGACTCCACAAAAAGTGACTATGCGGTATCAAGACAGGCTCATCAGTTTCAGCATAATGCATAGGCTGAACCCTCTTCTCTATCTGTGGAAAAACAGAAGCATTCTCAACCATAACCTCATCCTCATCCTCATCCAACTCCCCAATCAAAACTCCCTATGAATCAGTAGTAGACAATGCATATCTTTTCCTCTTCAAGACCTCTTGGAACTGATCTTGAAACTCTCTTTTCGAGATGCCCAAAACCTCAGAAATAGTAAAAGTCACCTCACTGCCAAGTATCTTGTCATTAAAGATTTTCTTCATGTCTGTAGATGTCTCAATATCGGACATCAATCTAAACCCTGGCTGCTTTCTCTCTCTAGGCTCTTGTCTCTTTTCTCTCTTTTGAGCATTTTTCATCTGTCGTTCTGGCCCTGGTCTCAAAGACGGTCCTGCAGTAGGTGGAGTAACAAACTCACCCCCTCTAGTCTTTTTAGCTGCATTTGGATTTTCTTCATCCCTCTTACGCTTCTCCTCAACAAGTACATCTGCTCCCTGAGACTTAGCCAAGTAGGCATAAATAGTATACCTGTCAAGAGGCGAATCCCAACCTGTCTCAGATCTGATGCTAGAGCCTGCACTAGTCAAAACAGTTTGCTGAATTTTTCCCTTGTTTGCCGTATCCATAGCATAAGTCCACAATGTTGACTGATTCTGTGATCCTTTCTCAATTTGCACTCCATATGCAAAAGCATCTCCTCTAGCTGCCACATAAGAAGTACGCACAGCCATGTCATCTACTAATTTCTTCATTCCGCTTTTCCCAAAATTCATAGCAAGCGGAGCTCCTATTTCAGTCAACCAGATCTTACCATCTTGACCCCAAAGTACCAAATTCTTCCTCCTGCATTCTGAAAAGATTCACAATCCCTGCAATGCTGATGGTCCGTACTATCACACCAAATACATCTTTGATCTCTCTTAGGTGCATTAGGAGCACTCCTAGGTGCACTAGGAGCACTAAAAGAAATAGTAGGCGCAGTCGAAGCAAAGTGCTCTTTCAATTTTCCCACCAATTCTGCTTTAACTGACTCTAGTGTCAAATCCATTATGCCTTTGATTATATCATCAAGAGAGGAAGGCACCGATGGAGTGGATGGTTTTGGAGCAGAAGGAGCTGGCATCGGTCTTGGAACAGGAGGAACGGGAGGAGTAGAAATAGTAGGTACTAGCATAGGCTAAGAAACTGGCTAAGGAAGAGAAGAAATAACAGGGATAGAAGCAAGCATAGGAGCAAAAGACGGCGTTGGTGTCATAGATCCATTCTGTAGGCGGGTCTTCCATATCCTCCTCTTGGTCAAAGTCGAGACTGCATCCTCGGCATCTTGCCAATCCGTTTTAAGACCCATAGGCTTCGTGTGATCCTCAAGAAGCTCTCCTAATTCTTCCTGAAGAGCAGGATCTGCAGCTTGCAAGAAAAGCTCAACTTTCTCAACATCCAATGCTCTTTGTTCAATGGCATCAAGCTGACTATACCTCTTTTCAAATTCTCGTATCAACTCTGAAGCAGTTAGACCTTTGTTTGGCATGTAGACCCACTCTCGGAATGACCGCCGTGTAGCCATCCCAAAGTCCTCAAGGAAATACTCTTCTTTCAAGGCCTTCTTAAAATCTTGCCAGTGAGAATTTTGAATAAAAAGATCAGTCACTTTTTCCCTCAAGGCAGGTGTGACAAGACAAAGGAAATACTTACTCATAAGTCCAGCTGGTACTCCAAAAAATCCCATCTTGATCTCATATGTCTTCAAATATGCTGAAACACTACGGCCATCAAATAGCTTCTTCTCATTCTCAACTGCTTCAATCGCCTTAGTGCGCTGATTGCATTTTCCTGCTCCGAATATAGTTGCCTTTGTTGAGACAACTGTTGTTGATGCAATTGTTGCTGTTGCTGCATATACAATTGTGTCTGCTGATTTTGAAGCTGCATATACATAGACATATTCTGCAAAATCTGTTTTAGATCATCCGTTGAAGTACTTGAAGCAGCAGTCAATGATGGAGCTGAAGTAGAGGACACAGCAGGAATTGTAGAAGAGGCTGAAATGGATGCTAAAGTATCTCCCATCCTGAAATGTATGCGACGCTTTCACGTCGGGTTCACCAAAGATGTCGAAGGATTTCGAAAGCAAAGTCCCAACCACAGAGGTTCTTAAGAAATTCCAAGACAGAAGATTCCTCAATTCCGAAGGTCTTCAAATGCAGGTGCTTAATTTCTTAGGTGTTAGAAGAGATTAGGATGATGACAATAAAATTCATGTCACAGTTATACCTATCTCAATTTGCAAAATTCTCAATAGCTGAAGACTTTTTGCAACTGTCAGAATTGACATTACAGCTCTAGCAATAGTCAAAGTCTCTCAGAAATATAGCAGTTATATCTTGTTGTAAAACTCCTTAATAACAAAGATGCTCCAGGCCCATTACAGCCAAATCTTGGCAATCCTTATTTTCACATCAAAGAGATGAATTCAATATATCACTCTGTTTGGTTAAAACTTGCAACATCTTCTTAAAAACAGTCTGCACATAGACCATAGCAACTATGCTTGAATCCCAAAAACAGGTTGAAAGCCTCCAACAAATGCATTTCCTGCTCAGAACTTCAAACTCTTCTCATTTTCTGTATGAAAATTTTGGCTCTAGATATTTACAGCCAATTCCAGCATTATCACACTAGCTGCATAGTGTCCAGCTCTTACACACTCTAGTATGGTCTTTCTCTGCACCCCTGTTATGTTTCAGAAAATTTTATGTTGTAATGATGATTATCCTCCACGCATAGATGCATGTATGTGAGTACCACAGAGACAAAAGCCATGAAGGGTATTTCTGTTTCAGAATATCCCTTGAAATCTGATTAGTGTGTACAGGGTACTGAATATGCTCTGTTCTTGTGCCAATAAAGCCTCCAAGTAATGTAAAAAGGATTGAGATACAAAATCAAAGGGCTTCCCTTTGTGTGGTACACACCCTTGGCATGATTTAGAGATTGGACCTGGAGCTCCATCCTTCTTCAATTGTGTTGTTGAGATTAGTAAGGAGAACTAGTCGGCTGAACCATTGTTTGTGAAGGCAAGATGAAGATCTGAGATTTGAAGACACCTTACGGGCAGAGAATTTGGTGAAGAAAATGAAACAAAAATAGGGAAATAATGGTGGAAGGAAACTCTTCCTGGGGAGAAAAAGTAGCGCAAAAAAAAGAGAGGAACAGAACATCATGGGTTCTTCAATCGCTGGTGCAGCGGCAAGGCGTATGGCATCCCTAGCGGCTTCATCATCCTGGTCCTCATCCTCTAAGCACTAATTAATCATGCTGCTCTCGTTGATTGAAAAAGAAGCTTTTCGTCTCCCTCCAATTGATGAGTCGACATTACAAGCTGTTTCTTCATCTCCTCCATGTCGATTTTCTTCTCCTGCACTGCCCAGGCATAGTCGAGCTCCATTCGATTTGCGAAAAAAAATATCATCTTTTCTCTTCCTCAGTAGCGCTCCCTGTCCTTCTCTCTGATTTCATTCAGCTAATCACGGAACTCCTTAAATTTTGTATTGCGCATGTTTTCAAACGAAAATATGTACAAGGATGAATAATCATCTAGGCAATGTCTAACAGTGCTTATAAGCAATTCTTTCTGCTCCCGCCCTCTCTTTTTTTGTTTTGGATAATGCCACGAGCTTATTTGGCTTGGACTTCGGCGTCTCTTTTGTGGTGGGAAGCTCTATGACTGCAGAGGTCTCTTGTCCGTTGTCGAGAACCAGACAGACCTTGCCTGGTTTAGTTATGCCAAATGGAGTCGGCGGAGGAAGCTTCCAGACCTGATCGCTGCTTAGGGAACATATGGCCTTCATGAACCAGCCCATTGAGAAATTCTTGACGATCCTCCCTCCTCCCCAAAGTTGCAGAACTCCTCCCATTTTTCATTCGTCTACTTTCTGCTCTTCTTCTCCATTAAGCTTTTTCCCCCCAAAAAGCCCTTTTCACAAAATAGCCCTCCGTGCATCCTTATTTTTTCCAACATTCCCCAATGCTTTTGCGTTCTTCCTCTAGAAATACAATTTCCTTCAGAAAAGAATAAGGATTCCTTACACAAGTTGTCCGAACTTCACATACATTGCATGTAAATACTGCAGCATACATCGTATAGACCAACGCTCCCCAATGGATTCAAATTATCCACCAGCTTGTGAAATATGCACAAAACTGTCCCTCCCTTGAAAGGAGCTATTCTATACACAACTCCAATCCATCTGAACTGCACCAATGCATTAAAATGTCCTCCCTGTGAAGAAAGTAGCAAGCCAGAGCCAAATAGGGATATGAATCTGTAAACGGACATTCCACTCACATCTTCTCCAACTATTATAGCATTAGGATAAAGGGCATGAATCATGTCATTGGCAAGCATCAAATAATTGACTACATCCATATCAGCTGCTAGCCCAAAATACTGTCATATTCCCCATGTCAACATAGCCAAGGATAAAGGGAACTCCAAGAATATTCATTACGTTGTGACACGCAGTCAAACGTGTGCTGAACATCAAGCAAGCTCCTACATTTGGTATACATATCCACTATTGTACTTCAATCTGCATCTCTTTAAAACAGTTTAGTACTTTCTCAAAAAGCCCATAATTGGCATATCCTGAAATAAGTGTAGCCCATGAGACTGCATCTCGAATTACCAATCTATCAAAAACTCCCTGTTCTTCTACAAGCATGTCACATTTAGCGTACATGTCAACTAGAGCATTACGGATAAATTTCCCTTGCACCAAACCCTTCTTCACTATATTACCCACGTAGAATAAAAGAGCAAACATAATGACTAAGTATGTACAAAGTAACAAATCCCACACACACAACTTTTGGGTGGATTTCACACCTCAGATGCGCAGCAGTACGACAACGTTGTGGTCAAAGCTCCATCCAACCATCGCATTGACATGAACCGCAGCATCTCCTCCATGCCCTCGGGATATCGAATTGGTGGATGGCACATACTACGTCGAAATTTTATCCCTAATAATTAGTCGTCTTTAGAAAATGCAGACCTGAGAGAACGCATCATACCCGTCGGAGTGTGGATAGACTTGACTACTTGCTTCACAATGCACTCTTCTTTAGCGGACAAAACCCAAGGAGCGCGAGGTAGGTATTGGCGACCATCAGCACTCGACTGCGGCCAAAGCGCCTCCATCTTGCCTACCTCCTTCAAATCCATTCATGCCCCTATAGCGTCTCTCTTTCCTGTGATGTGGTCCCATAGCAAGTTGCCCACGTTCTTGAAAATATGCATGGGTTCCAACAAGTGGTTGATCTGTAAGTGGGTCCAATATGGCAACTCGTAGAAAACATAGAACTACCACATTCCGTTTGGTTGTGACTCCGCATGGACCATTTTCAGCTCGTACCAGCTTGCGGCATTCATACGTGTTGAAGGTCATCCAAGAAAACCTTCCCTGAGTTCATGACCCTCTGGCAAGAAAGCAGTGTGTCCTTGATATACCATCTTCTTCATGGTTCATGACCTTCGAGAGTCTAACTGTGGTCCGCACAATGGACATGCATGATAACATGAGGTAACCAGACGTGTTCCAATACCTCTATCCAGTGAATACAAACTTGAACGAGATAAAATATAGATATTACCAACAAGAACGGAAGCCTATTTATCTGAGCACTCTCCGAATCCCGGAAAGTCATGCATTGTCCACATGAGAATGGCTCGAATATTGGCAGAAACCTTCGACCGTCGCGCTTGCTCATATCTTGCACGGTGACTTCCTCCTCCCACAAAATCTTAAGCTCACCGACTAATGGACGAAGGTACATGTCCATATTTTTGACTTTGTAGGGGCTAGGAATGAGTAAGCTAAGGATGAGATGTCCTTTCTTCGTAGAGAGCCATGGAGGGATATTGTAGTTGACAAGGACTATAGGCCACACACTGTAAGAAGTTGAGCGCAGATTGAATGGGTTCATGTCATCCATTGCAAGATTGAGCTCAAGATTCCTTGGCTCTCGGGCAAAGACTGGGAAGGTAGAGTCAATGTGGCTCCATGAGGGTGAATCCGCTGATATTTGTTGAACTCCGTCTATGGACCGCTTCTGCGCATGCCACGTTATCAAGCTCGCCATGCCGAACGTACGAAACATGTGGTTTATACGGGGGATAAGTGAAAAGTGTCTGAGAACTTTTTGAGGGATGGTTTGTCCTTGCAAGTCTTGTCGATACTTGTGAGCACCACAATTTGTACATGTATCCATAGTCTTGTATTCTCCTCGAACCAACATGCAATCGTTGATACATGCGTGGATATTATTGTAGTCGATGCCAAGCTTTTGTAAAACATGTTGTGTATCATCACGAGACATTGGCATGGTATTTGCAGGTGGTAATATATGATATTTCAATAACTTGAAAAAAATCATAAAACACCTTGAAAAAGCACAAATATTTTTAATAATAGTGCTGAAAAGAAATCAACGAAGCATACGTACAAGGTACTTGAACAACTCGATTACACTCGCATCGCTCAACCCGTATTTTTCTTGCACACTTAGGAGTGTAAGAAGTGTCTTCAGGCGAGATACTTGGCACCCATCATATAATGGTATGGATACTTCCTCTCTACGCGGATCAGAAGTCTCGATATCCATGGGAATCAATGCATCGATCATTGCCTCCATCTCAAGCTCCAAGATTATAGGTAGGTCTCGAAGGCTGCCTGTCTCCTCTGGTATTGACGGTATAGATTGGGTAGTGCCTTCCAAGTGGTGGATTGGCTCATGCACTCTATCCATTGCACGCCCATGAGATCTTCTAATTGGCCGCAAAGGGTGCACTCCTCCTTGGGACGAGACGTCACCTCCTTGGATAGAAAATTTTTCAACAACACCCAATCTTCTTGTATATGATATTTAATTAGCTTGCAAGTACAATGCACGATTGATATTAACTTTTCTTACCGTTTGCTAAAAATCCGCAATCGCATGATCAATGATCTCAGATTGAAACTCGCCGAAGCTCGTACTTGTTCTATAGACAATCGACGTTTTTGTCTAATTGCTAGCTTGCATTGAGAGCACGGACATGGGACACGTTGATTAAGATACGCCTCGCAATCTTGAACAACAAGATCTTCATCGTTTTCCATTTTGTCTACGTTATGACAAACAATTTGTTTTTGTTATCATTATTTTTTTCTTTCTTAAATTATTCTTCTCTCCTTTCATCTTTCTCTCTTTTTCTCTTTCTTTATTATGCTGTATGTATTTCCTCTCCCTCTCTCGTTTCTTCTTTTTTTTTCTCTTCCTTCCCCTCTCTCATTTTATTTAACGATCATGGCTACGACTATGATGAAGACCACGACACGACTACGACCACGACCATGGCCACGACCACAACCACGACCACGACTATGACAACCATGACCAGGACAACGACCAGGACTACGACTATGACCATGACTACGACGATCATGACCACGACCACGACTACAACCACGACTATGACCACGACCACAACCACGATGGCCATGACCATGACTAGAACCATGACCACGACCACGACCACGACCACGACCATGACCACGACTACGACTATGACTACGACGACCATGACCATGACGACCATGACCACGACTATGACTATGACCACGACCACGACCACGACTACGACTACGAGTACTTATATAGAGATGAAGAGAGAGACAAGAGTTAGGGAGAGAGTAAAGTTAGAGAAGAAGAGGAGAGAGGTAGAAATAGAAAGAGAGATAGAGAGAGAAAAGAGATAGGGGGAGAGAGAAGGATTTAATGAGAGTATAGGAAGAGAGAAAGAGGGAAGATTGAGGGAGAGAGAATGGTTGAGAGAAGAGAGAGGAGAAAGAGAGAGATCCGACTATAGCATTTGACACCCATAGATAACACACCGTGGAGAACACAAGCACAAATTGACTACGACCATGACTACGACTACGACCACGACTACGACTACAACTATGATGACCACGACCACGACCACGACTATGACGACCACGACCACGACTACGACTACAACTATGACCACGGCCATGGCCACGACTAGGACTATGACTATGACTATGACTATGTCTATGTCTACGTCTACGTCTATGTCTACGACTACGACTACGACTACGATGACCGCGACCATGACCACGGCCACGACAATGGCCACAACTAGGACCATGACCACGACCATGACCACGACTATGAACACGACCACAACTACGACCACGACTAGGACCACGACCATAACTACAACTACGACTACGACTACTTATATAGAAATGAAAAGAGAGACAAGAGTTAGGGAGAGAGTAAAGTTATAGAAGAAGAGGAGAGAAGTAAGAGAGGTAGAAATAGAAAGAGAGATAGAGAAAGAAAAGAGATAGGGGAAGAGAGAAGGATTTAGGGAGTGTATAGGAAGAGAGAAAGAGGAAAGATTGAGGGAGAGAGAATGGTTGAGAGAAGAGAGAAGAGAAAGAGAGAGAGATCCAACTAGAGCATTTGACACCCATAGCCAACACATCGTGCTACTACAATCTCTATGAGGGCATGAGATTGGGATCTCCACAGATACCAAAGCATGATCTGTAGCTTGATGGTTGCATATATACTACTACTACTCATGGAAGAAACCATAAAATAGTTAATATGCTCGAATATATGCTTGTTAGAGCAGAAATTTGTTCCTTAGACTATTATAAGGATGAAAGAGGGTTAATGATAAAAGAATATCCTTCCTTGCAAAGTGATTTTATATTATATTTTTTAATTAGAATTGATAGTTGAAGATGAGTTTTTTAAGAGATCTTGTGGTGATGCTGTTTTAGTTTTTGTGAAGCATTAGAATGATGTTGTTTTAGTTTTTTTGTATGTTTTTTTAAGAAGAGATTGATTTTTATGGAATATCCAAAGTTATTTTTGGATTTATGTTATGAAAAATGAATATTTTTCTAACCGATAGGCTGATTGCCTTCGTTGTATACTTCTACAAAAGTTCTTGTGCCCTCATAGGTGGATATTTGGTTACACACTAAACCTCCCCCAAGGTTAGTGGCTAGATCCCTTCACCAAGGGGATAGTCTGAACGTGGTGGAGGCTAGGACAAGCCCCATGTATGAGAGGTCTCTTTGTAGGAAGAACATTATTCTAGGAGGCGCAAGTGTGCTAGGGTTCTCTAACCATATATCCCTTAGGTTTGTTGAGGATCGGCCTAACCCTATGCGCCTAGGATGAGCTTATTGTAAGGTGTTATTTCATTTTCTCCCTTTCTCTCCCTCTCTCATTTCCTCTCCCTCCCTCACCCTCACCCTCTCTTTCTCTCTTTCCCTATTAGGTTTAATTATTTTTCTCTCTTTTTCTCTCTCCTCTCCTTCTCTCATTTTTTCTCTCTACTCTCCCTCTCTCATTTCCTTTTGCTCTCTTTCTCTCCCTCTCTCATTTCTTCTCCCTTCCTCACCCTCTCTCTCTCTTTCTCTCTTCCCCTATTATATTTAATATTTATTCTCTCTTTTTTCTCTCCCCTCCCTCTCTCATTTCCTCTCCCTCCCCCTCTCTTTCTCTCTCCCTCCCTCTCCCTCTCCCTCTCCCTCCCTCTTCCTTTCCCATTTCCTCCCTCTCTCATTTCCTCCCTCCCTCTCCCTCTCCCTTTCTTTCTCTCTCCATCCCTCTCCCTCACTTATTTCCTCTCCCTCCCTCTCCCTCTCTTTCTCTCTCATTTCCTCTCCCTCTCTCAATACACATGAATTTATATACCAAAAACAAGTAAAAAACAGAGAGAAAACTCCCTCTCCCTCTCTCATTTTCTCTCCCCCCTCTCCCTCTCCCTCTCTTTCTCTCTCTCTCTCTCTCTCTCTCCCTCTTCCTCTCCCTCCGTCTCCGTCTTCCTCTCTTTCTCCCTCATTTCCTCTCCCTCTCTCAATACACATATTTTATACCAAAGACAAGTAAAAGAGAGAGAAAACTCCCTCTCCCTCTTTCATTTTCTCTCCCTCCCCCTCTCCCTCTCTTTCTCTCTCCCTCTCTCTCCCATTTCCTCCCTCTCCCTCTCCCTCTCTCTCTCTCTCTCATTTCCTCTCCCTCCCTCTCCCTCTCCCTCTCTTTCTCTCTCATTTCCTCTCTCTCTCTCAATATACACAAATTATACAAAAAACAAGTAAAAGTGATGCCAGGAGGCATATTCCACGGTGGATTCTGTGAGGTTTTACGGTGGATTCCGTAAACTTAGATGACCGGGGCTCATACACAAAGAGGATTCTTTGTGCGAGAAGTTGATGGGGACGCCTGTCCTTTTCGGGCGTTTCATTAATTTAGTGTGTACATGGGTGATTCCATAGTGGGTGATTCCGCAAAATGCATATTAAATTAATAAACGTTTATGAGTTTAGAGTGCGCACTCGTAATAAATTAAGGTTAGGATTTATTTCTAACCAGTTGATTTATTTATGTAGCTGAAGACCGCTAGGTATTCACTTTTGTCGGTTTAATTGTATTATTTTACTAACGATTGTGAATGCTTCAGTTGATGTGTAGAGATAGCAGCAGTGGCGGAGGAAAGCATTGGAGTCTAGCGGGTTTTCGACTTTTGGACTAGATTTTGATAGGCGCCACGCCTATATTTTGTTATGTCTATTGAGACATCGATTATTTATTATTATTTTGTATGCGCTTATGCGCCCGGATATGTTATTTCTATTTGGACATTGAGACTGGGCGTGCCAGACTCTATGGGCACTGTCCATTAGCTTTATTTTCCTATTTTTGTAGAAAGCAAACTCAAAAGCTAAAAAGCTTGTCATATTTTTGTAATTGGGCTATTATTGAGCATGAAGATTGGAAATATACATAAAATACATGCTTTGTGAAGCGCTCACACAAGGCATGGGGGAGATTGAACCCAATTTGTCTCTTGCCTCTTGTCGTGCATGCTTTTACATGGGTTTTTGTGCAAAAAGGTAGAGTTCTTTGTTCTTGGGGACCTTCCGGGATTCATCACGTGAGCTATCTGCGACCGATCTGCGCACCAGTGGTATCAGAGCGGAGCAGAGATCAAGAGCTTCCAATCGCTACCTATCTCGGGCGAAGGCGGAGCTCCAGGAACAAACGGGCTCTACAGTCAATCTCATCGCGAACCGTCGATACAGGCAGACTTCTGGCGATCAAGAACCCCTGTTTCCACTGTCAGATCGCGAAAGACCAGGCTCTGCAGGCGGAGGACCACGCATCCAACTCCTTCATCAAGTCGTGGATAATCAGAGTATTTTCTTTTCTTCAAGCTTAAAAGCCTAACATTATTAATCAACAAAGCTTGGAGAAGAAGCTTAATAAGCTTCAAATTTCACATCGAGGTAACTGAGGACGTCCGAAAAATTCGCGTCGTCATCAAAGACATATTCTTGTCCTCCACGATTTGCGCCGTTTTCTGACGGCTCTTCATCTCCACAAAGCCTAACTTATTAAGCTTATTAAGCTTAAGCTTAATTTCTTAAGCTAAGTCACACAATTCTCTGCAAGTTACACTGGGCAGACAAGTTCAGTAACTCCGGGTCTCGCACTTCTGAAGTCAAGTTCCGCAAGTCGACAGTAATCAAGTTCTGCAAGTCGGCTTAAGTTCAGCAAGTCAACAACTCTGCAAGTCTGCTAAGTCTGCAACTCTGCAAGTCAGACTAAAGCAGAACTGACTAGTGCTTAAAACTCATAGAAGACTTGTTCGTATGCAAAAACTCTGAACTGGAAAGTTGTTCGCAGCAAGCTGTTCTACCTATCTACAAATTCGTTGAAGTACTTTCAGCAAACGGAGACAGAAATATTGCAGAATTTCTGAAAATTGAAGAAGAAATACCCAAGAATACATAGCCTTGTAACCCCAAATTTGAGCTACGCTCATCCCGCTAACTGATTTTGAGTGAGAAAGGTTTGTTGAGTTTTACAGGATGACTACCCCACATATGGATGATCCTATGGCTGAAGACGACCTACCCGAGCCTACCATGGAACAAAAGCTGGATCTTATCATGCTGCAATTGGAAGAAGAGCGAAGAGCTAGGCAAGCCTTGCAAGCGCAATTGACAAAGCTACAAGGAGCGTCCACTGATAAAGAAGAACCTCAAGCTGAAGATTTGATTCGACGTACCATCGACGCCACTCTTGAAGCACAAACCATTCGCAAGGAATCCAAGATAAGTAAACGAAGTTTCAAGTTCCGCACTTTCAATGGCATAAGAGAAGGAAAGACTGTTTTATCATTCATTAGCCAGTTTGATGACTATTTCCATGAGGAAACTTATCCCGAAAAAGATAAAATCAAGTGTGTTACTAATCATCTGATAGACAGAGCATCACTTTGGTGGACTGTAGTCTGCAAGAGCATAGAATGTCCTGCTACTTGGGAAGATTTTAAGAAGAAGTTCATGCAAAATTTCCTACCACCGCAATTTCATGAGAAGGCTATCAAGCAATGGGATTTACTTCAACAGCGCGATCGTGAGCCTATTCCACAGTATACAGAGCGTTTTTGGACTGCACTCCTACAGCTACGCATGCTTGAAGACGTACCAGAGATGACACATAAGCGGAAGTATATGTCTGGACTTCTTGGACATTACTACACTGAAGTGAACATGTTCAAGCCTGCTACCCTTGAAGACGCCATCTCCTTAGCTCACGACACTGAAGATAAGTTACGTGGAAGAGATCGACGACCACAGCAATTCCAAGCAAACGGTAATTATGGATCTAAACAATTCAATTCCAATTTCAGAAGGTTTAATCCAGGTCGTTTCTCATCACCATCTTACCGCAAGAATTGGCCTAAACCACCTGCATTACCATCCACTGTCAATTCAAATTCTAAACCTATTCCACAAGCAAATCCAAATATACCCAGACTCCCAGCCATTGCAAATAATGTGACCAAAGCCAAGCCCATCGTATGCTACAAGTGTCACCAGCCAGGGCATCTCGCAGCAAATTGTCATTCAAAGAAGCCATCAGCACATGTCAACTACCTTGGAGCTATGGATGAAGAAGAGCATGAGGATATGCCAGATTTCACTGAAGAAGAAGATGATATTACTACTACTTCCGACACTTTACCAGGTATGCCTACTTCACATTCATTGTTGACTATGAAATGTATGGTGCATGGAAAAGAAAGAACTATATTGCATGATGACGGTAGTACCCATGACTTTATTTCAGCAAAATTGGTAAAGGAATTGAAATTACATACTGTACCTACGCATTATCGCATAAAAGCTGCATTTTTAGGCACTAGGTACAATGGCACACAAGAAGTTCAAGATTTAGAAATTCAAATTGGTCCATACATTGAAAGAAGAAATTTCTTAGTTGTCCCATTACAGTCAAGCGACATTATTCTAGGAATGCCATGGAGACACCAACATAATCCCAATATAGATTATTCCACACACACAATGAATATTAATTTTCAAGGAAAATCTATTACATTATTTGGTATGCATGCATCTCATATTTTTCCACTGCTTTCGCATACTCAAGCAAAACGTGCACTACGCAAGAATACTAAATCATATCTCATTTGGGTGAATGAATTGCATGCAAAGGAAAATCATATGCACCCTAGGCATAAGGAATTTCTCGCATATTTTAAGGATTGTTTTGCAGAAGACCTACCACCAGGTTTACCTCCATCACGTCCAGAAGACCATAAAATTGATCTAATACCTGGCACACAACCACCTTGCAAAGCCCCATATAGGCACAATCAAATAGAGCAAAAAGAAATCCAGAGTCAAGTTGAAGACTTACTAAATAGAGGCTTAATTCGACCTAGCAGTTCTCCATTCGGTACACCTGTGCTCTTAGTCAAGAAAAAGAATAATAATTATCGTATGTGTATTGACTACCGAGCATTAAATAAGATCACTGTAAAGAATAGGTATCCTATACCTAGAGTTGATGACCTTATGGACAAACTGCAAGGATCTTCTATATTTAGTAAAATTGACCTTAAGTCTGGATATCATCAGGTGAGGTTAGATAGATCCGACATATTTAAGACTGCATTCAGGACACAGTTTGGCCATTATGAATTCTTAGTCATGCCATTCGGATTAACTAATGCACCTGCTACTTTCAGTAGAATGATGAACCGTATCTTTCTGAAATATCAGTATTGTGTGATTGTTTTCTTTGATGATATTTTAGTGTTCAGTCAAAGTGAAAAAGAGCATTATGAGCATTTATCATTAGTTTTTCAATTACTGAAAGAAAATCAATTGTTTGCAAATCCTGACAAGAGTAAATTCTTTAAGACAGAAATAGAATATCTAGGTCATATTGTATCAAAAGAAGGAATAAAAGTTGATCCTAAGAAAATTGATGCAATATTGCATTGGCATGTTCCTAAAAATGTACATGAATTACATTCATTCCTTGGTCTTGCTAGTTTCTATAGGAAGTTTGTACGTAATTTCTCATTACTTGCTTTACCATTAACCAAACTTCTTAAGAAAGGAATTGTTTATCAATGGACTGAAACTCAGCAGAAATCTTTTGACTTACTGAAACGTGCATTAACCAATGCCCCTGTTCTACAATTGCCTGACTTTAATAGACCATTCTTTCTAGTTGTGACCGATGCTAGCGGATCAGGAATAGGAGCCGTGCTAATGCAAGACAACCATCCAATAGCATATTCTAGTTCTAAGCTGAAACCCTCTGAGCTCAAATATTCCACTTATGACAAGGAACTCTTAGCAGTTGTACAAGCATTAAAACAATGGAAGCATTATTTAATGGGTTCAGAATTCATGATAAAGACTGACCAGCAAAGCATTAGACATCTACTTAGCCAACCCCAAATTTCTGACCGTCATATCAAATGGGCTTCATTCATTCAAAGTTTCCATCCTATCATTCAATACCAACCTGGAAAAGAAAATGTAGTTGCCGATGCATTGAGTAGAAGACCTGCAATTCATAATATTTCTATCATATCTTTTGATTCTTTGATTGCTATGAAAGACACATATCACCAGGATATTACTTTTCATTCTGATTGGCAAAAATTAGTTCAAAATAATTTCATTCATGTTGATTCATTGTCATATAATGATGGATTCATGTTCTTTGAAAAGAGACTGTGTGTTACTATTCCATTCCGATCTTTTGTTTTGAATGAAATTCATTGTCCCCCATATCAAGGTCATAGAGGTATCATTTCTACATTACGCATGTTAACTGAAGATTTTTATTGGCCGCATATGGATGCAGATGTATCTAATTTTGTTTCTGAATGTTTGATTTGTCAAAGAATAAAGAGACATCATGGTAAACAGTATGGATTATTAATGCCTTTGTCTATTCCATCTAAACCTTGGGAACATATATCTATGGATTTCATTACTGGTTTACCAAATACTAAATCTAACTATGACATGATTTGGTCAATTGTAGATAGATTTAGTAAGCAAGCATATTTCATTGCATGTAAGAAAACTTTAACAGCATCACAAGCAGCACAGTTATTTTTGAAAACTATTTTTACTAACCATGGATTGCCGAAAGTGATTATTTCAGATAGAGATTCTAGATTTTGTAATAATTTTTGGATTACACTGTTTGCAAATCTAGGCACAAAGATTGATTTCTCATCTGCATTTCATCCAGAAACAAATGGACAAACAGAAGCCACAAATAGCACTATTTTAGATCTTTTACGTGCATATACTATCTCTAAACCTCAGACTTGGGATACTCATTTACATTTATTACAGTTTGCTTATAATAATACACCGCACACATCTACAAAGAAAGCACCTTTTGAAGTTATTTATGGATATAGATTATCTACACCTGTTGCATCTTTGTCTAATAGAATACAGAGCGCTGATGATATTGCTATTATGCATAACACTATTTTTGATGAGGTTAAGGATATGATTGCTAAAGCCCAACAATCATATACCAAACAAGCCAACAAGAAAAGACAAGCCATGAATTTCAAAGTTGATGATTATGTTTGGCTTAGAATAGAAAAGCGTAGACTGCAAAGTGTAGATAGACATCCAGTTGTCAAATTAGCTCCTAGATTCTACGGACCATTTAGAATCATTCATAAGATTAATGACAATGCTTTCAAGTTAGAACTGCCATCTCATTGGAAAATTCATAATACATTTCATATTAGTCTATTAAGACCATTTAGAGGCCAATTACCTATCCACCCTGTCTATGAAAACCCACCTTTACTAGAAGAAGAGACTGAAATACTTGAACCCGAAGCCATCATAGACACTGACTACATGACCACTAGAACTGGCCGAAGGTATTCTAGATATCTAGTGAAATTTAAGAACCATCCTGTAGAGGAAGCACAATGGATGCACGCTAGAGACTTAAATGCTTTCCCCACTCTGTTAGCTCCACATTGAGCTAATAGCAATTGAGGTCAATTGCTATCCCACCCCGGGGGTATGATGCCAGGAGGCATATTCCACGGTGGATTCCGTGAGGTTTTACGGTGGATTCCGTAAACTTAGATGACCGGGGCTCATACACAAAGAGGATTCTTTGTGCGAGAAGTTGATGGGGACGCCTGTCCTTTTCGGGCGTTTCATTAATTTAGTGTGTACATGGGTGATTCCATAGCGGGTGATTCCGCAAAATGCATATTAAATTAATAAACGTTTATGAGTTTAGAGTGCGCACTCGTAATAAATTAAGGTTAGGATTTATTTCTAACCAGTTGATTTATTTATGTAGCTGAAGACTGCTAGGTATTCACTTTTGTCGGTTTAATTGTATTATTTTACTAACGATTGTGAATGCTTCAGTTGATGTGTAGAGATAGCAGCAGTGGCGAAGGAAAGCATTGGAGTCTAGCGGGTTTTCGACTTTTGGACTAGATTTTGATAGGCGCCACGCCTATATTTTGTTATGTCTATTGAGACATCGATTATTTATTATTATTTTGTATGCGCTTATGCGCCCGGATATGTTATTTCTATTTGGACATTGAGACTGGGCGTGCCAGACTCTATGGGCACCGTCCATTAGCTTTATTTTCCTATTTTTGTAGAAAGCAAACTCAAAAGCTAAAAAGCTTGTCATATTTTTGTAATTGGGCTATTATTGAGCATGAAGATTGGAAATATACATAAAATACATGCTTTGTGAAGCGCTCACACAAGGCATGGGGGAGATTGAACCCAATTTGTCTCTTGCCTCTTGTCGTGCATGCTTTTACATGGGTTTTTGTGCAAAAAGGTAGAGTTCTTTGTTCTTGGGGACCTTCCGGGATTCATCACGTGAGCTATCTGCGACCGATCTGCACACCAAAAAGAGAGAGAGAAAACACAAAAGCAAAGCAAGATGGACAATGCACTCATCGTAAAGACTCGAGAAGGGTTTGACAGCTTCTCTTCACAACGGCAGCTCCTCTTCGCCATCCGTACACCTCCTCCTCTTCTTCGCGAATGGCAGCGGCGGCAGCGGTGGCGGCAATGAGAAGCTTTCTTTCTCTCTTTTTCTCCCTATCTGCAAGATGGTCGCTCTCCCTCTCACTCTCTGTTTTGTGAATGCGTGAAAAATGATACGCTCGAGTTTCGGCCCACGTTTTATTGATCTTGGTACCATCGCTATTTGACGTTAATAGCGACGCAAATAGCAACGGCGCTATTTATCGTCACTAACGTCCGTCACTATAGGCTCATATCCTTGTAGTGAAGGTGAGAGAAAGATAGGGTTAGGGAAGATAGAAAGCAATGATAATAGGAGTTATTATACATTACTTGGGCAAAGAAGGAAACACTTACATACTTTTTGATGTGACAAAAACGTACGGAAAGGTTGCTGGCCTATAGCACTTGTTAATTTTATAGCCTAGAAAATTTCATTTTGCCTCTAATAGGTGTAATAAATTAGCCATAGGACAAGGCAAAAACATAGTTAAATAGTCCATAAAGCTACATTATATTATGGGACTCAAATAATTCAACAATCCTACCAAGTTGAGAGAAAAGAAGAGACCAACCATGTTGAGTGAAGAAGTGGCTAGCTCACAAGTGTCAAGTTGGCCAATATGGTGTAGTAATTAGCCTTGGTAATCATCTAACTACAGTTACATACTTTATGGATATAGAGATTCTCCAACAAAGGATGACTATCTCCATATTAGAACATATACACTACAAGATACATGCCTCATACCAACGTTCAAAGCGACGAAAATGTTCATAAAAAAATTTGCCCCTCTCATCACAAAAAACATTGGTATTAGCGACGCCATAGAGCAGTCGCTATTATCGTCGCTATATGCATCGCTACTTGTGTCACTATCAGCATCGCATATGCAATACTAATAGCGATATAGTTAGCGAAGTATATAGCGATGATTTGCAACACTAACTGCGATACTAATAGCGATGTGTGTAGTAAATTTGTGACGCTAATAGTAACGGTTACAGGGGAAAAAATTTTGTGGCAGGACAGCAAGCTACCATGCCACAAATAGCACTATGTGCTTTATTTGGGCCATACAAAAGAGTTATAGTCAAGTATACAATGCTCGTCTCCATGAAAGAAAAGTGTACTTGAATCTATAAGATTGATAGATAAAATAAATACAAGATCACCTAATGAAAGAAACGGTACAATCATGGCAAGCTACAAAGGATGATAATAAGATAGTGTATAGAATCACATGATAAAAAAAGAGGAGGATGTGCGCTCCACGGATCAAAGGGTGAGCTATAGATCCTCGCCATCTGAAAGCTCATCCCACTACAAAGGAACATCAAACAAACTCTACAAAAAAAAAAAACAAATACACATCAGTCCACCATACATATCAAGTCTCTAGGCCAATGGAATCACGGTTTGCAAATGGAGTGCTATAAAAAAAACAAAATACAATTGTTAAGAACATGATTGTTAGTACAAGGGATACTGCAAAAAAATAAGTAACTAGAACAAAAGAAAAACTTACAAAGTCCTTTAGATAAGTCCTATGGGCCTTGTAGTGGCCATTTGCCATAGACGGGCCACGCTCATGAAAACATGTTTTGTATCCGTTTTGGAAAAACATCGTAGACGTTGGAAAACTTCAATAAACTACCCGTATCACAAGAAAGCCGATGAGAAACGATTAACGACCAAGTCGAAGGCCGGAGCGACTGGAAGCATTCCATGAACGAGTGAAAGACGACTTCATATGTATTTTACATAAGATAAATACTTTTTGCATACAACTTAGTTGAAACGTAGAGTCTCTTATTTTAATGTTATGCAGGCCGGATAAAACCTGCTGTGCGACAAAAAACCTCCCCGCGTGATTGGATCCACAAGAGCATGAAAGACCTGGTAAACAAGCTCATGACCTGGTATACGGACGATTATCCACGCATCTAGCTCGTACTACTTATATGGAATCGAAGGCTCGATCTTCCCACCATTCGATCACCGGCGCAGCAGTTGTTCATTCCTAGACGTTAGAAACCCCCATTTGTGCTTGCTGAAAAGCGTGATCTGTTTATACAGTATTCGCTGATCGGAAGAGGTTAACTAGATACTAGAGAACCATTCGGACCCCCGCTTTCTCATATCTACCGGCCTGCACTCACCATACGCAATACTGTATCCATGGCATCATCACTAAAGCTTGCTATGCTAATTGTAGCTATCACGTTGGCGCAGCAGCTCGTCGACCCGATAACTCGCACTGAGGCGGCGGATGAGGACCCCTTGGAGGACTTCTGCGTGGCTGATCAGTGGGCGCAGGCGGCCGGAATCACAACCGTGAACGGTCTGCTGTGCAAGAATCTCCAACAAGTGGAGGCCAAGGACTTCGCCTCTCCTCTGCTTCGCCAGCAAGGCCAGTTTAACAAGGCGCTCGGCTCCGCTGTGCAGCTGGCGTCGGCCCTCACCTTCCCTGGACTCAACACCCAAGGCCTGTCCGTGGCCCGCATCGACTTCGCGCCCAATGGTGGGCTTAACCCTCCACACGTCCACCCGCGTGCCACCGAGGTTCTCTTCCTTGCCGAGGGCACGCTTGTGGTAGGCTTCGTCTCCACCACCAACAACACCCTCTTCCAGCAGACCCTGTACAAGGGCGATCTCTTCGTCTTTCCCCGCGGTCTCG
Source organism: Lygodium microphyllum (assembly GCF_053477565.2). Lineage (NCBI taxonomy): Eukaryota > Viridiplantae > Streptophyta > Polypodiopsida > Schizaeales > Lygodiaceae > Lygodium > Lygodium microphyllum. The sequence continues at coordinate 100,070,682 of NC_141140.1, read as the reverse complement.
TCCACTTCCAGATCAACCCGGACAAGAAGAAGCCTGCCCTCGCTATCTCCGCGCTCAACAGCCAGAACCCGGGCACCTCCCAGGTCGCCCCCGCTCTGTTCGCCGCCAAGCCTCCGCTGCCCGAGGACGTGCTCCAGACCGCCTTCGCCATCGACAAGGACGAGGTTTATAGCCTCATTAAAAGCGTCGCCACCACACTGCCGTGATCATGTTAATTCGTGTCACACCCTCTCGACACATCGTTGCTACACAGTCGAGGTTTACAACCTCATTAAGAGTCGCTACCACACTTTTGGAAATCATTAAAAGTAATCCATCGATCGAGAGGTCACAAAAACATCCTGATATATGTCGCACTGTGTTAACACATTATTGCTATACAAATCAATATGCTTAGGCATTATTCTTAAAGAATCCATATTGTTGCCATTACCTTTCTTCAATACTGTGCCTTATTTTTACACACAACACTTACAAATTTGAGAATCATAAAAAATAAACCATCAAGAAGTCACAAAAATATGAGGTTTCATGTTCCATGCTTCCTAAGTTTGTTTATGAAAAAATTTATCGAAATGGGAAGCACTAATAACGTTACGCAATAAAAACCCTTCTATGCAATATAGTTATCATAAATATCACAATAATCACTATTATTACTACCTTATGGAAATTTTAAACTTCCCTACTACTACTATCGCTACTGCTACTACTACCACTACTATGATTGTGACTACTACTTTGATTTCTCCTTCTGCTTTGCTACTATTAGTATTATTTTTACTACAGCCACTAGATTAGGTGTCACTAGCCAATGTGGCACATATCAAGTCTTTATGTTAGCGAGCATAATTTCACCATATAGAAAAGACAGACACATTCAAACAATAAAGGCAATTATAATTGTATGGAGTAAATGCACTAATGCATGTTTAACTTTGTTGCTTCCCCAAGGATTCCTTTATTGAACATGTAAGATACTACATAAGTTCAAAAGAAAGGGTATTATATTTCGTAAAATTTACAAGATTATATTTAAAATTTAGATTTTTAATTTATAATTTTAAAAAAGTTATAAGTTTACTAAAGTAAAAGGAGTTGTTTTAAGGTCTTATAGCATATAAAGAAAGGGTATTTCTTAATATCCTTTGAATGCACATTATATAGATGATTACTTATAGGTAAACCCCCCCCAGGCTACTTCACACTCTAAAACCAACTCTAAGAAAATGGAGAAAAGAATGCAAGAGTGCAAGAAAACAAAAGACTTGATTGAAGCTTGATTCTATTCATTGTTGTACAAGTAGTGTTTATATACAAGCGTGCCTCATAAAGAGGTCAATGTGGAAGGTGGGCAGTTAGTGGAAAATGATATGCACTTGGTATGTGCTACATGATAAGATGATCATAAATGAGAAGAGTTTGAATAGATAATATTTGTTGACTTTGGAAGGCATACATAAGATATTTGAATATTCTTCCAACATCCCCCCTTAAATGGAGAAAAGAGGCAGATTTAAAAATGATTGCAAGGAATTGAGTTATTACTTTATATCCCCCTACAAAAAGGAACGTGTAGTCTATGTGTGTACATGGGATGACATTCATGTGGTGTGGTGTGTGTGATGTGTTTATGTGTTAATGTGGGTGGTGGGGTATGAGTGTGCTTGTGTATTTATGTGGTAGGGGTGAGTGTGTTTGATGGTTGATGGTGGTGTAACTTTGCGGTAGATGCAATAGGGCAATGGAAACTTGTGGTGGGAAGAGGTTGGAGGATGATAGTGGCTACTTGAGATAGCGGATGGGTGGCTTGTGGCATGTAGCATGGAGGAGGTGGATAAGAGAAGTAGGCACTAGTCATTGTGGAGATTGAGGGAGGTGAAGATGGGTATGGGGAGAACGATGGTGACTGGCAATAGTGGCAAGGGGGAGCCATAGGAGATGATGTTGAGTGGTAAAAGAAGGACACTACTAGCATTATGCTGATTTTCCAAGCTACTGTCATAAACTAGTACCTAGTCCCCTTCTTGTATAGCTCGTGGTCGAAGTCTTTGTTGCTTTTCAAACCTCTTCTTGTTCTTGATCCTTGCAGTCTTCAGCTTTTTCATGGTTGTCTCAATGTCTTCATGCCTTCTTTCTAATTGTCTAATGCACAGGGTCAGCAACTCTTCTCTATTCAAACCCTCTTCCCATGGTAGAACACTCCAAGTAGCAATAGTCTCCTCAATAGGCATGATTGGTTGTTGTCCATACATTAATTCAGTAGGCATATGCCCTGTAATTGCACTGTGAGTGGTCCTATGAACCCACAAAGCAAAGGGTAACAATCTTGGCGACTCTTTCATCTTGCCCTTGCATGACTTTGCTAATGCTTTAATCATAGGTTGATGATCTCTTTCACTTTTGCCATTTGCTTTAGGATTATAGGCTGAAGTTAAAGCCAGCTTGATACCAAATTGTGAAAAGAAGTGATGAGCCTCATTTGCATCCAATTCTCCTCTATCTTCAACCACGTTGCCAACACAACCATACCTACAAAAAGACTTCTTCCAATAAGAATCTACAAACTTCTTGAGTAGTCTTTGTACTAAGAACTCAACCTTCCACTTTATTTGTCAAGTCTTCTTATGCAAGCACAAGATCATATTCCATAAACCTTTAGACATAGTAACCAAATCAACTACCCACTTGTAATGCATAGACAATGGATAGGTTGGTTGCAACCCATCTCTGTGCTTTACCATGGAATACATGTGAGAGATGCTACATGATTTCACATAATGCTCCACATCTTTATACATGTTTTGCCATCAATACTTCTCTCTGACCTTGGAAAATGTGCCCCAAACTCCTCTATGTCCAACCCATAAGCTTTCATGAAACTCCTACATCACCTATCGTTGAGATATTGTATCTCCTAATACACGTACTAGAGCTCCTCTCTTTTTCTTTGCATGCCTCCATAAATATTGGTCTTTCAAGAAAAACCCATAAGCTTTTCTTTTAATCCTTTTGAATTCAGCTTTAGATCACTCATCCTTGTTTGTCATGAGGCTAAGATATTGGCCTCTATTTTTAGCCAATCATCCTCATACAACTCTTCCAAAAATCGTGTTCTTAATGAAGCATAACATTGATGATGGTTTCTCTCTACTGCCCATCTCTTCTTCATGGTTGTAAGTTCTTTTCTAATTACTACTGAAATCCTTGTTACAAGAGTTGTACTTGTAGTAACAACATTCTCATTCCCTGTTGTTATAAAGCCATTTTCAGCACCTACCACATCATCCTCTTCATCTTCAAACCTTGCTCATGAAAGCATGTCAACCATGGGGTTGTCTCTACCTGCAATATGCTAAAAATCAGGGTTAACTGACTTTATATATGCAATCAACTATAACATGGCAATATCAGGAGTTCAGCAATTTACTATCATGCTCAATAGAGGTAGACAATTAGTCTCTACCACTACATGTGCTCCCATAAAATACCCCCTATCATAGTTAAGGGTTGTCCCAAAGCTCTCTTTTGACCTGCGAATACCGCAATTGCCGTTCACTGAGGACCTTTTCTCCAAACCAAATGGCATACCTATTCCCATCAGCATAATCTTGGCCCACTTCCCAACCAATGCCAATTGGGCTTGTATCCACAGTGAGAATTATAGGCTACCCATTCTCATAATTTTCTCTCTTTAGTGTTGGAGCTAAAATCAATAAGCGTTTTAACTTCTAAACTGCTTTCGTATGATTTTCACCCCACCAAAACTTTTGCCCCTTTCTCAAGAGTTGATATAAACTTTCAGCCACATGACGAAAATGTGGAATCCATATCAAGTAAAAGATACATGCATCCAAAAATATTCTCACCTCGGATACATTCGAACATGTTTCTCTCATCCTACTTATGGCTTCAATCTTTACTGGTGAGGGATTTCTCCCATACAGTCCACATATGTGCCGAACAACTAATACTTCCTCTATTCCAAAAACAGACTTTTCTCTAGATAGAGTTAAATGCACTTCTTCACGATGGCTCAAAATCGTGTCACAATCAATAATATGATCACCCACACACATTCTACATCCTTGATTATTCAGCTCTTCATTCTTCTCATGGATATCATACCCTTTTATTGGCACATCATCAAGAAAGGGTAAGGTCGACTGAGAAATATACTCCCTCAAAACTTTATGCATAGCATTCACCATATGTACCACTCAATTGGTTGCTCCCTGTGGAAGCATACACATCCTAATAACCAATCCAAGCGGTGCCTTCATGGTGGTGATATTCTGGCTTTCCAATGCAAGCTAGAACTGATCATATCATGAATATAAATCTTTAATAGAGTAAATTGCCTTGCCTGCAAATTCATCCACTATCAGGCCTGATTCAACATTCCTTATGGTGAACTTATCAACTGGTTGTAGATCTTGTACAAACCTCAAAGAACCATTCTTCTTTGGAACAGTAAACCACTGATTGGAATATGGAGCTAAAGGGGGCTCCAAAATCCACATCATGATCTTCTTGTTCAGAAGCTCAAGTAGCTTAGACAAATATGCCCGAGGTACTAGAATAAGCTTTAAATTCCATGGCACATGAGGTACTGCAAATATCACCAAAGGTGCAACTATGATCAACACATCCAATTTCATTTGGCTGAAATGCAAAGGATTTCCCATGCCTTACCAACATCTCCAAGAAAGAAGCTATTTCTACAGGCAAAAGAAAGCTTGTATCACCAATTTTCAACTTTTGGAAAGTTTTAGCTGTAAATTTATGTTCTACTCCATGTGGATCCCGTAAACTAGGATGTCGAGTCACTTTTTCAGCCAACCCATCACTTTTAGGTGGTAAAGGCAAATCCATAGGCTTAACCTTCTTTGCAACTATTTTGTATTTTATGTCCACCCTTGCTTCAATCCTGTTTTGTAGCCCATATTGCAGCCCATAACATTCATGCTCATCAAACTCTTGAATGACTTCATACATCTCTAAAGTGTCGACAGAAGTAACCTCTTTTTCTGTCCTATTTTTAGCATTAATTGCTAGAGAAATTTTAGCCACCGTATCAACATCAACCACACCTGAAACTAACCTTTAAATACCTTCATTTGCAGTCATCAAACCATATATCTTCAGTTCTTTTTCAACCCATCCTACATATTTATTTTCAGCCCTGTACATGGTTGAAATATTCTTAAAACTGCCAAGACTACATGCTGTCCATTCCTGCAATCCAGACACAAAAATAGTTTTCCCCTTTCTTGGAGGCATAATTATCTTCTTAAATGCACTGCCATAGTCTCCACTTACAGCAGTGTTGTCTAAAAACCCTTAAACTCTTGTGCATTAGGTTGCATAGGATTATCTCGTAGCCTATCGCAATTGCAGGGATGATTTACACAAACAGTGAGAAATTGTACTGCCTTTGTATTGTCTTTAGTCCAAACCCGAGCATATAAAGAACCATCATCCAAGCATTTTGTTTCTAGCGTTGATTTAGAAATGTAGGGTTGCCCCAAAATCACCAGATATCTTCATAAATCCTACAGAAAAAATTCATCCCTATCATCTCCAATACTCACGGGTACATTCGAACAAGCCGCATAAAGATTCCCTGATGAATTGTTTACTATCCGCATGTGCCATCTCGGATCTACATCAATCGGCCAACCTCCATTGTCATACAAGTTGCCTGTCGCCATAACATGGATTTCGGAACCATGATCCAAGAGAGCTATGCAAGGCGTCTTTGTATCTCCCACTTTAACAATTGTTTTTGTTGTAGCACAAGCCCAATGCGTTCGTGAATAATGACTGCTTGGAAAACAATGAGCATCTTCTTCTTCATGCCTTGATGATGGACATCCCCATTAAATCTCCAATATGTTGCAAAGTAATAAATGTTTGTCTACCCTCTTCTCTAAATTTCAACATGGGTGGCCTATAGATATCATCATATGATGGTATGCGTATCACTCCTTTTGATACTCAAGTGATCAAATATCATTAGTTAGTATAACCATTTCAAAAAATGACTCATTATCAACATAAGAAAGCTGGTAATACCTGATTCTTGGCTTGAAGAAGTGTTAAGGCAAGCAATCTCAATGTCTTCCTTTCTTGCATTGTCTCTTGTGTCATCTTTAGTAACTTGTTTACCTATATATACATAGATTTAACCAAAGTTCACGATAATACAAGGTTATGAAAAATTTCAATAACACAAAAGAAAGTAATTAGATATTTTGTATCAATTTGGGTCACCAAATTTGTACAAGTTTTTGATCCTTAAAGTTGGTACCTACATCTTGACTTGAAGAAACATTATTGCGAGTAACCTCCTGATCTCCCTTTCTTACATTACCTCTTTTCCCACCTTTTGTTGTTCTTTAATCTATATTTATATATATACACACAATTACTCAAAGTTTAAAAATATGAATAACTATGAACATTTTAAATTAGACAAAGAGACTAATTAAAGCTAGTTAATCTCAAAATGAATCACCTAATAAAGCAAGATGTAAAATATGTACAAATTTTAATTTTCAAAGTTTAGTAGAAATAAAGACATATACATGTATCGTGATTTGAAGAGACATTAGGGCCAATGACCTCCTTAGCTTTCATTGTTCCATTATCTCTTGTACCATCATTTGTGATTTTGTTACCTTTATGTACACATAATAAACCAAAGTTTAGAAACATAAGAGACATTTGTAAAACATCAAAACACGCATTTGTAAAACATCAAAACATCAAAACACGCATACCTTTTTTGCCGTGTTCTTTACACCATCTGATAGTAAATTGAGCAGGTGAAAACAAGGAATTCATTGTTCATACTTTTATGGGCTCACCAACTTCTCCTTCTGGTTTGAAGCATCTTACAGACTTCCTGTTGAACAGTGCGCGAGGGAGACGAGGAACAGAGGAAGAGAGAAGAGAAGAGAGACACGAGACACCGGAAGTGGAACCCTAGAGGTGCATCAAGTGAGCACACATTAGCTGCAACATCAGCTCCTTAGCTAGAATAGATAAAACATTAAGTAGAATAAACATAATCTTGAACAGACGAATCAACTAAAAATAGACAAACAACAACTGGAAACAATGAAACATCAACTAGAACAACTCAACAGCTGGAATAATAATGAAACATCAGCTGGAACATTTCAACAGCTGAAATAAGAATGAAATAAAATATCATCCCATCAGCTCGAAACATTTCTTATAAACAAAGCGTGGAATAATTTCAACGCATTAGCTGTAATATAGATGAAATGATATGAAACGTAGCATGAAGAGCCAAAAATCAGCTGGAAGAAAGAAACATTTAGAATAATCAAATGATGAACAAAATACCGACAATCATCAGCAAGAGCTCATCAGTTTTCTTACTGCTGCTCAGAGCCCAAGCAAACATCTTGTTAGCCTGCTCTTTATCATTCTCAGTCTGTCATCTCCTGGTTGTGAGCTCCTGTCAGAGTCTGACAGGAGACAGAGGAGCTCTGTCAGTTTGTTTAGTGGCTGTCCTTGTCAGTCTGCAGCCTTTGGGAGTCATACAACCCATACTGGGCTGTTATTCTGCAGTCGGCCCAGTTTCTGGGCAGGTTGGCCAGATCTGGGCTAAAGTCGGCCAGATCTGGCTGGTCGGCCAAATCTGGCCAGGTCGGCCAAATCTGGCCAGGTCGGCCAGATTTGGCAGGTCGGCCAGTTTACTGGCCTGGGGGCTATGTATAGCAGTCCCCCCAGTCATTCCAGCATTGTACTCTGCAGGTTCAGCACTGTCTCTGTCATCTCCGTCTCCGGCATTGGTGCTGCCATTGCTTCCAGTCTGTTCTGGTGCCCTTACTGACGCTCCAAGCTGCGTGCAGGGACTGCTCTGTCCATTTCAGTGTATTCAGCATTCATCTCAGTCAGTGCAGACTTTCTTCCTTCATTCTCTGCTTTCTCTCTCCTCTCCTCTGTGTTCGTGTTCCTCTTCCGTTGCGCACTCTCACATGGTATCATCGCCTGATTGAGAGCACGGAGGACATACCCTCAAGAGTGAGATACCTTACTGCTGCTGCCATCTGATCAACAACTGCCAGGCGACTTCTTCAAGAGGCCTTTCAGCCTGCGTTTTCCTGTCCACGCTGTCTATAGAGACCGCCACGTCATCCAGCGACGCAGAAACCCTGCGTTTTCCACCAGGCTGTCCCTCCTTCTGCTAGGCGACCTCTCTACAGGCTGCGTTTTGTTGTTCTGCTGGTCGCTACCACTCCAAGCGGCACATTTCCTGCTGGCAACTTCTTTCCGGGCTGTTTCCTGGTGCTGGTGGTCTCTTTTCTGGTGATTGTCATCAGTTATCTTTGCGTTTTGCAGATCCAGGTGTTTGTAGGCATTCTCTGCCTACGTCTTGGTGGTTGGTGACCACATTGCTGGTCATATTTCGACATCGGCACAACTTTCTTTGGTATTTTGCAGATTGAAAGATGTCTTACCAGTTTTCAGGCTTTGATGACTCAGAGGATGAACTTCTTTCTCATCATTCCTCTGAGCGGAGGCGGGATTATCATGAGGTTCGACGTCGGGAAGAACCTCCTCGCACTCGTCCTTCTTCAATCCATGCATCTCAGAGGGTTCCATCTATCGCGAAGGTTTCTTCAGTGAAGACTGCTTCAGATGTGCGGATGCCTTCCTTGATTCCCTCTATTCAGGTGCCGATTCTCCCTTCCTTTCCGAAAGAAGATAAGTTGGATGGTTCCAACTACTCCCTCTGGTCATGCAAGGTGGCCTGCATCCTCGATACATTTGACTTGTTTCTTCACCCATCGACCGTCCCCCCGCAGATTCGTCCGATGGCACCTCTATGGACCGTGCAGCCTTATGGGATAGGCTCAACTCTCAAGCCCGTTCCTTTCTTTTTATGAGTCTCCATGATTATGTTCTTGTACATGTTCACAGGTTACAGACCGCGGCGGAAGTGTGGACAAAGCTTGCATCTTTGTATCAGCACAAGACATTTGCCCACAAGATTTCCTTGGAGAAGAAGTTGCAGATGCTCAGTCTTGATGATTCTCCTTCCATAAAGGAGCACATCACAAAGATGGAGGATATGCGAGGCGAGTTAGCCTCTCTTGGTCGTCTGATATCGTCTGAGGATATGGCGATGATTCTGTTGACTCAGCTACCATCACCCCGTTATGATGTCTTCTATACCAGCCTCATCACTTCGAGGACCCCTGAGACACTCCTATGGGAGGAGCTTTCCCCGCTGTCTTGGAGCATGACGAGCAACTCAAAGAGGTGGGAGCCAGTGGCACCACCAAGGCATTTACGGCCGGCACAGGTGGCGGCAAGAAGAAGAAACAAAAGAAGGAGAAGGCCAAGGACAAGAAGGAGGAGGACAAGAAGGATGCGAAGGAGAAGAAGCCCAAGTGTCCCCATTGTGGGAAGGGCACTCATCCCGAGGAGAAGTGTTGGCAGAAGTATCCCCATCTGAAGCCTAAGGAGAAAGACTCGAAGGCGGCCCCAGCCACAATAGAATCTGCGTTTGTGCATGTCTTTGTTGAGGAGGATACAGCCCTAGCTTCTACCACATAGGAGAAGCCTTGGCTCGTCGACACTGGAGCATTTTCACATATGACCTTCCGTCAAGATTGGCTTCAGGATCTTCGTTCCAGAGGGGGTACCGTCACCATTGGTGACAATTCTACAGTCCCTGTTCGAGGCGTGGGGACCTTACCTATGTTTTCTGACAGGCGGTCTTCCTCCGCCAAAGTTCTCTATGTCCCTGATTTGGGTTTTAATCTATTATCTGTGCATGGCCTTACTCAGCTAGGTACCCGAGTCATTTTTACACAGGATGCAGTCACAGTGAAGGATGCTTCTACAGGTGATGCTCTTTGGACAGGTACACAGGAGGGTGGGCTTTATACGCTCAGAGCCTTGGCTGCGCGGACTTCCCATGAGCTTGGGCTGCTTTGGCATGCTCGGTATGGTCATTTGAACCTCGATTCTCTTCCCGGGCTTCTAGGAGGAAGATGGTGGAGGGACTTCCTGATTTCCCTCCTCTTCACACTAATAGGTGGCCTACGGAAAGGTTGCTGGCCTATAGCATTTGTTAATTTTATGGCCTAGAAAAATTAATTTTGCCTCTAATAGGTGTAATAAATTAGCCATAGGACAAGGCAAAAACATAGTTAAATAGTCCATAAAGCTACATTATATCATGGGACTCAAATAATTCAACAATCCTACCAAGTTGAGAGAAAAGAAGAGACCAACCATGTTGAGTGAAGAAGTGGCTAGCTCACCTCACAAGTGCCAAGTTGGCCAATATGGTGTAGTAATTAGCCTTGGTAATCATCTAACTGCAGTTACATACTTTATGGATATAGAGATTCTCCAACAAAGGATGACTATCTCCATATTAGAACATATACACTACAAGATACATGCCTCATACCAACGTTCAAAGCGACGAAAATGTTCATAAAAAAATTTGCCCCTGTCGTCACAAAAAACATTGGTATTAGCGATGCCATAGAGCAGTCGCTATTATCGTCGCTATATGCATCGCTATTTGTGTCACTATCAGCATCGCATATGCGATACTAATAGCGACACAGTTAGCGAAGTATATAGCGATGATTTGCAACACTAACTGCGATACTAATACCGATGTGTGTAGTAAATTTGTGACGCTAATAGTAACGGTTAAAGGGGAAAAAAATTTGTGGCAGGGCAGCAAGCTACCATGCCACAAATAGCACTATGTGCTTTATTTGGGCCATACAAAAGAGTTATAGTCAAGTATACAATGCTCGTCTCCATGAAGGAAAAGTGTACTTGAATCTATAAGACTGATACATAAAATAAATATAAGATCACCTAATGAAAGCAACGGTACAATCATGGCAAGCTACAAAGGATGATAATAAGATAGTGTATGGAAAATGCCTACATAAATCACATGACAAAAAAAGAGGAGGATGTGCGCTCCACGGATCAAAGGGTGAGCTATAGATCCTCGCCATCTGAAAGCTCATCCCACTACAAAGGAGCATCAAACAAACTCTGCAAAAAAAAAACAAATACACATCAGTCCACCATAGAATAATGCATTTTAAAATTAGTAACTACGAACAAGAAAGATGAGTGACGTACTGGGCCACCGCATCCATACAATCAGTCGATCAATGCAGTGAGACCATGTCTCTCTACATATCAAGTCTCTAGGCCAATGGAATCACGGTTTGTAATGGAGTGCTATAAAGAAAAAAAATACAATTGTTAGTACAAGGGATATTGCAAAAAAATAAGTAACTAGAACAAAAGAAAAACTTACAAAGTCCTCTAGATAAGTCCTACGGCCACCACTCCCAAGATGATGGACCACTCGTGCCTCCAATCATGCCCTCGCCACCTCATGTGTTGTTGTCTCCAATGTCTTGGAGAATTTGTAGCCTCCTCCCTGAGTCGATGCCAATCATCTATGTCTAGCCACTCGAGCTTTGAAGCCCCACTCCTAAGTGCCTTGTACACGTCCGATCGTTTGTGTGACATGTACACATGCATGCACTCCATCATCCATCTTATGGAAAACCTATCTACTACTGCGGGTATCCGAAACTCCTCATCCAAGGATGCTACTATGTAGTCCTTGCTCCCCTCTGGTATGTTCTTCCAATTATCAAAGACGTGCTGCTGAAAAAATTATTGGCACAACTCTCTCATACGGGCCATCACTCTCCTCCCCTCATCATTCATGATGATGGCTTCAGTCCTATCATCTACAACGTATCCATATCCCTCTAGGATAAGCCTAAGATTAGCCCTCTCCCACCTACGACTATGCTCTTGGGTATATCTATGAGACCCTTACATGATCTGGTGTATCTACAAGGATAGTATCTCTTGAAGTAGCACTCATAGGTGTGTCATTTGCGAACGACTGAGCAAATGTTAGAGTGACTAGAGTAGATGTTCCCACCAGTGTGATAAATCCCATAGGTGACGTAGCACGACGAGATGGAGACACTACGTCGGTACCTCTACAACAACCACATGAGCCACGCTCTCTCGAGCCTACAAGAGAGCGAGGAGTAGCACCCGTATTCCGAGGCTCATGCCTACAGTACATAAAGTCTATTATGCTATACATGGGGACGAGGGAGTAGCTACCCTATGTCGGAGTGTTTTCCGTCCCATGGTATTGCACCGAACCACTACTACTACTAGTACTCGCCTTCTCAAACACACCAAAGGTGCACCTTTAACAAAATCTCTCTCTCTCTCTCTCTCTCTCTCTCTACTATCAGCACCACCACTACTACTACTATTACTACTCTCCTTCCCGAAACATCGAAAGCACCCAAGGTACACCTTTAACAATATATATATATATATATATATATATATATATATCTCTCTCTCTCTCTCTCTCTCTCTCTTCTACTACTACTATAAAAAAAAACAAGAAAAAAAAGTAATTAAAGAACTACTACTACCACTACCACTACCACTACCACTACCACTAGTACTAGTACTAGTACTACTACTACTACTGCTACCACTACAAACAAGAAAAGAAAAAATTAAAGAATTACTACTACTACTACTACTACTACCACTACAAGCAAGAAAAGAAGAGATTAAAGAATTACTACTAGTACAACAAACAAGAAAAGAAGAAATTAAAGAACAAGATCTTACCCTCTCTTTGTTTTTTATCCATTCATTCTCCTCTCTCCTTCCTCTCTCTCTCTTTCTCTCTTTCTTTATTATGTTTCATGTTTATTCCCTCTCTCTCTCTCGTTCTTTCTTTCTTTTTCTCTCTTCCTCTCCCTCTCTCATTTCCTCTCTTTCTCTCTCAATACACATCATTTTTAACAAAAACAAGCAAAATAAAAAGAGAAAAAACAAAAACAAACCAAGAGGGAGCAATGCACTCACCGCAAAGGTCCGAGGATGGATTCGGTAGCTCCTCTTCACGAAGGCGGCTTCTCTTCGCCCTTCGTGCAATTCCTCATCTTCTTCGCAAATGGCAGCAGCAGTGGCAATGAGAAACTCTCCTTCTCCCTCTTTCTCTCTTTCTCTCCCTCTCCCTCTCAAACGCAAGATGCAATTCACTCTCTCTTTTCCTCCCTCTTTCGCTCTTTTGTGCAAAATGCCGCGCTTCGCATTTTTTCATTTGAGTACCATCGCTATTTACGTCACACTTGCGACTCAAATAACAACGCCGCTGATTTGCGTCGAAAATGATGGTCACTATTATCCTATATCCTTGTAGTGATAGATTACCATAGTAGTCTATGTGGGTCTTTGTCCATCCAACCAAACATGCAAGTGTAGTAGCTACTAGGATCATGAGTTGCATAGTGGTATTTGCTAATATAAGGGGCCTAATGAATGCCATGCCACAATGTGTGCTATTAAAACATGCAAAAGGAGCTACCATTGTTGGTCTTTTATCTAGGAAATCTAACCGACATAGAAGCCACATACCGGTGGCAAATACACTTCCGTTATTGTATGGGTGTTAAGCTTTTAGTTCTTGCATTCAAGCTTTTAGTTACTTGCCAAAGGATATGTCGTAGTGAGGAGGTCTCGCTTGTGTATGCGTTTGCTTTTACATTCTCATATACACTACACACAAGGGCAAGTAAAATATGTCTTAAAGGATCTCATTAGCATATGATAATGTGGTGCTACTTTTCTTGTTCACTCGTAAATATGATATTATAAAGAAAATTTCATAGTTATCATCATTCTAATGCATCATCTTCAAGGAAAAAGATATCTAATTAGTCTACAATGCAAATATCTCTATAAAACAAGTTTATTAAGCTTGTTTCACTTTCCCAAATGCACACATGGTTGATGTTCACAAAAGTTAACTACCTCCTTATTTGTTTTCAAATAACCTTGTTTGTGTAGTGTAATAGAGTTGCATTACAATCAATAAGTACTTTACTATTTTAGAAGATGCCTGCTTGCAAGCGTTAAACTTAGCTATAGAAATCTTTTGAACTTCTTTTAAACATCCTTGATAACTATTTTGTTAGTACGCATGTATGAGTACATATCCCTATATGCACAAATATTTGGAAAGGTTATATCTTTAACATCCATACATATGCATGTCTACACACACATATAAATATGTACGCATGTGTAACTTACACATATATTGCCCATTCCCTCGAGGCAGTTAGTCTAGAATATATGTGTAACTTACACATGTATTGCCCATTCCCTCGAGGCGGTTAGTCTAGAATATATGTGTAACTTACACATGTATTGCCCATTCCCTCGAGGCGGTTAGTCTAGAATATATGTATGTATCACATGGGTTCAAAATAAAGTGCTTTTAACAATACTATTTTTATACATTTTTTATATATAGAAGGGTGTCATATAAAAAGAGTTACTTATAGATTTAATAAATAAGGGTTGTGTTCTATTTTCGAGTGTGCACTTATAAAAAATCATCTATATAACGTGTGTTGAAGGGGTACTAATAAGTACCCTTTCTCTACGTGCTATAAGGCTATAAAATGACCCCTTTTACTTTACTAAAATTAGGGGTTTTTTCAAACAATAATTGAAAAAATCCCTTTGTAAAAATAATCCTAAAAATGTTACTAAGTAAAATACAAATTCCTTTGAATTCACATGGTACCTTACATGTTCTATTAAGTGAACTCCCTCAGTTTTATCCAAGAAAAATTCATCGATAAGGTTATCTATAAACAAGCCTTGAATGCATGTGATACAGAGGATATATATGTAGTGAATCCCTCAAGCCCATCCTCCACTTGCACATATCTATGCACACGTGTACACACACATAGATAGAGTTGTTGAGAAAATTCCTAAACCAAATCAAATATATATAATATAACATGATATATAAATTTTTAAGAGATCTTTATGTATATCTTACTATTAACTTGTGAAATAAAAACTTAAGACTGAGCAAAATAAGAACTTGATATGTGGTATTTCTTAAGATCTATCCAAATTTCTCTATTATTTTAGCACCTTTATAACTATTCCTATGTAAATTTCCGGTGTGGTTATTATATCTGAACTAAGCCTCCACTTTTACATTGGTAGGCCCTTATGATTACATCACCTTGTTACATTGTAGAATATTGTTGCCCATAAGAATAGAACACTTGACCTTGGGTTTATTACAACACATTACAAGAATAGCATTAGTTTATCCTACCAATCATATTATTAGATGGGTTAATGATATAAATATGAAAATCCCCAAGCTCACACCTTGTAGCGGCCATTTGCCATAGACGGGCCACGCTCATGAAAACATGTTTTGTATCCGTTTTGGAAAAACATCGTAGACGTTGGAAAACTTCAATAAACTACCCGTGTCACACGAAAGCCGATGAGAAACGATTAACGACCAAGTCGTAGGCCGGAGCGACTGGAAGCATTCCATGAACGAGTGAAGGACGACTTCATATGTATTTTACATAAGATAAATACTTTTTGCATACAACTTAGTTGAAACGTAGAGTCTCTTATTTTAATGTTATGCAGGCCGGATAAAACCTGCTGTGCGACGAAAAACCTCCACGCGTGATTGGATCCACAAGAGCATGAAGGACCTGGTAAACAAGCTCATGACCTGGTATACGGACGATTATCCACGCATCTAGCTCGTACTACTTATATGGAATCGAAGGCTCGATCTTCCCACCATTCGATCACCGGCGCAGCAGTTGTTCATTCCTAGACGTTAGAAACCCCCATTTGTGCTTGCTGAAAAGCGTGATCTGTTTATACAGTATTCACTGATCGGAAGAGGTTAACTAGATACTAGAGAACCATTCGGACCCCTGCTTTCTCATATCTACCGTCCTGCACTCACCATACGCAATACTGTATCCATGGCATCATCACTAAAGCTTGCTATGCTAATTGTAGCTATCACGTTGGCGCAGCAGCTCGTCGACCCGATAACTCGCACTGAGGCGGCGGATGAGGACCCCTTGCAGGACTTCTGCGTGGCTGATCAGTGGGCGCAGGCGGCCGGAATCACAACCGTGAACGGTCTGCTGTGCAAGAATCTCCAACAAGTGGAGGCCAAGGACTTCGCCTCTCCTCTGCTTCGCCAGCAAGGCCAGTTTAACAAGGCGCTCGGCTCCGCTGTGCAGCTGGCGTCGGCCCTCACCTTCCCTGGACTCAACACCCAAGGCCTGTCCGTGGCCCGCATCGACTTCGCGCCCAATGGTGGGCTTAACCCTCCACACGTCCACCCGCGTGCCACCGAGGTTCTCTTCCTTGCCGAGGGCACGCTTGTGGTAGGCTTCGTCTCCACCACCAACAACACCCTCTTCCAGCAGACCCTGTACAAGGGCGATCTCTTCGTCTTTCCCCGCGGTCTCGTCCACTTCCAGATCAACCCGGACAAGAAGAAGCCTGCCCTCGCTATCTCCGCGCTCAACAGCCAGAACCCGGGCACCTCCCAGGTCGCCCCCGCTCTGTTCGCCGCCAAGCCTCCGCTGCCCGAGGACGTGCTCCAGACCGCCTTCGCCATCGACAAGGACGAGGTTTATAGCGTCATTAAAAGCGTCGCCACCACACTGCCGTGATCATGTTAATTCGTGTCACACCCTCTCGACACATCGTTGCTACACAGTCGAGGTTTACAACCTCATTAAGAGTCGCTACCACACTTTTGGAAATCATTAAAAGTAATCCATCGATCGAGAGGTCACAAAAACATCCTGATATATGTCGCACTGTGTTAACACATTATTGCTATACAAATCAATATGCTTAGGCATTATTCTTAAAGAATCCATATTGTTGCCATTACCTTTCTTCAATACTGTGCCTTATTTTTACACACAACACTTACAAATTTGAGAATCATAAAAAATAAACCATCAAGAAGTCACAAAAATATGAGGTTTCATGTTCCATGCTTCCTAAGTTTGTTTATGAAAAAATTTATCGAAATGGGAAGCACTAATAACGTTACGCAAGAAAAACCCTTCTATGCAATATAGTTATCATAAATATCACAATAATCACTATTATTACTACCTTATGGAAATTTTAAACTTCCCTACTACTACTATCGCTACTGCTACTACTACCACTACTATGATTGTGACTACTACTTTGATTTCTCCTTCTGCTTTGCTACTATTAGTATTATTTGTGCTACAGCCACTAGATTAGGTGTCACTAGCCAATGTGGCACATATCAAGTCTTTATGTTAGCGAGCATAATTTCACCATATAGAAAAGACAGACACATTCAAACAATAAAGGCAATTATAATTGTATGGAATAAATGCACTAATGCATATTTAACTTTGTTGCTTCCTCAAGGATTCCTTTATTGAACATGTAAGATACTACATAAGTTCAAAAGAAAGGGTATTATATTTCGTAAAATTTACAGGATTATATTTAAAATTTAGATTTTTAATTGATAATTTTAAAAAAGCTATAAGTTTACTAAAGTAAAAGGAGTCGTTTTAAGGTCTTATAGCATATAAAGAAAGTGTATTTCTTAATATCCTTTGAATGCACATTATATAGATGATTACTTATAGGTAAACCCCCCCCCCCCCCCCCCCCCCCCCAGGCTACTTCACACTCTAAAACCAACTCTAAGAAAATGGAGAAAATAATGAAAGAGTGCAAGAAAACAAAAGACTTGATTGAAGCTTGATTGTATTCATTGTTGTACAAGTAGTGTTTATATACAAGCGTGCCTCATAAAGAGGTCAATGTGGAAGGTGGGCAGTTAGTGGAAAACGATATGCACTTGGTATGTGCTACATGATAAGATGATCATAAATGAGAAGAGTTTGAATAGATAATATTTGTTGACTTTGGAAGGCTTACATAAGATATTTGAATATTCTTCCAACATCCCCCCTTAAATGGAGAAAAGAGGCAGATTTAAAAATGATTGCAAGGAAATGAGTTATTACTTTATATCCCCCTACAAAAAGGAACGTGTATTCTATGTGTGTACATGGGATGACGTTCATGTGGTGTGGTGTGTGTGATGTGTTTATGTGTTAATGTGGGTGGTGGGGTATGAGTGTGTTTGTGTATTTATGTGGTAAGGGCAATGGAAACTTGTGGTGGGAAGAGGTTGGAGGATGATAGTGGCTACTTGAGATAGCGGATGGGTGGCTTGTGGCATGTAGCATGGAGGAGGTGGATAAGAGAAGTAGGCACTAGTCATGGTGGAGATTGAGGGAGGTGAAGATGGGTATGGGGAGAACGATGGTGACTGGCAATAGTGGCAAGGGGGAGCCATAGGAGATGATGTTGAGTGGTAAAAGAAGGACACTATGGAGGGCCTGGTAGCCATTCAACGACCATTAGGCCACCAATTGAGTTGTTGGCAGGGTGGTGGAGAATGCTAAGTGACAAAGATGGAGAAGAGTGGGGAGTGTGGCATTGGCACCATGGTAGGAGTGGCCAACTAGAATGGAAAATGGGAAGGTAACATGGATGATGGTAGGAGGATAAGATATGTAGGGGAAGGCCTTGGCTGTGAGGTTGTAGGCCACATGCAAGTGGTAGGAAAGATGGGATGCATGGACAGCGAGTTGTCGACATGGCAGGCAAGGAGATATGAATAGGCTAGTGGATAGAGAAGGTTGATTGATGCTCTCTTACACATGTAAGCACAAGGCCACAACTAGTAGCAATGGCAAGAGTGTGGTGGGTGTGGCCATAGGGAGGTGGCAAGTGATGAGATAGTGATGTCCAGAGGGAGGTCAAGGAAGGCATGAAGAGCAAGAGGCAATGTTGGTGCATAAAAGCAAGTGGCACGACGGCATGATAAAGGATAGGATGATGGGTGGAGTCATATGTGGGAGCTAGGAGCAGTGTTAGAGCGTTTGGGGTCGAAATTCTACCATGGGGGTAAGAGACAATAGGGTGAAGGGAGATTCAAGGAGAGGATTAGATGAAAGAGAAGGAGCTCAAAGAAATAGAAGATGTAGAAGAATACTCACAGAGATGAAGCCTCTCAGTTTATTTCTCCATTATGAGAATATAAATCTTTTGTAGACAAAAAAGTACATTAAAAAATACCTTCCTCTATGCTGCTCAAACCGCCAATCTGATGCCTCCATTGGCTCTGAAAGGGGGGTAAAATAGTGTTAACGGTATTTTGAGAAGGCTGCAGAAAGCGCAAGTGCTGGATACTATTTTTTGGTGGATTACTATTTTGTGGAGCTTCATTGTATTACTTTGGGCACTTGTGTATTACTTTTTACTCATGGACATCATCAGACTATTATGGTTGTATTATTTTGTGAGAGCCGGGCTCACTCCTGTGCACATTGTATTTATCACCCGTAGTTGTATTTGTCGCACCCACATGTGTTGCGTGGGTTGCGCACATGTAATTGTGATTAGAATAGTGTAGGCTTGGTCTATTTAGGCTAAGGTTCAAGTATGTTTCAAGGATTGACCGGCCTAAAGCCCACTATGTGGGTAGGATGCCCAAAGAGGGTGCAAACCCTAATTCACAGTTGTGGAAACCCTAAACGCAAAAGGGGCGCAAACCCTAACCCTAACCCTAAAAGAGAGGGGCCCAACCCTAACCCTAATTCTATGTCTATATAAGGGTGGGAGGTCTCAGTTGTATTGACCCTTTGGCACATTCATGCTGCGGAAGCTCTGTCAGTGCAACCATTCAATCTTTCTATTCTATCATCTTGCTTCCATTGTGTTGAGAGTGACTGAGAGGGAGAGAGTGAGAGGTGTGTTGAGCGAGGGACTGAGGGAAGGTGAAGCTCTTCGTCGTCTTCTTGTTTTTCTCGTCGTCTCTACTAGCTTTTCGACTCGTTGGTGTGCTTGGTGGTGGATGCGAAGAAGCGACGGCATCGGATCGTGTTGATCGTGGTCATGGAACTATCTTCGAGCCTTTGAAAGGTAAGTTAGGTGAGTTCACTACAACTCGAGCTAGTCTTGTGTTCTTGCTTCCTTGGGTTGGAGAGGAGAATGCTTGGTTAGTTAGAGTGGAGCGTGAGAGACAAGGTGAGAGATTGTCGCCAACGTGAGTTGCAGCTTCTGAAAGAATAGAAGTCCATCCAAAGTCCCGACTGTTGGTGCGTTTGCCTTAACATTTTGGTTCCGTTGCCGGGACCTAGGATGGTGCAACCGCCGAGGTTCTCACACTCCCACCGTGTGGCGGAACAGGAGGCTTGTGCATGGGCGTGGATAGGATCGATGTGGTTCTGATCGTCCGTGTTTGTGGCTAGCTTCCGAAACCCATGCGGCTAGGTTAGGAAGGGCCAAATCGGAAGGAACCGGTTTGTTGGATTGAGATTGGAATAGGGTAGAATAGAAGAAAACACAAACCATAAACTCAAAAACACAAAAACACAAGAAAACACAAAACTCAAAACTCAAAACTCAAAACTCAAAGCGCTCTTCTTGTTGTTGGACATCTTGTGTGGGAACGTTGGGAGATGAGGGTTTATCGTTCTTGCTTTTATCATTGGTTACATACATGTTTATGGCTGAGATCTAACCAAATATACTGCTTGCCTTTGTACTCGTCTTCTAAAGTTCTTGGCTTGTGAGGTAGAGGAAGGAGAAAGCAAAGAAGGCCAAGAAGAAGTAGATAGAATATGGTTGGGAAGAAGAAGAGATAGATGAAAAAAAGGGTGAAATAGAGAAAAAGGAAGGGCAAGAGGTAGTGAGGAAGAGAGCTAGAAGAAGAAGAGTAAGAAGAAGAGAAGAAGAATAGAAGAAGAAGAAGAAGAAGAAGAAGAAGAAGAAGAAGAAGAAGAAGAAGAAGATGCAAGGAATGAAATAGAAGAACGATAGAAGAAGAAGAAGAAGAGGAGGATAGAAAAACAAGAGAAGAAGAAAGTAAGAAGGAGTGAGGAAGAAGAATAAGAGAAGTGGAAGAAAGAGGGGAAGAAGGTGAGGTAGATGAAGGGAAAAAGAGGTGTAAGTAGGAGGTGAAGGGGATAGAAGAAGAGAAGTGTTCCAAGAGTAAGAAGAAGAAGGTGAATAAGAAGAATAAGAAGAAGGGGATAGAAGAAGAGAAGTGTTCCAAGAGTAAGAAGAAGAAGGTGAATAAGAAGAATAAGAAGAAGGGGATAGAAGAAGATAAGAGTACGAAGAAGAGGAAGTGTAGGAGAATATGAGAAGTTGAGGAAGAAGACTAGGAGAGAAGGGAAGTGGAAGCAGTTGAGAAGGAGAAGCGGATTAACGAGAATAAGTAGGGAAGTCGGCCAGAAGGGTCGGTAGGGGAATAGGAAAGAGATATATATATATTCTTTCTCTCTCTCTCTCTCTCTCTCTCTCTCAGTGTTTGTGTTTGCAGGTTGGCTCCTTGCTACTGGCATTCAGCATCATATTCACACATGTCATAAGCCTAGTCGACACTGCAGTTGTTTGCGTTTATGGCCACATGGCGAGCAGTCGTGTGCTGAGTGCTTCCTGTTGCCATTGTGGAATGTGGGTGGGGCGCTCCCAGCTTTGAACGCCGGTTGGACGTCAACTATAGGGTGGCTGTAAGGCGACGTGTGCTTCAAGACGTGGGCAGCATCTACTGCAGTCGACGAGAGCTCTGATGGGGCGGTGTCCTTTTCTCTTGTAGCTGCAGCCGCTAGGTGACGGACGACTGCCACGTGAGCTGTAGTGTAAAGCTGGAGGGGCGGCAGCTTCTTCTGGCTGGCGACTGCAGTTCAACTGCAGGTGGCGAGGCGGAACATCACGCAATAGGGGTGGCAGCTTGACGGCGTTTCTCTCTCTCTCTCTCTCTCTCTCTCTTAGTGCGTTCCGGCAGGTCACGCCTCTCTCTCTCTCTACCTCTCTCTCTTTCGTTTTCTGTTTTTTTTTTTAAAGCTTCTTTTTCTTATATTTAAGAGCACGTTCATCACCTCATTCGCACCACCTAGGTCATACTCATTCGCACCACCTAGGTCACACTCATTCGCACCACCTCCTTCGCACCACCTAGGTCATACTCATTCGCACCACTTCATTCGCATTCGCACCACCTCATTCGCACCACCTAGGTCACACTCATTCGCACCACCTTATTCGCATTCCCACCACCTCATTCGCACCACCTAGGTCATACTCATTCACACAACCTCATTCGCATTCGCACCACCTCATTCGCACCACCTAGGTCATACTCATTCGCACCACCTCATTCGCATTCGCACCACCTAGGTCATACTCATTCGCACCACCTCATTTGCATTCGCACCACCTCATTCGCACCACCTAGGTCACACTCATTCGCACCACCTCATTCGCATTCGCACCACCTAGGTCATACTCATTCGCACCACCTCATTCGCACCACCTAGGTCACACTCATTCGCACCACCTCATTCGCATTCGCACCACCTCATTCGCACCACCTAGGTCATACTCATTCGCACCACCTCATTCGCATTCGCACCACCTCATTCGCACCACCTAGGTCATACTCATTTGCACCACCTCATTCGCACCTCATTCGCACCACCTAGGTCATACTCATTCGCACCACTTCATTCGCATTTGCACCACCTCATTCGCACCACCTAGGTCACACTCATTCGCACCACCTCATTCGCATTCCCACCACCTCATTCGCACCACCTAGGTCACACTCATTCGCACCACCTCATTCGCATTCGCACCACCTCATTCGCATTCGCGCCACCTCATTCGCACCACCTAGGTCATACTCATTCGCACCACCTCATTCGCATTCGCACCACCTCATTCGCACCACCTAGATCACACTTATTCGCACCACCTCATTCGCACCACCTAGATCACACTCATTCGCACCACCTCATTCGCATTCGCACCACCTAGGTCATACTCATTCGCACCACTTCATTTGCATTCGCACCACCTAGGTCACACTCATTCGCACCACCTCATTCGCACCACCTAGGTCACACTCATTCGCACCACCTAGGTCACACTCATTCGCACCACCTCATTCGCATTCACACCACCTCATTTGCACCACCTAGGTCATACTCATTCGCACAACTTCATTCGCATTCGCACCACCTCATTCGCACCACCTAGGTCACACTCATTCGCACCACCTCATTCGCATTCGCACCACCTCATTCGCATTCGCACCACCTCATTCGCACCACCTAGGTCACACTCATTCGCACCACCTAGGTCACACTCATTCGCACCACTTAGGTCACACTCATTCGCACCACCTCATTTACATTCGCACCACCTTATTCGCACCACCTAGGTCATACTCATTCGCACCACCTCATTCGCACCCACCTAGCACCTTATTCACTCGCACCACCTCTTATCACTCACTAGTACCACCCCAATCCTAATCCCTCACAAACCCTAATTATCACTTGCACCAATCACCCCTCACTTATACTCCTCTCTCACTAATCCCCCACTTACTTCTCCACACTCATCTCTCACTCATCCCTACTCACTCATCCTCTCTTAACTCTCACTGACATTCCCACCCATAGTCTCTTAACCTATGCCTTAAGCTTCACTCCTACTTGTTTTACTCACATTCTAAATTTGAACCTCTTGCTTTAAGTATTGGTATCAAGTGCCGTCCTTACTTGCCATATTGTCATCATGACCTGGTTGTGATACTTGGCGGAATTGCTTGTCCCCATGCACATTGTATTTGAAAGGAAGAAAGCTTGATTTCATACTTCATGTGTTTTTCTTTAAAAATGGAAACGATGAAGAGAATGTGTGTATTTGACCAATATTGAGAGAACCCTTCAGGTACTTTTCACTCCCACTCAACAACTCAACAAAACAACCAATTCGGACGTTCTGAAACATTTGAACCATCATTCACTGAGGACCATTGCTAAGACCTAGGTTAACCTCTCATTGATTTAGTTGTATGCGCTTGCAAAACGGCAAGGTGATCCTCTCTCCTCCTAGGGAGCGGAGCCCTAGCCCCGAGACTCTTACTGTCCCAACAACCTTCACAATGGATGAAGCAACATTTTTAAACTCTCTTCCACAAGATGTCCGAGAGTCCTTGGATAGCTACCAAATAGCTGCACGCTTTGATCGTGCTCGACTCTCCCCAGCAGACCTTGAGGAAAAACTCATGATCCTCAAAGACCAAGGAACTAGTACTTTTAGCAAGATCCTCGAACACACCATGGACACAAAGCAAGAACTTTTGAACATGAAAACCGAACTGGATGGGATCAAGCACATGTTGCTGAATGCTGGAACATCAAGATCATCCACTAATACTTTAACGGACCTCGTCCAACGCAGGCTCTTTGATCATACCGACTTGCTCACTGTGGGAGCTCACATGGCTCAAACACTGCTTACTGGGATGGGTAATACACCTGCCCAACGAGACCAAGCCAAAGTTCCCCTAGTGGCCAAGCAAATTGATAAGTATCGTGCTGGCGACGACCCATACAGCTTCATAGAGCAATTTGAGCAAGTTTGCGAGGCCAATAACCTTATAGGCGATGCCAAGTAGGCTCAAGCCTTTGGGCTTTGCATGGGCGAGAAGGGTCGTACTTGGTTTACTGGCCTCGATCCAGCTGAGAAGGCTTCCTTCGCAGCTCTTAAGACTCTCTTCATAAAGCGATTTGCCAAGGCAGGCTACGGGGACAATTTAATTGTCCGACTCATGAATATTGAACAACACGACGAAGAGAGCATGAGAGACTATGTGTCTCGATTAAAAGGCCTCTACAAGAGAATCCCACTAGCTGAAAAACCAGTTGCTAAAGCAGTCATGAAGGCTTTCATCAAGGGTATCCGTGATGAAAAGATCTATGAGGCACTGGCTAGCAATTCCGTGCTAGATCGAGCAAATCTCAATGGAGTCTTAGATGAAGCAATCCGCATAGAAGACCTACACAAGGAGAGAACTCGCGACAAGAAAGGAAAAAGCCTAGAATTTGAATCCCAATCTAGTAGAGACAAACTTGAGATAGGAAACACCCAGACTCAGCATCTCATGGCTGATGTGATGAAACAACAGCAAGAGCTCTTAAAAATGATCGACTCATTCAGGCAGCCTCGACCGTACCGACAAAAGGTGTAGTGCATACATTGCGGCGGTGATCACTTGCCATCCGAATGCTCTCGATAGAGTAGGACCTGCACAAATTGTGGGCGGTTTGGTCACGAAGCTTCTACTTGTAGAGCACCTTGGCGGCTTCCCTATGCTGCACCCTACGCAAATTGTGGGTTTCCATACCCCAGACCTCAGCAGATGGCTCTTCCTGCTCCTCCTAACCATAGACCTGTAGCTCCTCGAGCTGACATTAACCCATCCAGCATCCCACGGCCTCCGGGCCCTATCATAACTCACCCACCTAGTGATCCCCGTGTCCACTATGTTGAAGAGCCTATTGAGGACGATGATTATACCAACCCATTTGTCTCTTATGATGAAGAAGGAAATGTGGTGCTCATGGACTATAGACCAATCCCGATCATGATGTTGGGACGGGGTCGAGGGCGCGGCTTGATACAACCCCGCGAGACTCTTGCCTGCTGGACTTGTGGCCAACCTGGTCACATCTCCACACGTTGCCCGCAAAAACAAGAACAATCAAAGGAGAACGAATCTGATCAAAGGTGTCCTGAGTGTGGAATCACTCACAAGTATTCCGATTGCCCGAAGCGGAAAGCTAGCTCTAGCAAAGCTATTGTTCCCACTGTTCCCTTGACTCTCTTTGCAGTAGAAATGCTGAAAGATGAGGATGTGATTCCCATTCCGATTAATGCCATTACCCGAGCACAAGCTAAGCAGGGTGGCGTCAGTATCCCTGGCCCATCTCTAGCTACTGGCTCTATCATTGGAAAGAAGAATGCAAAGAAGAAAACTAAGCGTGCTGCTCTCAAAATCAAGAGTGACGGGGTGACTTCAGTTCCCGCAGTTGCCTCGAGTGCTGAGCAAGCCATGTCTGCTCCACACACAGAAATGGTTGCTTCAGCCAAAGTAGGTGAATACCCCGATCCTGAGCATCAACTTAAGTTGATTAGCAAAGTAAAGAATTGGGTGGAAGAGGCTCAAGCTGAGATTAGGGCTGAAGAAGCCAAGGATAATTTGCAACCACATGGCATCAATAGCATACTTCCCTTGGCCTCAACAATTGGCCCTAACACCTTTGGACGACCCGCTACCGACCTTGGTGCACAACCACTTGCCCAAGGTCAGCCAAGGAAGTTACAGTATCAGGAAGTAGGCCTTGGGTTGCTAGCTGCCTTAGCCTCTACCGGTGTTTCCATCCCATTGGGCATGCTCTTCAAGAACAATCCTACCATTTGGACAACATTCAAGACTTGGATTGATGGAAGCACCGAGACCCAGCCTATTGAGAACGACCCCCAACATCCATTGCCTCGCTCCCCTCCTACCCCCGTCCTCGGAGCTCTTGGAGTTGCTACATTCTGGGAGGGTGTTGAACAACATGCAGTACTCCCTGTGGAAGCACTTGGTGATTCCACGAGAAGAGGCATTATCGATACTGGAGCTGGTGTCAGCATCGTGAATCAAGCAGTACTTAAGACGTGGGGCAACCCTCCAATTGAGCCTGTCCACTTTAATCTCACCGTCGCCGATGGTTCTAAGGTCCGACCCTTGGGCGTGTTGAAGGACTGGCCGGTGAAGATCGCTAGTGTTAAGTTCTGTGTCACATTTGTAGTCATGAAAGGCATTGACTATGACCTATTGCTTGGCCGACCCTGGATGCGTAATGCACGACTCATTGAAGATTGGGGCAATGGTCTAGTCTTTTTAGGAAATCGTACTAAGGCTGTACACATTGAAATGGATAGCTGGAAGATTACCTCAGTCGACCTAGATGCTATCTCCAGCCTGTTGCGTGGTGACACCATCTGTCCCCCAACCCAGAAGCCCTTAAACAAATATATTCCATGTCCGGAAGATGAGCAGGACTGGCTTCATATTCTTGCTACCTTGGAGTTTCCCTTCACGGAAGAAGGAGAGTACAAATAAGCTAACGAACATTTGAGTCGACATAGACTTAAGGAAGCCCCTGTAAACAAGCTCGATATTCCTGATGAACTTCCTTCTATGCCGTTGTTGATGATGCATGCTGGACCATCATGCACATCTAAGCCAAAAGGTTTCCGTGTACCTACTAATCGCCTTGAGCTCCGTAAACTCCTCTTTTCATGGAGACCAGCCTTCAAGAATGTGGCTGAGGATAACCTACTGATCTTTGAAGAGCTTTTAACGTGTCCCGTATGGCATTGGACTGAACTTCATCAAGTTTTGTTCGATTATCATAATAACCTTTTTGTCTCCATGATGCCTCCGGATGACTCGGACACAGAAGAGGATGGTGACTTTGAAGATGACCCGACTGAGTATGCAAGTGATACCGATTTTGATGTAGACTATGACTCTGATGGAAGAACCATTGAGAAAATGACAGTTGACCAAAAACCCTCCAAAAGCCCCACTTTTCACATTGATGCTGGCCTGGTCCGTGTTAAATCCAATTTAGAATGGTTGGAATACTTGCAAGCCATGGACTATGCACAGCTGGAATCCTATACTTTTGACCCCACTTCCAACCCTGATCTGTTTACTACCGAGCCCTCAGACAACCTCCCTTTTGATGCTCCACCGACGTCAGAGGAGTCTGATTCTGAGTCCGATGCTAGTACCGACTCTGATCCTGAAATCCCTCAGCCCACCCCAGCTGCACGCTCTAAGATGAACTTTCCGGTTCACTTGAGAAGGATGCATCTTAAGAAAGCTCCGAAGAACCCTGACTCTGACACAGGCTCTCAACGTAAGCCCCAAGATCTCCCTAAACGCTTTACTCGATTCAAGAAAGGGGATCGGATTGTCATTATGCTTGGTGCCAAACGCCAGGGTGCAACTAGTGAGTCTATTGAAGGCCCTGCAAAAGTAAAGGAAGTTGACCTTGCTGAGGAAGGGGAATCGCCTAAACCCGCCTTTATCGCTGAGGATTTACGCAAGGAAGATGAGGAGGCGCTCATCCAGTTGCTCAAGGAGTTTCGAAACGTGTTTGCCTGGAACTACACAGATTTCAAAGGAGTGCCACCTCAGGTACTTACTCACACTATTCCCATGCGGCCCGATGCTAAACCTGTCAAACAGAGGCCCTATCCCATGAATCCTCGCTATGCTCAGCATGTGAAGGAGGAATTGGACAAATTGCAGAAAGTAGGATTCATTTATGAGATTGAGCATACTGACTGGGTATCACCCATTGTCGTGGTCCTAAAAAAGAATGGCAAAATTCGAGTATGTGTCAACTATAAGAAGGTCAATGCAGCGACCAAACGCGATCACTATCCATTGCCCTATACAGATTACATGATTGAGAGAGTGGCCGGGAAGGAGACTTATAGCTTCCTTGATGGATTCTCTGGATACAATCAAGTTCAGGTTCACCCAGATGACCCTCATAAGACTTCTTTTGCCACTGAGTGGGGCGTATTTGCTTATATTGTCATGCCATTTGGGCTGACCAATGCACCCACCACCTTTCAATGCTTGATATGCACCATCTTTAAAGACGTGTTGCGTAAGTGGCTTGAAGTCAATGTTGACGACCTTTGTGTCCACACCAGTTGGGACGAGCACTTAGCCAAACTTCGCTTTGTCTTTGAACGATGTCGGCAGTATCAGCTTTCTCTAAATCCCCTGAAATGTCAATTCTGGGTCACGCATGGCATCATTCTAGGACATGTTGTGTCCAAGAATGGCATTGCCACTAATACAGCCAAGATCAAGGTTATTATGGAGCTTCCACCTCCCACCAATCCGAAGGGTATTCAATGCTTTCTTGGGCATACTGGCTATTATCGCCGCTTTGTTCTAAACTATGCTGCCATTGCCAGGCCACTTTATAAGCTTTTGGTTGTGTGGGCATGGACTGCTGAATGCCAGGATGCCTATGAGGCCCTGAAGAAGACTCTTGTCTCTGCACCCATTTTACGAGCCCCAGATTGGACAATCACATTCCATGTTCATATTGATGCATCCAAAATTGCCATTGGAGCTGTTTTGTGCCAACCTGGTGAACATAACATGGACTTTCCAGTAAGCTTTGCAAGCAGGCAACTTACTGAGACTGAGATGAATTATTCCACCACTGAACGGAAAGGTTTAGCAATGGTTTATGCAGTTAAGAAGTTTTGGCATTATTTGCTTGCCACTCCCTTCACATTTTTTGTTGATCATCAAGCTCTACTTTATCTTGTGAACAAGCCATGTGCCACAGGCAGAATTGCACGGTGGTTGTTGTTGTTGCTTGAGTTTGATTTCTCTGTGGTTGTGCGGAAAGGGAAGCAGCATTACATGGTTGATCACATGTCTCGATTAACCAGTGGAGAAAAGGCTACAGGAGTTGATGATAATTTACTCGATGCCCATTTATTTCGCCTTCAACAGGAGGCCCAACTGCTCAAGGCTGATCTTACACCTCATTGGCCCGATGATATTGTTGCTATTTTAGAGAATGGAATTCCTGAACGGCCCATTGAGAAAGCTCGTCTCACTCGCTTGTTGATTAAGACCCGACCCTACCAGATGATTGCTGGTCAACTTTATCGACTAGGGCAGGACAGTCTTCTTCGACGATGTGTTTGTGAACATGACCTGGAGCGTGTGCTTCAGAAAGCCCATGGCGGCATTGCTGGCGGACATTTTGATGGTCAGGCAACAGCACGTAAGGTCTTACAGGCCCAGTTGTGGTGGCCCACCTTGTTCAAGGATGCGACACGTTTTGTTAAGCATTGTGATGAGTGCCAGCGTACCAAACTTCCTATTCGCAAGGACAAGATGGAACTTTCACCTATCATTGCTAGACAACCTTTTGAAAAATGGGGGATTGACTTTGTAGGACCTATCACTCCAGCTGCTCAGTATTCACAAGCACGCCACATCATAGTCGCAACAGACTATATGACAAAATGGGCTCAGGCACGTGCCACCCGTAAGAATGATGCTCGTACAACAGCTAAATTCTTGTGGAAATAGGTGATCTCTCACTTTGGCTGCCCGATCGAGTTGGTTAGTGATCAGGGGACTCACTTTTTGAATGAAGTCATTGAGGATTTGCTCTCCACCTTTCTTATTATCCACCGCAAGTCATCTCCATATTATCCTCAGGCAAATGGCCAGGCTGAGTCCTCCAACAAGATTTTGCTTAATGTGTTGACCAAGACTGTTTCTGCTTCACGCTCTGATTGGGATAATAAGCTTATGGCTGCCCTTTGGGCTTACCGCACTGCCTTCAAGACTGCAACTGGCTAGACTCCATTTCGACTCACCTATGGTACTGACGCTGTTATGCCAGTTGAGTTTCTCATCCCTAGTCTTCGCATTGCAGTACAGGAGCGTTGGGAAGGCACTAGTGCTTGGACCAACCGCCTTGTGGAGTTGGAACGTCTCACCGAAACTCGCCTTTTGGCCACACATGCTCTCCTTGCTGAAAAGGCCCGACGTAAGGCCTGGTTTGATCGACATGTGCAATAGCGTTCATTTGATAAAGGTGACCTGGTGCTCTTGTATTCTCTTAAGGGCCATAAACAGAAATTGAAACTTCGCGGCCTAGGACCGTATCGCATTCGTCAAATTAGCAGGACGGGCAATGTTGAGCTTGAAACCCTAGAGGGGGAAGGCATAGGACATTTCAATGGTAGCCGCATTAAGAAGTATTACCCCCCAAACCATTATCTGCATGAACGCCCCATGCACCCTCCTGATGTTCCTGTCAATGGGGTCATGGTGGTTGAACAAACGGTATGAGCAACTTGAGCAGAAGGCAAATGCTCATAAGTTGGCTTCATCTAGCACCACACAGAATTCCTCTTCATTTTTTAATGTACGAGGTGTTTCCATTTCTTTACTTGACCCTGAGGATGACCTTGTCATTCCCCCGGCTTTCCTTCGAATCCAGTTGACTGCTGCCAAGCAGGTCACTACTGATGCTCTCATTGATGAAGGTTCTGACTTCAAGACCCTTTCATATAACCTCTGGATGGATTTGGGCCAACCCACCTTGACACCCACTCACACTAAGCTTAACCCCTATGGGGGCCAACCTTACTCGCTCTTGGGTAAATGTAAGCTTTTGCTTACTATTGCAACTGAGAGCATCCCTCTTCTTTTTTATGTTCTTCCGAACCGCGAAGATGTGGGCAAGGAACTTCTCTTGGGCCGACCTTTCAAGTATCAGGTTCCATGCACTATCAACTATGTTGATCAGCGCATTACATTGCAATTTCCAGGTGCCCATGTAGTTTCTGCTTTCAGTAAAGGGGATCTTTCTGTGGGGCCAATGCCAATTCCTCTTCCCACCCCTTCTCAGTTCGGTAGTTCCTTATTTCATGAGTTGCTGTAAGCCCAACATCACCATGCTACTTCTGTTAGTCGCGCCTCAAAACCCACGCCTATGAAGTTTCCTCACTTCCAGTGGCGAAGGAGGTGTTGAGGGCAGTCCATAGGAGGTACCCAAATCCTGAGGGTTAGCGATTCTCAGATGATTGGGGACGCACAAAAGTGAGGGATTTGCTTTACAACAAAAGATCCCGCCCCATGACACGCGCCAGGGAGTCACTATGTAAACAAAAGGAGGGGCGTGGAGCCTATAGCCAACCACCTATGTGCCACTGCATAGAGTGGAAGAAAGCCAAGAAGAAAGTAGCAGAGAAAGTGAAGAGTCGCCAGCACACAGAGGTGCGACGCATCCAAATGGAAACCATGGGATCGTCGCATTACGGATCGGGCGGCAGAGAGTCGTGGGAGGCAGAGTTTGTAAGTATATTTCGATTTTTAGTTTTTTAAAATTTATATTTTTTTCAAATCTTTATATAATTTGTTCTAATACATTGTGTCTCATAATTGTTTGTATATATCATAATTGTTTTGCAGACTACTATCGTTGGTAGGATACCTACTCCTAGAGAGGTAGGTTACCATCGAGGCCATAACCGCGCAGCCACATGGCTTCACTTCTATGAGGAGGGTCTCATCACTGAGGAGCAATACAACCGGGCTATGAGGATTCGACAGCCAGAGGAGGTATGTTTTTCTTACTTTCCTATTAAAAGTATGGCTAATTATAACTTTTTCTTTGCAATTGTACGTAAGCATCTTTTGTGTGTGTAGGCGAACCCCGATGTGGAGCATAGCGAGGAGGGGGATAGCGACGCTAGTAGCGACGGTAGTGCTAGCGAAGATGTTTCTTCTTCAGATTCATAGAGGAGCATCATACCTCCTCTATGGCCTTGTTTCCTTGTTTTTCTATTATTCATCTTTGAGCCTACTGCTTGCGGCCACGCTTTAGGTCGCAAGCACTTAAACTCCCCATGTAAATGCGTTTTATATATAATGAATACATGGATTTTTGTTTTCAATTCTCGTGCCCTCAGATCCATTGCGTTTTTCCCAAATGCACAATTTGATGTATGGGAGGGGGAAAAAAAAACCAGAGAGTATACTTTGCAACCACATGCTCTTTGGTTTTTGTTTCCAATTCTGTGCTTCGCGTCTATTTGCACGTCTAAATTGCAGAAAACGCACGTCTATACTCGCGTCTAAAATGCAGAGTACACGGTCCATAGACACGCTATATAATTCAAATTAATTAAAATAAATTAAATATCTTTTTAAAAAAAATGAGATTTTTGGTTTTGCAGTCGTGTCTACTGGCGCATGTAAAAGCGCGTTTATGCACGTATCTATGTGCCCATCTAATTTCCATGTAGACACGCTTGTAGCCACACAAAAGAAATTAAATAAATAATAATTTTGATTTTGGTGTGCACGTTTATTGATGCGTGTATATGCACGTCTAAAGCGCATCTATTGGTGCGTGTGGATTTCCTTATACATGAGACTATAGATGCGAAATGGTACATGCACAAATAGACATGCTTATAGACGCGCCCGTAAGATTTTCTCTTAATTCAAAAATTGCGTCTAAAAGTGCGTCTAAGAGGCCTTTTTGTTGTAGTGTAAAGAGAGTGGAGACAAGCCAAAAAGCTCCACCAACTAGTCACACAAGAACTCAAGCATAAAGGGTTGAGACTTTGATGTTAAACTTAGATGCCATGCCAAAGGTGGATGCAACAATGGAATCATAGAAAACTACTATAGTAGATTGAGTAATACAAGAGAGAAGAGAAAAAAAAAGAAATACGTGGCGACATCATTAGTGAAAAGAAATGTGCCCATCCCATTGCAGGGGCATGCAAAAACTCACACAGGAATTGAGAATATCCATTAACTAGGCTATATCTAAGCAAGAGCTAGTTGTGATGCCTAACAACTCCAACTAGCTCCAATGGGTGCAACCACCACATCAGGGAGGTAGGAAAGGAATAGGAATCATGAAGAAGGAGAATGATTGAATATGGAGGATGAATCAAAGAGTAAGAATAGATGTAGACCATAATGCCCATGCTCTATTTATAAGTACATGAGATACTCAACTATCTAGAGTGGCACTGAGGCTAGTTCAGGTGGCACTTGGACACCATTTTCAAAGAAGCCACCAGCTCATATCAACTATCTTGGAGCCATGGATGAAGATGAACCTGAAGATATGCTTGATTTCACTGAAGATGAGGACGACACTACTACTACTTCCGATACTTTACCAGGTATGCCTACTCCACATTCATTATTGACTATGAAATGTTTGGTGCATGGAAAGGAAAAGACTATTTTGCATGATGACGGTAGTACTCATGATTTTATTTCAGCAAAATTGGTAAAAGAATGGAAATTACAGACTGTACCTACGCATTATCGCATAAAAGCTGCATTTTTAGGCACTAGGTATAATGGTACACAGGAAGTGCAAGACTTAGAGATGCAAATTGGTAAATACACTGAAAAAAGAAATTTCTTAGTTGTTCCATTACAGTCGAGTGACATTATTTTAGGTATGCCTTGGCGTCACCAGCATAACCCAGATATAGATTATTCCACACACACAATGAATATTAATTTTCAAGGAAAATCTATTACATTACATGGAATGCATGCATTTAATGTCTTTCCACTGCTTTCGCATACTCAAGCTAAACGTGCATTACGCAAGAGTAGTAAATCCTATCTCATTTGGGTGAATGAATTGTAAGTAAAAGAAAATCATATGCACCCTAGGCATAAAGAATTTCTTGCATATTTTAAGGACTATTTTGCAGAAGACCTACCACCAGGTTTACCTCCTTCACGTCCAGAAGACCATAAGATAGACTTGATCCCTGGCACACAACCACCTTGCAAAGCACCATATAGGTATAACCAGATAGAGCAAAAAGAAATCAGAGTCAAGTTGAGGAATTACTAAATAGAGGATTGATTAGACCTAGCAGTTCTCCATTCGGTGCACCTGTATTGTTAGTCAAGAAAAAGAATAATACCTATCGTATGTGCATTGACTATCGAGCTTTAAATAAGATCACTATAAAGAATAGGTATCCTATTCCTAGAGTTGATGACCTTATGGACAAACTGCAAGGATCTGCTATATTTAGTAAAATAGACCTTAAGTCTGGTTATCATCAGGTGAGACTAGATAAGTCTGACATATTCAAGACTGCATTTACAGTTTGGTCATTACGAATTTTTAGTCATGCCATTTGGATTGACTAATGCACATGCTACCTTTAGTAGAATGATGAACCGTATCTTTTTGAAATATCAGTATTGTGTAATTGTTTTCTTTGATGATATTTTGGTGTTTAGTCAAAATGAGAAAGAGCATTATGAGCATTTGTCATTGGTTTTTCAGTTATTGAAAGAAAATCAACTGTATGCAAATCCTGAAAAGAGTGAATTCTTTAAAACGAAAATTGAGTATTTAGGTCATATTGTATCATCTGATGGAATTAAAGTTGATCCTAAGAAAATTGATGCAATATTGAATTGGCCTGTACCTAAAAACGTGCATGAGTTACGCTCATTCCTTGGTCTTGCTAGTTTCTATAGGAAGTTTGTACGTAATTTTTCATTACTTGCTTTACCATTAACCAAACTTCTCAACAAAGGAATTGTTTATCAATGGACCAAAAATCAACAGAAATCCTTTGACTTACTGAAACATGCATTAACCCATGCCCCTGTTCTACAGTTGCCTGACTTTAATAGACCATTCTTTCTAGTAGTGACCGATGTTAGTGGATCAGGAATAGGAGCTGTACTAATGCAAGACAATCATCCTATAGCCTATTCTAGTTGTAAGCTGAAACCCTCTGAGCTGAAATATTCCACATATGACAAAGAACTATTAGCAGTTGTACAAGCATTAAGACAGTGGAAACACTACTTAATGGGTTCAGAATTTATGATTAAGACCGATTTGCGCACCAGTGGTATCATTCCACGGTGGATTCCGTGCCACGGTGGATTCTGTGAGGTTTTATGATGGATTCCGTAAACTTTGATGATCGGGGCTCGTATACAAAGTAGATTCTTTGTGCGAGAAGTTGATGGGGACGCCTATCCTTTTCGGGCATTTCATTAATTTAGTGTGTACATGGGTGATTCCATAGCGGGTGATTCCGCAAAATGCATATTAAATTAATAAACGTTTATGAGTTTAGAGTGCGCACTCGTAATAAATTAAGGTTAGGATTTATTTCTAACCAGTTGATTTATTTATGTAGCTGAAGACTGCTAGGTATTCACTTTTGTCGGTTTAATTGTATTATTTTACTAAGGATTGTGAATGCTTCAGTTGATGTGTAGAGATAGCAGCAGTGGCGGAGGAAAGCATTGGAGTCTAGCGAGTATTCGATCTATGGATTATATTTTGATATGCGTCACACCTATATTTTGTCATGTCTATTGAGACATCGATTATTTATTATTATTTTGTATGCGCCCATGCGCAAGGTTATGTTATTTCTATTTGGACATTGTATTGGGCGTGCCAGACTCTTTGGGCACCGTCCATTAGCTTTATTCCTATTTTTGTGTAAAAGCAAACTCAAAAGCTAAAAGCTTGATATATTTTTGTAAATTGGGCTATTATTGAGCATGAAGAAGAAATATACAAAAAAATACATGCTTTGTGAAGCGCTTACACAAGGCATGGGGGGAGATTACACCCAATTGGTCTCTTGCTCTTGTCGTTCATGCTTTTTACCTTGTAACTTGTGCAAAAAGTAGAGTTCATTGTTCTTGGGGACCTTCCGGAATTCACTACGCGAGCATACAGTGACCGATCTGCGCACCAATGGTATCAGAGCGGAGCTGAGATCAAGAGCTTCCAATCGCTACCCATCTCGTGCGAAGGCGGAGCTCCTGGAACGATCGGGCTCTACGGTCAATCTCGTCGCGAACTGTCGATACATGCAGACTTCTGGCGATCAAGAACCCCTGTTTCTGTCATTAGATCGCGAAGGACCGGGCTATCCAGGCGGAGGACCACTCCTTCATCTCCTTCATCAAAATCGTGGATAAACAGAGAAAAAAGAGTAACTCCCTTTTCATTAAGCTTCAAAGCTTAAAGTTAATAGTTAATAAGCTTGATTAGAAGCTTAAGAAAGCTTCAATAATCAAATCGCTGAAAAAATGGCGTGAGGATGTACTGGGCGGCGAAAATTCCGCCAAGGACATACTCATGTCCTCAAAATTGACGGCGGATTAAGAAGCCAAAAGCTTCTTAATCTACTAAGTTACCTAAAGCTTCCTAACTCTGCAAGTCAACAACTTCAGGCCACACACCATAGAAGTCAAGTTCTGCAAGTAAATTCTGATCAAGTTCTACAAGTTCATTAAGTCGACTAAGTTCTGGAAGTCTGCAACTCTCCAAGTCACATAAGTCTGCAACTCTGCAAGTCAGACTAGTCAACTGGAGTCAGAACTGACTTGTGCTCAAAACTCCTAAAAGGACTGTTCCTGCGCAGAAACTCCGAACTGCAAAGTTGTTCATTGGAAGGTACTCTACCCATACGTAGGTTTGCTGAAGCATTTTTAGCATACGAAGAAGGAAAAATCGCAGATTTTTTGAAGATTGAGAAAGATATATCCCAAAACACATAAGCCTTGTAATCCCGAACTTAAGCTATGCTCATCCCACTAACCTGATTTTGAGTAAGAAAGGTCTTTTGAGTTTTACAGGATGACGGAACCACATATGGATGATCTTATGGCTGAAGGCGACCTACCTGAGCCTACGATGAAGCAAAAACTGGACTTAATCATGATGCAATTGGAAGAAGAACGAAGGGCTAGGCAAGCATTGCAAGCGCAACTGGCAAAATTACAAAGAGCGTCTACCGACGAAGAAGAACCTTAAGCTGAAGATCTGATTCGACGTACCATCGACGCCACTCTTGAAGCTCAAACCATTCGCAAGGAATCAAAGATAAGTAAACGAAGTTTCAAATTTCGTACTTTCAATGGCATACGAGAAGGAAAAACTATTCTAGCATTCATTAGTCAGTTTGACGACTATTTCCATGAGGAAACCTATGCAGAAAAAGATAAAATCAAGTGTGTTACTAATTATTTAGTAGACAGAGCATCTCTTTGGTGGACTGTAGTCCTGCTACTTGGGAAGATTTCAAGAAGAAGTTCATGCAGAATTTCCTTCCACCGCAATTTCATGAGAAAGCTATCAAACAATGGGATCTTCTCCAGCAACCGGATCATGAGCCTATACCTCAGTATACAGAGCATTTTTGGAATGCACTCCTCTAGCTACGCATGCTTGAAGACGTACCAGAGGCGACACATAAGCGGAAGTATATGTCTGGACTCCTTGGGCATTACTACGCTGAAGTTAACATGTTCAAGCCTGCTACCCTTGAAGACGCTATTTCACTAGCTCACGACACTGAAGATAAGCTACGAGGTAGAAACAGACGTCCACAGCAATTCCAAGCCAATGGTAATTATGGATCTAAACAATTCAATTCCAATTTTAGAAGATTTAATCCAGGTCGTTTCTCTTCATCATCTTTTCGCAAAAATTGGGCAAAACCACCTGCATTACCATCCAATGTCAATCAAAACCCTAAGCCTATTCCACAGCCAAATCCAAATGTACCTAGACTTCCCACCAATGAAATAACGTAACCAAAGCCAAGCCAATAGTATGCTATAAATGCCACCAGCCTGGACATCTAGCAGCAAATTGTCATTCAAAGAAGCCACCAGCTCATATCAACTATCTTGGAGCAATGGACGAAGATGAACATGAGGATATGCCTGACTTCACTGAAGATGAGGACGACAGTACTACTACTTCCGATACTTTACCAGGTATGCCTACCCCACATTCATTATTGACTATGAAATGTTTGGTGCATGGAAAGGAAAAGACTATTTTGCATGATGACGGTAGTACTCATGATTTTATTTCAGCAAAATTAGTAAAAGAATAAAAATTACAAACTGTACCTACACATTATCGCATCAAAGCTGCATTTTTAGGCACTAGGTATAATGGTACACAGGAAGTGCAAGACTTAGAGATTCAAATTGGTCAATACACTGAAAAAAGAAATTTCTTAGTTGTTCCATTACAGTCGAGTGACATTATTTTAGGAATGCCTTGGCGTCACCAGCATAACCCAGATATAGATTATTCCACACACACAATGAACATTAATTTTCAAGGAAAATCTATTATATTATATGGTATGCATGCATCTAATGTTTTTCCACTGCTTTCGCATACTCAAGCTAAACGTGCATTACGCAAGAGTAATAAATCTTATCTCATTTGGGTGAATGAATTGCAAGTAAAAGAAAATCATATGCACCCTAGGCATAAAGAATTTCTTGCATATTTTAAGGATTGTTTTACAGAAGACCTACCACCTGGTTTACCTCTTCACGTCTAGAAGACCATAAGATAGATTTGATCCCTGGTACACAACCACCTTGCAAAGCACCATATAGGCATAACCAGATAGAGCAAAAAAAAAATTCTAGAGTCAAGTTGAGGAATTACTGAATAGAGGATTGATTCGACCTAGCAGTTCTCCATTCGGTGCACCTGTATTGTTAGTCAAGAAAAAGAATAAGACCTATCGTATGTGCATTGACTATCGAGCTTTAAATAAAATCACTGTAAAGAATAGGTATCCTATTCCTAGAGTTGATGACCTTATAGACAAACTGCAAGGATCTGCTATATTTAGTAAAATTGACCTTAAGTCTGGTTATCATCAGGTGAGGCTAGATAAGTCTGACATATTCAAGACTGCATTTAGAACACAGTTTGGTCATTACGAATTTTTGGTCATGCCATTTGGATTGACTAATGCACATGCTACCTTTAGTAGAATGATGAACCGTATCTTTTTGAAATATCAGTATTATGTAATTGTTTTCTTTGATGATATTTTGGTGTTTAGTCAAAATGAGAAAGAGCATTATGAGCATTTGTCATTGGTTTTTCAGTTATTGAAAGAAAATCAATTGTATGCAAATCCTGAAAAGAGTGAATTCTTTAAAACGGAAATTGAGTATTTAGGTCATATTGTATCATCTGATGGAATTAAAGTTGATCCTAAGAAAATTGATGCAATATTGAATTGGCCTGTACCTAAAAACGTGCATGAGTTACGCTCATTCCTTGGTCTTGCCAGTTTCTATAGGAAGTTTGTACGTAATTTTTCATTACTTGCTTTACCATTAACCAAACTTCTAAAGAAAGGAAT
Organism: Lygodium microphyllum; assembly: GCF_053477565.2. Taxonomy (NCBI): domain Eukaryota; kingdom Viridiplantae; phylum Streptophyta; class Polypodiopsida; order Schizaeales; family Lygodiaceae; genus Lygodium; species Lygodium microphyllum. The sequence continues at coordinate 100,031,010 of NC_141140.1, read as the reverse complement.
TGTTTATCAATGGACCGAAAATCAACAGAAATCCTTTGACTTACTGAAACATGCATTAACCCATGCCCTTGTTTTACAGTTGCCTGATTTTAATAGACCATTCTTTCTAGTAGTGATGACCGATGCTAGTGGATCAGGAATAGGAGCTGTACTTATGCAAGACAATCATCCCATTGCCTATTCTAGTTATAAACTGAAACCCTCTATGTTGAAATATTCCACATATGACAAAGAACTATTAGCAGTTGTACAAGCATTAAGACAGTGGAAACACTACTTAATGGGTTCAGAATTTATGATTAAGATCGATCAACAAAGTATTAGACATTTACTTAGCCAACCCCAAATCTCTGACCGTCATATCAAATGGGCCTCCTTTATTCAAAGTTTTCATCCTATCATTCAATACCAACCTGGAAAAGAAAATGTAGTGGCTGATGCATTGAGTAGAAGACCTGCCATTCATAATATTTCTGTCATATCTTTTGATTCTTTGATTGCTATGAAAGATACATATCACCAGGATATTACTTTTCATACTGATTGGAATAAATTAGTTCAAAATAATTTCATTCCTATTGACTCATTGTCATATAATGATGGATTTATGTTTTATGAGAAGAGATTGTGTGTTACCATTCCATTCCGATCTTTTGTTTTGAATGAAATTCATTGTCCCCCATATCAAGGTCATAGAGGTATCATATCTACCTTACGTACGTTAACTGAAGATTTTTATTGGCCGCATATGGATGTTGATGTATCTAACTTTGTTTCTGAATGTTTGATTTGTCAAAGAGTTAAGAGACATCATGGTAAACAGTATGGATTACTTATGCCTTTGTCTATTGCATCTAAACCTTGGGAACAATTTTCTATGGATTTCATTACTGGTTTACCAAATACTAAATCTAACCATGATATGATTTGGACACTTATAGATAGATTTAGTAAACAAGCATATTTCATTCCATGTAAGAAAACTTTAACAGCATCACAAGTAGCACAATTGTTTTTGAAAACTGTTTTTACTAACCATGGATTGCCAAAAGTGATTATTTCAGATCGTGATTCTAGATTTTGTAACAATTTTTGGATTACTCTATTTGCTAACCTAGGCACAAAGATTGATTTCTCATTTGCATTTCATCCAGAAACTAATGGACAAACAAAAGCCACTAACAGCACAATTCTAGATCTTTTACGTGCATATACTATCTCTAAACCTCAGACATGGGACACTCTATTACAGTTTGCATATAACAATACACCACACATCTACAAAGAAAGCACCGTTTGAAGTCATTTATGGATATAGATTATCTACACCTGTTGCATCTTTGTCTAATAGAATTCAAAGTGCTGATGATATTGCTAGTATGCATAATACTATTTTTGATGAAGTTAAGAATATGATCGCTAAAGCCCAGTAATCATATACCAAACAAGCCAACAAGAAAAGACAAGCCATGAATTTCAAAGTTGATGATTATGTTTGGTTGAGAATAGAAAAACGTAGACTGCAAAGTGTAGATAGATATCCAGTTGTCAAATTAGCCCCCAGATTCTATGGACCATTTAGGATCATTCATAAAATTAATGATAATGCATTTAAGTTAGAATAACCACCTCATTGGAAATTTCACAATACATTTCACATTAGTTTATTGAGACCATTTAGAGGCCAATTACCTGTACACCCTGTTTATGAAAACTCACCTTTATTAGAGGAAGAGACTGAAATACTTGAACCAGAAGCTATCATAGACACTAACTTTATGACCACTAGAACTGGCCGAAGGTATTCTAGATATCTAGTTAAATTTAAGAACCATCCTGTAGAGGAAGCACAATGGATGCACGCTAGAGACTTAAATGCTTTCCCCACTCTGTTAGCTCCACATTAAGCTAATAGCAATTAAGGTCAATTGCTATCCCACCCCAGGGGTATGATGCCAGGAGGCATATTCCACGGTGGATTCCGTGAGGTTTTACGATGGATTCCGTAAACTTTGATGACTGGGGCTCATACACAAAGTGGATTCTTTGTGCAAGAAGTTGATGGGGACGCCTGTCCGGAGGATTCCGTGAGGTTTTACGGTGGATTCCGTAAACTTTGATGACTGGGGCTCATACACAAAGTGGATTCTTTGTGCGAGAAGTTGATGGGGACACCTGTCCTTTTCGGGCGTTTCATTAATTTAGTGTGTACATGGGTGATTCCATAGCGGGTGATTCCGCAAAATGCATATTAAATTAATAAAAGTTTATGAGTTTAGAGTGCGCACTCGTAATAAATTAAGGTTAGAATTTATTTCTAACCAGTTGATTTATTTATGTAGCTGAAGACTGCTAGGTATTCACTTTTGTCGGTTTAATTGCATTATTTTACTAACGATTGTGAATGCTTCAGTTGATGTGTAGAGATAGCAGCAGTGGCGGAGGAAAGCATTGGAGTCTAGCGAGTATTCGATCTATGGATTATATTTTGATAGGCGCCACGCCTATATTTTGTCATGTCTATTGAGGCATCGATTATTTTGTATGCGCCCATGCGCACGGTTATGTTATTTCTATTTGGACATTGTATTGGGCGTGCTAGACTCTATGGGCACCGTCCATTAGCTTTATTCCTATTTTTGTAAAAGCAAACTCAAAAGCTAAAAGCTTGATATATTTTTGTAAATTGGGCTATTATTGAGCATGAAGAAGAAATATACATAAAAATACATGCTTTGTGAAGCGCTCACACAAGGCATGGGGGGAGATTGCACCCAATTGGTCTCTTGCTTCTTGTCGTTCATGCTTTTTACCTTGTAACTTGTGCAAAAAGTAGAGTTCATTGTTCTTGGGGACCTTCCGGGATTCACTACATGAGCATACAGCGACTGATCTGCGCACCAATGAGGCCTCTTTATAGAAGAGGCTTTCATCTTGATATGGAAGTCACTAGGAGGCTTTGGTAGCTTTAGAGAGGGGTGATAACAAGAATAAGATGAAGTCTTAGTGCCATCACTATGGTAAGAAGGGCCATCTCTGCCATGATTGTGAGGATCTAGTGGCATTTTACATTCTAGTGCTCTTAGGTTTTTAGTATTGGTGTCATATATTCTACTTGCAGCTTTAGGATAGGAACATAATGTTGATATAGAATAAACATGCTATCGTAGCTTGTTAGGAACATATGTTGAGCAAACCAATGTCATTAAGTGCATTTAAAAAAGGTTATGCTATATCACTTCATAATTAATTTAGTTTTTATTTACAACTCTAAAAAGACTTTATTTATATTATTTCGTATTTAATGGTTTTCAAGTGTCACTTGAGATAGCCTCAGTGCCACTCTAAATAGTTGAGTATCTCATGTACTTATAAATAGGACATGGACATTATGGTCTACATCTATTCTTACTCTTTCAGTCATTCTCCATATTCAATCATTCTCCTTCTTCATGATTCCTATTCCTTTCCTACCCCCCTAATGTGGTGGTTGCACCCTTGGAGCTACTTGGATTTGTTAGGCATCACAACTAGCTCTTGCTTAGCTATAGCCTAGTTAATGGATATCCTCAATTCTTGTATGAGTTTTTACATGCCCCTGCAATGGGATGGGGACATTTCTTTTCACTAATGATGTGGCCACCTATTTCTTTTGTTTTCTCTTCTCTCTTGTATTACTCAATCTACTATAGTAGTTTTCTATGCTGCCATTATTGCATCCACTTTTGACATGGCATCTAAGTTTAGCATCAAATTCTCAACCCTCTATGCTTGAGTTCTTGGTGCTATTTTTTAGCACCATATTTGTGTGTTTTGATATTTCTACTATTTTTTAGACCTATTCTAAACTACTATAAGTGTTGTGTAGCTTGGGAAACTAGTATGTGGAGCTTTTTGGCTTGTCTCCACTATCTTTAGCTTGCATTTTGTCTATGTCAAGTTGCATTTTGTGTTTGTTGGTTTAGGCACCTCGTGTTCTTCATGATGATTGTTTTATTTATTGTCTCTGTGCCAATGTTTTAAACACAAATGCCGGCATTTTGCTTTTGCATGAGAAAACAATCAACTTTTTCAATTTTGGCTACAATTACTATTTAAACAAATTCCATTCTTATGATTTGACCCTATGTTTTCCAATCAACCATATACATTTTCTATTTCTTGAATTATTTTATTTAGGTGTTGCTACATTTAATTCTCACAGTAATTGTGTTCTACTGTCCAACATCTACATTATCACATTCTCTCTCTTATATAAGCTAGACAATTGATTTTTCAAGCTCTTTCGAGTTTTCTTCACCATATTTTCTTTGTTGTAGTAATCATTTTGTGATCTGCAACCCTTACACTATGTGTGAACTCATGCAAGTCTAGTTTTTTGTTTTTGTTTTGGATGTAGTTTATTTTTAAATCTCTTCTTTGCTTGATCTTTTTATCCTGTCCACTCAAATGGCACCTCCCTGTGGCGTCACTCACGATAAACTTTGTGGCTCTTACTATATCACATGGAGTGTTGTCACAATAAACTTCTAAGTATGGAGTGTTCTAAGCAATTCACAATTGTAAGAAAATAATAAGATAAAATTCACAAAAGTGAATACCTACAGCTACAAAATAATTAAATAGGTTAGAACTTTTTCATAACCTTAATTTAATTCCAGTACACTCGAAACTCATAAACATCCATTAATTTAATATGTATTTTGCAGAATCACCCATTGTGGAATCACCCAGGTGCACATTAAATTAATCTGACACCCGAAAAAGGACAAGCGTCCCCGTCAACTTCTCGCACAAGGAATCAACCTTTTGTATGAGCCCCGACAAATAAATATAGTTTTACGTAATCCATCGAAAAACCAAACTGAATCTTCTGTGGAATAAAAAACCTCTTGGAATCCATCATGGAATATGCCTTCTGGCAGTATACCCTCGAGGTGGGATAGCAAATAACCTCAATCGCTATTAGCTTAATGTGGAACGAGCAGTGAGAAGTAAGCACTTAGGTTGCGGGTGTGCATCCATTGGGCTTCTTCAACAAGATGATTTTTAAACTTAACCGAATATCTAGAATATCTACGGCCAGTTCTAGTGGTTATAAAGTTAGTGTCTAGAATAGTTTCAAGTTCAAGGATTTCAGTTTCTTCTTCTAACAAAGGAGGGTTTTCATAGACAGGGTGGATAGGTAATTGGCCTCTAAAAGATCTTAGTAAACTAATATGAAAAGTATTATGTATCTTTCAATGTTGGGTTAGTTCTAATTTAAATGCATTGTCATTGATCTTGTGAATTATTTTGAAAGGTCCATAAGATCTAGGTGCTAATTTAACAATAGGGTGTTTTAGTCTAAGATCCAAGGTGGGAGGGTAAGCTTAGAAGTAAGTGCTACCTCCCCAACTTTTTGCTCTTTTTCATCCCAGTAGCTCATCCTACTTGTTTTAGTCTTAGGATCGTATTTTTGAACAAAGTTGTAGCAATTGGCAAAGTGAATAGGCCCATTGGTTGCTCTAATATAGTCGGTTAGCCCACATTTAGCCACCAACTCCCCAATTTTAGGATACCTGTTGACAATATTCTCCAAGTTGGTAAGTTGACGAAACTTCAAGGCCCCAAAACTCCATATGCTGGTCTCTAGACCAAACTCCTTGCATTGCTCCATAGTGAATACTCCCCTGTCCTCATAATGATGATCGTTGACAGCCACCAATGTCGACATTGTAGACATTTCAAACTGTGAACCTGTCATCTGCTTAATCAAAAGATAAGACCACATCTTGAGAAATTTCTAGCTAACCATCACACAAAATATAAAAGTTAAACTATACCTTTGCCTTTTTATAAAAATAATGCCAAAATGGATTGCCAATTGCCCTCCTGCAACAAAAAGACCTAGCAAGCTTCCTAGCTTGTAGGGGTAAGCGACAAAGGACGAAAAAGATGACAGGGCAACACAAAAAGGAAAAAGAAAAAGAAGATGAAGGATGGACAAAGAAAATGGAAAGACAACTAGGTGGACAGGGAAAATGAAGGAAGGATGGACATCCACCAAGCGTAAAAGTTGGGGTTATACTCCAATTCCGCAAATGTATCAAGGTCAAATGGGCGCATAGCCAAACCACACAAATAAGTGGTAATATCTGTGAGGAGACATGGACCAGCAAAGCGACTAGCCACATGTAGTTCTTCCACCGTTAGAATTTTATTAAATAGGGGATGGTGTTGCAAATTGGAAGACACTTCTAGGTCACGAGCCAAAATGATGGCATGGAGTGAAACAGGAGAATGATATGTAGGATCAGACCGAAGGTTACTAATGGCGCGCCATTGCTCGGGAATGGTCATCAGACGACTGCCAGCCTGAGCAATCTCAAGCCGATGGTTATACCAGAGGCGTAAGAAAAGACTAGAAGTGGTTTGTTTGGTGGTAAGAGCTGCAAGCTCGGCGAAATCAACACATTTGGTCACTGGAGCATAAGAAGAGATTAATCGAGAGGACTGGAGATTCGTCTGAGGAAGAGTCTTGACGTACTCAGCCTACACCAAGAGAATTTTGCGGAAGAGATGTTCATGCTCCTCCCACATGGGATTCCATCGAGTAGCAAGTTCAAGTGCCTCATTTTCGGCAAGGCCGAGGTCAATCATAGCAAAGAATTTTGCAAAGGTGGTAAACATAGAATCGAATTGGAGTAACCAACTAGCGTCGGAGGAGTTGTCCTTCGTGGCCAAGTTCGCAGCCATGCCACTAAGAGAGCGGCAAATGAGCAGAGGTTTTAGACCAGAAGGGGGATCAGGAGCGGTGGAACTAATCTGAAGATGAGGTGGAACCGGGTCCCCGCGTTCATGTTGGAGTCTAGCTTGGGCTGCCTGATCCAATTGGTGGACTGGCCGAGAGAGATTGGAAGAGGAGGATGCCTCAGAGGAAGCTGAGGGCCCAAGGGAAGGTGTGAGAAGAGGGTCAGGAGGGTGTTCCGGAGCAAAAGATGGAGATGAGGAGACAGAGGAAGGTAGTGGAAATGACTTCTTATTAGGAGGTGGTTGGTTAAGGGAAGCGGAATGGGGCGTAGACTCTGACTCGTCATGAGACGAGGTGACTGGAGGTAGGAAGGAATGAGAAACCCGCGAATAAGACATTCGGCGCTTCGAGCAGCCTGGAGGAACGGTGGACGAAGCCCAAGAAAAAGGGATAGATGAGAAGTTAGATCATTGGGAATCCAAATGTAGGTGTTACCCTAGTAATAGCCCTGAGCCTCCAAGAGAGCACGTGCCACCCAACACAAGGAAATTGTGGGCTTTGGAGGAGTTCGATGACGTCGACTCGGTTGCCGATGCAATGGCTTTGAGGGTGGTGAAGGTGGAAATGGAGGTGGTGAGGGGAGGCGAGCACAAGCCGCTTTTTTGATTATTGAAGTAAAAAAAACAATCTTTATATGTCGCATGTACGATGCTCCTCATGTACGCCATTACATCCCTTCCTTCATCATCATGGAAGATGCCACCAGTATCTGCAACTCTATAGTACTGGCGTACAAGCTCCTCTACGTGATCTTTTGGTGAGAGTGATCGCTCGTCACCTCCTAGGCAACCCCCACACAAGCCTCGTCCTGCCCCTCAACTCTCTATCCTCCCTCTCTGTCGACTACCCTCTGCCTCGCTGGATGCACGTGCGTCAGCTGACGATTGTGCTTCAGCCGATGCATGTACAGGCGTTGCACGTGGAGTACCTACAATTGGAGTTTAGACATTTGGTATTTGGGAAGCAGTGCCAAGCAAAGATGTCAAAAACGTTCCAGACATGACGCTGAACACCTCCTATGCTATGGGAGAGCGGCTAAGGTGTCTAGTCATCTCTCCCATGAAGTCTTCCTTACTAGAAAAACCTCCCAAAAAAGCATTGACCCCTCTGTTGAACAAGCCCAATGTATCATTCATGCGCTTCAAATCTGGGTCATTGCTAGATGAACGAGGATGTGACATTTGCAAACAAAACACAGGAATAAGACAAATTTGCTAAACTGCAATATTGTGTAAACTGTACTATTGTGTAGCATGTTCGTATAATTCCAGAAATAAAAACTTGTTTTTTTATGAGCAGGTGCAGAACAGACGCGCTCTCAGACGCGTTTCTGAAGTCAAAGCTTCTGAGCAGAGCGCGTGTATTCTCGTGTCTGAGATGCAGAATACAAGCGCTTGGAGACGCGATAACAACAAACATAGCTGCGTGTCTATGTCTACGTCTGAACTAGAATCTACACGCATTGTCAAACGCGCTAAGTCGGCCGCTCTCCAACTGACAACCACCATCCATGATTTATTTGTGATATAAAAACTTCAATCATACATCCTAATACATAAAGAGAGAGAGAGGACTCGCGTTGGGTCTTTTCTATGGACGGGTGGTGGCGTTGCTTCCTTCCCCTCCTTCCTCTCCTTGGTGAGTTGTTCTCCCTTGATGCTTGCTGCTTGTTGTCTCCTCTCTTTGCCTCTTGTTCCTCTTGTTCTCCTCTCTTTTGTTCTCTCCTTGGCTTTCTTCTCTTTAGCTGTCTTCTTTCCCTTCTTGTCTCTTTGAAGTGAAAGAAGAGGTGAGTCATGAGGAGGTGAGTCATGAAGAGACTACTGGAGGTAGACTGTATGTCGGCTGAACTCGAGCTCCAAAATGGGAAAAAAACGCAGGAAAGGTGCAGTTTGAAAAGAAATCGCTTGTATCCTTTGAATTTTGACGTTTGTGTCTATTTTTGCATGTATATGCGCGTCTAAGTTTCCATAAATGCGCTAATAGACGCGAATTTAGACGCAAACGTAGACGCATAGTTAGACACAGGCATAGACGCGCATTTAGCGCACTTGCGTTTTTACCATAAGTTTTTGTATTTAAGATAAGTTTTGATAGTAAATTCTTATCATCAGTTTTTATGTATTTATGATAATTTTTGTGTATTTAAAATTGAATATCTTAGAATAATTAATACACCTTGAAGTTTTTATGTAAACATATTAATAACAAATTTGATGTTGTCATGAATTAGGTTTAATCATGTCGTCGCCATCACCTAGTGCAGTGCATGCTGATGAGTCGACGAGGACATCCTCAAGTGAGGATGAAACATTACGTCTTCATAATTGAGATGCATGGCTATGACAAAAAATTAAATGCATATGTGATCGTTGTCGAGGATGTATTTTTCGAGCACGTCGAGTTGCAATGTCACACCTCAGCATGTATAGAGAATGGGACCAAGAAAAATCACCGGTATTCATTGTTTTAAACACTAAGATTGCTAGTCTATAATTGAAATATATATCAACATACATGTAACTCCCTTTTGTGGTTGAGCAGGATGCAATGTCACATCCTCAGATGCTCCCTTCTGGTCATCGAGAGGCTGCAAAACATCGACACGAGGAGGCAGAGTCTTCAAGAAGAGTGGAGGCTGACGACCATGATAGTAGCCCTCATGAAATGCCCCATCAAGTTGTAGAGGATGAGATTTTGAACAACATGGTACACGATCTATTTTCGCAATCGGTTCGAGGAGAAGGTCACTCTAAGAAGCAAAATGACCCACTATGCGTACCGTCATCTACTCCGTTGTATGAAGGTTGTACGTACTCCGTTCTTCGTGCGTCCCTTGAGATACTTAACTTGCAAACAATTTATGGATGGAGTAATGTCAGATTGAATGAGTTATTGAAGTAGGTATCAATTCAATTCAGCTTATGAATTATAATATTAATTGTTCTATTTTGAAATCAGACACAAATATATGTTGGTGGTTTTTTAACTCGCTTTTAAAAATATATATAAGTTATTATCACAAATGCTTCCAAAAGGAAACAAATTGCCAACTAAGAGAGAGCAAGCAAGACATTACTTGATATCTCTGGGAGGCCTCGATTATGTCAAGATCCATGCATGTATCAATGATTGTGTCTTATTTCGTGGGATTCATGAGTTTGTACGAGAGTGTCCTATTTGTGGTGAATCAAGATAAGAAGTGGAGATGAAGTCAATGGATGTGCCTCGTAAGGTTTTGTGAGATTTTCTGATTATTCCACGTATTCAACTTATGTTCAAGTGTAAGTCTATTGGAAAGCTCATGTCATGGCATGCTAGTCATCGTTCAAGTGATGGAAAATGGAGGATCCCTACAGACACATCGGCATGGCAACATATAGACAATTTGTGGCCCGTTTTCAAAGAAGAGCCAAGAAATTTGAGATTTGATTTAAGTATGGATGGAATCAATCCATTTGGCATCAAAAGCACATCATACAGTGTATGGCCAGTGGTATTGGTGAACTATAATATTCATCCATCCATGGCAATTAAAAAGAGACGTGTAATGTTGTCCCTTCTGATTCCTGAAAAGCACAAGGTAAAAAACATGGACATTTACTTAGAGCCTTTGATTGAAGAGTTGGAAATGTTATGGGAAGGTATTGAGGTGCAAGATACAAGCGCATCTACATCCTCTAGAGATTTCACTTTAAAGGCCATGTTGTTGTGGACCATGCATGACTTTCCAGGATATGGAGAGTGTTCACGTACATGTATATAAGTCTATATTTGAAATTCAAAATTTGAATCAATTGAATGTTATTAATTCACTTGTTTGTTCAGGTTTAACCACATCAGGATATCATGCATGTCCTATTTGTGGTCCCTCTCTAGTTTCCTCTAGGCCACCCTCCACTCGGCATGAGTCGGTAAGAAGTATATTTCTCTCAATTGACTTTAAAGTATATTTAGCATGATGAATTGTTTACATAATATTTTTTTTTTTGTTAGGTTCTCTATATTTTTTCGTCTTTCGTATTGGACTGAACTCAAGATCAATCCATGCACATATTCAAAAATGTTGTATATACATTATGGGATCACTTGATAGGGACTTGTGATTTAGTCAATGTAAGGGAGGATTTACGTAACATTGGTCGCATGAGACGAGCCTGGCCACGCATTGGACCTAGAGGAAAGATTGAGCTACCCCATGCACCTTGGATGCTGTCAAAGAATGAGGAAAAAATAGTAAAGGAACAGATATGTAGCTTTCGAACACCCACAAGATGTATGAGATGTCTCAAGGGAACCTTCATAAAGAAAAAGAAAAGAGGTGTGGAGCAACTATCTGGTTTCAAGTCCCATGATTGGCACAAAATGATTCAAGTAAGGGTATCTCTAACCATGAATATAGTAATTAGTGGAGTAATTATGTGTAAACTTTGGGGTATAATGACTTTTTTCTGAACTAATCATTTGATCTATGAATATTATTTACATTCAGTTCGTACTTCCTACTAGCATATCCCATTGTGTATCCAAAGATGTACGTGATATCATTTACAAGATGGGAGAGCTTGTGAGGTGTGTATACATTGTATTTTTTCATTATATATTGCATACATCATGTAGTGAACCTCTTTGAATTTCTACACAAAAATAAACAATTGTCAAATACATCCTGACAGATATGTGAGCTCGAAGGAAATTGATCCAAACACATTGCAAGATGCTCAAGTTTTATTTATTGAGGTGGTTTGTTTGGTGGAGGAAATTTTTCCTCGCTCCATTTTGACTACTCAATTACATTTACTCGTACATTTGATTGATGAGATCGCACTTTTTGGGGTAGTTCATGCAAGGTGGATGTTTTTTCTTGAGCACTTTCATGAAAACCTTGAAAGACTTTGTGCGGCAAAAAGCACGGCCTGAGGGAAGCATGGCTGAGGGTTGGTTAGTGCAATCATCCCTTGTTTATATCTCTAAATATATTGCTGAAGTGGACCCCTCTCAACCACGACTATGGAAAGATAATGAAGACTTGAGGATGATCTCTATAATACCTCAAGGAAAAGGAATGAGTAAAGTCCTAACAAAAGAAGAACTTCGTAAGTTAAATAGTTTTTGTGTGCTCAATAGTAATGTAATGAGCAAATGGGTGACACTATATAATGAAACAAGGGCAAGAAAAAAAAGCGAAAGATAAGCATTTCGCACGAGATATGGACATAATGTATCATTTCCAGATCATCTAAATGTGCTCCCACGTCATATTGATATAGATTGGTTACATGAGGAAATGGAGAGAATGGAAAAAGAGGAAGAAATTAATATATCTCAAGAAGAATGGAAATACGTATGAGGTTATTTATCAAAGGTGAGACATACTATCAATTAATTTGTTTCTAGTTATATTTTATATAATAAATTGACATGCTTGATCTTAATCTTTTACTACTAGTGCACATCATTCAATGCTATTTGGTGTGAGGGTAAACATCTTTGAATTAAACGTATATATGAAAAGAGAAATACCCAAGATTGTGGTGTCCTTGCTCACTTCGAGGATGCCAATGGTACCATGGAAGGTTATTGTGGCTTTATCCAAGATATTCTGAAGCTTGACTTCAGAGATTCTTTATATATGTAATGGATGTAAAGTGGTTTAAAGAAGTGGTAACAAATTGTGAGCATTGCACAATCAGACATCATCCAAGTGGTTTTGTAATCATTGACTCTACAAAATTTCACCAAAACAAGAATGACACATTAGTACTACCTCAACAATGCGAGCAGGTATATATGTAAAAGCTAAATTTTTTATATGTAAAAGCTAATATAATAAGTATTTAAGTTTCTTGTTTTTGTTTTTCCAATACAGGTTGTGTATCATCCAATGGTAAACAATAACCGATGGTGGTATGTCATCCCTATATCTAATCGTTCAAAACCAATATATGGTAATATTACCGACATAGAGATAGCAAATGACAACCCAACAATTAATGATGATGTACATGATGACACCATAATGGATGATATGCATGATATAGTACAAGATGAACCTCGCGAGGATGTTTAAGGAAACACAGAAGAGGACAATAATGTGGTTGATGATGATGAAGTTATTGAGCAATATAGCAACACATTTGATAGTGGGATAGACTTATTTGTTTCATTACCTCTTGGTAACATAGACCTAGAAGTAGATAGTTTAGCAAGGGATGATCTCATTGAAGATGAGATGGATTATTCACTGTAACATACTTACTTTGCTTAATGATTCAATGTGTATTCTTAATTCTATGGAAAAATCATACGTACATGTGCATACTCCAGAATCAATAGTCAAGTTTAAAGCTAAATTGAATTTTCCATAATAAAAAAGGAAGTATTTTTTATCATCTTCAAGTAAAGAAATTATGAGATACATGCAATGCTTGCTACTAATTGTATAATAAGGTTTGTGTCGCTTGCCGCTAATTACTTATATAAGGCTTGTCAACTGGAGGAACTGCCATTCATTAGAGAGCAATGCAAAAATAATTATTAACTCTCATTTAATTATAATTCGGGTGGTTAAATAATTACGCGTCTGAAAATGCGTCTATATTTGCATCTATCTGCGCGGATATATAGACGCAAAATTCGCATCTATTTACACGCTCTTTTTCACACGCATATAGACGCAATGATAGATGCGCCCAACTTTGTGCATCTAACATGCACGTCTATGACTCGTTTCTGTTGTGGTGTTAGCTTGCATTTTGTCTACCTCAAGCTACATTTTGTGTTTGTTGGCGTAAGAAACTCGTGGTCTTCTCATGATGATTGTTTTATTTCTTGTCTCTATGCCAATGTTAAAAAAAAAAATCATGTCATCATTTTGCTTTTGCATGAGAAAACAATCAACTTTTTCAAATTTGGCTACATTTACTATTTAAACAAATTGCATTCTTTAGATTTGACCCTATGTTTTCCAAACAACCATAGGCATTTTCTATTTGTTGAATTATTTTATTTAGGTGTTGCTACATTTAATTCTCACACTAATTGTGTTTTACTATCCAACATCCACATTATCATATTCTCTCTCTCACATAAGCTAGATAACAGATTTTTCAAACTCTATCAAGTTTTTTTAATCAGATTTTCTTTGTTGTAGTAATCACTTTGTGATCTGCAACCCTTACACTATTAGTTTTTGTTTTTTTTTTATGTACTTTATTTTTAAATCTCTTCTTTACTTGATCTTTTTATCTTATCCTCTCCAAATGGCACCTCCCTATGGCTTCAATCATGATAAACTTTGTGGCTCTAACTATATCACATGGAGTGTTTTCATGAAAGCATGGTTTAAGGTATGTTATTCTAGAGCCATTTTGTCTTCCCATATCCCATATCCTATTCCAAATGATTGGAACTGCAAAAACTACAAGGAAGTGTGCATGGAGGAAGCTATTTAACTACATGAAGATAGCAAGATGCATGCATATATTCTCAAGTCACGGTTTCTTAAACAATACATTCACATAAGCACCACCCTACTTCACACATATGCCAAGTGTGTATATTCATAGAAGTAGAATATGTGTTTGATGAGATTTGAGCAATAAACTTATTTCCTTGGAATGTACTATTCACTAGATATACTGACCATGAATATGGTAATGAAGCTCTTAAATGTAGCGTGCATGCGAGTGCAGGTGTCTTCTCAAATGCAATCACTTTTACTTGCATTCAAAGCTTATAATAGTATAGGAGCAACTTGATAATCATGAAGAGATATATCCTGAGGTCCACAGTATATGATCTATTGAATGAGGATTTATCGAATTATTTAATGAGAAAATAAACTTACAGTAAAGGATTTATAGATTATGGTAAAAGGTGAAATAAGGGTCAAGAAAATATCACAAAAACAGTTACATACAGATATATAAAACATACCATGAATTCATGTGATATATAGGTGTCATACATAGACCCATCGAGCAAAGTATCCAATGTTTAGAAAATACATTTAACAAAATAGGAGTACAAAACATTGGAGTAGATCATGGATGGTAGTCTCTATTGTTATCATTGTTGACTAAAGGTCCAAATAACCTACTCAAAAGTAGACATGAACAAAAGAAAATGACATAAATCTCAATGCATAATGAGCAATTTATGAAATAGTAGAGTAAGATGCATAAGGAATAATATATGACACACTAGAATATGTGATGCATAGTAGTCACCATCATTATAAACCATTGCATTGAGGCACTAAGGGTCATAGGCATCCTTATGGAGGGTTGGCCACCAATATCCTATGAGCAAGGCCTTTCTAATTGTCATCTCTCTTGCAAAGTGTCTTCCATAGGGCTCGTCAAGGCATGCTTTCAAAACAATCCCAATCTCATCTCCTGTAACACATCTTCACTTATTCTCACAATTGGAGATACTAGAGGGATATTGTTGGGTTGCCAAGAGGTTGGTTATGTCTTTGTATTATGGGGTAACATTTTGACTAGAAAAAGAGAAGTATTAGGAATGTTTGGGTCATCGTGCTCTTCTTTATCATTCTGAGGGATTTAGGTTGATCGAACTTTGGGTATCTTTTTTGGCATAGGACCAAGCCTAGACATTCAGCTGATGCATCAGTGTGCACGTAGAACTCCTTTATCCAATCAAGAGGTTGCAGGACGGGTGCTTCAAATAGGCATTGTTTTAGAGTGTTTAATGCTTCCTCACACTTAGCAATCCACATAAACTCTGCATCTTTTCTTAGGACCTTATGTAGGAGAGCTACCTTTGTCACAAAGTATGCAATGAATCTTGTGTAATAGCCCACATGGCAAAGGCATCCCCTCAACTGTTTGAAGTTGGTCGGTGCGTTAAAGGCTACAATTTTCTCAACCTTTGCAGGGTCTGTTGCTATCCCTCGTGCACAGAAAATTTATTATCTACCACCACTATTGTAAAAAGAAAAAGATTATGTAAACATAATAATGGTTTATTTGGTCTTCACTACAAGATACATGCCTCATACCAACGTTCAAAGTGATAAAAATATTCATTAGAGAATTTACCCTCGTCATTGCAAAAAAACGTCGGTATTAGCGACGCCATAGAACCATTGTTATAAATGCGACGCTGATAGCAATGCCTATAATGACGATTTGCAATGCTAACTAGGACGCTAATAGTGACACATACAGTAAATTTGCGATGCTAATAGCGATGGTTACATGGAAAAAAAAAGTTGTGGTACAGGAGCAAGCTGCCCTGCCACAAATAGCAATATGTGCTTTATTTGGGCCATACAAAAGAGTTAGAGTAAAGTGTACAATGTTTGTCAAAATGAAGGCAAAGTGTTCTTGAAATCCATAAGACTGATACATAAAATAAATACAAGATCCTGTAATGAAAGGGACGGTAGAATCATGGCAAGATACAAATGATGATGACAATATAGTGCATAGAAAATGTCTACATAAATCACATGACCGAAAAAAAGAGCATGTGTGCTCCACAGATCTAAGGGCGAGCTATAGATCCTTGCCATCTGAAAGCTCATCCCGTCACAAAAGAGGATCAAACCAGCTCTGCAAAAAAAGAAACAACTACACATCAATCCACCATATAATAATATATTTTAATTAAATTTAGTAACTATAGACAAGAAATATGAGTGACTTACTGGGCCGCCAGGTCCATACAATTGGTCGATCAATGCAGTCAGACCCTGTCTCTCTACAGTCTCTCTACATATCAAGTCTCTAGTTCGATGGGATCATGGTTGTAATGGAGTGCTGCAAATAGAGAAAAATACAACAATTAAAAACACGATTGTCAGTACAAGGGATATTGCAAAAAAAAAGCAAGCAGAACAAAAAAAAACTTACAAAGTCCTCCAGACAAGTCATGTGGCTGCCACTCCCAAGATGATGGACCACTCCTGCCTCCAATCGTACCCTTGCCGCCTCGCATTGCTGTATCTAACATCTTGGAGAATATGTAGCCTCCTTCATGAGTCGACCAACAATCATTTGTGTCTAGCCACTTGGGCTTGGAGGCTCCACTTTTAAGTTCATTTCATGCATTCAATCGTCTGTGTGACATGTACGCATGTATGCACTCCATCATCGAGCTAGTGGAAAACCTATCTGCTACGGCGGGTACCGAAAACTCTTCATGCAAGGATGCTACTATGTAGTCCTTGCTCCCCTCTTTGGTATGTTATTCCTATGATCCAAGAAGTTGTGCCGAGAAACTTGTTGGCACGACTCTCTCATACAAGCCATCACTCTCCTTCCCTCGTCACTCATGATGGCACCTCCTGTCCTATCATCTACAAGGTATCCATACCCCTCTCAGGTATGCCTAAGATGTGTCTTCTCCCACCTGTGACGAGGCTCCTAGGCATATCCAAGATACCCATGTACATCTGATGTATCTACAAGGATAGTATTTCTTAGAGTAGCACCCATAGGGGTGCCACCTTACGGATGACTAAGCAAAAGCTAGAGTGACTAGAGTAGATGTCCCCATAGGTGTGACAAAATCCATAGGTGATGCAACTCCAGTACAAACGACGAGACAGAGTGACTGCGTTGGTACCTCCACAACAACCACCTGAGCCACACTCTCTCAAACTGTAACGTGTCCACTAGTATCATCCAGGACACGTCTTAGCAGTCCATTGGAAAGGATGTCTAGAAAACTCCGCCCGGCACTCCCATGGAATGTTACGGGTTAGCGAAAGTATCCTGGCCGTTCCCACTTAGGATCGACCAGAATTAGGGTTTTCCTGATTGGTCATTAGCTAACAACAACTAGCGTCAGACCCGAGCGAACTACTTTACGTAGAAACGCCAGGTCCGAAGCGGATTCACGCTGCACTTCGTTCAAGGAGAATGGGAAACGAGAGGGATGCAAAGCTCAACCTCTCTGCCATAAGGCATAGTCCCATTCCGTTCCCCTAAAACAGCGTAAATCAAGTAAGACGTAACTCTAGGTCATCGTTCTCGTTATTCGTTTTGATGATGATCATCCCACTATTCTTCGAGATTTTTGAGAAAAGTTACCACCCAACCGTAGGATGGACCCATGATCTATCCTCCGCACTTTCCTCGGTTTGTTTTAGTTATGTAATTATCTAACACATTAATTTGACATATAACAATTAGCTTCTTTAATTAATCCTATTAAGCACTGATTCCTTCACGTAATCTTATCACGTGACATAGAAAAACAATATCAAGCAAGTTCTTTTTTAACATTTCATCATTTTATCTTTGAAATACAAGGAGTTCCGCCCATAGGCTTGTCCATAATCCGCCCGAAGGCTATCCAGTGATTCCCAGGGATCACTATTCCAAGCTTCTGCCCGTAAACTAGTATGCGGGCCTCGAGATCCAATCCCGAGTCACGTTAGCCTCTTGTGCAGGACCCGGAAGGCGAGGGATTTACGGCCAGAGCCCCCCTGGCACCCAAGCGTCCTCCTACTCCAAGTAGAGCTCAACGGAGAGACCTCTCGCGGCGGGTTAGGTCCACGTTCCCGGCGAACTTGCGTAGGGATCTACCATCCTTGATGAGGGTTTTTACCCTTCCTTCTTGTGAATCAATCACAAGACTAAACGATTTCGTACTTGCTGCACAAGTCCTGTGATAGAATAATCCGTTTTAGATCCTTTAAGCTGACTTATGTCGGCCTAGGGTTTCTTTTTAAGGATCTCCGGGACAACTCTAGTTCTTTATCTTTATGAATTTGTTTGACCCTACAATAAGGAAAATAGTCAAGTGCTTAGGGTATGAATATTTCTATGTTTAGATTGGTTTGGATAACTTTTGGAAGGTAATATTAATCGTCTTGTCACAGTTTTGCTAACCTTGTGACAATTTACTTTTTAGTAAATACAGTTCAATTTAAACTTCCCTTTTTCCTTGCAGATGAACTCATGCCAATTAACAAACATTTCCCTTGCTACGATGTGCAATTAGCAATGATAAAGATATAATTTCTATACCTTTAGGATTTAACTAAAATATACTACTATAGTAAATGGATAATCTTGCTCGTAATTTATAATGCTTGATGCAATTCGAAGGAAACTAAGTTCTATACATTATCATTTATTCAAATAAGCTAAACTCCTTCATTACAAATAACTCGGACAAATATATCCTATCCCTAACAATTTCTCTTTGCAAGATCGACTTAAAAACGGAATTAAAGACAAGAAGAAAAACCTGGTTTTGGGGTGAGATATCTACATGGATACCGGGAGATGACCCTCCCGCGGCTACGCCTTGGACTTTCTTAGGAGGCATCGCAATTGTAGTTTTTCGAATGTGGAAGTAGCTTTACAACTCCTCCTTAGAATTCCACCATCGCTCCCTTGCACCGTTCGTCAAAAGTAGTTTTTTGAAAGGTTCCCTCCTTTACGCGATCGGTGAAACTCCTCAGCCTTTGTAAGTAGCCTCAAGATCTTGTCCTTCTTGCTCGTACGCCAGAGATCCCTTCCCAAGTGCGGATCCTTGAGAATACCGGTCTTGCGGGATTTGGGCTTATGGGAGGCCTCGTGGGGTTGGAGCTTGGTTTGTGGAAATGGGGCTCCTACAAAAGCTCTTGGGAATGGGGGCTTTTACGAATGGAGTTTCGGAAATTGAGCCCTTACGAGGGGTTTTGCGGAAAGGGATCTTACGAATGGAGCTTGCGAGAATGGAGGCTTTATGAGCTTCTTTTAAGACCCCGGGGTGGCCACAAGGAAACAAGGCTTAAGGAAGATGGGAGTTTTCCCTCCCCCATGCGCAGGAAATCTTCCACCAAAATGGGTTCCCTTAAGAACTTGGGGTGGCTAGTGGGAAAGGACTTATAGATGGTTTGTGTGAATGGGGCTTATAGAAGCCCCCTTAGAAGCTTCTTAAAAGAAGATTCTAAGAAGCTTCGTAAGGTAAATGATTGGGGAGGAGCTTAAAAGGATGGCTGATGACATGGCAGGGAGAAATGGCCGTGGTGCAGGTGCATCGGCAGCTGGCGGAGAATTTGGCACCCTCCTCGACAGGCGGCGGCCCTTCACGCAATGCGGATGCAGTTACTCGCTGGGCGGCAGCCTCTTAGATCCTTCTACTCCCACACAGCCTCTTCGTCCTCAGCTTTTTCTTCCCTCTCACACAGTCTTTCCTCTCCCCTCGCTCAGCGACGTCGCCCCCCTTCACGGCAGCTTCGTCCTCTTGATCTTCCGGCGGCCCCCCCTTCAGCCTGCGGCCCCTGATTTAAATAGAGGAGGGGAGGGGGATCCTCCCTCCCTACCTATCGACTCCATGGCGATCCGCGATGAGGAAGCTCCAACAAGGAGCTTTGCTGGCGATTCTATTTTCCTCCCCCTCCAGCTCGTCAGTCGGCTGGGGGGATAAGGGGGAAATTTTTTTTTTCATTAATCCAATTTTTTTTTAAATTTGAGACAGTTCACGCGGAATATTACATTCTCTCCCCCTTGGAGGAATCGAGATGTCCTCATCTCGAGTTAAACTGGGGATATTGATGGTGGTTGAGAGAGCTTTCATCTATCCAAGTGGCATCCTCTTCAGGATAATCTTTCCACTAGACGAGGCATTCTCTCAGGGTTCTAGATCTTAACTGTCTCTCCCTAACGTCTAAGATTCTATCCGGCCTTAGTTCAAGGACTCCTTGACTAGGCATTACAATTTGTTGGTCATCAAGTACATGATTAGGGTTGGGTACATATTTTTTCAATAGGCTGATATGGAATACATTGTGAACTTTTAGGTTCTCTGGGAGTTGAAATCTATAAGCATTGGGTCCTAGGCATTTGAGGATTTTGTACGGCCCACAATATCTTGGACTTAGCTTCTTGCATTCTCCTAGGGATAGAGAACTCTTTTTAGGGCGTACACGAATGAAGACCATGTCTCCTTCTTCGAAGACCCTTTCTTGACGTTTCAAATCTGCGTATGCCTTTTGTCTATCCTTGGCCGCTTGTATGTCTTGTCTTATTGACTTTATTTGATCATCCATGTCTTCCAACATCTGTCTTGACGCTTCAACTCTTAGAGTTGGATCAGAAAAATTTAGGGGACTTCTGCAATCATGACCATATAATGCTTGAAAAGGGGTCATTTGAATGCTCTGCTGGTAAGAAGCATTGTAGGCAAATTCAACCAAAGGCAAGTATTGAATCCACCTCTTCGGCTCTCGACAGCAGTATGCCCTAAGCATATCCTCGATGACTTGATTTACTCGTTCTGTTTGGCCATCCGTTTGGGGATGGTAGACGGTGCTAAAACAGAGTTGAGTCCCAATAGCTTCAAAGATAGCTCTCTCGAAGTGTGATGTGAAGAGAGAATCTCGATCACTAATGATTCTTCTAGGTAACCCATGTAGCTTGAATATCTCCTTGATAAACAATCTTGCAATATCGGAGGCTTTATAGTTTGTCTTTACTGGAATCAGGTGTGCAACCTTGGTAAGCATGTCAACCACAACCATAATGGAATTGTATCCTCCTTGGACTTGGGGTAAGCCCACAACAAAATCCATACTGATGATTTTCCATTTCATTTGGGGAATGTCAAGCGGTTGCAGTTTCCCTGGCATCATGACATGTTCGGCCTTGATACGTTGGCAAGACAAACACTCAGTGACATATTTGAGAATGTCACCTTTAAGCCTCTCCCAATGGTAGCTCTTCCTAACTGCATTAAGAGTCTTAGCATAGCTAGGATGTCCTACAAAAGGAGAATCATGAGCTTCCCATAATATCTTCTGCTTAAGTGACTGGCTTGCTGGTATACACAACCTTGTTCTGTAGTAGACAAGTCCATTATCAATGGAAAATTCCTGATACTTAGCTTGCCACTTCTGATTCTGCTCCTTGGTAGATATTTCCTTTATCATTGTTTGGTAGGCCAAATCATGGCATGCTTCCTCTCTAGCTAGTTCAAGTATAGGGTTGTTTGGCATAGATACTTTTGTAGCCACAGATCTGGCCGTTGATGGATTTTGCAAGATTAGGGAATTTAGGAATGCTTTGCGACTGAGTGCATCAGCAACTACATTCTCCTTCTCTGGTCGGTACTTGATTTCAAAATCATATTCCTCCAATACTTCAATCCACCAACGTTGCCTCATGTTGAGCTCATTCTGGGTAAAAATCCATTTGAGACTCTTATGATCGGTTACTAGAGTAAACTTGTTACCCAACAGGTAGTGTCTCCAAAGCTTTAGAGCATGGATGACAGCTAGTAATTCCAGATCATGCGTGGCATAATTCTTTTCATGACTCTTCAATTTCCTTGAAGAGTATGCTACCGGATGACCTTCCTGCATAAGTACACACCCCAAGGCCAGAATGCTAGCATCAGTTACTACCTCGAACTCCTTATTGAGGTCAGGAAGTTTTAGAATAGGTGCTGATACCAAACTTTGCTTCAATTTGTCGAAGCTATTTTGTTCGGAAGTTGACCATGTAATGGAAGTCTGCTTCTTTAGTAAGTCTGTAAGAGGTGCTGCAATCAAAGCATAGTTTTTGATGAAGACCCTATACCATCCTGTCAATCCAAGAAAGCTACGTATCTCTTTGACGGATACTGGTATTGGCCATTCAAGCACATCTCTGACCTTGGCTGGGTCTACTGATATTCCTTCTTATGATACTATGAATCCCAGATATTCAATCTGACGCTTGAAGAATGCACACTTCTTCATTTTTGCATACAGCTTATGAGACCTCATTGTCTCAAGGACAATCCGAAGTTGAGGTTCATGATCTTCTTCCTGTTTAGAATAGACTAAAGTGTCATCGAAGAAGACAAGTACGAAATCATCAAGATATGGTCTAAAGATATCTTGCATTAATCTATTGAAGGTGGTAGGTGCATTTGTAAGCCCGAATGACATAACCAGGAACTCAAAGTGCCCATATCTTGTATTGAAGGCTGTCTTTGGAATATCTTCTTCCTTGATCCTTATCTGATAGTAACCTGACCTGAGATCAATCTTGGAGAAGATCTTTGCACCTTGAAGACGATCAAGAAGCTCATCTATTCTAGGAATAGGATACTTGTTCTTGACTGTTGATTGATTCAGCCCTCGGTAATCAATACATAGTCGAAGTGTCCCATCTTTCTTTTTCTGGAATAGTA
Organism: Lygodium microphyllum; assembly: GCF_053477565.2. Taxonomy (NCBI): domain Eukaryota; kingdom Viridiplantae; phylum Streptophyta; class Polypodiopsida; order Schizaeales; family Lygodiaceae; genus Lygodium; species Lygodium microphyllum. Next base: position 100,008,077 of record NC_141140.1, on the reverse strand, counting down.
CTGGAGCTCCCCACGGTGAGTTGCTAGGCCGGATGTAACCCTGATCTAACAATTGCTTGAGTTGTTTCTTCAACTCAATTGCTTCTGGTATGGACATTCTATAAGGTCTCTTTGCAATTGGTGCAGCTCCAGGCACTAGCCTAATCTCATGATCTACTTCTCTTTGAGGCGGAAGTTCAATCAATTCCTCAGGGAATACGTCATCGTATTCCTTTAGCCAAGAAGGTCCTTCATGAGATTCTTGCTTTTGATCTAACTTGTTGAGTTTGATCAGGTAAACGGGTAATCCTTTTCTGACTCCTTTTATGATCCGAGATACTTTGGCTAATTGGATTCTTGGCACTCCTACCTCACCTTGATTTGTGACAAATTCCCTTTCAGAGTTTCGAAAGGAAACTTGACCCTTTCCACAATGGATGTGGGCGTCGTTGGGCTTAAGCCAATCCATCCCGAGTAGATACTCATGGATACCTAAATTCATGACTTTGAATTTGACTGAAGTCTTCTTTCCTCCCAGAAAGAATTCCACCTTAGCAGTTTACCTGGTACAAGTTACCTCACGACCGTTTGCCAACTCCACAAGCAGGGTAGGTGCTTCTACTGTGGTTATTCCTAAACTTTTTGCACATGCTGGTGAGATAAAGGAATGTGTACTGCCACAATCAATCAAGGTTTTGAAACCTTTACCTTGATAGTCCGACGGTGTCTGAATCACCGAGAACTGGCGATTCGGCCCTTTCTTGTGTAAAGCGGCAGGGACTGTCGCTTTTTCGAATCCAGCTTCCATAGTCGGATCTTCCTCTTCTTCTTCTTCGCATCTTTGCCTATTGGCAATGCAAGCGATTCTTCCTCTTCCACGGATAATGGCTCCTTGACCGCGGCCTGCACCTTGGAAAGGCGTTTGATGATGTCCTCCGCTGAGCTTGGGACATTGCCTCTTGAAGTGACCGGGTTCGTTGCAGTGGAAACAACGGAGGTTTCGGCCATTACTTTGGGTAGGAACAAAGTTGTTGATGTTATTTGTCCTTGCTTTCTTCCTTTGTCCCTGATTGAGACCTTGAACTCTCTTCATTTGAGGTCTGAATGCTCCTCTGTTCGGGTCACTATAGGACCAAGTTTTGTTACCCCTTGGTCTAGCTTGCACCTCCTGAATTATAGGCGCCGCTCGGATGAGTGCATCCTGAAGATTTGATGGACGCATAGATTCAAGACGGGTATTTACGGGTGGATTTAAGCCCGCACAAAATTTGGACACTTGCTGCGTCATGTCCATCTGTGGTGCATATTTTAAAAGTGAGACAAATTTAGAGTAGTATGCGTCAAGAGTGAGTCCTAGCTGTTTTAGCTCGTAGAACTCATTCATTTTCTGTGTACGATATGCAGGTAGTAAATATCTTCCCTGCATGGATTTCTTCAACTTCTCCCAGGTAACGGATCCCTCTGAAATCCCTTGATCCCTGCACCATTGCTTCCACCAAAGTCTGGCTTCGCCGGTAAGCTTTAACTTGGCGAGCATGGCCTGATTGGTAGGTGCAGTACCAGCTACTTCAAAGTAATCCTCCATGGATTCAATCCAAATTTCAGCATCAGACTGGATGAATCTGCCTCTCCCGTCAAACTCGGGTGGCTTTATTTGCTTGAGGAGGAACTTCTTCTCCTGGGTCACAGCAGTACTTGATGTAGGAGGCGAATTTGGAACCTGTACCTGGGGTTGTGCCTGGTTTTGAAAGTTTTCTTATCGTTATTATATGATAATCGATGTTAGCTTATCTTTCATTTTTAGTTCAGCTATCTCGTAAACAATATAGCTACTTAACTTTTTAACAACTCTTATGCACAGCCAGATATTGATAAAAAGAAGTCTTTATTTGTATTTACATGGGCATAGCCTTTTTTAATACAACGTTTCATGTGATGATAAGCCAATCATTACATTCAGTTTGGGGAGAACAACGTTGTATTGCATTTGCTACAGGAACTGTGTAATAGTAGGGTTTTGGGTCATGGATCTTTAGGAATCAATAGTTCATTGGAAGTTCAAGATACCCTTTCCGTTGGAATCCATACTTCTCATGGCGGCCCAACACTTTAATCCTGTCGGCTAGGATTACACGGGTTACTTCCTCATATACATATGAGTTCATTTCAACCCTCCAACCTTGAATATGTAAAGTCAAATTTACGTGAGCTTCCACAAAAATGAACAGCTTCACGACTTTCAAGTCATCCAACCACTTGATCCTTTTTAGGTTGGTCTGTAGATAAGCAAACCGGTGGGCGGCTATATAGTAGATTCCTGAAGACCCCGTCCATCTTCGTTCTATGTATAAAGGTGATGGATTATAAATCTGGTTCATCATCCCAATTCTTTGTCTATAAAGGGGAGAATGCATTGCAGTCATAAACATGAACTCGATATGTAGAGCGTAGAAGGAGGTAGCGCAAAGTATGTCAATCAAACCATTTGTTCACCTCCAAGTCCAATCTCTCTTTCACTTTACTGGGTCTATAGATAGGACTTTTGTGCCTTCCTGAAGCGTCGAACACGACTAAGGTATACCCTTAACTATATATATATATATATATATCTACTACTACTACTACTACTACTGGCCTTCCCGAAGTGTCAAACACACCCAAGGTGCACCGTTAACAAAACCTCTCTTTCTCTCACTACCACTACCATTGCCACTACTGCTACCACTATCACTACGACTACCATTGCCACTACCGCTACCACTATCACTACCACTACTACTACTACTACTAGTACTCACCTTTCAAAAGCATCGAACACATACTAGTACTATTAGTACTTGCCTTCCCGAAGCATCGAACAGACCAAAGGTGCACCTTTAACAAAACCTCTCTCTCTTTCTCTACCTGATCTCTCTCTCTACTACCACCACCACCACCACTACTAATACTACTACTCGCCTTCCCAAAGCGTCAAACACACCCAAGTTGCACCTTTAACAAACATCTCATTCTCTACTACTACTACTACTAGAAACAAGAAAAAAATAAATTAAATAACAAAATCTTACCCTCTCTTTTTTTTAAATCAATTTCTTAGCCTCTTTCCCTCCCTCTCTCTCTCTTTCTCTCTTCCTTTATTATGTTTCATGTTTATTCCCTCCCTCTCTCTCTCTTATTCTTTCTTTCTTTTTCTCTCTTCCTCTCCCTCTCTCATTTTCTATCTTTCTCCCTCACTACACATCATTTTTAACAAAAACAAACAAGAGAAAAGGAGATGAGCAAGTACTTTAGATTTAATGTTTTTTTATTAGGTTATTGAGAGTGTTGATTTGTGATAAGAATGGAAAATAACATTCTACATATTCTAGTTGGGATATGATGATTCGCTTTATTCTATTCTTCTATTTTCTTAAAATCTTTGCATTTTGATGATATCCACTAGTATGGTCTTGCTTTGGAAATCGTAGTTGTATAGTTCTATTTATTAATTTTTTTATCATGACACTTTGGTTGATACACATGGTTTAGGTTAGTAAAAAAAAGAAGAACAAAAAGAAGAAGGGGAAAAAGAGCTAGAGGTATATTATCATTTTTTCATGTTGTTCAATGGTTAAATTTCAACTCATTTGGAGAAATCCTATGTAAGTTATATAGATGCTTTAACGTGAGATTTCTTTTGTTTTTGTACTCTAGGAATCTCTTAGTGAAGAAACAATGATTTTGTAATTAGGTAGCTTTTTGTTCAAGATCTCAAGGCTTCTTTGTGAAAAGATTTACAAATTATCTTTTTAAAAAAAATTATCCATGGTTAAATTTCATTTCATTTGGAGAAAACATTTGTAAATTTCGCATATTCTGAGTTAAATGACCTTTTGCTATTGTACCCTAAGCCTCCATCTCAACAATAAACACCCATTGTTTAGAAATTGACTTGTTTTCTAATAGCCTTAGGGTTGAGAGCTACAAAGTTTCTCAGGTAGGTTGCTCTCTAATTATTATTGTTGACATCTAGTTAAAATTGATTATCTAGTATAGATTTGGATATTAAGTTTGCCATATTAATACATTCTTGTACTTAAAAATCCATAATTAAAATACTATGAATAAGTAAAGTTTTTGTTGGTTTTTTATCTCGTTAGGATAATTTTATTTAGACTCTAAAACCATGGAATAGCATGAGATAGCATAAGTACTATAGTCCCATAGCATTGCATAATATTAGAATTTTTATATGTGACATGAAAAAGGGATGCTTGTGCATGAAAATATTGTTATATGTGAAATGACAAATTCACTTACATGTAACAATACAAGCACATAAGAACTTGTTGATAGGTAACTTTTATATTTGGTTAATATAGATGTCTTCAATGAGGAAAAACACTAGTAACATACTAGCAATGGAGGCCTTCAACAAGAAAGATGGTAGTGATAATTAGATTTGTGATAAATACTATAAGTTGCATTGGATTTTGATGCACCCAAGTACTCAAGGTGAGTTTTAAGGTTAAGTGTAAGGATGTTGCAGACCCCAACAAACATTGAAAAGGAAGAATTTTATAGTTCAAAAAAGTGTTTCACGGAACAAGTACAATAATATAAGTGTTAATCCAACATGTTTATATGCATAAACAACTCTGTGTACATTGTGAGTACTACATTTCAAAATATAAATAAAACAATAAGTTTCTAAGATTTATCATTGCCTAGAAACTCTCATCCTCTATCCTTTTCATCAATGTATCTCCAACAGCTTTTATGGGCTCCAATATGGTGTACAAATGGTTTACACCCTTCTTATTGTCTACCACCACTATTGAAAAAAAAAAGAGTATGTGAGCATAATAATGGTTTATTTGGTCTTCTAGACACAAGCAAGTACTTCATATTTGATATTTTTTAATTGGGTTATTGAGAGTGTTGATTTGTGATAACATTGGAAAAAAACGCTCTACATATTCTAGTTAGGATAGTATGGTTTTTTTTTATTCTTATTCTTTTATTTTTTAAAAATCCTTGAATTTTGATTATATCCATTGGTGTGCTCTTGCTTTCAAAATCGTTAGTGAAAAAAGAGGAAAAAGAAAAAGAAGTACCAAAAGAAGAAGGAGAAGAAAAAGAGTTCAAAATAAAGCAATAGAAGAAAAGAATTAAGGAAAAAATAAAAGGAAGAAGAAAGAGAAAAAGAAAAAGAAAGAATAAAGGAATGAAGAAGAAGAAGGAGAGAAGAGAAAGAAAAATAAAGAAAAAGAAGGAGAAGGAGAAGAGAATAGAAGAATGGAGAAGAAGAAGAAGAGGAGGTAGGAAAAAAAGGGGGGCTGCTAATTTCCATCCCCTTTAAAAAAAAGTGGATTTTCTTCCCTCCCATTGCACATGGAAAGGGCTACTATTGCGTGCTGTAGATCCACCTATTTCTCCGATACCTCCCTTCACTTCCATCACCTCCAAGGCCAACATGCCCACCTATGGGCGCCAATCCTGGTATACGACTCCACCCATCATCCTATTCTGTAGCCTGCCATCGTTGTGCCGCCTAATCCTCTGCACTAACATCGCCTCTTGGCCTTCACGCCTTCCCCAACCTCCACTCGACCTCGCTACCTCATTACTTGCCACCTCTCAAAGGCTACACCCATCGCACTCTCACCATCGCTACTGGCTATGGCTGATGATGAGCAACGGATCCAAACATGGTTATAGATGAGATGGAGTATTTTGGGAACTTGCAAAGTATTGTTACGGTGGACTACCGTAGCTTCTCCATGATATTATTCGATGTGCAGTGTTTCAAAGTGGTACTTGAAGGAGCTGGAGCAACAGTTCGACGAGGTTCATCTGGATTTCTCGAAATAGATTCCGAAAAAAAATGGACGGATTTGCACGGCACCTTTGTGTTGCTGGCCCATTATGAACAGGTACATGAACTCATTTGTTTGTTAATTGTATTACGACATGGTACATGTCACAATAGTTTAATCTCTCTTGTACGTGTTTATGAACAGGTAATCTTCTATCCAAACCCCCGACAACCTCAATAGTGATATGTTATACCTTCAGCTCCCCGAAGTGCAAGAGTGTATGATCAAAGCGATGTTCCGAGCATAGATAAGGACAATATGAAAATAGAGGGGTCGATATTGCAAGGGGTGGAGGCCACCGAAAGCTTAGAGCATGTAGAGGAGCCAGCATCGGCTAACAATGATGGAAATACATGAGTCCAAGAATTCTTTGAGAACGAGGTGGTCTCATCGTTTTGTGGTGACATGTCTATCGACCTTCTAGTGTATGTGGAGTTGTGTCAGGAGATTGATATGGGACCATAGGATACTTCATACTTGAAGCATCCACTTACTAAATTTGTTGACTAATCGCTTAAAAGAGTACATAACATATGCATTTTAAGTGAGATAATTTTTTTAGGATTTATATTATCGTGATTTGTATGATTTTAATTGATTATGCTAACATCATTTTTTATCTATGCAGGTGACCCTTTCAAGATGAGTCAGATGAGGAGTTGCAGAATATCTTCACGCGCATATCTCTAGATCAGATGGCGAGATTCAGAGACATGAGAGACCAAGAGCTGTCTCGCACATCGTCAAGCCGCTCTACTAGATCTACTTCGACGCGATCAGATGCTTCGGCTTCGAGTAGAGGAGGTCGACGCTCCAGACTTGGACCAAACGGAGGGAGTGCTTCAGGGTCAAGGGGATGCTGTAGAGATACGGAGACAGTGAGCCCGCGGTCGGCACGGGATACAGGTGTGACTCCTCACTCTCGTGGAAATTCCAAGGAGCGTAGCTCAGGTGGATGCTATGGAGGCACAGATGCGGTGTCTCCATCTCGTCATTTTGCTGGAGTTGCATCACCTCTAGGATTTGTCACACCTGTGGGGATGTCTACTCTAGTTACTCAGGCTTTTGCTCACCCGTTTGTAGGTGGCACCCCTATGGGTGCTACTCCAATAGATACTACCCCGGTCGCTACACCGGATGTACAAGGGTCTCCTGGATATGTCCAAGAGCGTGGACGTAGGTGGGAGAGGACCCATCTTAGGCATACCCCAGAGGGATATGCCTATCTTGTCGATGATAGGTCAGGAGCCATCATCATGAATAATGAGGGGAGGAGGGTGATGGCTCGCATGAGAGAGTTATGCCAACAAGTTTTTCGGCACAATGTCTTAGATCATTGGAAAAACATACCGAAGGGGAGTAAGGACTACATAGTAGCATCCTTGCATGAGGAGTTTTCAGTTCTAGCCCCAGTCGCTACACCAGATGTACAGGGGTCTCCTGGATATGCCCAAAAGCGTGGACGCAGGTGGGAGAGGACCCATCTTGGGCATACCCCAGAGGGATATGCCTATCTTGTCGATGATAGGTCAGAAGCCATCATCATGAATGATGAGGGTGATGGCTCGCATGAGAGAGTTGTGCCAACAAGTTTTTCGGCACAACGTCTTAGATCATTTGAAAAACATACCGAAGGGGAGCAAGGACTACATAGTAGCATCCTTGCATGAGGAGTTTCTGGCTCTAGCCATAGCAGATAGATTTTCTATGGGCTGGATGATGCATTGCATGCGTGCATATTGCTAAGAAAAGAGCATATGACTTTAATTCCATATATACACACGTATTGCTTAGACAATGTGCACACGAAACTATGTTCTCTAACAAAATTCAAAACTTAAAAACAAAAAGTAAGTGAATTTACATATCAAAATAAAAGGTTGACTCTACTTTTACATCATCTAATGACCTTTCATATTCGTATCCAATTTGTATTTTATTTTTTTAAAGTATCTCCAAAGCAAAACCGTGAAACCGTCCCATGACTAGTAGAGGCAAATCTAATTCTCTCTTAAAGGCTAAATAATCAACATCAACAAAATTTTGTTTGTTGAGCCAAAGATGTAGACTATTATAGAGATATAGTCTATATTACAAATATATTTTTGAGATAACAATTAGGATTATTTTTAAGAGCCCTTGTCTATACTAATATAACAACAACGAGTAATTGGGGTATTTGTTGAGATTTTAATGTGCCAATGCCAACAAGATATGCAAATTGATTTGAAGCATTGGGTAGATAGGAATACTAAAGGATATATAAGATCCAATTAGACACTAGATGTGTAAATAATTCCACGAGTCTTGGTAGCTAATATTATCACTGATGAGACAAAATATTTTTAATTTAAAGAATCTTGAGTGTTACCAAGATCCCTTTAAGTCTTCCAATTTTGATGAGACATCGAAAATCTCTACAAAACTTGTGTTTGGAATGATGATGATCGACAAAGTCTACTCATTGTACTCACAAAGATAATTGATGCGGTGCACGCACCAAAAATCACCAAGAGTTGAGTCATCGAAGCCCGGGGGGGGGGGGGGGGGGTAAGATTTTATAACAAATTGGTGATGCTATCAATATGATCATGTGACTTATCTTTTTCTAGAATTCTTCAAAAACAAAATAGAGAAATAAATATTGATAAACTCAAAAAGTTCTCATCCTACCATTGAAACACTAACCTTAATATATTTTCCCTCTATGACATTTTGGAACTCCCGCCTTCTCTTCTTTCCCCCTTTTTCCATTCTGCAACATCGCAGGCTGTACTCTGTGAACTAAGTGGAGGTGCATAGATTTCATGATAGAGAAAGAAAAGACGTCATAGATTGTAGTATCGGTCACCATCACTAAGCTCCAGTCCAGGTACAATTTTGCAATGTACTCTTATAAGCTTCTTTCATGTAATACGTTTTTTTAATATAGTATGACTATGGTCGTGAATTGATTCTCCTTCGCTTTCTCTAGAGAAGCACAAGCATTGGTGCACAGATCGGACGCCGTATGTGCGCGTAGTGAGCATCGGAAGGTCCCCAAGAACAAAAGAACTCTACTTTTGCACAAAAAATAAGGAAGAAAGCTTGCACGACATGAAGCAAGAGACTAATTGGGTACAATTCTCCCCCATGCCTTGTGTGAGCGCTCCACAAAGCATGTATTTTATATATCATTGATCTTCAAGCTCAAAAAATAGCCCAATTTACAATTAGCACGCTTTAGCTTTTGTGTTTGCTTTTGTGCCACTAAATAATTGAAGCTATTGGGCACCCAAGGAGTCAGGCGGTACCCAAATACAATGTCCAATACAAATATTTAAATCGTGCGTCCATGCACATACAAAAGTAATAAATAAATATCAAGCACTTTAATAAATAAGCTCATCAAAATATTGGCACCATGCCTAAGATGCGCGCCCATCAAAAATTGATAATAATTTGAATGCACGCTCCTCCAATGCTTCCCAATGCCACCGTTGCTTACTCTACACATCAACTGAAGCATTCACAATTGTTAGAAAAATAAATTGGTTAGAACTCAATCCTAATCTTAATTTATTACGAGTGCGCACTCTAAACTCATAAATATTTATTAATTTAAATATGTATTTTACGGAGTCACCTGCTATAGAATCACCCACTTACACATTAAATTAACAAGATGCCCGAAAAGGATAGGCGTCCCCACCATCGACTTTTCGCACAAAGAATCCACCTTGTGTATGAGCCCCGGTAATAAAATTTTACGGAATCCACTGCAAAACCTCACGGAATCCACCGTGGAATATGCCTCCTGGCATCATAACCCCGGGGTGGAATAGCAATTATTCTCAATTGCTATTAGCTCAATGTGGAGCTAACAGTGTGGGAAAAGCACTTAGGTCTCTAGCGTGCATCCATTGGGCCTCTTCAACAGGATGATTTTTAAACTTAACCAAATATCTAGAATATCTATGGCCAATTCTAGTGGTCATAAAGTCAGTATCTATAATAGTTTCAGGCTCAAGAATTTCAGTTTCTTCATCTAGCAAAGGAGGGTTTTCATAGATAGGGTGTACACAAGTAGTTGTCCTCTAAAAGGTCGTAATAAACTGATATGGAAGGTGTTGTGGATTTTCCAATATTGTGGTAATTCTAGTTTAAATGCATTGTCATTAATTCTAGTTGATAATTCTACACTTTGTAATCTTCATTTTTCAATTCGTAACCAAACATAATCATCAACTTTAAAACTCATAGCTTTTCTTTTCTTGTTTCCTTGTTTCGTGTATGACTGCTGGGCTATGGCAATCATATCTTTAACTTTATCAAAAATAGTAGCATGCATGTTAGCAATATCATCAGCAGTTTGAATTTTGTTTGACAATGATGTAACAGGTGAGGCAATCGATATCCATAAATAATTCCAAATGGTGCTTTCTTTGTAGCTGTATGTGGTGTGTTATTATATGCAAACTGAAGTAAATATAGATATGTATCCCAGTGTGCGGTTTTGAAATTGTGTAGGCACGTAAAAGATCTAAAATGGTACTGTTAGTAGCATCTGTTTGACCATTTGTTTTAGGATGAAATGCAGATGAAAAATCAATCTTTGTTCCTAAGTTAGCAGACAAAGTAATCCAATAATTATTGCAGAATCTAGAATCACGATCAGAAATAATGACTTTTGGTAAACCATGGTTAGTGAAAACAGTTTTAAAAAACAATTGAGCAGCTTGAGATGCAGTTAAGGTTTTCTTGCATGGAATAAAATATGCTTGTTTGCTAAACCTATCTACAATAGTCCAAATCATATCATGATTAGCTTTAGTGTTAGGTAGACCAGTGATAAAATCCATTGAAATATGTTCCCATGGTCGTCATGGAATGGATAATTGCATTAGTAAACCATATTGTTTACCATGGTGTCTTTTAACTCGTTTGACAAATTAGGCATTCAGATACAAATTTAGATACATCATTGTCCATGTGTGGCCAATAAAAATCTTCAATCAATGTACAAAAAGTAGATATAATTCCTCTATGACCTTGATATGGGGGACAATGAATTTCATGTAAAATAAATGATCGAAATGGAACAGTCACACATAATCTTTTTTCATAAAACATAAATCCATTAGTGTAAGACAATGAATTAATAGGAATCCAATTATTGCAACTAGTTTATTCCAATCAGCTTGAAAAGTAGGATCCTGGTGATAAGTATCTTTCATAGGGATAAGGGAATCAAATGTTATTACAGAAATATTGTGAATTGTCGGTCTTCTACTCAAAGCATCAGCAACAACATTATCTTTTCCAGGTTGATATTGTATAAGGGGATGAAAACTTTGAATAAAAGCAGCCCATTTAATGTGCCATGCTTTGTTGGTAAGTTTTGATCATGAATTCAGATCCCATTAAATAATGTTTCCATTGACATAAGGCTTGTACTACGGCTAGCAATTCCTTGTCATAGGTAGAATACTTAAGTTCAGTTGGTTTGAGTTTGCAGCTACAGTAGGCTATGGGATGAGAACCTTGCATAAGGACTGCTCCTATTCCAGATTCACTAGCATCAATAACTACTAAGAAAAATGGTCTATTGAACTCAGGTAATTGTAATACAGGAGCATGAGTTAAAGCATGTTTCAGCAAATCAAAGGACTTTTGTTGATTGTCAGACCAATTATAAACGATACCCTTCTTTAAGAGTTTTGTCAAAGGTAATGCTAGTAATGAGAAATTCCTCACAAATTTTCTGTAAAAGCTAGCAAGACTTAGGAAAGAACGTAATTCACGCACATTTTTGGGTATCGGCCAATTTAAAATTGCTTCTATTTTTTTAGGGTCGACTTTAATACATTGTGATGAAATAATATGTCCTAAATATTCAATTTCTGTTTGGAAAAATTCACTCTTTTTTGGATTAGCATATAATTGATTGTCTTTTAATAATTTAAAAACTAAAGACAAATTTTCATAATGCTCATTCTCATTTTTACTGAAAACTAATATGTCATCAAAGAAAACAATGACACAATGCTGATGTTTCAAAAAAATGCGATTCATCATACGAGTGAATGTGGCTAGTGCATTAGTTAAACCAAAAGGCATAACCAGGAATTCATAGTGTCCAAACTGTGTTCTAAATGCAGTTTTGAATATATCAGATTTGTCCAATCTTACTTGATGATATCCAATTTAAGATCTATCTTGCTGAATATGGCAGATCCTTATAGCTTGTCCATAAGATCATCTAGCCTAGGAATCCAGTATCTATTCTTAACAGTAATTTTATTTAGGACACGATAATCAATGCACATGCGATAGGTATTATTTTTCTTCTTCATTAATAAGACAAGTGCACCAAATGGAGAACTACTAGGTCTAATTAATCCTCTGTTAAGCAATTTGTCTATTTGGTTTTGAATTTTTTTTCTGTTCAATTTGGTTATGTCTATATGGTGTTTTACATGGTGGTTGTGATCCAGGAATTAAATCTATCTTATGATCTTTAGGACGTACAGGTGGTAATCCAGGTGGTAAATGAGCAGCAAAACAATCTTGGAATTGGGAAAGAAATTGTGCATGCCTAGGATGCATCTTGTTTTCTTTAGCTTTAATTTCATTCACCCATATTAAATAGGATTTGCTACTTTTACGTAATGCACGTTTAGCCTGAGTATGAGTAAGCAATGGAAAATTATTGGAAGTGTGCATACCATGCAGTGTGATTTGTTTTCCTTGAAAATAGATTTTTATTAAATGCCTAGAATAATCTATATCAGGATTGTATTGATGTCGCCAAGGCATTCCTAAGATAATGTCACTAGACTGCAAAGGTACAACTAAGAAATTTCTTCGTTCAGTATAATCACCAATTTTAATTTCTAAATTATGCACCTCTTGTGTTCCATTATATCTCATACCTAAGAATGCAGCCTTGATGCGATAATGTATAGAACAGTATGTAAATTCAATTCTTTGACCAATTTTGCAAAAATAAAGTCATGTGTGCTCCCATCATCATGTAAAATAGTATTTTCTTTACCATGCATAAAACATTTCATTGTTAATAAGGAATGGGGAGTTGGCATACCTGGCAAAGTATCAGAAGTAGTACCAATGTCGTCATCATCTTCCATAAAATCCGACATCCCTTCACGTTTTCCATCGTCTATTGCTCTCAAATAATTGATATGAACAGATGGCTTTTTGGATTGACAATTGGCTGCTAAATGTCCAGGTTGATGACATTTGTAACAAACTATGGGTTTTGCTTTGGATACATTATAGGTAATGGCTGGAAGTTTAGGAATGTTGGGATTTGACTGAAGAGATGGCTTAGGGTTTGGCTTTGTGTTTGATGGCAAGGCAGGTGGTCGTGTCTAAGATTTATGGAATGAAGATGGAAGAAAATGACTTTGATTGAATTTTCAAAAATTTGAATTGAATTGTTTGGAACTAAAGTTACCATTAGTTGGAAATTCTTGTGGTCACTTATCTCGTGCGCGAATTTGTCTTCAGTGTCATGGGCCAAGGAAATTGCATCTTCAAGGGTTGTTGGCTTGAACATATTGACCTCCGCATAAAAATGTCCAAGTAAGCCAGACATAAACTTGCGTTTATGAGTTGCTTCAGGTACATTTTCGAGCATTCGTAGTTGCAATAGAGCATTCCAGAAACGCTCAGTATATTGTGAAATAGATTCGTGATCCCTTTGTTGTAGAAGATCCCATTGTTTGATTGCTTTTTCGTGGAATTGAGATGGAAGGAAATTCTGCAAAATTTCTTTTGGAAAGTCTCCCAGGTAGTGGGACAATCAACGCTTTTGCGGACAATAGTCCACCATAAGGATGCTCGGTGAGCTAGATGGTTAGTGACACATTTAATTTTGTCTTTCTCAGCATATGATTCTTCATGAAAATAATCATCAAATTGACTGATAAAAGCAAGTACAATCTTTCCATCGCGTGATCCATTTAAAGTACGAAATTTGAAGTTTCTTTTACTTATCTTTGTTTCTTTCCGAATAGATTGGGCTTCAAGTGTTGCATCGATCGTACGTCGTATAAGATCTTCAGGTTGCGATCCATCTTGGTCGACGGTAGATCGTTGCAGATTGGCCAATTGAGCTTACAAAGTTTGTCGTGCTCTTCGTTCCTCTTGAAGTTGCATCATAATCAAATCCAATTTTTGCTCCATTGTTAGTTCAGGTAGATCACCTTCAGCCATAAAATCTTCCATGGTTTGATCAGTCATCCTGCAAAATTCCAAAAGACCTCACACACTCGAAATCTTGTTGGCGGGATGAGCGTAACTCAAAGGCGGGTTTACAAGGCTTATATATATATATATATATAGTTTGGCTTTTGTAGTATTTCTCCTTTACGATTGCGAAATTCGATGTCACAGTCATCTTCCAAGAAAATAATTTTGCGTATAAACTACGTGTTGTCGATTTTTCGGTGGAATCTGATTCTGTCAATTCACAGGTGTGAACAGGGGCTTGCAGAGAGTAGTAAGCAGATTCGTGTATTGCCGAATAGGAACTCTCTCTATGGTAGTTGATGGAGATTGGAGCTTAGGATCTTTAGAACCTTTGTAACTTAGAGCTTTTAGTTTTTTTGACTAATCGTGATTTTGAGGACAAGAATATGTCTTCGTCCATTTCGACAACGGGTAGTACATACTACCGCCACCGACGGATTAAAAACGAATCTTGAAGCTTTTATAAAGCTTCTCTTTAAGCCTTCCAAGCTTAACTTTGAAGCTTTAAGAGCTATGGAGGAAATTGGCTTATCTGTTAAGAAGAAACCAATGACTTGATGTAGGATCTTTCCGCGTGGTCCTCCGCCTATTGCAGAGATCGGTCCCTCGCGATCTGAGTGTACAGCAAGGGGTTCTTTGACTGCCAAGAACACGATGGTATCGACCGCTTGCCACGAGACTGACTGTAGAGCTTGATCGTTCCAGGAGCTCCGCCTTCGCGTGAGATGGTAAGCGATTGGAAGCTCTCGATCTCAGCTTTGCTCTGATACCACTGGTACATAGATCGGACACCGTATACGCGCGTAGTGAGCGTCGAAAGGTCCATAAGAACAAAAGAACTCTACTTTTGCACAAAAAACAAGGAAGAAAGCTTGCACGACATGAAGCAAGAGACTAATTGGGTACAATTTTCCCCATGCCTTGTGTGAGCGCTCCACAAAGCATGTATTTTATATATTATTGATCTTCAAGCTCAAAAAATAGCCCAATTTACAATTAGCATACTTTAGCTTTTGTGTTTGCTTTTGTGCCACTAAAGAATTAAAGCTATTAGGCGCCCAAGAAGTCAGACGGTACCCAAATATAATGTCCAATACAAATATTTAAATCGTGCGTCCATGTGCATACAAATGTAATAAATAAATATCAAGCGCTTTAATAAATAAGCGCGTTAAAGTATTGGCGCCATGCGTAAGATGCGCACCCATAAAAAAATGATAATAATTTGAATATACGCTATCCTCCAATGCTTCCCAATGCCACCGTTGCTTGCTCTACACATCAACTGAAGCATTCACAATTGTTAGAAAAATAATACAATTAAATCGACAAAAGTGAATACCTAACAGTCTTCAGCTACAAAATAAATAAATTGGTTAGAACTCAATCCTAACCTTAATTTATTACGAGTGCGCACTCTAAACTCATAAACATTTATTAATTTAAATATGTATTTTGCAGAATCACTCGCTATGGAATCACCCACTTACACATTAAATTAACAAGACGCCCGAAAGGATAGGCGTCCCCATCGACTTTTCACACAAAGAATCCACCTTGTGTATGAGCCCCGGTAATAAAATTTTACGAAATCCACCGCAAAACCTCACAGAATCCACCATGGAATATGCTTCTTGGCATCAAGCATCCCCCATGTAAGAAACAATTGCCACTAACGGAATATAGTTTGTGCTCTTGCACACAAGAATTGCAAAAAAATTCTTCTCAAGAGCCCACTTCCAAAATAGCCCTTGCTTAATGTTCCTTTTCCTCGATGTTGTAGGTGGCTAGAGTAAGACTATCTTGGTACCTAGCCATGCTTGTCATTTTGAATGTCAGTTTTGTCAAAACCTTTGTCTCTTGGCAAGAGAATGAATGTGAATAGAAGACAAGATAGGAAACAAGAATAGGTGGTAAGCCTCTATTATTGCTGCAAATCGATCCATCCTTTATTTGTCTTGTCTAGGATGTAGGTGCCAAGGACCACCATGACTCTTGGCTGCAACTATTTAACTACTTTACAACGTAGAAGTCGAAAAACTGATGCAATTACATACCTTCCAAAAAATATGAATATTTGTTTTTTCCCCTTAAAAAACCTATAAAAGAATAGCAAAAAACGAAGCTTGTCACCTTGCAGATTCCTTCTTTTTCAAAGTTTGGTTGCTATCTGCTAGTGAGCCAGCCATAACCCAAAGAGCCTTGATAGGAGACCCTTTCTCTGATTATGGTGACTGCAGGTGACCACACTAATATATTGTTAGACATTACGTTGCATCCAACACCATTTCTCTGAGATCCACGGCATTGAATGGTGCATAACCATGATAATCATTATTGAAATATGCATAAACATCCAATCCAGCTTTCATTTTCTCTTTTATCCATGAGGCATAAGTTCGCAACTCTTCAGGCTGGTAGTATCTCTGATAATTATATCCATGAAAGCGAATGTAAGTCCAGTTTGCAGTAAAAGCTTGAAACATCACATTAATATAGAGCTTTCACTTACAAGGACTCACCTTTCAACATTCAATATAATCAAAACATAGTGCACATAGTCTTGATGGTGAAGATTATAAAGCTTTTGATGCAAGATGATCAAAAGAAAGGTACAAAATTGATGATGGATTTAATGGATTCGGATGATCAAGAAAGATCATTAATCTCCTTTCTGAGATCAACCTTAGTTGATGGAACTTTGATATTCGATTGTTATGCTACAGAGCAGAATCAAAATGGATGAAATCGATTATAGAGGAATAGAACACTTAGCTTTTATAAGTCCTAGTGGTCTCTCTGGGCGACGTCAGGTGGGTCATCCGTTGGGCTTCTAGTACCACATGGCTGTGTACCTCCATCTACGCTGCAGAAGATCTCGAATTACCAGAAGGTATAATCATCTACAAATGGCCTGTATTTGAAAATAAACTGATTGGTTTCTCGGAGCAACAATAGGCAGAGCATAAATAGTTTTCCACGGAGCCAACTATTTTGGTTTCAACACCACAGTAGTTATTGGACAAGTTGATTGCTTGGTATGTGCAAGCACGATTGCCACCATCACTGCCACAGCTACTGGCTATGGATGACAGAGGCAAGAGGTGAAACAAAACTGTAGTAGCTGGTTCAAGGCAGGAATCTCGATGCCCAGTACTTGTTGTTGTAGCTAGTCCTTCACACAAACTACTTAATTGATCTTCTGCGTAGTCTTTTGTACAAGTATCTTTATGGCCTGCTCTTCTCCTTACTTTCTTAAGGCATGGATTGGAATCCTTACAAAAGTTGATGTTGATGCAGCCTGAGTTGGATCCAGTGCAGTGCTTTTGTCCAGCAATGTGATGATGGTGATCATGATGCAAGCTCTTGAGGTCCTCTTCTTGATCTGTAGGTCCCTTCGATGTGTAGCATTCAAGGTTAAATTCATCCAAGTTGGTTGAGCTGCAGCAGAACATTGGATGTCCAAAGATGTTCCTCTTTGAATGGCCAACAACACATGATTGCAACAGCTTGTGCTAATGGCTGTGATCATGCCTCTGGTGCAGATGATCATGACAATCTTTATGTCCACTGTGATGGTGATCATGATTATGTTGACCTGTACTGCAAGAGCCATTAGATCTAGTCTGTCTGCCTAGCAATAACATGCTATTGAAGATCACAAGTAGGCAAGTGCCCACATTAGCAACAACAGCACCCCATAGGGATGCATATCCAGCTGCTGCAAGCACAATAACTAGTAGCTTGACTGTGATTGACAGGAATATGTTTTGCTGGATTTTTTTTTGTGCTTTGCATGCTAACTCCACAGCATGTGCAAGGTTCTTAAGATTATTGGTCATGAGAGCAACATCTGCAGTCTCCATGGCCACAGCTGAACCAACAGCACCCATGGCAATGCCAACATGAGCTCTTGCTAAAGCAGGTGCATCATTTATGCCATCTCCCACCATGCCAGTCAACCCCTTTTTCTTGAGTTGCCTAAGCACACTCACCTTTTCTTCAAGAAGTAGTTGGGCGTGCACTTTGACAGAATTGGTACTGAACTGCATTTTAACCAAATTAATTAGATGATCACAGTGATTTTGCTGATTACTATTTATCTGAGCATACATATAATAGATGTCAAGAGATGCCTAGTAAATTGTATTGTAGGTGAGCTAAAAATGTCAAATGAGCATCACCTTCACGTTTACAGCATTTGCTATAGTTAGACTATCTCCGATAAGCATGACAATGTGGAGGCCCAACCTCTGCACATATCTCCCAGTTATCTCTCTTTGATTAGAATAGATCGGAAGAAAAATTTTAGTTCTCATTAGGTAATGGCACAATCATACATTTAGAGTGGGTAAATGATTAGAAATAAATTTCTCACCTTTATGTTATGCACAACTTCAAGTGCTTTAGTGGGAAGCTGATCACCAGCACATAAAATCCCTTCCAGTTTTTCATTCACACCTATCCAACAAATTGTCCATCCTTGACTCTTCCAGGTTTCTATGGTCTCTTCTATGTCTGCAAATAGTACAAACCAAAATGTTACATTACATATAACAACAAACAAATGAAGAAACACACTTATAGATGTACTCGAGCCTCTACCAAATGGCCCTGTTCTATATCCATACATACCGTGATCAGTCCATTGAAACCGGTTTGCTAGTCTCTCATTATCAATGTGTATTTGGTGGCCATCAAGCACACCACTAACGCCTTCCCCATCTATAATTGTGAAGTCCTCAACTTGACCCGAAGGCTCAATTCCATATTGCAGCTTTGCATATGAAACCAAGGCCGAGGCCATTGGGTGGCTTGATTTGCTCTCGACACATGACATCCTGTAACAAGTATTTGGGTGTTTTGAAATAATGAGTGAAAATGAGAGAGACAAGTTTTACAATTTTCCATTCTAATCTAGTTTCAACAAGTGCAAGGTACTGACTTGTTAGCCACAACTAATTATTTTACCAGTACATGCGCCTATGTAAGTCTGTGTTATTGTTGATGGGCAGCACGTCTACCACTTGGAATTGTCCCTTTGTCAAATTCCACTACAGGAGCCTGTATAAGTCTGTGTTATTGTCGATGAACATCACCTCTACCACTTGGAATTGTCCCTTTGTCAAAGTTCCTATTTTGTCTAAGGCCATAACCTTAAGCTTCCCAACAGCCTCCAGAGAGCTTCCACTTTTCACAAGAAACCCCATTTGAGCACATAAGCCTCTGATCTGTACTGTCTTGGAGTTCGGGTTCATCGATGAGACTTGATCAGTATGAGATTATAGCCTAAAGATCGATTATCAGGCTTTAACCTAAGTGGTTGGAATTAGAGCTCATAGATGATTGATGTCAGCGTAGGTCCCATGGCCTGTCAGTCGCAGGAGCTAAAGCTCAGTGGACACCTTGACCTCTTGAATAGCAAGTAGGTCTAGCTTCCTCAATCTGAGGAGTCTCATGCATACATCCTTCTTGGGTTCACAGCCCAACCCTCTAACATCCCATGTTACCATTGTGACCTTGGACATTGAAGCTTCACTCATAAATCTGAATCTC
The DNA here is from genome assembly GCF_053477565.2 of Lygodium microphyllum. Classification (NCBI taxonomy): domain Eukaryota; kingdom Viridiplantae; phylum Streptophyta; class Polypodiopsida; order Schizaeales; family Lygodiaceae; genus Lygodium; species Lygodium microphyllum. The sequence continues at coordinate 99,988,428 of NC_141140.1, read as the reverse complement.
ATCACTCTCCCCATGGTTCTCATCGAGAACGACATACCTGTTTCTATCAATCAGTGGCTTTGTGGGTGAGTTTTTGAGTGATACCTTCTTCCTATTCTTGCCTTTGGCTTTGTTTGATAGATGCACATTCTCTTTGTATGCTTCTTCAATCTTTTGATTAGTTGTACCCCCTGCATGCGCCTCTCGGGCCTTCTTATGCTCCTCTTGGACTAGGGCATGATCCTAATGTTTGCCATTCCCCTCCTCCTTCTCGCCTGTCACGTTCTTTTGTTGCATGGCTTGCACATCTCGTTTTTTCCTGTCATCCAATGGGGTAGACTCTATGGACTAGATAAAGTGGCTTGCCCAAAAAGAACATGTAAATACCACAGCTAGAGTGCGCAGCATATCTTTGTTTGAGAGAGAACAGAACAAGTGTTTTGAGAACCACCTTATCCTTACTGAGCTCTATACCCTTCTTGATTTGGTTGAAAGCCTTCTGGTCAGCTGATCGCAGTGAGATAATTTTGATCGGATCACCAAAATCAGTAGTATAGCAGTAGCACCACCATGCCCGGCCTACCATTCTTTGAAGCCATGGATGCTCCTCCTTTTGGACTAGGGAATGATCCTAATGTCTGCCATTGCCCTCCTTCTTCTGCATGTCGGGTCCTTTTGTTGCATGGCCTGCACATCTCGTTTTTTCCTATCATCCAGTGGGCTGGACTCTATGGACTAGATAAAGTGGCTTGCCCAAAAAGAACATGTAAATACCACAGCTAGAATTCGCAGCATACCTTTGTTTGAGAGAGAAGGGAACAAGTGTTTTGAGAACCACCTTATCCTTACTGAGCTCACCCTTCTTGATTTGGTTGAAAGCCTTCTGGTCAGCTGATCGATCGTAGTGAGCTCTTGATCGAATCACCAAAATCAGCAGTATAGCAGTAGCAGCGCCATGCCTGGCCTGCCATTCTTCGAAGCCATGGATGCTCTGTGCAATGGCTACTCTGTTGTGCAGCTACCCATTGTAATTCCTGATGCGCATTGTGGGTTAATTATAATGCCTGGTCAGTCCCAGTCTTTTGGCAGTAGTACTACACTAACTATAGCGTGCATGTGAAGACATCCTGCATGAGAGCTAGCCACGTGTCTGTTACATCATGATTCATGCTTAGGACATACCTCTCCTCCTTTATTGCAACTGTCTCGAGGTCTCCAACAATGTTTAGGACATACCTCTCCTCCTTTATTTCCCTCAAGTAGCTCTAGTGATTCCTCTATGATAACCACAATGTATGTTGCTCTAGAGCCCCACTTGGACTCTTCATCACAAGAAAGAGCAAGCTTACACCTAGCTCCAAGCCATTAGTCTTCCTCACTCTTCCTATCCTTTTGTTTTCCCTCATTTTTCCTCGACTTTCCAATCCCTTATCTTGGCCTCATACCCACTTATGTGCTCATCAACTAATGCCAATGTTTACAAAATTTGACCCCATCACTTTAAGGAAGTGTTTAGGAAAGATTGCTTCTTTTTAATTGTTTTTAATTGTTTTTTAACAAGTGTTTGGGAAGTGTTCGAGAAATATTGCTTCTTTTTAATTGTTTTTAATTGTTTTTAAGTAAGTGTTTGAGAATAACAAACTAGTATAGACTATGATATCAACTACAAAGTATGGTTTTAAATGTAGCTCTATTGCTAAACTAGTATAGACTATGATATTAACTGCGCAACTAAAATATGTTATTAACGTAAACTATGTTATGGGCCGTTTTTTTGCAGTCTTGGAGTTTTAATTGTGGATCTCATAATTTCATCAACCTTCGATTGAAGATTGAAGATACTCAAGTAAGGGATGTCTTCTTCTACAAGCACATTAAGAAAATGCACATGTAACTATAAGTTTGCACATTGTATTGAAGGTTGGCAATTAGTGAATCGTAGTACTTATTTTAGACACGCTAAAAATGACATGCTTGGGATTACGCATTCTTCTCTACAAAGATCACATCCTAGTGAACCAAGGGACTCAAATGTGCAAGGATATCATCTTGAGAACCGAAGGCACGAAGAATCATCTCTAATGCATGGTGAAACTAACATAGATGAATTAAATAGATGACGTAGGTGGTGTGATTGCGTTGCATATTGTAATGGTGGGAGGAGTGTTGGTCCACAAACTTTTATTAGGCACCAGGAGTTGAAGGCCAAATATGATGCACTAAGTATGCAAATTGGTCTTACTCCTTCTAATGAAAGGCAACATGAACAAGGCAATGATCAAACTATCAATACTTCTATAAGTCCCCCCTTTAGTCATGACAACAAATCAATTAACCATGTTGAGGCTCCTCAAATAGATCCTTCTATAGACAATCACATATTTATTACTGGGCCATCATTATATCAACAAACTATACAAAAAATAATTGAGCTTCAAGCTCTTTGGGATGAGAACCAAATATCAATTAGTACACAAGAGAAGATGCTCCAATCATTATTTGGAGACATGGGAAATCCAAGGGCTAGGACTCAAAGAGTTGAAGAGTGCAAGCCAAGTTTAAGTAAGCTAGAGATCCAAATGGGTGCTAGTAGCATTGGTCATAATGGATCATTATCTGATCGCAATCCCATTGTGTATATCATAATGCTTTATCTATGGGTGTTTGTATATTAGGACGGTATCTCGTGGATATAGCTCATGTTGTGTCTCATGTATAGGTAGTTGGATCTTTGTGTGTATGTGTGCATGTGTGATTATTAAAGAATGAGAAAATTTCTTGCTTGAAGAAGATTAATGTATGGATATAATCTCTTGTTTGAGGAATACTAGCATATAAAGTTGTAAATTTGATTTTAGCTTGTATCTTGTTTGATTTTAGCTTGTCTCATGGTTTGTATAGTTGTATATTGCATTGTTGTATGGTGTTTTTCTTTAAAAATTAAAAGCCCATTAAAATCATTGAGAGAGAGAGAAAAGAGAGTGCGATCATTGTTGTATCCTTTTTATATGATTGATTGATTCTTTATTGGTTGAATATTAACATAGTTTCTTGATTTAATTTTAGCTTGTCTCATGGCCTCCCCAAGTCAACAAACTCTAGATTCAATGATGCAAACTATCATCACTCTGCAAAAAACAATTGAGGAACTAAAATCAAAGAATGATAATTCCGAACAAAGGGTGAGCATGAGCAAACCAGTTTCAATACAAAGTAAAAGAGTCCAGTTGCCACCTCAAAAGCAAATCAAGAGTATACAAATAGGGGATGTATCTCTGATGAAGACTCCTACATATGACCCGATTTTCAAACCACCTAAAAGGATTAGTCGAGAAGACCAAGATGAGTTTGGAAAACCATTTTTACTAAAATACTATCGAGATACGCAAAATGTTAGGTATTGTGCTAATCACAGAAAAGTGTATAATTGGGTCAAGAGCCATGAGATTGGCAATGATTTGCGGTTTCATAATATTAAAGATGACAAACATAGAATTTTAGAGATCATAGATCAAAGCTATGATCAACTTTTACCCCTTGAGTTTCGTGGTGCTACTTACCTTTGGAAAAAGGAGGATGTATATCTGTACTATCTTTCTATTGCTCAAAATCTTAGAAAGAAACTCAAGAGGAAAAGATCATCTTTGGTGGATATATATTTGGTAAGCATACTTATTTATCAAAATTTTCTCACCATAGATTATATACATAAGAAATTGGTACTGATTGGCACAACTATACTTTTTAATAGAAGAATCATAGCTTCGAGCAAGTAGATATGCAACAAAAACTGGTAAGATTTGTAATTTTCATCTCAAGTTTTATTTTTTCTATTGTGTAATTTTTAGTGACGAGGTGTATTATCCACAACTTATGGTGGAAGAACAATGTATCTTTTCTAAGAATAGTGTAACACATGTATGTACATCATTCACTCATTTAAATATTTTAATATTTGGAGTTTTTAGTTTTTGATATTGACTTCAATTTTCTTGCTTGTACTAGTTGGAATCTCACAATGATGGTTCGCCTCTTGTTTCAATTTCTGCTTCCAAAAAATGTCAAAAAAATAATGAAATGGTTAGTATACCTTTGTTTGTAGTCTTTTTCCATTTGATTGTCTCTAACACTTAACCTATGTTTCAGGACTATTTAAACTCACATCATAGTTGTATGGAGCTACTACAAGGAATTCCATCTGTATGAGGAATATATACATATATTCTTAATTTTTGTATACTTTTAAATTAAAAGATATTCCATTTTAAGTTTTACTTTTCTTGTATTATAGGGTTCATGTAGTAGTGAACACTCTCTTCCACAAGATATGATCCAAGATCCTGAGGAGGTTGAAGTAGCACGGAAAAGTCTTCGTGTACGAAAGGTATGCTTAGCCATCTCTTGATATTTTATTTTAATATATGTATTTAATAAATTATATCTAATTACAAACTTATTGTGATAAGATGAGCGAGAAAATGCAGCAAAGCAAGCAACAACAAAAGGAGAGTAAGGAAAAAAATAAGAAATTTTCTAAGATACTTCTTTGCATTTTTTTAAAGTAAATGTGGCATAATTTAATTTTGTTAACTTTATTTTCTTGTCTATACTATAGGATCTCGACCATGTTGAGTCGTCAATAAGTGTGGATCCTTCTAATATAGAATTGCCATCAAGAACTTCATCGGTAACTCAATGTTATTAAATATTAAGAGAATAGAGTAGCTATTTAACTTATGATGTAGTAGCACAGTAATCTATAATGTATTTTTAAAATGCAAGTTGTTAATGCATTTGAAGGGGAAGACCAAGAAACCATTCTCCTCAAATATTTAGACATCCAATCCATTGATGAGCTATATGCATCGTTAAAATCTACATATGGTATTATAAAGAGAGATCCTACTTTTTTAGGAGGACACAATGAGCAAACATTGTCAGCCATGAGAAAAGCTCTCCTGGATTGGTTACTCTATAGAGAGAAAATTCATGTCACAAAAAATTACAATAAACCTTTGAGTATTGATGATATATGCATCTTGAATTGATCTCTTTATTAATGAAGATAACATCTTTTAATTCTTTTTATTATTTTAATTTATATTTTTTACCATAATAGTAATTTTTAAAATTATCTACATGATTCCAACTAGTTTTTTTATATATAAAAAATACTATATGATTAGTTCTAACTAGTCTGTTTATATAGCAAAATTTCACTACATGAATAACTAGAGAATTTTGAAATTCCTATATAAGAATATTTTACTATATCACTAACTTATAAAGTGTTCCACTTTTACTAGTTGACACTTTTTCTAGAGTATCTAGAAAATTTCTCTTTTTTTTCTATATGAATAGGTGTCTAAAGTTCCTTGTGATGGTTGTGTTTCTGGCCACCTGTGCCCACTGATCAGCCACGCAGAAGTCCTGCAAGGGGTCCTCTTCTGCTGCCTCAGTGCGAGTTATCGGGTTGACGAGCTACTGCGCCAACGTGATAGCTACAATTAGCATAGCAAGCTTTAGTGATGATGCCATGGATACAGTATTGCGTATGGTGAGTCAGGACGGTAGGTATGAGAAAGCAGGGACCCAAATGGTTCTCTACTAGCTAATTAACCTCTTCCGATCAGCGAATACTGCATAAACAGATCACGCTTTTCAGCAAGCACAAATGGGGCTTTCTAACATCTAGGAGTGAACAACTGCTGCGACCTGATCCAATGGTGGGAAGATGGAGCCCTCGATTGCATATAAGTAGTACGAGCTAGATGCGTGGATAATCATCCGTGTACCAGGTCATGAGCTTGTTTACCAGATCTTTCATGCTCTTGTGGATCCAATCACGCGGGGAGGTTTTTCGTCGCAAAACAGGTTTTATCCGGCCTGGTTAACATTAAAATAAGAGACTCTACATTTCAGCTAACGTGTATGCAAAAAGTATTTATCTTATTTAAAATACCTACGATGTCGTCCTTCACGCGTTCATGGAATGCTTCCAGTCGCTCCGACCAACTTGATAGAGAATCCTTTCTCATCCGCTTTCTTGTCACACACGTAGTTTATTGAAGTTTTCCAACGTCTACGATGTTTTTCCAAAATGGATAGAAAACATGTTTTCATGAGTGTTGCCCGTTTATGGTAATGGCCACCACAAGGTGTGAGCTTGGGGATTTTCATATTTACATCATTAATCCATCTAATATTGTGATTAATAACATAAACTAATGCTATTCTTGTAATGTGCAAGGCAATGCAATATAACTCAAGACTTGCTAGATAGACTGTAGTGAGATGGTGTAATAAACCCAAGGTCAAGAGTTCCATTCTTATGGGCAAGAGTATTCCACAATGTAATAAGGTGATGTAATCATAACGGCCTACCAAGGTAAAAGTGGAGGCTAAGTTCAGATATAATAACCACATGGGAAATTTACATAGGAATAGTTATAAAGGTGCTAAAATAATAGAGAAATTTGGATAGATCTTAAGAAATGAGCTTCTCAAATTACACATACCAAGTTCATCTTTTGCTCAGTCTTAAGTTTTTGTTTTACAAGTTAATAGTAATATATACGTAAAGATCTCTTAAAAATTTATATATCATGTTATATTATGTATATTTGATTTGGTTTAGGAATTTTCTCAACAACTCTATCAGTGTGTGTGTACACATGTGCGTAGATATGTGCAACTAGAGGATGGGCTCGAGGGATTCACTACATATATATCCTCTATATCACGTGCGTTCAAGGCTTGTTTATGTTACAACTATATATATCATCTCTCACTTGACTTGGGTCTCACCTATATATACTAACTCTACATCAATATGAATCATTCTTTGGGAGCATGTCTTGTGTATCTCTCTCGTTGTCGTATTGCTGCGCATTCGAGGTGTGAAAACCACCCAAAAGCCATGTGTGTGATTTGATACTTTGTACATACTTAGTTGTTATGTTTGCTCTTTCATTTTATGCCGAAGACAGAGAAGAATAAGGAATTTTGGTAGATTGGTGACTCGAGATGCAATCTCATGGACCACTTTGATTGTGACCAAGGGTTCGTTTGAAAGCTTGTGACAACATTGGAGCCATTGAGCAGGGGAACCCAGTATTTATTCAGCTGACACTGGACAGTGTTGTATCTGATTTGGCCATTGGCAATGCATTGGTTGACATGTATGTGAAATGTGGGAGGATGGAAGATGTACGAAATGTTTTAATTGACTGCCTAAACAAGATAATGTCTCTTGGGGCTCAATTATTGCAAGGTATGCTCAGCGTGGGCAGGGGATACTGGCTCTCAAACTCTTTGAGAAAATGCAGTAACATGGCATGAAACCAGACGAGTTCATGTTCTCTACAGCTTTGAAAGCATGTGAAACCACAGGCACTAGAGATTGGGGCGGCCGAATATGTGCGAAATATCACTAATTAGTCGACTATTTTCAAGAAAAAGCTAATTTGGGGGCTGCTTTACTAGTCCGAAGGGGAGAAAAAGCAAGAGAAAAGGAAGGGCCGTTTTTGGAGAGGAATTGGGAAAGGGAGGCGCAGAAAACATGGAAGGAGGAGACTAAAAAGGGATTTTTCAAAAGAAAAAGGAGGGAATTACTGGAAAAAGGAGGGACGAGAAGGAAACAGAGGAGGGGAGTGCGGGACGAACAGAGCATAGGAGAACAGGGGAGTATGACACGGAATCTGAGAGATAGGGAGGAACAGAGCTTAGGAGGAGGAATGGAATGGAGTACGAAGAGATGGATGGTGATGCAGTTGAAGATGAAGAAAGTCAAAGACAAGAACCAAAGCTGACGATGATCAATGAGCTCTTTAGAAGGTGAGACGAAGGAGAAGTCGAAGAGACACAAGCCGACCGGCAGTAATAACGATGAAGAGTGTAGAGTGTGAGCTCTACGATGGTCAAGTTACAGCGAACGAAGAAAACAGAGACGAAATAAGAAAGGTGGACACAGGGTGCTCTGAGGAGGGATGAAGAAGCTTTTCTCTGGGAAGAAAAAGAGGATTCTTTTTTTTCTGTGGCAGACAGGAACTTGATTAGGATTGGGCTTTTACTCGAGAAGAAGAAGAAGGTTCGATTTAAAGGTTTCGTCGTCATCTGCATTGCGACTGAAACTTCGATGAACAGAATGATTCGACTGGATGAAGAGAGGATCAATTAAGCGAAGCATATCTCGCTGCTGTGGAGAGATGCATTCTGGTTTCAATTCCATCGACTGTCAGGAGGATAAATAGTTGATAGCTGGTGGTGCAGGTCCTCAAAGGGCTAGCGTTCTCGACCACGACGAGCACATGAGGCCCACCATAGCTGGGAGTCATCACCAGGAAAAACTTTCAAAGTCCACCTCCAATCCGCAGACTTTATGGCCATCGACCTTGAATTCAGTGGAATCCACAGCATCCCATCTCCGCATCGACAGCCCTCAGACGTCCTAATGTATGATGTCGAGCGGTGCTATTGGCGGCTCAAGCACTTAACTGAGAAGTCACCGTTGTACAGGCGGGTGTCGGCCTCTTCCAGCAGCAGAACAACAATCCATACTTGTATTTTGTTGTGACCTCGAAGATATTGCCATAGACATCGTACTCGGTAAATTTGCCACCATCGGGAGAGGTGCATATGGTGTTGTCTGCTCTGCGCTCAATTCTGAGACCAATGAGCCTGTTGCTATCAAGAGAATATGCAATGTCTTCAACAACAACATTGATGCAAAGAGGACTTATAGAGAATTGAAAATCCTTCGACATCAGGATTGACTGTGAATGAAGGGAATTTAATAACTAGGGAACTGATAATCTTCACTTTTACCATTCTGCGCAAACGAAGGAGGTTTAATAGATTTGGGGCTGTACAGCGCTTATGAAAGAGGAATTGCAGGGAGGAAGGAGATCAATTCCCTCGGTTCCTCTTGGAACCTCTCTGAAAACACTCTCTATAGTTAGTACAGCTTTACTTGATGAATCTTTGATGACTGTATTCTGCAAGGAAATGCCAAGAGTAAAACAAAGAAGATGAACTTAAGAAGCTAACATTTTGTAAGTGCATTCCATGATAGAAAATAAAGGAACAGAAATAGGAGACCTAAATGATATGTCCACCAGAAACGATGTATTTTCCAGTTTATCCATTCATGACAATTCTGAATAAACAATTGACATAATAGCAGGCTCAAATACTGAAGTGAGATTTCATGCTTTATATTAGCAGTCAGTTGAGAGGAGAAAGAGAGCATAAACTAAAACTCTTATATTCAGTAAGAGTCCTTGAAGGGTAACTTGCTTTGGTTTAACTCTTTCAACTGAACAGTCTGAATCTTTGGAGAAAACAAGAAGAAGAGCATTTGGATTTTGTAAGAGGAAGATTCTTGGAACTTCATTCACAGGACAATTGGTTATGCTTCATTGAACTTAAATAAAACAGAATCCTAGTATCATTTTCTCATCTTGATTATTTGCTTGATTGATCTTCTATCCTAAAATTAGTCAAGGTCCTCTGTGGTTACGACATTGCTTTCACAAACCCTTCGACATCTTTGGTGAACCCGACGTGAAAGCGTCGCAGAAATTTCAGGATGGGAGATACTTCAGCCTCTATTTCAGCTTCCTCTACAACTCCAGCTGCGTCTACTTCAGCTCCATCAATGACTGCTGCGTCAAGTACTTCAACGGAGGATCTAAAACAGATTTTGCAGAATATGTCTATGTATATGCAGCTCCAAAATCAGCAAACACAATTGTATATGCAGCAGCAACAACAATTGCATCAACAGCAGTTGTCTCAGCAAAGGCAACTCTATTCGGAGCAGGAGAATGCAAACAGCGCGACTAAGGCTATTGAAGCAGTTGAGAGTGAGAAGAAGCTATTTGACGGGCGTAATGTTTCAGCATATTTGAAGACATATGAGATCAAGATGGGGTTTTTTGGAGTTCCTGTTGGACTTATGAGTAAGTACTTCCTTCGTCTTGTCACACCTGCTTTGAGGACAAAAGTGACTGATCTTTTTATTCAAAATACACATTGGCAAGATTTTAAGAAGGCCTTGAAAGAAGAATACTTCCTTGAGGACTTTGGTATGGCTACTCGGCGGTCATTCCGAGAGTGGGTCTACATGCCAAACAAAGGTCTCGCTGCTTCGGAGTTGATTCGAGAATTCGAAGAGAGGTATAGTCAGCTTGATGCCATTGAACAAAGAGCATTGGATGTTGAAAAAGTTGAGCTTTTCTTGCAAGCTGCAGATCCTGCTCTTCAAGAAGAATTGGGTGAGCTTCTTGAAGATCGTACAAAGCCTATGGGTCTTAAAACTGATTGGCAGGATGCTCAGGATGCAGTCTCGACTTTGACCAAGAGGAGGATATGGAAGACTCGCCTACAGAATGGTTCCATGACACCTACACCTTCATAAGCTCCTATGCCTACTTCTATCTCTGTTATTTCTTCTCCTTCTCAGCCAGTTTCTTGGCCTATGCCAGTGCCTACTGTTTCTACTCCACCTATTCCTCCTGTTCCACGACCGATGCCTACACCTTTTGCTCCAAAACCATCCGCTCCATCGGTGCCTACCTCTCTTGATGACATAATCAAAGGCATCACAGATTTGACACTGGAGTCAGTCAAAGCAGAGTTGGTGGGTAAGTTGAAGGAGCAGTTTGCTTCGACTGCGCCTGCTACTTCTTCTAGTGCTCCTACTGCACCTAGGAGTGCTCCTAGTGCTCCTAGGAGAGATCGGAGATGTATTTGGTGTGATAGTACGGAGCATCAGCATTGCAGGGATTGTGACTCTTTCCAGGATGCAAGGAGGCAGAATTTGGTATATTGGGGGCAAGATGGTAAGATTTGGTTGACTGAGACAGGAGCTCCACTTGCTACCAACTTTGGTAAAGGTGGAATGAAGAAGTTAGTGGAGGACATGGCTGCGCGTACTTCTTATGTGACAGCTAGAGGTGATGTTTCTGCATATGGAGTACAGATTGAGAAGGGATCAGAGACTCAGTCAACGCTATGGACTTATGCTATGGAGACTGCAAACAAGGGGAAAATTCAGCAAACTGTTTTGACTAGTGCAGGCTCTAGCATCAGATCAGAGACAGGTTGGGACTCGCCTGTTGACAGGTATTCTATTTATGCTTATTTGGCTAAGTCTCATGGTGCAGATGTATTTGTTGAGGAGAAGCATAAGAGGGATGAAGAAAATCCAAGTGCAGCTAAGAAGACTAGAGGGGGTGAGTTTGTTACTCCACCTACTGCAGGACCGTCTTCAAGACCAGGGCCAGATCGACAGATGGAGGATGCTCAAAAGAGAGAAAAGAGGCAAGAGCCTAGAGAGAGAAAACAGCCAGGATCCAGATTGATGTCCGATATTGAGACATCTACAGACATGAAGAAAATCGTTAATGATAAGATACTTGGCAGTGAGGTGACTTTCACTATTTCTGAGATTTTGGGCATCTCAAAAAGAGAGTTTCAGGATCAGTTTCAAGAGGTCCTGAAGAGGAAAAGACATGCATTGGCTACCACTGATACACAGGGAGTTTTGATTGGGGAGTTGGATGAGGATGATGATGAGGTTATGGTTGATAATGCTTCTGTTTTTCCGCAGGTAGAGAAGAGGGTTCAGCCTATGCATTATTCTGAAATTGATGAGCCTGTCATGATACCGCGTAGTCACTTTTCGCGGAGCCATTGGGCTAGGGCAACTACAGAGACGATGGTAAAAATTGGAGAGAAACAGGTGCCTTATGTTGCATTGGTTGATCATGGTTCAGAGATTAATCTCATAGTTCGTGGAGTTTATGAGAGTAACAGATGGCCTATGGATGTAGAGCATGGGTGGCGTATGAGAGCCGCCAATAACACTGCAGGTGATTTGTATGCTGCCTGCCCTAGTGTCAGGGTTTCAATTGGTGATGTAGAGGAGGATTTTCATTTCTTTGTGCAGGATTCATGCTCTTATCCCATAATTCTTGGTCAGCCATTCATTACAGAGATGCGCATGGAGACAAAGGTCATGGATGATGGATCTGCTTATGCACGGATTCGCAGTAAAGATGGTATGAGAGCAGTTCAGTTTATGACTGTATGTGTGAACCATGTTAGAAACAGGGATACTCTCAGAGATGCACCCTTACCCACTGTGAGGGATTCGGGTTTTCATTAGGTACCGCCGTTTCGCGAGACGACGGTGGTACAGAGGAGAGGAGATTGGAGTTCTCGCCTCCTGGCAGCGGTGTTTTCTCCTCCGGTTTTGTTGGGATTTCAGCAAACAGTTCGATGAGTTATCAGAAGACTTCTAGATTGCCTAGAGCTGCCAGGCAGTATATATGCAGGAAGGAGAAAAATTTGAAAAATGCAGGAATTTTGGAGGATGATGAGCACATAGATGGGATGTATGACAGTGTGATTTGTGCAGATACGATGACAGAGATGGGAGATATGCTGAAAACTGATATGCTGAATTGTCATGGTAATGTATTAGTGCAGTCCCTGGACATGTTTCATGAAATTGCAGATTTTATGTCACAGATTGAGTCAGAGGCTGAGGTAACTCAGCAAAGAGTGTTGAGTGCTGAAGAAATTCAGCAAACAGAGTTTCCAGCTGGTTATGATCAGCTTTCAGAGAGACAGAGGGCTGAAAATTTTCAGCCAACAGAGTTTATTGCTGAAATATTTCAGCATTCAGAGTTTGGGGCTGTTTCTATGCAGTCCATAGAGCAGAGGGCTGAGAATATTCAGCCATTGGAGTGCAGAATTGCTGATTTATAGCAAGGTTTATGTAATGCAGAAGAGCATAATGAAGCCAGGGTTGACACGAAATACAAAACTGTGGATAAGAAGGTGAAGCCGGTTGCTGTACCGCTTCCACCTGACAGTGATCAGCAAATAGAGAGGGCTGCTAAACAACAAATTTTGAGGAATCCGGAGCATATTGGTCATAAATTTTCAGCAGAGACACTTGCTGAATTGAAAATTGGAAATGGTGATTTCTTGTTACCCATGGAGAAGCAATGCTTTCAGGAGATGCTTGAGCGTCATGGAAGGGGATTTGCTTTTGTCCCACATGAGATTGGATGTGTGAATCTTGATATTGTTGCTCCTATGGTCATTTTTGCTATTCCTCATATCCCATGGAATCTCCGACCTATTCCAGTGCCTAAAGCACACTTGCCAAAGCTGATTGATTTATTGAATGAGAAAATCAGGATGGAAATCCTTGAGCCTTCATCTGCACCATACTCAAACACGTGGTGACGAAGGAAATTCGGTATGGCAGCCTCTATACTATGCCAAACTCCCTTCTGCCACAAAGTGAATGAGATAAGGGCACCACCTAGTCATGGAAGAGCGGACTAGGACGCTATGCAAGAGGGAGAGGAGATTGTAAGGGAGAAGAGATGAAAACTAAGAGAGGAAGAGAGAGAGAGAGTGAGTGAGAATGAGAGAACTACGAAAAAATAGATGAATCAATAAACTTAAGAGATGGAGAACCCTCGGGACATAACCAATATACACAATATGGACACCAATATCCTGGGCTTATTACATTGTAGAGCATACATAAGCTATAGTAAGAGAAGGAATTCCATAAGCTCATGAAGGAGGATGGGGAAGGCTCAATAGGGCTGAAGGAGGCCTCTTTGCTCTCTCTCCTCTCTTACAAATTACAAAGGAGAAGGCCTCTTTATATAGGCCTTGAGGGTGTTTAGGGAGGAGGTTAAGATGTAATAGGAATTAACACCACCAAAGCTGCATTAAGGCGGTTCCACCAATATGGAAGCTCCATCTAGATGTTTTGTTGACCAATTTGTACTTAATCAAGCTCCATCATAGGTGAGTTGTCTCCATTCTCCCCCCCATAGCTTGAGTCCAAGAGCTCTCCTATAAAAAAATATAGAGAATCTTCATAAAATAAGATCATATCTAGCAATAATAGAGAGAGAGTAATGAGAGTTCATACATTACTACTACAACTAAGGATGATTTGAGGGTGATTTAGGAGGGGAATTCTAATGGTTTATTAGCTTGAGAGAGAGGATAAGAGAGGGGAGAGGGTTGGGAGTCTAATGAATGATGTTTTATGGAAGTGTTAAGTGTGGGGAAGAAAGTATGGATGTGTATTAAATTGGGAGGTGGTCTCCACTGCAGTTGGAAAAAGTTGGCATCCACCATTTTGGCCATATCTCCCGACTCGTAGCTCCAAAAAATTATAAAAAAATACCAGCCAAAACTTCAGCTCACGCGCTACAACTTTCATGTTGAAAAGTTTTTTTGGATCGGAGTGGAAGTATTTTTAAAAAAACTTACAAAATCATGTGCCTGATTTTTCTTCCACTAATGCTTCCAAGAAGGGTCCCATTTGGTTGAATTGTCATAAGGCTCTAAAGTCATGACATTATGAGCCTCACATGCCCTTTGGATGGATCCAAATCCATTTCATATCTTTCCTTTTCACATTATACATTTTCCCTTCACCTTCCTCCATTGATCTTTACTCTTCACCCCCCCTTGGTAAACCGGTCCATGAAATATTTTCATCCAGTGATTTCTTGGATTTCCCAAGAGGTTGTTCCCACCCTCTTCTTTATTTCAAAGCTCCAAATGTACAAAAAATCAATAAAATGTTAGACAAATATTTTTTGTGATTTTCTCGGATCATATAGCCCCCCCCAACCTGGCTAGAGGTATTTATGCCTCTAGACACTCTTTGGTATCTTGAGCTAACCCCACCCTGATGTGATAGGGTTTTAAGCGCCATCCATTTACACTGGTCTTGTGAACTTTTCCCTCAATGTCTTGAAGTTTGTAGGAGCCATTGTTGAATTTTTTTGTGACCCAAAACGGTCCCTCCCACCGGTAGAGAAACTTGCCATCCTTTCTTTTATCAAAGCGATTGTCATATCGAAGCACTAAAGATCCCTCCTTGATGTTTTTATCTGTTAGCTTCTTGTTGAAATTTTCTCTACGCTTCTCAGCTTCCTGGGAGTAGTGGTTGATGGCTTCTTCACGATCCAATTGTAGCCTCTCTAGGTCCAGTAATCTTTGATGTAACTTCTCCTTTTGAGAGCCTACTGTGCCACCTAATACTCGAAGGCTAGCTAATTTTACCTCAATAGGCAAAAGAGCCTCTTGTCCATAAACTAGATGAAAAGGTGTGAACCCTAACATGGTTTTGAAGGAGGTTCTGTAAGCCCATAGAGCTCCACTAAGGTGCTTGTCCCAATCCCGGGGCCTTGAATGTACCTGTTTGCTGATGATTTTACAAATCATTCCATTTACCTTTTCGACCAATCCATTGCATTGAGGGTAGTAAGGGGTAGAGTGTCGTCGTTGAATATTTAGCTTTTGCATGAGTTCACCCACCACATTAGCTCTAAACCCTGGTCCTCTATCTGATAGTATTTCAAGAGGGGTACCAAACCTACAACAAATGTGGTCAAAGATGAATTTACTCACTTCCTTAGCAGTGATTCTTCTAGTTGGCATAGCCTCGGCCCATCTAGTCATGTAATCTACCCCCATGATAATATACTCTTTTCCTGATGGAGTGCGTGGTAGAGGCCCTATGGCATCAATTCCCCACTTCTCAAAGGGTCCATAGACCTTGATTGGGGTTTGGGGTTCTGCTATGAGCCGTCGTGGTCCTGATTTTTGACATTCTTCACATGTTTGACACCAATATTTGACATCTCGGTGTAGACTGGGCCAAGTAAAGCCGGCTTGTAGAACCTTTCTACTTGTGATGTCGTGTGCAAAGTGGCCTCCACACACATCATCATGGCAAGCTTTTAAGATTTCTTCAATTTCCCATTTTGATGGCACTTTCCTAAGCACACCATCCTTACCAAGACAATACAAACTGTCATTTACTATGCGATATCTTGTAGCCTTCCGAGCTAGCCACTGTCTTTCTCCCTTAGTCAGGTGTTTGGGAGCTTCTCCTTGTTCTAAGAGATGTAGAATATCTTCTAAGTCTTCCTTGCCTTGTCGAAGTGGGGGTTTGATAGCCACTGCTCCCACCATTGACTCATTCAGCTTTGATGATGCTAGATGGTCGGCATCTTTGTTCTGGTCTCTTGGCACATGATGTACTTGTGCCTCCCTAAATCTTCTCATAAGAGATTTGGCCTCTCTCATTTTACTAGAGAGGTTTGTATTTTTGCATGCCCATGTACCTTGCATCTGCCTTACCAATAGCATGGAGTCTCCAAAAGCATTCAATCTCTCGATTGAATTACTAAGACACCAACAAAGACCATGAATTAAAGCTTGATATTTTGCCTCATTGTTAGAGTGGACACCTTCCAAGATGATTCCTTCACAATAGATTTTCTCTCCTAAAGGAGAGAAAACAACGATGCCTGCGGCTGCCTTATCCTTAGTTCTCTTGTATGCACCATCAAAGTAGAGGCTATAAGCATCTACAAGAGTTTTTATGGATGGGGGTGGTGGAAGGTTCTTTCTTTTCACCACGAGATTTTTCTCATAGCACCTATTTGTCAAAATATCAGCCAAGCATGCCCGAGTTGTTTTTTCAACCTGCACTGTATAGTCAAACTCTTGAAGTCGGACCACCCACTTTGCTATTTTGTCAGAGATTTCCATATGTTGTAGTGCATAGGGAAACATATCCTCCACAGTGATGATCACAAACCTCTTTGGAAGTAAATATGGCCGAAATTTGGTTACTGCAAACATGAGGGCCAACACTAGTTGTTCCATGGAGGTGTAAGCCCTCTCTGAGGCTTTCATGAGGCGGCTGGCAAAATACACAGGCCTCATGAAGGATGTTTTTGGATCTTTTTGTAGGAGAGCAGCACCAATGGCCTCTTCTCCCACACTAGGGTTTACAAAGAATGTTTCTTCCCAACAAGGCTGGAGGATTATAGGAAGTGACCCCAACATTTTCTTTATCTCCTTAAAATGTCCTTCACTTTGTTCACTCCATACAAGTGTTTCTTGGCGTGTCAGTTGCTGCAGGGGGTATATGGCCTGAGAGAGTAAGTGTATAAATCTACCCAAATATCTTAGCTTTTGTAAGAAGGAGACCAATTGTTTGATGGAGGTTGGGGAAGGTAGAGCTAGCAATGTTTCTACCTTATTTGGATCTACCTCAATTCCTTCAATTGACACTACATGCCCTAGTAGTGTAACCTTGCTTTCCCCAATGTGACATTTATCCTTATTTAGTTGTCCACCCAACATAGCTAAGCGAGTAAATCCTTCATCAACCTTGCGTAGATGTATGTTCCTTGAGCTGTAAATACAAAAGTCATCTATGAAAACCCTTATGGACTTACCAAAGTAAGGTTGGAAAACCATATTCATGAATCGTTGAAAGGTTGCTGGGGCATTTGTGAGACCAAAGGGCATGACCCGAAAGGCAAAACAGCCCCATGGTGTGATGAAAGTGGTCTTCTTTTGATCCTCCTCTGCAATGCGAATCTGGAAGTAGCCAGAGTAGCCATCACACACCGTATACCGCTCATGTCCCGCTACTTCATTCAAGATTTCATCCTGAAATGGGAGAGGGAAGTGGTCCCTCTTTGTTGCAGCATTTAGTGGCTTGTAATCTATGCATACTCGCCACTTACCATTTTTATTTGGCCTCACTACTACTGGGGAGACCCATTCTGAATCTTCCACTGGGTATATGAATCCTGCATTCAAGAGTCTCTTCACCTCCATCAACAGTGCATCCTGTTGCACAACTCCCAGTCTTCTCAATCTTTGTACTATAGGTTTGCTTCCTTCTTTGAGTTGGATGTGATGCTTCACTGCAGTGACACCTGTAATGTGAGTATAATCAGAAATAAACAATGATGCATGCTTCTTGAGAACATTCACATAACCCTCCCTTTCTTCATCCTTTATATCCTTGGATATCATCTTCTCTAGGCTAGCATCCCACACATCTTCTCCTTGGATTCTTGGGTTGTCTTCTGATAAGGTAGGTTCCTTTAAGGTGACGCCCATAACTTCGAGAGTGCTATCACTCTCTCCACTTGAACTCTCTTCCTCTTCTACTGATGAGGAACATCCACTTGAGCTCCACTCATCGGCAGACGTTTCTAGTTCAAGGTTCTCTTGACGCCCACTCTTCAAGTTGTAAACCACCTTTTGATCGTGGCCACCCACCTTACGTGGCCTCAACTCCAGATCTCCTGTTGCCCAATCTTGCCTAGCTCCGATGCCCATAAGCCAAGGTCTCCCTAGGATGAGGGGATATCCTTCCCCCTTTACTGGCATCACATAAACATCCACTGCTGCAGTGATTCCAAAAACAGATACTCTCAAAGCTTTCACTACACCCACACATGTGACCGCATCATTGTTGGCCATCTTTGCCCTGAAGGTTGAGGATTCCATTACTTCTAAACCTAATTGATGCATAAGTTTTTCTGTCATGACACAAACCTCTGCTCCACTATCAATGTATGTTTTTCGAATCCGTTGACCTTTAATTTGAGCCTCCACTATAGGCACTATATCTTTGAGTCCATATGCCTTGATTGCACTAACCATTTTACCTTGCCTTGCCCTTGTGCTTACCATTTTTTACCATTGTCGTCGTAGCTTTGGAGAGGCATGAAGTAGTTGTGGCCAAGTAATTTTTGGCCCTTGAGAGCTCACGTCTGCTACCAGATCATAAGGTTGTGTCCGAGAACCCAAAGGGAAGTCAGAGATATCAATTTTAGACCTAGTTCGAGTCTTTCTCTTCTTCCCTTCATCTCCAGGTGCCCGTGATGTACTTGCCTCATTGGTTGCTTCCTTGCTTGCCTCAGTCTGGACACGTACCCGCTTGATAGGCATGGTCTCTACTACATCTACCTTCATCTTACCTCTTGCTATTTCTTCTTGGAGCCTTCTATCCCTGACCACCTCCTCTATTTTTATGACATTAACATTTGGTTGAACAACAGGGGTTTCAGCTTGAACATAAGGTGGTTGTAAGATTGCAGGTCGTGACTGCTCTTGCTCTTGAGTCCTAGCACGAGGAGGGCTTACTTGTTGTCGAGGACCTTTGGCAGGGTGATCATATCTTCTAGGGTGAGGACAATTGTACATGCCATGTCCATTTTCTCCACAGTTGTAACACAACATCTCCCTTGCTTGTCGCCGCATTTGTGGTCGATTCCCACCATTCCCCTCGATAGGTCTTCTTGCACCTTGCACAAGATTCACTCTCAAACCCTCTAGTTGATTAGTAAGATTGTTTATTTGTTGGATCATGTCTTCTTGACCTCTAACAAGGCCTGGTGCATTAGATACATTTGGGGAAACTTGAGAGGCCTCCATAGTTGTGATGTTGTTTCCCAAACCTATTTGGCTAGCTTGGGCTTGGTACAGAATCTTTCGATTCTTTTCCCTAGTGATTCTCAAAGCATCTTCAAAAGTGTTTGGAAATTTCACCTTTACCTTCTCCCTAAGCAAGGGATACAAACCTGAAATAAATCGATCCTTTTGAAGGCAGTTTGGAGCTCTCTCTCCAGGGTTTAGTGAGTCTGACCACTGCCCCCAAAGCTTCAAAAACCCTTCCTCATAAGTTGCATAACCATAAGGATCACTTTGATGGAGGGCCAAAAGCCGTTGCCATAACTCTTCAGCTGAGTTAGTTTGTTGAAATCTCTGCAAGAAAGCTGCCTTCAATCCTTCCCATTCAGCTCTTTGGGCCGGATTTAGAGTTTGGAACCACATTCTAGCTTCTTCCTTGAGCACCAAAGGAAAAGCCCTCAACTTTAATGCTTCATCATCCCTCCCAGAGACAAGGAAGGCCATCTCAAGGTTGTCCAAAAAATCCAATGCATTTTCTCCATTGCGCCCAAAGAAGCTTGGAAATGCCATGTTGCCTTAGTAGAGTACAAAGATGAACACGTCTAGACTTAAGTTGTATTTTATGAGGGGAAGGATGAATGGGTTTACAGATGCATTGATTTCAGCAAGACGTCTAGGCCCCAATATGCTTCTAATAATGCCTTGGAATCTAAGCTTTGTGCTAGCTACAATATGCACAGTTTGCATAGCAAGTGGACGGATAGGTCCATACAACTCGTTGTGATTCATGAGAAACTATTATAATAGGATAAAGACATGTACATTGAAGGATGCATTGTATTCTAGCATTGGGAAGATTATAGGTTCTGGTGATACAAGAATCTCCCTTAATCTTTCAGCTCCAAAGTACATGACAAGACGCTGTTGGAAGAAAATCTTCCTACTGATGCATACATTAACTTGGATGTTTTGTACAGAGTGGAAGGTGTAGAAATTCGGGCCATTATTATTATTCATGAGTAGAAACTACTTAAGGGAGTAGAGGGAATGCACTTTCTTGAATTATGAAGGATTTTTCCCAGAATGTTTCTTTTTGGATCCCACCAACTTTGTTATACGGAGAATTTGCTCACCAGTGATTGTTCTTGCCTTAGTGTGTCCATCCTCGGCGACATATATTTCATAAGGTGTGATGGCCACCTTTTCAACCACACCCAACCTTCGAGCTAACAACAGTTGAAGGTAGTCTTCATACTTTGCACTTCTACAAAACTCCACACCGTTCATGCATAATTGTCCTCCTTTGATGTGGATTAGGCCAGAGAGAGAGAGGGATTTGATGATTTGGAGACGAGGACCTTCCGGAAGAGCCTTTACTTTGTTTGCAAAACACTCACCACAATTATGAGAACCTAGCAATTGATGGCAACATGATTTTTTCCATTGTGAGAGAAATTTCTGAGGTGAACACCTTTTACCCGCATACGTGCCGTCATCCGATAGGCATACTTCCTTTCTTGGGCTTCCTTGGGAGACCATTGTGGGAGTCGTGGACTTCGATCACCTTCAAAAAGAGTTGGTGAAGGCGTTGGAGAAGAGCCACTTGGAGTACTTGTTTTAGAGGATGCACCACCATGTGTTGTATCGTCCCGCATGGATGAGAATGTCCTCAGCGGGGGCACCAATTTATGACGAAGGAAATTCGGTATGGCAGCCTCTATACTATGCCAAACTCCCTTCTGCCACAAAGTGAATGAGATAAGGGCACCACCTAGTCATGGAAGAGCGGACTAGGACGCTATGCAAGAGGGAGAGGAGATTGTAAGGGAGAAGAGATGAAAACTAAGAGAGGAAGAGAGAGAGAGAGTGAGTGAGAATGAGAGAACTACGAAAAAATAGATGAATCAATAAACTTAAGAGATGGAGAACCCTCGGGACATAACCAATATACACAATATGGACACCAATATCCTGGGCTTATTACATTGTAGAGCATACATAAGCTATAGTAAGAGAAGGAATTCCATAAGCTCATGAAGGAGGATGGGGAAGGCTCAATAGGGCTGAAGGAGGCCTCTTTGCTCTCTCTCCTCTCTTACAAATTACAAAGGAGAAGGCCTCTTTATATAGGCCTTGAGGGTGTTTAGGGAGGAGGTTAAGATGTAATAGGAATTAACACCACCAAAGCTGCATTAAGGCGGTTCCACCAATATGGAAGCTCCATCTAGATGTTTTGTTGACCAATTTGTACTTAATCAAGCTCCATCATAGGTGAGTTGTCTCCATTCTCCCCCCCATAGCTTGAGTCCAAGAGCTCTCCTATAAAAAAATATAGAGAATCTTCATAAAATAAGATCATATCTAGCAATAATAGAGAGAGAGTAATGAGAGTTCATACATTACTACTACAACTAAGGATGATTTGAGGGTGATTTAGGAGGGGAATTCTAATGGTTTATTAGCTTGAGAGAGAGGATAAGAGAGGGGAGAGGGTTGGGTGTCTAATGAATGATGTTTTATGGAAGTGTTAAGTGTGGGGAAGAAAGTATGGATGTGTATTAAATTGGGAGGTGGTCTCCACTGCAGTTGGAAAAAGTTGGCATCCACCATTTTGGCCATATCTCCCGACTCGTAGCTCCAAAAAATTATAAAAAAATACCAGCCGAAACTTCAGCTCACGCGCTACAACTTTCATGTTGAAAAGTTTTTTTGGATCGGAGTGGAAGTATTTTTAAAAAAACTTACAAAATCATGTGCCTGATTTTTCTTCCACTAATGCTTCCAAGAAGGGTCCCATTTGGTTGAATTGTCATAAGGCTCCAAAGTCATGACATTATGAGCCTCACATGCCCTTTGGATGGATCCAAATCCATTTCATATCTTTCCTTTTCACATTATACATTTTTCCTTCACCTTCCTCCATTGATCTTTACTCTTCACCCCCCCTTGGTAAACCGGTCCATGAAATATTTTCATCCAGTGATTTCTTGGATTTCCCAAGAGGTTGTTCCCACCCTCTTCTTTATTTCAAAGCTCCAAATGTACAAAAAATCAATAAAATGTTAGACAAATATTTTTTGTGATTTTCTCGGATCAGTGGTTTACAGTTCCAAAGAAGAATGGTACTCTTCGATTTATTCAGGACATGCAGCCAGTGAACAGAGTTACTATTAGGAATGTTGGTATAGGTCCAGTTGTGGATGAGTTTGCAGAGGCATTTGCTGGACGTGCCATCTATTCTTTGGGTGATTTGTATTCAGGATATGATCAGTTTCAGCTGGCTTTGGAAAGCAGGGACATAACCACCATGAGAACTCCTATTGGGCTTGTCAGGATGTGTACCTTGCCTCAAGGTGCCAGTAATTCTATTGCGCATATGATGAATGCCATGCATAAGGTCTTTCGTGATTACATACCTCAGCTTACTATGCCTTTCTTGGATGATGTGCCCATTAAGGGGTGTACAGAAGAAGAGAAGAATGAGAGCCTAAATGAGCAGGAATGCAGATACTTTGTGGCTGATCATATTTCAGCATGTGAGAAGATTTTGGCCAGGTTAGAAGAAGTGAACTTGACACTTTCAGGGCAAAAATCTGTTTTTGGAGTGAATGAGGTTGTCATTGTTGGGCATATGTGTGGATATTATGGCAGGAAACCCTCACCTGATAAGGTGAATGCTATAGGCAAGATTGCAGAGTATTGTTCTACCACTTCGGAGGTACAGAGATTCATTGGTGCTTGTGTGTTTTATATGATTTGGATACCTCATTTTGCACACATAGCAGATTGTTTGTATCAGCTGCTTCAAAAGGGGCAGAAATTCTATTGGGATGAGAGCCACACTAAAGCCATGCGGAAATTGAAGAAGTTATTGCAGAATGCTCCTACTCTCAGGAAAGCGGATTATAATTGTGATAGGCCTATTGTATTGACTGTTGACACTAGTCCAATTGGCATAGGTTGGGCTGTGGGTCAAGATGATGTAGATGGAAATAGGTATGCTATTCGGTTTGGGGCGAAAGTCCTAAACGAGAGACAGAGGAGATATCCGCAAATCAAGAGGGAGTTATTGGGGATTGTCACGGCTCTCAAATGTGACAAGGAGTACTTTATTGGAGCTTCAGTTGTGGTAGAGACAGATTGTTTGCCATTGATTGGTAATCACGAGTTGCTCTACTCCGGATATAGCTATGTTGAGATGGATTGCATACATCAAGTCATTAAATCCGGAATTTAAACACATAGCAGGGAAGGATAATCCAATGGCAGATATGTTGTCTAGAGCCACATATGATGATGAGGAGACTCTACTTGCAGAAGAGGATGATGCAGAAATTTCAGCCACTATGGTTGATCATGTTTGTCATGTCTATGATATTGTGGCTTTCACAGAAGAACTCTATGTTGGAGATTGGTTGCAGATTAGCAGGTACCTTAGTACACTAAGCAAAAGAGATGAATGGACAGATGAAGAGTTCAAGAAGATCAGAAGGAAAGCTTATGGTTATTTTCTCAAGGATGGATTTCTTTGGAAGCATCTGAAGAAAAGAGGCGGATTACCTTTACGGGTTGTCTGCAATAGAGAGACACAGTTACAGGTGATGAGGGAGTTTCATGAGAGTCCTTGGGCTGGTCATAGAGGAGTATGGGCTACTTATGAGAAAATCAAGGAGAAATATTGGTGGAAAGGAATGTACAGAGATGTTTCTCACTTTGTTGAGACTTGCAGAGACTGTCAGATGTATTCAGTAGTGCGTCATCGAGATGAGCTCCATTCGACCTATCCGCTATGCATTCATTATAAGTGGGTAGTTGATTTGGTTACCATGCCTATGGGTCTATGGCAGATGAGATACATTGTTTTGGCTAGAGAGGATCTTACTAATCATGTTGAGGGCAGATCTTTGAGAACGAAGACCACTAGTGCAGTGTGTAAGTTCTTATTGGAGGAAATTTTCTGCAGGTATGGTTGTGTGGGTAAGATCACTGCAGATCGTGTTGAATTGGATGCAGATGAAGCTAGGGAGTTTTTCTCTCAGCTAGGAATCAAGTTGGCTCTAACAACAGCATACAATCCAGAGGGAAATGGAAAGAGTGAAAGAGGGCATCCGCCGATAGTGAAAGCATTAGCCAAAGCATGCAGAGGACGGATTGGAGAATGGCCAAGACTTCTACCATTTGCTTTATGGGCTGATCGTACGACTCATAGTGTTACCACAGGATATATGCCTGTAGAGTTGATGTATGGTCAGAAACCTGTTATGCCGATTGAGACTTGTGCTTTGACTTGGTCAGTTTTACCTTGGCAGGAGGATTTGACGAGAGAAGAGGTCTTAGCTCTTCGGATTCGACAGTTGGAGAGGAGACCAGAGGATATTCAGCTAGCTATTGACAGGTTGAAGGTTGCTAGACTAAGGAACAAGGACAGGTTTGACAGCAGGCATCGCTTGCGGCCTAGAGCAATAGAAGAGGGAGATTGGGTATTGGTCTTTGATAGCAGCCTTGAAAATCAGCATACTGCACTTCGGAAGATGGTGAAAAGATGGTTTGGGCCATACATAGTCAGACATGTCTTTGATAATGCAACATATGAGCTGATAGAGTTGGATGGAAAAGTGCTTAGAGTGCCTATTGCTGGAAAAAGAATCAAGATTTTCAAGAAAAGGGATGATGAAGAATATGCATTGGAAGAATTTGCAAGAGAAGAGCAACTGCAAGAAACTCCAATGGAAGAGACAGATGATATGACAGATAATCTTGTTGATCTACCGGAAATGCATAACGAAGAGATTGATCTGTTTGTGGATCTTGATGATAACGATCATGGGTAGTTGGCCCATGCGGAGGATGCGCAGGATTAGAGGGGGTGGATGTCGTATTGCTGCGCATTCGAGGTGTGAAAACCACCCAAAAGCCATGTGTGTGATTTGATACTTTGTACATACTTAGTTTTTATGTTTGCTCTTTCATTTTATGCCGAAGACAGAGAAGAATAAGGAATTTTGGTAGATTGGTGACTCGAGATGCAATCTCATGGACCACTTTGATTGTGACCAAGGGTTCGTTTGAAAGCTTGTGACAACATTGGAGCCATTGAGCAGGGGAACCTAGTATTTATTCAGCTGACACTGGACAGTATTGTATCTGATTTGGCCATTGGCAATGCATTGGTTGACATGTATGTGAAATGTGGGAGGATGGAAGATGTACGAAATGTTTTAATCGACTGCCTAAACAAGATAATGTCTCTTGGGGCTCAATTATTGCAGGGTATGCTCAACGTGGGCAGGAGATACTGGCTCTCAAACTCTTCGAGAAAATGCAGTAACATGGCGTGAAACCAGACGAGTTCATGTTCTCTACAGCTTTGAAAGCATGTGAAACCACAGGCACTAGAGATTGGGGCGGCCGAATATGTCCGAAATATCACTAATTAGTCGGCTATTTTCAAGAAAAAGCTAATTTGGGGGCTGCTTTACTAGTCGGAAGGGGAGAAAAAGCAAGAGAAAAGGAAGGGCCGTTTTTGGAGAGGAATTGGGAAAGGGAGGCGCAGAAAACATGGAAGGAGGAGACTAAAAAGGGATTTTTCAAAAGAAAAAGGAGGGAATTACTGGAAAAAGGAGGGACGAGAAGGAAACAGACGAGGGGAGTGCGGGACGAACAGAGCATAGGAGAACAGGGGAGTATGACACGGAATCTGAGAGATAGGGAGGAACAGAGCTTAGGAGGAGGAATGGAATGGAGTACGAAGAGATGGATGGTGATGCAGTTGAAGATGAAGAAAGTCAAAGACAAGAACCAAAGCTGACGATGATCAATGAGCTCTTTAGAAGGTGAGACGAAGGAGAAGTCGAAGAGACACAAGCCGACCGGCAGTAATAATGATGAAGAGTGTAGAGTGTGAGCTCTACGATGGTCAAGTTACAGCGAACGAAGAAAACAGAGACGAAATAAGAAAGGTGGACACAGGGTGCTCTGAGGAGGGATGAAGAAGCTTTTCTCTGGGAAGAAAAAGAGGATTCTTTTTTTTTCTGTGGCAGACAGGAACTTGATTAGGATTGGGCTTTTACTCGAGAAGAAGAAGAAGGTTTCGATTTAAAGGTTTCGTCGTCATCTGCATTGCGGCTGAAACTTCGATGAACAGAATGATTCGACTGGATGAAGAGAGGATCAATTAAGCGAAGCATATCTCGCTGCTGTGGAGAGATGCATTCTGGTTTCAATTCCATCGACTGTCAGGAGGATAAATAGTTGATAGCTGGTGGTGCAGGTCCTCAAAGGGCTAGCGTTCTCGACCACGACGAGCACATGAGGCCCACCATAGCTGGGAGTCATCACCAGGAAAAACTTTCAAAGTCCACCTCCAATCCGCAGACTTTGTGGCCATCGACCTTGAATTCAGTGGAATCCACAGCATCCCATCTCCGCATCGACAACCCTCAGACATCCTGATGTATGATGTCGAGCGGTGCTATTGGCGGCTCAAGCACTTAACTAAGAAGTTGCTGTTGTACAGGTGGGTGTCGCCCTCTTCCAGCAGCAGAACAACAATCCATACTTGTATTTTGTTGTGACCTCGAAGATATTGCCATAGACATCGTACTCGGTAAATTTGCCACCATCGGGAGAGGTGCATACGGTGTTGTCTGCTCTGCGCTCAATTCTGAGACCAATGAGCCTGTTGCTATCAAGAGAATATGCAATGTCTTCGACAACAACATTGATGCAAAGAGGACTTATAGAGAATTGAAAATCCTTCGACATCAGGATTGACTGTGAATGAAGGGAATTTAATAACTAGGGAACTGATAATCTTCACTTTTACCATTCTGCACAAACGAAGGAGGTTTAATAGATTTGGGGCTGTACAGCGCTTATGAAAGAGGAATTGTAGGGAGGAAGGAGATCAATTCCCTCGGTTCCTCTTGGAACCTCTCTGAAAACACTCTCTATAGTTAGTACAGCTTTACTTGATGAATCTTTGATGACTGTATTCTGCAACGAAATGCCAAGAGTAAAACAAAGAAGATGAACTTAAGAAGCTGACATTTTGTAAGTGCATTCCATGACAGAAAATAAAGAAACAGAAATAGGAGACCTAAATGATATGTCCACCAGAAACGATGTATTTTCCAGTTTATCCATTCATGACAATTCTGAATAAACAATTGACATAACAGTAGGCTCAAATACTGAAGTGAGATTTCATGCTTTATATTAGCAGTCAGTTGAGAGGAGAAAGAGAGCATAAACTAAAACTCTTATATTCAGTAAGAGTCCTTGAAGGGTAACTTGCTTTGGTTTAACTCTTTCAACTGAACAGTCTGAATCTTTGGAGAAAACAAGAAGAAGAGCATTTGGATTTTGTAAGAGGAAGATTCTTGGAACTTCATTCACAGGACAATTGGTTATGCTTCATTGAACTTAAATAAAATAGAATCTTGGTATCATTTTCTCATCTTGATTATTTGCTTGATTGATCTTCTATCCTGAAATTAGTCAAGGTCCTCTGTGGTTACGACATTGCTTTCACAAACCCTTCGACATCGTACTCTCTCTCTCTCTCTCAACATGGTATCAGAGCTATGGATGCATAGCAACAACAAGGAAGATAAGTTGTTTCATTGTTTATACTTGATTGAATTCCTTTCATAAGTGATGATTTGATACATGAACTTGTTCAAATTAGAAGTATTAGTTAATTTTGTCTTTAAAAACCTGTCAAATCCGCTTGTCAATCGGAGTTCTGGATCAAAAGTTATGACAGTTCAGGATTCCAGACAGCAATTCTGCTCGAATCTGTGATTCTTTATTTAAAACTGTATTTCTAATTACAGTTTGTTAATCTCCAATTACAGTTTATTAATCGCTCGTTTTCGTTAATGATGTTGATTACGACAAGCAAACATCTTGCTATTTTTAGTGATGTTTTATTATCGTTCACGTTCTTTGCTCGATCGAAATAGCACTTTTCTTATATGCGTCATCTCGTCTTGCACGTTACGCCTCTCTATTTCGGGCTTTCTTTTTAGTCACTTAATACTTTTCATCGTTCTTACGTGCATATCCCTATTTTGATTGTCATGCGTCTCAACTACGCTCGTCTTGATCATGGTTTGCAGATTCTGCAATCTTATCTTATTTGTTTTCTCTCGACATACAGGCATGGCCGATTGCGTAATTGTTAACGGATATCCGTCTGGCCAACGTTCGGTTCCCTTCTTCCAAGGACAAGGCTTTCCTGGGTGGAAAGCAAAGATGATGCTAATTCTTGAAGGTGACGAATTATTTGATATTGTTTTGGGCGACCTGTCTTGCCCAGTTCAACCTATTGATGTGATGAATAATAATTCTGTGATTACTGATGGTCCATTATTTGAACAATGGAAAATTGATCATACTGATTGGATTCGTCTTGACAAAGCGGCTCGTCGTTATATATTGTCTGCACTTCCTGACTCACTTATGTTGGATGTCTTTCATCTGGAAAACTCTCATGCTATTTGGGAGTATCTTATCTCAACGTTTGAGAAGAAATCAGTCACTGAAATTTTATATCTCCAAACTTGTTTGAAGAATCTTCAATATAAGGTTGGTACTTCTATGCACTCTCATATCGAGGCTTTTAAAGACATTATCAATCAGCTTGGTGCTGTCGGCGCTCCTGTTGCTAAAAATCAGATTGTTACTCAACTTCTTCATACCATCAAAGATCCTTTATATGACAATATCATCACTATTTTGTCTAACAAGGATGATATCCACTTTGACAAAGCATGTATATCTCTTATTGAATATTCTCAACGTCATGAGCATCATTTGGAAAAATCTGATGCTGTTTTGGTCACTCGCGAACAAAGGGATTTTGATGCTGCTTTTGTTGCTCGCAAGCATCCTGCTTCACGTTTTCAGCAGGGTGGACGCCCTAATCCAGGTAGTAAATCTTCTCGTCTTGCTTATCCTAACAAACATTGTTCTTATTGTGATAAGAAAGGTCATGTGGCTTCTGATTGCTGGGTACGTCAATATGATGAGGAGCATGGAGTTACTACAAAGCAATCTCGCTCGTCCAAAAGTTTTCCTCCTTGTGATTATTGTGCACATACAGATCATCCATCTCATCGTTGTTATAAACGCAGATATGATGAAGAACGTTCTCGAGCTTATATTGTTCAACAAACTACAACTAATGATGATCATACTCATCAGGAGCTCAATTTCGTCCATTATGATATCTCTCCAGTAAAGGTACTTCATGTTCATGATGGTTCTCTATTCATCATTGATTCAGGTGCCACTGGAAACATGACATACCAATCGCAGTGGCTTCACAATTATCATTCTCTTCCTGTCAAGAAGTTTGTTTACCCTGCGGATGATACGACTTGTCAAGTCAAAGGAGTGGGTGATTTATATCTGGGGACTGTTTCATCCACTAGAATATTAAGAGGAGTTCTTCATGTTCCAGATTTGCAAAGAAATCTTCTTTCTGTTGCTTGTCTAGTTGATCTTGGTTTGTTTGTTGGCTTTGATCATAATCAATGTCGTATAGAGAAAGACAGGCATACTACAGCAGTGGCTCCTCGACATGGTAATCTATTTGAGCTATCATTGAATAATACAGTTGCAAATGTTGTTACTGCCCCTGGAGATGCAAATTGCAAATTATGGCATCAACGATTTGCACACCCCGATTTTGCCAAAATTCTTGATCTTCATCGTCATGTTCTTGTGCAAGGTATGGATCTTAAATCTCATCCACGTATGGGAATATGTGAGTACTGTGCACTTGGAAAACACCATCGTTCGCCTTTCCACACTTCTACTTCATCACATTCCTGTGCTCTCTTGGATTTGGTTCATACCGATATTTGCGGTCCTTTTCCTGCCTCAAAGTCTCAATATTGATATTTTATGACTTTCATTGATAATTTCTCATGGTACACACATGTCTATCTTCTTCGACATAAGTCTGAGGCTTTACCTATATTTAAACAATACAAGATAAGTGTGGAGCTTCAAACTGGATTCTCTATAAAGACGCTTCGCAGTGACAATGGCGGTGAATATGTATCCAATCTATTTGATGACTTCTGTAAGGATCAAGGTATTCATCATGAGTTTACAGTTCCTTATTCTCCTCAGCAAAATGGTGTTGCTGAGCGCAAAAATCGCACGATTCTTAATGCTATACATTGCATGCTTATACACTCTGGTTTGTCTCGAAAGTTTTGGACTG
The DNA here is from genome assembly GCF_053477565.2 of Lygodium microphyllum. Classification (NCBI taxonomy): domain Eukaryota; kingdom Viridiplantae; phylum Streptophyta; class Polypodiopsida; order Schizaeales; family Lygodiaceae; genus Lygodium; species Lygodium microphyllum. Next base: position 99,957,926 of record NC_141140.1, on the reverse strand, counting down.
AAGCACTTCTAACAGCTGTTTTTATTCAAAATCATCTTCCAACTACTGCACCTACTGGTAAAATTCCTATAACAATTTGGACAGGGAAGACACCTTCAGTCTCTCACTTTCGCACATTTGGCTGCATTGCTTATATTCATGTGCCCAAGGACACTCGACATAAGTTGGATCCTCCAAGTTTGAAGGTTATTTTTCTTGGTTATTCAGATCATTCCAAAGGTTACAAATTTTATGATCCTTCTTCTCAAAAGGTTATCATTAGTCGTGATGCTATATTTGATGAGAAGACTATGGGTGGCACATGGTCGTCAGATGTTTCAGATGATACACAATCTTTGCTTAGTGCATTTCCTTACTTGCTTTGTGATTCTACTAATTCTGATGATCATAAACCTCCTTCACCTCCAAAGAAGATTGATGAAAATTTGGAGATCTATGTAGATCTTCCTATTGAGATAGAGCATGGATTCTATTCTATTGAATATGATGTCTTTGATAATGCTATGTCTGTCCAAGAGGATCCAACATCGTATATGGAAGCTATCAATTCGTCTCAAAGGGATTAATGGCAAGAAGCTATGCAAGCTGAGTACGATTCTTTAATCTCCAAAGGTACATGGATTCTTACTGAACTCCCCCCAAATCGTGTTCCTATCAAATGTAAATGGGTTTATAAAACCAAGACCAAAGCTGATGGCTCGTTTGATAAGTTCAAAGCACGACTTGTTGCAAAAGGTTACTCACAGATTGCAGGAGTAGATTATCAAGAAACATTTTCTCCCGTTGTGCGCTCCAGAACTGTTCGTATGATTTTGGCTTTTGCAACACTATTTGATCTAGAAATTCACCAAATGGATGTTAAAATGGCTTTTCTCAATGGAGATCTTGAAGAAGAAATCTATATGGAGCAACCTGAAGGTTTTATGATTGCAGGAAAGGAGCATCTTGTATGCCAGCTTCATCATGCATTATATGGATTGAAGCAAGCCTCTCGTGCTTGGTATATTAAGATTGATCAGTTCCTCACATCTAAAGGTTTTGTTGCATGTTTTGCTGAACCAAATCTTTACATCAAAAGGGAGGACAAATATTTTATTATTCTTGCTCTATATGTTGATGATACTATTCTTGTGTCAAATAATATTGTTTTCTTGGATGCTATGAAGAAGCTTTTATCGACTGCATTTGAAATGGTGGATCTTGGTGAGATACATTCTTGTTTGGGTATTCAAGTTCAACGACATCGACAACAAGGCATTCTTCTTCTTCGCCAGACAAAGTTTATTAATGATATTGTTAAGAAGTTTGGGTTGACAAATGCGCACTCTGCTAACACTCCCATTCTTTCAAGCTCTACCAAGGGTACATCTACAACACTCAATGAAGAATCAGCCATTCATCAACCTTTTGCTAATCTTGTTGGTTTTCTTCAATTTATTGGTTTAAACACAAGACCAGATATTTTATTTGCAGCTAACTTTTTGGGACAGTATCTTTCTTCTCCTTCCACTATTCATTGGAGTGCTGCAAAACGTATTCTTAAGTACCTCAAGGGTACTAAGGAATTTGGTCTTATTTATCGTCGTCGAGAGGATTCTTCTTTATCTTCTTCAACTTCTCTTGACCTTATTGGATATACAGACGCTGATTGGGCAAGTTCACACTTATCCATGCGATCTACAAGTGGGAATTGTTTCTTTGTAAATGGATGTTTGGTTTCTTGGTCCAGCAAGAAACAACGATGTGTTGCAGTTTCTACAACTGAAGCCGAATATGCTGCTGCATCATTAGCAGCTCGCGAGCTAGTTTGGCTTCGACAACTACTTGCAGATTTGGGACATCCTTCATCATCTAGTACACCTCTTCGATGCGATAACCAAAGTGCTATTAGTCTTACCAAAGACTATATACAACATAGTAAATCAAAGCATATTTCTATTCATTATCATTATGTTCGATATGAAGTCAAGAAAGGTTCCATTATGGTGGAGCATTGTCCCAGTGATCAAATGGTTGCATACATCTTCACAAAAGCTCTTAGTGAAGCTCGCTTTAGCTCATTAAGACATGCACTTGGTATTGTTCCAAGTTCTTGTCTCACTGATTGAGGCATGTATCATTGTATTCAAGAAAACTTTATAGTAAATCATTTTTGTATCGTAGGTATGTGTAGGGGCTCGGGTTTTTCCCTTGTTCTCCCCAAGGGTTTTTTCACTCGCAGCCAGAGACCTTTGTTTGAGTGGGGATGTTACAACTATATATATCATCTCTCACTTGACTTGGGTCTCACCTATATATACTAACTCTACATCAATATGAATCATTGTTTGGGAGCATGTCTTGTGTATCTCTCTCGTACTCTCTCTCTCTCTCTCAACAGTTTATACATAGCCTTATCTATCAATTTTTCTTGAATAAAACCTAGGGAGTTCACTTTATAGAACATGTGAGATACCATGTGAATTCAAAGGAATTGGTACTTTACTTAGTAAAATTTAAAGGATTATATTTACAAAATGGTGTTTTCAATTATACTTTGGAAAAAACCCTAATTTTAGTAAAGTAAAAGGAGTCATTCTATAGCCTTACAACATGGAGAGAATTGATGCTTCTTAATACCCTTTTAGCATACATTATACAAATGATTTTTAATAGGTGCATCCCTGAAAATAAAACACAACCTGTATTTATTCAACTCCTTTATATGACACCAATCTTTATATAAAAATAGTATTTTTAGAGCACTTGTTTTGAACCCATGTGATACACACATATATTCAAGAGTAGCCGCCTCAAGAGGATGGGCAATACATGTGTAAGCTACACATGGGTACATATTTATATGTGTGTATAGACATGCATATGTATGGATGTTAAAGATATAACCTTTCCAAATACCTATGCATATAGGGATATATACTCATGCATGCATACTAACAAAATAGTTATCAAGGATGTTTAAAAGAAGTTCAAAAGATTTCTGTAGCTAAGTTTTCACACTTGCAAGAAGGCATATTCTAAAATAGTAAAGTAGTTGCTTGTAATGCAACTCTATTACACTGCACACACAAGGTTATTTGAAAACAAATGATTAGGCATTTAACTTTTGTAAACATCAACCATGTGTGCATATAGGAAAGTGAAACAAGCTTAATAAACCTGTTTTATAGAGACCTTTGCATTGTAGACTAATTAGACATCTTTTTCCTTGAAGATGATGCATTAAAACGATGGTAAGCGTGAAATTTCATTTATAATATCATATTTACAAGTGAACAAGAAAAGTAGCACCACATTATCACATGCTAATGAGATCCTTTAAGACATGTCTTACTTGCCCTTGTGCGCAATGCATACAAGAATGTAAAACCAAACCCACACACAAGCGAACCCTCCTCACTACAACATATCCTTTGGAAAGTATAGATTGTAATTACTATTTACTTGTAAGAATTTTCTCTTGTTAGTGGGGTTTCACTTCCTAGCTTGAATGCACAAACTAAAAGCTTAACACCCATACACTAATGGAAGTGTATTTGCAATTGGTATGTGGCTTCTATGGCATTGGTTGGATTTCCTAGATATAAGACCAACAATGGTAGCTCCTTTTGCATGTTTTAATAGCACATATTGTGGTACGGCATTCATTGGGCCCCTTGTATCAGCAAATACTATTGTGCAACTCATGATCCTAGTAGTTACTACACTTGCATGTTTGGTTGGATGGTCAAAGCGCCATCCACGTAAACTACTATGGTAATCTATATGTTCTACTATGGAGATAAGCATCCTTTGTTGGAGAATATCTATGTTCATAAAGAATGTAGTTGCACTTAGATGATTACCAAGGCTAATTACCATACCATATTGCTCAACATGGCCCTTGTGAGCTAGCCACTTCTTCACTCAGCATGATTGGCCTCTCCTTTTCTCAACTTGGTAGGATTGATGAATTATTTGAGTCCCATGATATAATGTGCCTTTATGGAATATTTAGCTATGTCTTTACCTTTTCCTATAGCTAATTTATCACACCTATCAGAGATAGAATTAATTGTGACACACTTTACATGGATGGCCGCTAGTTGTGTATCATCGAATAAGTCGATGAGAAACCCCTCTACAACCGTTTCTAGGGCATCCATAGCTACAACAGTCTACCTTCCTGTTGGTGGGCCATCCCACACTCACGCCCAAAATCTTACCATCCCTTTCAGCTCCAAGTCTTGCATGACTTCCTGGACAACCTTATGAAAAGATCTTTTCAAGATGAGAAGCTTGTATCCGCGTTGGATTCTCCTTGTCTCACAAAGGGTGACAGTGCCCGATTTCCATCTCCTCTTCTTTTGTGGTAGTCAATGTGCTCTATGGGGAGCGCCTACTGCTGCACTAGAGGAAGCTCCACCTTGTGCTCCAAGTGGCAGGCCTTGGCATGAGGCCTTTCCATGGCTGAAACAATGACATGCTTGCTTAGTGCATGTCATTAAGCTCGAGGAGAGCAAGATGGAGAAGAGATAGAGATTGGGGGTGTGAAAATCGGGTTGATGCAATTTCATACACATTGTCCATCGTGTGATCATAAATCCATAACCTTTTATCAGAATGCGACGAAACTTCACACACGCACTCATTAGGTGGCCAAGAGCCCAAATTTTTCTTTTTTGGAAAAAAAGTACATGCAAAGTCTAGCATCTAGAGCCACTTTCTGCCACTACAGACCCTTGGTTCAAAGTCTAGCGTTTGGAGCCACTTTCTTGGCTAGAAAATGGCTCCAGATGCCAGACCCCGAATTAGGGGTCTACATGAATTTTTTTTCTTAAAAAAAAAGGGCTCTTGGCCACCTAACGAGTATGCGTGTGAAGTTTCGTTGCATTCGTATACAGTTTACTATTTTACATCAAATAATTGACTACATCCATATCAGCTGCTAGCCCAAAATACTGTCATATTCCAAATGTCAACATAGCCAAGGATAAAGGGAACTCCAAGAATATTCATTACGTTGTGACAGGCAGTCAAACGTGTGCTGAACATCAAGCAAGCTCCTACATTTGGCATACATATCCACTAGTGTACTTCAATCTGCATCTCTTTAAAACAGTTTAGTACTTCCTCAAAAAGCTCATAATCGGCATATCCTGAAATAAGTGTAGCCCATGAGACTGCATTTCGAATTACCAATCTATCAAAAACTCCCTGTTCTTCTACAAGCATGTCACATTTAGCGTACATGTCAACCAGAGCATTACGGATAAGTTCCTCTTGCACCAAACCCCTCTTCACTATATTACCCATGTAGAATAAAAGAGCAAACATAATGACTAAGTATGTACACAGTAACAAATCCAACACACACAACTTTTGGGTGGATTTCACACCTCGGATGCGTAGCAGTACGACATCCACCCCCTCTAATCCTGCGCATCCTCCGGATGGGCCAACTACCCATGATCATTATCATCAAGATCCATGAACAGATCAACCTCTTCATTATGTATTTCCGGTACTTCAGCAAGATTATCTGTCATATCATATGTCTCTTCTATTGAAGTTTCTTCTTGTTGCTCTTCTCTTGCAAATTCTTCCAATGCATAATCCTCATCATCTCTTTTCTTGAAAATCTTGATCCTTTTTCCTGCAATAGGCACTCTAAGCACTGTCCCATCCAATTCTGTTAGCTCATATGTTGCATTGTCAAAGACATATCTGACTATGTATGACCCAAACCAGCTTTTCACCATCTTCCGAAGAATCTGCAATAACTTCCTCATTTTCCGCATGGCTCTAGTGTGTCGCTCATCCCAAAATAATTTCTGCCCCTTTCGAAACAGCTGATATAAACAATCTGCTATGTGTGCAAAATGGGGTATCCGAATCGTATAAAACACACATAGTCCAATAAATCTCCGTACCTCTGAAGTGGTAAAACAATACTCTGTAATCTTGCCTATAGCATCCACCTTCTTATCCACAGTCTTGTATTTGGTGTCAACCCTCGCTTCATTATGATTCTCTGCATTACTCAAATCTTGCTGTAAATCAGCAATTCTGCACTCTAGTGGCTGAATATCCTCAGCCCTCTGCTCTATGGACTGCATAGGAACAGCCCTAAACTCTGGATGCTGAAATATTTCAGCAGTAAACTCTGTTGGCTAAAAGTTTTCAGCCCTCTGTGTCTCTGTAAGCTTATCATAATCAGCCGAAAACTCTGTTTGCTGAATTTCTTCAGCACTCAACACTTTTTGCTGAGTCACCTCAGCCTCTGACTCTATCTGTAATACAAAATCTGCAATTTCATGAAACATGTCCAGGGATTGCACTGATACATTACTGTGACAACTCTGTATATCAATTTTCAGCATATTTTCCATCTCTATCATCGTATCTGCACAAATCATACTATCATACATCCCATCTATATGCTCATCATCCTCTAAAATACCTGCATTTTTCAAATTTTTCTCCTTCCTACATATGTACTACCTGGCAGCTCTAGGAAACTTAGAAGTCTTCTGATAACTCATCGAACTGTTTGCTGAAATTCCAACAAAACTGGAGGAGAAAACACTGCTGCCAGGAGGTGAGAACTCCAATCTCCTGTGCTCTGTACCACCGTCATCTCGCGAAACAGCGGTACCTCACAGTGGGCAAAGGTGCATCTCTAAGAGTATCCCTGGTTCTAACATGGTTCACATACACAGTCATAAACTGAACTTCTCTCATGCCATCTTTACTGCGAATCCGTGCATAAGTAGATCCATCATCCATTACCTTTGTCTCCATGCACATCTCTGTGATGAATGGCTGTCCAAGAATTATGGGATAAGAGCATGAATCCTGCACAAAGAAATGGAAATCCTCCTCTACATCTCCAATAGAAACCCTAACACTAGGACAGGCAGCATACAAATCACCTGTAGTGTTGGTGGCGGCTCTCATACGCCACCCATGCTCTACATCCATGGGCCATCTGTTACTTTCATAAACTCCACGAACTATGAGATTAATCTCTGAACCATGATCCACCAAAGCAACATAAGGCACCTGTCTCTCTCCAATTTTTACCATCGTCTCTGTAGTTGCCCTAGCCCAATGACTCCACAAAAAGTGACTATGGGGTATCAAGACAGGCTCATCAGTTTCAGCATAATGCATAGGCTGAACCCTCTTCTCTATCTGTGGAAAAACAGAAGCATTCTCAACCATAACCTCATCCTCATCCTCATCCAACTCCCCAATCAAAACTCCCTATGAATCAGTAGTAGACAATGCATATCTTTTCCTCTTCAGGACCTCTTGGAACTGATCTTGAAACTCTCTTTTCGAGATGCCCAAAACCTCAGAAATAGTAAAAGTCACCTCACTGCCAAGTATCTTGTCATTAAAGATTTTCTTCATGTCTGTAGATGTCTCAATATCGGACATCAATCTAAACCCTGGCTGCTTTCTCTCTCTAGGCTCTTGTCTCTTTTCTTTCTTTTGAGCATTTTTCATCTGTCGTTCTGGCCCTGGTCTCAAAGACGGTCCTGCAGTAGGTGGAGTAACAAACTCACCCCCTCTAGTCTTTTTAGCTGCATTTGGATTTTCTTCATCCCTCTTACGCTTCTCCTCAACAAGTACATCTGCTCCCTGAGACTTAGCCAAGTAGGCATAAATAGTGTACCTGTCAAGAGGCGAATCCCAACCTGTCTCAGATCTGATGCTAGAGCCTGCACTAGTCAAAACAGTTTGCTGAATTTTTCCCTTGTTTGCCGTCTCCATAGCATAAGTCCATAATGTTGACTGATTCTGTGATCCTTTCTCAATTTGCACTCCATATGCAAAAGCATCTCCTCTAGCTGCCACATAAGAAGTACGCACAGCCATGTCATCTACTAATTTCTTCATTCCGCTTTTCCCAAAATTCGTAGCAAGCGGAGCTCTTGTTTCAGTCAACCAGATCTTACCATCTTGACCCCAAAGTACCAAATTCTTCCTCCTGCATTCTGAAAAGATTCACAATCCCTGCAATGCTGATGGTCCATACTATCACACCAAATACGTCTTCGATCTCTCTTAGGTGCATTAGGAGCACTCCTAGGTGCACTAGGAGCACTAAAAGAAATAGTAGGCGCAGTCGAAGCAAAGTGCTCTTTCAATTTTCCCACCAATTCTGCTTTAACTGACTCTAGTGTCAAATCCATTATGCCTTTGATTATATCATCAAGAGAGGAAGGCACCGACGGAGTGGATGGTTTTGGAGCAGAAGGAGCTGGCATCGGTCTTGGAACAGGAGGAACGGGAGGAGTAGAAATAGTAGGTACTAGCATAGGCTAAGAAACTGGCTAAGGAAGAGAAGAAATAACAGGGATAGAAGCAAGCATAGGAGCAGAAGACGGCGTTGGTGTCATAGATCCATTCTGTAGGCGGGTCTTCCATATCCTCCTCTTGGTCAAAGTCGAGACTGCATCCTGGGCATCTTGCCAATCCGTTTTAAGACCCATAGGCTTCGTGCGATCCTCAAGAAGCTCTCCTAATTCTTCCTGAAGAGCAGGATCTGCAGCTTGCAAGAAAAGCTCAACTTTCTCAACATCCAATGCTCTTTGTTCAATGGCATCAAGCTGACTATACCTCTTTTCAAATTCTCGTATCAACTCTGAAGCAGCTAGACCTTTGTTTGGCATGTAGACCCACTCTCGGAATGACCGCCGTGTAGCCATCCCAAAGTCCTCAAGGAAATACTCTTCTTTCAAGGCCTTCTTAAAATCTTGCCAGTGAGAATTTTGAATAAAAAGATCAGTCACTTTTTCCCTCAAGGCAGGTGTGACAAGACAAAGGAAATACTTACTCATAAGTCCAGCTGGTACTCCAAAAAATCCCATCTTGATCTCATATGTCTTCAAATATGCTGAAACACTACGGCCATCAAATAGCTTCTTCTCATTCTCAACTGCTTCAATCGCCTTAGTGCACTGATTGCATTTTCCTGCTCCGAATATAGTTGCCTTTGTTGAGACAACTGTTGTTGATGCAATTGTTGCTACTGCTGCATATACAATTGTGTCTGCTGATTTTGAAGCTGCATATACATAGACATATTCTGCAAAATCTGTTTTAGATCATCCGTTGAAGTACTTGAAGCAGCAGTCAATGATGGAGCTGAAGTAGAGGACACAGCAGGAATTGTAGAAGAGGCTGAAATGGATGCTAAAGTATCTCCCATCCTGAAATGTATGCGACGCTTTCACGTCGGGTTCATCAAAGATGTCGAAGGATTTCGAAAGCAAAGTCCCAACCACAGAGGTTCTTAAGAAATTCCAAGACAGAAGATTCCTCAATTCCGAAGGTCTTCAAATGCAGGTGCTTACTTTCTTAGGTGTTAGAAGAGATTAGGATGATGACAATAAAATTCATGTCACAGTTATACCTATCTCAATTTGCAAAATTCTCAATAGCTGAAGACTTTTTGCAACTGTCAGAATTGACATTACAACTCTAGCAATAGTCAAAGTCTCTCAGAAATATAGCAATTATATCTTGTTGTAAAACTCCTTAATAACAAAGATGCTCCAGGCCCATTACAGCCAAATCTTGGCAATCCTTATTTTCGCATCAAAGAGATGAATTCAATATATCACTCTGTTTGGTTAAAACTTGCAACATCTTCTTAAAAACAGTCTGCACATAGACCATAGCAACTATGCTTGAATCCCAAAAACAGGTTGAAAGCCTCCAACAAATGCATTTCCTGCTCAGAACTTCAAACTCTTCTCATTTTCTTTATGAAAATTTTGGCTCTAGATATTTACAGCCAATTCCAACATTATCACACTAGCTGCATAGTGTCCAGCTCTTACACACTCTAGTATGGTCTTTCTCTGCACCCCTGTTATGTTTCAAAAAATTTTATGTTGTAATGATGATTATCCTCCACGCATAGATGCATGTATGTGAGTACCACAGAGACAAGAGCCATGAAGGGTATTTCTGTTTCAGAATATCCCTTGAAATCTGATTAGTGTGTACAGGGTACTGAATATGCTCTGTTCTTGTGCCAATAAAGCCTCCAAGTAATGTAAAAAGGATTGAGATACAAAATCAAAGGGCTTCCCTTTGTGTGGTACACACCCTTGGCATGATTTAGAGATTGGACCTGGAGCTCCATCCTTCTTCAATTGTGTTGTTGAGATTAGTAAGGAGAACTAGTCGGCTGAACCATTGTTTGTGAAGGCAAGATGAAGATCTGAGATTTGAAGACACCTTACGGGCAGAGAATTTGGTGAAGAAAATGAAACAAAAATAGGGAAATAATGGTGGAAGGAAACTCTGCCTGGGGAGAAAAAGTAGCGCAAAAAAAAGAGAGGAACAGAACATCATGGGTTCTTCAATCGCTGGTGCAGCGGCAAGGCGTATGGCATCCCTAGCGGCTTCATCATCCTGGTCCTCATCCTCTAAGCACTAATTAATCATGCTGCTCTCGTTGATTCAAAAAGAAGCTTTTCGTCTCCCTCCAATTGATGAGTCGACATTACAAGCTGTTTCTTCATCTCCTCCATGTCGATTTTCTTCTCCTGCACCGCCCAGGCATAGTCGAGCTCCATTCGATTTGCGAAAAAAAATATCATCTTTTCTCTTCCTCAGTAGCGCTCCCCGTCCTTCTCTCTGATTTCATTCAGCTAATCACGGAACTCCTTAAATTTTGTATTGCGCATGTTTTCAAACGAAAATATGTACAAGGATGAATAATCATCTAGGCAATGTCTAACAGTGCTTATAAGCAATTCTTTCTGCTCCTGCCCTCTCTTTTTTTGTTTTGGATAATGCCACGAGCTTATTTGGCTTGGACTTCGGCGTCTCTTTTGTGGTGGGAAGCTCTATGACTGCAGAGGTCTCTTGTCCGTTGTCGAGAACCAGACAGACCTTGCCTGGTTTAGTTATGCCAAATGGAGTCGGCGGAGGAAGCTTCCAGACCTGATCGCTGCTTAGGGAACATATGGCCTTCATGAACCAGCCCATTGAGAAATTCTTGACGATCCTCCCTCCTCCCCAAAGTTGCAGAACTCCTCCCATTTTTCATTCGTCTACTTTCTGCTCTTCTTCTCCATTAAGCTTTTTCCCCCCAAAAAGCCCTTTTCACAAAATAGCCCTCCGTGCATCCTTATTTTTTCCAACATTCCCCAATGCTTTTGCGTTCTTCCTCTAGAAATACAATTTCCTTCAGAAAAGAATAAGGATTCCTTACACAAGTTGTCCGAACTTCACATACATTGCATGTAAATACTGCACGCATACATCGTATAGACCAGCGCTCCCCAATGGATTCAAATTATCCACCAGCTTGTGAAATATGCACAAAACTATCCCTCCCTTGAAAGGAGCTATTCTATACACAACTCCAATCCATCTGAACTGCACCAATGCATTAAAATGTCCTCCCTGTGAAGAAAGTAGCAAGCCAGAGCCAAATAGGGATATGAATCTGTAAACGGACATTCCACTCACATCTTCTCCAACTATTATAGCATTAGGATAAAGGGCATGAATCATGTCATTGGCAAGCATCAAATAATTGACTACATCCATATCAGCTGCTAGCCCAAAATACTGTCATATTCCCCATGTCAACATAGCCAAGGATAAAGGGAACTCCAAGAATATTCATTACGTTGTGACACGCAGTCAAACGTGTGCTGAACATCAAGCAAGCTCCTACATTTGGCATACATATCCACTATTGTACTTCAATCTGCATCTCTTTAAAACAGTTTAGTACTTTCTCAAAAAGCCCATAATTGGCATATCCTGAAATAAGTGTAGCCCATGAGACTGCATCTCGAATTACCAATCTATCAAAAACTCCCTGTTCTTCTACAAGCATGTCACATTTAGCGTACATGTCAACTAGAGCATTACGGATAAATTTCCCTTGCACCAAACCCTTCTTCACTATATTACCCACGTAGAATAAAAGAGCAAGCATAATGACTAAGTATATACAAAGTAACAAATCCCACACACACAACTTTTGGGTGGATTTCACACCTCAGATGCGCAGCAGTACGACAACGTTGCGGTCAAAGCTCCATCCAACCATCGCATTGACATGAACCGCAGCATCTCCTCCATGCCCTCGGGATATCGAATTGGTGGATGGCACATACTACGTCGAAATTTTATCCCTAATAATTGGTCGTCTTTAGAAAATGCAGACTTGAGAGAACGCATCATACCCGTCGGAGTGTGGATAGACTTGACTACTTGCTTCACAATGCGCTCTTCTTTAGCGGACAAAACCCAAGGAGCGCGAGGTAGGTATTGGTGACCATCAGCACTCGACTGCGGCCAAAGCGCCTCCATCTTGCCTACCTCCTTCAAATCCATTCATGCCCCTATAGCGTCTCTCTTTCCTGTGATGTGGTCCCATAGCAAGTTGCCCACGTTCTTGAAAATATGCATGGGTTCCAACAAGTGGTTGATCTGTAAGTGGGTCCAATATGGCAACTCGTAGAAAACAGAGAACTACCACATTCCGTTTGGTTGTGACTCCGCATGGACCATTTTCAGCTCGTACCAGCTTGCGGCATTCATACGTGTTGAAGGTCATCCAAGAAAACCTTCCCTGAGTTCATGACCCTCTGGCAAGAAAGCAGTGTGTCCTTGATATACCATCTTCTTCATGGTTCATGACCTTCGAGAGTCTAACTGTGGCCCGCACAATGGACATGCATGATAACATGAGGTAACCAGACGTGTTCCAATACCTCTATCCAGTGAATACAAACTTGAACGAGATAAAATATAGATATTACCAACAAGAATGGAAGCCTATTTATCTGAGCACTCTCCGAATCCCGGAAAGTCATGCATTGTCCACATGAGAATGGCTCGAATATTGGCAGACCGTCGACCGTCGCGCTTGCTCATATCTTGCACGGTGACTTCCTCCTCCCACAAAATCTGAAGCTCACCGACTAATGGACGAAGGTACATGTCCATATTTTTGACTTTGTAGGGGCTAGGAATGAGTAAGCTAAGGATAAGATGTCCTTTCTTCGTAGAGAGCCATGGAGGGATATTGTAGTTGACAAGGACTATAGGCCACACACTGTAAGAAGTTGAGCGCAGATTGAATGGGTTCATGTCATCCATTGCAAGATTGAGCTGAAGATTCCTTGGCTCTCGGGCAAAGACTGGGAAGGTAGAGTCAATGTGGCTCCATGAGGGTGAATCCGCTGATATTTGTTGAACTCCGTCTATGGACCGATTCTGCGCATGCCACGTTATCAAGCTCGCCATGCCGAACGTACGAAACATGTGGTTTATACGGGGGATAAGCGAAAAGTGTCTGAGAACTTTTTGAGGGATGGTTTGTCCTTGCAAGTCTTGTCGATACTTGTGAGCACCACAATTTGTACATGTATCCATAGTCTTGTATTCTCCTCGAACCAACATGCAATCATTGATACATGCATGGATATTATTGTAGTCGATGCCAAGCTTTTGTAAAACATGTTGTGTATCATCACGAGACATTGGCATGGTATTTGCAGGTGGTAATATATGATATTTCAATAACTTGAAAAAAATCATAAAACACCTTGAAAAAGCACAAATATTTTTAATAATAGTGCTGAAAAGAAATCAACGAAGCATACGTACAAGGTACTTGAACAACTCGATTACACTCGCATCGCTCAACCCGTATTTTTCTTGCACACTTAGGAGTGTAAGAAGTGTCTTCAGGCGAGATACTTGGCACCCATCATATAATGGTATGGATACTTCCTCTCTACGCGGATCAGAAGTCTCAATATCCATGGGAATCAATGCATCGATCATTGCCTCCATCTCAAGCTCCAAGATTATAGGTAGGTCTCGAAGGCTGCCTGTCTCCTCTGGTATTGACGGTATAGATTGGGTAGTGCCTTCCAAGTGGTGGATTGGCTCATGCACTCTATCCATTGCACGCCCATGAGATCTTCTAATTGGTCGCAAAGGGTGCACTCCTCCTTGGGACGAGACGTCACCTCCTTGGATAGAAAATTTTTCAACAACACCCAATCTTCTTGTATATGATATTTAGTTAGCTTGCAAGTACAATGCACGATTGATATTAACTTTTCTTACCGTTTGCTAAAAATCCTCAATCGCATGATCAATGATCTCAGATTGAAACTCGTCGAAGCTCGTACTTGTTCTATAGACAATCGACGTTTTTGTCTAATTGCCAGCTTGCATTGAGAGCACGGACATGGGACACGTTGATTAAGATACGCCTCGCAATCTTGAACAACAAGATCTTCATCGTTTTCCATTTTGTCTACGTTATGACAAACAATTTGTTTTTGTTATCATTATTTTTTTCTTTCTTAAATTATTCTTCTCTCCTTTCATCTTTCTCTCTTTTTCTCTTTCTTTATTATGCTGTATGTATTTCCTCTCCCTCTCTCGTTTCTTCTTTTTTTTTCTCTTCCTTCCCCTCTCTCATTTTATTTAATGATCATGGCTACGACTATGATGAAGACCACGACACGACTACGACTATGACTACGACCACGACCATGGCCACGACCACAACCACGACCACGACTATGACAACCATGACCACGACTACGACCAGGACTACGACTATGACCATGACTACGACGATCATGACCACGACCACGACTACAACCACGACTATGACCACGACCACAACCACGATGGCCATGACCATGACTAGAACCATGACCACGACCACGACCATGACCACGACTACGACTATGACTACGACGACCATGACCACGACTATGACTATGACCACGACCACGACCACGACCACGACTACGACTACGAGTACTTATATAGAGATGAAGAGAGAGACAAGAGTTAGGGAGAGAGTAAAGTTAGAGAAGAAGAGGAGAGAGGTAGAAATAGAAAGAGAGATAGAGAGAAAAGAGATAGGGGGAGAGAGAAGGATTTAATGAGAGTATAGGAAGAGAGAAAGAGGGAAGATTGAGGGAGAGAGAATGGTTGAGAGAAGAGAGAGGAGAAAGAGAGAGATCCGACTATAGCATTTGACACCCATAGATAACACACCGTGGAGAACACAAGCACAAATTGACTACGAATATGACTACGACTACGACCACGACTACGACTACAACTATGATGACCACGACCACGACCACGACTACGACTACAACTATGACCACGGCCACGGCCACGACTACGACTACAACTATGACCATGGCCACGGCCACGACTAGGACTATGACTATGACTATGACTATGACTATGTCTATGTCTACGTCTACGTCTATGTCTACGACTACGACTACGACTACGATGACCGCGACCATGACCACGGCCACGACAATGGCCACAACTAGGACCATGACCACGACCACGACCACGACTATGAACACGACCACAACTACGACCACGACTAGGACCACGACCATAACTACAACTACGACTACGACTACTTATATAGAAATGAAAAGAGAGACAAGAGTTAGGGAGAGAGTAAAGTTATAGAAGAAGAGGAGAGAAGTGAGAGAGGTAGAAATAGAAAGAGAGATAGAGAAAGAAAAGAGATAGGGGAAGAGAGAAGGATTTAGGGAGTGTATAGGAAGAGAGAAAGAGGAAAGATTGAGGGAGAGAGAATGGTTGAGAGAAGAGAGAAGAGAAAGAGAGAGAGATCCAACTAGAGCATTTGACACCCATAGCCAACACGGAATACATGTGAGAGATGCTACATGATTCCACATAATGCTCCACATCTTTATACATGTTTTGCCATCAATACTTCTCTCTGACCTTGGAAAATGTGCCCCAAACTCCTCTATGTCCAACCCATAAGCTTTCATGAAACTCCTACATCACCTATCGTTGAGATATTGTATCTCCTAATACACGTACTAGAGCTCCTCTCTTTTTCTTTGCATGCCTCCATAAATATTGGTCTTTCAAGAAAAACCCATAAGCTTTTCTTTTAATCCTTTTGAATTCAGCTTTAGATCACTCATCCTTGTTTGTCATGAGGCTAAGATATTGGCCTCTATTTTTAGCCAATCATCCTCATACAACTCTTCCAAAAATCGTGTTCTTAATGAAGCATAACATTGATGATGGTTTCTCTCTACTGCCCATCTCTTCTTCATGGTTGTAAGTTCTTTTCTAATTACTACTGAAATCCTTGTTACAAGAGTTGTACTTGTAGTAACAACATTCTCATTCCCTGTTGTTATAAAGCCATTTTCAGCACCTACCACATCATCCTCTTCATCTTCAAACCTTGCTCATGAAAGCATGTCAACCATGGGGTTGTCTCTACCTGCAATATGCTAAAAATCAGGATTAACTGACTTTATATATGCAATCAACTATAACATGGCAATATCAGGAGTTCAGCAATTTACTATCATGCTCAATAGAGGTAGACAATTAGTCTCTACCACTACATGTGCTCCCATAAAATACCCCCTATCATAGTTAAGGGTTGTCCCAAAGCTCTCTTTTGACCTGCGAATACCGCCATTGCCGTTCATTGAGGACCTTTTCTCCAAACCAAATGGCATACCTATTCCCATCAGCATAATCTTGGCCCACTTCCCAACCAATGCCAATTGGGCTTGTATCCACGGTGAGAATTATAGGCTACCCATTCTCATAATTTTCTCTCTTTAGTGTTGGAGCTAAAATCAATAAGCGTTTTAACTTCTAAACTGCTTTCGTATGATTTTCACCCCACCAAAACTTTTGCCCCTTTCTCAAGAGTTGATATAAACTTTCAGCCACATGACGAAAATGTGGAATCCATATCAAGTAAAAGATACATGCATCCAAAAATATTCTCACCTCGGATACATTCGAACATGTTTCTCTCATCCTACTTATGGCTTCAATCTTTACTGGTGAGGGATTTCTCCCATACAGTCCACATATGTGCCGAACAACTAATACTTCCTCTATTCCAAAAACAGACTTTTCTCTAGATAGAGTTAAATGCACTTCTTCACGATGGCTCAAAATCGTGTCACAATCAATAATATGATCACCCACACACATTCTACATCCTTGATTATTCAGCTCTTCATTCTTCTCATGGATATCATACCCTTTTATTGGCACATCATCAAGAAAGGGTAAGGTCGACTGAGAAATATACTCCCTCAAAACTTTATGCATAGCATTCACCATATGCACCACTCAATTGGTTGCTCCCTGTGGAAGCATACACATCCTAATAACCAATCCAAGCGGTGCCTTCATGGTGGTGATATTCTGGCTTTCCAATGCAAGCTAGAACTGATCATATCATGAATATAAATCTTTAATAGAGTAAATTGCCTTGCCTGCAAATTCATCCACTATCAGGCCTGATTCAACATTCCTTATGGTGAACTTATCAACTGGTTGTAGATCTTGTACAAACCTCAAAGAACCATTTTTCTTTGGAATAGTAAACCACTGATTGGAATATGGAGCTAAAGGGGGCTCCAAAATCCACATCATGATCTTCTTGTTTAGAAGCTCAAGTAGCTTAGACAAATATGCCCGAGGTACTAGAATAAGCTTTAAATTCCATGGCACATGAGGTACTGCAAATATCACCAAAGGTGCAACTATGATCAACACATCCAATTTCATTTGGCTGAAATGCAAAGGATTTCCCATGCCTTACCAACATCTCCAAGAAAGAAGCTATTTCTACAGGCAAAAGAAAGCTTGTATCACCAATTTTCAACTTTTGGAAAGTTTTAGCTGTAAATTTATGTTCTACTCCATGTGGATCCCGTAAACTAGGATGTCGAGTCACTTTTTCAGCCAACCCATCACTTTTAGGTGGTAAAGGCAAATCCATAGGCTTAACCTTCTTTGCAACTATTTTGTACTTTATGTCCACCCTTGCTTCAATCCTGTTTTGTAGCCCATATTGCAGCCCATAACATTCATGCTCATCAAACTCTTGAATGACTTCATACATCTCTAAAGTGTCGACAGAAGTAACCTCTTTTTCTGTCCTATTTTTAGCATTAATTGCTAGAGAAATTTTAGCCACCGTATCAACATCAACCACACCTGAAACTAACCTTTAAATACCTTCATTTGCAGTCATCAAACCATATATCTTCAGTTCTTTTTCAACCCATCCTACATATTTATTTTCAGCCCTGCACATGGTTGAAATATTCTTAAAACTGCCAAGACTACATGCTGTCCATTTCTGCAATCCAGACACAAAAATAGTTTTCCCCTTTCTTGGAGGCATAATTATCTTCTTAAATGCACTGCCATAGTCTCCACTTACAGCAGTGTTGTCTAAAAACCCTTAAACTCTTGTGCATTAGGTTGCATAGGATTATCTCGTAGCCTATCGCAATTGCGGGGATGATTTACACAAACAGTGAGAAATTGTATTGCCTTTGTATTGTCTTTAGTCCAAACCCGAGCATATAAAGAACCATCATCCAAGCATTTTGTTTCTAGCGTTGATTTAGAAATGTAGGGTTGCCCCAAAATCACCAGATATCTTCATAAATCCTACAGAAAAAATTCATCCCTATCATCTCCAATACTCACGGGTACATTCGAACAAGCCGCATAAAGATTCCCTGATGAATTGTTTACTATCCGCATGTGCCATCTCGGATCTACATCAATCGGCCAACCTCCATTGTCATACAAGTTGCCTGTCGCCATAACATGGATTTCGGAACCATGATCCAAGAGAGCTATGCAAGGCGTCTTTGTATCTCCCACTTTAACAATTGTTTTTGTTGTAGCACAAGCCCAATGCGTTCGTGAATAATGACTGCTTGGAAAACAATGAGCATCTTCTTCTTCATGCCTTGATGATGGACATCCCCATTAAATCTCCAATATGTTGCAAAGTAATAAATGTTTGTCTACCCTCTTCTCTAAATTTCAACATGGGTGGCCTATAGATATCATCATATGATGGTATGCGTATCACTCCTTTTGATACTCAAGTGATCAAATATCATTAGTTAGTATAACCATTTCAAAAAATGACTCATTATCAACATAAGAAAGCTGGTAATACCTGATTCTTGGCTTGAAGAAGTGTTAAGGCAAGCAATCTCAATGTCTTCCTTTCTTGCATTGTCTCTTGTGTCATCTTTAGTAACTTGTTTACCTATATATACATAGAGTTAACCAAAGTTCACGATAATACAAGGTTATGAAAAATTTCAATAACACAAAAGAAAGTAATTAGATATTTTGTATCAATTTGGGTCACCAAATTTGTACAAGTTTTTGATCCTTAAAGTTGGTACCTACATCTTGACTTGAAGAAACATTATTGCGAGTAACCTCCTGATCTCCCTTTCTTACATTACCTCTTTTCCCACCTTTTGTTGTTCTTTAATCTATATTTATATATATACACACAATTACTCAAAGTTTAAAAATATGAATAACTATGAACATTTTAAATTAGACAAAGAGACTAATTAAAGCTAGTTAATCTCAAAATGAATCACCTAATAAAGCAAGATGTAAAATATGTACAAATTTTAATTTTCAAAGTTTAGTAGAAATAAAGACATATACATGTATCGTGATTTGAAGAGACATTAGGGCCAATGACCTCCTTAGCTTTCATTGTTCCATTATCTCTTGTACCATCATTTGTGATTTTGTTACCTTTATGTACACATAATAAACCAAAGTTTAGAAACATAAGAGACATTTGTAAAACATCAAAACACGCATTTGTAAAACATCAAAACATCAAAACACGCATACCTTTTTTGCCGTGTTCTTTACACCATCTGATAGTAAATTGAGCAGGTGAAAACAAGGAATTCATTGTTCATACTTTTATGGGCTCACCAACTTCTCCTTCTCGTTTGAAGCATCTTACAGACTTCCTGTTGAACAGTGCGCGAGGGAGACGAGGAACAGAGGAAGAGAGAAGAGAAGAGAGACACGAGACACCGGAAGTGGAACCCTAGAAGTGCATCAAGTGAGCACACATTAGCTGCAACATCAGCTCCTTAGCTAGAATAGATAAAACATTAAGTAGAATAAACATAATCTTGAACAGACGAATCAACTAAAAATAGACAAACAACAACTGGAAACAATGAAACATCAACTAGAACAACTCAACAGCTGGAATAATAATGAAACATCAGCTGGAACATTTCAACAGCTGAAATAAGAATGAAATAAAATATCATCCCATCAGCTCGAAACATTTCTTATAAACAAAGCGTGGAATAATTTCAACGCATTAGCTGTAATATAGATGAAATGATATGAAACGTAGCATGAAGAGCCAAAAATCAGCTAGAAGAAAGAAACAT
Organism: Lygodium microphyllum; assembly: GCF_053477565.2. NCBI lineage: Eukaryota > Viridiplantae > Streptophyta > Polypodiopsida > Schizaeales > Lygodiaceae > Lygodium > Lygodium microphyllum. The sequence goes on along the minus strand of NC_141140.1, from coordinate 99,937,626 downwards.
TTAGAATAATCAAATGATGAACAAAATACCGACAATCATCAGCAAGAGCTCATCAGTTTTCTTACTGCTGCTCAGAGCCCAAGAAAACATCTTGTTAGCCTGCTCTTTATCATTCTCAGTCTGTCATCTCCTGATTGTGAGCTCCTGTCAGAGTCTGACAGGAGACAGAGGAGCTTTGTCAGTTTGTTTAGTGGCTGTCCTTGTCAGTCTGCAGCCTTTGGGAGTCATACAGCCCATACTGGGCTGTTATTCTGCAGTCGGCCCAGTTTCTGGGCAGGTTGGCCAGATCTGGGCTAAAGTCGGCCAGATCTGGCTGGTCGGCCAAATCTGGCCAGGTCGGCCAGATTTGGCAGGTCGGCCAGTTTACTGGCCTGGGGGCTATGTATAGCAGCCCCCCCAGTCATTCCAGCATTGTACTCTGCAGGTTCAGCACTGTCTCTATCATCTCCGTCTCCGGCATTGGTGCTGCCATTGCTTCCAGTCTGTTCTGGTGCCCTTACTGACGCTCCAAGCTGCGTGCAGGGACTGCTCTGTCCATTTCAGTGTATTCAGCATTCATCTCAGTCAGTGCAGACTTTCTTCCTTCATTCTCTGCTTTCTCTCTCCTCTCCTCTGTGTTCGTGTTCCTCTTCCGTTGCGCACTCTCACATGGTATCATCGCCTGATTGAGAGCACAGAGGACATACCCTCAGGAGTGAGATACCTTACTGCTGCTGCCATCTGATCAACAATTGCCAGGCGACTTCTTCAAGAGGCCTTTCAGCCTGCGTTTTCCTGTCCACGCTGTCTACAGAGACTGCCACGTCATCCAGCGACGCAGAAACCCTGCGTTTTCCACCAGGCTGTCCCTCCTTCTGCTGGGCGACCTCTCTACAGGCTGCGTTTTGTTGTTCTGCTGGTCGCTACCACTCCAAGCGGCACATTTCCTGCTGGCAACTTCTTTTCGGGCTGTTTCCTGGTGCTGGTGGTCTCTTTTCTGGTGATCGTCATCAGTTATCTTTGCGTTTTGCAGATCCAGGTGTTTGTAGGCATTCTCTGCCTACGTCTTGGTGGTTGGTGACCACATTGCTGGTCATATTTCGACATCGGCACAACTTTCTTTGGTATTTTGCAGATTGAAAGATGTCTTACCAGTTTTCAGGCTTTGATGACTCAGAGGATGAACTTCTTTCTCATCATTCCTCTGAGCGGAGGCGGGATTATCATGAGGTTCGACGTCGGGAAGAACCTCCTCGCACTCGTCCTTCTTCAATCCATGCATCTCAGAGGGTTCCATCTACCGCGAAGGTTTCTTCAGTGAAGACTGCTTCAGATGTGCGGATGCCTTCCTTGATTCCCTCTATTCAGGTGCCGATTCTCCCTTCCTTTCCGAAAGAAGATAAGTTGGATGGTTCCAACTACTCCCTCTGGTCATGCAAGGTGGCCTGCATCCTCGATACATTTGACTTGTTTCTTCACCCATCGACCGTCCCCCCGCAGATTCGTCCGATGGCACCTCTATGGACCGTGCAGCCTTATGGGATAGGCTCAACTCTCAAGCCCGTTCCTTTCTTTTTATGAGTCTCCATGATTCTGTTCTTGTACATGTTCACAGGTTACAGACCGTGGCGGAAGTGTGGACAAAGCTTGCATCTTTGTATTAGCACAAGACATTTGCCCACAAGATTTCCTTGGAGAAGAAGTTGCAGATGCTCAGTCTTGATGATTCTCCTTCCATAAAGGAGCACATCACAAAGATGGAGGATATGCGAGGCGAGTTAGCCTCTCTTGGTCGTCTGATATCGTCTGAGGATATGGCGATGATTCTGTTGACTCAGCTGCCATCACCCCGTTATGATGTCTTCTATACCAGCCTCATCACTTCGAGGACCCCTGAGACACTCCTATGGGAGGAGCTTTCCCCGCTTGTCTTGGAGCATGACGAGCAACTCAAAGAGGTGGGAGCCAGTGGCACCACCAAGGCATTTACGGCCGGCACAGGTGGCGGCAAGAAGAAGAAACAAAAGAAGGAGAAGGCCAAGGACAAGAAGGAGGAGGACAAGAAGGATGCGAAGGAGGAGAAGCCCAAGTGTCCCCATTGTGGAAAGGGCACTCATCCCGAGGAGAAGTGTTCGCAGAAGTATCCCCATCTGAAGCCTAAGGAGAAAGACTCGAAGGCGGCCCCAGCCACAATAGAATCTGCGTTTGTGCATGTCTTTGTTGAGGAGGATACAGCCCTAGCTTCTACCACATAGGAGAAGCCTTGGCTCGTCGACACTGGAGCATTTTCACATATGACCTTCCGTCAAGATTGGCTTCAGGATCTTCGTTCCAGAGGGGGTACCGTCACCATTGGTGACAATTCTACAGTCCCTGTTCGAGGCGTGGGGACCTTACCTATGTTTTCTGACAGGCGGTCTTCCTCCGCCAAAGTTCTCTATGTCCCTGATTTGGGTTTTAATCTATTATCTGTGCATGGCCTTACTCAGCTAGGTACCCGAGTCATTTTTACACAGGATGCAGTCACAGTGAAGGATGCTTCTACAGGTGATGCTCTTTGGACAGGTACACAAGAGGGTGGGCTTTATACGCTCATAGCCTTGGCTGCGCGGACTTCCCATGAGCTTGGGCTGCTTTGGCATGCTCGGTATGGTCATTTGAACCTCGATTCTCTTCCCGGGCTTCTAGGAGGAAGATGGTGGAGGGACTTCCTGATTTCCCTCCTCTTCACACTAATAGGTGGCCTACGGAAAGGTTGCTGGCCTATAGCATTTGTTAATTTTATGGCCTAGAAAAATTAATTTTGCCTCTAATAGGTGTAATAAATTAGCCATAGGACAAGGCAAAAACATAGTTAAATAGTCCATAAAGCTACATTATATCATGGGACTCAAATAATTCAACAATCCTACCAAGTTGAGAGAAAAGAAGAGACCAACCATGTTGAGTGAAGAAGTGGCTAGCTCACCTCACAAGTGCCAAGTTGGCCAATATGGTGTAGTAATTAGCCTTGGTAATCATCTAACTGCAGTTACATACTTTATGGATATAGAGATTCTCCAACAAAGGATGACTATCTCCATATTAGAACATATACACTACAAGATACATGCCTCATACCAACGTTCAAAGCGACGAAAATGTTCATAAAAAAATTTGCCCCTGTCGTCACAAAAAACATTGGTATTAGCGATGCCATAGAGCAGTCGCTATTATCGTCGCTATATGCATCGCTATTTGTGTCACTATCAGCATCGCATATGCGATACTAATAGCGACACAGTTAGCGAAGTATATAGCGATGATTTGCAACACTAACTGCGATACTAATACCGATGTGTGTAGTAAATTTGTGACGCTAATAGTAACGGTTAAAGGGGAAAAAAATTTGTGGCAGGGCAGCAAGCTACCATGCCACAAATAGCACTATGTGCTTTATTTGGGCCATACAAAAGAGTTATAGTCAAGTATACAATGCTCGTCTCCATGAAGGAAAAGTGTACTTGAATCTATAAGACTGATACATAAAATAAATATAAGATCACCTAATGAAAGCAACGGTACAATCATGGCAAGCTACAAAGGATGATAATAAGATAGTGTATGGAAAATGCCTACATAAATCACATGACAAAAGAAGAGGAGGATGTGCGCTCCATGGATCAAAGGGTGAGCTATAGATCCTCGCCATCTGAAAGCTCATCCCACTACAAAGGAGCATCAAACAAACTCTGCAAAAAAAAAACAAATACACATTAGTCCACCATATAATAATGCATTTTAAAATTAGTAACTACGAACAAGAAAGATGAGTGACGTACTGGGCCACCGCATCCATACAATCGGTCGATCAATGCAGTGAGACCATGTCTCTCTACATATCAAGTCTCTAGGCCAATGGAATCACGGTTTGTAATGGAGTGCTATAAAGAAAAAAAATACAATTGTTAAGAACACGATTGTTAGTACAAGGGATATTGCAAAAAAATAAGTAACTAGAACAAAAGAAAAACTTACAAAGTCCTCTAGATAAGTCCTACGGCCACCACTCCCAAGATGATGGACCACTCGTGCCTCCAATCATGCCCTCGCCACCTCATGTGTTGTTGTCTCCAATGTCTTGGAGAATTTGTAGCCTCCTCCCTGAGTCGATGCCAATCATCTATGTCTAGCCACTCGAGCTTTGAAGCCCCACTCCTAAGTGCCTTGTACACGTCCGATCGTTTGTGTGACATGTACGCATGCATGCACTCCATCATCCATCTTATGGAAAACCTATCTACTACTGCGGGTATCCGAAACTCCTCATCCAAGGATGCTACTATGTAGTCCTTGCTCCCCTCTGGTATGTTCTTCCAATTATCAAAGACGTTGTGCTGAAAAAATTATTGGCACAACTCTCTCATACGGGCCATCACTCTCCTCCCCTCATCATTCATGATGATGGCTTCAGTCCTATCATCTACAACGTATCCATATCCCTCTAGGATAAGCCTAAGATTAGCCCTCTCCCACCTACGACTATGCTCTTGGGTATATCTATGAGACCCTTACATGATCTGGTGTATCTACAAGGATAGTATCTCTTGAAGTAGCACCCATAGGTGTGTCATTTGCGAACGACTGAGCAAATGTTAGAGTGACTAGAGTAGATGTTCCCACCAGTGTGATAAATCCCATAGGTGACGTAGCATGACAAGATGGAGACACTACGTCGGTACCTCTACAACAACCACATGAGCCACGCTCTCTCGAGCCTACAAGAGAGCGAGGAGTAGCACCCGTATTCCGAGGCTCATGCCTACAGTATGTAAAGTCTATTATGCTATACATGGGGACGAGGGAGTAGCTACCCTATGTCGGAGTGTTTTCCGTCCCATGGTATTGCACCGAACCACTACTACTACTAGTACTCGCCTTCTCAAACACACCAAAGGTGCACCTTTAACAAAATCTCTCTCTCTCTCTCTCTCTCTCTCTCTCTCTCTCTCTCTCTCTCTACTATCAGCACCACCACTACTACTACTATTACTACTCTCCTTCCCGAAACATCGAATGCACCCAAGGTACACCTTTAACAATATATATATATATATATATATATATATATATATATCTCTCTCTCTCTCTCTGTCTTCTACTACTACTATAAAAAAAAACAAGAAAAAAAAGTAATTAAAGAACTACTACTACCACTACCACTACCACTACCACTAGTACTAGTACTAGTACTACTACTACTACTGCTACCAATACAAACAAGAAAAGAAAAAATTAAAGAATTACTACTACTACTACTACTACTACTACTACTACTACTACTACTACTACTACCACTACAAGCAAGAAAAGAAGAGATTAAAGAATTACTACTAGTACAACAAACAAGAAAAGAAGAAATTAAAGAACAAGATCTTACCCTCTCTTTGTTTTTTATCCATTCATTCTCCTCTCTCCTTCCTCTCTCTCTCTTTCTCTCTTTCTTTATTATGTTTCATGTTTATTCCCTCTCTCTCTCTCGTTCTTTCTTTCTTTTTCTCTCTTCCTCTCCCTCTCTCATTTCCTCTCTTTCTCTCTCAATACACATCATTTTTAACAAAAACAAGCAAAATAAAAAGAGAAAAAACAAAAACAAACCAAGAGGGAGCAATGCACTCACCGCAAAGGTCCGAGGATGGATTCGGTAGCTCCTCTTCACGAAGGCGCCTTCTCTTCGCCCTTCGTGCAATTCCTCATCTTCTTCGCAAATGGCAGCAGCAGTGGCAATGAGAAACTCTCCTTCTCCCTCTTTCTCTCTTTCTCTCCCTCTCCCTCTCAAACGCAAGATGCAATTCACTCTCTCTTTTCCTCCCTCTTTCGCTCTTTTGTGCAAAATGCCGCGCTTCGCATTTTTTCATTTGAGTACCATCGCTATTTACGTCACACTTGCGACTCAAATAACAACGCCGCTGATTTGCGTCGAAAATGATGGTCACTATTATCCTATATCCTTGTAGTGATAGATTACCATAGTAGTCTATGTGGGTCTTTGTCCATCCAACCAAACATGCAAGTGTAGTAGCTACTAGGATCATGAGTTGCATAGTGGTATTTGCTAATATAAGGGGCCTAATGAATGCCATGCCACAATGTGTGCTATTAAAACATGCAAAAGGAGCTACCATTGTTGGTCTTTTATCTAGGAAATCTAACCGACATAGAAGCCACATACCGGTGGCAAATACACTTCCGTTATTGTATGGGTGTTAAGCTTTTAGTTCTTGCATTCAAGCTTTTAGTTACTTGCCAAAGGATATGTCGTAGTGAGGAGGTCTCGCTTGTGTATGCGTTTGCTTTTACATTCTCATATACACTACACACAAGGGCAAGTAAAATATGTCTTAAAGGATCTCATTAGCATATGATAATGTGGTGCTACTTTTCTTGTTCACTCGTAAATATGATATTATAAAGAAAATTTCATAGTTATCATCATTCTAATGCATCATCTTCAAGGAAAAAGATATCTAATTAGTCTACAATGCAAATATCTCTATAAAACAAGTTTATTAAGCTTGTTTCACTTTCCCAAATGCACACATGGTTGATGTTCACAAAAGTTAACTACCTCCTTATTTGTTTTCAAATAACCTTGTTTGTGTAGTGTAATAGAGTTGCATTACAATCAATAAGTACTTTACTATTTTAGAAGATGCCTGCTTGCAAGCGTTAAACTTAGCTATAGAAATCTTTTGAACTTCTTTTAAACATCCTTGATAACTATTTTGTTAGTACGCATGTATGAGTACATATCCCTATATGCACAAATATTTGGAAAGGTTATATCTTTAACATCCATACATATGCATGTCTACACACACATATAAATATGTACGCATGTGTAACTTACACATATATTGCCCATTCCCTCGAGGCAGTTAGTCTAGAATATATGTGTAACTTACACATGTATTGCCCATTCCCTCGAGGCGGTTAGTCTAGAATATATGTGTAACTTACACATGTATTGCCCATTCCCTCGAGGTGGTTAGTCTAGAATATATGTATGTATCACATGGGTTCAAAATAAAGTGCTTTTAACAATACTATTTTTATACATTTTTTATATATAGAAGGGTGTCATATAAAAAGAGTTACTTATAGATTTAATAAATAAGGGTTGTGTTCTATTTTCGAGTGTGCACTTATAAAAAATCATCTATATAACGTGTGTTGAAGGGGTACTAATAAGTACCCTTTCTCTACATGCTGTAAGGCTATAAAATGACCCCTTTTACTTTACTAAAATTAGGGGTTTTTTCAAACAATAATTGAAAAAATCCCTTTGTAAAAATAATCCTAAAAATGTTACTAAGTAAAATACAAATTCCTTTGAATTCACATGGTACCTTACATGTTCTATTAAGTGAACTCCCTCAGTTTTATCCAAGAAAAATTCATCGATAAGGTTATCTATAAACAAGCCTTGAATGCATGTGATACAGAGGATATATATGTAGTGAATCCCTCAAGCCCATCCTCCACTTGCACATATCTATGCACACGTGTACACACACATAGATAGAGTTGTTGAGAAAATTCCTAAACCAAATCAAATATATATAATATAACATGATATATAAATTTTTAAGAGATCTTTATGTATATCTTACTATTAACTTGTGAAATAAAAACTTAAGACTGAGCAAAATAAGAACTTGATATGTGGTATTTCTTAAGATCTATCCAAATTTCTCTATTATTTTAGCACCTTTATAACTATTCCTATGTAAATTTCCGGTGTGGTTATTATATCTGAACTAAGCCTCCACTTTTACATTGGTAGGCCCTTATGATTACATCACCTTGTTACATTGTAGAATATTGTTGCCCATAAGAATAGAACACTTGACCTTGGGTTTATTACAACACATTACAAGAATAGCATTAGTTTATCCTACCAATCATATTATTAGATGGGTTAATGATATAAATATGAAAATCCCCAAGCTCACACCTTGTAGCGGCCATTTGCCATAGACGGGCCACGCTCATGAAAACATGTTTTGTATCCGTTTTGGAAAAACATCGTAGACGTTGGAAAACTTCAATAAACTACCCGTGTCACACGAAAGCCGATGAGAAACGATTAACGACCAAGTCGTAGGCCGGAGCGACTGGAAGCATTCCATGAACGAGTGAAGGACGACTTCATATGTATTTTACATAAGATAAATACTTTTTGCATACAACTTAGTTGAAACGTAAAGTCTCTTATTTTAATGTTATGCAGGCCGGATAAAACCTGCTGTGCGACGAAAAACCTCCACGCGTGATTGGATCCACAAGAGCATGAAGGACCTGGTAAACAAGCTCATGACCTGGTATACGGACGATTATCCACGCATCTAGCTCGTACTACTTATATGGAATCGAAGGCTCGATCTTCCCACCATTCGATCACCGGCGCAGCAGTTGTTCATTCCTAGACGTTAGAAACCCCCATTTGTGCTTGCTGAAAAGCGTGATCTGTTTATACAGTATTCACTGATCGGAAGAGGTTAACTAGATACTAGAGAACCATTCGGACCCCTGCTTTCTCATATCTACCGTCCTGCACTCACCATACGCAATACTGTATCCATGGCATCATCACTAAAGCTTGCTATGCTAATTGTAGCTATCACGTTGGCGCAGCAGCTCGTCGACCCGATAACTCGCACTGAGGCGGCGGATGAGGACCCCTTGCAGGACTTCTGCGTGGCTGATCAGTGGGCGCAGGCGGCCGGAATCACAACCGTGAACGGTCTGCTGTGCAAGAATCTCCAACAAGTGGAGGCCAAGGACTTCGCCTCTCCTCTGCTTCGCCAGCAAGGCCAGTTTAACAAGGCGCTCGGCTCCGCTGTGCAGCTGGCGTCGGCCCTCACCTTCCCTGGACTCAACACCCAAGGCCTGTCCGTGGCCCGCATCGACTTCGCGCCCAATGGTGGGCTTAACCCTCCACACGTCCACCCGCGTGCCACCGAGGTTCTCTTCCTTGCCGAGGGCACGCTTGTGGTAGGCTTCGTCTCCACCACCAACAACACCCTCTTCCAGCAGACCCTGTACAAGGGCGATCTCTTCGTCTTTCCCCGCGGTCTCGTCCACTTCCAGATCAACCCGGACAAGAAGAAGCCTGCCCTCGCTATCTCCGCGCTCAACAGCCAGAACCCGGGCACCTCCCAGGTCGCCCCCGCTCTGTTCGCCGCCAAGCCTCCGCTGCCCGAGGACGTGCTCCAGACCGCCTTCGCCATCGACAAGGACGAGGTTTATAGCCTCATTAAAAGCGTCGCCACCACACTGCCGTGATCATGTTAATTCGTGTCACACCCTCTCGACACATCGTTGCTACACAGTCGAGGTTTACAACCTCATTAAGAGTCGCTACCACACTTTTGGAAATCATTAAAAGTAATCCATCGATCGAGAGGTCACAAAAACATCCTGATATATGTCGCACTGTGTTAACACATTATTGCTATACAAATCAATATGCTTAGGCATTATTCTTAAAGAATCCATATTGTTGCCATTACCTTTCTTCAATACTGTGCCTTATTTTTACACACAACACTTACAAATTTGAGAATCATAAAAAATAAACCATCAAGAAGTCACAAAAATATGAGGTTTCATGTTCCATGCTTCCTAAGTTTGTTTATGAAAAAATTTATCGAAATGGGAAGCACTAATAACGTTACGCAAGAAAAACCCTTCTATGCAATATAGTTATCATAAATATCACAATAATCACTATTATTACTACCTTATGGAAATTTTAAACTTCCCTACTACTACTATCGCTACTGCTACTACTACCACTACTATGATTGTGACTACTACTTTGATTTCTCCTTCTGCTTTGCTACTATTAGTATTATTTGTGCTACAGCCACTAGATTAGGTGTCACTAGCCAATGTGGCACATATCAAGTCTTTATGTTAGCGAGCATAATTTCACCATATAGAAAAGACAGACACATTCAAACAATAAAGGCAATTATAATTGTATGGAATAAATGCACTAATGCATATTTAACTTTGTTGCTTCCTCAAGGATTCCTTTATTGAACATGTAAGATACTACATAAGTTCAAAAGAAAGGGTATTATATTTCGTAAAATTTACAGGATTATATTTAAAATTTAGATTTTTAATTTATAATTTAAAAAAAGCTATAAGTTTACTAAAGTAAAAGGAGTCGTTTTAAGGTCTTATAGCATATAAAGAAAGGGTATTTCTTAATATCCTTTGAATGCACATTATATAGATGATTACTTATAGGTAAACCCCCCCCCCCCCCCACAGGCTACTTCACACTCTAAAACCAACTCTAAGAAAATGGAGAAAATAATGAAAGAGTGCAAGAAAACAAAAGACTTGATTGAAGCTTGATTGTATTCATTGTTGTACAAGTAGTGTTTATATACAAGCGTGCCTCATAAAGAGGTCAATGTGGAAGGTGGGCAGTTAGTGGAAAACGATATGCACTTGGTATGTGCTACATGATAAGATGATCATAAATGAGAAGAGTTTGAATAGATAATATTTGTTGACTTTGGAAGGCTTACATAAGATATTTGAATATTCTTCCAACATCCCCCCTTAAATGGAGAAAAGAGGCAGATTTAAAAATGATTGCAAGGAAATGAGTTATTACTTTATATCCCCCTACAAAAAGGAACGTGTATTCTATGTGTGTACATGGGATGACGTTCATGTGGTGTGGTGTGTGTGATGTGTTTATGTGTTAATATGGGTGGTGGGGTATGAGTGTGTTTGTGTATTTATGTGGTAAGGGCAATGGAAACTTGTGGTGGGAAGAGGTTGGAGGATGATAGTGGCTACTTGAGATAGCGGATGGGTGGCTTGTGGCATGTAGCATGGAGGAGGTGGATAAGAGAAGTAGGCACTAGTCATGGTGGAGATTGAGGGAGGTGAAGATGGGTATGGGGAGAACGATGGTGACTGGCAATAGTGGCAAGGGGGAGCCATAGGAGATGATGTTGAGTGGTAAAAGAAGGACACTATGGAGGGCCTGGTAGCCATTCAACGACCATTAGGCCACCAATTGAGTTGTTGGCAGGGTGGTGGAGAATGCTAAGTGACAAAGATGGAGAAGAGTGGGGAGTGTGGCATTGGCACCATGGTAGGAGTGGCCAACTAGAATGGAAAATGGGAAGGTAACATGGATGATGGTAGGAGGATAAGATATGTAGGGGAAGGCCTTGGCTGTGAGGTTGTAGGCCACATGCAAGTGGTGGGAAAGATGGGATGCATGGACAGCGAGTTGTCGACATGGGAGGCAAGGAGATATGAATAGGCTAGTGGATAGAGAAGGTTGATTGATGCTCTCTTACACATGTAAGCACAAGGCCACAACTAGTAGCAATGGCAAGAGTGTGGTGGGTGTGGCCATAGGGAGGTGGCAAGTGATGAGATAGTGATGTCCAGAGGGAGGTCAAGGAAGGCATGAAGAGCAAGAGGCAATGTTGGTGCATAAAAGCAAGTGGCACGACGGCATGATAGAGGATAGGATGATGGGTGGAGTCATATGTGGGAGCTAGGAGCAGTGTTAGAGCGTTTGGGGTCGAAATTCTACCATGGGGGTAAGAGACAATAGGGTGAAGGGAGATTCAAGGAGAGGATTAGATGAAAGAGAAGGAGCTCAAAGAAATAGAAGATGTAGAAGAATACTCACAGAGATGAAGCCTCTCAGTTTATTTCTCCATTATGAGAATATAAATCTTTTGTAGACAAAAAAGTACATTAAAAAATACCTTCCTCTATGCTGCTCAAACCGCCAATCTGATGCCTCCATTGGCTCTGAAAGGGGGGTAAAATAGTGTTAACGGTATTTTGAGAAGGCTGCAGAAAGCGCAAGTGCTGGATACTATTTTTTGGTGGATTACTATTTTGTGGAGCTTCATTGTATTACTTTGGGCACTTGTGTATTACTTTTTACTCATGGACATCATCAGACTATTATGGTTGTATTATTTTGTGAGAGCCGGGCTCACTCCTGTGCACATTGTATTTATCACCCGTAGTTGTATTTGTCGCACCCACATGTGTTGCGTGGGTTGCGCACATGTAATTGTGATTAGAATAGTGTAGGCTTGGTCTATTTAGGCTAAGGTTCAAGTATGTTTCAAGGATTGACCGGCCTAAAGCCCACTATGTGGGTAGGATGCCCAAAGAGGGTGCAAACCCTAATTCACAGTTGTGGAAACCCTAAACGCAAAAGGGGCGCAAACCCTAACCCTAACCCTAAAAGAGAGGGGCCCAACCCTAACCCTAATTCTATGTCTATATAAGGGTGGGAGGTCTCAGTTGTATTGACCCTTTGGCACATTCATGCTGCGGAAGCTCTGTCAGTGCAACCATTCAATCTTTCTATTCTATCATCTTGCTTCCATTGTGTTGAGAGTGACTGAGAGGGAGAGAGTGAGAGGTGTGTTGAGCGAGGGACTGAGGGAAGGTGAAGCTCTTCGTCATCTTCTTGTTTTTCTCGTCGTCTCTACTAGCTTTTCGACTCGTTGGTGTGCTTGGTGGTGGATGCGAAGAAGCGACGGCATCGGATCGTGTTGATCGTGGTCGTGGAACTATCTTCGAGCCTTTGAAAGGTAAGTTAGGTGAGTTCACTACAACTCGAGCTAGTCTTGTGTTCTTGCTTCCTTGGGTTGGAGAGGAGAATGCTTGGTTAGTTAGAGTGGAGCGTGAGAGACAAGGTGAGAGATTGTCGCCAACGTGAGTTGCAGCTTCTGAAAGAATAGAAGTCCATCCAAAGTCCCGACTGTTGGTGCGTTTGCCTCAACATTTTGGTTCCGTTGCCGGGACCTAGGATGGTGCAACCGCCGAGGTTCTCACACTCCCACCGTGTGGCGGAATAGGAGGCTTGTGCATGGGCGTGGATAGGATCGATGTGGTTCCGATCGTCCGTGTTTGTGGCTAGCTTCCGAAACCCATGCGGCTAGGTTAGGAAGGGCCAAATCGGAAGGAACCGGTTTGTTGGATTGAGATTGGAATAGGGTAGAATAGAAGAAAACACAAACCATAAACTCAAAAACACAAAAACACAAGAAAACACAAAACTCAAAACTCAAAACTCAAAACTCAAAGCGCTCTTCTTGTTGTTGGACATCTTGTGTGGGAACGTTGGGAGATGAGGGTTTATCGTTCTTGCTTTTATCATTGGTTACATACATGTTTATGGTTGAGATCTAACCAAATATACTGCTTGCCTTTGTACTCGTCTTCTAAAGTTCTTGGCTTGTGAGGTAGAGGAAGGAGAAAGCAAAGAAGGCCAAGAAGAAGTAGATAGAATATGGTTGGGAAGAAGAAGAGATAGATGAAAAAAAGGGTGAAATAGAGAAAAAGGAAGGGCAAGAGGTAGTGAGGAAGAGAGCTAGAAGAAGAAGAGTAAGAAGAAGAGAAGAAGAATACAAGAAGAAGAAGAAGAAGAAGAAGAAGAAGAAGAAGAAGATGCAAGGAATGAAATAGAAGAACGATAGAAGAAGAAGAAGAAGAAGAGGAGGATAGAAAAACAAGAGAAGAAGAAAGTAAGAAGGAGTGAGGAAGAAGAATAAGAGAAGTGGAAGAAAGAGGGGAAGAAGGTGAGGTAGATGAAGGGAAAAAGAGGTGTAAGTAGGAGGTGAAGGGGATAGAAGAAGAGAAGTGTTCCAAGAGTAAGAAGAAGAAGGTGAATAAGAAGAATAAGAAGAAGGGGATAGAAGAAGAGAAGTGTTCCAAGAGTAAGAAGAAGAAGGTGAATAAGAAGAATAAGAAGAAGGGGATAGAAGAAGATAAGAGTACGAAGAAGAGGAAGTGTAGGAGAATATGAGAAGTTGAGGAAGAAGACTAGGAGAGAAGGGAAGTGGAAGCAGTTGAGAAGGAGAAGCGGATTAACGAGAATAAGTAGGGAAGTCGGCCAGAAGGGTCGGTAGGGGAATAGGAAAGAGATATATATATATTCTTTCTCTCTCTCTCTCTCTCTCTCTCTCTCTCTCAGTGTTTGTGTTTGCAGGTTGGCTCCTTGCTACTGGCATTCAGCATCATATTCACACATGTCATAAGCCTAGTCGACACTGTAGTTGTTTGCGTTTATGGCCACATGGCGAGCAGTCGTGTGCTGAGTGCTTCCTGCTGCCATTGTGGAATGTGGGTGGGGCGCTCCCAGCTTTGAACGCCGGTTGGACGTCAACTATAGGGTGGCTGTAAGGCGACGTGTGCTTCAAGACGTGGGCAGCATCTACTGCAGTCGACGAGAGCTCTGATGGGGCGGTGTCCTTTTCTCTTGTAGCTGCAGCCGCTGGGTGACGGACGACTGCCACGTGAGCTGTAGTGTAAAGCTGGAGGGGCGGCAGCTTCTTCTGGCTGGCGACCGCAGTTCAACTGCAGGTGGCGAGGCGGAACAGCACGCAATAGGGGTGGCAGCTTGATGGCGTTTCTCTCTCTCTCTCTCTCTCTCTCTCTTAGTGCGTTCCGGCAGGTCACGCCTCTCTCTCTCTCTACCTCTCTCTCTTTCATTTTCTGTTTTTTTTTTTTAAATCTTCTTTTTCTTATATTTAAGAGCACGTTCATCACCTCATTCGCACCACCTAGGTCATACTCATTCGCACCACCTCATTCGCACCACCTAGGTCACACTCATTCGCACCACCTCATTCGCACCACCTAGGTCATACTCATTCGCACCACTTCATTCGCATTCGCACCACCTCATTCGCACCACCTAGGTCACACTCATTCGCACCACCTCATTCGCATTCCCACCACCTCATTCGCACCACCTAGGTCATACTCATTCACACAACCTCATTCGCATTCGCACCACCTCATTCGTACCACCTAGGTCATACTCATTCGCACCACCTCATTCGCATTCGCACCACCTAGGTCATACTCATTCGCACCACCTCATTTGCATTCGCACCACCTCATTCGCACCACCTAGGTCACACTCATTCGCACCACCTCATTCGCATTCGCACCACCTAGGTCATACTCATTCGCACCACCTCATTCGCACCACCGAGGTCACACTCATTCGCACCACCTCATTCGCACCACCTAGGTCATACTCATTCGCACCACCTCATTCGCATTCGCACCACCTCATTCGCACCACCTAGGTCATACTCATTTGCACCACCTCATTCGCACCTCATTCGCACCACCTAGGTCATACTCATTCGCACCACTTCATTCGCATTCGCACCACCTCATTCGCACCACCTAGGTCACACTCATTCGCACCACCTCATTCGCATTCCCACCACCTCATTCGCACCACCTAGGTCACACTTATTCGCACCACCTCATTCGCACCACCTAGGTCATACTCATTCGCACCACCTCATTCGCATTCGCACCACCTCATTCGCACCACCTAGGTCACACTTATTCGCACCACCTCATTCGCACCACCTAGGTCACACTCATTCGCACCACCTCATTCGCATTCGCACCACCTAGGTCATACTCATTCGCACCACTTCATTTGTATTCGCACCACCTAGGTCACACTCATTCGCACCACCTCATTCGCACCACCTAGGTCACACTCATTCGCACCACCTCATTCGCATTCACACCACCTCATTTGCACCACCTAGGTCATACTCATTCGCACAACTTCATTCGCATTCGCACCACCTCATTCGCACCACCTAGGTCACACTCATTCGCACCACCTCATTCGCATTCGCACCACCTCATTCGCACCACCTAGGTCACACTCATTCGCACCACCTCATTCGCACCACCTAGGTCACACTCATTCGCACCACTTAGGTCACACTCATTCGCACCACCTCATTTACATTCGCACCACCTTATTCGCACCACCTAGGTCATACTCATTCGCACCACCTCATTCGCACCCACCTAGCACCTTATTCACTCGCACCACCTCTTATCACTCACTAGTACCACCCCAATCCTAATCCCTCACAAACCCTAATTATCACTTGCACCAATCACCCCTCACTTATACTCCTCTCTTACTAATCCCCCACTTACTTCTCCACACTCATCTCTCACTCATCCCTACTCACTCATCCTCTCTTAACTCTCACTGACATTCCCACCCATAGTCTCTTAACCTATGCCTTAAGCTTCACTCCTACTTGTTTTACTCACATTCTAAATTTGAACCTCTTGCTTTAAGTATTGGTATCAAGTGCCGTCCTTACTTGCCATATTGTCATCATGACCTGGTTGTGATACTTGGCGGAATTGCTTGTCCCCATGCACATTGTATTTGAAAGGAAGAAAGCTTGATTTCATACTTCGTGTGTTTTTCTTTAAAAATGGAAACGATGAAGAGAATGTGTGTATTTGACCAATATTGAGAGAACCCTTCAGGTACTTTTCACTCCCACTCAACAACTCAACAAAACAACCAATTCGGACGTTCTGAAACATTTGAACCATCATTCACTGAGGACCATTGCTAAGACCTAGGTTAACCTCTCATTGATTTAGTTGTATGCGCTTGCAAAACGGCAAGGTGATCCTCTCTCCTCCTAGGGAGCGGAGCCCTAGCCCCGAGACTCTTACTGTCCCAACAACCTTCACAATGGATGAAGCAACATTTTTAAACTCTCTTCCACAAGATGTCCGAGAGTCCTTGGATAGCTACCAAATAGCTGCACGCTTTGATCGTGCTCGACTCTCCCCAGCAGACCTTGAGGAAAAACTCATGATCCTCAAAGACCAAGGAACTAGTACTTTTAGCAAGATCCTCGAACACACCATCGACACAAAGCAAGAACTTTTGAACATGAAAACCGAACTGGATGGGATCAAGCACATGTTGCTGAATGTTGGAACATCAAGATCATCCACTAATACTTTAACGGACCTCGTCCAACGCAGGCTCTTTGATCATACCGACTTGCTCACTGTGGGAGCTCACATGGCTCAAACACTGCTTACTGGGATGGGTAATACACCTGCCCAACGAGACCAAGCCAAAGTTCCCCTAGTGGCCAAGCAAATTGATAAGTATCGTGCTGGCGACGACCCATACAGCTTCATAGAGCAATTTGAGCAAGTTTGCGAGGCCAATAACCTTATAGGCGATGCCAAGCAGGCTCAAGCCTTTGGGCTTTGCATGGGCGAGAAGGGTCGTACTTGGTTTACTGGCCTCGATCCAGCTGAGAAGGCTTCCTTCGCAGCTCTTAAGACTCTCTTCATAAAGTGATTTGCCAAGGCAGGCTACGGGGACAATTTAATTGTCCGACTCATGAATATTGAACAACACGACGAAGAGAGCATGAGAGACTATGTGTCTCGATTAAAAGGCCTCTACAAGAGAATCCCACTAGCTGAAAAACCAGTTGCTAAAGCAGTCATGAAGGCTTTCATCAAGGGTATCCGTGATGAAAAGATCTATGAGGCACTGGCTAGCAATTCCGTGCTAGATCGAGCAAATCTCAATGGAGTCTTAGATGAAGCAATCCGCATAGAAGACCTACACAAGGAGAGAACTCGCGACAAGAAAGGAAAAAGCCTAGAATTTGAATCCCAATCTAGTAGAGGCAAACTTGAGATAGGAAACACCCAGACTCAGCATCTCATGGCTGATGTGATGAAACAACAGCAAGAGCTCTTAAAAATGATCGACTCATTCAGGCAGCCTCGACCGTACCGACAAAACGTGCAGTGCATACATTGCGGCGGTGATCACTTGCCATCCGAATGCTCTCGACAGAGTAGGACCTGCACAAATTGTGGGCGGTTTGGTCACGAAGCTTCTACTTGTAGAGCACCTTGGCGGCTTCCCTATGCTGCACCCTACGCAAATTGTGGGTTTCCATACCCCAGACCTCAGCAGATGGCTCTTCCTGCTCCTCCTGACCATAGACCTGTAGCTCCTCGAGCTGACATTAACCCATCTAGCATCCCACGGCCTCCGGGCCCTATCATAACTCACCCACCTAGTGATCCCCGTGTCCACTATGTTGAAGAGCCTATTGAGGACGATGATTATACCAACCCATTTGCCTCTTATGATGAAGAAGGAAATGTGGTGCTCATGGACTATAGACCAATCCCGATCATGATGTTGGGACGGGTTCGAGGGAGCGGCTTGATACAACCCCGCGAGACTCTTGCCTGCTGGACTTGTGGCCAACCTGGTCACATCTCCACACGTTGCCTGCAAAAACAAGAACAATCAAAGGAGAACGAATCTGATCAAAGGTGTCCTGAGTGTGGAATCACTCACAAGTATTCCGATTGCCCGAAGCGGAAAGCTAGCTCTAGCAAAGCTATTGTTCCCACTGTTCCCTTGACTCTCTTTGCAGTAGAAATGCTGAAAGATGAGGATGTGATTCCCATTCCGATTAATGCCATTACCCGAGCACAAGCTAAGCAGGGTGGCGTCAGTATCCCTGGCCCATCTCTAGCTACTGGCTCTATCATTGGAAAGAAGAATGCAAAGAAGAAAACTAAGCGTACTGCTCTCAAACTCAAGAGTGACGGGGTGACTTCAGTTCCCGCAGTTGCCTCGAGTGCTGAGCAAGCCACGTCTGCTCCACACACAGAAATGGTTGCTTCAACCAAAGTAGGTGAATACCCCGATCCTGAGCATCAACTTAAGTTGATTAGCAAAGTAAAGAATTGGGTGGAAGAGGCTCAAGCTGAGATTAGGGCTGAAGAAGCCAAGGATAATTTGCAACCACATGGCATCAATAGCATACTTCCCTTGGCCTCAACAATTGGCCCTAACACCTTTGGATGACCCGCTACCGACCTTGGTGCACAACCACTTGCCCAAGGTCAGCCAAGGAAGTTACAGTATCAGGAAGTAGGCCTTGGGTTGCTAGCTGCCTTAGCCTCTACCGGTGTTTCCATCCCATTGGGCATGCTCTTCAAGAACAATCCTACCATTTGGACAACATTCAAGACTTGGATTGATGGAAGCACCGAGACCCAGCCTATTGAGAACGACCCCCAACATCCATTGCCTCGCTCCCCTCCTACCCCCGTCCTCGGAGCTCTTGGAGTTGCTACATTCTGGGAGGGTGCTGAACAACATGCAGTACTCCCTGTGGAAGCACTTGGTGATTCCACGAGAAGAGGCATTATCGATACTGGAGCTGGTGTCAGCATCGTGAATCAAGCAGTACTTAAGACGTGGGGCAACCCTCCAATTGAGCCTGTCCACTTTAATCTCACCGTCGCCGATGGTTCTAAGGTCCGACCCTTGGGCGTGTTGAAGGACTGGCCGGTGAAGATCGCTAGTGTTAAGTTCTGTGTCACATTTGTAGTCATGAAAGGCATTGACTATGACCTATTGCTTGGCCGACCCTGGATGCGTAATGCACGACTCATTGAAGATTGGGGCAATGGTCTAGTCTTTTTAGGAAATCGTACTAAGGCTGTACACATTGAAATGGATAGCTGGAAGATTACCTCAGTCGACCTAGATGCTATCTCCAGCCTGTTGCGTGGTGACACCATCTGTCCCCCAACCCAGAAGCCCTTAAACAAATATATTCCATGTCCAAAAGATGAGCAGGACTGGCTTCATATTCTTGCTACCTTGGAGTTTCCCTTCACGGAAGAAGGAGAGTACAAATAAGCTAACGAACATTTGAGTCGACGTAGACTTAAGGAAGCCCCTGTAAACAAGCTCAATATTCCTGATGAACTTCCTTCTATGCCGTTGTTGATGATGCATGCTGGACCATCATGCACATCTAAGCCAAAAGGTTTCCGTGTACCTACTAATCGCCTTGAGCTCCGTAAACTCCTGTTTTCATGGAGACCAGCCTTCAAGAATGTGGCTGAGGCTAACCTACTGATCTTTGAAGAGCTTTTAACGTGTCCCGTATGGCATTGGACTGAACTTCATCAAGTTTTGTTCGATTATCATAATAACCTTTTTGTCTCCATGATGCCTCCGGATGACTCGGACACAGAAGAGGATGGTGACTTTGAAGATGACCCGACTGAGTATGCAAGTGATACCGATTTTGATGTAGACTATGACTCTGATGGAAGAACCATTGAGCAAATGACAGTTGACCAAAAACCCTCCAAAAGCCCCACTTTTCACATTGATGCTGGCCTGGTCCGTGTTAAATCCAATTTAGAATGGTTGGAATACTTGCAAGCCATGGACTATGCACAGCTGGAATCCTATACTTTTGACCCCACTTCCAACCTTGATCTGTTTACTACCGAGCCCTCAGACAACCTCCCTTTTGATGCTCCACCGACGTCAGAGGAGTCTGATTCTGAGTCCGATGCTAGTACCGACTCTGATCCTGAAATCCCTCAGCCCACCCCAGCTGCACGCTCTAAGATGAACTTTCCGGTTCACTTGAGAAGGATGCATCTTAAGAAAGCTCCGAAGAACCCTGACTCTGACACAGGCTCTCAACGTAAGCCCCAAGATCTCCCTAAACACTTTACTCGATTCAAGAAAGGGGATCGGATTGTCATTATGCTTGGTGCCAAACGCCAGGGCGCAACTAGTGAGTCTATTGAAGGCCCTGCAAAAGTAAAGGAAGTTGACCTTGCTGAGGAAGGGGAATCGCCTAAACCCGCCTTTATCGC
The DNA here is from genome assembly GCF_053477565.2 of Lygodium microphyllum. NCBI lineage: Eukaryota > Viridiplantae > Streptophyta > Polypodiopsida > Schizaeales > Lygodiaceae > Lygodium > Lygodium microphyllum. The sequence goes on along the minus strand of NC_141140.1, from coordinate 99,917,055 downwards.
TGAGGATTTACGCAAGGAAGATGAGGAGGCGCTCATCCAGTTGCTTAAGGAGTTTCGAAACGTGTTTGCCTGGAACTACACAGATTTCAAAGGAGTGCCACCTCAGGTACTTACTCACACTATTCCCATGCGGCCCGATGCTAAACCTGTCAAACAGAGGCCCTACCCCATGAATCCTCGCTATGCTTAGCATGTGAAGGAGGAATTGGACAAATTGCAGAAAGCAGGATTCATTTATGAGATTGAGCATACTGACTGGGTATCACCCATTGTCGTGGTCCTAAAAAAGAATGGCAAAATTCGAGTATGTGTCAACTATAAGAAGGTCAATGCAGCGACCAAACGCGATCACTATCCATTGCCCTATACAGATTACATGATTGAGAGAGTGGCCGGGAAGGAGACTTATAGCTTCCTTGATGGATTCTCTGGATACAATCAAGTTCAGGTTCACCCAGATGACCGTCATAAGACTTCCTTTGCCACTGAGTGGGGCGTATTTGCTTATATTGTCATGCCATTTGGGCTGACCAATGCACCCGCCACCTTTCAATGCTTGATGTGCACCATCTTTAAAGACGTGTTGCGTAAGTGGCTTGAAGTCAATGTTGACGACCTTTGTGTCCACACCAGTTGGGACGAGCACTTAGCCAAACTTCGCTTTGTCTTTGAACGATGTCGGCAGTATCAGCTTTCTCTAAATCCCCTGAAATGTCAATTCTGGGTCACGCATGGCATCATTCTAGGACATGTTGTGTCCAAGAATGGCATTGCCACTAATACAGCCAAGATCAAGGTTATTATGGAGCTTCCACCTCCCACCAATCCGAAGGGTATTCAATGCTTTCTTGGGCATACTGGCTATTATCGCCGCTTTGTTCTAAACTATGCTGCCATTGCCAGGCCACTTTATAAGCTTTTGGTTGTGTGGGCATGGACTGCTGAATGCCAGGATGCCTATGAGGCCCTGAAGAAGGCTCTTGTCTCTGCACCCATTTTACGAGCCCCAGATTGGACAATCACATTCCATGTTCATATTGATGCATCCAAAATTGCCATTGGAGTTGTTTTGTGCCAACCTGCTGAACATAACATGGACTTTCCAGTAAGCTTTGCAAGCAGGCAACTTACTGAGACTGAGATGAATTATTCCACCACTGAACGGGAAGGTTTAGCAATGGTTTATGCAGTTAAGAAGTTTCGGCATTATTTGCTTGCCACTCCCTTCACATTTTTTGTTGATCATCAAGCTCTACTTTATCTTGTGAACAAGCCATGTGCCACAGGCAGAATTGCACGGTGGTTGTTGTTGTTGCTTGAGTTTGATTTCTCTGTGGTTGTGCGGAAAGGGAAGCAGCATTACATGGTTGATCACATGTCTCGATTAACCAGTGGAGAAAAGGCTACAGGAGTTGATGATAATTTACCCGATGCCCATTTATTTCGCCTTCAACACGAGGCCCAACTGTTCAAGGCTGATCTTACACCTCATTGGCCTGATGATATTGTTGCTATTTTAGAGAATGGAATTCCTGAACGGCCCATTGAGAAAGCTCGTCTCACTCGCTTGTTGATTAAGACCCGACCCTACCAGATGATTGCTGGTCAACTTTATCGACTAGGGCAGGACAGTCTTCTTCGACGATGTGTTTGTGAACATGACCTGGAGCGTGTGCTTCAGGAAGCCCATGGCGGCATTGCTGGCGGACATTTTGATGGTCAGGCAATAGCACGTAAGGTCTTACAGGCCCAGTTGTGGTGGCTCACCTTGTTCAAGGATGCGACACGTTTTGTTAAGCATTGTGATGAGTGCCAGCGTACCAAACTTCCTATTCGCAAGGACAAGATGGAACTTTCACCTATCATTGCTAGACAACCTTTTGAAAAATGGGGGATTGACTTTGTAGGACCTATCACTCCAGCTGCTCAGTATTCACAAGCACGCTACATCGTAGGCAACAGACTATATGACAAAATGGGCTCAGGCACGTGCCACCCGTAAGAATGATGCTCGTACAACAGCTAAATTCTTGTGGAAACAGGTGATCTCTCACTTTGGCTGCCCGATCGAGTTGGTTAGTGATCAGGGGACTCACTTTTTGAATGAAGTCATTGAGCATTTGCTCTCCACCTTTCTTATTATCCACCGCAAGTCATCTCCATATTATCCTCAGGCAAATGGCCAGGCTAAGTCCTCCAACAAGATTTTGCTTAATGTGTTGACCAAGACTGTTTCTGCTTCACGCTCTGATTGGGATAATAAGCTTATGGCTGCCCTTTGGGCTTACCGCACTGCCTTCAAGACTGCAACTGGCTAGACTCCATTTCGACTCACCTATGGTACTGACGCTGTTATGCCAGTTGAGTTTCTCATCCCTAGTCTTCGCATTGCAGTACAGGAGCGTTGGGAAGGCACTAGTGCTTGGACCAACCGCCTTGTGGAGTTGGAACGTCTCACCGAAACTCGCCTTTTGGCCACACATGCTCTCCTTGCTGAAAAGGCCCGACGTAAGGCCTGGTTTGATCGACATGTGCAATAGCGTTCATTTGATAAAGGTGACCTGGTGCTCTTGTATTCTCTTAAGGGCCATAAACAGAAATTGAAACTTCGCGGCCTAGGACCGTATCGCGTTCGTCAAATTAGCAGGACGGGCAATGTTGAGCTTGAAACCCTAGAGGGGGAAGGCATAGGACATTTCAATGGTAGCCGCATTAAGAAGTATTACCCCCCAAACCATTATCTGGATGAACGCCCCATGCACCCTCCTGATGTTCCTGTCAATGCGGTCATGGTGGTTGAACAAACCTGGTATGAGCAACTTGAGCAGAAGGCAAATGCTCATAAGTTGGCTTCATCTAGCACCACACAGAATTCCTCTTCATTTTTTAATGTACGAGGTGTTTCCATTTCTTTACTTGACCCTGAGGATGACCTTGTCATTCCCCCGGCTTTCCTTCGAATCCAGTTGACTGCTGCCAAGCAGGTCACTACTAATGCTCTCATTGATGAAGGTTCTGACTTCAAGACCCTTCCATATAACCTCTGGATGGATTTGGGCCAACCCACCTTGACACCCACTCACACTAAGCTTAACCCCTATGGTGGCCAACCTTACTCGCTCTTGGGTAAATGTAAGCTTTTGCTTACTATTGCAACTGAGAGCATCCCTCTTCTTTTTTATGTTCTTCCGAACCGCGAAGATGTGGGCAATGAACTTCTCTTGGGCCGACCTTTCAAGTATCAGGTTCCATGCACTATCAACTATGTTGATCAGCGCATTACATTGCAATTTCCAGGTGCCCATGTAGTTTTTGCTTTCAGTAAAGGGGATCTTTCTGTGGGGCCAACGCCAATTCCTCTTCCCACCCCTTCTCAGTCCGGTAGTTCCTTATTTCATGAGTTGCTGTAAGCCCAACATCACCATGCTACTTCTCTTAGTCGCACCTCAAAACCCACGCCTATGAAGTTTCCTCACTTCCAGTGGCGACCTCGCCTCCCCTCACCACCTCCATTTCCACCTTCACCACCCTCAAAGCCGTTGCATCGGCAACCGAGTCGACGTCATCGAACTCCTCCAAAGCCCACAATTTCCTTGTGTTGGGTGGCACATGCTCTCTTGGAGGCTCAGGGCTATTACCAGGGTAACACCTACATTTGGATTCCCAATGATCTAACTTCTCATCTATCCCTTTTTCTTGGGCTTCGTCCACCGTTCCTCCAGGCTGCTCGAAGCGTCGAATGTCTTATTCGCGGGTTTCTCATTCCTTCCTACCTCCAGTCACCTCGTCTCATGACGAGTCAGAGTCTACGCCCCATTCCGCTTCCCTTAACCAACCACCTCCTAATAAGAAGTCATTTCCACTACCTTCCTCTGTCTCCTCATCTCCATCTTTTGCTCCGGAACACCCTCCTGACCCTCTTCTCACACCTTCCCTTGGGCCCTCAGCTTCCTCTGAGGCATCCTCCTCTTCCAATCTCTCTCGGCCAGTCCACCAATTGGATCAGGCAGCCCAAGCTAGACTCCAACATGAACGCGGGGACCCGGTTCCACCTCATCTTCAGATTAGTTCCACCGCTCCTGATCCCCCTTCTGGTCTAAAACCTCTGCTCATTTGCTGCTCTCTTAGTGGCATGGCTGCGAACTTGGCCACGAAGGACAACTCCTCCGACGCTAGTTGGTTACTCCAATTCGATTCTATGTTTACCACCTTTGCAAAATTCTTTGCTATGATTGACCTCGGCCTTGCCGAAAATGAGGCACTTGAACTTGCTACTCGATGGAATCCCATGTGGGAGGAGCATGAACATCTCTTCCGCAAAAGTCTCTTGGTGCAGGCTGAGTACGTCAAGACTCTTCCTCAGAAGCATCTCCAATCCTCTCGATTAATCTCTTCTTATGCTCCAGTGACCAAATGTGTTGATTTCGCCGAGCTTGCAGCTCTTACCACCAAACAAACCACTTCTAGTCTTTTCTTACGCCTCTGGTATAACCATCGGCTTGAGATTGCTCAGGCTGGCAGTCGTCTGATGACCACTGCCGAGCAATGGCGCGCCATTAGTAACCTTCGGTCTGATCCTACATATCATTCTCCTGTTTCACTCCATGCCATCATTTTGGCTCGTGACCTAGAAGTGTCTTCCAATTTGCAACACCATCCCCTATTTAATAAAATTCTAACGGTGGAAGAACTACATGTGGCTAGTCGCTTTGCTGGTCCATGTCTCCTCACAGATATTACCACTTATTTGTGTGGTTTGGCTATGCGCCCATTTGACCTTGATACATTTGCGGAATTGGAGTATAACCCCAACTTTTACGCTTGGTGGATGTCCATCCTTCCTTCATTTTCCCCGTCCACCTAGTTGTCTTTCCATTTTCTTTGTCCATCCTTCATCTTCTTTTTCTTTTTCCTTTTTGTGTTGCCCTGTCATCTTTTTCGTCCTTTGTCGCTTACCCCTACAAGCTAGGAAGCTTGCTAGGTCTTTTTGTTGCAGGAGGGCAATTGGCAATCCATTTTGGCATTATTTTTATAAAAAGGCAAAGGTATAGTTTGACTTTTATATTTTGTGTGATGGTTAGCTAGAAATTTCTCAAGATGTGGTCTTATCTTTTGATTAAGCAGATGACAGGTTCACAGTTTGAAATGTCTACAATGTCAACATTGGTGGCTGTCAACGATCATCATTATGAGGACAGGGGAGTATTCACTATGGAGCAATGCAAGGAGTTTGGTCTAGAGACCAGCATATGGAGTTTTGGGGCCTTGAAGTTTCGTCAACTTACCAACTTGGAGAATATTGTCAACAGGTATCCTAAAATTGGGGAGTTGGTGGCTAAATGTGGGCTAACCGACTATATTAGAGCAACCAATGGGCCTATTCACTTTGCCAATTGCTACAACTTTGTTCAAAACTACGATCCTAAGACTAAAACAAGTAGGATGAGCTACTGGGATGAAAAAGAGCAAAAAGTTGGGGAGGTAGCACTTACTTCTAAGCTTACCCTCCCACCTTGGATCTTAGACTAAAACACCCTATTGTTAAATTACCACCTAGATCTTATGGACCTTTCAAAATAATTCACAAGATCAATGACAATGCATTTAAATTAGAACTAACCCAACATTGAAAGATACATAATACTTTTCATATTAGTTTACTAAGATCTTTTAGAGGCCAATTACCTATCCACCCTGTCTATGAAAACCCTCCTTTGTTAGAAGAAGAAACTGAAATCCTTGAACTTGAAACTATTCTAGACACTAACTTTATAACCACTAGAACTGGCCGTAGATATTCTAGATATTCGGTTAAGTTTAAAAATCATCTTGTTGAAGAAGCCCAATGGATGCACACCCGCAACCTAAGTGCTTACTTCTCACTGCTCGTTCCACATTAAGCTAATAGCGATTGAGGTTATTTGCTATCCCACCTCGAGGGTATACTGCCAGGAGGCATATTCCATGATGGATTCCAAGAGGTTTTTTATTCCACAGAAGATTCAGTTTGGTTTTTCGATGGATTACGTAAAACTATATTTATTTGTCGGGGCTCATACAAAAGGTTGATTCCTTGTGCGAGAAGTTGACGGGGACGCTTGTCCTTTTTCGGGTGTCAAATTAATTTAATGTGCACCTGGGTGATTCCACAATGGGTGATTCTGCAAAATACATATTAAATTAATGGATGTTTATGAGTTTCGAGTGTACTGGAATTAAATTAAGGTTATGAAAAAGTTCTAACCTATTTAATTATTTTGTAGCTGTAGGTATTCACTTTTGTGAAATTTATCTTATTATTTTCTTACAATTGTGAATTGCTTAGAACACTCCATACTTAGAAGTTTATTGTGACAACACTCCATGTGATATAGTAAGAGCCACAAAGTTTATCGTGAGTGACGCCATAGGGAGGTGCCATTTGAGTGGACAGGATAAAAAGATCAAGCAAAGAAGAGATTTAAAAATAAACTACATCCAAAACAAAAACAAAAAACTAGACTTGCATGAGTTCACACATAGTGTAAGGGTTGCAGATCACAAAATGATTACTACAACAAAGAAAATATGGTGAAGAAAACTTGAAAGAGCTTGAAAAATCAATTGTCTAGCTTATATAAGAGAGAGAATGTGATAATGTAGATGTTGGACAGTAGAACACAATTACTGTGAGAATTAAATGTAGCAACACCTAAATAAAATAATTCAAGAAATAGAAAATGTATATGGTTGATTGGAAAACATAGGGTCAAATCATAAGAATGGAATTTGTTTAAATAGTAATTGTAGCCAAAATTGAAAAAGTTGATTGTTTTCTCATGCAAAAGCAAAACGCCGGCATTTGTGTTTAAAACATTGGCACAGAGACAATAAATAAAACAATCATCATGAAGAACACGAGCTGCCTAAGCCAACAAACACAAAATGCAACTTGACATAGACAGAATGCAAGCTAAAGATAGTGGAGACAAGCCAAAAAGCTCCACATACTAGTTTCCCAAGCTACACAACACTTATAGTAGTTTAGAATAGGTCTAAAAAATAGTAGAAATATCAAAACACACAAATATGGTGCTAAAAAATAGCACCAAGAACTCAAGCATAGAGGGTTGAGAATTTGATGCTAAACTTAGATGCCATGTCAAAAGTGGATGCAATAATGGCAGCATAGAAAACTACTATAGTAGATTGAGTAATACAAGAGAGAAGAGAAAACAAAAGAAATAGGTGGCCACATCATTAGTGAAAAGAAATGTGCCCATCCCATTGCAGGGGCATGTAAAAACTCATACAAGAATTGAGGATATCCATTAACTAGGCTATAGCTAAGCAAGAGCTAGTTGTGATGCCTAACAAATCCAAGTAGCTCCAAGGGTGCAACCACCACATTAGGGGGGTAGGAAAGGAATAGGAATCATGAAGAAGGAGAATGATTGAATATGGAGAATGACTGAAAGAGTAAGAATAGATGTAGACCATAATGTCCATGTCCTATTTATAAGTACATGAGATACTCAACTATTTAAGTGGCACTGAGGCTATCTCAAGTGACACTTGGAAACCATTAAATACGAAATAATATAAATAAAGTCTTTTTAGAGTTGTAAATAAAAACTAAATTAATTATGAAGTGATATAGCATAACCTTTTTTAAATGCACTTAATGACATTGGTTTGCTCAACATATGTTCCTAACAAGCTACGATAGCATGTTTATTCTATATCAACATTATGTTCCTATCCTAAAGCTGCAAGGAGAATATATGACACCAATACTAAAAACCTAAGAGCACTAGAATGTAAAATGCCACTAGATCCTCACAATCATGGCAGAGATGGCCCTTCTTACCATAGTGATGGCACTAAGACTTCATCTTATTCTTGTTATCACCCCTCTCTAAAGCTACCAAAGCCTCCTAGTGACTTCCATATCAAGATGAAAGCCTCTTCTATAACTACAAAGAGGCCTCATTGGTGCGCAGATCGGTCGCTGTATGCTCATGTAGTGAATCCCGGAAGGTCCCCAAGAACAATGAACTCTACTTTTTGCACAAGTTACAAAGTAAAAAGCATGAACGACAAGAAGCAAGAGACCAATTAGGTGCAATCTCCCCCCATGCCTTGTGTGAGCGCTTCACAAAGCATGTATTTTTATGTATATTTCTTTTTCATGCTCAATAATAGCCCAATTTACAAAAATATATCAAGCTTTTAGCTTTTGAGTTTGCTTTTACAAAAATAGGAATAAAGCTAATGGACGGTGCCCATAGAGTCTAGCACGCTGTCGTATTGCTGCGCATTCGAGGTGTGTAAACCACCTAAAAGTTGTGCATGAGATTTGTTACTTTGTACATACTTAGTTGTTATGATTGCTTTTTCATTCTATGCCGAAGATGGAGAGTTGTTGGTTCGCATTCTCTCACGGGCGAAAGATACTCTGAGGAGGATGCAAAGATTATTGTGGTGCAAATTTTGAACATAGTATCCTTCTACCACTAGCAAGGTGTGAAGGCTATTGATTTTTGGTCTATCGGTTTTTGTCAAGCCAGAGGAGAGACTTAATGACATCATGGGAAATGCCTACTATGTTACACCTTATATAGCACAGAGGCTGATGTTTGGGAGCATTGGAGTTATTATTTATATTCTTCTTTGTGGAAGTCGGCTTTTTGGGGCTTTGCACTAAGTTGGGGATATTTCGGGTTGTAGAGAGCTTTATGGGCTGTTTTGTTTTTGCTTTTACGGAGAACCTTAGCTTGGAATGGGGTTTAATCAGAAAATAGGAAAATGACAAAAAGAGAAAATCAATGCTGGATGGATTGGAGGGAAATTCAAAAAGGGGGAAAGTTTTGAACGTGGGGAGCCTTGCTTTAAGGAAAAAGGAGCCTATTTTGGTGAAGGAGGGAAATAGAGGGCGGAAGAAAAAGCATCGTAGAAGAAAGGAGCTTATTTTTAGAGGATTGAAGAGGAAAAAGAGGAGGGGGAGGCAAGAATGTTTTTTTCGTTTGGTCGGCACACAAGAAGTGGAGGAGAGGGTGCGGGAGCTGAGGACATGCTAAATGAACGTCTTGATCGTTACATATAATTCTTCTGCTTCATCAAACATCAATTTTTGGCCTTATACAAGCTTCTTTCTCGGGAAGATCCTCGCATTCAAGATGAAGCACACTTCAGCATTCATGGGCTCCTTTAATTCAGGAGCGAGGCAGCATTCCAGGGGTTCACAGGCGCCTCTGCGGGCAAAATTTGCCAAATGGGCTCGCTTTTGATGGATTATGCTCTATGCTAGAGAAGAGACGATGGCGGGAACATGACGAAGATCGAAAGCATGACGACAAAGAAGAAGACAGGGTGGAAGATGATGATGCCTGAGGAAGACGTAGATCAAACGGAGGTTGCGATGAATCATTGACAATAAAGAAGGAAGCAGAGGCGGGCAAGGAAGAGACGAAGACAAAAACAAAAAGAAGAGCAATTGCAACAAAGTGCCGAGAGGAATGTCAATCTGGGCTTTAATAATAAGTAAAGATCTGAAGTAAAAGACGAAGGAGAAGACAAGTCTTTCGATGAAGTGAATGACATTAAAAAAGACGACGGCCGCCATCTCTTCCCGTGTTCAAAACTAAAAATATCGCCATCACTGCGTTCTATGCTAATCACTATTATCTGCTTCGGTATACTATCATTAGCAATCGGCCGCTTTTATGATCTGACATATCTTTTCTCCACGATCCCGCATCTGGGAAGAAGCCCTGATCCATATCTGGATAACGTGTATCTGACCGACTTCGTCTTCGTCTTCTGCATCAATTTGAAGGAAATGCTGATGTAGAACTATCAGAGCTATACTCTGTTCATCGTGCTAGAGCAAGGAGAAAACAAAACAACGTCATCCAACTGTGCCACCAGAAGATGGTCCTTTGACTCTCTCTATCCGACTTCGTTTCCGTTTTCTGCATCGATTCGAAGAAAATTCAGAATGATGCTGTTGTCAAAGAAGAGGAAGAAACTGAATTTTTAATGCAGAAAAGAGAGTCTCACAAGAGCTTTCATCTTTGGTTGATCGCATGTTTCAACTTCAGAAAATACTTGACAATATTCATCAATGGAAGGAGGTTTATTTAACTCTTGGAAGGATATCTGATTTTGAACAAAAAGTGTTATTGAGAGGAAGAAGCTTGAATCGCTTTAGTTGCTTGCACTATGGCTTAAGTGGCAAACTGAAGTGGATTAACAGAGTGTTGGAAGCACATCTTCAGGATTTCAGAATTTCTGTTGACAAGCTGATATGTTTAGTAAAACTGCTTTTGACCAAATGTGATTCGAAGGCAAAAGATGACGATGCTCAAGTGATATCTTCTATTCTGGAATTTCACAAGGACTTCTGTGGTTGCGACATTGCTTTCTTAAATCCTTCGACATCTTTGGTGAACCCGACGTGAAAGCGTCGCAGAAATTTCGGGATGGGAGACACTTCAGCCTCTTTTTCAGCCTCTTCTACAATTCCAGCTGCCTCTACTTCAGCTCCATCAATGACTGCTGCGTCAAGTACTTCAACGGAGGATCTAAAACAGATTTTGCAGAATATGTCCATGTATATGCAGCTCCAAAATCAGCAAACTCAAATGTATATGCAGCAGCAACAACAATTGCATCAACAACAGTTGTCTCAACAAAGGCAACTCTATTCGGAGCAGGAGAATGCAAATAGCGCGACTAAGGCTATTGAAGCAGTTGAGAGTGAGAAGAAGCTATTTGATGGGCGAAATGTTTCAGCATATTTGAAGACATATGAAATCAAGATGGGGTTCTTTGGAGTTCCTGCTGGACTTATGAGTAAGTACTTCCTTCGACTTGTCACACCTGCTTTGAGGACAAAGGTGACTGATTTATATATTCAAAATACACATTGGCAAGATTTTAAGAAGGCACTAAAAGAAGAATACTTCCTTGAGGACTTTGGTATGACTACTCGGCGGTCATTCCGAGAGTGGGTCTACATGCCAAACAAGGGTCTTGCTGCTTCGGAGTTGATTCGAGAATTCGAAGAAAGGTATAGTCAGCTTGATGCCATTGAACAAAGAGCATTGGATGTTGAAAAAGTTGAGCTTTTCTTGCAAGCTGCAGATCCTGCTCTTCAAGAAGAATTGGGTGAGCTTCTTGAAGATCGTACGAAGCCTATGGGTCTTAAAACTGATTGGCAGGATGCTCAGGATGCAGTTTCGACATTGACCAAGAGGAGGATATGGAAGACTCGTCTACAGAATGGTTCCATGACACCTACATCATCATCAGCTCCTATGCCTACTTCTATCCCTGTTATTTCTTCTCCTCCTCAGCCAGTTTCTTGGCCTATGCCAGTGCCTACTGTTTCTACTCCACCTATTCCTCCTATTCCACGACCGATGCCTACACCTTCTGCTCCAAACCCATCTGTTCCATCGGTGCCTACTTCTATTGATGACATAATCAAAGGTATCACAGATTTGACACTTGAGTCAGTCAAAGCAGAGTTGGTGGGTAAGTTGAAGGAGCAGTTTGCTTCGACTGTGCCTACTATTTCTTCCAGTGTTCCTACTGCACCTAGGAGTGCTCCTAGTGCTCCTAGGAGAGATTGGAGATGTATTTGGTGTGATAGTACGGAGCATCAGCATTGTAGGGATTGTGACTCTTTCCAGGATGCAAGGAGGCAGAATTTGGTATATTGGGGGCAAGATGGTAAGATTTGGTTGACTGAGACAGGAGCTCCACTTGCTACCAATTTTGGTAAAGGTGGAATGAAGAAGTTAGTGGAGGACATGGCTGCGCGTACTTCTTATGTGATGGCTAGAGGTGATGCTCCTGCATATGGAGTACAGATTGAGAAGGGATCGGAGAATCAGTCCGCACTATGGACTTATGCTATGGAGACTGCAAACAAGGGAAAAATTCAGCAAACTGTTTTGACTAGCGCAGGCTCTAGCATCAGATCAGAGACAGGATGGGACTCGCCTGTTGACAGGTATTCTATTTATGCTTATTTGGCTAAATCTCATGGTGCAGATGTATTTGTTGAGGAGAAGCGTAAGAGGGATGAAGAAAATCCAAGTGCAGCTAAGAAGATTAGAGGGGGTGAGTTTGTTACTCCACCTACTGCAGGACCGTCTTCACGATCAGGGCCAGATCGACAGATGGAGGATGCTCAAAAGAGAGAAAAGAGGCAAGAGCCTAGAGAGAGAAAGCAGCCAGAATTCAGATTGATGTCCGATATTGAGACATCTACAGACATGAAGAAAATCTTTAATGATAAGATACTTGGCAGTGAGGTGACTTTCACTATTTCCGAGATTTTGGGCATCTCAAAAAGAGAGTTTCAAGATCAGTTTCAGGAGGTCCTGAAGAGGAAAAGACATACATTGGCTACCACTGATACACAGGGAGTTTTGATTGGAGAGTTGGATGAGGATGATGATGCGGTTATGGTTGATAATGCTTCTGTTTTGCCGCAGGTAGAAAAGAGGGTTCAGCCTATGCATTATGCTGAAATTGATGAGCCTGTTTTGATACCGCGTAGTCACTTTTCGCGGAGCCATTGGGCTAGGGCAACTACAGAGACGATGGTTAAGGTTGGAGAGAAACAGGTGCCTTATGTTGCATTGGTTGATCATGGTTCAGAGATTAATCTCATTGTTCGTGGAGTTTATGAGAGTAACAGATGGCCTATGGATGTAGAGCATGGGTGGCGTATGAGAGCCGCCAATAACACTGCAGGTGATTTGTATGCTGCTTGCCCTAGTGTCAGAGTTTCTATTGGTGATGTAGAGGAGGATTTTCATTTCTTTGTGCAGGATTCATGCTCGTATCCCATAATTCTTGGACAGCCATTCATTACAGAGATGCGCATGGAGACAAAGGTCATGGATGATGGATCTGCTTATGCACGGATTCGTAGTAAGGATGGTATGAGAGCAGTTCAGTTTATGACTGTATGTGTAAACCATGTTAGAAACAGGGATACCCTCAGAGATGCACCCTTACCCACTGTGAGGGATTCGGGTTTTCATTAGGTACCGCCGTTTCGCGAGACGACGGTGGTACAGAGGAGAGGAGATTGGAGTTCTCGCCTCCTGGCAGCAGTGTTTTCTCCTCCGATTATGTTGGGATTTCAGCAAACAGTTCAATGAGCTATCAGAAGACTTCTAGATTGTCTAGAGCTGCCAGGCAGTATATATGCAGGAAGGAGAAAATTTTGAAAAATGCAGGAATTTTAGAGGATGATGAACACATGGATGGTATGTATGACAGTGTGATTTGTGCAGACACGATGACAGAGATGGGAGATATGCTGAAAACTGATATGCTGAATTGTCATGGTAATGTATTAGTGCAGTCCCTGGACATGTTTCATGAAATTGCAGATTTTGTGTCACAGATTGAGTCAGAGGCTGAGGTAACTCAGCAAAGAGTATTGAGTGCTGAAGAAATTCAGCAAACAGAGTTTCCAGCTGGTTATGATCAGCTTTCAGAGAGACAGAGGGCTGAAAATTTTCAGCCAACAGAGTTTACTGCTGAAATATTTCAGCATTCAGAGTTTGGGGCTGTTTCTATGCAGTCCATAGAGCAGAGGGCTGAGAATATTCAGCCATTGGAGTGCAGAATTGCTGATTTACAGCAAGGTTTATGTAATGCAGAAGAACATAATGAAGCCAGGGTTGACACAAAATACAAGACTGTGGATAAGAAGGTGGATTTTATAGGCAAGATTATGGAGTATTGTTCTACCACTTCAGAGATACAGAGATTCATTGGAGCTTGTGTGTTTTACATGAATTGGACACCCCATTTTGCACACATAGCAGATTGTTTATATGAGCTGTTTCGAAAGGGGCAGAAACTATTTTGGGATGAGAGACACACTAGAACCATGCGGAAAATGAGGAAGTTATTGCAGATTTTTTGGAAGATGATGAAAAGATGGTTTGGGCCGTACATAGTCAGACATGTCTTTGATAATGCAACATATGAGCTGACAGAATTGGAAGGGACAGATGATATGACTGAAAATCTTGTTGATCTACCGGAAATGCAAAACGAAGAGATTGATTTGTTTGTGGATCTTGATGATAATGATCACGGGTAGTTGGCCCATCCGGAGGATGCGCAGGATTAGAGGGGGTGGATGTCGTATTGCTGCGCATTCGAGGTGTGTAAACCACCTAAAAGTTGTGCATGAGATTTGTTACTTTGTACATACTTAGTTGTTATGATTGCTTTTTCATTCTATGCCGAAGATGGAGAGTTGTTGGTTCGCATTCTCTCACGGGCGAAAGATACTCTGAGGAGGATGCAAAGATTATTGTGGTGCAAATTTTGAACATAGTATCCTTCTACCACTAGCAAGGTGTGAAGGCTATTGATTTTTGGTCTATCGGTTTTTGTCAAGCCAGAGGAGAGACTTAATGACATCATGGGAAATGCCTACTATGTTACACCTTATATAGCACAGAGGCTGATGTTTGGGAGCATTGGAGTTATTATTTATATTCTTCTTTGTGGAAGTCGGCTTTTTGGGGCTTTGCACTAAGTTGGGGATATTTCGGGTTGTAGAGAGCTTTATGGGCTGTTTTGTTTTTGCTTTTACGGAGAACCTTAGCTTGGAATGGGGTTTAATCAGAAAATAGGAAAATGACAAAAAGAGAAAATCAATGCTGGATGGATTGGAGGGAAATTCAAAAAGGGGGAAAGTTTTGAACATGGGGAGCCTTGCTTTAAGGAAAAAGGAGCCTATTTTGGTGAAGGAGGGAAATAGAGGGCGGAAGAAAAAGCATCGTAGAAGAAAGGAGCTTATTTTTAGAGGATTGAAGAGGAAAAAGAGGAGGGGGAGGCAAGAATGTTTTTTTCGTTTGGTCGGCACACAAGAAGTGGAGGAGAGGGTGCGGGAGCTGAGGACATGCTAAATGAACGTCTTGATCGTTACATATAATTCTTCTGCTTCATCAAACATCAATTTTTGGCCTTATACAAGCTTCTTTCTCGGGAAGATCCTCGCATTCAAGATGAAGCACACTTCAGCATTCATGGGCTCCTTTAATTCAGGAGCGAGGCAGCATTCCAGGGGTTCACAGGCGCCTCTGCGGGCAAAATTTGCCAAATGGGCTCGCTTTTGATGGATTATGCTCTATGCTAGAGAAGAGACGATGGCGGGAACATGACGAAGATCGAAAGCATGACGACAAAGAAGAAGACAGGGTGGAAGATGATGATGCCTGAGGAAGACGTAGATCAAACGGAGGTTGCGATGAATCATTGACAATAAAGAAGGAAGCAGAGGCGGGCAAGGAAGAGACGAAGACAAAAACAAAAAGAAGAGCAATTGCAACAAAGTGCCGAGAGGAATGTCAATCTGGGCTTTAATAATAAGTAAAGATCTGAAGTAAAAGACGAAGGAGAAGACAAGTCTTTCGATGAAGTGAATGACATTAAAAAAGACGACGGCCGCCATCTCTTCCCGTGTTCAAAACTAAAAATATCGCCATCACTGCGTTCTATGCTAATCACTATTATCTGCTTCGGTATACTATCATTAGCAATCGGCCGCTTTTATGATCTGACATATCTTTTCTCCACGATCCCGCATCTGGGAAGAAGCCCTGATCCATATCTGGATAACGTGTATCTGACCGACTTCGTCTTCGTCTTCTGCATCAATTTGAAGGAAATGCTGATGTAGAACTATCAGAGCTATACTCTGTTCATCGTGCTAGAGCAAGGAGAAAACAAAACAACGTCATCCAACTGTGCCACCAGAAGATGGTCCTTTGACTCTCTCTATCCGACTTCGTTTCCGTTTTCTGCATCGATTCGAAGAAAATTCAGAATGATGCTGTTGTCAAAGAAGAGGAAGAAACTGAATTTTTAATGCAGAAAAGAGAGTCTCACAAGAGCTTTCATCTTTGGTTGATCGCATGTTTCAACTTCAGAAAATACTTGACAATATTCATCAATGGAAGGAGGTTTATTTAACTCTTGGAAGGATATCTGATTTTGAACAAAAAGTGTTATTGAGAGGAAGAAGCTTGAATCGCTTTAGTTGCTTGCACTATGGCTTAAGTGGCAAACTGAAGTGGATTAACAGAGTGTTGGAAGCACATCTTCAGGATTTCAGAATTTCTGTTGACAAGCTGATATGTTTAGTAAAACTGCTTTTGACCAAATGTGATTCGAAGGCAAAAGATGACGATGCTCAAGTGATATCTTCTATTCTGGAATTTCACAAGGACTTCTGTGGTTGCGACATTGCTTTCTTAAATCCTTCGACAACGCCCAATACAATGTCCAAATAGAAATAACATAACCGTGCGCATGGGCGCATACAAAATAATCGATGCCTCAATAGACATGACAAAATATAGGCGTGGCGCCTATCAAAATATAATCCATAGATCGAATACTCGCTAGACTCCAATGCTTTCCTCCGCCACTGCTGCTATCTCTACACATCAACTGAAGCATTCACAATCGTTAGTAAAATAATGCAATTAAACCGACAAAAGTGAATACCTAGTAGTCTTCAGCTACATAAATAAATCAACTGGTTAGAAATAAATTCTAACCTTAATTTATTACGAGTGCGCACTCTAAACTCATAAACTTTTATTAATTTAATATGCATTTTGCGGAATCACCCGCTATGGAATCACCCATGTACACACTAAATTAATGAAACGCCCGAAAAGGACAGGTGTCTCCATCAACTTCTCGCACAAAGAATCCACTTTGTGTATGAGCCCCAGTCATCAAAGTTTACGGAATCCACCGTAAAACCTCACGGAATCCTCCAGACAGGCGTCCCCATCAACTTCTCGCACAAAGAATCCACTTTGTGTATGAGCCCGAGTCATCAAAGTTTACGGAATCCACCGTAAAACCTCACGGAATCCACCGTGGAATATGCCTCCTGGCATCATACCCCTGGGGTGGGATAGCAATTGACCTTAATTGCTATTAGCTTAATGTGGAGCTAACAGAGTGGGGAAAGCATTTAAGTCTCTAGCGTGCATCCATTGTGCTTCCTCTACAGGATGGTTCTTAAATTTAACTAGATATCTAGAATACCTTCGGCCAGTTCTAGTGGTCATAAAGTTAGTGTCTATGATAGCTTCTGGTTCAAGTATTTCAGTCTCTTCCTCTAATAAAGGTGAGTTTTCATAAATAGGGTGTACAGGTAATTGGCCTCTAAATGGTCTCAATAAACTAATGTGAAATGTATTGTGAAATTTCCAATGAGGTGGTAATTCTAACTTAAATGCATTATCATTAATTTTATGAATGATCCTAAATGGTCCATAGAATCTGGGGGCTAATTTGACAACTGGATGTCTATCTACACTTTGCAGTCTACGTTTTTCTATTCTCAGCCAAACATAATCATCAACTTTGAAATTCATGGCTTGTCTTTTCTTGTTGGCTTGTTTGGTATATGATTACTAGGCTTTAGCGATCATATCCTTAACTTCATCAAAAATAGTATTATGCATACTAGTAATATCATCAGCACTTTGAATTCTATTAGACAAAGATGCAACGGGTGTAGATAATCTATATCCATAAATGACTTCAAACGGTGCTTTCTTTGTAGATGTGTGTGGTGTATTGTTATATGCAAACTGTAATAAATGCAAATGAGTGTCCCATGTCTGAGGTTTAGAGATAGTATATGCACGTAAAAGATCTAGAATTGTGCTGTTAGTGGCTTTTGTTTGTCCATTAGTTTCTGGATGAAATGCAAATGAGAAATCAATCTTTGTGCCTAGGTTAGCAAATAGAGTAATCCAAAAATTGTTACAAAATCTAGAATCACGATCTGAAATAATCACTTTTGGCAATCCATGGTTAGTAAAAACAGTTTTCAAAAACAATTGTGCTACTTGTGATGCTGTTAAAGTTTTCTTACATGGAATGAAATATGCTTGTTTACTAAATCTATCTATAAGTGTCCAAATCATATCATGGTTAGATTTAGTATTTGGTAAACCAGTAATGAAATCCATAGAAAATTGTTCCCAAGGTTTAGATGCAATAGACAAAGGCATTAGTAATCCATACTGTTTACCATGATGTCTCTTAACTCTTTGACAAATCAAACATTCAGAAACAAAGTTAGATACATCAGCATCCATATGCGGCCAATAAAAATCTTCAGTTAACGTACGTAAGGTAGATATGATACCTCTATGACCTTGATATGGGGGACAATGAATTTCATTCAAAACAAAGATCGGAATGGAATGGTAACACACAATCTCTTCTCATAAAACATAAATCCATCATTATATGACAATGAGTCAATAGGAATGAAATTATTTTGAACTAATTTATTCCAATCAGTATGAAAAGTAATATCCTGGTGATATGTATCTTTCATAGCAATCAAAGAATCAAAAGATATGACAGAAATATTATGAATGGCAGGTCTTCTACTCAATGCATCAGCCACTACATTTTCTTTTCCAGGTTGGTATTGAATGATAGGATGAAAACTTTGAATAAAGGAGGCCCATTTGATATGACGGTCAGAGATTTGGGGTTGGCTAAGTAAATGTCTAATACTTTGCTAATCGATCTTAATCATAAATTCTGAACCCATTAAGTAGTGTTTCCACTGTCTTAATGCTTGTACAACTGCTAATAGTTCTTTGTCATATGTGGAATATTTCAACACAGAGGGTTTCAGTTTATAACTAGAATAGGCTATGGGATGATTGTCTTGCATAAGTACAGCTCCTATTCCTTATCCACTAGCATTGGTCATCACTACTAGAAAGAATGGTCTATTAAAATCAGGCAACTGTAAAACAAGGGCATGGGTTAATGCATGTTTCAGTAAGTCAAAGGATTTCTGTTGATTTTCGGTTCATTGATAAACAATTCCTTTCTTTAGAAGTTTGGTTAATGGTAAAGCAAGTAATGAAAAATTACGTACAAACTTCTTATAGAAACTGGCAAGACCAAGGAATGAGCGTAACTCATGCACGTTTTTAGGTACAGGCCAATTCAATATTGCATCAATTTTCTTAAGATCAACTTTAATTCCATCAGATGATACAATATGACCTAAATACTCAATTTCCGTTTTAAAGAATTCACTCTTTTCAGGATTTGCATACAATTGATTTTCTTTCAATAACTGAAAAACCAATGACAAATGCTCATAATGCTCTTTCTCATTTTGACTAAACACCAAAATATCATCAAAGAAAACAATTACACAATACTGATATTTCAAAAAGATACGGTTCATCATTCTACTAAAGGTAGCATGTGCATTAGTCAATCCAAATGGCATGACCAATAATTCGTAATGACCAAACTGTGTTCTAAATGTAGTCTTGAATATGTCAGACTTATCTAGCCTCACCTGATGATAACCAGACTTAAGGTCAATTTTACTAAATATAGCAGATCCTTGCAGTTTGTCTATAAGGTCATCAACTCTAGGAATAGGATACCTATTCTTTACAGTGATTTTATTTAAAGCTCGATAGTCAATGCACATACGATAGGTCTTATTCTTTTTCTTGACTAACAATACAGGTGCACCGAATGGAGAACTGCTAGGTCGAATCAATCCTCTATTCAGTAATTCCTCAACTTGACTCTGGATTTTTTTTTTTGCTCTATCTGGTTATGCCTATATGGTGCTTTGCAAGGTGGTTGTGTACCAGGGATCAAATCTATCTTATGGTCTTCTAGACGTGAAGAGGTAAACCAGGTGGTAGGTCTTCTGTAAAACAATCCTTAAAATATGCAAGAAATTCTTTATGCCTAGGGTGCATATGATTTTCTTTTACTTGCAATTCATTCACCCAAATGAGATAAGATTTATTACTCTTGCGTAATGCACGTTTAGCTTGAGTATGCGAAAGCAGTGGAAAAACATTAGATGCATGCATACCATATAATATAATAGATTTTCCTTGAAAATTAATGTTCATTGTGTGTGTGGAATAATCTATATCTGGGTTATGCTGGTGACGCCAAGGCATTCCTAAAATAATGTCACTCGACTGTAATGGAACAACTAAGAAATTTCTTTTTTCAGTGTATTGACCAATTTGAATCTCTAAGTCTTACACTTCCTGTGTACCATTATACCTAGTGCCTAAAAATGCAGCTTTGATGCGATAATGTGTAGGTACAGTTTGTAATTTTTATTCTTTTACTAATTTTGCTGAAATAAAATCATGAGTACTACCGTCATCATGCAAAATAGTCTTTTCCTTTCCATGCACCAAACATTTCATAGTCAATAATGAATGTGGGGTAGGCATACCTGGTAAAGTATCGGAAGTAGTAGTACTGTCGTCCTCATCTTCAGTGAAGTCAGGCATATCCTCATGTTCGTCTTCGTCCATTGCTCCAAGATAGTTGATATGAGCTGGTGGCTTCTTTGAATGACAATTTGCTGCTAGATGTCCAGGCTGGTGGCATTTATAGCATACTATTGGCTTGGCTTTGGTTACGTTATTTGCATTGGTGGGAAGTCTAGGTACATTTGGATTTGGCTGTGGAATAGGCTTAGGGTTTTGATTGACATTGGATGGTAATGCAGGTGGTTTTGCCCAATTTTTGTGAAAAGATGATGAAGAGAAACGACCTGGATTAAATCTTCTAAAATTGGAATTGAATTGTTTAGATCCATAATTACCATTGGCTTGGAATTGCTGTGGACGTCTGTTTCTACCTCGTAGCTTATCTTCAGTGTCGTGAGCTAGTGAAATAGCGTCTTCAAGGGTAGCAGGCTTGAACATGTTAACTTTAGCGTAGTAATGCCCAAGGAGTCCAGACATATACTTCCGCTTATGTGTCGCCTCTGGTACGTCTTCAAGCATGCGTAGCTGGAGGAGTGCATTCCAAAAATGCTCTGTATACTGAGGTATAGGCTCATGATCCGGTTGCTGGAGAAGATCCCATTGTTTGATAACTTTCTCATGAAATTGCGGTGGAAGGAAATTCTGCATGAACTTCTTCTTGAAATCTTCCCAAGTAGCAGGACTACAGTCCACCAAAGAGATGCTCTGTCTACTAAATAATTAGTAACACACTTGATTTTATCTTTTTCTGCATAGGTTTCCTCATGGAAATAGTCGTCAAACTGACTAATGAATGCTAGAACAGTTTTTCCTTCTCGTATGCCATTGAAAGTACGAAATTTGAAACTTCGTTTACTTATCTTTGATTCCTTGCGAATGGTTTGAGCTTCAAGAGTGGCGTCGATGGTACGTCGAATCAGATCTTCAGCTTAAGGTTCTTCTTTGTCGGTAGACGCTCTTTGTAATTTTGCCAGTTGCGCTTGCAATGCTTGCCTAGCCCTTCGTTCTTCTTCCAATTGCATCATGATTAAGTCCAGTTTTTGCTCCATCGTAGGCTCAGGTAGGTCGCCTTCAGCCATAAGATCATCCATATGTGGTTCTGTCATCCTGTAAAACTCAAAAGACCTTTCTTACTCAAAATCAGGTTAGTGGGATGAGCGTAGCTTAAGTTCGGGATTACAAGGCTTATGTGTTTTGGGATATATCTTTCTCAATCTTCAAAAAATCTGCGATTTTTCCTTCTTCGTATGCTGAAAATGCTTCAGCAAACCTACGTATGGGTAGAGTACCTTCCAATGAACAACTTTGCAGTTCGGAGTTTCTGCGCAGGAACAGTCCTTTTAGGAGTTTTGAGCACAAGTCAGTTCTGACTCCAGTTGACTAGTCTGACTTGCAGAGTTGCAGACTTATGTGACTTGGAGAGTTGCAGACTTGCAGAACTTAGTCGACTTAATGAACTTGTAGAACTTGATCAGAATTTACTTGCAAAACTTGACTTCTATGGTGTGTGGCCTGAAGTTGTTGACTTGCAGAGTTAGGAAGCTTTAGGTAACTTAGTAGATTAAGAAGCTTTTGGCTTCTTAATCCGCCGTCAATTTTGAGGACATGAGTATGTCCTTGGCGGAATTTTCGCCGCCCAGTACATCCTCACGCCATTTTTTCAGCGATTTGATTATTGAAGCTTTCTTAAGCTTCTAATCAAGCTTATTAACTTTTAACTTTAAGCTTTGAAGCTTAATGAAAAGGGAGTTACTCTTTTTTCTCTGTTTATCCACGATTTTGATGAAGGAGATGAAGGAGTGGTCCTCCGCCTGGATAGCCCGGTCCTTCGCGATCTAATGACAGAAACAGGGGTTCTTGATCGCCAGAAGTTTGCATGTATCGACAGTTCGCGACGAGATTGACCGTAGAGCCCGATCGTTCTAGGAGCTCCGCCTTCGCACGAGATGGGTAGCGATTGGAAGCTCTTGATCTCAGCTCCGCTCTGATACCATTGGTGCGCAGATCGGTCGCTGTATGCTCGCGTAGTGAATTCCGGAAGGTCCCCAAGAACAATGAACTCTACTTTTTGCACAAGTTACAAGGTAAAAAGCATGAACGACAAGAGCAAGAGACCAATTGGGTATAATCTCCCCCCATGCCTTGTGTGAGCGCTTCACAAAGCATGTATTTTTTTGTATATTTCTTCTTCATGCTCAATAATAGCCCAATTTACAAAAATATATCAAGCTTTTAGCTTTTGAGTTTGCTTTTACACAAAAATAGGAATAAAGCTAATGGACGGTGCCCAAAGAGTCTGGCACGCCCAATACAATGTCCAAATAGAAATAACATAACCTTGCGCATGGGCGCATACAAAATAATAATAAATAATCGATGTCTCAATAGACATGACAAAATATAGGTGTGACGCCTATCAAAATATAATCCATAGATCGAATACTCGCTAGACTCCAATGCTTTCCTCCGCCACTACTGCTATCTCTACACATCAACTGAAGCATTCACAATCCTTAGTAAAATAATACAATTAAACCGACAAAAGTGAATACCTAGCAGTCTTTAGCTACATAAATAAATCAACTGGTTAGAAATAAATCCTAACCTTAATTTATTACGAGTGCGCACTCTAAACTCATAAACGTTTATTAATTTAATATGCATTTTGCGGAATCACCCGCTATGGAATCACCCATGTACACACTAAATTAACGAAATGCCCGAAAAGGATAGGCGTCCCCATCAACTTCTCGCACAAAGAATCCACTTTGTATACGAGCCCCGATCATCAAAGTTTACGGAATCCACCGTAAAACCTCACAGAATCCACCGTGGCACGGAATCCACCGTGGAATGATACCACTGGTGCGCAAATCGGTCTTAATCATAAATTCTGAACCCATTAAGTAGTGTTTCCACTGTCTTAATGCTTGTACAACTGCTAATAGTTCTTTGTCATATGTGGAATATTTCAGCTCAGAGGGTTTCAGCTTACAACTAGAATAGGCTATAGGATGATTGTCTTGCATTAGTACAGCTCCTATTCCTGATCCACTAGCATCGGTCACTACTAGAAAGAATGGTCTATTAAAGTCAGGCAACTGTAGAACAGGGGCATGGGTTAATGCATGTTTCAGTAAGTCAAAGGATTTCTGTTGATTTTTGGTCCATTGATAAACAATTCCTTTGTTGAGAAGTTTGGTTAATGGTAAAGCAAGTAATGAAAAATTACGTACAAACTTCCTATAGAAACTAGCAAGACCAAGGAATGAGCGTAACTCATATACGTTTTTAGGTACAGGCCAATTCAATATTGCATCAATTTTCTTAGGATCAACTTTAATTCCATCAGATGATACAATATGACCTAAATACTCAATTTTCGTTTTAAAGAATTCACTCTTTTCAGGATTTGCATACAGTTGATTTTCTTTCAATAACTGAAAAACCAATGACAAATGCTCATAATGCTCTTTCTCATTTTGACTAAACACCAAAATATCATCAAAGAAAACAATTACACAATACTGATATTTCAAAAAGATACAGTTCATCATTCTACTAAAGGTAGCATGTGCATTAGTCAATCCAAATGGCATGACTAAAAATTCGTAATGACCAAACTGTGTTCTAAATGTAGTCTTGAATATGTCAGACTTATCTAGTCTCACCTGATGATAACCAGACTTAAGGTCTATTTTACTAAATATAGCAGATCCTTGCAGTTTGTCCATAAGGTCATCAACTCTAGGAATAGGATACCTATTCTTTATAGTGATCTTATTTAAAGCTCGATAGTCAATGCACATACGATAGGTATTATTCTTTTTCTTGACTAACAATACAGGTGCACCGAATGGAGAACTGCTAGGTCTAATCAATCCTCTATTTAGTAATTCCTCAACTTGACTCTGGATTTCTTTTTGCTCTATCTGGTTATACCTATATGGTGCTTTGCAAGGTGGTTATGTGCCAGGGATCAAGTCTATCTTATGGTCTTCTGGACGTGAAGGAGGTAAACCTGGTGGTAGGTCTTCTGCAAAATAGTCCTTAAAATATGCAAGAAATTCTTTATGCCTAGGGTGCATATGATTTTCTTTTACTTACAATTCATTCACCCAAATGAGATAGGATTTACTACTCTTGCGTAATGCACGTTTAGCTTGAGTATGCGAAAGCAGTGGAAAGACATTAAATGCATGCATTCCATGTAATGTAATAGATTTTCCTTGAAAATTAATATTCATTGTGTGTGTGGAATAATCTATATCTGGGTTATGCTGGTGACGCCAAGGCATACCTAAAATAATGTCACTCGACTGTAATGGAATAACTAAGAAATTTCTTTTTTCAGTGTATTTACCAATTTGCATCTCTAAGTCTTGCACTTCCTGTGTACCATTATACCTAGTGCCTAAAAATGCAGCTTTTATGCGATAATGCGTAGGTAGAGTCTGTAATTTCCATTCTTTTACCAATTTTGCTGAAATAAAATCATGAGTACTACCGTCATCATGCAAAATAGTATTTTCCTTTCCATGCACCAAACATTTCATAGTCAATAATGAATGTGGAGTAGGCATACCTGGTAAAGTATCGGAAGTAGTAGTAGTGTCGTCCTCATCTTCAGTGAAATCAGGCATATCTTCAGGTTCGTCTTCATCCATGGCTCCAAGATAGTTGATATGAGCTGGTGGCTTCTTTGAAAATGGTGTCCAAGTGCCACCTGAACTAGCCTCACTGCCACTCTAGATAGTTGAGTATCTCATGTACTTATAAATAGAGCATGGGCATTATGGTCTACATCTATTCTTACTCTTTGATTCATCCTCCATATTCAATCATTCTCCTTCTTCATGATTCCTATTCCTTTCCTACCTCCTTGATGTGGTGGTTGCACCCATTGGAGCTAGTTGGAGTTGTTAGGCATCACAACTAGCTCTTGCTTAGATATAGCCTAGTTAATGGATATTCTCAATTCCTGTGTGAGTTTTTGCATGCCCCTGCAATGGGATGGGCACATTTCTTTTCACTAATGATGTCGCCACGTATTTCTTTTTTTTTCTCTTCTCTCTTGTATTACTCAATCTACTATAGTAGTTTTCTATGATTCCATTGTTGCATCCACCTTTGGCATGGCATCTAAGTTTAACATCAAAGTCTCAACCCTTTATGCTTGAGTTCTTGGTGACTAGTTGGTGGAGCTTTTTGGCTTGTCTCCACTCTCTTTACACTACAACAAAAAGGCATCTTAGACGCACTTTTAGACGCAATTTTTGAATTAAGAGAAAATCTTACGGGCGCGTCTATAAGCATGTCTATTTGTGCATGTACCATTTCGCATCTATAGTCTCATGTATAAGGAAATCCACACGTACCAATAGATGCGCTTTAGACGCGCATATACACGCATCAATAAACGCGCACACCAAAACCAAAATTATTATTTATTTAATTTCTTTTGTGTGGCTACAAGCGTGTCTACATGGAAATTAGATGGGCACATAGATACGTGCATAAACGCGCTTTTACATGCGCCAGTAGACACGACCGCAAAACCAAAAATCTCCTTTTTTAAAAAAAGATATTTAATTTATTTTAATTAATTTGAATTATATAGCGTGTCTATGGACCGTGTACTCTGCATTTTAGATGCGAGTATAGACGTGCGTTTTCTGCAATTTAGACGCGCAAATAGACGCGAAGCACAGAATTGGAAACAAAAACCAAAGAGCATGTGGTTGCAAAGTATACTCTCTGGTTTTTTTTTTCCCCCTCCCATACATCAAATTGTGCATTTGGGAAAAACGCAATGGATCTGAAGGCACGAGAATTGAAAACAAAAATCCATGTATTCATTATATATAAAACGCATTTACATGGGGAGTTTAAGTGCTTGCGACCTAAAGCGTGGCCGCAAGCAGTAGGCTCAAAGATGAATAATAGAAAAACAAGGAAACAAGGCCATAGAGGAGGTATGATGCTCCTCTATGAATCTGAAGAAGAAACATCTTCGCTAGCACTACCATCGCTACTAGCGTCGCTATCCCCCTCCTCGCTATGCTCCACATCGGGGTTCGCCTACACACACAAAAGATGCTTACGTACAATTGCAAAGAAAAAGTTATAATTAGCCATACTTTTAATAGGAAAGTAAGAAAAACATACCTCCTCTGGCTGTCGAATCCTCATAGCCCGGTTGTATTGCTCCTCAGTGATGAGACCCTCCTCATAGAAGTGAAGCCATGTGGCTGCGCGGTTATGGCCTCGATGGTAACCTACCTCTCTAGGAGTAGGTATCCTACCAACGATAGTAGTCTGCAAAACAATTATGATATATACAAACAATTATGAGACACAATGTATTAGAACAAATTATATAAAGATTTGAAAAAAATATAAATTTTAAAAAACTAAAAATCGAAATATACTTACAAACTCTGCCTCCCACGACTCTCTGCCGCCCGATCCGTAATGCGACGATCCCATGGTTTCCATTTGGATGCGTCGCGCCTCTGCGTGCTGGCGACTCTTCACTTTCTCTGCTGCTTTCTTCTTGGCTTTCTTCCACTCTATGCAGTGGCACATAGGTGGTTGGCTATAGGCATCATTCATGCGCTTCAAATCTGGGTCATTGCTAGATGAACGAGGATGTGACATTTGCAAACAAAACACAGGAATAAGACAAATTTGCTAAACTGCAATATTGTGTAAACTGTACTATTGTGTAGCATGTTCGTATAATTCCAGAAATAAAAACTTGTTTTTTTATGAGCTGGTGCAGAACAGACGCGCTCTCAGACGCGTTTCTGAAGTCAAAGCTTCTGAGCAGAGCGCGTGTATTCTCGCGTCTGAGATGCAGAATACAAGCGCTTGGAGACGCGATAACAACAAACATAGCTGCGTGTCTATGTCTACGTCTGAACTAGAATCTACACGCACTGTCAAACGCGCTAAGTCGGCCGCTCTCCAACTGACAACCACCATCCATGATTTATTTGTGATATAAAAACTTCAATCATACATCCTAATACATAAAGAGAGAGAGAGAGAGAGAGAGGACTCGCGTTGGGTCTTTTCTATGGACGGGTGGTGGCGTTGCTTCCTTCCCCTTCTTCCTCTCCTTGGTGAGTTGTTCTCCCTTGATGCTTGCTGCTTGTTGTCTCCTCTCTTTGCCTCTTGTTCCTCTTGTTCTCCTCTCTTTTGTTCTCTCCTTGGCTTTCTTCTCTTTAGCTGTCTTCTTTCCCTTCTTGTCTCTTTGAAGTGAAAGAAGAGGTGAGTCATGAGGAGGTGAGTCATGAAGAGACTACTGGAGGTAGACTGTATGTCGGCTGAACTCGAGCTCCAAAATGGGCAAAAAACGCAGGAAAGGTGCAGTTTGAAAAGAAATCGCTTGTATCCTTTGAATTTTGACGTTTGCGTCTATTTTTGCGTGTATATGCGCGTCTAAGTTTCCATAAATGCGCTAATAGACGCGAATTTAGACGCAAACGTAGACGCATAGTTAGACACAAGCATAGACGCGCATTTAGCGCGCTTGCGTTTTTACCATAAGTTTTTGTATTTAAGATAAGTTTTGATAGTAAATTCTTATCATCAGTTTTTATGTATTTATGATAAGTTTTGTGTATTTAAAATTGAATATCTTAGAATAATTAATACACCTTGAAGTTTTTATGTAAACATATTAATAACAAATTTGATGTTGTCATGAATTAGGTTTAATCATGTCGTCGCCATCACCTAGTGCAGTGCATGCTGATGAGTCGACGAGCACATCCTCAAGTGAGGATGAAACATTACGTCTTCATAATTGAGATGCATGGCTATGACGAAAAATTAAATGCATATGTGATCGTTGTCGAGGATGTATTTTTCGAGCACGTCGAGTTGCAATGTCACACCTCAGCATGTATAGAGAATGGGACCAAGAAAAATCACCGGTATTCATTGTTTTAAACACTAAGATTGCTAGTCTATAATTGAAATATATATCAACATACATGTAACTCCCTTTTGTGGTTGAGCAGGATGCAATGTCACATCCTCAGATGCTCCCTTCTGGTCATCGAGAGGCTGCAAAACATCGACACGAGGAGGCAGAGTCTTCAAGAAGAGTGGAGGCTGACGACCATGATAGTAGCCCTCATGAAATGCCCCATCAAGTTGTAGAGGATGAGATTTTGAACAACATGGTACACGATCTATTTTCGCAATCGGTTCGAGGAGAAGGTCATCACTCTAAGAAGCAAAATGACCCACTATGCGTACCGTCATCTACTCCGTTGTATGAAGGTTGTACGTACTCCGTTCTTCATGCGTCCCTTGAGATACTTAACTTGTAAACAATTTATGGATGGAGTAATGTCAGATTGAATGAGTTATTGAAGTAGGTATCAATTCAATTCAGCTTATGAATTATAATATTAATTGTTCTATTTTGAAATCAGACACAAATATATGTTGGTGGTTTTTTAACTCGCTTTTAAAAATATATATAAGTTATTATCACAGATGCTTCCAAAAGGAAACAAATTGCCAACTAAGAGAGAGCAAGCAAGACATTACTTGATATCTCTGGGAGGCCTCGATTATGTCAAGATCCATGCATGTATCAATGATTGTGTCTTATTTCGTGGGATTCATGAGTTTGTACGAGAGTGTCCTATTTGTGGTGAATCAAGATAAGAAGTGGAGATGAAGTCAATGGATGTGCCTCGTAAGGTTTTGTGAGATTTTCTGATTATTCCACATATTCAACTTATGTTCAAGTGTAAGTCTATTGGAAAGCTCATGTCATGGCATGCTAGTCATCGTTCAAGTGATGGAAAATGGAGGATCCCTACAGACACACCGGCATGGCAACATATAGACAATTTGTGGCCCGTTTTCAAAGAAGAGCCAAGAAATTTGAGATTTGATTTAAGTATGGATGGAATCAATCCATTTGGCATCAAAAGCACATCATACAGTGTATGGCCAGTGGTATTGGTGAACTATAATATTCCTCCATCCATGGCAATTCAAAAGAGACGTGTAATGTTGTCCCTTCTGATTCCTGAAAAGCACAAGGTAAAAAACATGGACATTTACTTAGAGCCTTTGATTGAAGAGTTAGAAATGTTATGGGAAGGTATTGAGGTGCAAGATACAAGCGCATCTACATCCTCTAGAGATTTCACTTTAAAGGCCATGTTGTTGTGGACCATGCATGACTTTCCAGGATATGAAGAGTGTTCACGTACATGTATATAAGTCTATATTTGAAATTCAAAATTTGAATCAATTGCATGTTATTAATTCACTTGTTTGTTCAGGTTTAACCACATCAGGATATCATGCATGTCCTATTTGTGGTCCCTCTCTAGTTTCCTCTAGGCCACCCTCCACTCGGCATGAGTCGGTAAGAAGTATATTTCTCTCAATTGACTTTAAAGTATATTTAGCATGATGAATTGTTTACATAATATTATTATTTTTTGTTAGGTTCTCTATATTTTTTCGTCTTTCGTATTGGACTGAACTCAAGATCAATCCATGCACATATTCAAAAATGTTGTATATACATTATGGGATCACTTGATAGGGACTTGTGATTTGGTCAATGTAAGGGAGGATTTACGTAACATTGGTCGCATGAGACGAGCCTGGCCACGCATTGGACCTAGAGGAAAGATTGAGCTACCCCATGCACCTTGGATGCTGTCAAAGAATGAGGAAAAAATAGTAAAGGAACAGATATGTAGCTTTCGAACACCCACAAGATGTATGAGATGTCTCAAGGGAACCTTCATAAAGAAAAAGAAAAGAGGTGTGGAGCAACTATCTGGTTTCAAGTCCCATGATTGGCACAAAATGATTCAAGTAAGGGTATCTCTAACCATGAATATAGTAATTAGTGGAGTAATTATGTGTAAACTTTGGGGTATAATGACTTTTTTCTGAACTAATCATTTGATCTATGAATATTATTTACATTCAGTTCGTACTTCCTACTAGCATATCCCATTGTGTATCCAAAGATGTACGTGATATCATTTACAAGATGGGAGAGCTTGTGAGGTGTGTATACATTGTATTTTTTCATTATATATTGCATACATCATGTAGTGAACCTCTTTGAATTTCTACACAAAAATAAACAATTGTCAAATACATCCTGACAGATACGTGAGCTCGAAGGAAATTGATCCAAACACATTGCAAGATGCTCAAGTTTTATTTATTGAGGTGGTTTGTTTGGTGGAGGAAATTTTTCCTCGCTCCATTTTGACTACTCAATTACATTTACTCGTACATTTGATTGATGAGATCGCACTTTTTGGGGTAGTTCATGCAAGGTGGATGTTTTTTCTTGAGCACTTTCATGAAAACCTTGAAAGACTTTGTGCGGCAAAAAGCACGGCCTGAGGGAAGCATGGCTGAGGGTTGGTTAGTGCAATCATCCCTTGTTTATAACTCTAAATATATTGCTGAAGTGGACCCCTCTCAACCACGACTATGGAAAGATAATGAAGACTTGAGGATGATCTCTATAATACCTCAAGGAAAAGGAATGAGTAAAGTCCTAACAAAAGAAGAACTTCGTAAGTTAAATAGTTTTTGTGTGCTCAATAGTAATGTAATGAGCAAATGGGTGACACTATATAATGAAACAAGGGCAAGAAAAAAAAGCGAAAGATAAGCATTTCGCACGAGATATGGACATAATGTATCATTTCCAGATCATCTAAATGTGCTCCCACGTCATATTGATATAGATTGGTTACATGAGGAAATGGAGAGAATGGAAAAAGAGGAAGAAATTAATATATCTCAAGAAGAATGGAAATACGTATGAGGTTGTTTATCAAAGGTGAGACATACTATCAATTAATTTGTTTCTAGTTATATTTTATATAATAAATTGACATGCTTGATCTTAATCTTTTACTACTAGTGCACATCATTCAATGCTATTTGGTGTGAGGGTAAACATCTTTGAATTAAACGTATATATGAAAAGAGAAATACCCAAGATTGTGGTGTCCTTGCTCACTTCGAGGATGCCAATGGTACCATGGAAGGTTATTGTGGCTTTATCCAAGATATTCTGAAGCTTGACTTCAGAGATTCTTTATATATGTAATGGATGTAAAGTGGTTTAAAGAAGTGGTAACAAATTGTGAGCATTGCACAATCAGACATCATCCAAGTGGTTTTGTAATCATTGACTCTACATAATAAGTATTTAAGTTTCTTGTTTTTGTTTTTCCAATACAGGTTGTGTATCATCCAATGGTAAACAATAATCGATGGTGGTATGTCATCCCTATATCTAATCGTTCAAAACCAATATATGGTAATATTACCGACATAGAGATAGCAGATGACAACCCAACAATTAATGATGATGTACATGATGACACCATAATGGATGATATGCATGATATAGTACAAGATGAACCTCGCGAGGATGTTTAAGGAAACGCAGAAGAGGACAATAATGTGGTTGATGATGATGAAGTTATTGAGCAATATAGCAACACATTTGATAGTGGGATAGACTTATTTGTTTCATTACCTCTTGGTAACATAGACCTAGAAGTAGATAGTTTAGCAAGGGATGATCTCATTGAAGATGAGATGGATTATTCACTGTAACATACTTACTTTGCTTAATGATTCAATGTGTATTCTTAATTCTATGGAAAAATCATACGTACATATGCATACTCCAGAATCAATAGTCAAGTTTAAAGCTAAATTGAATTTTCCATAATAAAAAAGGAAGTATTTTTTATCATCTTCAAGTAAAGAAATTACGAGATACATGCAATGCTTGCTACTAATTGTATAATAAGGTTTGTGTCGCTTGCCGCTAATTACTTATATAAGGCTTGTCAACTGGAGGAACTGCCATTCATTAGAGAGCAATGCAAAAATAATTATTAACTCTCATTTAATTATATTAAGTTCAATTTCGGGTGGTTAAATAATTACGCGTCTGAAAATGCGTCTATATTTGCGTCTATCTGCGCGGATATATAGACGCAAAATTCGCATCTATTTACACGCTCTTTTTCACACGCATATAGACGCAATGATAGATGCGCCCAACTTTGCGCATCTAACATGCGCGTCTATGACTCATTTCTGTTGTGGTGTTAGCTTGCATTTTGTCTACCTCAAGCTGCATTTTGTGTTTGTTGGCGTAAGAAACTCGTGGTCTTCTCATGATGATTGTTTTATTTCTTGTCTCTATGCCAATGTTTAAAAAAAAAATCATGTCATCATTTTGCTTTTGTATGAGAAAACAATCAACTTTTTCAAATTTGGCTACATTTACTATTTAAACAAATTGCATTCTTTAGATTTGACCCTATGTTTTCCAAACAACCATAGGCATTTTCTATTTGTTGAATTATTTTATTTAGGTGTTGCTACATTTAATTCTCACACTAATTGTGTTTTACTATCCAACATCCACATTATCATATTCTCTCTCTCACATAAGCTAGACAACAGATTTTTCAAACTCTATCAAGTTTTTTTAATCAGATTTTCTTTGTTGTAGTAATCACTTTGTGATCTGCAACCCTTACACTATTAGTTTTTGTTTTTTTTTAATGTACTTTATTTTTAAATCTCTTCTTTACCTGATCTTTTTATCTTATCCTCTCCAAATGGCACCTCCCTATGGCTTCAATCACGATAAACTTTGTGGCTCTAACTATATCACATGGAGTGTTTTCATGAAAGCATGGTTTAAGGTATGTTATTCTAGAGCCATTTTGTCTTCCCATATCCCATATCCTATTCCAAATGATTGGAACTGCAAAAACTACAAGGAAGTGTGCATGGAGGAAGCTATTTAACTACATGAAGATAGCAAGATGCATGCATATATTCTCAAGTCACGGTTTCTTAAACAATACATTCACATAAGCACCACCCTACTTCACACATATGCCAAGTGTGTATATTCATAGAAGTAGAATATGTGTTTGATGAGATTTGAGCAATAAACTTATTTCCTTGGAATGTACTATTCACTAGATATACTGACCATGAATATGGTAATGAAGCTCTTAAATGTAGCGTGCATGCGAGTGCAGGTGTCTTCTCAAATGCAATCACTTTTACTTGCATTCAAAGCTTATAATAGTATAGGAGCAACTTGATAATCATGAAGAGATATATCCTGAGGTCCACAGTATATGATCTATTGAATGAGGAT
Source organism: Lygodium microphyllum (assembly GCF_053477565.2). NCBI lineage: Eukaryota > Viridiplantae > Streptophyta > Polypodiopsida > Schizaeales > Lygodiaceae > Lygodium > Lygodium microphyllum. Next base: position 99,883,485 of record NC_141140.1, on the reverse strand, counting down.
TTATCGAATTATTTAATGAGAAAATAAACTTACAGTAAAGGATTTATAGATTATGGTAAAAGGTGAAATAAGGGTCAAGAAAATATCACAAAAACAGTTACATACAGATATATAAAACATACCATGAATTCATGTGATATATAGGTGTCATACATAGACCCATCGAGCAAAGTATCCAATGTTTAGAAAATACATTTAACAAAATAGGAGTATAAAACATTGGAGTAGATCATGGATGGTAGTCTCTATTGTTATCATTGTTGACTAAAGGTCCAAATAACCTACTCAAAAGTAGACATGAACAAAAGAAAATGACATAAATCTCAATGCATAATGAGCAATTTATGAAATAGTAGAGTAAGATGCATAAGGAATAATATATGACACACTAGAATATGTGATGCATAGTAGTCACCATCATTATAAACCATTGCATTGAGGCACTAAGGGTCATAGGCATCCTTATGGAGGGTTGGCCACCAATATCCTATGAGCAAGGCCTTTCTAATTGTCATCTCTCTTGCAAAGTGTCTTCCATAGGGCTCGTCAAGGCATGCTTTCAAAACAATCCCAATCTCATCTCCTGTAACACATCTTCACTTATTCTCACAATTGGAGATACTAGAGGGATATTGTTGGGTTGCCAAGAGGTTGGTTATGTCTTTGTATTATGGGGTAACATTTTGACTAGAAAAAGAGAAGTATTAGGAATGTCTGGGTCATCGTGCTCTTCTTTATCATTCTGAGGGATTTAGGTTGATCGAACTTTGGGTATCTTTTTTGGCATAGGACCAAGCCTAGACATTCAGCTGATGCATCAGTGTGCATATAGAACTCCTTTATCCAATCAAGAGGTTGCAGGACGGGTGCTTCAAATAGGCATTGTTTTAGAGTGTTTAATGCTTCCTCACACTTAGCAATCCACATAAACTCTGCATCTTTTCTTAGGACCTTATGTAGGAGAGCTACCTTTGTCACAAAGTATGCAATGAATCTTGTGTAATAGCCCACATGGCAAAGGCATCCCCTCAACTGTTTGAAGTTGGTCGGTGCGTTAAAGGCTACAATTTTCTCAACCTTTGCAGGGTCTGTTGCTATCCCTCGTGCACAGAAAATTTATTATCTACCACCACTATTGTAAAAAGAAAAAGATTATGTAAACATAATAATGGTTTATTTGGTCTTCACTACAAGATACATGCCTCATACCAACGTTCAAAGTGATAAAAATATTCATTAGAAAATTTACCCTCGTCATTGCAAAAAAACGTCGGTATTAGCGACGCCATAGAACCATTGTTATAAATGCGACGCTGATAGCAATGCCTATAATGACGATTTGCAATGCTAACTAGGATGCTAATAGTGACACATACAGTAAATTTGTGATGCTAATAGCAATGGTTACATGGAAAAAAAAAGTTGTGGTACAGGAGCAAGCTGCCCTGCCACAAATAGCAATATGTGCTTTATTTGGGCCATACAAAAGAGTTAGAGTAAAGTGTACAATGTTTGTCAAAATGAAGGCAAAGTGTTCTTGAAATCCATAAGACTGATACATAAAATAAATACAAGATCCTGTAATGAAAGGGACGGTAGAATCATGGCAAGATACAAATGATGATGACAATATAGTGCATAGAAAATGTCTACATAAATCACATGACCGAAAAAAAGAGCATGTGTGCTCCACAGATCCAAGGGCGAGCTATAGATCCTTGCCATCTGAAAGCTCATCCCGTCACAAAAGAGGATCAAACCAGCTTTGCAAAAAAAGAAACAACTACACATCAATCCACCATATAATAATATATTTTAATTAAATTTAGTAACTATAGACAAGAAAGATGAGTGACTTACTGGGTCGCCAGGTCCATACAATTGGTCGATCAATGCAGTCAGACCCTGTCTCTCTACAGTCTCTCTACATATCAAGTCTCTAGTTCGATGGGATCATGGTTGTAATGGAGTGCTGCAAATAGAGAAAAATACAACAATTAAAAACACGATTGTCAGTACAAGGGATATTGCAAAAAGAAAAGCAAGCAGAACAAAAAAAAACTTACAAAGTCCTCCAGACAAGTCATGTGGCTGCCACTCCCAAGATGATGGACCACTCCTACCTCCAATCGTACCCTTGCCGCCTCGCATTGCTGTATCTAACATCTTGGAGAATATGTAGCCTCCTTCGTGAGTCGACCAACAATCATTTGTGTCTAGCCACTTGGGCTTGGAGGCTCCACTTTTAAGTTCATTTCATGCATTCAATCGTCTGTGTGACATGTACGCATGTATGCACTCCATCATCGAGCTAGTGGAAAACCTATCAGCTACGGCGGGTACCGAAAACTCTTCATGTAAGGATGCTACTATGTAGTCCTTGCTCCCCTCTTTGGTATGTTATTCCTATGATCCAAGAAGTTGTGCCGAGAAACTTGTTGGCACGACTCTCTCATACAAGCCATCACTCTCCTTCCCTTGTCACTCATGATGGCGCCTCCTGTCCTATCATCTACAAGGTATCCATACCCCTCTCAGGTATGCCTAAGATGTGTCTTCTCCCACCTGTGACGAGGCTCCTAGGCATATCCAAGATACCCATGTACATCTGGTGTATCTACGAGGATAGTATTTCTTAGAGTAGCACCCATAGGGGTGCCACCTTACGGATGACTAAGGAAAAGCTAGAGTGACTAGAGTAGATGTCCCCATAGGTGTGACAAAATCCATAGGTGATGCAACTCCAGTACAAACGACGAGACAGAGTGACTGCGTTGGTACCTCCACAACAACCACCTGAGCCACACTCTCTCAAACTGTAACGTGTCCACTAGTATCATCCAGGACACGTCTTAGCAGTCCATTGGAAAGGATGTCTAGAAAACTCCGCCCGGCACTCCCATGGAATGTTACGGGTTTTGTGATCTAGATCTTCCTGCGTCTGCCACGTAGCGGAAGTATCCTGGCCGTTCCCACTTAGGATCGACCAGAATTAGGGTTTTCTTGATTGGTCATTAGCTAACAACAACTAGCGTCAAACCCGAGCGAACTACTTTACGTAGAAACGCCAGGTCCGAAGCGGATTCACGCTGCACTTCGTTCAAGGAGAATGGGAAACGAGAGGGATGCAAAGCTCAACCTCTCTGCCATAAGGCATAGTCCCATTCCGTTCCCCTAAAACAGCGTAAATCAAGTAAGACGTAACTCTAGGTCATCGTTCTCGTTATTCGTTTTGATGATGATCATCCCACTATTCTTCGAGATTTTTGAGAAAAGTTCCCAACTAACCGAGACCACCCAACCGTAGGATGGACCCATGGTCTATCCTCCGCACTTTCCTCGGTTTGTTTTAGTTATGTAATTTTCTAACACATTAATTTGACATATAACAATTAGCTTTTTTAATTAATCCTATTAAGCACTGATTCCTTCACGTAATCTTATCACGTGACATAGAAAAACAATATCAAGCAAGTTCTTTTTTAACATTTCATCATTTTATCTTTGAAATACAAGGAGTTCCGCCCATAGGCTTGTCCATAATCCGCCCAAAGGCTATCCAGTGATTCCCAGGGATCACTATTCCAAGCTTCTACCCGTAAACTAGTATGCGGGCCTCGAGATCCAATCCCGAGTCACGTTAGCCTCTTGTGCAGGACCCGGAAGGCGAGGGATTTACGGCCAGAGCCCCCCTGGCACCCAAGCGTCCTCCTACTCCAAGTAGAGCTCAACGGAGAGACCTCTCGCGGCGGGTTAGGTCCACGTTCCCAGCGCGGTCAACAACCGCCTTGGTTAGGGTCAGGCAGGCAGTCGGGGGTAACTGAAGCTGCCTCTCCCTTCAGGCCTTTAACCTGAAGTATAGGTACTCATTTAATTTGTAATTCATAATTCAAACAGAGCCCTAAAATCTCTAGTAAGCACAAACATTTCCGTTAATCAACCGAGTTGTTTGGCAAACTGCTAAGGAAGTGTTCTTTCCTTTTGAGCATATCAGCACTCGTTCCCAAGGTGTCTTGTAAATTGGCAAGATCCTTTACATTCCGGCGTAGGGCATACCTTATTAACCCAACTTGGTTAACCTTAAAGTTCCTTAGACATGCTAGTTTCTGGTTTACAACTTTCCTTATTTAGAAGGATATCCAAAAATACGTCCTTTTGCAAGATAACTTGCGTAGGGATCTGCCATCCTTGATGAGGGTTTTTACCCTTCCTTCTTGTGAATCAATCACAAGACTAAATGATTTCGTACTTGCTGCACAAGTCCTGTGATAGAATAATCCGTTTTAGATCCTTTAAGCTGACTTATGTCGGCCTAGGGTTTCTTTTTAAGGATCTCCGGGACAACTCTAGTTCTTTATCTTTATGAATTTGTTTGACCCTACAATAAGGAAAATAGTCAAGTGCTTAGGGTATGAATATTTCTATGTTTAGATTGGTTTGGATAACTTTTGGAAGGTAATATTAATCGTCTTGTCACAGTTTTGCTAACCTTGTGACAATTTACTTTTTAGTAAATACAGTTCAATTTAAACTTCCCTTTTTCCTTGCAGATGAACTCATGCCAATTAACAAACATTTCCCTTGCTACGATGTGCAATTAGCAATGATAAAGATATAATTTCTATACCTTTAGGATTTAACTAAAATATACTACTATAGTAAATGGATAATCTTGCTCGTAATTTATAATGCTTGATGCAATTCGAAGGAAACTAAGTTCTATACATTATCATTCATTCAAATAAGCTAAACTCCTTCATTACAAATAACTCGGACAAATATATCCTATCCCTAACAATTTCTCTTTGCAAGATCGACTTAAAAACGGAATTAAAGACAAGAAGAAAAACCTGGTTTTGGGGTGAGATATCCACATGGATACCGGGAGATGACCCTCCCGCGGCTACGCCTTGGACTTTCTTAGGAGGCATCGCAATTGTAGTTTTTCGAATGTGGAAGTAGCTTTACAACTCCTCCTTAGAATTCCACCGTCGCTCCCTTGCACCGTTCGTCAAAAGTAGTTTTTTGAAAGGTTCCCTCCTTTACGCGATCGGTGAAACTCCTCAGCCTTTGTAAGTAGCCTCAAGATCTTGCCCTTCTTGCTCGTACGCCAGAGATCCCTTCCCAAGTGCGGATCCTTGAGAATACCGGTCTTGCGGGATTTGGGCTTATGGGAGGCCTCGTGGGGTTGGAGCTTGGTTTGTGGAATGGGGCTCCTACAAAAGCTCTTGGGAATGGGGGCTTTTACGAATGGAGTTTCCGAAATTGAGGCCTTACGAGGGGTTTTGCGGAAAGGGATCTTACGAATGGAACTTGCGAGAATGGAGGCTTTATGAGCTTCTTTTAAGACCCCGGGGTGGCCACAAGGAAACAAGGCTTAAGGAAGATGGGAGTTTTCCCTCCCCCATGCGCAGGAAATCTTCCACCAAAATGGGTTCCCTTAAGAACTTGGGGTGGCTAGTGGGAAAGGACTTATAGATGGTTTGTGTGAATGGGGCTTATACAAGCCCCCTTAGAAGCTTCTTAAAAGAAGATTCTAAGAAGCTTCGTAAGGTAAATGATTGGGGAGGAGCTTAAAAGGATGGCTGATGACATGGCAGGGAGAAATGGCCATGGTGCAGGTGCATCGGCAGCTAGCGGAGAATTTGGCACCCTCCTCGACAGGCGGCGGCCCTTCACGCAACGCGGATGCAGTTACTCGCTGGGCGGCAGCCTCTTAGATCCTTCTACTCCCACACAGCCTCTTCGTCCTCAGCTTTTTCTTCCCTCTCACACAGTCTTTCCTCTCCCCTCGCTCAGCGATGTCGCCCCCCCTTCACGGCAGCTTCGTCCTCTTGATCTTCCGGCGGCCCCCCCTTCAGCCTGCGGCCCCTGATTTAAATAGAGAAGGGGAGGGGGATCCTCCCTCCCTACCTATCGACTCCATGGCGATCCGCGATGAGGAAGCTCCAACAAGGAGCTTTGCTGGCAATTCTATTTCCCTCCCCCTCCAGCTCGTCAATCGGCTGGGGGGATAAGGGGGAAATTTTTTTTTCATTAATCCAATTTTTTTTTAAATTTGAGACAGTTCACGCGGAATATTACATTCTCTCCCCCTTGGAGGAATCGAGATGTCCTCATCTCGAGTTAAACTGGGGATATTGATGGTGGTTGAGAGAGCTTTCATCTATCCAAGTGGCATCCTCTTCAGGATAATCTTTCCACTAGACGAGGCATTCTCTCAGGGTTCTAGATCTTAACAGTCTCTCCCTAACGTCTAAGATTCTATCCGGCCTTAGTTCAAGGACTCCTTGACTAGGCATTACAATTTGTTGGTCATCAAGTACATGATTAGGGTTGGGTACATATTTTTTCAATAGGCTGATATGGAATACATTGTGAACTTTTAAGTTCTCTGGGAGTTGAAATCTATAAGCATTGGGTCCTAGGCATTTGAGGATTTTGTACGGCCCACAATATCTTGGACTTAGCTTCTTGCATTCTCCTAGGGATAGAGAACTCTTTTTAGGGCGTACACGAATGAAGACCATGTCTCCTTCTTCGAAGACCCTTTCTTGACGTTTCAAATCTGCGTATGCCTTTTGTCTATCCTTGGCCACTTGTATGTCTTGTCTTATTGACTTTATTTGATCATCCATGTCTTCCAACATCTGTCTTGACGCTTCAACTCTTAGAGTTGGATCAGAAAAATTTAGGGGACTTCTGCAATCATGACCATATAATGCTTGAAAAGGGGTCATTTGAATGCTCTGCTGGTAAGAAGCATTGTAGGCAAATTCAACCAAAGGCAAGTATTGAATCCACCTCTTCGGCTCTCGACAGCAGTATGCCCTAAGCATATCCTCGATGACTTGATTTACTCGCTCTGTTTGGCCATCCGTTTGGGGATGGTAGACGGTGCTAAAACAGAGTTGAGTCCCAATAGCTTCAAAGATAGCTCTCTAGAAGTGTGATGTGAAGAGAGAATCTCGATCACTAATGATTCTTCTAGGTAACCCATGTAGCTTGAATATCTCCTTGATAAACAATCTTGCAATATCGGAGGCTTTATAGTTTGTCTTTACTGGAATCAGGTGTGCAACCTTGGTAAGCATGTCAACCACAACCATAATGGAATTGTATCCTCCTTGGACTTGGGGTAAGCCCACAACAAAATCCATACTGATGATTTCCCATTTCATTTGGGGAATGTCAAGCGGTTGCAGTTTCCCTGGCATCATGACATGTTCGGCCTTGATACGTTGGCAAGACAAACACTCAGTGACATATTTGAGAACGTCACCTTTAAGCCTCTCCCAATGGTAGCTCTTTCTAACTGCATTAAGAGTCTTAGCATAGCCAGGATGTCCTACAAAAGGAGAATCATGAGCTTCCCATAATATCTTCTGCTTAAGTGACTAGCTTGCTGGTATACACAACCTTGTTCTGTAGTAGACAAGTCCATTATCAATGGAAAATTCCTGATACTTAGCTTGCCACTTCTGATTCTGCTCCTTGGTAGATATTTCCTTTATCATTGTTTGGTAGGCCAAATCATGGCATGCTTCCTCTCTAGCTAGTTCAAGTATAGGGTTGTTTGGCATAGATACTTTTGTAGCCACAGATCTGGCCGTTGATGGATTCTGCAAGATTAGGGAATTTAGGAATGCTTTGCGACTGAGTGCATCAGCAACTACATTCTCCTTCTCTGGTCGGTACTTGATTTCAAAATCATATTCCTCCAATACTTCAATCCACCAACGTTGCCTCATGTTGAGCTCATTCTGGGTAAAAATCCATTTGAGACTCTTATGATCGGTTACTAGAGTAAACTTGTTACCCAACAGGTAGTGTCTCCAAAGCTTTAGAGCATGGATGACAGCTAGTAATTCCAGATCATGCGTGGCATAATTCTTTTCATGACTCTTCAATTTCCTTGAAGAGTATGCTACCGGATGACCTTCCTGCATAAGTACACACCCCAAGGCCAGAATGCTAGCATCAGTTACTACCTCGAACTCCTTATTGAGGTCAGGAAGTTTTAGAATAGGTGCTGATACCAAACTTTGCTTCAATTTGTCGAAGCTATTTTGTTCGGAAGTTGACCATGTAATGGAAGTCTGCTTCTTTAGTAAGTCTGTAAGAGGTGCTGCAATCAAAGCATAGTTTTTGATGAAGACCCTATACCATCCTGTCAATCCAAGAAAGCTACGTATCTCTTTGACGGATACTGGTATTGGCCATTCAAGCACATCTCTGACCTTGGCTGGGTCTACTGATATTCCTTCTTATGATACTATGAATCCCATATATTTAATCTGACGCTTGAAGAATGCACACTTCTTCATTTTTGCATACAGCTTATGAGACCTCATTGTCTCAAGGACAATCCGAAGTTGAGGTTCATGATCTTCTTCCTGTTTAGAATAGACTAAAGTGTCATCGAAGAAGACAAGTACGAAATCATCAAGATATGGTCTAAAGATATCTTGCATTAATCTATTGAAGGTGGTAGGTGCATTTGTAAGCCCGAATGACATAACCAGGAACTCAAAGTGCCCATATCTTGTATTGAAGGCTGTCTTTGGAATATCTTCTTCCTTGATCCTTATCTGATAGTAACCTGACCTGAGATCAATCTTGGAGAAGATCTTTGCACCTTGAAGACGATCAAGAAGCTCATCTATTCTAGGAATAGGATACTTGTTCTTGACTGTTGATTGATTCAGCCCTCGGTAATCAATACATAGTCGAAGTGTCCCATCTTTCTTTTTCTGGAATAGTACTGGAGCTCCCCACGGTGAGTTGCTAGGCCGGATGTAACCCTGATCTAACAGTTGCTTGAGTTGTTCCTTCAACTCAATTGCTTCTGGTATGGACATTCTATAAGGTCTCTTTGCAATTGGTGCAGCTCCAGGCACTAGCCTAATCTCATGATCTACTTCTCTTTGAGGCGGAAGTTCAATCAATTCCTCAGGGAATACGTCATCGTATTCCTTTAGCCAAGAAGGTCCTTCATGAGATTCTTGCTTTTGATCTAACTTGTTGAGTTTGATCAGGTAAACGGGTAATCCTTTTCTGACTCCTTTTATGATCCGAGATACTTTGGCTAATTGGATTCTTGGCACTCCTACCTCACCTTGATTTGTGACAAATTCCCTTTCAGAGTTTCGAAAGGAAACTTGACCCTTTCCACAATGGATGTGGGCGTCGTTGGGCTTAAGCCAATCCATCCCGAGTAGATACTCATGGATACCTAAATTCATGACTTTGAATTTGACTGAAGTCTTCTTTCCTCCCAGAAAGAATTCCACCTTAGCAGTTTACCTGGTACAAGTTACCTCACGACCGTTTGCCAACTCCACAAGCAGGGTAGGTGCTTCTACTGTGGTTATTCCTAAACTTTTTGCACATGCTGGTGAGATAAAGGAATGTGTACTGCCACAATCAATCAAGGTTTTGAAACCTTTACCTTGATAGTCCGACGGTGTCTGAATCACCGAGAACTGGCGATTCGGCCCTTTCTTGTGTAAAGCGGCAGGGACTGTCGCTTTTTCGAATCCAGCTTCCATAGTCGGATCTTCCTCTTCTTCTTCTTCGCATCTTTGCCTATTGGCAATGCAAGCGATTCTTCCTCTTCCACGGATAATGGCTCCTTGACCGCGGCCTGCACCTTGGAAAGGCGTTTGATGATGTCCTCCGCTGAGCTTGGGACATTGCCTCTTGAAGTGACCGGGTTCGTTGCAGTGGAAACAACGGAGGTTTCGGCCATTACTTTGGGTAGGAACAAAGTTGTTGATGTTATTTGTCCTTGCTTTCTTCCTTTGTCCCTGATTGAGACCTTGAACTCTCTTCATTTGAGGTCTGAATGCTCCTCTGTTCGGGTCACTATAGGACCAAGTTTTGTTACCCCTTGGTCTAGCTTGCACCTCCTGAATTATAGGCGCCGCTCGGATGAGTGCATCCTGAAGATTTGATGGACGCATAGATTCAAGACGGGTATTTACGGGTGGATTTAAGCCCGCACAAAATTTGGACACCTGCTGCGTCATGTCCATCTGTGGTGCATATTTTAAAAGTGAGACAAATTTAGAGTAGTATGCGTCAAGAGTGAGTCCTAGCTGTTTTAGCTCGTAGAACTCATTCATTTTCTGCGTACGATATGCAGGTAGTAAATATCTTCCCTGCACGGATTTCTTCAACTTCTCCCAGGTAACGGATCCCTCTGAAATCCCTTGATCCCTGCACCATTGCTTCCACCAAAGTCTGGCTTCGCCGGTGAGCTTTAACTTGGCGAGCATGGCCTGATTGGTAGGTGCAGTACCAGCTACTTCAAAGTAATCCTCCATGGATTCAATCCAAATTTCAGCATCAGCCTGGATGAATCTGCCTCTCCCATCAAACTCAGGTGGCTTTATTTGCTTGAGGAGGAACTTCTTCTCCTGGGTCACAGCAGTACTTGATGTAGGAGGCGAATTTGGAACCTGTACCTGGGGTTGTGCCTGGTTTTGAAAGTTTTCTTATCGTTATTATATGATAATCGACGTTAGCTTATCTTTCATTTTTAGTTCAGCTATCTCGTAAACAATATAGCTACTTAACTTTTTAACAACTCTTATGCACAGCCAGATATTGATAAAAAGAAGTCTTTATTTGTATTTACATGGGCATAGCCTTTTTTAATACAACGTTTCATGTGATGATAAGCCAATCATTACATTCAGTTTGGGGAGAACAACGTTGTATTGCATTTGCTATAGGAACTGTGTAATAGTAGGGTTTTGGGTCATGGATCTTTAGGAATCGATAGTTCATTGGAAGTTCAAGATACCCTTTCCGTTGGAATCCATACTTCTCATGGCGGCCCAACACTTTAATCCTGTCGGCTAGGATTACACGGGTTACTTCCTCATATACATATGAGTTTATTTCAACCCTCCAACCTTGAATATGTAAAGTCGAATTTACGTGAGCTTCCACAAAAATGAACAGCTTCACGACTTTCAAGTCATCCAACCACTTGATTCTTTTTAGGTTGGTCTGTAGATAAGCAAACCGGTGGGCGGCTATATAGTAGATTCCTGAAGACCCCGTCCATCTTCGTTCTATGTATAAAGGTGATGGATTATAAATCTGGTTCATCATCCCAATTCTTTGTCTATAAAGGGGAGAATGCATTGTAGTCATAAACATGACCCGAAATACCAGAAACTTGTTCCACGCTTCATAATTCTCCAAGACAGCATTGAAGATGAGAAAATGTTTGGACAGTAACAATTTCTTTACTTCATTTTATTGAGATCTCATAAAAACAATTCCGTTGTTGGTCGGCTCTGATACCAACTGTAAGGTGTCCACTAGTATCATCCAGGACACGTCTTAGCAGTCCATCGGAAAGGATGTCTAGAAAACTCCGCCCGGCACTTCCATGGAATGTTACGGGTTTTGTGATCTAGGTCTTCCCGCGTCTGCCACGTAGCGGAAGTATCCTGGCCGTTTCCACTTAGGATCGATCGGAATTAGGGTTTTCCTGATTGGTCATTAGCTAACAGCAACTAGCGTCAGACCCGAGTGAACTACTTTACGCAGAAACGCCAGGTCCGAAGCGGATTCACGCTGCACTTGGTTCAAGGAGAATGGAAAACGAGAGGGATGCAAAGCTCAACCTCTCTACCATAAGGCATAGTCCCATTCCGTTCCCCTAAAATAGCATAAATCGAGTAAGATGTAACTCTAGGTCATCGTTCTCGTTATTCGTTTTGATGATGATCATCCTGCTGTTCTTCGAGATTTTTGAGAAAAGTTCCCGGCTAACCGGGACCACCCAACCGTAGGACGGACCCATGGTCTATCCTCCACACTTTCCTCGGTTTGTTTTAGTTATGTAATTATCTAACACATTAATTTGACATATAACAATCAGCTTCTTTAATTAATCCTATTAAGCACTGATTCCTTCACGTAATCTTATCACGTGACATAGAAAAACAATATCAAGCAAGTTCTTTTTTAACATTTCATCATTTTATCTTTGAAATACAAGGAGTTCCGCCCATAGGCTTGTCCATAATCCGCCCGAAGGCTATCCAGTGATTCCCAGGGATCACTATTCCAAGCTTCTGCCCCTAAACTAGTATGCGGGCCTCGAGATCCAATCCCGAGTCACGTTAGCCTCTTGTGCAGGACCCGGAAGGCGAGGGATTTACGGCCAGAGCCCCCCTGGCACCCAAGCATCCTCCTACTCTAAGTAGAGCTCAACGGAGATACCTCTCGCGGCGGGTTCGGTCCACGTTCCCGGCGCGGTCAACAACCCCCTTGGTTAGGGTCAGGCAGGCAGTCGGGGGTAACTAAAGCTGCCTCTCCCTTCAGGCCTTTAACCTGAAGTATAGGTACTCATTTAATTTGTAATTCATAATTCAAACAGAGCCCTAACATCTCTAGCAAGCACAAACATTTCCGTTAATCAACCGAGTTGTTTGGCAAACTGCTAAGGAAGTGTTCTTTCCTTTTGAGCGTATCAGCACTCGTTCCCAAGGTGTCTTGTAAATTGGCAAGATTCTTTACATTCCGGCGTAGGGCATACCTTATTAACCCAACTTGGTTAACCTTAAAGTTCCTTAGATATGCTAGTTTCTGGTTTACAACTTTCCTTATTTAGAAGTATATCCAAAAATACGTCCTTTTGCAAGATAACTTGCGTAGGGATCTGCCATCCTTGATGAGGGTTTTTACCCTTCCTCCTTGTGAATCAATCACAAGACTAAATGATTTCGTACTTGCTGCACAAGTCCTGTGATAGAATAATCCGTTTTAGATCCTTTAAGATGACTTATGTCGGCCTAGGGTTTCTTTTTAAGGATCTCGGGGACAGCTCTAGTTCTTTATCTTTACGAATTTGTTTGACCCTACAATAAGGAAAATAGTCAAGTGCTTAGGGTATGAATATTTCTATGTTTAGATTGGTTTGGATACCTTTTGGAAGGTAATATTAATCGTCTTGTCATAGTTTTGCTAACCTTGTGACAATTTACTTTTTAGTCAATACAGTTCAATTTAAACTTCCCTTTTTCCTTGCAGATGAACTCATGCCAATTAACAAACATTTCCCTTGCTACGATGTGCAATTAGCAATGATAACTTCCTACTAATTTGGGCAACGAAAGAACCCTTTCATGAATTTAATCATTTAAAATGATTCGTTGCGAAAGGAATAAGATAATGGTGCAAGATATAATTTCTATACCTTTAGGATTTAACTAAAATATACTACTATAGTAAATGGATAATCTTGCTCGTAATTTATAATGCTTGATGCAATTCGAAGGAAACTAAGTTCTATACATTATCATTCATTCAAATAAGCTAAACTCCTTCATTACAAATAACTCGGACAAATATATCCTATCCCTAACAATTTCTCTTTGCAAGATCGACTTAAAAACCGAATTAAAGACAAGAAGAAAAACCTAGTTTTGTGGTGAGATATCCACATGGATATTGGGAGATGACCCTCCTGCGGCTACGCCTTGGACTTTCTTAGGAGGCATCGCAATTGTAGTTTTTCGAACGTGGAAGCAGCTTTACAACTCCTCCTTAGAATTCCACCGTCGCTCCCTTGCACCGTTCGTCAAAAGTAGTTTTTTGAAAGGCTCCCTCCTTTACGCGATCGGTGAAACTCCTCAGTCTTTGTATGTAGCCTCAAGATCTTGTCCTTCTTGCTCGTACGCCAGAGATCCCTTCCCAAGTGCCGATCCTTGAGAATACCGGTCTTGCGGGATTTGGGCTTATGGGAGGCCTCATGGGGTTGGAGCTTGGTTTGTGGAAATGGGGCTCCTACAAAAGCTCTTGGGAATGGGGGCTTTTACGAATGGAGTTTTCGAAATTGAGGCCTTACGAGGGGTTTTGCGGAAAGGGATCTTACGAATGGAGCTTGCGAGAATGGAGGCTTTATGAGCTTCTTTTAAGACCCCGGGGTGGCCACAAGGAAACAGGGCTTAAGGAAGATGGGAGTTTTCCCTCCCCCATGCGCAGGAAATCTTCCACCAAAATGGGTTCCCTTAAGAACTTGGGGTGGCTAGTGGGAGAGGACTTATAGATGGTTTGTGTGAATGGGGCTTACAGAAGCCCCCTTAGAAGCTTCTTAAAAGAAGATTCTAAGAAGCTTCGTAAGGTAAATGATTGGGGAGGAGCTTAAAAGGATGGCTGATGACATGGCAGGGAGAAATGGCTATGGTGCAGGTGCATCGACAGCTGGTGGAGAATTTGGCACCCTCCTCGACAGGCGGCGGCCCTTCACGCAATGCGGATGCAGTTACTCGCTGGGCGGCAGCCTCTTAGATCCTTCTACTCCCACACAGCCTCTTCGTCCTCAGCTTTTTCTTCCCTCTCACACAGCCTTTCCTCTCCCCTCGCTCAGCAATGTCGCCCCCCCTTCACGGCAGTTTCGTCCTCTTGATCTTCCGGCGGCCCCCCCTTCAGCCTGTGGCCCCTGATTTAAATAGGGGAGGGGAGGGGGATCCTCCCTCCCTACCTGTCGACTCCATGGTGATCCGCGATGAGGAAGCTCCAGCAAGGAGCTTTGCTGGCTATTCTATTTCCCTCCCCCTCCAGCTCGTCAGTCGGCTGGGGGGATAAGGGGGATTTTTTTTTTTCATTAATCCAATTTCTTTTTTTATTTGAGACAGTTCACGCGGAATATTATACAAATCTACACAAGAGTGAGGAGTAGCACTTGTATCCCGAGTCGACCACAAGCTCATTGCATCCGTGTCTCTGCAGCATTCCCCATAACCACTCTCTTCATCCGGCCCAAGTCTGGAGCATCGACCTCATCTACTAGAAACTGAAGCATCAGAGCACACCAAAGTAGATCTAAGAGAATGACCTGATGGTGTCCGAGACATCTCCTGGTCCTCCATATCTCTGAATCAAGCAATCTAGTCTAGAGACATATGTGTGAAGATCTCCTGCAGCTCCTCCTTGATCATCCCTTGACTCATCGTGCGGATCCAAATATCCACAAAGGTCACGTGCACAGATAAAAATTGATGTTAGCATAATCAATATAAATTAGGCAAAGGACGATAATATAAATCTTTTTAAAATGATCTTATTTAAAACACATATCTTATGTACCTTTATAAGCGATTCATCAACAAATTGAGTAGGTGGATGCTCCAAGTATGAAGTACTCTATGGTCCCATGTCAATCTCCTAACACAACTCCGCATACACTAGAAGGTCGATAGACATGTCACCACAAAAGGATGAGTCCACCTCGCTCTCAACTCTTCTATTTCCATCATTGTTACTCAATTCTGGCTTCTCTACATGCTCCACGGCCTCGATCCCTTGCAATATCAACCCCTCTATTTGCATATTGTCCTTGTCTATGCTAGGAACATTGCTTTCATCATATACTCTCGCACTTCGGGGAGCTAAAGGTACAACATACCACTATCGAGGTTGTCGAGGGTTTGGATAGAAAATTACATATTCAAAATCATGTACAAGAGAGATTTAACTTTTGTGACATGTACTATGTCGTAATAAAATTTAAAAAAAATGAGTTCATGCACATGTTCACAATGGGCCAGCAATACAAACGTGTCGCACAAATCTGTCCATATTTTTCTGGAATCTATTTTAAAAAATCCAGATGGACCTCATCACATTGTTGTCCCATCTCCTTCAAGTATCACTTTAAACCACTGCACATCCAATAGGATCATGGAGAAGCTACGGTAATCCACCCTGATAATACTTTGTAAGTTTCCAAAATACTCCATTTCATCTATAACGGTATACAATATTCAATTAGTTTGTGAATACAATGCATGATTGATATACACTTTTCTTACCATTTGCTTAAAATCTGAGATACCAGCTTATATTGAGAGCAAGGACATGGGACATGTTGATTAAGATACGCCTCATGATCTTGAATATCACAAGCTTCATCGTTTTCCATTTGGTCTACGTTACGACAAACAATTTATTTTTGTTATCATTCTTTTTTTCTTTCTTAAATTGTTTGAGAAGGGATTCGTTCTCTTATAACTCAACAAAATTAACGTATGTAAATTCTTCACCCACCGTGCATACAGTATGTAAAGTCTAATATGCTATGCATGGGAGCAAGGGACTAGCTACCCTATGTCGGAGTGTTCCCCGTCCTATGGTATTGCACCAGATCTTGCCACCTTTTTTCCTTTATGTGCAACTCGATATGTAGAGCGTAGAAGGAGGTAGCGCAAAGTATGTCAATCAAACCATTTGTTCACCTCCAAGTCCAATCTCTCTTTCACTTTACTGGGCCTATAAATAGGACTTTTGTGCCTTCCTGAAGCATCGACTAAGGTACACCCTTAACTATATATATATATATATATCTACTACTGCTACTACTACTACTGGCCTTCCCGAAGTGTCAAACACACCCAAGGTGCACCGTTAACAAAACCTCTCTTTCTCTCACTACCACTACCATTGCCACTACCGCTACCACTATCACTACGACTACCATTGCCACTACCGCTACCACTATCACTACCACTACTACTACTACTACTAGTACTCACCTTTCAAAAGCATCGAACACATACTAGTACTATTAGTACTTGCCTTCCCGAAGCATCGAACAGACCAAAGGTGCACCTTTAACAAAACCTCTCTCTCTTTCTCTACCTGATCTCTCTCTCTACTACCACCACCACCACCACTACTAATACTACTACTCGCCTTCCCAAAGCGTCAAACACACCCAAGTTGCACCTTTAACAAACATCTCATTCTCTACTACTACTACTACTAGAAACAAGAAAAAAATAAATTAAATAACAAAATCTTACCCTCTCTTTTTTTTAAATCAATTTCTTAGCCTCTTTCCCTCCCTCTCTCTCTCTTTCTCTCTTCCTTTATTATGTTTCATGTTTATTCCCTCCCTCTCTCTCTCTCTTATTCTTTCTTTCTTTTTCTCTCTTCCTCTCCCTCTCTCATTTTCTATCTTTCTCCCTCACTACACATCATTTTTAACAAAAACAAACAAGAGAAAAGGAGATGAGCAAGTACTTTAGATTTAATGTTTTTTTATTAGGTTATTGAGAGTGTTGATTTGTGATAAGAATGGAAAATAACATTCTACATATTCTAGTTGGGATATGATGATTCGCTTTATTCTATTCTTTTATTTTCTTAAAATCTTTGCATTTTGATGATATCCACTAGTATGGTCTTGCTTTGGAAATCGTAGTTGTACAGTTCTATTTATTAATTTTTTTATCATGACACTTTGGTTGATACACATGGTTTAGGTTAGTAAAAAAAAGAAGAACAAAAAGAAGAAGGGGAAAAAGAGCTAGAGGTATGTTATCATTTTTTCATGTTGTTCAATGGTTAAATTTCAACTCATTTGGAGAAATCCTATGTAAGTTATATAGATGCTTTAACGTGAGATTTCTTTTGTTTTTGTACTCTAGGAATCTCTTAGTGAAGAAACAATGATTTTGTAATTAGGTAGCTTTTTGTTCAAGATCTCAAGGCTTCTTTGTGAAAAGATTTACAAATTATCTTTTTTAAAAAAATTATCCATGGTTAAATTTCATTTCATTTGGAGAAAACATTTGTAAATTTTGCATATTCTGAGTTAAATGACCTTTTGCTATTGTACCCTAAGCCTCCATCTCAACAATAAACACCCATTGTTTAGAAATTGACTTGTTTTCTAATAGCCTTAGGGTTGAGAGCTACAAAGTTTCTCAGGTAGGTTGCTCTCTAATTATTATTGTTGACATCTAGTTAAAATTCATTATCTAGTATAGATTTGGATATTAAGTTTGCCATATTAATACATTCTTGTACTTAAAAATCCATAATTAAAATACTATGAATAAGTAAAGTTTTTGTTGGTTTTTTATCTCGTTAGGATAATTTTATTTAGACTCTAAAACCATGGAATAGCATGAGATAGCATAAGTACTATAGTCCCATAGCATTGCATAATATTAGAATTTTTATATGTGACATGAAAAAGGGATGCTTGTGCATGAAAATATTGTTATATGTGAAATGACAAATTCACTTACATGTAACAATACAAGCACATAAGAACTTGTTGATAGGTAACTTTTATATTTGGTTAATATAGATGTCTTCAATGAGGAAAAACACTAGTAACATACTAGCAATGGAGGCCTTCAACAAGAAAGATGGTAGTGATAATTAGATTTGTGATAAATACTATAAGTTGCATTGGATTTTGATGCACCCAAGTACTCAAGGTGAGTTTTAAGGTTAAGTGTAAGGATGTTGCAGACCCCAATAAACATTGAAAAGGAAGAATTTTATAGTTCAAAAAAGTGTTTCACGGAACAAGTACAATAATATAAGTGTTAATCCAACATTTTTATATGCATAAACAACTCTGTGTACATTGTGAGTACTACATTTCAAAATATAAATAAAACAATAAGTTTCTAAGATTTATCATTGCCTAGAAACTCTCATCCTCTATCCTTTTCATCAATGTATCTCCAACAGCTTTTATGGGCTCCAATATGGTGTACAAATGGTTTACACCCTTCTTATTGTCTACCACCACTATTGAAAAAAAAAAGAGTATGTGAGCATAATAATGGTTTATTTGGTCTTCTAGACACAAGCAAGTACTTCATATTTGATATTTTTTAATTGGGTTATTGAGAGTGTTGATTTGTGATAACATTGGAAAAAAACGCTCTACATATTCTAGTTAGGATAGTATGGTTTTTTTTATTCTTATTCTTTTATTTTTTAAAAATCCTTGAATTTTGATTATATCCATTGGTGTGCTCTTGCTTTCAAAATCGTTAGTGAAAAAAGAGGAAAAAGAAAAAGAAGTACCAAAAGAAGAAGGAGAAGAAAAAGAGTTCAAAATAAAGCAATAGAAGAAAAGAATTAAGGAAAAAATAAAAGGAAGAAGAAAGAGAAAAAGAAAAAGAAAGAATAAAGGAATGAAGAAGAAGAAGGAGAGAAGAGAAAGAAAAATAAAGAAAAAGAAGGAGAAGGAGAATAGAATAGAAGAATGGAGAAGAAGAAGAAGAGGAGGTAGGAAAAAAAGGGGGGCTGCTAATTTCCATCCCCTTTAAAAAAAAGTGGATTTTCTTCCCTCGCATTGCACATGGAAAGGGCTACTATTGCGTGCTGTAGATCCACCTATTTCCCCGATACCTCCCTTCACTTCCATCACCTCCAAGGCCAACATGCCCACCTATGGGCGCCAATCCTGGTATACGACTCCACCCATCATCCTGTTCTGTAGCCTGCCATCGTTGTGCCGCCTAATCCTCTGCACTAACATCGCCTCTTGGCCTTCACGCCTTCCCCAACCTCCACTCGACCTCGCTACCTCATTACTTGCCACCTCTCAAAGGCTACACCCATCGCACTCTCACCATCGCTACTGGCTATGGCTGATGATGAGCAACGGATCCAAACATGGTTATAGATGAGATGGAGTATTTTGGGAACTTGCAAAGTATTGTTAGGGTGGACTACCGTAGCTTCTCCATGATATTATTCGATGTGCAGTGTTTCAAAGTGGTACTTGAAGGAGCTGGAGCAACAGTTCGACGAGGTTCATCTGGATTCCTCGAAATAGATTCCGAAAAAAAATGGACGGATTTGCACGGCACCTTTGTGTTGCTGGCCCATTATGAACAGGTACATGAACTCATTTGTTTGTTAATTGTATTACGACATGGTACATGTCACAATAGTTTAATCTCTCTTGTACGTGTTTATGAACAGGTAATCTTCTATCCAAACCCCCGACAACCTCAATAGTGATATGTTATACCTTCAGCTCCCCGAAGTGCAAGAGTGTTTGATCAAAGCGATGTTCTGAGGAAAGATAAGGACAATATGCAAATAGAGGGGTCGATATTACAAGGGGTGGAGGCCACCGAAAGCTTAGAGCATGTAGAGGAGCCAGCATCGGCTAACAATGATGGAAATACATGAGTCCAAGAATTCTTTGAGAACGAGGTGGTCTCATCGTTTTGTGGTGACATGTCTATCGACCTTCTAGTGTATGTGGAGTTGTGTCAGGAGATTGATATGGGACCATAGGATACTTCATACTTGAAGCATCCACTTACTAAATTTGTTGACTAATCGCTTAAAAGAGTACATAACATATGCATTTTAAGTGAGATAATTTTTTTAGGATTTATATTATCGTGATTTGTATGATTTTAATTGATTATGCTAACATCATTTTTTATCTATGCAGGTGACCCTTTCAAGATGAGTCGGATGAGGAGTTGCAGAATATCTTCACGCGCATATCTCTAGATCAAATGGCGAGATTCAGAGACATGAGAGACCAAGAGCTGTCTCGCACATCGTCAAGCCGCTCTACTAGATCTACTTCGACGCGATCAGATGCTTCGGCTTCGAGTAGAGGAGGTCGACGCTCCAGACTTGGACCAAACGGAGGGAGTGCTTCAGGGTCAAGGGGATGCTGTAGAGATACGGAGACAGTGAGCCCGCGGTCGGCACGGGATACAGGTGTGACTCCTCACTCTCGTGGAAATTCCAAGGAGCGTAGCTCAAGTGGATGCTATGGAGGCACAGACGCGGTGTCTCCATCTCGTCATTTTGCTGGAGTTGCATCACCTCTAGGATTTGTCACACCTGTGGGGACGTCTACTCTAGTTACTCAGGCTTTTGCTCACCCGTTTGTAGGTGGCACCCCTATGGGTGCTACTCCAATAGATACTACCCCGGTCGCTACACCGGATGTACAAGGGTCTCCTGGATATGTCCAAGAGCGTGGACGTAGGTGGGAGAGGATCCATCTTAGGCATACCCCAGAGGGATATGCCTATCTTGTCGATGATAGGTCAGGAGCCATCATCATGAATAATGAGGGGAGGAGGGTGATGGCTCGCATGAGAGAGTTGTGCCAACAAGTTTTTCGGCACAATGTCTTAGATCATTGGAAAAACATACCGAAGGGGAGTAAGGACTACATAGTAGCATCCTTGCATGAGGAGTTTTCAGTTCTAGCCCCAGTCGCTACACCAGATGTACAGGGGTCTCCTGGATATGCCCAAAAGCGTGGACACAGGTGGGAGAGGACCCATCTTGGGCATACCCCAGAGGGATATGCCTATCTTGTCGATGATAGGTCAGGAGCCATCATCATGAATGATGAGGGTGATGGCTCGCATGAGAGAGTTGTGCCAACAAGTTTTTCGGCACAACGTCTTAGATCATTTGAAAAACATACCGAAGGGGAGCAAGGACTACATAGTAGCATCCTTGCATGAGGAGTTTCTGGCTCTAGCCATAGCAGATAGATTTTCTATGGGCTGGATGATGCATTGCATGCGTGCATATTGCTAAGAAAAGAGCATATGACTTTAATTCCATATATACACACGTATTGCTCCCACAATGTGCACACGAAACTATGTTCTCTAACAAAATTCAAAACTTAAAAACAAAAAGTAAGTGAATTTACATATCAAAATAAAAGGTTGACTCTACTTTTACATCATCTAATGACCTTTCATATTCGTATCCAATTTGTGTTTTATTTTTTTTAAGTATCTCCAAAGCAAAACCGTGAAACCGTCCCATGACTAGTAGAGGCAAATCTAATTCTCTCTTAAAGGCTAAATAATCAACATCAACAAAATTTTGTTGAGCCAAAGATGTAGACTATTATAGAGATATAGTCTATATTACAAATATATTTTTGAGATAACAATTAGGATTATTTTTAAGAGCCCTTGTCTATACTAATATAACAACAACGAGTAATTGGGGTATTTGTTGAGATTTTAATGTGCCAATGCCAACAAGATATGCAAATTGATTTGAAGCATTGGGTAGATAGGAATACTAAAGGATATATAAGATCCAATTAGACACTAGATGTGTAAATAATTCCACGAGTCTTGGTAGCTAATATTATCATTGATGAGACAAAATATTTTTAATTTAAAGAATCTTGAGTGTTACCAAGATCCCTTTAAGTCTTCCAATTTTGATGAGACATCGAAAATCTCTACAAAACTTGTGTTTGGAATGATGATGATCGACAAAGTCTACTCATTGTACTCACAAAGATAATTGATGCGGTGCACGCACCAAAAATCACCAAGAGTTGAGTCATCGAAGCCCGGGGGGGTAAGATTTTATAACAAATTGGTGATGCTATCAATATGATCATGTGACTTATCTTTTTCTAGAATTCTTCAAAAACAACTCAAAAAGTTCTCATCCTACCATTGAAACACTAACCTTAATATATTTTCCCTCTATAACATTTTGGAACTCCCGCCTTCTCTTCTTTCCCCCTTTTTCCATTCTGCAACATAGCAGGCTGTACTCTGTGAACTAAGTGGAGGTGCATAGATTTCATGATAGAGAAAGAAAAGACGTCATAGATTGTAGTATCAGTCACCATCACTAAGCTCCAGTCCAGGTACAATTTTGCAATGTACTCTTATAAGCTTCTTTCATGTAATACGTTTTTTTAATATAGTATGACTATGGTCGTGAATTGATTCTCCTTCGCTTTCTCTAGAGAAGCACAAGCATTGGTGCACAGATCGGACGCCGTATGTGCGCGTAGTGAGCATCGGAAGGTCCCCAAGAACAAAAGAACTCTACTTTTGCACAAAAAATAAGGAAGAAAGCTTGCACGACATGAAGCAAGAGACTAATTGGGTACAATTCTCCCCCATGCCTTGTGTGAGCGCTCCACAAAGCATGTATTTTATATATCATTGATCTTCAAGCTCAAAAAATAGCCCAATTTACAATTAGCATGCTTTAGCTTTTGTGTTTGCTTTTGTGCCACTAAATAATTGAAGCTATTGGGCACCCAAGGAGTCAGGCGGTACCCAAATACAATGTCCAATACAAATATTTAAATCGTGCGTCCATGCACATACAAAAGTAATAAATAAATATCAAGCACTTTAATAAATAAGCTCATCAAAATATTGGCACCATGCCTAAGATGCGCGCCCATCAAAAATTGATAATAATTTGAATGCACGCTCCTCCAATGCTTCCCAATGCCACCGTTGCTTACTCTACACATCAACTGAAGCATTCACAATTGTTAGAAAAATAAATTGGTTAGAACTCAATCCTAATCTTAATTTATTACGAGTGCGCACTCTAAACTCATAAATATTTATTAATTTAAATATGTATTTTACGGAGTCACCTGCTATAGAATCACCCACTTACACATTAAATTAACAAGATGCCCGAAAAGGATAGGCGTCCCCACCATCGACTTTTCGCACAAAGAATCCACCTTGTGTATGAGCCCCGGTAATAAAATTTTACGGAATCCACTGCAAAACCTCACGGAATCCACCGTGGAATATGCCTCCTGGCATCATAACCCCGGGGTGGAATAGCAATTATTCTCAATTGCTATTAGCTCAATGTGGAGCTAACAGTGTGGGAAAAGCACTTAGGTCTCTAGCGTGCATCCATTGGGCCTCTTCAACAGGATGATTTTTAAACTTAACCAAATATCTAGAATAACTATGGCCAGTTCTAGTGGTCATAAAGTCAGTATCTATAATAGTTTCAGGCTCAAGAATTTCAGTTTCTTCATCTAGCAAAGGAGGGTTTTCATAGATAGGGTGTACACAAGTAGTTGTCCTCTAAAAGGTCGTAATAAACTGATATGGAAGGTGTTGTGGATTTTCCAATATTGTGGTAATTCTAGTTTAAATGCATTGTCATTAATTCTAGTTGATAATTCTACACTTTGTAATCTTCATTTTTCAATTCGTAACCAAACATAATCATCAACTTTAAAACTCATAGCTTTTCTTTTCTTGTTTCCTTGTTTCGTGTATGACTGCTGGGCTATGGCAATCATATCTTTAACTTTATCAAAAATAGTAGCATGCATGTTAGCAATATCATCAGCAGTTTGAATTTTGTTTGACAATGATGTAACAGGTGAGGCAATCGATATCCATAAATAATTCCAAATGGTGCTTTCTTTGTAGCTGTATGTGGTGTGTTATTATATGCAAACTGAAGTAAATATAGATATGTATCCCAGTGTGCGGTTTTGAAATTGTGTAGGCACGTAAAAGATCTAAAATGGTACTGTTAGTAGCATCTGTTTGACCATTTGTTTCAGGATGAAATGCAGATGAAAAATCAATCTTTGTTCCTAAGTTAGCAGACAAAGTAATCCAATAATTATTGCAGAATCTAGAATCACGATCAGAAATAATGACTTTTGGTAAACCATGGTTAGTGAAAACAGTTTTAAAAAACAATTGAGCAGCTTGAGATGCAGTTAAGGTTTTCTTGCATGGAATAAAATATGCTTGTTTGCTAAACCTATCTACAATAGTCCAAATCATATCATGATTAGCTTTAGTGTTAGGTAGACCAGTGATAAAATCCATTGAAATATGTTCCCATGGTCGTCATGGAATGGATAATTGCATTAGTAAACCATATTGTTTACCATGGTGTCTTTTAACTCGTTTGACAAATTAGGCATTCAGATACAAATTTAGATACATCATTGTCCATGTGTGGCCAATAAAAATCTTCAATCAATGTACAAAAAGTAGATATAATTCCTCTATGACCTTGATATGGGGGACAATGAATTTCATGTAAAATAAATGATCGAAATGGAACAGTCACACATAATCTTTTTTCATAAAACATAAATCCATTAGTGTAAGACAATGAATTAATAGGAATCCAATTATTGCAACTAGTTTATTCCAATCAGCTTGAAAAGTAGGATCCTGGTGATAAGTATCTTTCATAGGGATAAGGGAATCAAATGTTATTACAGAAATATTGTGAATTGTCAGTCTTCTACTCAAAGCATCAGCAACAACATTATCTTTTCCAGGTTGATATTGTATAAGGGGATGAAAACTTTGAATAAAAGCAGCCCATTTAATGTGCCATGCTTTGTTGGTAAGTTTTGATCATGAATTTAGATCCCATTAAATAATGTTTCCATTGACATAAGGCTTGTACTATGGCTAGCAATTCCTTGTCATAGGTAGAATACTTAAGTTCAGTTGGTTTGAGTTTGCAGCTACAGTAGGCTATGGGATGAGAACCTTGCATAAGGACTGCTCCTATTCCAGATTCACTAGCATCAATAACTACTAAGAAAAATGGTCTATTGAACTCAGGTAATTGTAATACAGGAGCATGAGTTAAAGCATGTTTCAGCAAATCAAAGGACTTTTGTTGATTGTCAGACCAATTATAAACGATACCCTTCTTTAAGAGTTTTGTCAAAGGTAATGCTAGTAATGAGAAATTCCTCACAAATTTTCTGTAAAAGCTAGCAAGACTTAGGAAAGAACGTAATTCACGCACATTTTTGGGTATCGGCCAATTTAAAATTGCTTCTATTTTTTTAGGGTCGACTTTAATACATTGTGATGAAATAATATGTCCTAAATATTCAATTTCTGTTTGGAAAAATTCACTCTTTTTTGGATTAGCATATAATTGATTGTCTTTTAATAATTTAAAAACTAAAGACAAATTTTCATAATGCTCATTCTCATTTTTACTGAAAACTAATCTGTCATCAAAGAAAACAATGACACAATGCTGATGTTTCAAAAAAATACGATTCATCATACGAGTGAATGTGGCTAGTGCATTAGTTAAACCAAAAGGCATAACCAGGAATTCATAGTGTCCAAACTGTGTTCTAAATGCAGTTTTGAATATATCAGATTTGTCCAATCTTACTTGATGATATCCAATTTAAGATCTATCTTGCTGAATATGGCAGATCCTTATAGCTTGTCCATAAGATCATCTAGCCTAGGAATCCGGTATCTATTCTTAACAGTAATTTTATTTAGGGCACGATAATCAATGCACATGCGATAGGTATTATTTTTCTTCTTCACTAATAAGACAAGTGCACCAAATGGAGAACTACTAGGTCTAATTAATCCTCTGTTAAGCAATTTGTCTATTTGGTTTTGAATTTTTTTTCTGTTCAATTTGGTTATGTCTATATGGTGTTTTACATGGTGGTTGTGATCCAGGAATTAAATCTATCTTATGATCTTTAGGACGTACAGGTGGTAATCCAGGTGGTAAATGAGCAGCAAAACAATCTTGGAATTGGGAAAGAAATTGTGCATGCCTAGGATGCATCTTGTTTTCTTTAGCTTTAATTTCATTCACCCATATTAAATAGGATTTGCTACTTTTACGTAATGCACGTTTAGCTTGAGTATGAGTAAGCAATGGAAAATTATTGGAAGTGTGCATACCATGCAGTGTGATTTGTTTTCCTTGAAAATAGATTTTTATTAAATGCCTAGAATAATCTATATCAGGATTGTATTGATGTCGCCAAGGCATTCCTAAGATAATGTCACTAGACTGCAAAGGTACAACTAAGAAATTTCTTCGTTCAGTATAATCACCAATTTTAATTTCTAAATTATGCACCTCTTGTGTTCCATTATATCTCATACCTAAGAATGCAGCCTTGATGCGATAATGTATAGAACAGTATGTAAATTCAGGTCTTTGACCAATTTTGCAAAAATAAAGTCATGTGTGCTCCCATCATCATGTAAAATAGTATTTTCTTTACCATGCATAAAACATTTCATTGTTAATAAGGAATGGGGAGTTGGCATACCTGGCAAAGTATCAGAAGTAGTACCAATGTCGTCATCATCTTCCATAAAATCCGACATCCCTTCACGTTTTCCATCGTCTATTGCTCCCAAATAATTGATATGAACAGATGGCTTTTTGGATTGACAATTGGCTGCTAAATGTCCAGGTTGATGACATTTGTAACAAACTATGGGTTTTGCTTTGGATACATTATAGGTAATGGCTGGAAGTTTAGGAATGTTGGGATTTGACTGAAGAGATGGCTTAGGGTTTGGCTTTGTGTTTGATGGCAAGGCAGGTGGTCGTGTCTAAGATTTATGGAATGAAGATGGAAGAAAATGGCTTTGATTGAATTTTCAAAAATTTGAATTGAATTGTTTGGAACTAAAGTTACCATTAGTTGGAAATTCTTGTGGTCACTTATCTCGTGCGCGAATTTGTCTTCAGTGTCATGGGCCAAGGAAATTGCATCTTCAAGGGTTGTTGGCTTGAACATATTGACCTCCGCATAAAAATGTCCAAGTAAGCCAGACATAAACTTGCATTTATGAGTTGCTTCAAGTACATTTTCGAGCATTCGTAGTTGCAATAGAGCATTCCAAAAACGCTCAGTATATTGTGAAATAGATTCGTGATCCCTTTGTTGTAGAAGATCCCATTGTTTGATTGCTTTTTCGTGGAATTGAGATGGAAGGAAATTCTGCAAAATTTCTTTTGGAAAGTCTCCCAGGTAGTGGGACAATCAATGCTTTTGCGGACAATAGTCCACCATAAGGATGCTCGGTGAGCTAGATGGTTAGTGACACATTTAATTTTGTCTTTCTCAGCATATGATTCTTCATGAAAATAATCATCAAATTGACTGATAAAAGCAAGTACAATCTTTCCATCGCGTGATCCATTTAAAGTACGAAATTTGAAGTTTCTTTTACTTATCTTTGTTTCTTTCCGAATAGATTGGGCTTCAAGTGTTG
Source organism: Lygodium microphyllum (assembly GCF_053477565.2). Classification (NCBI taxonomy): domain Eukaryota; kingdom Viridiplantae; phylum Streptophyta; class Polypodiopsida; order Schizaeales; family Lygodiaceae; genus Lygodium; species Lygodium microphyllum. Next base: position 99,855,865 of record NC_141140.1, on the reverse strand, counting down.
CATCGATCGTACGTCGTATAAGATCTTCAGGTTGCGATCCATCTTGGTCGACGGTAGATCGTTGCAGATTGGCCAATTGAGCTTACAAAGTTTGTCGTGCTCTTCGTTCCTCTTGAAGTTGCATCATAATCAAATCCAATTTTTGCTCCATTGTTAGTTCAGGTAGATCACCTTCAGCCATAAAATCTTCCATGGTTTGATCAGTCATCCTACAAAATTCCAAAAGACCTCACACACTCGAAACCTTGTTGGCGGGATGAGCGTAGCTCAAAGGCGGGTTTACAAGGCTTATATATATATATATATATATATATATATAGTTTGGCTTTTGTAGTATTTCTCCTTTACGATTGCGAAATTCGATGTCACAGTCATCTTCCAAGAAAATAATTTTGCGTATAAACTACGTGTTGTCGATTTTTCGGTGGAATCTGATTCTGTCAATTCACAGGTGTGAATAGGGGCTTGCAGAGAGTAGTAAGCAGATTCGTGTATTGCCGAATAGGAACTCTCTCTATGGTAGTTGATGGAGATTGGAGCTTAGGATCTTTAGAACCTTTGTAACTTAGAGCTTTTAGTTTTTTTGACTAATCGTGATTTTGAGGACAAGAATATGTCTTCGTCCATTTCGGCGACGGGCAGTACATACTACCGCCACCGATGGATTAAAAACGAATCTTGAAGCTTTTATAAAGCTTCTCTTTAAGCCTTCCAAGCTTAACTTTGAAGCTTTAAGAGCTATGGAGGAAATTGGCTTATCTGTTAAGAAGAAACCAATGACTTGATGTAGGATCTTTCCGCGTGGTCCTCCGCCTGTTGCAGAGATCGGTCCCTCGCGATCTGAGTGTACAGCAAGGGGTTCTTTGACTGCCAAGAACACGATGGTATCGACTGCTTGCCACGAGACTGACTGTAGAGCTTGATCGTTCCAGGAGCTCCGCCTTCGCGTGAGATGCTAAGCGATTGGAAGCTCTCGATCTCAGCTTTGCTCTGATACCACTGATACATAGATCGGACACCGTATACGCGCGTAGTGAGCGCCGAAAGGTCCACAAGAACAAAAGAACTCTACTTTTGCACAAAAAACAAGGAAGAAAGCTTGCATGACATGAAGCAAGAGACTAATTGGGTACAATTTCCCCCATGCCTTGTGTGAGCGCTCCACAAAGCATGTATTTTATATATTATTGATCTTCAAGCTCAAAAAATAGCCCAATTTACAATTAGCATGCTTTAGCTTTTGTGTTTGCTTTTGTGCCACTAAAGAATTAAAGCTATTGGGCGCCCAAGAAGTCAGACGGTACCCAAATATAATGTCCAATACAAATATTTAAATCGTGCGTCCATGTGCATACAAATGTAATAAATAAATATCAAGCGCTTTAATAAATAAGCGCGTTAAAATATTGGCGCCATGCGTAAGATGCGCACCCATTAAAAAATGATAATAATTTGAATATACGCTATCCTCCAATGCTTCCCAATGCCACCGTTGCTTGCTCTACATATCAACTGAAGCATTCACAATTGTTAGAAAAATAATACAATTAAATCGACAAAAGTGAATACCTAACAGTCTTTAGCTACAAAATAAATAAATCGGTTAGAACTCAATCCTAACCTTAATTTATTACGAGTGCGCACTCTAAACTCATAAACATTTATTAATTTAAATATGTATTTTGCGGAATCACTCGCTATGGAATCACGCACTTACACATTAAATTAACAAGACGCCCGAAAGGATAGGCGTCCCCATCGACTTTTCGCACAAAGAATCCACCTTGTGTATGAGCCCCGGTAATAAAATTTTACGGAATCCACCGCAAAACCTCACAGAATCCACCATGGAATATGCTTCTTGGCATCAAGCATCCCCCATGTAAGAAACAATTGCCACTAACGGAATATAGTTTGTGCTCTTGCACACAAGAATTGCAAAAAATTTCTTCTCAAGAGCCCACTTCCAAAATAGCCCTTGCTTAATGTTCCTTTGCCTCGATGTTGTAGGTGGCTAGAGTAAGACTATCTTGGTACCTAGCCATGCTTGTCATTTTGAATGTCAGTTTTGTCAAAACCTTTGTCTCTTGGCAAGAGAATGAATGTGAATAGAAGACAAGATAGGAAACAAGAATAGGTGGTAAGCCTCTATTACTGCTGCAAATCGATCCATCCTTTATTTGTCTTGTCTAGGATGTAGGTGCCAAGGACCACCATGACTCTTGGCTGCAACTATTTAACTACTTTACAACGTAGAAGTCGAAAAACTGATGCAATTACATACCTTCCAAAAAATATGAATATTTGTTTTTTCCCCTAAAAAAACCTATAAAAGAATAGCAAAAAACGAAGCTTATCACCTTGCAGATTCCTTCTTTTTCAAAGTTTGGTTGCTATCTGCTAGTGAGCCAGCCATAACCCAAAGAGCCTTGATAGGAGACCCTTTCTCTGATTATGGTGACTGCAGGTGACCACACTAATATATTGTTAGACATTACGTTGCATCCAACACCATTTCTCTGAGATCCACGGCATTGAATGGTGCATAACCATGATAATCATTATTGAAATATGCATAAACATCCAATCCAGCTTTCATTTTCTCTTTTATCCATGAGGCATAAGTTTGCAACTCTTCAGGCTGGTAGTATCTCTGATAATTATATCCATGAAAGCGAATGTAAGTCCAGTTTGCAGTAAAAGCTTGAAACATCACATTAATATAGAGATTTCACTTACAAGGACTCACCTTTCAACTTTCAATATAATCAAAACATAGTGCACATAGTCTTGATGGTGAAGATTATAAAGCTTTTGATGCAAGATGATCAAAAGAAAGGTACAAAATTGATGATGGATTTAATGGATTCGGATGATCAAGAAAGATCATTAATCTCCTTTCTGAGATCAACCTTAGTTGATGGAACTTTGATATTCGATTGTTATGCTACAGAGCAGAATCAAAATGGATGAAATCGATTATAGAGGAATAGAACACTTAGCTTTTATAAGTCCTAGTGGTCTCTCTGGGCGACGTCAGGTGGGTCGTCCGTTGGGCTTCTAGTACCACATGGCTGTGTACCTCCATCTACGCTGCAGAAGATCTCGAATTACCAGAAGGTATAATCATCTACAAATGGCCTGTATCTGAAAATAAACTGATTGGTTTCTCGGAGCAACAATAGGCAGAGCATAAATAGTCTTCCACGGAGCCAACTATTTTGGTTTCAACACCACAGTAGTTATTGGACAAGTTGATTGCTTGGTATGTGCAAGCACGATTGCCACCATCACTGCCACAGCTACTGGCTATGGATGACAGAGGCAAGAGGTGAAACAAAACTGTAGTAGCTGGTTGAAGGCAGGAATCTCGATGCCCAGTACTTGTTGTTGTAGCTAGTCCTTCACACAAACTACTTAATTGATCTTCTGCGTAGTCTTTTGTACAAGTATCTTTATGGCCTGCTCTTCTCCTTACTTTCTTAAGGCATGGATTGGAATCCTTACAAAAGTTGATGTTGGTGCAGCCTGAGTTGGATCCAGTGCAGTGCTTTTGTCCAGCAATGTGATGATGGTGATCATGATGCAAGCTCTTGAGGTCCTCTTCTTGATCTGTAGGTCCCTTCGATGTGTAGCATTCAAGGTCAAATTCATCCAAGTTGGTTGAGTTGCAGCAGAACATTGGATGTCCAAAGATGTTCCTCTTTGAATGACCAACAACACATGATTGCAACAGCTTGTGCTAATGGCTGTGATCATGCCTCTGGTGCAGATGATCATGACAATCTTTATGTCCACTGTGATGGTGATCATGATTATGTTGACCTGTACTGCAAGAGCCATTAGATCTAGTCTGTCTGCCTAGCAATAACATGCTATTGAAGATCACAAGTAGGCAAGTGCCCACATTAGCAACAACAGCACCCCATAGGGATGCATATCCAGCTGCCGCAAGCACAATAACTAGTAGCTTGACTGTGATTGATAGGAATATGTTTTGCTGGATTTTTTTTTGTGCTTTGCATGCTAACTCCACAGCATGTGCAAGGTTCTTAAGATTATTGGTCATGAGAGCAACATCTGCAGTCTCCATGGCCACAGCTGAACCAACAGCACCCATGGCAATGCCAACATGAGCTCCTGCTAAAGCATGTGCATCATTTATGCCATCTCCCACCATGCCAGTCAATCCCTTTTTCTTGAGTTGCCTAAGCACACTCACCTTTTCTTCAAGAAGTAGTTGGGCGTGCACTTTGACAGAATTGGTACTGAACTGCATTTTAACCAAATTAATTAGATGATCACAGTGATTTTGCTGATTAGTATTTATCTGAGCATACATATAATAGATGTCAAGAGATGCCTAGTAAATTGTATTGTAGGTGAGCTAAAAATGTCAAATGAGCATCACCTTCACGTTTACAGCATTTGCTATAGTTAGACTATCTCCGATAAGCATGACAATGTGGAGGCCCAACCTCTGCACATATCTCCCAGTTATCTCTCTTTGATTAGAATAGATCGGAAGAAAATTTTTAGTTCTCATTAGGTAATGGCACAATCATACATTTAGAGTGGGTAAATGATTAGAAATAAATTTCTCACCTTTATGTTATGCACAACTTCAAGTGCTTCAGTGGGAAGCTGATCACCAGCACATAAAATCCCTTCCAGTTTTTCGTTCACACCTATCCAACAAATTGTCCATCCTTGACTCTTCCAGGTTTCTATGGTCTCTTCTATGTCTGCAAATAGTACAAACCAAAATGTTACATTACATATAACAACAAACAAATGAAGAAACACACTTATAGATGTACTCGAGCCTCTACCAAATGGCCCTATTCTATATCCATACATACCGTGATCAGTCCATTGAAACCGGTTTGCTAGTCTCTCATTATCAATGTGTATTTGGTGGCCATCAAGCACACCACTAACGCCTTCCCCATCTATAATTGTGAAGTCCTCAACTTGACCCGAAGGCTCAATTCCATATTGCAGCTTTGCATATGAAACCAAGGCCGAGGCCATTGGGTGGCTTGATTTGCTCTCAACACATGACATCCTGTAACAAGTATTTGGGTGTTTTGAAATAATGAGTGAAAATGAGAGAGACAAGTTTTACAATTTTCCATTCTAATCTAGTTTCAACAAGTGCAAGGTACTGACTTGTTAGCCAAAACTAATTATTTTACCAGTACATGCGCCTATGTAAGTCTGTGTTATTGTTGATGGGCAGCACGTCTACCACTTGGAATTGTCCCTTTGTCAAAGTCCACTACAGGAGCCTGTATAAGTCTGTGTTATTGTCGATGAACATCACCTCTACCACTTGGAATTGTCCCTTTGTCAAAGTTCCTATTTTGTCTAAGGCCATAACCTTAAGCTTCCCAACAGCCTCCAGAGAGCTTCCACTTTTCACAAGAAACCCCATTTGAGCACATAAGCCTCTGATCTGTACTGTCTTGGAATTCGGGTTCATCGATGAGACTTGATCAGTATGAGATTATAGCCTAAAGATCGATTATCAGGCTTTAACCTAAGTGGTTGGAATTAGAGCTCATAGATGATTGATGTCAGCGTAGGTCCCATGGCCTGTCAGTCGCAGGAGCTAAAGCTCAGTGGACACCTTGACCTCTTGAATAGCAAGTAGGTCTAGCTTCCTCAATCTGAGGAGTCTCATGCATACATCCTTCTTGGGTTCACAGCCTAACCCTCTAACATCCCATGTTACCATTGTGACCTTGGACATTGAAGCTTCACTCATAAATCTGAATCTCATCACTCTCCCTATGGTTCTCATCGAGAACGACATACCTGTTTCTACAAATCAGTGGCTTTGTGGGCGAGTTTTTGAGTGATACCTTCTTCCTATTCTTGCCTTTGGCTTTGTTTGATAGATGCACATTCTCTTTGTATGCTTCTTCAATCTTTTGATTAGTTGTACCCCCTGCATGCGCCTCTCGGGCCTTCTTATGCTCCTCTTGGACTAGGGCATGATCCTAATGTTTGCCATTCCCCTCCTCCTTCTCGCCTGTCACGTTCTTTTGTTGCATGGCTTGCACATCTCGTTTTTTCCTGTCATCCAATGGGGTAGACTCTATGGACTAGATAAAGTGGCTTGCCCAAAAAGAACATGTAAATACCACAGCTAGAGTGCGCAGCATATCTTTGTTTGAGAGAGAACAGAACAAGTGTTTTGAGAACCACCTTATCCTTACTGAGCTCTGTACCCTTCTTGATTTGGTTGAAAGCCTTCTGGTCAGCTGATCGCAGTGAGCTAATTTTGATCTCTTATATGCAGTGAGTACTACTTATATGCAATCAATACTCAAAGGTTTATTGTAATTTTTTGTGACATGAATTTTCTCTCTATAGAGTAACCAATCCACTGCGATCAGCTTGCATATAAGTAGTACGAGCTAGATGCGTGGATAATCATCTGTGTACCAGGTCATGAGCTTGTTTACCAGATCTTTCATGCTCTTGTGGATCCAATCACGCGGGGAGGTTTTTCGTCGCAAAGCAGGTTTTATCCAGCCTGGTTAACATTAAAATAAGAGACTCTACATTTCAGCTAACGTGTATGCAAAAAGTATTTATCTTATTTAAAATACCTACGATGTCGTCCTTCACGCGTTCATGGAATGCTTCCAGTCGCTCCGACCAACTTGATAGAGAATCCTTTCTCATCCGCTTTCTTGTCACACACGTAGTTTATTGAAGTTTTCCAACGTCTACGATGTTTTTCCAAAATGGATAGAAAACATGTTTTCATGAGTGTTGCCCGTTTATGGTAATGGCCACCACAAGGTGTGAGCTTGGGGATTTTCATATTTACATCATTAATCCATCTAATATTGTGATTAATAACATAAACTAATGCTATTCTTGTAATGTGCAAGGCAATGCAATATAACTCAAGACTTGCTAGATAGACTGTAGTGAGATGGTGTAATAAACCCAAGGTCAAGAGTTCCATTCTTATGGGCAAGAGTATTCCACAATGTAATAAGGTGATGTAATCATAACGGCCTACCAAGGTGATATGTGCAACTAGAGGATGGGCTCGAGGGATTCACTACATATATATCCTCTATATCACGTGCATTCAAGGCTTGTTTATGTTACAACTATATATATCATCTCTCACTTGACTTGGGTCTCACCTATATATACTAACTCTACATCAATATGAATCATTCTTTGGGAGCATGTCTTGTGTATCTCTCTCGTACTCTCTCTCTCTCTCTCAACATGGTATCAGAGCTATGGATGCATAGCAACAACAAGGAAGATAAGTTGTTTCATTGTTTATACTTGATTGAATTCCTTTCACAAGTGATGATTTGATACATGAACTTGTTCAAATTAGAAGTATTAGTTAATTTTTTCTTTAAAAACCTGTCAAAATCGCTTGTCAATCGGAGTTCTGGATCAAAAGTTATGACAGTTCAGGATTCAAGACAGCAATTCTGCTCGAATCTGTGATTCTTTATTTAAAACTGTATTTCTAATTACAGTTCGTTAATCTCCAATTACAGTTTATTAATCGCTCGTTTTCGTTAATGATGTTGATTACGACAAGCAAACATCTTGCTATTTTTAGTGATGTTTTATTATCGTTCATGTTCTTTGCTCGATCGAAATAGCACTTTTCTTATATGCGTCATCTCGTCTTGCACGTTACGCCTCTCTATTTCGGGCTTTCTTTTTAGCCACTTAATACTTTTCGTCGTTCTTACGTGCATATCCCTATTTTGGTTGTCATGCGTCTCAACTACGCTCGTCTTGATCATGGTTTACAGATTCTGCAATCTTATCTTATTTGTTTTCTCTCGACATACAGGCATGGCCGATTGAGTAATTGTTAACGGATATCCGTATGGCCAACGTTCGGTTCCCTTCTTCCAAGGACAAGGCTTTCCTGGGTGGAAAGCAAAGATGATGCTAATTCTTGAAGGTGACGAATTATTTGATATTGTTTTGGGCGACCTGTCTTGCCCAGTTCAACCTATTGATGTGATGAATAACAATTCTGTGATTACTGATGGTTCATTATTTGAACAATGGAAAATTGATCATACTGATTGGATTCGTCGTGACAAAGCGGCTCGTCGTTATATATTGTCTGCACTTCCTGACTCACTTATGTTGGATGTCTTTCATCTGGAAAACTCTCATGCTATTTGGGAGTATCTTATCTCAACGTTTGAGAAGAAATCAGTCACTGAAATTTTATATCTCCAAACTTGTTTGAAGAATCTTCAATATAAGGTTGGTACTTCTATGCACTCTCATATCGAGGCTTTTAAAGACATTATCAATCAGCTTGGTGCTGCCGGCGCTCCTGTTGCTAAAAATCAGATTGTTACTCAACTTCTTCATACCATCAAAGATCCTTTATATGACAATATCATCACTATTTTGTCTAACAAGGATGATATCCACTTTGACAAAGCCTGTATATCTCTTATTGAATATTCTCAACGTCATGAGCATCATTTGGAAAAATCTGATGCTGTTTTGGTCACTCGCGAACAAAGGGATTTTGATGCTGCTTTTGTTGCTCGCAAGCGTCCTGCTTCACGTTTTCAGTAGGGTGGACGCCCTAATCCAGGTAGTAAATCTTCTCGTCTTGCTTATCCTAACAAACATTGTTCTTATTGTGATAAGAAAGGTCATGTGGCTTCTGATTGCTGGGCACGTCAATATGATGAGGAGCATGGAGTTACTACAAAGCAACCTCGCTTGTCCAAAAGTTTTCCTCCTTGTGATTATTGTGCACATACAGATCATCCATCTCGTCGTTGTTATAAACACAGATATGATGAAGAACGTTCTCGAGCTTATATTGTTCAACAAACTACAACTGATGATGATCATACTCATCAGGAGCTCAATTTCGTCCATTATGATATCTCTCCAGTAAAGGTACTTCATGTTCATGATGGTTCTCTATTCATCATTGATTCAGGTGCCATTGGAAACATGACATACGAATCGCAGTGGCTTCACAATTATCATTCTCTTCCTGTCAAGAAGTTTGTTTACCTTGCGGATGATACGACTTGTCAAGTCAAAGGAGTGGGTGATTTATATCTGGGGACTGTTTCATCCACTAGAATATTAAGAGGAGTTCTTCATGTTCCAGATTTGCAAAGAAATCTTCTTTCTGTTGCTCGTCTAGTTGATCTTGGTTTGTTTGTTGGCTTTGATCATAATCAATGTCGTATAGAGAAAGACAGGCATACTATAGCAGTGGCTCCTCGACATGGTAATCTATTTGAGCTATCATTGAACGATACAGTTGCAAATGTTGTTACTGCCCCTAGAGATGCAGATTGCAAATTATGGCATCAACGATTTGCACACCCCGATTTTGCCAAAATTCTTGATCTTCATCGTCATGTTCTTGTGCAAGGTATGGATCTTAAATCTCATCCACGTATGGGAATATGTGAGTACTGTGCACTTGGAAAACACCATCGTTTGCCTTTCCACACTTCTACTTCATCACATTCCTGTGCTCTCTTGGATTTGGTTCATACCGATATTTGCGGTCCTTTTCCTACCTCAAAGTCTCAATATCGATATTTTATGACTTTCATTGATGATTTCTCACGGTACACACATGTCTATCTTCTTCGACATAAGTCTGAGGCTTTACCTATATCTAAAAAATACAAGATAAGTGTGGAGCTTCAAACTGGATTCTCTATAAAGACGCTTCGCAGTGACAATGGCGGTGAATATGTATCCAATGTATTTGATGACTTCTGTAAGGATCAAGGTATTCATCATGAGTTTACAGTTCCTTATTCTCCTCAGCAAAATGGTGTTGCTGAGCGCAAAAATCGCACGATTCTTAATGCTATACATTGCATGCTTATACACTCTGGTTTGTCTCGAAAGTTTTGGACTGAAGCACTTCTAACAGCTGTTTTTATTCAAAATCATCTTCCAACTACTGCACCTACTGGTAAAATTCCTATAACAATTTGGACAGGGAAGACACCTTCAGTCTCTCACTTTCGCACATTTGGCTGCATTGCTTATATTCATGTGCCCAAGGACACTCGACATAAGTTGGATCCTCCAAGTTTGAAGGTTATTTTTCTTGGTTATTCAGATCATTCCAAAGGTTACAAATTTTATGATCCTTCTTCTCAAAAGGTTATCATTAGTCGTGATGCTATATTTGATGAGAAGACTATGGGTGGCACATGGTCGTCAGATGTTTCAGATGATACACAATCTTTGCTTAGTGCATTTCCTTACTTGCTTTGTGATTCTACTAATTCTGATGGTCATAAACCTCCTTCACCTCCAAAGAAGATTGATGAAAATTTGGAGATCTATGTCGACCTTCCTATTGAGATAGAGCATGGATTCTATTCTATTGAATATGATGTCTTTGATAATGCTATGTCTGTCCAAGAGGATCCAATATAGTATATGGAAGCTATCAATTCGTCTCAAAGGGATCAATGGCAAGAAGCTATGCAAGCTGAGTACGATTCTTTAATCTCCAAAGGTACATGGATTCTTACTGAACTCCCCCCAAATCGTGTTCCTATCAAATGTAAATGGGTTTATAAAACCAAGACCAAAGCTGATGGCTCGTTTGATAAGTTCAAAGCACGACTTGTTGCAAAAGGTTACTCACAGATTGCAGGAGTAGATTATCAAGAAACATTTTCTCCCGTTGTGCGCTCCAGAACTGTTCGTATGATTTTGGCTTTTGCAACACTATTTGATCTAGAAATTCACCAAATGGATGTTAAAACCGCTTTTCTCAATGGAGATCTTGAAGAAGAAATCTATATGGAGCAACCTGAAGGTTTTATGATTGCAGGAAAGGAGCATCTTGTATGCCACCTTCATCATGCATTATATGGATTGAAGCAAGCCTCTCGTGCTTGGTATATTAAGATTGATCAGTTCCTCACATCTAAAGGTTTTGTTGCATGTTTTGCTGAACCAAATCTTTACATCAAAAGGGAGGACAAATATTTTATTATTCTTGCTCTATATGTTGATGATACTATTCTTGTGTCAAATAATATTGCTTTCTTGGATGCTATGAAGAAGCTTTTACCGACTGCATTTGAAATGGTGGATCTTGGTGAGATACATTCTTGTTTGGGTATTCAAGTTCAACGACATCGACAACAAGGTATTCTTCTTCTTCGCCAGACAAAGTTTATTAATGATATTGTTAAGAAGTTTGGGTTGACAAATGCGCACTCTACCAACACTCCCATTCTTTCAAGCTCTACCAAGGGTACATCTACAACACGCAATGAAGAATCAGCCATTCATCAACCTTTTGCTAATCTTGTTGGTTTTATTCAATTTATTGGTTTAAACACAAGACCAGATATTTTATTTGCAGCTAACTTTTTGGGACAGTATCTTTCTTCTCCTTCCACTATTCATTGGAGTGCTGCAAAACGTATTCTTAAGTACCTCAAGGGTACTAAGGAATTTGGTCTTATTTATCGTCGTCGAGAGGATTCTTCTTTATCTTCTTCAACTTCTCTTGACCTTATTGGATATACAGACGCTGATTGGGCAAGTTCACACTTATCCATGCGATCTACAAGTGGGAATTGTTTCTTTGTAAATGGATGTTTGGTTTCTTGGTCCAGCAAGAAACAACGATGTGTTGCGGTTTCTACAACTGAAGCCGAATATGTTGCTGCATCATTAGCAACTCGCGAGCTAGTTTGGCTTCGACAACTACTTGCAGATTTGGGACATCCTTCATCATCTAGTACACCTCTTCGATGCGATAACCAAAGTGCTATTAGTCTTACCAAAGACTATATACAACATAGTAAATCAAAGCATATTGCTATTCATTATCATTATGTTCGACATGAAGTCAAGAAAGGTTCCATTATGGTGGAGCATTGTCCCAGTGATCAAATGGTTGCAGACATCTTCACAAAAGCTCTTAGTGAAGCTCGCTTTAGCTCATTAAGACATGCACTTGGTATTGTTCCAAGTTCTTGTCTCACTGATTGAGGCATGTATCATTGTATTCAAGAAAACTTTATAGTAAATCATTTTTGTATCGTAGGTATGTGTAGGGGCTCGGGTTTTTCCCTTGTTCTCCCCAAGGGTTTTTTCACTCGCAGCCAGAGACCTTTGTTTGAGTGGGGATGTTACAACTATATATATCATCTCTCACTTGACTTGGGTCTCACCTATATATACTAACTCTACATCAATATGAATCATTGTTTGGGAGCATGTCTTGTGTATCTCTCTCGTACTCTCTCTCTCTCTCTCAACAGTTTATACATAGCCTTATCTATCAATTTTTCTTGAATAAAACCTAGGGAGTTCACTTTATAGAACATGTGAGATACCATGTGAATTCAAAGGAATTGGTACTTTACTTAGTAAAATTTAAAGGATTATATTTACAAAATGGGGTTTTCAATTATACTTTGGAAAAAACCCTAATTTTAGTAAAGTAAAAGGAGTCATTCTATAGCCTTACAACATGGAGAGAATTGATGCTTCTTAATACCCTTTTAGCATACATTATACAAATGATTTTTAATAGGTGCATCCCTGAAAATAAAACACAACCTGTATTTATTCAACTCCTTTATATGACACCAATCTTTATATAAAAATAGTATTTTTAGAGCACTTGTTTTGAACCCATGTGATACACACATATATTCAAGAGTAGCCGCCTCAAGAGGATGGGCAATACATGTGTAAGCTACACATGGGTACATATTTATATGTGTGTATAGACATGCATATGTATGGATGTTAAAGATATAACCTTTCCAAATACCTATGCATATAGGGATACATACTCATGCATGCATACTAACAAAATAGTTATCAAGGATGTTTAAAAGAAGTTCAAAAGATTTCTGTAGCTAAGTTTTCACACTTGCAAGAAGGCATATTCTAAAATAGTAAAGTAGTTGCTTGTAATGCAACTCTATTACACTGCACACACAAGGTTATTTGAAAACAAATGATTAGGCATTTAACTTTTGTAAACATCAACCATGTGTGCATATAGGAAAGTGAAACAAGCTTAATAAACCTGTTTTATAGAGACCTTTGCATTGTAGACTAATTAGACATCTTTTTCCTTGAAGATGATGCATTAAAACGATGGTAAGCGTGAAATTTCATTTATAATATCATATTTACAAGTGAACAAGAAAAGTAGCACCACATTATCACATGCTAATGAGATCCTTTAAGACATGTCTTACTTGCCCTTGTGCGCAATGCATACAAGAATGTAAAACCAAACCCACACACAAGCGAACCCTCCTCACTACAACATATCCTTTGGAAAGTATAGATTGTAATTACTATTTAACTTGTAAGAATTTTCTCTTGTTAGTGGGGTTTCACTTCCTAGCTTGAATGCACAAACTAAAAGCTTAACACCCATACACTAATGGAAGTGTATTTGCAATTGGTATGTGGCTTCTATGGCATTGGTTGGATTTCCTAGATATAAGACCAACAATGGTAGCTCCTTTTGCATGTTTTAATAGCACATATTGTGGTATGGCATTCATTGGGCCCCTTGTATCAGCAAATACTATTATGCAACTCATGATCCTAGTAGTTACTACACTTGCATGTTTGGTTGGATGGTCAAAGCGCCATCCACGTAAACTACTATGGTAATCTATATGTTCTACTATGGAGATAAGCATCCTTTGTTGGAGAATATCTATGTTCATAAAGAATGTAGTTGCACTTAGATGATTACCAAGGCTAATTACCATACCATATTGCTCAACATGGCCCTTGTGAGCTAGCCACTTCTTCACTCAGCATGATTGGCCTCTCCTTTTCTCAACTTGGTAGGATTGATGAATTATTTGAGTCCCATGATATAATGTGCCTTTATGGAATATTTAGCTATGTCTTTACCTTTTCCTATAGCTAATTTATCACACCTATCAGAGATAGAATTAATTGTGACACACTTTACATGGATGGCCGCTAGTTGTGTATCATCGAATAAGTCGATGAGAAACCCCTCTACAACCGTTTCTAGGGCATCCATAGCTACAACAGTCTACCTTCCTGTTGGTGGGCCATCCCACACTCACGCCCAAAATCTTACCATCCCTTTCAGCTCCAAGTCTTGCATGACTTCCTGGACAACCTTATGAAAAGATCTTTTCAAGATGAGAAGCTTGTATCCGCGTTGGATTCTCCTTGTCTCACAAAGGGTGACAGTGCCCGATTTCCATCTCCTCTTCTTTTGTGGTAGTCAATGTGCTCTATGGGGAGCGCCTACTGCTGCACTAGAGGAAGCTCCACCTTGTGCTCCAAGTGGCAGGCCTTGGCATGAGGCCTTTCCATGGCTGAAACAATGACATGCTTGCTTAGTGCATGTCATTAAGCTCGAGGAGAGCAAGATGGAGAAGAGATAGAGATTGGGGGTGTGAAAATCGGGTTGATGCAATTTCATACACATTGTCCATCGTGTGATCATAAATCCATAACCTTTTATCAGAATGCGAAGAAACTTCACACACGCACTCATTAGGTGGCCAAGAGCCCAAATTTTTCTTTTTTGGAAAAAAAGTACATGCAAAGCCTTGGTCTGAAGTCTAGCATCTAGAGCCACTTTCTGCCACTACAGACCCTGGTCTGAAGTCTAGCATCTAGAGCTATTTTCTGCCACTACAGACCCTTGGTTCAAAGTCTAGCGTTTGGAGCCACTTTCTTGGCTAGAAAATGGCTCCAGATGCCAGACCCCGAATTAGGGGTCTACATGATTTTTTTTTCTTTAAAAAAAAAGGGCTCTTGGCCACCTAACGAGTATGCGTGTGAAGTTTCGTTGCATTCGTATACAGTTTACTATTTTACATCAAATAATTGACTACATCCATATCAGCTGCTAGCCCAAAATACTGTCATATTCCAAATGTCAACATAGCCAAGGATAAAGGGAACTCCAAGAATATTCATTACGTTGTGACAGGCAGTCAAACGTGTGCTGAACATCAAGCAAGCTCCTACATTTGGCATACATATCCACTAGTGTACTTCAATCTGCATCTCTTTAAAACAGTTTAGTACTTCCTCAAAAAGCTCATAATCGGCATATCCTGAAATAAGTGTAGCCCATGAGACTGCATTTCGAATTACCAATCTATCAAAAACTCCCTGTTCTTCTACAAGCATGTCACATTTAGCGTACATGTCAACCAGAGCATTACGGATAAGTTCCTCTTGCACCAAACCCCTCTTCACTATATTACCCATGTAGAATAAAAGAGCAAACATAATGACTAAGTATGTACACAGTAACAAATCCAACACACACAACTTTTGGGTGGATTTCACACCTTGGATGCGTAGCAGTACGACATCCACCCCCTCTAATCCTGCGCATCCTCCGGATGGGCCAACTACCCATGATCATTATCATCAAGATCCATGAACAGATCAACCTCTTCATTATGTATTTCCGGTACTTCAGCAAGATTATCTGTCATATCATATGTCTCTTCTATTGAAGTTTCTTCTTGTTGCTCTTCTCTTGCAAATTCTTCCAATGCATAATCCTCATCATCTCTTTTCTTGAAAATCTTGATCCTTTTTCCTGCAATAGGCACTCTAAGCACTGTCCCATCCAATTCTGTTAGCTCATATGTTGCATTGTCAAAGACATATCTGACTATGTATGACCCAAACCAGCTTTTCACCATCTTCCGAAGAATCTGCAATAACTTCCTCATTTTCCGCATGGCTCTAGTGTGTCGCTCATCCCAAAATAATTTCTGCCCCTTTCGAAACAGCTGATATAAACAATCTGCTATGTGTGCAAAATGGGGTATCCGAATCGTATAAAACACACATAGTCCAATAAATCTCCGTACCTCTGAAGTGGTAAAACAATACTCCGTAATCTTGCCTATAGCATCCACCTTCTTATCCACAGTCTTGTATTTCGTGTCAACCCTCGCTTCATTATGATTCTCTGCATTACTCAAATCTTGCTGTAAATCAGCAATTCTGCACTCTAGTGGTGGCTGAATATCCTCAGCCCTCTGCTCTATGGACTGCATAGGAACAGCCCTAAACTCTGGATGCTGAAATATTTCAGCAGTAAACTCTGTTGGCTGAAAGTTTTCAGCCCTCTGTGTCTCTGTAAGCTTATCATAATCAGCCGGAAACTCTGTTTCTGAATTTCTTCAGCCCTCAACACTTTTTGCTGAGTCACCTCACCCTCTGACTCTATCTGTGACACAAAATCTGCAATTTCATGAAACATGTCCAGGGATTGCACTGATACATTACTGTGACAACTCTGTATATCAATTTTCAGCATATTTTCCATCTCTATCATCGTATCTGCACAAATCATACTATCATACATCCCATCTATATGCTCATCATCCTCTAAAATACCTGCATTTTTTAAATTTTTCTCCTTCCTACATATGTACTGCCTGGCAGCTCTAGGCAACTTAGAAGTCTTTTGATAACTCATCGAACTGTTTGCTGAAATTCCAATAAAACTGGAGGAGAAAACACTGCTGCCAGGAGGTGAGAACTCCAATCTCCTGTGCTCTGTACCACCGTCGTCTCGCGAAACAGCGGTACCTCACAGTGGGCAAAGGTGCATCTCTAAGAGTATCCCTGCTTCTAACATGGTTCACATACACAGTCATAAACTGAACTTCTCTCATGCCATCTTTACTGCGAATCCGTGCATAAGTAGATCCATCATCCATTACCTTTGTCTCCATGCACATCTCTGTGATGAATGGCTGTCCAAGAATTATGGGATAAGAGCATGAATCCTGCACAAAGAAATGGAAATCCTCCTCTACATCTCCAATAGAAACCCTAACACTAGGACAGGCAGCATACAAATCACCTGTAGTGTTGGTGGCGGCTCTCATACGCCACCCATGCTCTACATCCATGGGCCATCTATTACTTTCATAAACTCCACGAACTATGAGATTAATCTCTGAACCATGATCCACCAAAGCAACATAAGGCACCTGTCTCTCTCCAATTTTTACCATCGTCTCTGTAGTTGCCCTAGCCCAATGACTCCGCAAAAAGTGACTACGCGGTATCAAGACAGGCTCATCAGTTTCAGCATAATGCATAGGCTGAACCCTCTTCTCTATCTGTGGAAAAACAGAAGCATTCTCAACCATAACCTCATCCTCATCCTCATCCAACTCCCCAATCAAAACTCCCTATGAATCAGTAGTAGACAATGCATATCTTTTCCTCTTCAGGACCTCTTGGAACTGATCTTGAAACTCTCTTTTCGAGATGCCCAAAACCTCAGAAATAGTAAAAGTCACCTCACTGCCAAGTATCTTGTCATTAAAGATTTTCTTCATGTCTGTAGATGTCTCAATATCGGACATCAATCTAAACCTTGGCTGCTTTCTCTCTCTAGGCTCTTGTCTCTTTTCTTTCTTTTGAGCATTTTTCATCTGTCGTTCTGGCCCTGGTCTCAAAGACAGTCCTGCAGTAGGTGGAGTAACAAACTCACCCCCTCTAGTCTTTTTAGCTGCATTTGGATTTTCTTCATCCCTCTTACGCTTCTCCTCAACAAGTACATCTGCTCCCTGAGACTTAGCCAAGTAGGCATAAATAGTGTACCTTTCAAGAGGCGAATCCCAACCTGTCTCAGATCTGATGCTAGAGCCTGCACTAGTCAAAACAGTTTGCTGAATTTTTCCCTTGTTTGCCATCTCCATAGCATAAGTCCATAATGCTGACTGATTCTGTGATCCTTTCTCAATTTGCACTCCATATGCAAAAGCATCTCCTCTAGCTGCCACATAAGAAGTACGCACAGCCATGTCATCCACTAATTTCTTCATTCCACTTTTCCCAAAATTCGTAGCAAGCGGAGCTCCTGTTTCAGTCAACCAGATCTTACCATCTTGACCCCAAAGTACCAAATTCTTCCTCCTGCATTCTGAAAAGATTCACAATCCCTGCAATGCTGATGGTCCGTACTATCACACCAAATACATCTTCGATCTCTCTTAGGTGCACTAGGAGCACTCCTAGGTGCACTAGGAGCACTAGAAGAAATAGTAGGCGCAGTCGAAGCAAACTGCTCTTTCAATTTTCCCACCAATTCTGCTTTAACTGACTCTAGTGTCAAATCCGTTATGCCTTTGATTATATCATCAAGAGAGGAAGGCACCGACGGAGTGGATGGTTTTGGAGCAGAAGGAGCTGGCATCGGTCTTGGAACAGGAGGAACGGGAGGAGTAGAAATAGTAGGTACTAGCATAGGCTAAGAAACTGGCTAAGGAAGAGAAGAAATAACAGGGATAGAAGCAAGCATAGGAGCAGAAGACGGCGTTGGTGTCATAGATCCATTCTGTAGGCGGGTCTTCCATATCCTCCTCTTGGTCAAAGTCGAGACTACATCCTGGGCATCTTGCCAATCCGTTTTAAGACCCATAGGCTTCGTGCGATCCTCAAGAAGCTCTCCTAATTCTTCCTGAAGAGCAGGATCTGCAGCTTGCAAGAAAAGCTCAACTTTCTCAACATCCAATGCTCTTTGTTCAATGGCATCAAGCTGACTATACCTCTTTTCAAATTCTCGTATCAACTCTGAAGTAGCTAGACCTTTGTTTGGCATGTAGACCCACTCTCGGAATGACCGCCGTGTAGCCATCCCAAAGTCCTCAAGGAAATACTCTTCTTTCAAGGCCTTCTTAAAATCTTGCCAGTGAGAATTTTGAATAAAAAGATCAGTCACTTTTTCCCTCAAGGCAGGTGTGACAAGACAAAGGAAATACTTACTCATAAGTCCAGCTGGTACTCCAAAAAATCCCATCTTGATCTCATATGTCTTCAAATATGCTGAAACACTACGGCCATCAAATAGCTTCTTCTCATTCTCAACTGCTTCAATTGCCTTAGTGCGCTGATTGCATTTTCCTGCTCCGAATATAGTTGCCTTTGTTGAGACAACTGTTGTTGATGCAATTGTTACTGCTGCTGCATATACAATTGTGTCTGCTGATTTTGAAGCTGCATATACATAGACATATTCTGCAAAATCTATTTTAGATCATCCGTTGAAGTACTTGAAGCAGCAGTCAATGATGGAGTTGAAGTAGAGGACACAGCAGGAATTGTAGAAGAGGCTGAAATGGATGCTAAAGTATCTCCCATCCTGAAATGTATGCGACGCTTTCACGTCGGGTTCACCAAAGATGTCGAAGGATTTCGAAAGCAAAGTCCCAACCATAGAGGTTCTTAAGAAATTCCAAGACAGAAGATTCCTCAATTCCGAAGGTCTTCAAATGCAGGTGCTTACTTTCTTAGGTGTTAGAAGAGATTAGGATGATGACAATAAAATTCATGTCACTGTTATACCTATCTCAATTTGCAAAATTCTCAATAGCTGAAGACTTTTTGCAACTGTCAGAATTGACATTACAGCTCTAGCAATAGTCAAAGTCTCTCAGAAATATAGCAGTTATATCTTGTTGTAAAACTCCTTAATAACAAAGATGCTCCAGGCCCATTACAGCCAAATCTTGGCAATCCTTATTTTCGCATCAAAGAGATGAATTCAATATATCACTCTGTTTGGTTAAAACTGGCAACATCTTCTTAAAAACAGTCTGCACATAGACCATAGCAACTATGCTTGAATCCCAAAAACAGGTTGAAAGCCTCCAACAAATGCATTTCCTGCTCAGAACTTCAAACTCTTCTCATTTTCTTTATGAAAATTTTGGCTCTAGATATTTACAGCCAATTCCAGCATTATCACACTAGCTGCATAGTGTCCAGCTCTTACACACTCTAGTATGGTCTTTCTCTGCACCCCTGTTATGTTTCAGAAAATTTTATGTTGTAATGATGACTATCCTCCACGCATAGATGCATGTATGTGAGTACCACAGAGACAAGAGCCATGAAGGGTATTTCTGTTTCAGAATATCCCTTGAAATCTGATTAGTGTGTACAGGGTACTAAATATGCTCTGTTCTTGTGCCAATAAAGCCTCCAAGTAATGTAAAAAGGATTGAGATACAAAATCAAAGGGCTTCCCTTTGTGTGGTACACACCCTTGGCATGATTTAGAGATTGGACCTGGAGCTCCATCCTTCTTCAATTGTGTTGTTGAGATTAGTAAGGAGAACTAGTCAGTTGAACCATTGTTTGTGAAGGCAAGATGAAGATCTGAGATTTGAAGACACCTTACGGGCAGAGAATTTGGTGAAGAAAATGAAACAAAAATAGGGAAATAATGGTGGAAGGAAACTCTGCTTGGGGAGAAAAAGTAGCGCAAAAAAAAGAGAGGAACAGAACATCATGGGTTCTTCAATCGCTGGTGCAGCGGCAAGGCGTATGGCATCCCTAGCGGCTTCATCATCCTGGTCCTCATCCTCTAAGCACTAATTAATCATGCTGCTCTCGTTGATTCAAAAAGAAGCTTTTCGTCTCCCTCCAATTGATGAGTCGACATTACAAGCTGTTTCTTCATCTCCTCCATGTCGATTTTCTTCTCCTGCACCGCCCAGGCATAGTCGAGCTCCATTCGATTTGCGAAAAAAAATATCATCTTTTCTCTTCCTCAGTAGCGCTCCCCGTCCTTCTCTCTGATTTCATTCAGCTAATCACGGAACTCCTTAAATTTTGTATTGCGCATGTTTTCAAACGAAAATATGTACAAGGATGAATAATCATCTAGGCAATGTCTAACAGTGCTTATAAGCAATTCTTTCTGCTCCCGCCCTCTCTTTTTTTGTTTTGGATAATGCCACGAGCTTATTTGGCTTGGACTTCGGCGTCTCTTTTGTGGTGGGAAGCTCAACGACTGCAGAGGTCTCTTGTCCGTTGTCGAGAACCAGACAGACCTTGCCTGGTTTAGTTATGCCAAATGGAGTCGGCGGAGGAAGCTTCCAGACCTGATCGCTGCTTAGGGAACATATGGCCTTCATGAACCAGCCCATTGAGAAATTCTTGACGATCCTCCCTCCTCCCCAAAGTTGCAGAACTCCTCCCATTTTTCATTCGTCTACTTTCTGCTCTTCTTCTCCATTAAGCTTCTTCCCCCCAAAAAGCCCTTTTCACAAAATAGCCCTCCGTGCATCCTTATTTTTTCCAACGTTCCCCAATGCTTTTGCGTTCTTCCTCTAGAAATACAATTTCCTTCAGAAAAGAATAAGGATTCCTTACACAAGTTGTCCGAACTTCACATACATTGCATGTAAATACTGCACGCATACATCGTATAGACCAGCGCTCCCCAATGGATTCAAATTATCCACCAGCTTGTGAAATATGCACAAAACTGTCCCTCCCTTGAAAGGAGCTATTCTATACACAACTCCAATCCATCTGAACTGCACCAATGCATTAAAATGTCCTCCCTGTGAAGAAAGTAGCAAGCCAGAGCCAAATAGGGATATGAATCTGTAAACGGACATTCCACTCACATCTTCTCCAACTAGTATAGCATTAGGATAAAGGGCATGAATCATGTCATTGCAAGCATCAAATAATTGACTACATCCATATCAGCTGCTAGCCCAAAATACTGTCATATTCCCCATGTCAACATAGCCAAGGATAAAGGGAACTCCAAGAATATTCATTACGTTGTGACAGGCAGTCAAACGTATGCTGAACATCAAGCAAGCTCCTACATTTGGCATACATATCCACTATTGTACTTCAATCTGCATCTCTTTAAAACAGTTTAGTACTTTCTCAAAAAGCCCATAATTGGCATATCCTGAAATAAGTGTAGCCCATGAGACTGCATCTCGAATTACCAATCTATCAAAAACTCCCTGTTCTTCTACAAGCATGTCACATTTAGCGTACATGTCAACTAGAGCATTACGGATAAATTTCCCTTGCACCAAACCCCTCTTCACTATATTACCCACGTAGAATAAAAGAGCAAACATAATGACTAAGTATGTACAAAGTAACAAATCCCACACACACAACTTTTGGGTGGATTTCACACCTCAGATGCGCAGCAGTACGACAACGTTGTGGTCAAAGCTCCATCCAACCATCGCATTGACATGAACCGCAGCATCTCCTCCATGCCCTCGGGATATCGAATTGGTGGATGGCACATACTACGTCGAAATTTTATCCCTAATAATTGGTCGTCTTTAGAAAATGCAGACCTGAGAGAACGCATCATACCCATCGGAGTGTGGATAGACTTGACTACTTGCTTCACAATGCGCTCTTCTTTAGCGGACAAAACCCAAGGAGCGCGAGGTAGGTATTGGCGACCATCAGCACTCGACTGCGGCCAAAGCGCCTCCATCTTGCCTACCTCCTTCAAATCCATTCATGCCCCTATAGCGTCTCTCTTTCCTGTGATGTGGTCCCATAGCAAGTTGCCCATGTTCTTGAAAATATGCATGGGTTCCAACAAGTGGTTGATCTGTAAGTGGGTCCAATATGGCAACTCGTAGAAAATAGAGAACTACCACATTCCGTTTGGTTGTGACTCCGCATGGACCATTTTCAGCTCGTACCAGCTTGCGGCATTCATACGTGTTGGAGGTCATCCAAGAAAACCTTCCCTGAGTTCATGACCCTCTGGCAAGAAAGCAGTGTGTCCTTGATATACCATTTTCTTCATGGTTCATGACCTTCGAGAGTCTAACTGTGGCCCGCACAATGGACATGCATGATAACATGAGGTAACCAGACGTGTTCCAATACCTCTATCCAGTGAATACAAACTTGAACGAGATAAAATATAGATATTACCAACAAGAACAGAAGCCTATTTATCTGAGCACTCTCCGAGTCTCGGAAAGTCATGCATTGTCCACATGAGAATGGCTCGAATATTGGCAGACCGTCGACCGTCGCGCTTGCTCATATCTTGCACAGTGACTTCCTCCTCCCACAAAATCTTAAGCTCACCGACTAATGGACGAAGGTACATGTCCATATTTTTGACTTTGTAGCGGCTAGGAATGAGTAAGCTAAGGATGAGATGTCATTTCTTCATAGAGAGCCATGGAGAGATATTGTAGTTGACAAGGACTATAGGCCACACACTGTAAGAAGTTGAGCGCAGATTGAATGGGTTCATGTCATCCATTGCAAGATTGAGCTGAAGATTCCTTGGCTCTCAGGCAAAGACTGGGAAGGTAGAGTCAATGTGGCTCCATGAGGGTGAATCCGCTGATATTTGTTGAACTCCGTCTATGGACCGATTCTGCGCATGCCACGTTGTCAAGCTCGCCATGCCGAACGTACGAAACATGTGGTTTATACGGGGGATAAGCGAAAAGTGTCTGAGAACTTTTTGAGGGATGGTTTGTCCTTGCAAGTCTTGTCGATACTTGTGAGCACCACAATTTGTACATGTATCCATAGTCTTGTATTCTCCTCGAACCAACATGCAATCGTTGATACATGCGTGGATATTATTGTAGTCCATGCCAAGCTTTTGTAAAACATGTTGTGTATCATCACGAGACATTGGCATGGTATTTGCAGGTGGTAATATATGATATTTCAATAACTTGAAAAAAATCATAAAATACCTTGAAAAAGCATAAATATTTTTAATAATAGTGCTGAAAAGAAATCAACGAAGCATACATACAAGGTACTTGAACAACTCGATTACACTCGCATCGCTCAACCCGTATTTTTCTTGCACACTTAGGAGTGTAAGAAGTGTCTTCAGGCGAGATACTTGGCACCCATCATATAATGGTATGGATACTTCCTCTCTACGCGGATCAGAAGTCTTGATATCCATGGGAATCAATGCATCGATCATTGCCTCCATCTCAAGCTCCAAGATTATAGGTAGGTCTCGAAGGCTGCCTGTCTCCTCTGGTATTGACGGTATAGATTGGGTAGTGCCTTCCAAGTGGTGGATTGGCTCATGCACTCTATCCATTGCACGCCCATGAGATCTTCTAATTGGCCGCAAAGGGTGCACTCCTCCTTGGGACGAGACGTCACCTCCTTGGATAGAAAAATTTTCAACAACACCCAATCTTCTTGTATATGATATTTAATTAGCTTGCAAGTACAATGCATGATTGATATTAACTTTTCTTACCGTTTGCTAAAAATCCGCAATCGCATGATCAATGATCTCAGATTGAAACTCGCCGAAGCTCGTACTTGTTCTATAGACAATCGACATTTTTGTCTAATTGCCAGCTTGCATTGAGAGCACGGACATGGGACACGTTGATTAAGATACGCCTCGCAATCTTGAACAACAAGATCTTCATCGTTTTCCATTTTGTCTACGTTATGACAAACAATTTGTTTTTGTTATCATTATTTTTTTCTTTCTTAAATTATTATTCTCTCCTTTCATCTTTCTCTCTTTTTCTCTTTCTTTATTATGATGTATGTATTTCCTCTCCCTCTCTCGTTTCTTCTTCTTTTTTCTCTTCCTTCCCCTCTCTCATTTTATTTAACGATCATGGCTACGACTATGATGAAGACCACGACACGACTACGACTACGACTACGACCACGACCATGGCCACGACCACAACCACGACCACGACTATGACAACCATGACCACGACTACGACCAGGACTACGACTATGACCATGACTACGACGATCATGACCACGACCACGACTACAACCACGACTATGACCACGACCACAACCACGATGGCCATGACCATGACTAGAACCATGACCACGACCACGACTATGACCACGACTACGACTATGACCACGACCACGACCACGACTACGACTACGACTACGAGTACTTATATAGAGATGAAGAGAGAGACAAGGGTTAGGGAGAGAGTAAAGTTAGAGAAGAAGAGGAGAGAGGTAGAAATAGAAAGAGAGATAGAGAGAGAAAAGAGATAGGGGGAGAGAGAAGGATTTAATGAGAGTATAGGAAGAGAGAAAGAGGGAAGATTGAGGGAGAGAGAATGGTTGAGAGAAGAGAGAGGAGAAAGAGAGAGATCCGACTATAGCATTTGACACCCATAGATAACACACCGTGGAGAACACAAGCACAAATTGACTACGACTATGACTACGACCATGACTACGACACAACTATGATGACCACGACCACGACCACAACTACGACTACAACTATGACCACGGCCACGGCCACGACTAGGACTATGACTATGACTATGACTATGACTATGTCTATGTCTACGTCTACGTCTATGTCTACGACTACGACTACGATGACCGCGACCATGACCACGGCCACGACAATGGCCACAACTAGGACCATGACCACGACCACGACCACGACTATGAACACGACCACAACTACGACCACGACTAGGACCACGACCATAACTACGACTACGACTACGACTACTTATATAGAAATGAAAAGAGAGACAAGAGTTAGGGAGAGAGTAAAGTTATAGAAGAAGAGGAGAGAAGTGAGAGAGGTAGAAATAGAAAGAGAGATAGAGAAAGAAAAGAGATAGGGGAAGAGAGAAGGATTTAGGGAGTGTATAGGAAGAGAGAAAGAGGAAAGATTGAGGGAGAGAGAATGGTTGAGAGAAGAGAGAAGAGAAAGAGAGAGAGATCCAACTAGAGCATTTGACACCCATAGCCAACACATCGTGCTACTACAATCTCTTTGAGGGCATGAGATTGGGATCTCCACAGATACCAAAGCATGATCTGTAGCTTGATGGTTGCATATATACTACTACTACTCATGGAAGAAACCATAAAATAGTTAATATGCTCGAATATATGCTTGTTAGAGCAGAAATTTGTTCCTTAGACTATTATAAGGATGAAAGATGGTTAATGATAAAAGAATATCCTTCCTTGCAAAGTGATTTTATATTATATTTTTTAATTAGAATTGATAGTTGAAGATGAGTTTTTTAAGAGATCTTGTGGTGATGCTGTTTTAGTTTTTGTGAAGCATTAGAATGATGTTGTTTTAGTTTTTTTGTATGTCTTTTTAAGAAGAGATTGATTTTTATGGAATATCCAAAGTTATTTTTGGATTTACGTTATGAAAAATGAATATTTTTCTAACCGATAGGCTGATTGCATTCGTTGTATACTTCTACAAAAGTTCTTGTGCCCTCATAGGTGGATATTTGGTTACACACTAAACCTCCCCCAAGGTTAGTGGCTAGATCCCTTCACCAAGGGGATAGTCTGAACGTGGTGAAGGCTAGGACAAGCCCCATGTATGAGAGGTCTCTTTGTAGGAAGAACATTATTCTAGGAGGCGCAAGTGTGCTAGGGTTCTCTAACCATATATCCCTTAGGTTTGTTGAGGATCGGCCTAACCCTATGCGCCTAGGATGAGCTTATTGTAAGGTGTTATTTTATTTTCTCCCTTTCTCTCCCTCTCTCATTTCCTCTCTCCCTCTCTCAATACACACGAATTATACCTCATTTCCTCTCCCTCCCTCTCCCTCTCTTTCTCTCTCATTTCCTCTCCCTCTCTCAATACACATGAATTTATATACCAAAAACAAGTAAAAAACAGAGAGAAAACTCCCTCTCCCTCTCTCATTTTCTCTCCCCCCTCTCCCTCTCCCTCTCTTTCTCTCTCTCTCCCTCTCTCTCCCTCTTCCTCTCCCTCCGTCTCCGTCTTCCTCTCTTTCTCTCTCATTTCCTCTCCCTCTCTCAATACACATATTTTATACCAAAGACAAGTAAAAGAGAGAGAAAACTCCCTCTCCCTCTTTCATTTTCTCTCCCTCCCCCTCTCCCTCTCTTTCTCTCTCCCTCTCTCTCCCATTTCCTCCCTCTCCCTCTCCCTCTCTCTCTCTCTCATTTCCTCTCCCTCCCTCTCTCTCTCCCTCTCTTTCTCTCTCATTTCCTCTCTCTCTCTCAATATACACAAATTATACAAAAAACAAGTAAAAGAGAGAGAGAAAACACAAAAGCAAAGCAAGATGGACAATGCACTCATCATAAAGACTCGAAGAAGGGTTTGACAGCTTCTCTTCACAACGGCAGCTCCTCTTCGCCATCCGTACACCTCCTCCTCTTCTTCGCGAATGGCAGCGGCGGCGGCGGTGGCGGCGATGAGAAGCTTTCTTTCTCTCTTTTTCTCCCTATCTGCAAGATGGTCGCTCTCCCTCTCACTCTCTGTTTTGTGAATGCGTGAAAAATGATACGCTCGAGTTTCGGCCCACGTTTTATTGATCTTGGTACCATCGCTATTTGACGTTAATAGCGACGCAAATAGCAACGGCGCTATTTATCGTCACTAACGTCCGTCACTATAGGCTCATATCCTTGTAGTGAAGGTGAGAGAAAGATAGGGTTAGGGAAGATAGAAAGCAATGATAATAGGAGTTATTATACATTACTTGGGCAAAGAAGGAAACACTTACATACTTTTTGATGTGACAAAAACGTACGGAAAGGTTGCTGGCCTATAGCACTTGTTAATTTTATAGCCTAGAAAATTTCATTTTGCCTTTAATAGGTGTAATAAATTAGCCATAGGACAAGGCAAAAACATAGTTAAATAGTCCATAAAGCTACATTATATTATGGGACTCAAATAATTCAACAATCCTACCAAGTTGAGAGAAAAGAAGAGACCAACCATGTTGAGTGAAGAAGTGGCTAGCTCACAAGTGCCAAGTTGGCCAATATGGTGTAGTAATTAGCCTTGGTAATCATCTAACTACAGTTACATACTTTATGGATATAGAGATTCTCCAACAAAGGATGACTATCTCCATATTAGAACATATACACTACAAGATACATGCCTCATACCAACGTTCAAAGCGACGAAAATGTTCATAAAAAAATTTGCCCCTCTCATCACAAAAAACATTGGTATTAGCGACGCCATAGAGCAGTCGCTATTATCGTCGCTATTTGTGTCACTATCAGCATCGCATATGCGATACTAATAGCGATATAGTTAGCGAAGTATATAGCGATGATTTGCAACACTAACTGCGATACTAATAGCGATGTGTGTAGTAAATTTGTGACGCTAATAGTAACGGTTACAGGGGAAAAAATTTTGTGGCAGGACAGCAAGCTACCATGCCACAAATAGCACTATGTGCTTTATTTGGGCCATACAAAAGAGTTATAGTCAAGTATACAATGCTCGTCTCCATGAAAGAAAAGTGTACTTGAATCTATAAGATTGATAGATAAAATAAATACAAGATCACCTAATGAAAGAAACGGTACAATCATGGCAAGCTACAAAGGATGATAATAAGATAGTGTATAGAATCACATGATAAAAAAAGAGGAGGATGTGCGCTCCACGGATCAAAGGGAGAGCTATAGATCCTCGCCATCTGAAAGCTCATCCCACTACAAAGGAACATCAAACAAACTCTGCAAAAAAAAAAAACAAATACACATCAGTCCACCATACATATCAAGTCTCTAGGCCAATGGAATCATGGTTTGCAAATGGAGTGCTATAAAGAAAACAAAATACAATCGTTAAGAACATGATTGTTAGTACAAGGGATATTGCAAAAAAATAAGTAACTAGAACAAAAGAAAAACTTACAAAGTCCTTTAGATAAGTCCTATGGGCCTTGTAGTGGCCATTTGCCATAGACAGGCCACGCTCATGAAAACATGTTTTGTATCCGTTTTGGAAAAACATTGTAGACGTTGGAAAACTTCAATAAACTACCCGTATCACAAGAAAGCCGATGAGAAACGATTAACGACCAAGTCGAAGGCCGGAGCGATTGGAAGCATTCCATGAACGAGTGAAAGACGACTTCATATGTATTTTACATAAGATAAATACTTTTTGCATACAACTTAGTTGAAACGTAGAGTCTCTTATTTTAATGTTATGCAGGCCGGATAAAACCTGCTGTGCGACGAAAAACCTCCCTGCGTGATTGGATCCACAAGAGCATGAAAGACCTGGTAAACAAGCTCATGACCTGGTATACGGACGATTATCCACGCATCTACCTCGTACTACTTATATGGAATCGAAGGCTCGATCTTCCCACCATTCGATCACCGGCGCAGCAGTTGTTCATTCCTAGACGTTAGAAACCCCCATTTGTGCTTGCTGAGAAGCGTGATCTGTTTATACAGTATTCGCTGATCGGAAGAGGTTAACTAGATACTAGAGAACCATTCGGACCCCTGCTTTCTCATATCTACCGGCCTCCACTCACCATACGCAATACTGTATCCATGGCATCATCACTAAAGCTTGCTGTGCTAATTGTAGCTATCACGTTGGCGCAGCAGCTCGTCGACGCGATAACTCGCACTGAGGCGGCGGATGAGGACCCCTTGCAGGACTTCTGCGTGGCTGATCAGTGGGCACAGGCGGCCGGAATCACAACCGTGAACGGTCTGCTGTGCAAGAATCTCCAACAAGTGGAGGCCAAGGACTTCGCCTCTCCTCTGCTTCGCCAGCAAGGCCAGTTTAACAAGGCGCTCGGCTCCGCTGTGCAGCTGGCGGGCCGAAGATAAATATCAGCATGGGTCCCGCTTTTATGGGGACGTGTCGGTAAAGTCCCGGTTGCTGGCCGGTTTCTCGACCTTTTCGTTTTTTCAAAGTCAAGTCAAAACGAGATTGGATTTTTTCACAAATGTGATTCGCGGGCGCGTGGTGTAAGGCTTCAGGGTGTGGGATGGGGTGTACAGGGTTCAATCCTCGGGACGATCCTCCGGGTGAGACCAATGCACCTTTTAAGGGGGCTTTTAATTTGTGGGCCCCACACTCACCCAACGACCGGGTAAACCCGTGAAAGAGCGTGGGGCCCTTGCTGATATATATCCACAGCCCAGCTGGCGTCGGCCCTCACCTTCCCTGGACTCAACACCCAAGGCCTGTCCGTGGCCCGCATCGACTTCGCGCCCAATGGTGGGCTTAACCCTCCACACGTCCACCCGCGTGCCACCGAGGTTCTCTTCCTTGCCGAGGGCACGCTTGTGGTAGGCTTCGTCTCCACCACCAACAACACCCTCTTCCAGCAGACCCTGTACAAGGGCGATCTCTTCGTCTTTCCCCGCGGTCTCGTCCACTTCCAGATCAACCCGGACAAGAAGAAGCCTGCCCTCGCTATCTCCGCGCTCAACAGCCAGAACCCGGGCACCTCCCAGGTCGCCCCCGCTCTGTTCGCCGCCAAGCCTCCGCTGCCCGAGGACGTGCTCCAGACCGCCTTCGCCATCGACAAGGACGAGGTTTATAGCCTCATTAAAAGCGTCGCCACCACACTGCCGTGATCATGTTAATTCGTGTCACACCCTCTCGACACATCGTTGCTACACAGTCGAGGTTTACAACCTCATTAAGAGTCGCTACCACACTTTTGGAAATCATTAAAAGTAATCCATCGATCGAGAGGTCACAAAAACATCCTGATA
Source organism: Lygodium microphyllum (assembly GCF_053477565.2). NCBI lineage: Eukaryota > Viridiplantae > Streptophyta > Polypodiopsida > Schizaeales > Lygodiaceae > Lygodium > Lygodium microphyllum. The sequence goes on along the minus strand of NC_141140.1, from coordinate 99,825,511 downwards.
TATGTCGCACTGTGTTAACACATTATTGCTATACAAATCAATATGCTTAGGCATTATTCTTAAAGAATCCATATTGTTGCCATTACCTTTCTTCAATATTGTGCCTTATTTTTACACACAACACTTACAAATTTGAGAATCATAAAAAATAAACCATCAAGAAGTCACAAAAATATGAGGTTTCATGTTCCATGCTTCCTAAGTTTGTTTATGAAAAAATTTATCGAAATGGGAAGCACTAATAACGTTATGCAAGAAAAACCCTTCTATGCAATATAGTTATCATAAATATCACAATAATCACTATTATTACTACCTTATGGAAATTTTAAACTTCCCTACTACTACTATCGCTACTGCTACTACTACCACTACTATGATTGTGACTACTACTTTGATTTCTCCTTCTGCTTTGCTACTATTAGTATTATTTTTACTACAGCCACTAGATTAGGTGTCACTAGCCAATGTGGCACATATCAAGTCTTTATGTTAGCGAGCATAATTTCACCATATAGAAAAGACAGACACATTCAAACAATAAAGGCAATTATAATTGTATGGAGTAAATGCACTAATGCATGTTTAACTTTGTTGCTTCCCCAAGGATTCCTTTATTGAACATGTAAGATACTACATAAGTTCAAAAGAAAGGGTATTATATTTCGTAAAATTTACAAGATTATATTTAAAATTTAGATTTTTAATTTATAATTTTAAAAAAGTTATAAGTTTACTAAAGTAAAAGGAGTCGTTTTAAGGTCTTATAGCATATAAAGAAAGGGTATTTCTTAATATCCTTTGAATGCACATTATATAGATGATTACTTATAAGTAAACCCCCCCCAGGCTACTTCACACTCTAAAACCAACTCTAAGAAAATGGAGAAAAGAATGCAAGAGTGCAAGAAAACAAAAGACTTGATTGAAGCTTGATTCTATTCATTGTTGTACAAGTAGTGTTTATATACAAGCGTGCCTCATAAAGAGGTCAATGTGGAAGGTGGGCAGTTAGTGGAAAATGATATGCACTTGGTATGTGCTACATGATAAGATGATCATAAATGAGAAGAGTTTGAATAGATAATATTTGTTGACTTTGGAAGGCATACATAAGATATTTGAATATTCTTCCAACATCCCCCCTTAAATGGAGAAAAGAGGCAGATTTAAAAATGATTGCAAGGAATTGAGTTATTACTTTATATCCCCCTACAAAAAGGAACGTGTAGTCTATGTGTGTACATGGGATGACATTCATGTGGTGTGGTGTGTGTGATGTGTTTATGTGTTAATGTGGGTGGTGGGGTATGAGTGTGTTTGTGTATTTATGTGGTAGGGGTGAGTGTGTTTGATGGTTGATGGTGGTGTAACTTTGCGGTAGATGCAATAGGGCAATGGAAACTTGTGGTGGGAAGAGGTTGGAGGATGATAGTGGCTACTTGAGATAGCGGATGGGTGGCTTGTGGCATGTAGCATGGAGGAGGTGGATAAGAGAAGTAGGCACTAGTCATTGTGGAGATTGAGGGAGGTGAAGATGGGTATGGGGAGAACGATGGTGACTGGCAATAGTGGCAAGGGGGAGCCATAGGAGATGATGTTGAGTGGTAAAAGAAGGACACTATGGAGGGCCTGGTAGCCATTCAACGACATCCATCCCCTCCTAACCTACACATCCTCTTACATGTGCCAAAGTCTTATGGATCTGCAGTGTCAGAAGAAGTATCTAGTTGTGCCATGTCAATGTCTTCATCTTCTACCTCTTCTTCTTTCATATTATCATGTTTATGCTCAGTATCCAATTCTTTTAACTCATATGCTGAAGACTCCCTATGTTAAAAGAGCTTGATACGTTTTCCAGCCCAGTGAAATCCTTAGAGCTGTCCCATCCATCTCATTTAGTGCATACGTAGCATTATAAAAAACAAACCTTACCACTTATCAGCCAAACCACCACTTTGCCATCTTCTGACTAGCATTATGCTGATTTTCCAAGCTACTATCATAAACTAGTACCTAGTCCCCTTCTTGTATAGCTCGTGGTCGAAGTCTTTGTTGCTTTTCAAACCTCTTCTTGTTCTTGATCCTTGCAGTCTTCAGCTTTTTCATGGTTGTCTCAATGTCTTCATGTCTTCTTTCTAATTGTCTAATGCACAGGGTCAGCAACTCTTCTCTATTCAAACCCTCTTCCCATGGTAGAACACTCCAAGTAGCAATAGTCTCCTCAATAGGCATGATTGGTTGTTATCCATACATTAATTCAGTAGGCATATGCCGTGTAATTGCACTGTGAGTGGTCCTATGAACCCACAAAGCAAAGGGTAACAATCTTGGCGACTCTTTCATCTTGCCCTTGCATGACTTTGCTAATGCTTTAATCATAGGTTGATGATCTCTTTCACTTTTGCCATTTGCTTTAGGATTATAGGCTGAAGTTAAAGCCACCTTGATACCAAATTGTGAAAAGAAGTGATGAGCCTCATTTGCATCCAATTCTCCTCTATCTTCAACCACGTTGCCAACACAACCATACCTACAAAAAGGCTTCTTCCAATAAGAATCTACAAACTTCTTGAGTAGTCTTTGTACTAAGAGCTCGACCTTCCACTTTATTTGTCAAGTCTTCTTATGCAAGCACAAGATCATATTCCATAAACCTTTAGACATAGTAACTAAATCAACTACCCACTTGTAATGCATAGACAATGGATAGGTTGGTTGCAACCCATCTCTATGCTTTACCATGGAATACATGTGAGAGATGCTACATGATTCCACATAATGCTCCACATCTTTATACATGTTTTGCCATCAATACTTCTCTCTGACCTTGGAAAATGTGCCCCAAACTCCTCTATGTCCAACCCATAAGCTTTCATGAAACTCCTACATCACCTATCGTTGAGATATTGTATCTCCTAATACACGTACTAGATCTCCTCTCTTTTTCTTTGCATGCCTCCATAAATATTGGTCTTTCAAGAAAAACCCATAAGCTTTTCTTTTAATCCTTTTGAATTCATCTTTAGATCACTCATCCTTGTTTGTCATGAGGCTAAGATATTGGCCTCTATTTTTAGCCAATCATCCTCATACAACTCTTCCAAAAATCGTGTTCTTAATGAAGCATAACATTGATGATGGTTTCTCTCTACTGCCCATCTCTTCTTCATAGTTGTAAGTTCTTTTCTAATTACTACTGAAATCCTTGTTACAAGAGTTGTACTTGTAGTAACAACATACTCATTCCCTGTTGTTATAAAGCCATTTTCAGCACCTACCACATCATCCTCTTCATCTTCAAACCTTGCTCATGAAAGCATGCCAGCCATGGGGTTGTCTCTACCTGCAATATGCTAAAAATCAGGGTTAACTGACTTTATATATGCAATCAACTATAACATGGCAATATCAGGAGTTCAGCAATTTACTATCATGCTCAATAGAGGTAGACAATGAGTCTCTACCACTACATGTGCTCCCATAAAATACCCCCTATCATAGTTAAGGGTTGTCCCAAAGCCCTCTTTTGACCTGAGAATACCGCCATTGCCGTTCACTGAGGACCTTTTCTCCAAACCAAATGGCATACCTATTCCCATCATCATAATCTTGGCCCACTTCCCAACCAATGCCAATTGGGCTTGTATCCACGGTGAGAATTATAGGCTACCCATTCTCATAATTTTCTCTCTTTAGTGTTGGAGCTAAAATCAATAAGCGTTTTAACTTCTAAACTGCTTTCGTATGATTTTCACCCCACCAAAACTTTTGCCCCTTTCTCAAGAGTTGATATAAACTTTCAGCCACATGACGAAAATGTGGAATCCATATCAAGTAAAAGATACATGCATCCAAAAATATTCTCACCTCGGATACATTCGAACATGTTTCTCTCATCCTACTTATGGCTTCAATCTTTACTGGTGAGGGATTTCTCCCATACAGTCCACATATGTGCCGAACAACTAATACTTCCTCTATTCCAAAAACAGACTTTTCTCTAGATAGAGTTAAATGCACTTCTTCACGATGGCTCAAAATCGTGTCACAATCAATAATATGATCACCCACACACGTTCTACATCCTTGATTATTCAGCTCTTCATTCTTCTCATGGATATCATACCCTTTTATTGGCACATCATCAAGAAAGGGTAAGGTCGACTGAGAAATATACTCCCTCAAAACTTTATGCATAGCATTCACCATATGCATCACTCAATTGGTTGCTCCCTGTGGAAGCATACACATCCTAATAACCAATCCAAGCGGTGCCTTCATGGTGGTGATATTTTGGCTTTCCAATGCAAGCTAGAACTGATCATATCATGAATATAAATCTTTAATAGAGTAAATTGCCTTGCCTGCAAATTCATCCACTATCAGGCCTAATTCAACATTCCTTATGGTGAACTTATCAACTGGTTGTAGATCTTGTACAAACCTCAAAGAACCATTCTTCTTTGGAACAGTAAACCACTGATTGGAATATGGAGCTAAAGGGGGCTCCAAAATCCACATCATGATCTTCTTGTTCAGAAGCTCAAGTAGCTTAGACAAATATGCCCGAGGTACTAGAATAAGCTTTAAATTCCATGGCATATGAGGTACTGCAAATATCACCAAAGGTGCAACTATGATCAACACATCCAATTTCATTTGGCTAAAATGCAAAGGATTTCCCATGCCTTACCAACATCTCCAAGAAAGAAGCTATTTCTACAGGCAAAAGAAAGCTTGTATCACCAATTTTCAACTTTTGGAAAGTTTTAGCTGTAAATTTATGTTCTACTCCATGTGGATCCCGTAAACTAGGATGTCGAGTCACTTTTTCAGCCAACCCATCACTTTTAGGTGGTAAAGGCAAATCCATAGGCTTAACCTTCTTTGCAACTATTTTGTACTTTATGTCCACCCTTGCTTCAATCCTGTTTTGTAGCCCATATTGCAGCCCATAACATTCATGCTCATGAAACTCTTGAATGACTTCATACATCTCTAAAGTGTCGATAGAAGTAACCTCTTTTTCTGTCCTATTTTTAGCATTAATTGCTAGAGAAATTTTAGCCACCGTATCAACATCAACCACACCTGAAACTAACCTTTAAATACCTTCATTTGCAGTCATCAAACCATATATCTTCAGTTCTTTTTCAACCCATCCTACATATTTATTTTCAGCCCTGCACATGGTTGAAATATTCTTAAAACCGCCAAGACTACATGCTGTCCATTCCTGCAATCGAGACACAAAAATAGTTTTCCCCTTTCTTGGAGGGATAATTATCTTCTTAAATGCACTGCCATAGTCTCCACTTACAGCAATGTTGTCTAAAAACCCTTAAACTCTTGTGCATTAGGTTCCATAGGATTATCTCGTAGCCTATCGCAATTGCGGGGATGATTTACACAAACAGTGAGAAATTGTACTGCCTTTGTATTGTCTTTAGTCCAAACCCGAGCATATAAAGAACCATCATCCAAGCATTTTGTTTCTAGCGTTGATTTCGAAATGTAGGGTTGCCCCAAAATCACCAGATATCTTCATAAATCCTACAGAAAAAATTCATCCCTATCATCTCCAATACTCACGGGTACATTCGAACAAGCCGCATAAAGATCCCCTGATGAATTGTTTACTATCCGCATGTGCCATCTCGGATCTACATCAATCGGCCAACCTCCATTGTCATACAAGTTGCCTGTCGCCATAACATGGATTTCGGAACCATGATCCAAGAGAGCTATGCAAGGCGCCTTTGTATCTCCCACTTTAACAATTGTTTTTGTTGTAGCACAAGCCCAATGCGTTCGTGAATAATGATTGCTTGGAAAACAATGAGCATCTTCTTCTTCATGCCTTGATGATAGACATCCCCATTAAATCTCCAATATGTTGCAAAGTAATAAATGTTTGTCTACCCTCTTCTCTAAATTTCAACATGGGTGGCCTATAGATATCATCATATGATGGTATGCGTATCACTCCTATTGATACTCAAGTGATCAAATATCATTAGTTAGTATAACCATTTCAAAAAATGACTCATTATCAACATAAGAAAGCTGGTAATACCTGATTCTTGGCTTGAAGAAGTGTTAAGGCAAGCAATCTCAATGTCTTCCTTTCTTGCATTGTCTCTTGTGTCATCTTTAGTAACTTGTTTACCTATATATACATAGAGTTAACCAAAGCTCACGATAATACAAGGTTATGAAAAATTTCAATAACACAAAAGAAAGTAATTAGATATTTTGTATCAATTTGGGTCACCAAATTTGTACAAGTTTTTGATCCTTAAAGTTGGTACCTGCATCTTGACTTGAAGAAACATTATTGCGAGTAACCTCCCGATCTCCCTTTCTTACATTACCTCTTTTCCCACCTTTTGTTGTTCTTTAATCTATATTTATATATATACACACAATTACTCAAAGTTTAAAAATATGAATAACTATGAACATTTTAAATTAGACAAAGAGACTAATTAAAGCTAGTTAATCTCAAAATGAATCACCTAATAAAGCAAGATGTAAAATATGTACAAATTTTAATTTTCAAAGTTTAGTAGAAATAAAGACATATACCTGTATCGTGATTTGAAGAGACATTAGGGCCAATGACCTCCTTAGCTTCCATTGTTCCATTATCTCTTGTACCATCATTTGTGATTTTGTTACCTTTATGTATACATAATAAACCAAAGTTTAGAAACATAAGAGACATTTGTAAAACATCAAAACACGCATTTGTAAAACATCAAAACATCAAAACACGCATACCTTTTTTGCCGTGTTCTTTACACCATCTGATAGTAAATTGAGCAGGTGAAAACAAGGAATTCATTGTTCATACTTTTATGGGCTCACCAACTTCTCCTTCTGGTTTGAAGCATCTTACAGACTTCCTGTTGAACAGTGCGCGAGGGAGACGAGGAACAGAGGAAGAGAGAAGAGAAGAGAGACATGAGACACCGGAAGTGGAACCCTAGAAGTGCATCAAGTGAGCACACATTAGCTGCAACATCAGCTCCTTAGCTAGAATAGATAAAACATTAAGTAGAATAAACATAATCTTGAACAGACGAATCAACTAAAAATAGACAAACAACAACTGGAAACAATGAAACATCAACTAGAACAACTCAACAGCTGGAATAATAATGAAACATCAACTGGAACATTTCAACAGCTGAAATAAGAATGAAATAAAATATCATCCCATCAGCTCGAAACATTTCTTATAAACAAAGCGTGGAATAATTTCAACGCATTAGCTGTAATATAGATGAAATGATATGAAACGTAGCATGAAGAGCCAAAAATCAGCTGGAAGAAAGAAACATTTAGAATAATCAAATGATGAACAAAATACCGACAATCATTAGCAAGAGCTCATCAGTTTTCTTACTGCTGCTCAGAGCCCAAGCAAACATCTTGTTAGCCTGCTCTTTATCATTCTCAGTCTGTCATCTCCTGGTTGTGAGCTCCTGTCAGAGTCTGACAGGAGACAGAGGAGCTCTGTCAGTTTGTTTAGTGGCTGTCCTTGTCAGTCTGCAGCCTTTGGGAGTCATGCAGCCCATACTGGGCTGTTATTCTGCAGTCGGCCCAGTTTCTGGGTAGGTTGGCCAGATTTGGCTAAAGTCGGCCAGATCTGGCTTGTCGGCCAAATCTGGCCAGGTCGGCCAGATTTGGCAGGTCGGCCAGTTTACTGGCCTGGGGGCTATGTATAGCAGCCCCCCCCAGTCATTCCAGCATTGTACTCTGCAGGTTCAGCACTGTCTCTGTCATCTCCGTCTCCGGCATTGGTGCTGCCATTGCTTCCAGTCTGTTCTGGTGCCCTCATTGACGCTCCGAGCTGCGTGCAGGGACTTCTCTGTCCATTTCAGTGTATTCAGCATTCATCTCAGTCAGTGCAGACTTTCTTCCTTCATTCTCTGCTTTCTCTCTCCTCTCCTCTGTGTTCCTGTTCCTCTTCCGTTGCGCACTCTCACATGGTATCATCGTCTGATTGAGAGCACGGAGGACATACCCTCAGGAGTGAGATACCTTACTGCTGCTGCCATCTGATCAACAATTGCCAGGCGACTTCTTCAAGAGGCCTTTCAGCCTGCGTTTTCCTGTCCACGCTGTCTACAGAGGCTGCCATGTCATCCAGCGACGCAGAAACCCTGCGTTTTCCACCAGGTTGTCCCTCCTTCTGCTGGGCGACCTCTCTACAGGCTGCGTTTTGTTGTTCTGCTGGTCGCTACCACTCCAGGCGGCACATTTCCTGCTGGCGACTTCTTTCCAGGCTGTTTCCTGGTGCTGGTGGTCTCTTTTCTGGTGATCGTCATCAGTTATCTTTGCGTTTTGCAGATCCAGGTGTTTGTAGGCATTCTCTGCCTGCGTCTTGGTGGTTGGTGACCACATTGCTGGTCATATTTCGACATCGGCACAACTTTCTTTGGTATTTTGCAGATTCGAAGATGTCTTACCAGTTTTCAGGCTTTGATGACTCAGAGGATGAACTTGTTTCTCATCATTCCTCTGAGCGGAGGCGGGATTATCATGAGGTTCGACGTCGGGAAGAACCTCCTCGCACTCGTCCTTCTTCAATCCATGCATCTCAGAGGGTTCCATCTACCGCGAAGGTTTCTTCAGTGAAGACTGCTTCAGATGTGCGGATGCCTTCCTTGATTCCCTCTATTCAGGTGCCGATTCTCCCTTCCTTTCCGAAAGAAGATAAGTTGGATGGTTCCAACTACTCCCTCTGGTCATGCAAGGTGGCCTGCATCCTCGATACATTTGACTTGTTTCTTCACCCATCGACCGTCCCCCCGCGGATTCGTCCGATGGCACCTCTATGGACCATGCAGCCTTATGGGATAGGCTCAACTCTCAAGCCCGCTCCTTTCTTTTTATGAGTCTCCATGATTCTGTTCTTGTACATGTTCACAGGTTACAGACCGTGGCGGAAGTGTGGACGAAGCTTGCATCTTTGTATCAGCACAAGACATTTGCCCACAAGATTTCCTTGGAGAAGAAGTTGCAGATGCTCAGTCTTGATGATTCTCCTTCCATAAAGGAGCACATCACAAAGATGGAGGATATGCGAGGCGAGTTAGCCTCTCTTGGTCGTCTGAGGATATGGCGATGATTCTGTTGACTCAGGTGCCATCACCCCGTTATGATGTCTTCTATACCAGCCTCATCACTTCGAGGACCCGTGAGACACTCCTATGGGAGGAGCTTTCCCCGCTTGTCTTGGAGCATGACGAGCAACTCAAAGAGGTGGGAGCCAGTCGCTCCACCAAGGCATTTACGGCCGGCATAGGTGGCGGCAAGAAGAAGAAACAAAAGAAGGAGAAGGCCAAGGACAAGAAGGAGGAGGACAAGAAGGATGCGAAGGAGAAGAAGCCCAAGTGTCCCCATTGTGGGAAGGGCACTCATCCCGAGGAGAAGTGTTGGCAGAAGTATCCCCATCTGAAGCCTAAGGAGAAGGACTCGAAGGCGGCCCCAGCCACAACAGAATATGCGTTTGTGCATGTCTTTGTTGAGGAGGATACAGCCCTAGCTTCTACCACATAGGAGAAGCCTTGGCTCGTCAACACTGGAGCATTTTCACATATGACCTTCCGTCAAGATTGGCTTCAGGATCTTCGTTCCAGAGGGGGTACCGTCACCATTGGTGACAATTCTACAGTCCCTGTTCGAGGCGTGGGGACCTTACCTATGTTTTCTGACAGGCGGTCTTCCTCCGCCAAAGTTCTCTATGTCCCTGATTTGGGTTTTAATCTATTATCTGTGCATGGCCTTACTCAGCTAGGTACCCGAGTCATTTTTACACAGGATGCAGTCACAGTGAAGGATGCTTCTATAGGTGATGCTCTTTGGACAGGTACACAGGAGGGTGGGCTTTATACGCTCACAGCCTTGGCTGCGCGGACTTCCCATGAGCTTGGGCTGCTTTGGCATGCTCGGTATGGTCATTTGAACCTCGATTCTCTTCCCGGGCTTCTAGGAGGAAGATGGTGGAGGGACTTCCTGATTTTCCTCCTCTTCACACTAATAGGTGGCCTACGGAAAGGTTGCTGGCCTATAGCATTTGTTAATTTTATGGCCTAGAAAAATTAATTTTGCCTCTAATAGGTGTAATAAATTAGCCATAGGACAAGGCAAAAACATAGTTAAATAGTCCATAAAACTACATTATATCATGGGACTCAAATAATTCAACAATCCTACCAAGTTGAGAGAAAAGAAGAGACCAACCATGTTGAGTGAAGAAGTGGCTAGCTCACCTCACAAGTGCCAAGTTGGCCAATATGGTGTAGTAATTAGCCTTGGTAATCATCTAACTGCAGTTACATACTTTATGGATATAGAGATTCTCCAACAAAGGATGACTATCTCCATATTAGAACATATACACTACAAGATACATGCCTCATACCAACGTTCAAAGCGACGAAAATGTTCATAAAAAAATTTGCCCCTGTCGTCACAAAAAACATTGGTATTAGCGATGCCATAGAGCAGTCGCTATTATCATCGCTATTTGTGTCACTATCAGCATCGCATATGCGATACTAATAGCGACACAGTTAGCGAAGTATATAGCGATGATTTGCAACACTAACTGCGATACTAATACCGATGTGTGTAGTAAATTTGTGACGCTAATAGTAACGGTTACAGGGGAAAAAAATTTGTGGCAGGGCAGCAAGCTACCATGCCACAAATAGCACTATGTGCTTTATTTGGGCCATACAAAAGAGTTATAGTCAAGTATACAATGCTCGTCTCCATGAAGGAAAAGTGTACTTGAATCTATAAGACTGATACATAAAATAAATATAAGATCACCTAATGAAAGCAACGGTACAATCATGGCAAGCTACAAAGGATGATAATAAGATAGTGTATGGAAAATGCCTACATAAATCACATGACAAAAAAAGAGGAGGATGTGCGCTCCACGGATCAAAGGGTGAGCTATAGATCCTCGCCATCTGAAAGCTCATCCCACTACAAAGGAGCATCAAACAAACTCTGCAAAAAAAAATCAAATACACATCAATCCACCATAGAATAATGCATTTTAAAATTAGTAACTACGAATAAGAAAGATGAGTGACGTACTGGGCCACCGCATCCATACAATCGGTCGATCAATGCAGTGAGACCATGTCTCTCTACATATCAAGTCTCTAGGCCAATGGAATCACGGTTTGTAATGGAGTGCTATAAAGAAAAAAAATACAATTGTTAAGAACACGATTGTTAGTACAAGGGATATTGCAAAAAAATAAGTAACTAGAACAAAAGAAAAACTTACAAAGTCCTCTAGATAAGTCCTACGGCCACCACTCCCAAGATGATGGACCACTCGTGCCTCCAATCATGCCCTCGCCACCTCATGTGTTGTTGTCTCCAATGTCTTGGAGAATTTGTAGCCTCCTCCCTGAGTCGATGCCAATCATCTATGTCTAGCCACTCGAGCTTTGAAGTCCCACTCCTAAGTGCCTTGTACACGTCCGATCGTTTGTGTGACATGTACGTATGCATGCACTCCATCATCCATCTTATGGAAAACCTATCTACTACTGCGGGTATCCGAAACTCCTCATCCAAGGATGCTACTATGTAGTCCTTGCTCCCCTCTGGTATGTTCTTCCAATTATCAAAGACGTTGTGCTGAAAAAATTATTGGCACAACTCTCTCATACGGGCCATCACTCTCCTCCCCTCATCATTCATGATGATGGCTTCAGTCCTATCATCTACAACGTATCCATATCCCTCTAGGATAAGCCTAAGATTAGCCCTCTCCCACCTACGACTATGCTCTTGGGTATATCTATGAGACCCTTACATGATCTGGTGTATCTACAAGGATAGTATCTCTTGAAGTAGCACCCATAGTGTCATTTGCGAACGACTGAGCAAATGTTAGAGTGACTAGAGTAGATGTTCCCACCAGTGTGATAAATCCCATAGGTGACGTAGCACGACGAGATGGAGACACTACGTCGGTACCTCTACAACAACCACATGAGCCACGCTCTCTCGAGCCTACAAGAGAGCGAGGAGTAGCACCCGTATTCCGAGGCTCATGCCTACAGTATGTAAAGTCTATTATGCTATACATGGGGACGAGGGAGTAGCTACCCTATGTCGGAGTGTTTTCCGTCCCATGGTATTGCACCGAACCACTACTACTACTAGTACTCGCCTTCTCAAACACACCAAAGGTGCACCTTTAACAAAATCTCTCTCTCTCTCTCTCTCTCTCTCTCTACTATCAGCACCACCACTACTACCACTACTACTACTATTACTACTCTCCTTCCCGAAACATCGAATGCACCCAAGGTACACCTTTAACAATATATATATATATATATATATATGTCTCTGTCTCTCTCTCTCTCTCTCTTCTACTACTACTACAAAAAAAAAACAAGAAAAAAAAGTAATTAAAGAACTACTACTACCACTACCACTACCACTACCACTAGTACTAGTACTAGTACTAGTACTACTACTGCTACCACTACAAACAAGAAAAGAAAAAATTAAAGAATTACTACTACTACTACTACTACTACTACTACCACTACAAGCAAGAAAAGAAGAGATTAAAGAATTACTACTAGTACAACAAACAAGAAAAGAAGAAATTAAAGAACAAGATCTTACCCTCTCTTTGTTTTTTATCCATTCATTCTCCTCTCTCCTTCCTCTCTCTCTCTTTCTCTCTTTCTTTATTATGTTTCATGTTTATTCCCTCTCTCTCTCGTTCTTTCTTTCTTTTTCTCTCTTCCTCTCCCTCTCTCATTTCCTCTCTTTCTCTCTCAATACACATCATTTTTAACAAAAACAAGCAAAACAAAAAGAGAAAAAACAAAAACAAACCAAGAGGGAGCAACGCACTCACCGCAAAGGTCCGAGGATGGATTCAGTAGCTCCTCTTCATGAAGGCGGCTTCTCTTCGCCCTTCGTGCAATTCCTCATCTTCTTCGCAAATGGCAGCAGTAGTGGCAATGAGAAACTCTCCTTCTCCCTCTTTCTCTCTTTCTCTCCCTCTCCCTCTCAAACGCAAGATGCAATTCGCTCTCTCTTTTCCTCCCTCTTTCACTCTTTTGTGCGAAATGCCACGCTTCGCATTTTTTCATTTGAGTACCATCGCTATTTACGTCACACTTGCGACTCAAATAACGCCGCCGCTGATTTGCGTCGAAAATGATGGTCACTATTATCCTATATCCTTGTAGTGATAGATTACCATAGTAGTCTATGTGGGTCTTTGTCCATCCAACCAAACATGCAAGTGTAGTAGCTACTAGGATCATGAGTTGCATAGTGGTATTTGCTAATATAAGGGGCCTAATGAATGCCATGCCACAATGTGTGCTATTAAAACATGCAAAAGGAGCTACCATTGTTGGTCTTTTATCTAGGAAATCTAACCGACATAGAAGCCACATACCGGTGGCAAATACACTTCCGTTATTGTATGGGTGTTAAGCTTTTAGTTCTTGCATTCAAGCTTTTAGTTACTTGCCAAAGGATATGTCGTAGTGAGGAGGTCTCGCTTGTGTATGCGTTTGCTTTTATATTCTCATATACACTACACACAAGGGCAAGTAAAATATGTCTTAAAGGATCTCATTAGCATATGATAATGTGGTGCTACTTTTCTTGTTCACTCATAAATATGATATTATAAAGAAAATTTCATAATTATCATCATTCTAATGCATCATCTTCAAGGAAAAAGATATCGAATTAGTCTACAATGCAAATATCTCTATAAAACAAGTTTATTAAGCTTGTTTCACTTTCCCAAATGCACACATGGTTGATGTTCACAAAAGTTAACTACCTCCTTATTTGTTTTCAAATAACCTTGTTTGTGTAGTGTAATAGAGTTGCATTACAATCAATAAGTACTTTACTATTTTAGAAGATGCCTGCTTGCAAGCGTTAAACTTAGCTATAGAAATCTTTTGAACTTCTTTTAAACATCCTTGATAACTATTTTGTTAGTACGCATGTATGAGTACATATCCCTATATGCACAAATATTTGGAAAGGTTATATCTTTAACATCCATACATATGCATGTCTACACACACATATAAATTTGTACGCATGTGTAACTTACACATATATTGCCCATTCCCTCGAGGCAGTTAGTCTAGAATATATGTGTAACTTACACATGTATTGCCCATTCCCTCGAGGCGGTTAGTCTAGAATATATGTGTAACTTACACATGTATTGCCCATTCCCTCGAGGCGGTTAGTCTAGAATATATGTATGTATCACATGGGTTCAAAATAAAGTGCTTTTAACAATACTATTTTTATACATTTTTTATATATAGAAGGGTGTCATATAAAAAGAGTTACTTATAGATTTAATAAATAAGGGTTGTGTTCTATTTTCGAGTGTGCACTTATAAAAAATCATCTATATAACGTGTGTTGAAGGGGTACTAATAAGTACCCTTTCTCTACATGCTGTAAGGCTATAAAATGACCCCTTTTACTTTACTAAAATTAGGGGTTTTTTCAAACAATAATTGAAAAAATCCCTTTGTAAAAATAATCCTAAAAATGTTACTAAGTAAAATACAAATTCCTTTGAATTCACATGGTACCTTACATGTTCTATTAAGTGAACTCCCTCAGTTTTATCCAAGAAAAATTCATCGATAAGGTTATCTATAAACAAGCCTTGAATGCATGTGATACAGAGGATATATATGTAGTGAATCCCTCAAGCCCATCCTCCACTTGCACATATCTATGCACACGTGTACACACACATAGATAGAGTTGTTGAGAAAATTCCTAAACCAAATCAAATATATATAATATAACATGATATATAAATTTTTAAGAGATCTTTATGTATATCTTACTATTAACTTGTGAAATAAAAACTTAAGACTGAGCAAAATAAGAACTTGATATGTGGTATTTCTTAAGATCTATCCAAATTTCTCTATTATTTTAGCGCCTTTATAACTATTCCTATGTAAATTTCCCGTGTGGTTATTATATCTGAACTAAGCCTCCACTTTTACATTGGTAGGCCCTTATGATTACATCACCTTGTTACATTGTAGAATATTGTTGCCCATAAGAATAGAACACTTGACCTTGGGTTTATTACAACACATTACAAGAATAGCATTAGTTTATCCTACCAATCATATTATTAGATGGGTTAATGATATAAATATGAAAATCCCCAAGCTCACACCTTGTAGCGGCCATTTGCCATAGATGGGCCACGCTCATGAAAACATGTTTTGTATCCGTTTTGGAAAAACATCGTAGACGTTGGAAAACTTCAATAAACTACCCGTGTCACACGAAAGCCGATGAGAAACGATTAACGACCAAGTCGTAGGCCGGAGCGACTGGAAGCATTCCATGAACGAGTGAAGGACGACTTCATATGTATTTTACATAAGATAAATACTTTTTGCATACAACTTAGTTGAAACGTAGAGTCTCTTATTTTAATGTTATGCAGGCCGGATAAAACCTGCTGTGCGACGAAAAACCTCCACGCGTGATTGGATCCACAAGAGCATGAAGGACCTGGTAAACAAGCTCATGACCTGGTATACGGACGATTATCCACGCATCTAGCTCGTACTACTTATATGGAATCGAAGGATCGATCTTCCCACCATTCGATCACCGGCGCAGCAGTTGTTCATTCCTAGACGTTAGAAACCCCCATTTGTGCTTGCTGAAAAGCGTGATCTGTTTATACAGTATTCCCTGATCGGAAGAGGTTAACTAGATACTAGAGAACCATTCGGACCCCTGCTTTCTCATATCTACCGTCCTGCACTCACCATACGCAATACTGTATCCATGGCATCATCACTAAAGCTTGCTATGCTAATTGTAGCTATCACGTTGGCGCAGCAGCTCGTCGACCCGATAACTCGCACTGAGGCGGCGGATGAGGACCCCTTGCAGGACTTCTGCGTGGCTGATCAGTGGGCGCAGGCGGCCGGAATCACAACCGTGAACGGTCTGCTGTGCAAGAATCTCCAACAAGTGGAGGCCAAGGACTTCGCCTCTCCTCTGCTTCGCCAGCAAGGCCAGTTTAACAAGGCGCTCGGCTCCGCTGTGCAGCTGGCGTCGGCCCTCACCTTCCCTGGACTCAACACCCAAGGCCTGTCCGTGGCCCGCATCGACTTCGCGCCCAATGGTGGGCTTAACCCTCCACACGTCCACCCGCGTGCCACCGAGGTTCTCTTCCTTGCCGAGGGCACGCTTGTGGTAGGCTTCGTCTCCACCACCAACAACACCCTCTTCCAGCAGACCCTGTACAAGGGCGATCTCTTCGTCTTTCCCCGCGGTCTCGTCCACTTCCAGATCAACCCGGACAAGAAGAAGCCTGCCCTCGCTATCTCCGCGCTCAACAGCCAGAACCCGGGCACCTCCCAGGTCGCCCCCGCTCTGTTCGCCGCCAAGCCTCCGCTGCCCGAGGACGTGCTCCAGACCGCCTTCGCCATCGACAAGGACGAGGTTTATAGCCTCATTAAAAGCGTCGCCACCACACTGCCGTGATCATGTTAATTCGTGTCACACCCTCTCGACACATCGTTGCTACACAGTCGAGGTTTACAACCTCATTAAGAGTCGCTACCACACTTTTGGAAATCATTAAAAGTAATCCATCGATCGAGAGGTCACAAAAACATCCTGATATATGTCGCACTGTGTTAACACATTATTGCTATACAAATCAATATGCTTAGGCATTATTCTTAAAGAATCCATATTGTTGCCATTACCTTTCTTCAATACTGTGCCTTATTTTTACACACAACACTTACAAATTTGAGAATCATAAAAAATAAACCATCAAGAAGTCACAAAAATATGAGGTTTCATGTTCCATGCTTCCTAAGTTTGTTTATGAAAAAATTTATCGAAATGGGAAGCACTAATAACGTTACGCAAGAAAAACCCTTCTATGCAATATAGTTATCATAAATATCACAATAATCACTATTATTACTACCTTATGGAAATTTTAAACTTCCCTACTACTACTATCGCTACTGCTACTACTACCACTACTATGATTGTGACTACTACTTTGATTTCTCCTTCTGCTTTGCTACTATTAGTATTATTTGTGCTACAGCCACTAGATTAGGTGTCACTAGCCAATGTGGCACATATCAAGTCTCTATGTTAGCGAGCATAATTTCACCATATAGAAAAGACAGACACATTCAAACAATAAAGGCAATTATAATTGTATGGAATAAATGCACTAATGCATCTTTAACTTTGTTGCTTCCTCAAGGATTCCTTTATTGAACATGTAAGATACTACATAAGTTCAAAAGAAAGGGTATTATATTTCGTAAAATTTACAGGATTATATTTAAAATTTAGATTTTTAATTTATAATTTTAAAAAAGCTATAAGTTTACTAAAGTAAAAGGAGTCGTTTTAAGGTCTTATAGCATATAAAGAAAGGGTATTTCTTAATATCCTTTGAATGCACATTATATAGATGATTACTTATAGGTAAACCCCCCCCCCCAGGCTACTTCACACTCTAAAACCAACTCTAAGAAAATGGAGAAAATAATGAAAGAGTGCAAGAAAACAAAAGACTTGATTGAAGCTTGATTGTATTCATTGTTGTACAAGTAGTGTTTATATACAAGCGTGCCTCATAAAGAGGTCAATGTGGAAGGTGGGCAGTTAGTGGAAAACGATATGCACTTGGTATGTGCTACATGATAAGATGATCATAAATGAGAAGAGTTTGAATAGATAATATTTGTTGACTTTGGAAGGCTTACATAAGATATTTGAATATTCTTCCAACATCCCCCCTTAAATGGAGAAAAGAGGCAGACTTAAAAATGATTGCAAGGAAATGAGTTATTACTTTATATCCCCCTACAAAAAGGAACGTGTATTCTATGTGTGTACATGGGATGACGTTCATGTGGTGTGGTGTGTGTGATGTGTTTATGTGTTAATGTGGGTGGTGGGGTATGAGTGTGTTTGTGTATTTATGTGGTAGGGGTGAGTGTGTTTGATGGTTGATGGTGGTGCAACTTTGCGGTAGATGCAATAGGGCAATTGAAACTTGTGGGGGGAAGAGGTTGGAGGATGATAGTGGCTACTTGAGATAGCGGATGGGTGGCTTGTGGCATGTAGCATGGAGGAGGTGGATAAGAGAAGTAGGCACTAGTCATGGTGGAGATTGAGGGAGGTGAAGATGGGTATGGGGAGAACGATGGTGACTGGCAATAGTGGCAAGGGGGAGCCATAGGAGATGATGTTGAGTGGTAAAAGAAGGACACTATGGAGGGCCTGGTAGCCATTCAACGACCATTAGGCCACCAATTGAGTTGTTGGCAGGGTGGTGGAGAATGCTAAGTGACAAAGATGGAGAAGAGTGGGGAGTGTGGCATTGGCACCATGGTAGGAGTGGCCAACTAGAATGGAAAATGGGAAGGTAACATGGATGATGGCAGGAGGATAAGATATGTAGGGGAAGGCCTTGGCTGTGAGGTTGTAGGCCACATGCAAGTGGTGGGAAAGATGGGATGCATGGACAGCGAGTTGTCGACATGGCAGGCAAGGAGATATGAATAGGCTAGTGGATAGAGAAGGTTGATTGATGCTCTCTTACACATGTAAGCACAAGGCCACAACTAGTAGCAATGGCAAGAGTGTGGTGGGTGTGGCCATAGGGAGGTGGCAAGTGATGAGATAGTGATGTCCAGAGGGAGGTCAAGGAAGGCATGAAGAGCAAGAGGCAATGTTGGTGCATAAAAGCAAGTGGCACGACGGCATGATAGAGGATAGGATGATGGGTGGAGTCATATGTGGGAGCTAGGAGCAGTGTTAGAGCGTTTGGGGTCGAAATTCTACCATGGGGGTAAGAGACAATAGGGTGAAGGGAGATTCAAGGAGAGGATTAGATGAAAGAGAAGGAGCTCAAAGAAATAGAAGATGTAGAAGAATACTCACAGAGATGAAGCCTCTCAGTTTATTTCTCCATTATGAGAATATAAATCTTTTGTAGACAAAAAAGTACATTAAAAAATACCTTCCTCTATGTTGCTCAAACCGCCAATCTGATGCCTCCATTGGCTCTGAAAGGGGGGTAAAATAGTGTTAACGCCACTATGTGGGTAGGATGCCCAAAGAGGGTGCAAACCCTAATTCACAGTTGTGGAAACCCTAAACGCAAAAGGGGCGCAAACCCTAACCCTAACCCTAAAAGAGAGCGGCCCAACCCTAACCCTAATTCTATGTCTATATAAGGGTGGGAGGTCTCAGTTGTATTGACCCTTTGGCACATTCATGCTGCGGAAGCTCTGTCAGTACAACCATTCAATCTTTCTATTCTATCATCTTGCTTCCATTGTGTTGAGAGTGACTGAGAGGGAGAGAGTGAGAGGTGTGTTGAGCGAGGGACTGAGGGAAGGTGAAGCTCTTCGTCGTCTTCTTGTTTTTCTCGTCGTCTCTACTAGCTCTTCGACTCGTTGGTGTGCTTGGTGGTGGATGCGAAGAAGCGACGGCATCGGATCGTGTTGATCGTGGTCGTGGAACTATCTTCGAGCCTTTGAAAGGTAAGTTAGGTGAGTTCACTACAACTCGAGCTAGTCTTGTGTTCTTGCTTCCTTGGGTTGGAGAGGAGAATGCTTGGTTAGTTAGAGCGGAGCGTGAGAGACAAGGTGAGAGATTGTCGCCAACGTGAGTTGCAGCTTCTGAAAGAATAGAAGTCCGTCCAAAGTCCCGACTGTTGGTGCGTTTGCCTCAACATTTTGGTTCCGTTGCCGGGACCTAGGATGGTGCAACCGCCGAGGTTCTCACACTCCCACCGTGTGGCGGAATAGAAGGCTTGTGCATGGGCGTGGATAGGATCGATGTGGTTCCGATCGTCCGCGTTTGTGGCTAGCTTCCGAAACCCATGCGGCTAGGTTAGGAAGGGCCAAATCGGAAGGAACCGGTTTGTTGGATTGAGATTGGAATAGGGTAGAATAGAAGAAAACACAAACCATAAACTCAAAAACACAAAAACACAAGAAAACACAAAACTCAAAACTCAAAGCGCTCTTCTTGTTGTTGGACATCTTGTGTGGGAACGTTGGGAGATGAGAGTTCATCGTTCTTGATTTTGTCATTGGTTACATACATGTTTATGGTTGAGATCTAACCAAATATACTGCTTGCCTTTGTACTCGTCTTCTAAAGTTCTTGGCTTGTGAGGTAGAGGAAGGAGAAAGCAAAGAAGGCCAAGAAGAAGTAGATAGAATATGGTTGGGAAGAAGAAGAGATAGATGAAAAAAAGGGTGAAATAGAGAAAAAGGAAGGGCAAGAGGTAGTGAGGAAGAGAGCTAGAAGAAGAAGAGTAAGAAGAAGAGAAGAAGAATACAAGAAGAAGAAGAAGAAGAAGAAGAAGAAGAAGAAGAAGAAGAAGAAGAAGATGCAAGGAATGAAATAGAAGAACGATAGAAGAAGAAGAAGAAGAGGAGGATAGAAAAACAAGAGAAGAAGAAAGTAAGAAGGAGTGAGGAAGAAGAATAAGAGAAGTGGAAGAAAGAGGGGAAGAAGGTGAGGTAGATGAAGGGAAAAAGAGGTGTAAGTAGGAGGTGAAGGGGATAGAAGAAGAGAAGTGTTCCAAGAGTAAGAAGAAGAAGGTGAATAAGAAGAATAAGAAGAAGGGGATAGAAGAAGAGAAGTGTTCCAAGAGTAGGAAGAAGAAGGTGAATAAGAAGAATAAGAAGAAGGGGATAGAAGAAGATAAGAGTACGAAGAAGAGGAAGTGTAGGAGAATATGAGAAGTTGAGGAAGAAGACTAGGAGAGAAGGGAAGTGGAAGTAGTTGAGAAGGAGAAGCGGATTAACGAGAATATGTAGGGAAGTCGGCCAGAAGGGTCGGTAGGGGAATAGGAAAGAGATATATATATATTCTTTCTCTCTCTCTCTCTCTCTCTCTCTCTCTCTCAGTGTTTGTGTTTGCAGGTTGGCTCCTTGCTACTGGCATTCAGCATCATATTCACACATGTCATAAGCCTAGTCGACACTGCAGTTGTTTGCGTTTATGGCCACATGTCGAGCAGTCGTGTGCTGAGTGCTTCCTGCTGCCGTTGTGGAATGCGGGTGGGGTGCTCCCAGCTTTGAACGCCGGTTGGACGTCAACTATAGGGTGGCTGTAAGGCGACGTGTGCTTCAAGACGTGGGCAGCATCTACTGCAGTCGACGAGAGCTCTGATGGGGCGGTGTCCTTTTCTCTTGTAGCTGCAGCCGCTGGGTGACGGACGACTGCCACGTGAGCTATAGTGTAAAGCTAGAGGGGCGGCAGCTTCTTCCGGCTGGCGACCGCAGTTCAACTACAGGTGGCGAGGCGGAATAGCACGCAATAGGGGTGGCAGCTTGACGGCGTTTCTCTCTCTCTCTCTCTCTCTCTCTCTCTTAGTGCATTCCGGCAAGTCACGCCTCTCTCTCTCTCTACCTCTCTCTCTTTCGTTTTCTGTTTTTTTTTTTAAAGCTTCTTTTTCTTATATTTAAGAGCACGTTCATCACCTCATTCGCACCACCTAGGTCCACCTCATTCGCACCACCTAGGTCACACTCATTCGCACCACCTAGGTCATACTCATTCGCACCACTTCATTCGCATTCGCACCACCTAGGTCACACTCATTCGCACCACCTCATTCGCACCACCTAGGTCATACTCATTCACACCACCTCATTCGCATTCGCACCACCTCATTCGCATTCGCACCACCTCATTCGCACCACCTAGGTCATACTCATTCGCACCACCTCATTCGCATTCGCAACACCTAGGTCATACTCATTCGCACCACCTCATTCGCACCACCTAGGTCACACTCATTCGCACCACCTAGGTCATACTCATTCGCACCACCTCATTCGCATTCGCACCACCTCATTCGCACCACCTAGGTCACACTCATTCGCACCACCTCATTCGCATTCGCACCACCTCATTCGCACCACCTAGGTCATACTCATTCGCACCACCTCATTCGCATTCGCACCACCTCATTCGCACCACCTAGGTCATACTCATTTGCACCACCTCATTCGCACCTCATTCGCACCACCTAGGTCATACTCATTCGCACCACTTCATTCGCATTCACACCACCTCATTCGCACCACCTAGGTCACACTCATTCGCACCACCTCATTCGCATTCCCACCACCTCATTTGCACCACCTAGGTCACACTCATTCGCACCACCTCATTCGCATTCGCACCACCTCATTCGCACCACCTAGGTCACACTTATTCGCACCACCTCATTCGCATTCGCACCACCTCATTCGCACCACCTAGTTCACACTCATTCGCACCACCTCATTCGCATTCGCACCACCTCATTCGCACCACCTAGATCATACTCATTCGCACCACTTCATTCGCATTCGCACCACCTAGGTCACACTCATTCGCACCACCTCATTCGCATTCGCACCACCTCATTCGCACCACCTAGGTCACACTCATTCGCACCACCTTATTCGCATTCGCACCACCTCATTTGCACCACCTAGGTCATACTCATTCGCACAAGTTCATTCGCATTCGCACCACCTCATTCGCACCACCTAGGTCACACTCATTCGCACCACCTCATTCGCATTCGCACCACCTCATTCGCACCACCTAGGTCACACTCATTTGCACCACCTCATTCGCATTCGCACCACCTCATTCGCACCACCTAGGTCACACTCATTTGCACCACTTAGGTCACACTCATTCGCACCACCTCATTTACATTCGCACCACCTTATTCGCACCACCTAGGTCATACTCATTCGCACCACCTCATTCGCACCCACCTAGCACCTTATTCACTCGCACCACCTCTTATCACTCACTAGTACCACCCCAATCCTAATCCCTCACAAACCCTAATTATCACTTGCACCAATCACCCCTCACTTATACTCCTCTCTCACTAATCCCCCACTTACTTCTCCACACTCATCTCTCACTCATCCCTACTCACTCATCCTCTCTTAACTCTCACTGACATTCCCACCCATAGTCTCTTAACCTATGCCTTAAGCTTCACTCCTACTTGTTTTACTCACATTCTAAATTTGAACCTCTTGCTTTAAGTATTGGTATCAAGTGCCGTCCTTACTTGCCATATTGTCATCATGACCTGGTTGTGATACTTGGCGGAATTGCTTGTCCCCATGCACATTGTATTTGAAAGGAAGAAAGCTTGATTTCATACTTCGTGTGTTTTTCTTTAAAAATGGAAACGATGAAGATAATGTGTGTATTTGACCAATATTGAGAGAACCCTTCAAGTACTTTTCACTCCCACTCAACAACTCAACAAAACAACTAATTCGGACGTTCTGAAACATTTGAACCATCATTCACTGAGGACCATTGCTAAGACCTAGGTTAACCTCTCATTGATTTAGTTGTATGCGCTTGCAAAACGGCAAGGTGATCCTCTCTCCTCCTAGGGAGCGGAGCCCTAGCCCCGAGACTCTTACTGTCCCAACAACCTTCACAATGGATGAAGCAACATTTTTAGACTCTCTTCCACAAGATGTCCGAGAGTCCTTGGATAGCTACCAAATAGCTGCACGCTTTGATCGTGCTTGACTCTCCCCAGCAGACCTTGAGGAAAAACTCATGATCCTCAAAGACCAAGGAACTAGTACTTTTAGCAAGATCCTCGAACACACCATGGACACAAAGCAAGAACTTTTGAACATGAAAACCGAACTGGATGGGATCAAGCACATGTTGCTGAATGCTGGAACATCAAGATCATCCACTAATACTTTAACGGACCTCGTCCAACGCAGGCTCTTTGATCATACCGACTTGCTCACTGTGGGAGCTCACATGGCTCAAACACTGCTTACTGGGATGGATAATACACCTGCCCAACGAGACCAAGCCAAAGTTCCCCTAGTGGCCAAGCAAATTGATAAGTATCGTGCTGGCGACGACCCATACAGCTTCATAGAGCAATATGAGCAAGTTTGCGAGGCCAATAACCTTATAGGCGATGCCAAGCAGGCTCAAGCCTTTGGGCTTTGCATGGGCGAGAAGGGTCGTACTTGGTTTACTGGCCTCGATCCAGCTGAGAAGGCTTCCTTCGCAGCTCTTAAGACTCTCTTCATAAAGCGATTTGCCGAGGCAGGCTACGGGGACAATTTAATTGTCCGACTCATGAATATTGAACAACACGACGAAGAGAGCATGAGAGACTATGTGTCTCGATTAAAAGGCCTCTACAAGAGAATCCCACTAGCTGAAAAACCAGTTGCTAAAGCAGTCACGAAGGCTTTCATCAAGGGTATCCGTGATGAAAAGATCTATGAGGCACTGGCTAGCAATTCCGTGCTAGATCGAGCAAATCTCAATGGAGTCTTAGATGAAGCAATCCGCATAGAAGACCTACACAAGGAGAGAACTCACGACAAGAAAGGAAAAAGCCTAGAATCTGAATCCCAATCTAGTGGAGGCAAACTTGAGATAGGAAACACCCAGACTCAGCATCTCATGGCTGATGTGATGAAACAATAGCAAGAGCTCTTAAAAATGATCGACTCATTCAGGCAGCCTCGACCGTACCGACAAAACGTGCAGTGCATACATTGCGGCGGTGATCACTTGCCATCCGAATGCTCTCGACAGAGTAGGACCTGCACAAATTGTGGGCGGTTTGGTCACGAAGCTTCTACTTGTAGAGCACCTTGGCGGCTTCCCTATGCTGCACCCTACGCAAATTGTGGGTTTCCATACCCCAGACCTCAGCAGATGGCTCTTCCTGCTCCTCCTGACCATAGACCTATAGCTCCTCGAGCTGACATTAACCCATCCAGCATCCCACGGCCTCCGGGCCCTATCATAACTCACCCACCTAGTGATCCCCGTGTCCACTATGTTGAAGAGCCTATTGAGGACGATGATTATACCAACCCATTTGTCTCTTATGATGAAGAAGGAAATGTGGTGCTCATGGACTATAGACCAATCCCGATCATGATGTTGGGACGGGGTCGAGGGCGCGGCTTGATACAACCCCGCGAGACTCTTGCCTGCTGGACTTGTGGCCAACCTGGTCACATCTCCACACGTTGCCCGCAAAAACAAGAACAATCAAAGGAGAACGAATCTGATCAAAGGTGTCCTGAGTGTGGAATCACTCACAAGTATTCGGATTGCCCGAAGCGGAAAGCTAGCTCTAGCAAAGCTATTGTTCCCACTGTTCCCTTGACTCTCTTTGCAGTAGAAATGCTGAAAGATGAGGATGTGATTCCCATTCCGATTAATGCCATTACCCGAGCACAAGCTAAGCAGGGTGGCGTCAGTATCCCTGGCCCATCTCTAGCTACTGGCTCTATCATTGGAAAGAAGAATGCAAAGAAGAAAACTAAGCGTGATGCTCTCAAACTCAAGAGTGACGGGGTGACTTCAGTTCCCGCAGTTGCCTCGAGTGCTGAGCAAGCCACGTCTGCTCCACACACAGAAATGGTTGCTTCAGCCAAAGTAGGTGAATACCCCGATCCTGAGCATCAACTTAAGTTGATTAGCAAAGTAAAGAATTGGGTGGAAGAGGCTCAAGCTGAGATTAGGACTGAAGAAGCCAAGGATAATTTGCAACCACATGGCATCAATAGCATACTTCCCTTGGCCTCAACAATTGGCCCTAACACCTTTGGACGACCCGCTACCGACCTTGGTGCACAACCACTTGCCCAAGGTCAGCCAAGGAAGTTACAGTATCAGGAAGTAGGCCTTGGGTTGCTAGCTGCCTTAGCCTCTACCAGTGTTTCCATCCCATTGGGCATGCTCTTCAAGAACAATCCTACCATTTGGACAACATTCAAGACTTGGATTGATGGAAGCACCGAGACCCAGCCTATTGAGAACGACCCCCAACATCCATTGCCTCGCTCCCCTCCTACCCCCGTCCTCGGAGCTCTTGGAGTTGCTACATTCTGGGAGGGTGCTGAACAACATGCAGTACTCCCTGTGGAAGCACTTGGTGATTCCACGAGAAGAGGCATTATCGATACTGGAGCTGGTGTCAGCATCATGAATCAAGCTGTACTTAAGACGTGGGGCAACCCTCCAATTGAGCCTGTCCACTTTAATCTCACCGTCGCCGATGGTTCTAAGGTCCGACCCTTGGGCGTGTTGAAGGACTGGCCGGTGAAGATCGCTAGTGTTAAGTTCTGTGTCACATTTGTAGTCATGAAAGGCATTGACTATGACCTATTGCTTGGCCGACCCTGGATGCGTAATGCACGACTCATTGAAGATTGGGGCAATGGTCTAGTCTTTTTAGGAAATCGTACTAAGGCTGTACGCATTGAAATGGATAGCTTGAAGATTACCTCAGTCAACCTAGATGCTATCTCCAGCCTGTTGCGTGGTGACACCATCTGTCCCCCAACCCAGAAGCCCTTAAACAAATATATTCCATGTCCGGAAGATGAGCAGGACTGGCTTCATTTTCTTGCTACCTTGGAGTTTCCCTTCACGGAAGAAGGAGAGTACAAATAAGCTAACGAACATTTGAGTCGACATAGACTTAAGGAAGCCCCTGTAAACAAGCTCGATATTCCTGATGAACTTCCTTCTATGCCGTTGTTGATGATGCATGCTGGACCATCATGCACATCTAAGCCAAAAGGTTTCCGTGTACCTACTAATCGCCTTGAGCTCCGTAAACTCCTCTTTTCATGGAGACCAACCTTCAAGAATGTGGCTGAGGCTAACCTACTGATCTTTGAAGAGCTTTTAACGTGTCCCGTATGGCATTGGACTGAACTTCATCAAGTTTTGTTCGATTATCATAATAAACTTTTTGTCTCCATGATGCCTCTGGATGACTCGGACACAGAAGAGGATGGTGACTTTGAAGATGACCCGACTGAGTATACAAGTGATACCGATTCTAATGTAGACTATGACTCTGATGGAAGAACCATTGAGAAAATGACAGTTGACCAAAAACCCTCCAAAAGCCCCACTTTTCACATTGATGCTGGCCTGGTCCGTGTTAAATCCAATTTAGAATGGTTGGAATACTTGCAAGCCATGGACTATGCATAGCTGGAATCCTATACTTTTGACCCCACTTCCAACCCTGATCTGTTTACTACCGAGCCCTCAGACAACCTCCCTTTTGATGCTCCACCGACGTCAGAGGAGTCTGATTCTGAGTCCGATGCTAGTACCGACTCTGATCCTGAAATCCCTCAGCCCACCCCAGCTCCACGCTCTAAGATGAACTTTCCGGTTCACTTGAGAAGGATGCATCTTAAGAAAGCTCCGAAGAACCCTGACTCTGACACAGGCTCTCAACGTAAGCCCCAAGATCTCCCTAAACGCTTTACTCGATTCAAGAAAGGGGATCGGATTGTCATTATGCTTGGTGCCAAACGCCAGGGCGCAACTAGTGAGTCTATTGAAGGCCCTGCAAAAGTAAAGGAAGTTGACCTTGCTGAGGAAGGGGAATCGCCTAAACCCGCCTTTATCGCTGAGGATTTACGCAAGGAAGATGGGGAGGCGCTCATCCAGTTGCTCAAGGAGTTTCGAAACGTGTTTGCCTGGAACTACACAGATTTTAAAGGAGTGCCACCTCAGGTACTTACTCACACTATTCCCATGCGGCCCGATGCTAAACCTGTCAAACAGAGGCCCTACCCCATGAATCCTCGCTATGCTCAGCATGTGAAGGAGGAATTGGACAAATTGCAGAAAGCAGGATTCATTTATGAGATTGAGCATACTGACTGGGTATCACCCATTGTCGTGGTCCTAAAAAAGAATGGCAAAATTCGAGTATGTGTCAACTATAAGAAGGTCAATGCAGCGACCAAACGCGATCACTATCCATTGCCCTATACAGATTACATGATTGAGAGAGTGGCCAGGAAGGAGGCTTATAGCTTCCTTGATGGATTCTCTGGATACAATCAAGTTCAGGTTCACCCAGATGACCGTCATAAGACTTCTTTTGCCACTGAGTGGGGCGTATTTGCTTATATTGTCATGCCATTTGGGCTGACCAATGCACCCGCCACCTTTCAATGCTTGATGTGCACCATCTTTAAAGACGTGTTGCGTAAGTGGCTTGAAGTCAATGTTGACGACCTTTGTGTCCACACCAGTTGGGACGAGCACTTAGCCAAACTTCGCTTTGTCTTTGAACGATGTCGGCAGTATCAACTTTCTCTAAATCCCCTGAAATGTCAATTCTGGGTCATGCATGGCATCATTCTAGGACATGTTGTGTCCAAGAATGGCATTGCCACTGATACAGCCAAGATCAAGGTTATTATGGAGCTTCCACCTCCCACCAATCCGAAGGGTATTCAATGCTTTCTTGGGCATACTGGCTATTATCGCCGCTTTGTTCTAAACTATGCTGCCATTGCCAGGCCACTTTATAAGCTTTTGGTTGTGTGGGCATGGACTGCTGAATGCCAGGATGCCTATGAGGCCCTGAAGAAGGCTCTTGTCTCTGCACCCATTTTACGAGCCCCAGATTGGACAATCACATTTCATGTTCATATTGATGCATCCAAAATTGCCATTGGAGCTGTTTTGTGCCAACCTGGTGAACATAACATGGACTTTCCAGTAAGCTTTGCAAGCAGGCAACTTACTGAGACTGAGATGAATTATTCCACCACTGAACGGGAAGGTTTAGCAATGGTTTATGCAGTTAAGAAGTTTCGGCATTATTTGCTTGCCACTCCCTTCACATTTTTTGTTGATCATCAAACTCTACTTTATCTTGTGAACAAGCCATGTGCCACAGGCAGAATTGCACGGTGGTTGTTGTTGTTGCTTGAGTTTGATTTCTCTGTGGTTGTGCGGAAAGGGAAGCAGCATTACATGGTTGATCACATGTCTCGATTAACCAGTGGAGAAAAGGCTACAGGAGTTGATGATAATTTACCCGATGCCCATTTATTCCGCCTTCAACAGGAGGCCCAACTGTTCAAGGCTGATCTTACACCTCATTGGGCCGATGATATTGTTGCTATTTTAGAGAATGGAATTCCTGAACGGCCCATTGAGAAAGCTCGTCTCACTCGCTTGTTGATTAAGACCGGACCCTACCAGATGATTGCTGGTCAACTTTATCGACTAGGGCAGGACAGTCTTCTTCGACGATGTGTTTGTGAACATGACCTAGAGCGTGTGCTTCAGGAAGCCCATGGCGGCATTGCTGGCGGACATTTTGATGGTCAGGCAACAACACGTAAGGTCTTACAGGCCCAGTTGTGGTGGCCCACCTTGTTCAAGGATGCGACACGTTTTGTTAAGCATTGTGATGAGTGCCAGCGTACCAAACTTCCTATTCGCAAGGACAAGATGGAACTTTCACCTATCATTGCTAGACAACCTTTTGAAAAATGGGGGATTGACTTTGTAGGACCTATAACTCCAACTGCTCAGTATTCACAAGCACGCTACATCATAGTCACAACAGACTATATGACAAAATGGGCTGAGGCACGTGCCACCTGTAAGAATGATGCTCGTACAACAGCTAAATTCTTGTGGAAACAGGTGATCTCCCACTTTGGCTGCCCGATCGAGTTGGTTAGTGATCAAGGGACTCACTTTTTGAATGAAGTCATTGAGCATTTGCTCTCCACCTTTCTTATTATCCACCGCAAGTCATCTCCATATTATCCTCAGGCAAATGGCCAGGCTGAGTCCTCCAACAAGATTTTGCTTAATGTGTTGACCAAGACTGTTTCTGCTTCACGCTCTGATTGGGATAATAAGCTTATGGCTGCCCTTTGGGCTTACCGCACTGCCTTCAAGACTGCAACTGGCTAGACTCCATTTCGATTCACCTATGGTATTGACGCTGTTATGCCAGTTGAGTTTCTCATCCCCAGTCTTCGCATTGCAGTACAGGAGCGTTGGGAAGGCACTAGTGCTTGGACCAACCGCCTTGTGGAGTTGGAACGTCTCACCGAAACTCGCCTTTTGGCCACACATGCTCTCCTTGCTAAAAAGGCCCGACGTAAGGCCTAGTTTGATCGACATGTGCAATACCGTTCATTTGATAAAGGTGACCTGGTGCTCTTGTATTCTCTTAAGGGCCATAAACAGAAATTGAAACTTCGCGGCCTAGGACCGTATCGCGTTCGTCAAATTAGCAGGACGGGCAATGTTGAGCTTGAAACCCTAGAGGGGGAAGGCATAGGACATTTCAATGGCAGCCGCATTAAGAAGTATTACCCCCCAAACCATTATCTGCATGAACGCCCCATGCACCCTCCTGATGTTCCTGTCAGTGCGGTCATGGTGGCTGAACAAACCTGGTATGAGCAACTTGAGCAGAAGGCAAATGCTCATAAGTTGGCTTCATCTAGCACCACACAGAATTCCTCTTCATTTTTTAATGTACGAGGTGTTTCCATTTCTTTACTTGACCCTGAGGATGACCTTGTCATTCCCCCGGCTTTCCTTCGAATCCAGTTGACTGCTGCCAAGCAGGTCACTTTTGATGCTCTCATTGATGAAGGTTCTGACTTCAAGACCCTTCCATATAACCTCTGGATGGATTTGGGCCAACCCACCTTGACACCCACTCACACTAAGCTTAACCCCTATGGTGGCCAACCTTACTCGCTCTTGGGTAAATGTAAGCTTTTGCTTACTATTGCAACTGAGAGCATCCCTCTTCTTTTTTATGTTCTTCCGAACCGCGAAGATGTGGGCAAGGAACTTCTCTTGGGCCGACCTTTCAAGTATCAGGTTCCATGCACTATCAACTATGTTGATCAGTGCATTACATTGCAATTTCCAGGTGCCCATGTAGTTTCTGCTTTCAGTAAAGGGGATCTTTCTGTGGGGCCAACGCCAATTCCTCTTCCCACCCCTTCTCAGTCCGGTAGTTCCTTATTTCATGAGTTGCTGTAAGCCCAACATCACCATGCTACTTCTGTTAGTCGCGCCTCAAAACCCATGCCTATGAAGTTTCCTCACTTTCAGTGGCGACCTCACCTCCCCTCACCACCTCCATTTCCACCTTCACCACCCTCAAAGCCGTTGCATCGGCAACCGAGTCGACGTCATCGAACTCCTCCAAAGCCCACAATTTCCTTGTGTTGGGTGGCACGTGCGCTCTTGGAGGCTCAGGGCTATTACCAGGGTAACACCTACATTTGGATTCCCAATGATCTAACTTCTCATCTATCCCTTTTTCTTGGGCTTCGTCCACCATTCCTCCAGGCTGCTCGAAGCGCCGAATCTCTTATTCGCGGGTTTCTCATTCCTTCGTACCTCCAGTCACCCCATCTCATGACGAGTCAGAGTCTACGCCCCATTCCGCTTCCCTTAACCAACCACCTCCTAATAAGAAGTCATTTCCACTACCTTCCTCTGTCTCCTCATCTCCATCTTTTGCTCCGGAACACCCTCCTGACCCTCTTCTCACACCTTCCCTTGGGCCCTCAACTTCCTCTGAGGCATCCTCCTCTTCCAATCTCTCTCGGCCAGTCCACCAGTTGGATCAGGCAGCCCAAGCTAGACTCCAACATGAACGCGGGGACCCGGTTCCACCTCATCTTCAGATTAGTTCCACTGCTCCTGATCCCCCTTCTGGTCTAAAACCTCTGGTCATTTGCCGCTCTCTTAGTGGCATGGCTGCGAACTTGGCCACGAAGGACAACTCCTCCGACGCTAGTTGGTTACTCCAATTCGATTCTATGTTTACCACCTTTGCGAAATTGTTTGCTATGATTGACCTCGGCCTTGCCGAAAATGAGGCACTTGAACTTGCTACTCGATGGAATCCCATGTGGGAGGAGCATGAACATCTCTTCCGCAAAAGTCTCTTGGTACAGGCTGAGTACGTCAAGACTCTTCCTCAGAAGCATCTCCAGTCCTCCCGATTAATCTCTTCTTATGCTCCAGTGACCAAATGTGTTGATTTCACCGAGCTTGCAGCTCTTACCACCAAACAAACCACTTCTAGTCTTTTCTTACGCCTCTGGTATAACCATCGGCTTGAGATTGCTCAGGCTGGCAGTCGTCTGATGACCACTGCCGAGCAACGGCGCGCCATTAGTAACCTTCGGTCTGATCCTACATATCATTCTCATGTTTCACTCCATGCCATCATTTTGGCTCGTGACCTAGAAGTGTCTTCCAATTTGCAACACCATCCCCTATTTAATAAAATTCTAACGGCGGAAGAACTACATGTGGCTAGTTGCTTTGCTGGTCCATGTCTCCTCACAGATATTACCACTTATTTGTGTGGTTTGGCTATGCGCCCATTTGACCTTGATACATTTGCGGAATTGGAGTATAACCCCAACTTTTACGCTTGGTGGATGTCCATCCTTCCTTCATTTTCCCCGTCCACCTAGTTGTCTTTCCATTTTCTTTGTCCATCCTTCATCTTCTTTTTCTTTTTCCTTTTTGTGTTGCCCTGTCATCTTTTTCGTCCTTTGTCGCTTACCCCTGCAAGCTAGGAAGCTTGCTAGGTCTTTTTGTTGCAGGAGGGCAATTGGCAATCCATTTTGGCATTATTTTTATAAAAAGGCAAAGGTATAGTTTGACTTTTATATTTTGTGTGATGGTTAGCTAGAAATTTCTCAAGATGTGGTCTTATCTTTTGATTAAGCAGATGACAGGTTACAGTTTGAAATGTCTACAATGTCGACATTGGTGGCTGTCAAGGATCATCATTATGAGGACAGGGGAGTATTCACTATGGAGCAATGCAAGGAGTTTGGTCTAGAGACCAGCATATGGAGTTTTGGGGCCTTGAAGTTTCGTCAACTTACCAACTTGGAGAATATTGTCAACAGGTATCCTAAAATTGGGGAGTTGGTGGCTAAATGTGGGCTAACCGACTATATTAGAGCAACCAATGGGCCTATTCACTTTGCCAATTGCTACAACTTTGTTCAAAACTACGATCCTAAGACTAAAACAAGTAGGATGAGCTACTGGGATGAAAAAGAGCAAAAAGTTGGGGAGGTAGCACTTACTTCTAAGCTTACCCTCCCACCTTGGATCTTAGACTAAAACACCCTATTGTTAAATTAGCACCTAGATCTTATGGACCTTTCAAAATAATTCACAAGATCAATGACAATGCATTTAAATTAGAACTAACCCAACATTGAAAGATACATAATACTTTTCATATTAGTTTACTAAGATATTTTAGAGGCCAATTACCTATCCAGCCTGTCTATGAAAACCCTCCTTTGTTAGAAGAAGAAACTGAAATCCTTGAACTTGAAACTATTCTAGACACTAACTTTATAACCACTAGAACTGGCCGTAGATATTCTAGATATTCGGTTAAGTTTAAAAATCATCTTGTTGAAGAAGCCCAATGGATGCACACCCGCAACCTAAGTGCTTACTTCTCACTGCTCGTTCCACATTAAGCTAATAGCGATTGAGGTTATTTGCTATCCCACCTCGAGGGTATACTGCCAAGAGGCATATTCCATGATGGATTCCAAGAGGTTTTTTATTCCACAGAAGATTCAGTTTGGTTTTTCGATGGATTACGTAAAACTATATTTATTTGTCGGGGCTCATACAAAAGGTTGATTCCTTGTGCGAGAAGTTGACGGGGACGCTTGTCCTTTTTCGGGTGTCAGATTAATTTAATGTGCACGTGGGTGATTCCACAATGGGTGATTCTGCAAAATACATATTAAATTAATGGATGTTTATGAGTTTCGAGTGTACTGGAATTAAATTAAGGTTATGAAAAAGTTCTAACCTATTTAATTATTTTGTAGCTGTAGGTATTCACTTTTGTGAATTTTATCTTATTATTTTCTTACAATTGTGAATTACTTAGAACACTCCATACTTAGAAGTTTATTGTGACAACACTCCATGTGATATAGTAAGAGCCACAAAGTTTATCGTGAGTGACGCCATAGGGAGGTGCCATTTGAGTGGACAGGATAAAAAGATCAAGCAAAGAAGAGATTTAAAAATAAACTACATCCAAAACAAAAACAAAAAACTAGACTTGCATGAGTTCACACATAGTGTAAGGGTTGCAGATCACAAAATGATTACTACAACAAAGAAAATATGGTGAAGAAAACTCGAAAGAGCTTGAAAAATAAATTGTCTAGCTTATATAAGAGAGAGAATGTGATAATGTAGATGTTGGACAGTAAAACACAATTACTGTGAGAATTAAATGTAGCAACACCTAAATAAAATAATTCAAGAAATAGAAAATGTATATGGTTGATTGGAAAACATAGGGTCAAATCATAAGAATGGAATTTGTTTAAATAGTAATTGTAGCCAAAATTGAAAAAGTTGATTGTTTTCTCATGCAAAAGCAAAATGCCGGCATTTGTGTTTAAAACATTGGCACAGAGACAATAAATAAAACAATCATCATGAAGAACACGAGCTGCCTAAGCCAACAAACACAAAATGCAACTTGACATAGACAAAATGCAAGCTAAAGATAGTGGAGACAAGCCAAAAAGCTCCACATACTAGTTTCCCAAGCTACACAACACTTATAGTAGTTTAGAATAGGTCTAAAAAATAGTAGAAAGATCAAAACACACAAATATGGTGCTAAAAAATAGCACCAAGAACTCAAGCATAGAGGGTTGAGAATTTGATGCTAAACTTAGATGCCATGTCAAAAGTGGATGCAATAATGGCAGCATAGAAAACTACTATAGTAGATTGAGTAATACAAGAGAGAAGAGAAAACAAAAGAAATAGGTGGCCACATCATTAGTGAAAAGAAATGTGCCCATCCCATTGCAGGGGCATGTAAAAACTCATACAAGAATTGAGGATATCCATTAACTAGGCTATAGCTAAGCAAGAGCTAGTTGTGATGCCTAACAAATCCAAGTAACTCCAAGGGTGCAACCACCACATTAGGGGGGTAGGAAAGGAATAGGAATCATGAAGAAGGAGAATGATTGAATATGGAGAATGACTGAAAGAGTAAGAATAGATGTAGACCATAATGTCCATGTCCTATTTATAAGTACATGAGATACTCAACTATTTAGAGTGGCACTGAGGCTATCTCAAGTGACACTTGGAAACCATTAAATACGAAATAATATAAATAAAGTCTTTTTAGAGTTGTAAATAAAAACTAAATTAATTATGAAGTGATATAGCATAACCTTTTTTAAATGCACTTAATGACATTGGTTTGCTCAACATATGTTCCTAACAAGCTACGATAGCATGTTTATTCTATATCAACATTATGTTCCTATCCTAAAGCTGCAAGTAGAATATATGACACCAATACTAAAAACCTAAGAGCACTAGAATGTAAAATGCCACTAGATCCTCACAATCATGGCAGAGATGGCCCTTCTTACCATAGTGATGGCACTAAGACTTCATCTTATTCTTGTTATCACCCCTCTCTAAAGCTACCAAAGCCTCCTAGTGACTTCCATATCAAGATGAAAGCCTCTTCTATAACTACAAAGAGGCCTCATTGGTGCGCAGATCGGTCGCTGTATGCTCATGTAGTGAATCCCGGAAGGTCCCCAAGAACAATGAACTCTACTTTTTGCACAAGTTACAAGGTAAAAAGCATGAACGACAAGAAGCAAGAGACCAATTGGGTGCAATCTCCCCCCATGCCTTGTGTGAGCGCTTCACAAAGCATGTATTTTTATGTATATTTCTTCTTCATGCTCAATAATAGCCCAATTTACAAAAATATATCAAGCTTTTAGCTTTTGAGTTTGCTTTTACAAAAATAGGAATAAAGCTAATGGACGGTGCCCATAGAGTCTAGCACGCCCAATACAATGTCCAAATAGAAATAACATAACCGTGCGCATGGGCGCATACAAAATAATCGATGCCTCAATAGACATGACAAAATATAGGCGTGGCGCCTATCAAAATATAATCCATAGATCGAATACTCGCTAGACTCCAATGCTTTCCTCCGCCACTGCTGCTATCTCTACATATCAACTGAAGCATTCACAATCGTTAGTAAAATAATGCAATTAAACTGACAAAAGTGAATACCTAGCAGTCTTCAGCTACATAAATAAATCAACTGGTTAGAAATAAATCCTAACCTTAATTTATTACGAGTGCGCACTCTAAACTCATAAACTTTTATTAATTTAATATGCATTTTGCGGAATCACCCATGTACACACTAAATTAATGAAACGCACGAAAAGGACAGGTGTCCCCATCAACTTCTCGCACAAAGAATCCACTTTGTGTATGAGCCCCAGTCATCAAAGTTTACGGAATCCACCGTAAAACCTCACGGAATCCTCCGGACAGGCATCCCCATCAACTTCTCGCACAAAGAATCCACTTTGTGTATGAGCCCCAGTCGTCAAAGTTTACGGAATCCACCGTAAAACCTCACGGAATCCACCGTGGCACGGAATCCACCGTGGAATATGCCTCCTGGCATCATACCCCTGGGGTGGGATAGCAATTGACCTTAATTGCTATTAGCTCAATGTGGAGCTAACAGAGTGGGGAAAGCATTTAAGTCTCTAGCGTGCATCCATTGTGCTTCCTCTACAGGATGGTTCTTAAATTTAACTAGATATCTAGAATACCTTCGGCCAGTTCTAGTGGTCATAAAGTTAGTGTCTATGATAGCTTCTGGTTCAAGTATTTCAGTCTCTTCCTCTAATAAAGGTGAGTTTTCATAAACAGGGTGTACAGGTAATTGGCCTCTAAATGGTCTCAATAAACTAATGTGAAATGTATTGTGAAATTTCCAATGAGGTGGTAATTCTAACTTAAATGCATTATCATTAATTTTATGAATGATCCTAAATGGTCCATAGAATCTGGGGGCTAATTTGACAACTGGATGTCTATCTACACTTTGCAGTCTACGTTTTTCTATTCTCAGCCAAACATAATCATCAACTTTGAAATTCATGGCTTGTCTTTTCTTGTTGGCTTGTTTGGTATATGATTACTGGGCTTTAGCGATCATATCCTTAACTTCATCAAAAATAGTATTATGCATACTAGCAATATCATCAGCACTTTGAATTCTATTAGACAAAGATGCAACAGGTGTAGATAATCTATATCCATAAATGACTTCAAACGGTGCTTTCTTTGTAGATGTGTGTGGTGTATTGTTATATGCAAACTGTAATAAATGCAAATGAGTGTCCCATGTCTGAGGTTTAGAGATAGTATATGCACGTAAAAGATCTAGAATTGTGCTGTTAGTGGCTTTTGTTTGTCCATTAGTTTCTGGATGAAATGCAAATGAGAAATCAATCTTTGTGCCTAGGTTAGCAAATAGAGTAATCCAAAAATTGTTACAAAATCTAGAATCACGATCTGAAATAATCACTTTTGGCAATCCATGGTTAGTAAAAACAATTTTCAAAAACAATTGTGCTACTTGTGATGCTGTTAAAGTTTTCTTACATGGAATGAAATATGCTTGTTTACTAAATCTATCTATAAGTGTCCAAATCATATCATGGTTAGATTTAGTATTTGGTAAACCAGTAATGAAATCCATAGAAATTTGTTCCCAAGGTTTAGATGGAATAGACAAAGGCATAAGTAATCCATACTGTTTACCATGATGTCTCTTAACTCTTTGACAAATCAAACATTCAGAAACAAAGTTAGATACATCAGCATCCATATGCGGCCAATAAAAATCTTCAGTTAACGTACGTAAGGTAGATATGATACCTCTATGACCTTGATATGGGGGACAATGAATTTCATTCAAAACAAAAGATCGGAATGGAATGGTAACACACAATCTCTTCTCATAAAACATAAATCCATCATTATATGACAATGAGTCAATAGGAATGAAATTATTTTGAACTAATTTATTCCAATCAGTATGAAAAGTAATATCCTGGTGATATGTATCTTTCATAGCAATGAAAGAATCAAAAGATATGACAGAAATATTATGAATGGCAGGTCTTCTACTCAATGCATCAGCCACTACATTTTCTTTTCCAGGTTGGTATTGAATGATAGGATGAAAACTTTGAATAAAGGAGGCCCATTTGATATGACGGTCAGAGATTTGGGGTTGGCTAAGTAAATGTCTAATACTTTGCTGATCGATCTTAATCATAAATTCTGAACCCATTAAGTAGTGTTTCCACTGTCTTAATGCTTGTACAACTGCTAATAGTTCTTTGTCATATGTGGAATATTTCAGCTCAGAGGGTTTCAGTTTATAACTAGAATAGGCTATGGGATGATTGTCTTGCATAAGTACAGCTCCTATTCCTGATCCACTAGCATCGGTCACTACTAGAAAGAATGGTCTATTAAAATCAGGCAACTGTAAAACAAGGGCATGGGTTAATGCATGTTTCAGTAAGTCAAAGGATTTCTGTTGATTTTCGGTCCATTGATAAACAATTCCTTTCTTCAGAAGTTTGGTTAATGGTAAAGCAAGAAATGAAAAATTACGTACAAACTTC
The DNA here is from genome assembly GCF_053477565.2 of Lygodium microphyllum. Taxonomy (NCBI): domain Eukaryota; kingdom Viridiplantae; phylum Streptophyta; class Polypodiopsida; order Schizaeales; family Lygodiaceae; genus Lygodium; species Lygodium microphyllum. The sequence continues at coordinate 99,786,986 of NC_141140.1, read as the reverse complement.
CTATAGAAACTAGCAAGACCAAGGAATGAGCGTAACTCATGCACGTTTTTAGGTACAGGCCAATTCAATATTGCATCAATTTTCTTAGGATCAACTTTAATTCCATCAGATGATACAATATGACCTAAATACTCAATTTCCGTTTTAAAGAATTCACTCTTTTCAGGATTTGCATACAATTGATTTTCTTTCAATAACTGAAAAACCAATGACAAATGCTCATAATGTTCTTTCTCATTTTGACTAAACACCAAAATATCATCAAAGAAAACAATTACACAATACTGATATTTCAAAAAGATACGGTTCATCATTCTACTAAAGGTAGCAGGTGCATTAGTCAATCCAAATGGCATGACCAAAATTCGTAATGACCAAACTGTGTTCTAAATGCAATCTTGAATATGTCAGACTTATCTAGCCTCACCTGATGATAACCAAACTTAAGGTCAATTTTACTAAATATAGCAGATCCTTGCAGTTTGTCTATAAGGTCATCAACTCTAGGAATAGGATACCTATTCTTTACAGTGATTTGATTTAAAGCTCGATAGTCAATGCACATACGATAGGTCTTATTCTTTTTCTTGACTAACAATACAGGTGCACCGAATGGAGAACTGCTAGGTCGAATCAATCCTCTATTTAGTAATTCCTCAACTTGACTCTGGATTTTTTTTTTTGCTCTATCTAGTTATGCCTATATGGTGCTTTGCAAGGTGGTTGTGTACCAGGGATCAAATCTATCTTATGGTCTTCTAGACGTGAAGAGGTAAACCAGGTGGTAGGTCTTCTGCAAAACAATCCTTAAAATATGCAAGAAATTCTTTATGCCTAGGGTGCATATGATTTTCTTTTACTTGCAATTCATTCACCCAAATGAGATAAGATTTATTACTCTTGCGTAATGCACGTTTAGCTTGAGTATGCGAAAGCAGTGGAAAAACATTAGATGCATGCATACCATATAATATAATAGATTTTCCTTGAAAATTAATGTTCATTGTGTGTGGAATAATCTATATCTGGGTTATGCTGGTGACGCCAAGGCATTCCTAAAATAATGTCACTCGACTGTAATGGAACAACTAAGAAATTTCTTTTTTCAGTGTATTGACCAATTTGAATCTCTAAGTCTTGCACTTCCTGTGTACCATTATACCTAGTGCCTAAAAATGCAGCTTTGATGCGATAATGTGTAGGTACAGTTTGTAATTTTAATTCTTTTACTAATTTTGCTGAAATAAAATCATGAGTACTACCGTCATCATGCAAAATAGTCTTTTCCTTTCCATGCACCAAACATTTCATAGTCAATAATGAATGTGGGGTAGGCATACCTGGTAAAGTATCGGAAGTAGTAGTACTGTCGTCCTCATCTTCAGTGAAGTCAGGTATATCCTCATGTTCGTCTTCGTCCATTGCTCCAAGATAGTTGATATGAGCTGGTGGCTTCTTTGAATGACAATTTGCTGCTAGATGTCCAGGCTGGTGGCATTTATAGCATACTATTGGCTTGGCTTTGGTTACGTTATTTGCATTGGTGGGAAGTCTAGGTACATTTGGATTTGGCTGTGGAATAGGCTTAGGGTTTTGATTGATATTGGATGGTAATGCAGGTGGTTTTGCCCAATTTTTGCGAAAAGATGATGAAGAGAAACGACCTGGATTAAATCTTCTAAAATTGGAATTGAATTGTTTAGATCCATAATTACCATTGGCTTGGAATTGCTGTGGACGTCTGTTTCTACCTCGTAGCTTATCTTCAGTGTCGTGAGCTAGTGAAATAGCGTCTTCAAGGGTAGCAGGCTTGAACATATTAACTTCAGCGTAGTAATGCCCAAGGAGTCCAAACATATACTTCCGCTTATGTGTCGCCTCTGGTATGTCTTCAAGCATGCGTAGCTGGAGGAGTGCATTCCAAAAACGCTCTGTATACTGAGGTATAGGCTCATGATCCGGTTGCTGGAGAAGATCCCATTGTTTGATAGCTTTCTCATGAAATTGCGGTGGAAGGAAATTCTGCATGAACTTCTTCTTGAAATCTTCCCAAGTAGTAGGACTACAGTCCACCAAAGAGATGCTCTGTCTACTAAATAATTAGTAACACACTTGATTTTATCTTTTTCTGCATAGGTTTCCTCATGGAAATAGTCGTCAAACTGACTAATGAATGCTAGAACAGTTTTTCCTTCTCGTATGCCATTGAAAGTACGAAATTTGAAACTTCGTTTACTTATCTTTGATTCCTTGCGAATGGTTTGAGCTTCAAGAGTGGCGTCGATGGTACGTCGAATCAGATCTTCAGCTTAAGGTTCTTCTTTGTCAGTAGACACTCTTTGTAATTTTGCCAGTTGCGCTTGCAATGCTTGCCTAGCCCTTCGTTCTTCTTCCAATTGCATCATGATTAAGTCCAGCTTTTGCTCCATCGTAGGCTCAGGTAGGTCGCCTTCAGCCATAAGATCATCCATATGTGGTTCCGTCATCCTGTAAAACTCAAAAGACCTTTCTTACTCAAAATCAGGTTAGTGGGATGAGCGTAGCTTAAGTTCGGGATTACAAGGCTTATGTATTTTGGGATATATCTTTCTCAATCTTCAAAAAATCTGCGATTTTTCCTTCTTCGTATGCTGAAAATGCTTCAGCAAACCTACGTATGGGTAGAGTACCTTCCAATGAACAACTTTGCAGTTCGGAGTTTCTGCGCAGGAACAATCCTTCTAGGAGTTTTGAGCACAAGCCAGTTTTGACTCCAGTTGACTAGTCTGACTTGCAGAGTTACAGACTTACGTGACTTGCAGAGTTGCAGACTTGCAGAACTTAGTCGACTTAATGAACTTGTAGAACTTGATCAGAATTTACTTGCAGAACTTGACTTCTATGGTGTGTGGCCTGAAGTTGTTGACTTGCAGAGTTAGGAAGCTTTAGGTAACTTAGTAGATTAAGAAGCTTTTGGCTTCTTAATCCGCCGTCAATTTTGAGGACATGAGTATGTCCTTGGCGGAATTTTCGCCGCCCAGTACATCCTCACGCCATTTTTTCAGCGATTTGATTATTGAAGCTTTCTTAAGCTTCTAATCAAGCTTATTAACTTTTAACTTTAAGCTTTGAAGCTTAATGAAAAGGGAGTTACTCTTTTTTCTCTGTTTATCCACGATTTTGATGAAGGAGATGAAGAAGTGGTCCTCCGCCTGGATAGCTCGGTCCTTCGCGATCTAATGACAGAAACAGGGGTTCTTAATCGCCAGAAGTCTGCATGTATCGACAATTCGCGACGAGATTGACCGTAGAGCCCGATCGTTCCAGGAGCTCCGCCTTCGCACGAGATGGGTAGCGATTGGAAGCTCTTGATCTCAGCTCCGCTCTGATACCATTGGTGCGCAGATCGGTCGTTGTATGCTCGCATAGTGAATTCCGGAAGGTCCCCAAGAACAATGAACTCTACTTTTTGCACAAGTTACAAGGTAAAAAGCATGAACGACAAGAGCAAGAGACCAATTGGGTGTAATCTCCCCCCATGCCTTGTGTGAGCGCTTCACAAAGCATGTATTTTTTTGTATATTTCTTCTTCATGCTCAATAATAGCCCAATTTACAAAAATATATCAAGCTTTTAGCTTTTGAGTTTGCTTTTACACAAAAATAGGAATAAAGCTAATGGACGGTGCCCAAAGAGTCTGGCACGCCCAATACAATGTCCAAATAGAAATAACATAACCTTGCGCATGGGCGCATACAAAATAATAATAAATAATCGATGTCTCAATAGATATGACAAAATATAGGTGTGGCGCCTATCAAAATATAATCCATAGATCGAATACTCGCTAGACTCCAATGCTTTCCTCCGCCACTGCTGCTATCTCTACACATCAACTGAAGCATTCACAATCGTTAGTAAAATAATACAATTAAACCGACAAAAGTGAATACCTAGCAGTCTTCAGCTACATAAATAAATCAACTGGTTAGAAATAAATCCTAACCTTAATTTATTACGAGTGCGCACTCTAAACTCATAAACGTTTATTAATTTAATATGCATTTTGCGAAATCACCCGCTATGGAATCACCCATGTACACACTAAATTAATGAAACGCCCGAAAAGGATAGGCGGTCACTACTAGAAAGAATGGTCTATTAAAGTCAGGCAACTGTAGAACAGGGGCATGGGTTAATGCATGTTTCAGTAAGTCAAAGGATTTCTGTTGATTTTTGGTCCATTGATAAACAATTCCTTTCTTGAGAAGTTTGGTTAATGGTAAAGCAAGTAATGAAAAATTACGTACAAACTTCCTATAGAAACTAGCAAGACCAAGGAATGAGCGTAACTCATGCACGTTTTTAGGTACAGGCCAATTCAATATTGCATCAATTTTCTTAGGATCAACTTTAATTCCATCAGATGATACAATATGACCTAAATACTCAATTTCCGTTTTAAAGAATTCACTCTTTTCAGGATTTGCATACAGTTGATTTTCTTTCAATAACTGAAAAACCAATGACAAATGCTCATAATGCTCTTTCTCATTTTGACTAAACACCAAAATATCATCAAAGAAAACAATTACACAATACTGATATTTCAAAAAGATACGGTTCATCATTCTACTAAAGGTAGCATGTGCATTAGTCAATCCAAATGGCATGACTAAAAATTCGTAATGACCAAACTGTGTTCTAAATGCAGTCTTGAATATGTCAGACTTATCTAGTCTCACCTGATGATAACCAGACTTAAGGTCTATTTTACTAAATATAGCAGATCCTTGCAGTTTGTCCATAAGGTCATCAACTCTAGGAATAGGATACCTATTCTTTATAGTGATCTTATTTAAAGCTCGATAGTCAATGCACATACGATAGGTATTATTCTTTTTCTTGACTAACAATACAGGTGCACCGAATGGAGAACTGCTAGGTCTAATCAATCCTCTATTTAGTAATTCCTCAACTTGACTCTGGATTTCTTTTTGCTCTATCTGGTTATACCTATATGGTGCTTTGCAAGGTGGTTGTGTGCCAGGGATCAAGTCTATCTTATGGTCTTCTGGACGTGAAGGAGGTAAACCTGGTGGTAGGTCTTCTGCAAAATAGTCCTTAAAATATGCAAGAAATTCTTTATGCCTAGGGTGCATATGATTTTCTTTTACTTGCAATTCATTCACCCAAATGAGATAGGATTTACTACTCTTGCGTAATGCACGTTTAGCTTGAGTATGCGAAAGCAGTGGAAAGACATTAAATGCATGCATTCCATGTAATGTAATAGATTTTCCTTGAAAATTAATATTCATTGTGTGTGTGGAATAATCTATATCTGGGTTATGCTGGTGACGCCAAGGCATACCTAAAATAATGTCACTCGACTGTAATGGAACAACTAAGAAATTTCTTTTTTCAGTGTATTTACCAATTTGCATCTCTAAGTCTTGCACTTCCTGTGTACCATTATACCTAGTGCCTAAAAATGCAGCTTTTATGCGATAATGCGTAGGTACAGTCTGTAATTTCAATTCTTTTACCAATTTTGCTGAAATAAAATCATGAGTACTACCGTCATCATGCAAAATAGTCTTTTCCTTTCCATGCACCAAACATTTCATAGTCAATAATGAATGTGGAGTAGGCATACCTGGTAAAGTATCGGAAGTAGTAGTAGTGTCGTCCTCATCTTCAGTGAAATCAGGCATACCTTCAGGTTCGTCTTCATCCATGGCTCCAAGATAGTTGATATGAGCTGGTGGCTTCTTTGAAAATGGTGTCCAAGTGCCACCTGAACTAGCCTCAGTGCCACTCTAGATAGTTGAGTATCTCATGTACTTATAAATAGAGCATGGGCATTATGGTCTACATCTATTCTTACTCTTTGATTCATCCTCCATATTCAATCATTCTCCTTCTTCATGATTCCTATTCCTTTCCTACCTCCCTGATGTGGTGGTTGCACCCATTGGAGCTAGTTGGAGTTGTTAGGCATCACAACTAGCTCTTGCTTAGATATAGCCTAGTTAATGGATATTCTCAATTCCTGTGTGAGTTTTTGCATGCCCCTGCAATGGGATGGGCACATTTCTTTTCACTAATGATGTCGTCACGTATTTCTTTTTTTTTCTCTTCTCTCTTGTATTACTCAATCTACTATAGTAGTTTTCTATGATTCCATTATTGCATCCACCTTTGGCATGGCATCTAAGTTTAACATCAAAGTCTCAACCCTTTATGCTTGAGTTCTTGGTGACTAGTTGGTGGAGCTTTTTGGCTTGTCTCCACTCTCTTTACACTACATCAAAAAGGCCTCTTAGATGCACTTTTAGACGCAATTTTTGAATTAAGAGAAAATCTTACGTGCGCGTCTATAAGCATGTCTATTTGTGCATGTACCATTTCGTATCTATAGTCTCATGTATAAGGAAATCCACACGCACCAATAGATGCGCTTTAGACGCGCATATACACGCATCAATAAACACGCACACCAAAACCAAAATTATTATTTATTTAATTTCTTTTGTGTGCCTACAAGCGTGTCTACATGGAAATTAGATGGGCACATAGATACGTGCATAAACGCGCTTTTACATGCACCAGTAGACACGACCGCAAAACCAAAAATCTCATTTTTTAAAAAAAGATATTTAATTTATTTTAATTAATTTGAATTATATAGCGTGTCTATGGACCGTGTACTCTGCATTTTAGACGCGAGTATAGACGTGCGTTTTCTGCAATTTAGACGCGCAAATAGACGCGAAGCATAGAATTGGAAACAAAAACCAAAGAGCATGTGGTTGCAAAGTATGCTCTCTGGTTTTTTTTTCCCCCTCCCATACATCAAATTGTGCATTTGGGAAAAACGCAATGGATCTGAAGGCACGAGAATTGAAAACAAAAATCCATGTATTCATTATATATAAAACGCATTTACATGGGGAGTTTAAGTGCTTGCGACCTAAAGCGTGGCCGCAAGCAGTAGGCTCAAAGATGAATAATAGAAAAACAAGGAAACAAGGCCATAGAGGAGGTATGATGCTCCTCTATGAATCTGAAGAAGAAACATCTTCGCTAGCACTACCATCGCTACTAGCGTCGCTATCCCCCTCCTCGCTATGCTCCACATCGGGGTTCGCCTACACACACAAAAGATGCTTACGTACAATTGCAAAGAAAAAGTTATAATTAGCCATACTTTTAATAGGAAAGTAAGAAAAACATACCTCCTCTGGCTGTCGAATCCTCATAGCCCGGTTGTATTGCTCCTCAGTGATGAGACCCTCCTCATAGAAGTGAAGCCATGTGGCTGCGCGGTTATGGCCTCGATGGTAACCTACCTCTCTAGGAGTAGGTATCCTACCAACGATAGTAGTCTGCAAAACAATTATGATATATACAAATAATTATGAGACACAATGTATTAGAACAAATTATATAAAGATTTGAAAAAAATATAAATTTTAAAAAACTAAAAATCGAAATATACTTACAAACTCTGCCTCCCACGACTCTCTGCCGCCCGATCCGTAATGCGACGATCCCATGGTTTCCATTTGGATGCGTCGCGCCTCTGCATGCTGGTGACTCTTCACTTTCTCTGCTGCTTTCTTCTTGGCGTTCTTCCACTCTATGCAGTGGCACATAGGTGGTTGGCTATAGGCTCCACGCCCCTCCTTTTGTTTACGTAGTGACTCCCTGGCGCGTGTCATGGGGCGGGATCTTTTGTTGTAAAGCAAATCCCTCACTTTTGTGCGTCCCCAATCATCTGAGAATCGCTGACCCTCAGGATTTGGGTACCTCCTATGGACTGCCCTCAACACCTCCTACCACAAGCCGCTTTTCTGATTATTGAAGTAAAAAAAACAATCTTTATATGTCGCATGTACGATGCTCCTCATGTACGCCATTACATCCCTCCCTTCATCATCATGGAAGATGCCACCAGTATCTGCAACTCTATAGTACTGGCGTACAAGCTCCTCTACGTGATCTTTTGGTGAGGGTGATCGCTCGTCACCTCCTAGGCAACCCCCACACAAGCCTCGTCCTGCCCCTCAACTCTCCGTCCTCCCTCTCTGTCGACTACCCTCTGCCTCGCTAGATGCACGTGCGTCAGCTGACGATTGTGCTTCAGCCGATGCATGTACAGGCGTTGCAGGTGGAGTACCTACAATTGGAGTTTAGACATTTGGTATTTGGGAAGCAGTGCCAAGCAAAGATGTCAAAAACGTTCCAGACATGACGCTGAACACCTCCTATGCTATGGGAGAGCGGCTAAGGTGTCTAGTCATCTCTCCCATGAAGTCTTCCTTACTAGAAAAACCTCCCAAAAAAGCATTGACCCCTTTGTTGAACAAGCCCAATGTATCATTCATGCGCTCCAAATCTGGGTCATTGCTAGATGAACGAGGATGTGACATTTGCAAACAAAACACAGGAATAAGACAAATTTGCTAAACTGCAATATTGTGTAAACTGTACTATTGTGTAGCATGTTCGTATAATTCCAGAAATAAAAACTTGTTTTTTTATGAGCTGGTGCAGAACAGACGCGCTCTCAGATGCGTTTCTGAAGTCAAAGCTTCTGAGAAGAGCACGTGTATTCTCGCGTCTGAGATGCAGAATACAAGCGCTTGGAGACGCGATAACAGCAAACATAGCTGCGTGTCTATGTCTACGTCTGAACTAGAATCTACACGCACTGTCAAACGCGCTAAGTCGGCCGCTCTCCAACCGACAACCACCATCCATGATTTATTTGTGATATAAAAACTTCAATCATACATCCTAATACATAAAGAGAGAGAGAGAGAGAGAGAGAGAGAGAGAGAGAGAGAGAGAGGACTCGCGTTGGGTCTTTTCTATGGACGGGTGGTGGCGTTGCTTCCTTCCCCTTCTTCCTCTCCTTGGTGAGTTGTTCTCCCTTTATGCTTGCTGCTTGTTGTCTCCTCTCTTTGCCTCTTGTTCCTCTTGTTCTCCTCTCTTTTGTTCTCTCCTTGGCTTTCTTCTCTTTAGCTGTCTTCTTTCCCTTCTTGTCTCTTTGAAGTGAAAGAAGAGGTGAGTCATGAGGAGGTGAGTCATGAAGAGACTACTGGAGGTAGACTGTATGTCGGCTGAACTCGAGCTCCAAAATGGGCAAAAAACGCAGGAAAGGTGCAGTTTGAAAAGAAATCGCTTGTATCCTTTGAATTTTGACGTTTGCGTCTATTTTTGCGTGTATATGCGCGTCTAAGTTTCCGTAAATGCGCTAATAGACGCGAATTTAGACGCAAACGTAGACGCATAGTTAGACACAGGCATAGACGCGCATTTAGCGCGCTTGCGTTTTTACCATAAGTTTTTGTATTTAAGATAAGTTTTGATAGTAGATTCTTATCATAAGTTTTTATGTATTTATGATAAGTTTTGTGTATTTAAAATTGAATATCTTAGAATAATTAATACACCTTGAAGTTTTTATGTAAACATATTAATAACAAATTTGATGTTGTCATGAATTAGGTTTAATCATGTCGTCGTCATCACCTAGTGCAGTGCATGCTGATGAGTCGACGAGCACATCCTCAAGTGAGGATGAAACATTACGTCTTCATAATTGAGATGCATGGCTATGACGAAAAATTAAATGCATATGTGATCGTTGTCGAGGATGTATTTTTCGAGCACGTCGAGTTGCAATGTCACACCTCAGCATGTATAGAGAATGGGACCAAGAAAAATCACCGGTATTCATTGTTTTAAACACTAAGATTGCTAGTCTATAATTGAAATATATATCAACATACATGTAACTCCCTTTTGTGGTTGAGCAGGATGCAATGTCACATCCTCAGATGCTCCCTTCCGGTCATCGAGAGGCTGCAAAACATCGACACGAGGAGGCAGAGTCTTCAAGAAGAGTGGAGACTGACGACCATGATAGTAGCCCTCATGAAATGCCCCATCAAGTTGTAGAGGATGAGATTTTGAACAACATGGTACACGATCTATTTTCGCAATCGGTTCGAGGAGAAGGTCACTCTAAGAAGCAAAATGACCCACTATGCGTACCGTCATCTACTCCGTTGTATGAAGGTTGTACGTACTCCATTCTTCGTGCGTCCCTTGAGATACTTAACTTGCAAACAATTTATGGATGGAGTAATGTCAGATTGAATGAGTTATTGAAGTAGGTATCAATTCAATTCAGCTTATGAATTATAATATTAATTGTTCTATTTTGAAATCAGACACAAATATATGTTGGTGGTTTTTTAACTCGCTTTTAAAAATATATATAAGTTATTATCACAAATGCTTCCAAAAGGAAACAAATTGCCAACTAAGAGAGAGCAAGCAAGACATTACTTGATATCTCTGGGAGGCCTCGATTATGTCAAGATCCATGCATGTATCAATGATTGTGTCTTATTTCGTGGGATTCATGAGTTTGTACGAGAGTGTCCTATTTGTGGTGAATCAAGATAAGAAGTGGAGATGAAGTCAATGGATGTGCCTCGTAAGGTTTTGTGAGATTTTCTGATTATTCCACGTATTCAACTTATTTTCAAGTGTAAGTCTATTGGAAAGCTCATGTCATGGCATGCTAGTCATCGTTCAAGTGATGGAAAATGGAGGATCCCTACAGACACACCGGCATGGCAACATATAGACAATTTGTGGCCTGTTTTCAAAGAAGAGCCAAGAAATTTGAGATTTGATTTAAGTATGGATGGAATCAATCCATTTGGCATCAAAAGCACATCATACAGTGTATGGCCAGTGGTATTGGTGAACTATAATATTCCTCCATCCATGGCAATTAAAAAGAGACGTGTAATGTTGTCCCTTCTGATTCCTGAAAAGCACAAGGTAAAAAACATGGACATTTACTTAGAGCCTTTGATTAAAGAGTTAGAAATGTTATGGGAAGGTATTGAGGTGCAAGATACAAGCGCATCTACATCCTCTAGAGATTTCACTTTAAAGGCCATGTTGTTGTGGACCATGCATGACTTTCCAGGATATGGAGAGTGTTCACGTACATGTATATAACTCTATATTTGAAATTCAAAATTTGAATCAATTGCATGTTATTAATTCACTTGTTTGTTCAGGTTTAACCACATCAGGATATCATGCATGTCCTATTTGCGGTCCCTCTCTAGTTTCCTCTAGGCCACCCTCCACTTGGCATGAGTCGGTAAGAAGTATATTTCTCTCAATTGACTTTAAAGTATATTTAGCATGATGAATTGTTTACATAATATTATTATTTTTTGTTAGGTTCTCTATATTTTTTCGTCTTTCGTATTGGACTGAACTCAAGATCAATCCATGCACATATTCAAAAATGTTGTATATACATTATGGGATCACTTGATAGGGACTTGTGATTTAGTCAATGTAAGGGAGGATTTACGTAACATTGGTCGCATAAGACGAGCCTGGCCACGCATTGGACCTAGAGGAAAGATTGAGCTACCCCATGCACCTTGGATGCTGTCAAAGAATGAGGAAAAAATAGTAAAGGAACAGATATGTAGCTTTCGAACACCCACAAGATGTATGAGATGTCTCAAGGGAACCTTCATAAAGAAAAAGAAAAGAGGTGTGGAGCAACTATCTGGTTTCAAGTCCCATGATTGGCACAAAATGATTCAAGTAAGGGTATCTCTAACCATGAATATAGTAATTAGTGGAGTAATTATGTGTAAACTTTGGGGTATAATGACTTTTTTCTGAACTAATCATTTGATCTATGAATATTATTTACATTCAGTTCGTACTTCCTACTAGCATATCCCATTGTGTATCCAAAGATGTACGTGATATCATTTACAAGATGGGAGAGCTTGTGAGGTGTGTATACATTGTATTTTTTCATTATATATTGCATACATCATGTAGTGAACCTCTTTGAATTTCTACACAAAAATAAACAATTGTCAAATACATCCTGACAGATATGTGAGCTCGAAGGAAATTGATCCAAACACATTGCAAGATGCTCAAGTTTTATTTATTGAGGTGGTTTGTTTGGTGGAGGAAATTTTTCCTCGCTCCATTTTGACTACTCAATTACATTTACTCGTACATTTGATTGATGAGATCGCACTTTGTGGGGCAGTTCATGCAAGGTGGATGTTTTTTCTTGAGCACTTTCATGAAAACCTTGAAAGACTTTGTGCGACAAAAAGCACGGCCTGAGGGAAGCATGGCTGAGGGTTGGTTAGTGCAATCATCCCTTGTTTATATCTCTAAATATATTGCTGAAGTGGACCCCTCTCAACCACGACTATGGAAAGATAATGAAGACTTGAGGATGATCTCTATAATACCTCAAGGAAAAGGAATGAGTAAAGTCCTAACAAAAGAAGAACTTCATAAGTTAAATAGTTTTTGTGTGCTCAATAGTAATGTAATGAGCAAATGGGTGACACTATATAATGAAACAAGGGCAAGAAAAAAAAGCGAAAGATAAGCATTTCGCACGAGATATGGACATAATGTATCATTTCCAGATCATCTAAATGTGCTCCCACGTCATATTGATATAGATTGGTTACATGAGGAAATGGAGAGAATGGAAAAAGAGGAGGAAATTAATATATCTCAAGAAGAATGGAAATACGTATGAGGTTGTTTATCAAAGGTGAGACATACTATCAATTAATTTATTTCTAGTTATATTTTATATAATAAATTGACATGCTTGATCTTAATCTTTTACTACTAGTGCACATCATTCAATGCTATTTTGTGTGAGGGTAAACATCTTTGAATTAAACGTATATATGAAAAGAGAAATACCCAAGATTGTGGTGTCCTTGCTCACTTCGAGGATGCCAATGGTACCATGGAAGGTTATTGTGGCTTTATCCTAGATATTCTGAAGCTTGACTTCAAGGATTCTTTATATATGTATGTAATGGATGTAAAGTGGTTTAAAGAAGTGGTAACAAATGGTGAGGATTGCACAATCAGACATCATCCAAGTGGTTTTGTAATCATTGACTCTACAAAATTTCACCAAAACAAGAATGACACATTAGTACTACCTCAACAATGCGAGCAGGTATATATGTAAAAGCTAAATTTTTTATATGTAAAAGCTAATATAATAAGTATTTAAGTTTCTTGTTTTTGTTTTTCCAATACAGGTTGTGTATCATCCAATGGTAAACAATAACCGATGGTGGTATGTCATCCCTATATCTAATCGTTCAAAACCAATATATGGTAATATTACCGACATAGAGATAGCAGATGACAACCCAACAATTAATGATGATGTACATGATGACACCATAATGGATGATATGCATGATATAGTACAAGATGAACCTCGCGAGGATGTTTAAGGAAACGCAGAAGAGGACAATAATGTGGTTGATGATGATGAAGTTATTGAGCAATATAGCAACACATTTGATAGTGGGATAGACTTATTTGTTTCATTACTTCTTGGTAACATAGACCTAGAAGCAGATAGTTTAGCAAGGGATGATCTCATTGAAGATGCGATGGATTATTCATTGTAACATACTTACTTTTCTTAATGATTCAATGTGTATTCTTAATTCTATGAAAAATATCATACGTACATGTGCATACTCCAGAATCAATAGTCAAGTTTAAAGCTAAATTGAATTTTCCATAATAAAAAAGGAAGTACTTTTTATCATCTTCAAGTAAAGAAATTATGAGATACATGCAATGCTTGCTACTAATTGTATAATAAGGTTTGTGTCACTTGCCGCTAATTACTTATATAAGGCTTGTCAACTGGAGGAACTGCCATTCATTAGAGAGTAATGCAAAAATAATTATTAACTCTCATTTTTTAATTATATTAAGTTCAATTTCGGGTGGTTAAATAATTACGCGTCTGAAAATGCGTCTATATTTGCGTCTATTTGCGCGGATATATAGATGCAAAATTCGCATCTATTTACACGCTCTTTTTCACACGCATATAGACGCAATGATAGATGCACCCAACTTTGCGCATCTAACATGCGCGTCTATGACTCGTTTCTGTTGTGGTGTTAGCTTGCATTTTGTCTACCTCAAGCTGCATTTTGTGTTTGTTGGCGTAAGAAACTCGTGGTCTTCTCATGATGATTGTTTTATTTCTTGTCTCTATGCCAATGTTTTAAACAAAAATCATGTCATCATTTTGCTTTTGCATGAGAAAACAATCAACTTTTTCAAATTTGGCTAGATTTACTATTTAAACAAATTGCATTCTTTAGATTTGACCCTATGTTTTCCAAACAACCATAGGCATTTTCTATTTGTTGAATTATTTTATTTAGGTGTTGCTACATTTAATTCTCACACTAATTGTGTTTTACTATCCAACATCCACATTATCATATTCTCTCTCTCACATAAGCTAGACAACAGATTTTTCAAACTCTATCAAGTTTTTTTAATCAGATTTTCTTTGTTGTAGTAATCACTTTGTGATCTGCAACCCTTACACTATTAGTTTTTGTTTTTTTTTAATGTACTTTATTTTTAAATCTCTTCTTTACTTGATATTTTTATCTTATCCTCTCCAAATGGCACCTCTCTATGGCTTCAATCACGATAAACTTTGTGGCTCTAACTATATCACATGGAGTGTTTTCATGAAAGCATGGTTTAAGGTATGTTATTCTAGAGCCATTTTGTCTTCCCATATCCCATATCCTATTCCAAATGATTGGAACTGCAAAAACTACAAGGAAGTGTGCATGGAGGAAGCTATTTAACTACATGAAGATAGCAAGATGCATGCATATATTCTCAAGTCACGGTTTCTTAAACAATACATTCACATAAGCACCACCCTACTCCACACATATGCCAAGTGTGTATATTCATAGAAGTAGAATATGTGTTTGATGAGATTTGAGCAATAAACTTATTTCCTTGGAATGTACTATTCACTAGATATACTGACCATGAATATGGTAATGAAGCTCTTAAATGTAGCGTGCATCGAGTGCAGGTGTCTTCTCAAATGCAATCACTTTTACTTGCATTCAAAGCTTATAATAGTATAGGAGCAACTTGATAATCATGAAGAGATATATCCTAAGGTCCACAGTATATGATCTATTGAATGAGGATTTATCGAATTATTTAATGAGAAAATAAACTTACAGTAAAGGATTTATAGATTATGGTAAAAGGTGAAATAAGGGTTAAGAAAATATCACAAAAACAGTTACATACAGATATATAAAACATACCATGAATTCATGTGATATATAGGTGTCATACATAGACCCATCGAGCAAAGTATCCAATGTTTAGAAAATACATTTAACAAAATAGGAGTATAAAACATTGGAGTAGATCATGGATGGTAGTCTCTATTGTTATCATTGTTGACTAAAGGTCCAAATAACCTACTCAAAAGTAGACATGAATAAAAGAAAATGACATAAATCTCAATGCATAATGAGCAATTTATGAAGTAGTAGAGTAAGATGCATAAGGAATAATATATGACACACTAGAATATGTGATGCATAGTAGTCACCATCATTATAAACCATTGCATTGAGGCACTAAGGGTCATAGGCATCCTTATGGAGGGTTGACCACCAATATCCTATGAGCAAGGCCTTTCTAATTGTCATCTCTCTTGCAAAGTGTCTTCCATAGGGCTCGTCAAGGCATGCTTTCAAAACAATCCCAATCTCATCTCCTGTAACACATCTTCACTTATTCTCGCAATTGGAGATACTAGAGGGATATTGTTGGGTTGCCAAGAGGTTGGTTATGTCTTTGTATTATGGGGTAACATTTTGACTAGAAAAAGAGAAGTATTAGGAATGTCTAGGTCATCCTGATCTTCTTTATCATTCTGAGGGATTTGTGACAGATGATCAGCCAGGACATGGGAGTGACTAGGTTTGGTGACTACCTCAAAGTCAAACTCTTAGAACAAAAGGTGCCATCTCATCATTCTTCCCTTCACATCTGCTTTCTTCATCAGGAAGCATAGGGCCTCATGGTCCACATAGAATTTGAAGTGCATCGATAGCAAGTAGTGTCGAAACTTCTCTAAGGCGAACACCATTGCTAAGCACTCAAGCTCTGTCACGGTATAGCTCCTTTCAACACAATATTAGTGAGTTTGGAAATCTCCCAATTTCCATTTTTCGAATATTAAAAAGGTGGCACTCGTATAACATGCACATAAGTTTCTCAAAATCATATGATGTGACCTATAATTGGAAAGCACTTGAAAAATGGAATCTATTGATCTATAGAGTGCTTGATTTGGAGTTATAGTGTTCAAGTTATGATAAATCCAAAGATCTGACCACGTGTCCCAAACTTATGGAAAATTCCCATATTCGCCAATATGGTGTTTTTCTCAATCAGTTACTTTTTGGATAGCATAATAGATAGGTTGATCGAACTTTGAGTATCTTTTTTGGCATAGGACCAAGCCTAGACATTCAGCTGATGCATCAGTGTGCACGTAGAACTCCTTTATCCAATCAAGAGGTTGCAGGACGGGTGCTTCAAATAGGCATTGTTTTAGAGTGTTTAATGCTTCCTCACACTTAGCAATCCACATAAACTCTGCATCTTTTCTTAGGACCTTATGTAGGAGAGCTACCTTTGTCACAAAGTATGCAATGAATCTTGTGTAATAGCCCACATGGCCAAGGCATCCCCTCAACTGTTTGAAGTTGGTCGGTGCGTTAAAGGCTACAATTTTCTCAACCTTTGCAGGGTCTGTTGCTATCCCTCGTGCACAGAAAATTTATTATCTACCACCAGTATTGTAAAAAGAAAAAGATTATGTAAACATAATAATGGTTTATTTGGTCTTCACTACAAGATACATGCCTCATACCAACGTTCAAAGTGATAAAAATATTCATTAGAAAATTTACCCTCGTCATTGCAAAAAAACGTCAGTATTAGCGACGCCATAGAACCATTGTTATAAATGCGACGCTGATAGCAATGCCTATAATGACGATTTGCAATGCTAACTAGGACGCTAATAGTGACACATACAGTAAATTTGTGATGCTAATAGCGATGGTTACATGGAAAAAAAAAGTTGTGGTACAGGAGCAAGCTGCCCTGCCACAAATAGCAATATGTGCTTTATTTGGGCCATACAAAAGAGTTAGAGTAAAGTGTACAATGTTTGTCAAAATGAAGGCAAAGTGTTCTTGAAATCCATAAGACTGATACATAAAATAAATACAAGATCTTGTAATGAAAGGGACGGTAGAATCATGGCAAGATACAAATGATGATGACAATATAGTGCATAGAAAATGTCTACATAAATCACATGACCGAAAAAAAGAGCATGTGTGCTCCACAGATCCAAGGGCGAGCTATAGATCCTTGCTATCTGAAAGCTCATCCCGTCACAAAGGAGGATCAAACCAGCTCTGCAAAAAAAGAAACATTTACACATCAATCCACCATATAATAATATATTTTAATTAAATTTAGTAACTATAGACAAGAAAGATGAGTGACTTACTGGGCCGCCAGGTCCATACAATTGGTCGATCAATGCAGTGAGACCCTGTCTCTCTACAGTCTCTCTACATATCAAGTCTCTAGTTCGATGGGATCATGGTTGTAATGGAGTGCTGCAAATAGAGAAAAATACAACAATTAAAAACACGATTGTCAGTACAAGGGATATTGCAAAAAAAAAAGCAAGCAGAACAAAAAAAAACTTACAAAGTCCTCCAGACAAGTCATGTGGCTGCCACTCCCAAGATGATGGACCACTCCTGCCTCCAATCGTACCCTTGCCGCCTCGCATTGCTGTATCTAACATCTTGGAGAATATGTAGCCTCCTCCGTGAGTCGATCGACAATCATTTGTGTCTAGCCACTTGGGCTTTGAGGCTCCACTTTTAAGTTCATTTCATGCATTCAATAATCTGTGTGACATGTACGCATGTATGCACTCCATCATCGAGCTAGTGGAAAACCTATCTGCTACGGCGGGTACCGAAAACTCTTCATGCAAGGATGCTACTATGTAGTCCTTGCTCCCCTCTTTGGTATGTTATTCCTATGATCCAAGAAGTTGTGCCGAGAAACTTGTTGGCACGACTCTCTCATACAAGCCATCACTCTCCTTCCCTCGTCACTCATGATGGCGCCTCCTGTCCTATCATCTACAAGGTATCCATACCCCTCTCAGGTATGCCTAAGATGTGTCTTCTCCCACCTGTGACGAGGCTCCTAGGCATATCCAAGATACCCATGTACATCTGGTGTATCTACGAGGATAGTATTTCTTAGAGTAGCACCCATAGGGGTGCCACCTTACGGATGACTGAGCAAAAGCTAGAGTGACTAGAGTAGATGTCCCCATAGGTGTGACAAAATCCATAGGTGATGCAACTCCAGTACAAACGACGAGACAGAGAGACTGCGTTCGTACCTCCACAACAACCACCTGAGCCACACTCTCTCAAACTGTAACGTGTCCACTAGTATCATCCAGGACACGTCTTAGTAGTCCATTGGAAAGGATGTCTAGAAAACTCCGCCCGGCACTCCCATGGAATGTTACGGGTTTTGTGATCTAGATCTTCCCGCGTCTGCCACGTAGCGGAAGTATCCTGGCCGTTCCCACTTAGGATCGACCAGAATTAGGGTTTTCCTGATTGGTCATTAGCTAACAGCAACTAGCGTCAGACCCGAGCGAACTACTTTACGTAGAAACGCCAGGTCCGAAGCGGATTCATGCTGCACTTCGTTCAAGGAGAATGAAAAACGAGAGGGATGCAAAGCTCAACCTCTCTACCATAAGGCATAGTCCCATTCCGTTTCCCTAAAACAGCGTAAATCAAGTAAGACGTAACTCTAGGTCATCGTTCTCGTTATTCGTTTTGATGATGATCATCCCACTGTTCTTCGAGATTTTTGAGAAAAGTTCCCGACTAACCGAGACCACCCAACCGTAGGATGGACCCATGGTCTATCCTCCGCACTTTCCTCGGTTTGTTTTAGTTATGTAATTATCTAACACATTAATTTGACATATAACAATCAGCTTCTTTAATTAATCCTATTAAGCACTGATTCCTTCACGTAATCTTATCACGTGACATAGAAAAACAATATCAAGCAAGTTCTTTTTTAACATTTCATCATTTTATCTTTGAAATACAAGGAGTTCCGCCCATAGGCTTGTCCATAATCCGCCCGAAGGCTATCCAGTGATTCCCAGGGATCACTATTCCAAGCTTCTGCCCGTAAACTAGTATGCGGGCCTCGAGATCCAATCCAGAAAGAGATTAAGACGTCCTCTATTGAATCCGCAAGGCGGGGAGCAGTTGAGACGGTCTGTCTCTTTGAGAAATACCTGCCCACTAGCATGCTCACGATACAAGTTCACCTTCTTGTGCATCTTGTGGACGAAGTGGAGATTGCCGGACCTGTCCATACGCGATGGATGTTCTTCCTGGAGCGCTTCATGAAAACCCTGAAAGGCTTTGTGCGACAACGAGCTCGTCCGGAAGGTAGCATGGCGGAGGGTTGGTTGGTGTCAGAGGCATTAGTGCATATCTCACAATGGCTACCAACGGTGGAACCAGACAATGAAATGCTATGGACGCTCAAGGACGATGACAGGCTGACTGGAGATGTGGTGGTTGGAAATGGGGTAGAAAAAAGAATGGATGCCTCAATGGAAGAGAAAGTGAATCGCTTTTGTACGTTGCACCATGCCTCCATGGAGACGTGGCTCGCCAAGTACCAGATTGCAAGGCAAGATCGAGAGGAAGCGCGAGCTGAATTCCGACGCAGTACGCGTCACCGACCGATTCGATATCCCGAAGGCATGGAGGAGATGCCGCGGTTTATGTCAACACGATGGTTGCATGGAGCCTTGATCGCAGCATCCAGCGAAGGGGCAGAGGTCTCAATGGAGGAGTGGGAGTTCTCGAGGGGATGTAGTCCAAAGGTAATGAGGGGTTTAGAATGTGTCGTATCTGAATTTGTTTGCTACATCTAATTTGAGTGTTTCAATGTGCAGTACAAAATATATAGTGCAGCGTGGTCGCGCGGACGACATTTTCGGGTGGAGCGTATTGACAAAATGCGCTCCACAATGGACTGTGGTGTCATGGCAAGGTTTGAGCAAGAGAGCCGGCGACGAGCAACGGATCCGAACACGGTTGTGGATGAGATGGAGTATTTTGGGAATTTGCAAAGTATTATTACGGTGGATTACCGTAGCTTCTCCATGATAATATTCGATGTGCAGTGGTTCAAAGTGGTACTTGGAGGAGCTGGCGCAACGGTTCGACGAGGTCCATCTGGATTTCTCGAAATAGATTCCGAAAAAAAATGGATGGATTTGCGCGACACCTTTGTGTTGCCGGCACATTGTGAACAGGTAATCTTCTAGTCATTTGCTTGGTAATTGTAATACGACATGCTTTATGTCACAATGGTTTGAAGACGGTTTGTAAGTGTTTGTGAACAGGTAATCTTCTATCCAAATCCCCGACAACCTCGATGGTGGTATGTTATACCTTCAACTCCTAGAGGTGCGAGAGTATACGATCAAAGCGATGTTCCAGGCATAGATGAAGAATATATGCAAATAGAGGGATCGAAATTACAAGGGGTGGAGGCCACCGCAAGCTTGGAGCCCGCATCGGCTAACAATGATGGAAATACAGAAGTCGTAGAATTTTTTGAGAACGAGGCAGACTCGTTCTTTTGTGGTGACATGTCTATCGACCTTCCAGTGTATGCAGAGTTATGTCAGGAGATTAACATGGGACCATAGAATACTTCATTCTTGGAGAATTGTATTACTCAATTCGTTGTTTAGATCTTCCATAAAGGTAGATAAGATATGCATTTTAAGATGGATTTTTCAAAAATGATTTATATTAATGCGCTTTGTATAGTTTCAATTGATTATTCTAACATTATTTTTTATCTCTGCAGGTATCTTTATTTTCAGGATGAGTCGAGGGATGAGCGATGAGGAGTTTCAGGAGATGATGGCACGTATGTCTCCAGATCAGCTCGTGAGATTCAGAGAGATAGCAGATCAGGAGCTGTCTCGTTCTTCGTCAGGGAGCTCTGCTAGATCAGCTTCAGTGCGATCAGATGCTTCAGCTTCGAGCAGACGATCTCGACGCTCGCGACTTGGGCCAAAGGGAGGGACTGCGACTGCAGGAGGATCAGGGGGGTGCTGCTGTGGAGACACGGACGCGGTGTCTCCGTCTCGTCGTTCAGCTAGAGCTCGGTCACCTCCAGGATTTGTCACACCTGTGGGGACGTCCACTCCAGTTACTCCGGCTTTTGCGCAGCCGTCGGCAGATGTCACGCCTTTTGGTGGCACTCCTTTTGGTGGCACCCCCTCTGGTGGCACTCCTTTTGGTGGCACCCCCTCTGGTGGCACCCCTTTCAGTGGCACTCCGGGAGAGGGTACCCCCGTCGGTACACCGGATGTTCAGGGGTCTCCTGGATATGCCCAGGAGCGTGGACGGAGATGGGAGAGGGCCCATACGAGGCACACTCCTAGGGATTATGGATACCTAGTGGATGGCAGGTCAGGAGCTATCATCATGAATGATGAGGGGAGGAGGGTGATAGCTCGCATGAGGGAGTTGTGCCAACAAGTTTTTCGGCACAACGTCCTGGATCATTGGAGGAACATACCGGAGGGGAGCAAGGAGTACATAGTAGCATCCTTGCACGAGGAGTTCCCGGTGCCAGCCGCAGTGGATAGATTCTCTACGGGCTGGATGATGGATTGCATGCGTGCATACATGTCACATAGACGATCCGACGCACGCAAGGCAATCAAGAGTGGGGCTCCAAAGCCCGAGTGGTTAGATGCAGAGGACTGGCGCCGACTGAGGGAGGAGGCTACAAATTCGCCAGGACGTTGGAGTCAGCAGCGGGAGGCGGCGAGGGCACGAATCGAGGCCGGATCGGTACATCATCTTGGGAGTGGCGGCCACAGGACATATTTGGAGGACTTTGTAAGTTTCTCTTTTGTTTTGCTTATTTGTTTTTTTGAGATATTATTTGTACTGACAATCATGTTTCTAACAGTTAGCATTTTGTTTTCTTTGCAGCACTCCATTACAAATCGTGATCCGCAAGGCCTTGAGACTCAATATGCAGAGAGGCACGGTCTCAGATCATTGATCGATCGATTGTACAGACGCGGCGGCCCAGTAAGTCTCTCATCTTTCATGTCCGTAGTTACCATGAGATATTTGAATGCATTATTGTATGGTGGATTGATATATTGTTTCTTTTTCTGCAGAATCCGTTTGATGCTCCTTTGCAGAGGGACGAGCTTTCGGGGGACGACGATTTGTAGCTCGCCCTCGGATCCTTAGCGCTCACATACCTTTAGTTTTTAGTCGCCCGATCTATGTAGACATTTTCTATGTATTAGTGATATTGTTTTATGATTGTACCAATCGCATTTTATGCGATATCATGTATTTATTTCATCTATCAGTTTTATGATTTCAGTATAGATTCTTTTTGTTTGCAAACGCTTTGTATGCAGCAGTGCAGAAACTATTTTGTATGGCTCTCATACAGCACACAGTGCTATATGTGGCAGGGCAGCTTGCTGCCCTGCCACAAAAATTTTTTTTTCTCTGTTACCGTCGCTATTTGCGTCGCAAATTTACTGCAGGCGTCGCTATTGTCGTCGCTATCAGCGTCGCAAATTCTCTGTAACCGTCGCTATATGCGTCGCTATTTGCGCAAATGCGACGCATTGATACTTAGCTTGCCACTTCTGATTCTGCTCCTTGGTAGATATTTCCTTTATCATTGTTTGGTAGGCCAAATCATGGCATGCTTCCTCTCTAGCTAGTTCAAGTATAGGGTTGTTTGGCATAGATACTTTTGTAGCCACAGATCTGGCCGTTGATGGATTCTGCAAGATTAGGGAATTTAGGAATGCCTTGCGACTGAGTGCATCGGCAACTACATTCTCCTTCCCTGGTCGGTACTTGATTTCAAAATCATATTCCTCCAATACTTCAATCCACCGATGTTGCCTCATGTTGAGCTCGTTCTGGGTAAAAATCCATTTGAGACTCTTATGATCGGTTACTAGAGTAAACTTGTTACCCAACATATAGTGTCTCCAAAGCTTTAGAGCATGGATGACAGCTAGTAATTCCAGATCATGCGTGGCATAATTCTTTTCATGACTCTTCAATTTCCTTGAAGAGTATGCTATCGGATGACCTTCCTGCATAAGTACACACCCCAAGGCCAGAATGCTAGTATCAGTTACTACCTCGAACTCCTTATTGAGGTCAGGAAGTTTTAGAATAGGTGCTGATACCAAACTTTGCTTCAATTTGTCGAAGCTATTTTGTTCGGAAGTTGACCATGTAATGGAAGTCTGCTTCTTTAGTAAGTCTGTAAGAGGTGCTGCAATCAAAGCATAGTTTTTGATGAAGACCCTATACCATCCTGTCAATCCAAGAAAGCTACGTATCTCTTTGACGGATACTGGTATTGGCCATTCAAGCACATCTCTGACCTTGGCTGGGTCTACTGATATTCCTTCTTATGATACTATGAATCCCAGATATTCAATCTGACGCTTGAAGAATGCACACTTCTTCATTTTTGCATACAGCTTATGAGACCTCATTGTCTCAAGGACAATCCGAAGTTGAGGTTCATGATCTTCTTCCTGTTTAGAATAGACTAAAGTGTCATCGAAGAAGACAAGTACGAAATCATCAAGATATGGTCTAAAGATATCTTGCATTAATCTATTGAAGGTGGTAGGTGCATTTGTAAGCCCGAATGACATAACCAAGAACTCAAAGTTCCCATATCTTGTATTGAAGGCTGTCTTTGGAATATCTTCTTCCTTGATCCTTATCTGATAGTAACCTGACCTGAGATCAATCTTGGAGAAGATCTTTGCACCTTGAAGACGATCAAGAAGCTCATCTATTCTAGGAATAGGATACTTGTTCTTGACTGTTGATTGATTCAGCCCTCGGTAATCAATACATAGTCGAAGTGTCCCATCTTTCTTTTTCTGGAATAGTACTGGAGCTCCCCACGGTGAGTTGCTAGGCCGGATGTAACCCTGATCTAACAGTTTCTTGAGTTGTTCCTTCAACTCAATTGCTTCTGGTATGGACATTCTATAAGGTCTCTTTGCAATTGGTGCAGCTCTAGGCACTAGCCTAATCTCATGATCTACTTCTCTTTGAGGCGGAAGTTCAATCAATTCCTCAGGGAATACGTCATCGTATTCCTTTATCCAAGAAGGTCCTTCATGAGATTCTTGCTTTTGATCTAACTTGTTGAGTTTGATCAGGTAAACGGGTAATCCTTTTCTGACTCCTTTTATGATCCGAGATACTTTGGCTAATTGGATTCTTGGCACTCCTACCTCACCTTGATTTGTGACAAATTCCCTTTCAGAGTTTCGAAAGGAAACTTGACCCTTTCCACAATGGATGTGGGCGTTGTTGGGCTTAAGCCAATCCATCCCGAGTAGATACTCATGGATACCTAAATTCATGACTTTGAATTTGACTAAAGTCTTCTTTCCTCCCAGAAAGAATTCCACCTTAGCAGGTTACCTGGTACAAGTTACCTCACGACCGTTTGCCAACTCCACAAGTAGGGTAGGTGCTTCTACTGTGGTTATTCCTAAACTTTTTGCACATGCTGGTGAGATAAAGGAATGTGTACTGCCACAATCAATCAAGGTTTTGAAACCTTTACCTTGATAGTCCGACGGTGTCTGAATCACCGAGAACTGGCGATTCGGCCCTTTCTTGTGTAAAGCGGCAGGGACTGTCGCTTTTTCGAATCCAGCTTCCATAGTTGGATCTTCCTCTTCTTCTTCTTCGCATCTTTGCCTATTGGCAATGCAAGCGATTCTTCCTCTTCCACGGATAATGGCTCCTTGATCGCGGCCTGCACCTTGGAAAGGCGTTTGACGATGTCCTCCGCTGAGCTTGGGACATTGCCTCTTGAAGTGACAGGGTTCGTTGCAGTGGAAACAACGGAGGTTTCAGCCATTCCTTTGGGTAGGAACAAAGTTGTTGATGTTATTTGTCCTTGCTTTCTTCCTTTGTCCCTGATTGAGACCTTGAACTCTCTTCATTTGAGGTCTGAATGCTCCTCTGTTCGGGTCACTATAGGACCAAGTTTTGTTACCCCTTGGTCTAGCTTGCACTTCCTGAATTATAGGCGCCGCTCAGATGAGTGCATCCTGAAGATTTGATGGACGCATAGATTCGAGACGGGTATTTACGGGTGGATTTAAGCCCGCACAAAATTTGGACACCTGCTGCGTCATGTCCATCTGTGGTGCATATTTTAAAAGTGAGACGAATTTAGAGTAGTATGCGTCAAGAGTGAGTCCTAGCTGTTTTAGCTCGTAGAACTCATTCATTTTCTGCGTACGATATGCAGGTAGTAAATATCTTCCCTGCACGGATTTCTTCAACTTCTCCCAGGTAACGGATCCCTCTGAAATCCCTTGATCCCTACACCATTGCTTCCACCAAAGTCTGGCTTCGCCGGTGAGCTTTAACTTGGCGAGCATGGCCTGATTGGTAGGTGCAGTACTAGCTACTTCAAAGTAATCCTCCATGGATTCAATCCAAATTTCAGCATCAGACTGGATGAATCTGCCTCTCCCGTCAAACTCGGGTGGCTTTATTTGCTTGAGGAGGAACTTCTTCTCCTGGGTCACAACAGTACTTGATGTAGGAGGCAAATTTGGAACCTGTACCTGGGGTTGTGCCTGGTTTTGAAAGTTTTCTTATCGTTATTATATGATAATCGATGTTAGCTTATCTTTCATTTTTAGTTCAGCTATCTCGTAAATAATATAGCTACTTAACTTTTTAACAACTCTTATGCACAGCCAGATATTGATAAAAAGAAGTCTTTATTTGTATTTACATGGGCATAGCCTTTTTGAATACAACATTTCATGTGATGATAAGCCAATCATTACATTCAGTTTGGGGAGAACAACGTTGTATTGCATTTGTCTACAGGAACTGTGTAATAGTAGGGTTTTGGGTCATAGATCTTTAGGAATCGATAGTTCATTGGAAGTTCAAGATACCCTTTCCGTTGGAATCCATACTTCTCATGGCGGCCCAACACTTTAATCCTGTCGGCTAGGATTACACGGGTTACTTCCTCATATACATATGAGTTCATTTCAACCCTCCAACCTTGAATATGTAAAGTCGAATTTACGTGAGCTTCCAAAAAAATGAACAGCTTCACGATTTTCAAGTCATCCAACCACTTGATCCTTTTTAGGTTATAAGCAAACCGGTGGGCGGCTATATAGTAGATTCCTGAAGACCCCGTCCATCTTCGTTCTATGTATAAAGGTGATGGATTATAAATCTGGTTCATCATCCCAATTCTTTGTCTATAAAGGGGAGAATGCATTGCAGTCATAAACATGACCCGAAATACCAGAAACTTGTTCCACGCTTCATAATTCTCCAAGACAGCATTGAAGATGAGAAAATGTTTGGACAGTAACAATTTCTTTACTTCATTTTATTGAGATCTCATAAAAACAATTCCGTTGTTGGTCGGCTCTGATACCAACTGTAAGGTGTCCACTAGTATCATCCAGGACACGTCTTAGTAGTCCATCGGAAAGGATGTCTAGAAAACTCCGCCCGGCACTCCCATGGAATGTTACGGGTTTTGTGATCTAGGTCTTCCCGCGTCTGCCACGTAGCGGAAGTATCTTGGCTGTTTCCACTTAGGATCGATCGGAATTAGGGTTTTCCTGATTGGTCATTAGCTAACAGCAACTAGTGTCAGACCCGAGTGAACTACTTTACGCAGAAACGCCAGGTCCGAAGCGGATTCACGCTGCACTTGGTTCTAGGAGAATGGGAAACGAGAGGGATGCAAAGCTCAACCTCTCTACCATAAGGCATAGTCCCATTCCGTTCCCCTAAAATAGCGTAAATCGGGTAAGACGTAACTCTAGGTCATCGTTCTCGTTATTCGTTTTGATGATGATCATCCTGCTGTTCTTCGAGATTTTTGAGAAAAGTTCCCGGCTAACCGGGACCACCCAACCGTAGGACGGACCCATGGTCTATCCTCCACACTTTCCTCGGTTTGTTTTAGTTATGTAATTATCTAACACATTAATTTGACATATAACAATCAGCTTCTTTAATTAATCCTATTAAGCACTGATTCCTTCACGTAATCTTATCACGTGACATAGAAAAACAATATCAAGCAAGTTCTTTTTTAACATTTCATCATTTTATCTTTGAAATACAAGGAGTTCCGCCCATAGGCTTGTCCATAATCCGCCCGAAGGCTATCCAGTGATTCCCAGGGATCACTATTCCAAGCTTCTGTCCGTAAACTAGTATGCGGGCCTCGAGATCCAATCCCGAGTCACGTTAGCCTCTTGTGCAGGACCCGGAAGGCGAGGGATTTACGGCCAGAGCCCCCCTGGCACCCAAGCATCCTCCTACTCTAAGTAGAACTCAATGGAGAGACCTCTCGCGGCGGGTTCGGTTCACGTTCCCGGCGCGGTCAACAACCCCCTTGGTTAGGGTCAGGTAGGCAGTCGGGGGTAACTAAAGCTGCCTCTCCCTTCAGGCCTTTAACCTGAAGTATAGGTACTCATTTAATTTGTAATTCATAATTCAAACGGAGCCCTAAAATCTCTAGCAAGCACAAACATTTCCGTTAATCAACCGAGTTGTTTGGCAAACTGCTAAGGAAGTGTTCTTTCCTTTTGAGCGTATCAGCACTCGTTCCCAAGGTGTCTTGTAAATTGGCAAGATTCTTTACATTCCGGCGTAGGGCATACCTTATTAACCCAACTTGGTTAACCTTAAAGTTCCTTAGATATGCTAGTTTCTGGTTTACAACTTTCCTTATTTAGAAGTATATCCAAAAATACGTCCTTTTGCAAGATAACTTGCGTAGGGATTTGCCATCCTTGATGAGGGTTTTTACCCTTCCTCCTTGTGAATCAATCACAAGACTAAATGATTTCGTACTTGATGCACAAGTCCTGTGATAGAATAATCCATTTTAGATCCTTTAAGATGACTTATGTCGGCCTAGGGTTTCTTTTTAAGGATCTCGGGGACAGCTCTAGTTCTTTATCTTTACGAATTTGTTTGACCCTACAATAAGGAAAATAGTCAAGTGCTTAGGGTATGAATATTTCTATGTTTAGATTGGTTTGGATAACTTTTGGAAGGTAATATTAATCGTCTTGTCACAGTTTTGCTAACCTTGTGACAATTTACTTTTTAGTCAATACAGTTCAATTTAAACTTCCCTTTTCCTTGCAGATGAACTCATGCCAATTAACAAACATTTCCCTTGCTACGATGTGCAATTAGCAATGATAACTTCCTACTAATTTGGGCAACGAAAGAACCCTTTCATGAATTTAATCATTTAAAATGATTCGTTGCGAAAGGAATAAGACTAATGGTGCAAGATATAATTTCTATACCTTTAGGATTTAACTAAAATATACTACTATAGTAAATGGATAATCTTGCTCGTAATTTATAATGCTTGATGCAATTCGAAGGAAACTAAGTTCTATACATTATCATTCATTCAAATAAGCTAAACTCCTTCATTACAAATAACTCAGACAAATATATCCTATCCCTAACAATTTCTCTTTGCAAGATCGACTTAAAAACCAAATTAAAGACAAGAAGAAAAACCTGGTTTTGTGGTGAGATATCCACATGGATATCGGGAGATGACCCTCCCGCGGCTACGCCTTGGACTTTCTTAGGAGGCATCGCAATTGTAGTTTTTCGAACGTGGAAGCAGCTTTACAACTCCTCCTTAGAATTCCACCGTCGCTCCCTTGCACCGTTCGTTAAAAGTAGTTTTTTGAAAGGCTCCCTCCTTTACGCGATCGGTGAAACTCCTCAGTCTTTGTATGTAGCCTCAAGATCTTGCCCTTCTTGCTCGTACGCCAGAGATCCCTTCCCAAGTGCCGATCCTTGAGAATACCGGTCTTGCGGGATTTGGGCTTATGGGAGGCCTCATGGGGTTGGAGCTTGGTTTGTGGAAATGGGGCTCCTACAAAAGCTCTTGGGAATGGGGGCTTTTACGAATGGAGTTTCGGAAATTGAGGCCTTACGAGGGGTTTTGCGGAAAGGGATCTTACAAATGGAGCTTGCGAGAATGGAGGCTTTATGAGCTTCTTTTAAGACCCCGGGGTGGCCACAAGGAAACAAGGCTTAACGAAGATGGGAGTTTTCCCTCCCCCATGCGCAGGAAATCTTCCACCAAAATGGGTTCCCTTAAGAACTTGGGGTGGCTAGTGGGAAAGGACTTATAGATGGTTTGTGTGAATGGGGCTTATAGAAGCCCCCTTAGAAGCTTCTTAAAAGAAGATTCTAAGAAGCTTCGTAAGGTAAATGATTGGGGAGGAGCTTAAAAGGATGGCTGATGACATGGCAGGGAGAAATGGCCGTGGTGCAGGTGCATCGACAGCTGGTGGAGAATTTGGCACCCTCCTCGACAGGCGGCGGCCCTTCACACAACGCGGATGCAGTTACTCGCTGGGCGGCAGCCTCTTAGATCCTTCTACTCCCACACAGCCTCTTCGTCCTCAGCTTTTTCTTCCCTCTCACACATCCTTTCCTCTCCCCTCGCTCAGCGACGTCGCCCCCCCTTCACGGCAGCTTCGTCCTCTTGATCTTCCGGCGGCCCCCCCTTCAGCCTGTGGCCCCTGATTTAAATAGGGGAGGGGAGGGGGATCCTCCCTCCCTACCTATCGACTCCATGGTGATCCGCGATGAGGAAGCTCCAGCAAGGAGCTTTGCTGGCCATTCTATTTCCCTCCCCCTCCAGCTCGTCAGTCGGCTGGGGGGATAAGGGGGAAATTTTTTTTTCATTAATCCAATTTCTTTTTTTATTTGAGACAGTTCACGCGGAATATTACACAAATCTACACAAGAGTGAGGAGTAGCACTTGTATCCCGAGTCGACCACAAGCTCATTGCATCCGTGTCTCTGCAGTATTCCCCATAACCATTCTCTCCATCCGGCCCAAGTCTGGAGCATCGAACTCGTCTACTAGAAACTGAAGCATCAGAGCACACCAAAGTAGATCTAAGAGAACGACCTGATGGTGTCCGAGACATCTCCTGGTCCTCCATATCTCTGAATCAGCAATCTAGTCTAGAGACATATGTGTGAAGATCTCCTATAGCTCCTCCTCGATCATCCCTTGACTCATCGTGCGGATCCAAATATCCACAAAGGTCACGTGCACAGATAAAAATTGATGTTAGCATAATCAATATAAATTAGGCAAAGGACGATAATATAAATCTTTTTAAAATGATCTTATTTAAAACACATATCTTATGTACCTTTATAAGCGATTCATCAACAAATTGAGTAGGTGGATGCTCCAAGTATGAAGTACTCTATGGTCCCATGTCAATCTCCTAACACAACTCCGCATACACTAGAAGGTCGATAGACATGTCACCACAAAAGGATGAGTCCACCTCGCTCTCAACTCTTCTATTTCCATCATTGTTACTCAATTCTGGCTTCTCTACATGCTCCACGGCCTCGATCCCTTGCAATATCAACCCCTCTATTTGCATATTGTCCTTGTCTATGCTAGGAACATTGCTTTCATCATATACTCTCGCACTTCGGGGAGCTAAAGGTACAACATACCACTATCGAGGTTGTCGAGGGTTTGGATAGAAAATTACATTCAAAATCATGTACAAGAGAGATTTAACTTTTGTGACATGTACTATGTCGTAATAAAATTTAAAAAAAATGAGTTCATGCACATGTTCACAATGGGCCAGCAATACAAACGTGTCGCACAAATCCGTCCATATTTTTCTAGAATCTATTTTAAAAAATCCAGATGGACCTCATCACATTGTTGTCCCATCTCCTTCAAGTATCACTTTAAACCACTGCACATCGAATAGGATCATGGAGAAGCTACGGTAATCCACCCTGATAATACTTTGTAAGTTTCCAAAATACTCCATTTCATCTATAACGGTATACAATATTCAATTAGTTTGTGAATACAATGCATGATTGATATACACTTTTCTTACCATTTGCTTAAAATCTGAGATACCAGCTTATATTGAGAGCAAGGACATGGGACATGTTGATTAAGATATGCCTCATGATCTTGAATATCACAAGCTTCATCGTTTTCCATTTGGTCTACGTTACGACAAACAATTTATTTTTGTTATCATTCTTTTTTTCTTTCTTAAATTGTTTGAGAAGGGATTCGTTCTCTTGTAACTCAACAAAATTAACGTATGTAAATTCTTCACCCACCGTGCATACAGTATGTAAAGTCTAATATGCTATGCATGGGAGCAAGGGACTAGCTACCCTATGTCGGAGTGTTCCCCGTCCTATGGTATTGCACCAGATCTTGCCACCTTTTTTCCTTTATGTGCAACCCGATATGTAGAGCGTAGAAGGAGGTAGCGCAAAGTATGTCAATCAAACCATTTGTTCACCTCCAAGTCCAATCTCTCTTTCACTTTACTGGGCCTATAGATAGAACTTTTGTGCCTTCCTGAAGCGTCGAACACGACTAAGGTACACCCTTAACTATATATATATATATATATCTACTACTACTACTACTACTACTACTACTACTACTACTGGCCTTCCCGAAGTGTCAAACACACCCAAAGTGCACCTTTAACAAAACCTCTCTTTCTCTCACTACCACTACCATTGCCACTACCGCTACCACTATCACTACCACTACCATTGCCACTACCGCTACCACTATCACTACCACTACTACTACTACCACTAGTACTCACCTTTCAAAAGCATCGAACACATACTAGTACTATTAGTACTTGCCTTCCCGAAGCATCGAACAGACCAAAGGTGCACCTTTAACAAAACCTCTCTCTCTTTCTCTACCTGATCTCTCTCTCTACTACCACCACCACCACCACTACTAATACTACTACTCGCCTTCCCAAAGCGTCAAACACACCCAAGTTGCACCTTTAACAAACATCTCATTCTCTACTACTACTACTACTAGAAACAAGAAAAAAATAAATTAAATAACAAAATCTTACCCTCTCTTTTTTTTAAATCAATTTCTTAGCCTCTTTCCCTCCCTCTCTCTCTCTTTCTCTCTTCCTTTATTATGTTTCATGTTTATTCCCTCCCTCTCTCTCTCTTATTCTTTCTTTCTTTTTCTCTCTTCCTCTCCCTCTCTCATTTTCTATCTTTCTCCCTCACTACACATCATTTTTAACAAAAACAAACAAGAGAAAAGGAGATGAGCAAGTACTTTAGATTTAATGTTTTTTTATTAGGTTATTGAGAGTGTTGATTTGTGATAAGAATGGAAAATAACATTCTACATATTCTAGTTGGGATATGATGATTCGCTTTATTCTATTCTTTTATTTTCTTAAAATCTTTGCATTTTGATGATATCCACTAGTATGGTCTTGCTTTGGAAATCATAGTTGTACAGTTCTATTTATTAATTTTTTTATCATGACACTTTGGTTGATACACATGGTTTAGGTTAGTAAAAAAAAGAAGAACAAAAAGAAGAAGGGGAAAAAGAGCTAGAGGTATATTATCATTTTTTCATGTTGTTCAATGGTTAAATTTCAACTCATTTGGAGAAATCCTATGTAAGTTATATAGATGCTTTAACATGAGATTTCTTTTGTTTTTGTACTCTAGGAATCTCTTAGTGAAGAAACAATGATTTTGTAATTAGGTAGCTTTTTGTTCAAGATCTCAAGGCTTCTTTGTGAAAAGATTTACAAATTATCTTTTTAAAAAAAATTATCCATGGTTAAATTTCATTTCATTTGGAGAAAACATTTGTAAATTTCGCATATTCTGAGTTAAATGACCTTTTGCTATTGTACCCTAAGCCTCCATCTCAACAATAAACACCCATTGTTTAGAAATTGACTTGTTTTCTAATAGCCTTAGGGTTGAGAGCTACAAAGTTTCTCAGGTAGGTTGCTCTCTAATTATTATTGTTGACATCTAGTTAAAATTGATTATCTAGTATAGATTTGGATATTAAGTTTGCCATATTAATACATTCTTGTACTTAAAAATCCATAATTAAAATACTATGAATAAGTAAAGTTTTTGTTGGTTTTTTATCTCGTTAGGATAATTTTATTTAGACTCTAAAACCATGGAATAGCATGAGATAGCATAAGTACTATAGTCCCATAGCATTGCATAATATTAGAATTTTTATATGTGACATGAAAAAGGGATGCTTGTGCATGAAAATATTGTTATATGTGAAATGACAAATTCACTTACATGTAACAATACAAGCACATAAGAACTTGTTGATAGGTAACTTTTATATTTGGTTAATATAGATGTCTTCAATGAGGAAAAACACTAGTAACATACTAGCAATGGAGGCCTTCAACAAGAAAGATGGTAGTGATAATTAGATTTGTGATAAATACTATAAGTTGCATTGGATTTTGATGCACCCAAGTACTCAAGGTGAGTTTTAAGGTTAAGTGTAAGGATGTTGCAGACCCCAACAAACATTGAAAAGGAAGAATTTTATAGTTCAAAAAAGTGTTTCACGGAACAAGTACAATAACATAAGTGTTAATCCAACATGTTTATATGCATAAACAACTCTGTGTACATTGTGAGTACTACATTTCAAAATATAAATAAAACAATAAGTTTCTAAGATTTATCATTGCCTAGAAACTCTCATCCTCTATCCTTTTCATCAATATATCTCCAACAGCTTTTATGGGCTCCAATATGGTGTACAAATGGTTTACACCCTTCTTATTGTCTACCACCACTATTGAAAAAAAAAAAGAGTATGTGAGCATAATAATGGTTTATTTGGTCTTCTAGACACAAGCAAGTACTTCATATTTGATATTTTTTAATTGGGTTATTGAGAGTGTTGATTTGTGATAACATTGGAAAAAAACGCTCTACATATTCTAGTTAGGATAGTATGGTTTTTTTAATTCTTATTCTTTTATTTTTTAAAAATCCTTGAATTTTGATTATATCCATTGGTGTGCTCTTGCTTTCAAAATCGTTAGTGAAAAAAGAGGAAACAGAAAAAGAAGTACCAAAAGAAGAAGGAGAAGAAAAAGAGTTCAAAATAAAGCAATAGAAGAAAAGAATTAAGGAAAAAATAAAAGGAAGAAGAAAGAGAAAAAGAAAAAGAAAGAATAAAGGAATGAAGAAGAAGAAGGAGAGAAGAGAAAGAAAAATAAAGAAAAAGAAGGAGAAGGAGAAGAGAATAGAAGAATGGAGAAGAAGAAGAAGAGGAGGTAGGAAAAAAAGGGGGGCTGCTAATTTCCATCCCCTTTAAAAAAAAGTGGATTTTCTTCCCTCGCATTGCACATGGAAAGGGCTACTATTGCGTGCTGTAGATCCACCTATTTCCCCGATACCTCCCTTCACTTCCATCACCTCCAAGGCCAACATGCCCACCTATGGGCGCCAATCCTGGTATACGACTCCACCCATCATCCTGTTCTGTAGCCTGCCATCGTTGTGCCGCCTAATCCTCTGCACTAACATCGCCTCTTGGCCTTCACGCCTTCCCCAACCTCCACTCGACCTCGCTACCTCATTACTTGCCACCTCTCAAAGGCTACACCCATCGCACTCTCACCATCGCTACTGGCTATGGCCCTGTGTTCACGTGTGTAAGAGGGCAATGATCTGCCTCGTATATCTGCTAGGCAAATTGTCTTTACTCGCCTTCCCTATGCCAACACCCGCTACTTATGCACCTCATTTCACATCCCCACCCCAGATCCTTGCCTATGCTTCCCCCTTGCCACTATGGCCACCTGCCACAGTTCTCCCCCATGCCCATCTTCATCTCCACCGTCACCAGTGCCCACTTCTCCTATCCACCTCCTCCACGCTGCATGCCACAAGCAACCCTTCCACTAGCTCAAGTGGTGACTGTTGCTACTACCATCCTCCAACCTCTTCCTACAACAAGTCTCTACCACCCTATTGCATCCACCACAAAGAAGCCCCATCATCAACCATCACACACAATCATTGCTACCACATAAATACACATACACATTGTAACACATACTCATCCCCTACCACCCACATTAACATATAGGTACATATCACACACACACCAGACATATAATGTTGATTCATTTCAAAGAGTAAAAGACATAAGATGTTGATGTGTTATATGAATAGAGCTAGATTTCACACTTTTTCTTGACTATTTGATGCATTTTATCAAGTTTGTGTGAGAAATATAGACAATTTTGACTATAAACTAGGAGAGAATTGAAGAAGGGTTCTTCATAATGTTTTCCTTCTTATCATTATTTTATATGCATCACAACTTCCATAAGAGAAGTTACTTTTTCTTCAAGTCAAAGTCAATATGATCTAAAGATGGATGTGATGGATTCCTGGAAGTTGGTATTGGGGAATGGTAGGTTGCAATAGTGGCGGTGGAAGGTGTCATTGGGTTCAACATGACATTGACAGGAAGTAGACATTTAGAAGGGAGGGTGATGGGCAAAAGGTATTGCCCATCCATAGCTTTCATGTCTCACCACACCCTTATCGCTTATTGCAAGTTTCCATGATGGGGATGGAAGGTGCAATTGGGGGCGTGGATGGAGGTGTGCGAGTTGTGACAAAGTTGACATTCAAAATATAGGGCAATGTGCAAAAAGTGTTTCTCACACAATGTTAGTTCTTCAACACCAATAGTATCATCATCATGCCATACTCACTCCTAATATTGCTAATATTATTTTTAATTTTTAAACCTATATTCTTTCAATTTCTCAATGAAATCATTTGTGCACATAAGTATCCATGTTCTTGAAGTCCATGAATTCAAGTTCCAATGTTTTGTTACTTCTCATACTCTTTCAAAATCTTGAAGTCCATGAATTGGTGCGCATGTACTTTAAATTGGTGCGCATAATTATCCACATTCTTGAAGTCCATGAATTCAAGTTCTAATGTTTTTGTGAGTTCTCGTACTCTTTCAAAATCTTGAAGTCCACGTTTTTGTGCTTTCTTTAAATTGGTGCACATAAGTATCCACGTTCTTGAAGTCCATGAATTCAAGTTCTAATGTTCTTGTGACTTCTCATACTCTTTCAAAATCTTTTGCAAAAAGGGAAACCATCTCCCTAATAGGACCTAGGTTACTCATCCATCTAGTAGGCAACATCTTGAAGATGCTTAGTGTTGTCTGAGATGCACCTGAAAAGCCTAGACATTGTCAAATTGTGTGTGGCCCTTTGAATATATATCAAAGATTTGTACTATACAAAAATTGTAGCAAGATAATTTATAACAACTTATGCTATGCACAAGAGGGAACTTATCTTCCAAAATCGGTAAAAGAAGTGCTACAATCTCTACTAAGTGGGGAATAATCTCATTAATGCATCTGTTAGCAATTGCATCAAGGGCTAAAACAACTACTTCTCTTTCTTTCAAAGTACTAATTCCTATACTTTTCACATTTTCCTACAACATTAGCATTAAGTTTGCAAGCATTTTAGCCCACTCAGCATCTCTATGAGCATGGACTTAATTAACACTAGCAGACAATTGATATGTGGCCTATAATCACAATACATCTCATGTATTAACACCAAATCATGGGCCAGACCTAGGTATCATTTTGTGGCAACCAGCTAGATGAATCTTATAGCTACAAGAATCATTTACCTAATTTTTGAGCTATTGTAGCTACAAGATTGTTGAGCAACAATACCTCAACAATCAATAGAGACCAATCCATTGGTAATAAAGAAGTCTTTAAGAGTTCTAGATAGCCCATAAAAGCTACTAGAGACAGCAATCCATTCAAGTCTCATTGGAGAGCTTGCTACAATATTCAAAGCACATGCCACTCATGGGAACTCATTGATATATGAGTGGATAGCTACATAGAATGATTCTTACTATAAAATCTATAACTTAGAGACAATCACTTGATCTACAAGACCCTTATCTAGGTCTCGATTTAGATGTATTCACTCAGCCTTGAAATGATGAGAAGATGCTTCACTACTCTCATTTGCACTTATCTAGAACCTTAATCATAAGCAAGTCTCAACAACTCTAGAAGAGACAAGAAAAACCATAGTCCTAGTAGCAATTGCTGAAAAACCCTTTAGCCTATTGATGATATTGAAATTTTGGATATGAACATGTCATCAATAGCTATTAATGCAAAAGAACTTGATCTATCTACTCAAGATAAAGTGTGAGAGACTAAAAACATTACTCATGATGGTGATGATGAATCGTGCGCTTGCAATGAACTCTAGCTTAATGTTGCAAGATGGAGAAGCATGGCATTGTTGAGAGGGAGATTAGATGATATATGTGCCAACATTAGAAGAAAAGGCTCTATCTTTCCCTAGGAGGGCCATTGCACATAGACACATGAATAAAACATGAGTTTTGAAGCCTATGTGAATGCTTAGAGCTTATGTGCAACGAGGATTTGATCTATATTAGGGTATTTCCTAAACTATTGACTCAAAGATTTTGGCCAATCCTCCCATCATAAGGATTTGTACTATTACTTTCATTGCATGCATTGATCTTGATAGGTTGTACAAGATATCAATCAAAAGGCTTTGATTTGGCCTCAATTGGTATGCTTAGACTTTGGTAATTCATAACTTGTCTTTCATTTTATTCTTTCTCTCCATACTTTCTACATCCCTTCTGTATTAAACCCATGTGATAACTCATAATTTGTCTTTCTTTTTAATATTTGTCTCCCTACTATTTTCATCCCTTTTGTCCTAGACCCTATGGCTAGGCCTTCAACCCTACATGCTCTTATATCATTCAACTTGATGAGTAGTCAAGTGGGGCCGTAATCACTTCAATCCTATATGCTCTAACACCGTTCACCTTAACAAGTAGGCAAGTAGGACCATATTCACTTTCTCGACCATGGGCATACCCTATGCCCATGGTCCCTAATTTCTATAGATGACATGCTTTCCTACCTCTCTATCTTTTTGGACTTTTAAAATCCTACGTGCATAGCCATCAAGACATATATTGTGCATAGTTTTCAATTTTATACGTTTCACATTCCTTTATAAACCTAGTTTCACTATTAGGTTTATAGATTCTAATGTTTCCTAGTGCCAAATTCTCCATCTCCAATAGTTTATAAATGATGTCACTTCACTTTGCAACTTTTCACATTAAAACTTTGCATCTCCTCTAGGTTTTTGGCCTTTGTTAGCCCTTTTGTCCTCACATGTTGAACCTTGATCACTTTTCTTTGGTTTAACCTCTCTTCAATCTAGTAGTCTTTGTAAGTTCTTTGTTGCTATCCCTCCCCCTCTTTTTTGTCCATCTAAACCTGAATGTCAATGGCGCTATATAAATAAACCATTTGTAAACTTGGAGATCTATGTTAGAGCAATATATAGCTCACACATTGGAGTGATCTCTTCTTCACGCGTTTTTTCTATTTTGGGTTGCCTTATTCTTTCCCATGTTTTGTCTATCTTGGGTCTCTTTCTTTTGGAGTATGCTTTTTGAACTAAACATATTTCCTTACAGCATAGCTTCGGTGTACAATTTGTTGTACTACATTTTTGTCTCGTCGTTTCATATATGGTGTGCAGATTCTGTGATCTCATATTGTAAGTATTCTCTCAACTAGCTATGTCAAATTCTAAAATCATCAATGGAATTCCTTGTGGAAAGCATTTTGTTTCTCTCTTTCAAGGGAAATGATTCCTTGGGTGGAAAGTAAAGATGCTACTAATTCTTGAAGAGTGATGACTTGCATGATATTGTTCTTGGTAATTATGAATGTCCACTGCCTTAACCATTTGATCAGGCTCATGATAATACCCTTGTAACTCAAGTATCAATCTTTGAAGAATGGAAAATGATTTATAATGAGTGGGTGAGATACGACAAAGTTGCTCATCCATATATATTTTCTGCTCTTCAAGAATCTCTTATGCTTGATGTATGTAATCTTTCAACCTCACACAAGTTATGTGGGAGTATTTGATAGTAAATTTTGAGAAGAAATCTATTACAAAAATACTTAATCTTTGTAGTCAGCTCATTGAGTTACAATACATTGGGACTTCTATGACAACACATATCAAATCATTCAAGAATATAATTAATTAGCTTGTTTGATGTTAGGAGGCATATTTCACGATGGATTCCATAATTATATTTTTTTGCCGCGGCTCGTACACACCGTGGATTCCTTGTGCGATAAGATGACAGGGACACGTGTCCTTTTCGGGAGTCAAATTAATTTAATGTGCACATGGGTGATTCCATAGCAAGTGATTCCATAAAATACATATTAAATTAACGTATGTTTACAAGTTTAGAGTACACACTGAAATTAAATTAAGGTCAGGACAGAGTTCCAATCTATTAAATTGTTTTGTAGCTGAAGACTGCTAGGTATTCACTTTTGTTGGGTTTTATTATTTTCTCATAATTGTGAATGCTTCAATTGATGTGTAGAGCATGTGGTGCTGGCATTGGGTAACACCGAGCGATGACATGAATCCAAATGCCTAAAAGAATTACTATTTTTAATGGGCACACGTCTTATTACAAAAGGCCTAGTGCCAATATTTATTTAAGCACACTTATTTATTAAAGCGCTTGACAAAATATTTATTATATTTTATGCACAAAGGCACTCCGTTAAACATTTTATTATTTGATATTTGTATTTGGATACTGTCTGACTTTTGGACGCCAGAACTTCTTACTCTATAATTGGAGACAAACGCAAACGCAAAAGAAAAATCATGCTATTTGTAAAGTGGACTATTTTTGGGCTTAAAGATAAATAAATCTATAAATACATGCCTTGTGAAGTGCTCACACAAGGCATGGGGGGAGATTGTATCCAATTTGTCTTTTTGTCTCATGTCGTGCAAATTGGCTTTTGCTTTGTACTTGAAATTATGAAGGGTTATAGAGTTCTTTGTTCTTGGGGACCTTCTGACATTCACTACACACATATATAACATCCAATCTACGCACCAATGGTATCAGAGCTGGCTGAGATCAAGAGCTTCCAATCCCTTGCCATCTCGTGCGAGGGCAAATCTCCTGGAACAAACAGGTTTCGTAGGTTGTCTCGTGACAAAGTGAAAACACGTGTGATCCTGGCGGTGAAGAACCCCTTCCTGTACCCTTTGATCGCGAAGGACCTCTCATAAGAGGTGAAGAACCACTCATGAAGTTCCTTTACAAGTCGTTTTTATTCACAAAGAAGCAGACAAGAGTTTTATGAAGATTGACTTTATAAGCTTGAGAAGCTTAAAGGGAGCTTAAGCTCTCCAAAATTCATGATTTATGGTGGAAGTATGTACTCATGGGCGGCGATTCCAACGAACCTATATTGACTTTCTGCACCAAATTTTTCAAGTTGCTTGAGCTTTTGAAAATCTTTAAGCTATTAAGCTTAATCTAAAGCTTAAAGTTTAATTATCAATCTCTTCCATAGTAGATTTTCATATCGTGGTACTTTTGAACTAGTTTTAAAGCTTCAGTAAGTCCTTGTTCCTAGTTGCAACTTGGCTAATGGATATATAGCAAGCAGACTACTCTCACACGCAGTCTATGCTAAAGACTATTTTCTCTTGGAAGAAGACCGCTTTCAGTTTCTATACCCGAGAAAAGCAACATCATAAAAGCAAATGCATACTAATAAACAAAGTAAGTTCATGGTGATCTTCTTCACACATGGCTAGAAGATGAGCGACGGATCTTCAATCAAATCCAAGATGTCGGATCATAACATGGACGATTTTATGGGCGAAGGCAATTGGCTAGAGCCGACTATGGAGTAGAAATTGGATCTAATCATGATGTAGCTTCAAGAAGAGTGAAGGGAACGTCAAAACTTGCAAGGACAACTGGCTACACTTCAACAATTCATTGTTGAGCAAGACAAAGCGTAACCTGAAGATGTCATTTGACATACTATTGATGCGACACTCCATGCACATGCTCTTAGAAAAGAGGCCAATATAAGTAAAAGAATTTTAACTTCTGCACTT
Source organism: Lygodium microphyllum (assembly GCF_053477565.2). NCBI lineage: Eukaryota > Viridiplantae > Streptophyta > Polypodiopsida > Schizaeales > Lygodiaceae > Lygodium > Lygodium microphyllum. The sequence continues at coordinate 99,745,857 of NC_141140.1, read as the reverse complement.
TTAATGGGCAATGTGATGGCAAAATTTTTCTTACTTTCATTAGTCAATTTGATGAATATTTTCATGAAGATCAATATGCTGAAAAAGATAAACTTAAATGCATCACTAACCATCTAGCAGACAGAGCATCATTATGGTGGATTGTTGTTCGCAAGAGTGTTGATTGTCCCTCTACTTGGAAACAAAAGAAAACTTTGCAGAAATTTCTTTCACCTCAATTCCATGAGAAAGCTATCAAATAGTGGGATCTCCTGCAACAAAGAGATTGTGAATCCATCTCGCAATACACTGAGTATTTCTGGAGTGCCTTACTTCAACTTCAAATGCTTGAAGATGTTCTTAAGGTGACTCACAAGCGCAAGTATATGCCCAATTTGCTTGGTCACTTCTATGCATTAGGGATTCGCTAGTAGTAATAAGGAGATGTCACTTGTGCAAGAAATATATGAAAATACCCCTTATCTACCCCCTATTTATGGGACCTTATCTTATAAAGTTTACCTTCCTTCCCTTAAATAACCCCCCTCCCTTACACTCACGTGGTACCATATGGTAAACCCTAGTGGACCCCCCGGGCTTCTATGTGGAAGTTAATATATTCAAGACAAAAGACTTTGGAGGATGCGATTTCTTTAGCGCATGATGCAGAGAATAAAATTCATGGATGAGAAAAGAGACCATAAAAAATTTCAGTTAATGGTAACTTTGGTACAAAGCAATTCAATTCTAACTTCTGAAGATTCAATCAAACTTGCTTTGCTTCTTCTTTTTGTAAACCTTGGACTCGACCTCCTACTTTACCATCAATTGCTAATTCAGACCCTATGCCTTCCCTCCAACCAAATCTCAATATACCCAAACTTTCAGCCCTTACCATGTCTCCAAAGCAAAGCTTATGGTTTGCTACAAGTGTCATCAGCCTGGACACTTAGCAGTGAACTGTCAGTCCAAGAAGCAAGATGTTCAAATCAATCACTTGGGAGCAACCATATCCTATAATATACCTTGTATATGTCAAAGAGATTAGACCTATCTACCTCAACAACCTTAGATCCTAATCCATGGAAAAGGATAAATAGAACCATAGATAAGACACCATGCTAGTATGATACAAAGTGAAAAAGTGGGGTATGTTTGAGCCTTATAGATCTTGTTTTCCATAAACAATAAGTTATGAGACAGTATGTACCAAAGCACATAACACATTCACGAAAGGCTAGGAGTACCATTGTGGAATCTTAATACCCCTTGTTTTTAACAAGTAGCTCATTACAAGTTTGATCAAGCTAATCCCTTTCATATAGTTAACCTTGGTCCATATATCCATATACAATGTAGGCCAGCACTTGTATTGTGTCATGAAGGCTATTATGAATGAAATCCCACTATAAGCACTACAAGATATAGGCCTTATACCAACGTTAAAAGCAACGAAAATATAAATAACAAAATTTACCCCCATCGTCGCAAACAGCGTCGTTATCGGCGATGTCATAGAACAGTCAGTAGCGTCGTTATCAGCGTCGTTATTTGTATCAATATCACACGATAATACTGACGCAAATAACGATGCTTTGCAATGCAAATAATGATGCGTATAGGTAAATTTGCGATGCTAATAGCGACGGTAACAGGGGGAAAAATTTTGTGGTAAGCTGCCCTGCCACATATAGCACTGTGTGCTTTATTTGGGCCATACAAAATAGTTTCTGCACTATGTACAATGCTTGTGTAAACAAAAACAAAATGTACTGAAATCATAACACTAATACATGAAATAAATGCATGATGTATAATGAAAGTGACTGGTACAATCATGACAAGATATCACTATTAGATAGAAAATGTCTACACAGATAGGGCGACCAAAAAAGAGCTCCAAGGATCCAAGGGCAAGGTACGTATCCTCGCCATCCGAAAGCTCATCCCACCACAAAGGAGCATCGAACGGACTCTGCAAAAAAAGAAACAATAACACATCAGTCCACCATACAATAATGCATTCTAATCAAACATGGTAACTATGGACAAGAAAGATGAGTGACTTATAGGGCCGCCCCGTCTATACAATCGGTCGATCAACGCAGTGAGACCATTCCTCTCTTCATATCAAGTCTCAAGGCTAGTCGGATCGCGATTTGTAATGGAGTGCTACAAAGAAAACAAAATACTAACTGTTAGAAATATGATTGTCAGTACAAAGGATATTGCAAAAAGAAAAGCAAGCAAAACAAAAGAAAAACTTACAAAGTCCTCCAGATATGTCCTGTGGCCACCACTCCCAAGATGATGGACCACTCTAGACTCTAGTCCTACCCTCGCTGCCTCACGCTGCTGACTCCAACGTCCTAGAGAATTTGTAGCCTTCTCCCTGAGTCCCGGTGCCAGTCGTACGCGTCTAGCCACTCGAGCTTTGCAGCCCCACTCTTGAGTGCCTTGCGTGTGTCCTATCGTCTGTGTGACATATAGGCACACATGCAGTGCATCATCGAGCCCGTAGAAAATCTATCTGCTATGGCTAGAACTGGAAACTCCTTATGCAAGGATGCTACTATGTACTCCTTGCTCTCCTCCGATATATTTTTCCAATGATCTAAGACGTGCCGAAAAACTTGTTGGCACAACTCTCTCATGCGAGCCATCACACTCATCCCCTCATCATTCATGATGATGGCTCCTGACCTATCATCGACAATAATAGGCATATCCCTCTGGGGCATGCCTAAGATGGGTCCTCTCCCACCTGCGTCCACGCTCTTGGGCATATCCAGGAGACCCCTGTACATCCGGTGTAGCAACCGGGGTAGTATTTATCGGAGTAGCACCCATAGGGGTGCCACCTATAGATGGCTGAGTAAAAGCCGAAGTAACTGGAGTAGATATCCCCATCCTGGAGGTGATGCAACTCCAGCAAAACGACGAGACGGAGACACCGTATTCATGCCTCCAGAGCATCCACCTGAGCCACACTCCCTAGAACTGCCACGAGAGTGAGGAGTCGCACATGTATCCCATGCCGACAGTAGGCTCACTACCTTCGTATCTCTACAGCATCCCCCTGACCCTGAAGCACTCTCTCCCTCTGGCCCAAGTCTGGAGTGTCGACCTCCTCTGCTCAAAGCTAAAGCATCTGATCGTGCTAAAGTAGATCTAGTAGAGTGGCTTGACGATGTGCGAGACAGCTCCTGGTCTGCCATGTCTCTAAATCTTGCCATCTGATCTGGAGACATGCACCTGAAGATATCCTACAACTTCTCATCGCTCATCCCTCGACTCATCTTGAAAAGGTCACCTGCACAGACAAAAAATGATGTTAGCATAATCAATTTAAATCATACAAAGCACGATAATATAAATCCTAAAAAAATGATCTCACTTAAAATGCATATGTTATGTACCCTTTTAAGCGATTAGTCAACGAATTGAGTAAGTGGATTCTCCAAGTATGAAGTATCCTATGGTTCCATGTCAATCTCCTAACACAACTCCGCATACACTAGAAGGTCGATAGACATGTCACCATAAAAGGATGAGTCTACCTCGTTCTCAAAGAGTTCTTGGACTCCTATATTTCCATCATTGTTAGCCGATGTTGGTTCCTCTATATGCTTTAAGCTTTCGGTGGCCTCCACCCCTTGCAATATCGACCCCTCTATTTGCATATTGTCCTCATCTATGCTCCGAACATCGCTTTGATCATATACTCTCGCACTTCGAGGTTTTCGGGGGTTTGGATAGAAGATTACCTGTTCAAAAACACGTACAAGAGAGATTAAACTATTGTGACATGTACCATGTCGTAATACAATTAACAAACAAATGAGTTCATGCACCTATTCACAATGGGCTGGCAACACAAAGGTGTCGCGCAAATCCGTCCATTTTTTTTCGGAATCTATTTTGAGAAATCTAGATGGACCTCATCGAACTATTGCTCCAGCTCCTTCAAGTACCACTTTGAAACACTGCACATCGAATAATATCATGGAGAAGCTATGGTAATCCACCTAACAATACTTTGCAAGTTCCCAAAATAATCCATCTCATCTATAACCATATTTGGATCTATTGCTCGTTATCGACTCTCCTGCTTGAACCTTGCCATGATACCATAGTCCATTGTGGAGCGCACTTTATCAATACGCTCCATGCGAAAATGTCGTCCGCGCGACCACGCTGCACTATATATTTTGTATTGTACATTGAAACACTCAAATTAGTTCTCGTATATAAAATATAGATACGAAAAATCCTAAGCACATCATCACCTTTGGACTACATCTCCTCGAGAATTTCCACTCCTCCATTGAGACCTCTACTCCTTCATGAGACGTTGCGGTCAAAGCTCCATCCAAGCATCGCGTTGACATGAACCGTGGCATCTCCTCCATGCCCTCAGGATATCAAATCGGTGGATGGCGCATACTACGTCGAAATACAGATCGCGTTTCCTATCGATCTTGCGTAGCTTGCTGGTACCTGGCAAGCCACGTCTTCATAGAGACATGGTGCAACATACAAAAGCGATTCACCTTCTCCTCCATTGTAGCATCCATTCTTTTTTCTACCGCATTCCCAACTACCACTTCTTTGGTCAGTCTATTATCGTCCTTTAGCGACCATAGCATATTGTTGTTTGGATCCACTGTTGGTAGCCATTGTGAAATATGTACTAGCGCCTCAGACACCAACCAACCTTCAGCCACGCTACCTTCTGGCCGAGCTTGTTGTCGCACAAAGCCTTTTAGGGTTTTCATGAAGCGCTCCAAGAAGAACATCCATCGCATATGGACAAGTCCAGCAATCTTCACTTCATCTACAAGATGCACAAGAAGGTGGATTTGTATCGTGAGCATGCTGGTAGGCAGGTATTTCTCAAAGAGACAGACTGTCTCCACTGCTCCCCGCCTCACGGATTCAATAGAGGACATCTTAATCTCCTTCTATGAGATCTATTGCACCAAAGTCGATAACCTGCAAATGGCCCTGTGTATTTCTGGAGTAAGGCATCCTGCGATCGCGATCGGTAGTACAAACTGCCACAAATGAGAAAGCATTATGAACAATGGCTACACTCTAAATACCAAAATGCACACGCCAATTACAATCCATTCGTAGTACAAACCTAATATATCTTATGCCAGTCATGGGATTTTAGCCCTAATAATTGGTCGTCTTTAGAAAATGCAGACCTGAGAGAATGCATCATACCTGTCGGAGTGCAGATAGACTTGACTACTTACTTCACAATGCGCTCTTCTTTAGCGGACAAAACCCAAGGAGCGCGAGGTAGGTATTGGCGACCATCAGCACTTGACTACGGCCAAAGAGCCTCCATCTTACCTACCTCCTTCAAATCCATTCGTGCCCCTATAGTGTCTCTCTTTCCTGTGATGTGGTCCCATAGCAAGCTGCCCACGTTCTTGAAAATATGCATGGGATCCAACAAGTGGTTGATTTGTAATAAGTGGGTCCAATATGACAACTCGTAGAAAACTGAGAACCACCGCATTTCATTTGGATGTGACTCCGCGTGGACCATTTTCAGCTCGTACCAACTTGCGACATTCATACGTATTGGAGGTCATCCAAGAAAACCTTCCCTGAGTTCATGACCCTCTCACAAGAAAGCGACGTGTCCTTGATATACTATCTTCTTCATGGTTCGTGACCTTCAAGAGTCTAACTGTGGCCCGCACAATGGACATGCATGAAACCTGAGATAACCAGATGTATTCCAATACCTCCATCCAGTGAATACAAACTCGAACGAGATAAAATATAGATATTACCAATGAGAACGGAAGCCTATTTATCTGAGCACTCTCCGAATCCGAAAAGTCATGCATTGTCCACATGAGAATGGCTCGAATATTGGCGGACCGTCGACCATCGTGCTTGCTCATATCTTGCACGGTGACTCCCTCCTCCCACAAAATCTTAAGCTCATGGACTAATGGACGAAGGTACATATCCATATTTTTGACTTTGTAGTGGCCGGGGACGAGTAAGCTAAGGATGATATGTCCTTTCTTCGTAGAGAGCCATGGAGGGATATTGTAGTTAACAAGGACTATAGGGCACACACTGTAAGAAGTTGAGCACAGACCGAATGGGTTCACGCCATCCATTGCAAGACCGAGCCGAAGATTCCTTGGCTCTCGGGCAAAGCCTGGGAAGGTAGAGTATATGTGGCTCCATGCGCGTGAATCCGCTGATATATGTTAAACTCCATCTGTGGACCTATTCTGCGCATGCCACGTTGTCAAGATCGCCATGCCGAACATATGGAACATGTGGTTTATATGGTGGATAAGCGAAAAGTGTCTGAGAAATTTTTGAGGGATGGTTTGCCCTTGCAATTCTTGTCGATACATGTGAGCACCACACTTTGGACATGTCTCCATAGTCTTGCATTCTCCTTGAAATAGCATGCAATCGTTGATACATGCATGGATACCGTTGTAGTCCATGCCAAGCTTTCGTAAAATATGTCGTGCATCATCACGAGACTCAGGCATGGTATTTACAGGTGGTAATATATGATATTTTAATAACCTGAAAAAAATCATAAAACACCTTGAAAAATCACAAATGTTTGTAATAATAGTGTCAAAAAAAAAATCAATGAAGCTTATGTGCAAGGTACCTGAATAACTCGGTTACGCTCGTATCGCTCCACCCGTATTTTGCTTGCATACTTAAGAGTGCAAGCAGTGCCTTCAACCGAGATACTTGGCACCCATTATATAATGGTATGGATGCTTCCTCTCTAAGCGGATCAAAAGTCTCGACATCCATGGGAATCAATGCATCGATCATTGCCTCCATCTCAGGCTCCAAGATTAATGGTAGGTCTCGAAGGTTGCCTGTCTCCTCTGGTATTGACGGTATAGATTGGGTAGTGCCTTCCAAGTGGTGGATTGGCTCATGCACTCCATCCATCGCATGCCCATGAACTCTTCTAATTGGCCGTAAAGGGTGCACTCCTCCTTGGGATGAGACGTCACCTCCCTGGATATAAAATTTTCCAACCACACCCAATCTTCTTGTATATGGTATTCAATTAGCTTGCGAGTACAATGCATGATTGATATTAACTTTTCTTACCGTTTGCTAAAAATACGCAATTGCATGATCAAAGATCTCAGACTGAAACTCGCCGAAGCTTGTACTTATTCTATAGACAATCGACGTTTTCATCAAGAGAGTAAAGTTGGAGAAAAAGAGGAGAGAAGGGAGAGAGGTAGAAATAGAAAGAGAGATAGAGAGAGAAAAGAGATAGGGGGAGAGAGAAGGATTTAGGGAGAGTATAGGAAGAGAGAAAAAGGGAAGATTGAGGGAGAGAGAATGGTTGAGAGAAGAGAGAGGAGAAAGCAACTAGAGCATTTGACACCCATAGCCAACATACAGTAGAGAACACAAGCACAAATTGACTACGACTACGACTACGACAATGACCACGACTACGACTACAACTATGACCACGACTACGACCACGACCACGACTACGACTACGACTAAGACTACGACTACAACTATGACTACCACAACCACGACCACGACCACGACCATGAGTATGACCACGACTACGACCATGACCATGACCACGACTATGACTACGAGGACCACGACCATGACTATGACCACAACCATAACTATGATAATATAACGACTATGACCATGACTACGACCACAACTACGACTATGACTACTTATATAAAGATGAAGAGAGAGATGGCCTAGGATCGGCCTAACCCCTATGAGCCTAGGATGAGCTTATTGTAAGGTCTTATTTCCTTTTCTCTCTTTCTCTCCCTCTCTCATTTCCTCTCCCTCCCTCACCCTCACTCTCTCTTTCTCTCTTTCCCTATTAGGTTCAATGATTTTGCTCTCTTCTTCTCTCTCCTCTCCCTCTCATTTTTTATCTCTCCTCTCCCTCTCTCATTTCCTTTTCTCTCTTTCTCTCCCTCTCTCATTTCATCTCCCTCTCTCACCCTCACCCTCTCTTTCTCTCTTTCCCTATAATGATTTTTCTCTCTTTTTCTCTCTCCTCTCCCTCTCTCATTTCCTTTTCTCTCTTCCTCTCCCTCTCTCATTTCCTCTCCCTCCCTCACCCTCTCCCTCTCTTTCTCTCTTTCCCTGTTAGGTTTAATCCTCACTCACTCTTTCTCTCTTTCCCTATTACGTTTAATGATTTTTCTCTCTTTTTCTCTCTCCTCTCCCTCTCTCATTTCCTTTTCTCTCTTCCTCTCCCTCTCTCATTTCCTCTCCCTCCCTCACCCTCTCCCTCTCTTTCTCTCTTTCGCTATTAGGTTTAATGATTTTTCTCTCTTTTTCTCTCTTATCTCATTTTTTCTCTCTCCTCTCCCTCTCTCATTTCCTTTTGCTCTCTTCCTCTTCCTCTCTCATTTCTTCTCCCTCCCTCACCCTCTCTCTCTCTTTCTCTCTTCCCCTATTATGTTTAATGTTTTTTCTCTCTTTTTCTCTCTCCTCTCCCTCTCTCATTTTTTTCTCTCTCCCCTCCCTCTCTCATTTCCTCTCCCTCTCCCTCCCTCTTCTTTTCCCATTTCCTCCCTCTCATTTCCTCTCCCTACCTCTCCCATTTCCTCCCTCTCTCATTTTCTCTTCCTCCCTCTCCCTCTCCCTTTCTTTCTCTCTCATTTTCTCTCCCTCTCTCAATACACACGAACTATACCAAAAACAAGTAAAAGAGAGAAAGAAAACTCCCTCTCCCTCTCACTCTCTTTCTCTCTCCATCCCTCTCCCTCTCCCTCTCCCTCTCCCTCACTCATTTCCTCTCCCTCTCTCAATACACATGAATTATACCTCATTTCCTCTCCCTCTCTTTCTCTCTCATTTCCTCTCCCTCTCTCAATACACACGAATTTATATACCAAAAACAAGTAAAAGAGAGAGAAAACTCCCTCTCCCTCTCTCATTTTCTCTCCCTCCCCCTCTCCCTCTCCCTCTCCCTTTCTCATTTCCTCTCCCTCCATCTCCCTCTCCCTCTCTTTCTCTCTCATTTCCTTTCTCTCTCTCAATACACATATTTTATACAAAAAACAAGTAAAAGAGAGAGAGAAAACTTCCTCTCCCTCTTTCATTTTCTCTTCCTCTCTCTCCCTCTCCCTCCCTCTCCCTCTCCCTCTCTCATTTTCTTTCCCTCCCTCTCTTTCTCTCTCATTTCCTCTCTCTCTCTCTCTCAATATACACAAATTATACAAAAAACAAGTAAAAGAGAGAGAGAGAACACAAAAGCAAAGCAAGAATGGACAATGCACTCACTGTAAATTTACAACAAAAAGGCCTCATAGACGCACATTTAGACGCGATTTTTGAATATAGAGAAATTCTTACGCGCTCGTCTATCCGCCCGTCTATTTGCGCATCTATCATTTCGCGTCTATAATCGCATGTATCAATGAATTTACATCCACAAATAGACGCACAATAGACGCACATATACACGCGCATATAGACACGCTGGTAGACGCGCTTTTACAAGCACTCATAGACGCGAACGAAAAACAAAAAATATCATTTTTAAAAAAAGATATTTAATTTATTTTTTAAATTTTAATTATGAAGCGCGTGTAGTCTGCATTATAGACGCGCGTATAAACGCGAATTATCTGTAATTTAGACGCGCTGATAGACGCGCAAAACAGAACTGGAAAAAAAAAACCAGAGAGCATGTACCCCTCCCATACATCAGATTGTCTATTTGGGAAAAAGACAATGTATCTTACGGGCACGAGAATTGAAAATACAAGTCCATGTATTCATTATATATTAAAAGCATTTACAAGGGAAGTTTAAGTGCTTGCGACCTAAAGCGTGGCCGCAAGCAGTAGGCTCAAAGAGATATCATACATATACAAGAAAAGAAGGCCTCATGAGGAGGTATGGTGCTCCTCTACGAATCTGAAGAGGAAACATCTTCGCTAGTACCACCATGGCTACTAGCGTCGCTATCTCCCTCCTCGCTATGCTCCACATCCGGGTTCGCCTACACACACAAAATATCAGAGTTGCTTACATAGACAAGGTGGAGAAAAAGTTATAATTAGCTACACTTTTAATAGGAAAGTAAGAAAAACATACCTCCTCTGGCTCTCGAATCCTCATGGCCCGGTTGTATTGGTCCTCAGTGATGAGACCCTCCTCATAAAAGTGAAACCATGTCGCTGCGCGGTTATGGCCTCGATGGTAACCTACCTCTCTAGGAGTAGGTGTCCTACCAACGATGGTAATCTCCAAAACATTTAGAGATATATAAACAATTATGAGTCACAATATATTAGACTAAAATATATAAAGAATTGAAAGAAATATAAATTTAAAAAAACTAGAAATAAAAAAATACTTACAAACTCTGTCTTCCACGACTCTCTGCCACCCGATCCGTAATGCAACGATCCCATTGTTTCCATTTGGATCTGTCGCGCCTCTGCGTGCTGGTGACTCTTCACTTTCTTTGCTGCTTTCTTCTTGGCTTTCTTCCACTCTATGCGGTGGCACATAGGTGGTTGGCTATAGGCTCCACGCCCCTCCTCCAGCCTCCGCAGTGAGTCCCTGGCCCGTGTCATGAGGTGGGATCTTTTGTTGTGAAGCATATTCCTCACTTTTGTACGTCCCCAATCATCCGAGAATCGCTGATCCTCAGGATTTGGGTACCTTCTATGGACTGCCCTCAACACCTCCTGCCACAAGCCGCTTTTGAAGGCAATAAAACAATCTTTATACGTCGCATCCATGACGCTCCTCATATACGCCATTACATCCCTTCCCTCATCATCATGAATGATGCCACCAGCATCTATAACTCTATAGTACTGGCGTACAACCTCCTCTACGTGATTTACTAGTGAGGGTGATCACTCGCCACCTCCTAGGCAACCCCCACACAAGCCTCGTCCTCCCCCTCGACTCTCCCTCCTCCCTCTCTGTCGACTACCCTCTGCCTCGCTGGACGCACGAGCTTCTGCACATGCACGTGCTTTTGCAGATGCTTGTGCTTCAGCCGATGCACGTGGAGCACGTGGAGTACTTGCATATGGAGTACCTGCATATGGAGTACCTATATGTGGAGTACCTGCATGTGGAGTCTGGAAAGTAGTGCCAGGCAAAGACGCCAGAGGCGTCCCAGACATGACACTGAACACCTTGTCCGCTGTGGGAGAGCGGCCAAGGTGTTTGGTCATCTCTCCCATGAAGTCTTCCCTACTAGCAAAACCTCCAAAAAATGCATTGATCCCCCTGCCAAAGGAGGCCAATGTATCATTCATGCAATCCACATCTGGGTCATTGCTAGATGAACGAGGATACGATATCTGCAAAAAAAACACAGGAAAAAGACAAATTTATTTGCATACAAAAAATCATATATTACCTACATTTTCAAAGAGCTTTCTTTAGACATTGAGCATAACACTTAAGTGCTAATGCTTCTCTTAAACAAGAAAACTGATAAACACAAACATGGGATTGGTCACATTCATCATTGCAAAAATTTATTGTTTACTATCAAAACTGGGAGACTTGGCGCACGTATCCCCGCGTCTACATTGCAGGTCAGACGCGCCCTCAGACGCGCTCCAGAGTGAACCTTTTGTCCAACGCGTCTATCTGCACATCTAACATGCAGCATAGACACGCTGTCAGACGCGCATCCCAAGTCAATGCACGTGTATAATCGCGTGTAGACTGCAGGTCAACCTTCTGTGCAGCGCGTGTATCATCGCATGTACACTACAGAGCACACGCGCCATCACATGCGCTCTAAGACGCGCCCTCAGACGCTCTGAGAGGAAATATTTTTCGCGTCTATGTCTGCGTCTACATTGAGATGTAGACGCGCTATCAGATGCGCTCGGTCGGTCGATTTTAGGCCGATGACCGCCATTGATGATTTACAAAATGCAATACATAATGGAATCACAAATCCTAAATACACAAATAGAGCAGAGAGAGGAAGAGAGAAACAAAGAGAGAGAGAGAGAGAGAGAGAGAGAGAGAGAGAGAGACTCACCTTGGGTGTTTGGTGTGGCGGGTGGTGGCGCTTCTTCCTTCTCCTTCTTCCTCTCCTTGGTAAGTTACCCTCCCTTGATGCTTGCTTGCTTGCTTGCTGCTTCTTCTTGTTCTCCTCTTTCTTTTTCTCTCTTTCTTCCTCTCCTTGGCTTTCCTTTTTCCCTTCTTGTGTGTTTGAAATGAAAGAAGAGGTGAGTCATGAGGAGGTGAGACATGAAGAGACTAGGTGAGGCATGAAGAGACCGGATGTCGGCTAAACTCAAGCTTCAGAACCGCAAAAAACACAGGAAAGGAAAGGTGCAGTTTGAAAGAAATGATTTAAGTATAGTTTGAATTTTGACTTGTGCGTCTATTTTCGCGTGTATATGTGTGTGTATTGTTCAGATAGACGCGAAAAAAACGCCAATGTAGACGCATAGTTAAACGCGGATATAGACGCGCATTTGGGCTTTATCATAATTTTTTGTTTTTGAGATAAGTTTTGATAGTGAATTCTTATCATAAGTTTTAATGTATTTATAATGATTTTTGTGTATTTAAAATTGAGATCTTATGTAAACATATGAATGACAAATATTTTGATGTTGTCATGAATTAGGTTTAATCATGTCGACGTCGTCATCACCTAGTGCGGTGCAGGCTGGTGAGTCAATGAGCACATCCTCAGGTGAGGATGAAACATTGCGTCTTCATAATCGAGATGCATGGCTACGATAAAAAATTAAATGCATGTGTGATCGTTGTCGAGGGTGTATTTTTTGAGTACGTCGAATTGCAATGTCACACTTCAGCTTGTATGGAGAATGGGACCGAGAAAAATCACCGGTATTCATTGTTTTTTTTACCACTAAGATTGCATATCTATGTCACGGGAATTATATATCAACGTACATGAAACTCCCTTTTGTGGTTGAGCAGGATGCAGTGCCACATCCTCAAGTACTTCCTCCTGGGCGTCGAGAGATTGCAAAACGTTGACACGAGGAGGCAGAGTCTTCAAGAAGAGTAGAGACTGACGACCATGATAGTAGCCCTCATGAAATGCCCCATCAAGTCGTAGAGGATGAGATTTTGGACAACATGGTACACCATCTATTTTCGCAACCGGTTCAGGGAGAAGGTCACTCAACGAAGCCAGATGATCTACTATATGTAGCATCATCTACTCCGTTATATGAAGGTTATACGTACTCCGTTCTTCGTGCGTCCCTCGAGATACTTAACTTGCAAACAATTTATGGATGGAGTAATGTCAATTTGGATGCGTTATTGTAGTATGTATCAATTTAATTTGGCTTATGAATCATAATATTAATTGTTCTATTTTGAAATCAGACAGAAATATATGTTGGTGGTTTTTTAACTCACTTTTAAAAATATATGTAAGTTATTATCACAAATGCTTCTAAAAGGAAACAAATTGCCAACTAAGAGAGAGCAAACAAGACATTACTTGACATCTCTGGGAGGCCTCGATTATGTCAAGATCCATGCATGTATCAATGATTGTGTCTTATTTCGTGGGATTCATGAGTTTGCACAAGAGTGTCCTGTTTGTGGCGAATCAAGATACGAAGTGGAGATGAAGTCAATGGATGTGCCTCGTAAGGTTTTGCGACATTTTCTGATTTTTCCACGTATAAAACTTATGTTCAAGTGTAAGTCTATTGGAAAGCTCATGTCATGGCATGCTAGTCATCGTTCAAGTGATGGAAAATGGAGGATCCCTGCAGACACACCGGCATGGCAACATATAGATAATTTGTGGCCCGTTTTCAAAAAAGAGCTAAGAAATTTAAGATTTGGTTTAGGTATGGATGGAATCAATCCATTTGGCATCAAAAGCACATCATACAGTGTATGGCCAGTGGTATTGGTGAACTATAATATTCCTCCATCCATGGCAATTAAAAAGGGACATGTGATGTTGTCCCTTCTGATTCCTGGAAAGCACAAGGTAAAAAACATGGACATTTACTTAGAGCCTTTGATTGAAGAGTTAGAAATGTTATGGGAAGGTATTGAGGTACAAGATACAAGTGCATCTGCATCCTCTAGAGATTTCACATTGAAGGCCATGTTGTTGTGGACCATGCACGACTTTCCAGGATACGAAGAGTATTCAGGTACATGTATATAACTCTATATTTGAAATTCAAGACTTGAATCAATTGCATTTTATTAATTCACTTGTTTTTTCAGGTTTAACCATTCAGGATATCATGCATGTCCTATTTGCGGTCCCTCTCTAGTTTTCTCTAGGCCGACACATTTAAAGAAGGTTATCTATGACAATCATCATCGATTTCTTCCTATTGACCATCCCAAATATGTTCTCTCTACTAATGGAATGACTCCACAATCTCTAACCATTCGAGATTGGAAGGAGAGATGGATTAATGCTGACAGCCACCCTCCACTCGGCATGAGTCGGTAAGAAGTGTATTTCTCTCGATTGACTTTAAAGTATTTAGCATGATGAATTGTTTACATAATATATTGTTTGTTTGTTAGGTTCTCTATATTTTTTCGTCTTCCGTACTGGATTGAACTCAAGATCAATCACATGTTGGACCCCATGCACATATTCAAAAATTTTGTATCTACATTATGGGATCACTTGATAGGGGCTCGTGATTCAGTTAATGTAAGGGAGGATTTACGTAGCATTGGTCGCATGAGACGAGCCTGGCCACGCATTGGACCCAGAGGAAAGATTGAGCTACCCCATGCACCTTGGATGTTGTCAAAGAACGAGGAAAAAATAGTGAAGGAACAAATATATAGCTTTCGAACACCCACAGGATGTATGAGATGTCTCAAGGGAGCCTTCATAAAGAAAAAGAAAAGAGGTGTGGAGCAACTATCTGGTTTGAAGTCCCCTTGGCACAAAATGATTCAAGTAAGGGTATCTCTAACCATGAATATAGTAATTAGTGGAGTAACTTTGTGTAAACTTTGGGGTATGATGACTTTTTCCTCAACTAATCATTTGATCTATGAATATTGTTTACATTCAGTTCGTACTTCCTACTAGCATATCCCATTGTGTATCCAAAGATGTACGTGATATTATTTACAAGATGGGAGAGCTTGTGAGGTGTGTATACATTGTATTTTTTCATTATATATCTTTGAATTTCTACACAAAAATAAACAAGTCTCAAATGCATCTTCACAAATGCATGACCTCGAAGGAAATTGATCCAAACACATTGCAAGATGCTCGAGTATTATTTGTTGAGGTGGTTTGTTTGGTGGAGGAAATTTTGCCTCGATCCATTTTGACTACTCAATTATATTTACTCGTACATTTGATTGATGAGATCGCACTTTGTGGGGTAGTTCATGTAAGGTGGATGTTTTTTCTTGAGCGCTTCATGAAAACCTTGAAAGATTTTGTGAGGCAAAAAGCACGGCCTAAGGGAAGCATGGCTGAGGGTTGGTTAGTGAAATTACCCCTTGTTTATATCTCTAAATATCTTGCTGAAGTGGATCCCTCTCAACCACGACTATGGAAAGATGATGAAGACTTGAGGATGACCTCTATAGTACCTCAAGGAAAAGGAATGAGTAAAGTGCTAACCAAAGAAGAACTTCGTAAGTTAAATAGTTTTTGTGTGCTCAATAGTGATGTAATGAGCAAATGGGTAACACTATATAATGAAGCAAGGGCAAGAAGAAAAAGCGAAAGACAAGAATTTCGCACTAGATATGGACGTAATGTCTCATTTCCAGATCATCTTAATGCGCTCCCACGTCATATTGATATAGATTGGTTACATGAGGAAATGGAGAGAATGGAAAAAGAGGAGGAAATTAATATATCTCAAGAAGAGTGGAAATACGCATGAGGTTGCTTATCAAAGGTGAGACATACTATCAATTAATTTGTTTCTATAAGTTTTATTTTATATAAATAATTGACATGTTTGATCTTTTATCTTTTACTACTAGTGCACATTATTCAATGCACTTTGGTGTGAGGGTAAACATCTTCGAACTCAACGTATAGATGAAAAGAGAAATACCCAAGATTGTGGTGTCCTTGCTCACTTCGAGGATGCCAATGGTACCATGGAAGGTTATTGTGGCTTGATCCAAGATATTTTGAAGCTTGACTTCAAACGATTCTTTATATATGTATTGGATGTGAAGTGGTAAAAAAGAAGTGGTAACAAATGGTGAGCATTGCACAATCAGACGTCATCCAAGTGGTTTTGTAATCATTGACTCTACAAAATTTTACCAAAACAAGAATGACACATTAGTACTACCTCAACAATGCGAGCAAAGTATATATGCAAAGGCTAATTTCTTTATATGTATACATGTGATACATATACACAATATAATAAGTACTTAAGTTTTTTGCTTTTGTTTTTCAAATACAGGTTGTGTATCATCCAATGGTAAACAATAATCGATGGTGGTGTGTCATCCCTATATCTAATCATTCAAAACCAATATATGGTAATATTACCGACATGGAGATAGCAGATGACAATCCAACAATTAATGATGATGTGCATGATGACACCATAGTGGATGATATGCATGATATAGTACAAGATGAACCTCGCGAGGATGTTCAAGGAAATGCAGAAGAAGACAATAATATGATTGCTGATGATATTGATGAAGTTATTGAGCAATATAGCAACACATCTGATAGTGGGATAGACTTATTTGTTTCGTTACCTCTTGGTAACATAGACCTCGAAGTAGATAGTTTAGCAAGGGCTGATCTCATTGAAGATGAGATGGATCATTCACTGTAACATACTTAATTTGCTTCTTGATTCAATGTGTGTTCCTAATTCTATGCCTTTTATCATGCGCACACGTGCATACTCAAGAATAATAGTCAATTTTAAAGCTAAATTGAATTTTCCATAATAAAAAGGAAGTATATTTTATCATCTTCAAGTAGGTAGAGAAATTACGAGATACATATTGCAATGATTACTACTAATTGTAAGGTTTATGTTGCTTGCCGCTAATTACTTATATCAGGCTTGTCAACTGGAGGAACTGCCATTCATTAGAGAGCAATGAAAAAGTAGTTATTAACTCTATTTTTTTAATTCAATGATTCAATGTGTATTTTTAATTCTATGGTTTTTATCATGCGTACATGTGCATGCTCAAGAATTAATTTCAGGTGGTTAAATAATTATTAACTTTGGTTTTTTAATTATGTGAATTGCTAATTTTAGGTGGTTAAATAATTGTGCGTCTGCTGGCACATCTATATTAGCGTCTATTTGCACCGATATATAGATGCAAAATTCGCGTCTATTTACACGTACGTTTACACGCACTTATAGACGCACTCATAGACGCGCCCGACTTTGCGCGTCTAACATGCGCGTCTATGCCTCGTTTCTGTTGTACTCGAAGAAGGGTTTGGTAGCTCCTCTTTGCCCTCTTTGCAACGGGAGCTCCTCTTCACCCTCTGTACACCTCCTCCTCTTCTTCACGAACGGCGGCGGCGGCAGCAGTGGCAATGGTGAGAAGCTTTCTTTCTCTCTTTCTCTCCCTCTTTGCAAGATGGTTGTTCTCCTTCTCACTCTCTATTTCGTGAATGCGCGAAAAATGACACGCTCGAGTTTCGGCCCGCGTTTTTTTGCTCTAGGTACCATCGCTATTTGCGTCATTATTAGCATCGCATTTGCGATGCTAATAGGGACGCCGCTATTTATCATCGCTAACGCCCATCGCTATAGGCTCATATCCTTGTAGTGAAGGTGAGAGAAAGATAGGGTTAGGGAAGATAGAAAGCAATGATAATAGGAGTTATTATACATTACTTGGGCAAAGAAGGAAACACTTACATACTTTTTGATGTGACAAAAACGTACGGAAAGGTTGCTGGCCTATAGCACTTGTTAATTTTATGGCCTAGAAAAATTAATTTTGCCTCTAATAGGTGCAATAAATTAGCCATAGGAAAAGGCAAAAACATAGTTAAATAGTCCATAAAGCTACATTATATCATGGGACTCAAATAGTTCAACAATCCTACCAAGTTGAGAGAAAAGGAGAGACCAATCATGTTAAGTGAAAAAGTGGCTAGCTCACAAGTGCCAAGTTGGCCAATATGGTGTAGTAATTAGCCTTGGTAATCATCTAACTGTAGTTACATTCTTTATGGATATAGAGATTCTTCAACAAAGGATGCCTATCTCCATATTAGAACATATACACTACAAGATACATGTCTCATACCAACGTTCAAAGCGACAAAAATGTTCATAAAAAATTTTGCCCTTGTCATAAAAAAAAACATTGGTATTAGCGACGCCATAGAGCAGTCGCTATTATCGTCACTATATGCGCCACTATTTGTGTCACTATCAGCATCGCATATGCGACACTAATAGCGACGCAGTTAGCGAAGTATATAGCGATGATTTGCAACACTAACTGTGATACTAATAGCGACATGTGTAGTAAATTTGTGACGCTAATAGTAATGGTTACAGGGGGAAAAAAATTTGTGGCAAGGCAGCAAGCTACCATGCCACAAATAGCACTATGTGCTTTATTTAGGCTATACAAAAGAGTTATAGTCATGTGTACAATGCTCGCCTCCATAAAGGAAAAGTGTACTTGAATCTATAAGACTGATACATAAAATAAATATAAGATCATGTAATGAATGCAACGGTACAATCATAGCAAGCTACAAAGGATGATAATAAGATAGTATATAGAAAATGCCTACATAAATCACATGACAAAAAAAGAGGAGGATGTGCGCTCCACAGATCAAAGGGTGAGCTATAGATCCTCGCCATCTGAAAGCTCATCCCACTACAAAGGAGCATCAAACAAACTCTGCAAAAAAAAAAACAACTACATATCAGTCCACCATAGAATAATGCATTTTAAAATTAGTAATTACGAACAAGAAAGATGAGTGACTTATTGGGCCACCACGTCCATACAATCGGCCGATCAATGCATGAGACCGTGTCTCTCTACATATCAAGTCTCTAGGCCAATGGAATCACAGTTTGCAATGGAGTGCTATAAAGAAAACAAAATACAACTGTTAAAAACACAATTGTTAGTACAAGGGATATTGCAAAAAAATAAGTAGAACAAAAGAAAAAATTACAAAGTCCTCTAGATAAGTCCTATGGACAGCACTCCCAAGATGATGGACCACTCATGCCTCCAATCGTGCCCTCGCCGCCTCATGTGTTTCTATCTCCAATGTCCTGGAGAATTTGTAGCCTCCTCTCTAAGTCGATGCCAGTCATCTACGTCTAGCCACTCGGACTTTGAAGCCCCACTCCTAAGTGCCTTGCATACGTCCGATCGTCCGTGTGACATGTACGCACGCATGCACTCCATCATCCATCCTATGAAAAACCTATCTACTGTTGTGGGTATCGGAAACTCCTCATCCAAGGATGCTACTATATAGTCCTTGCTCCCCTCTAGTATGTTCTTCCAATGACCCAAGATGTTGTGTTGAAAAAATTATTGGCACAACTCTCTCATACGAGCCATCACTCTCCTCCCCTCATCATTCATGATGATGGCTTCGGTCCTATCATCTACAACGTATCCATATCCCTCTAGGATAAGCCTAAGATTTGTCCTCTCCCACCTACGTTGGGGAGGGGTCACTCATGAATATATGTATATATAATGTGAGTTCAAAATAAGGGGTTTTTAAAACATCAATTTTATACATTTTTTACATACAAAAGGGTGTCATATAAAGGGGTGACTTACAGATTGAATAGAAAATGGTTGTGTTTTATTCAAGAAAAATTCACAGATTAGGATATTTATAAATACGCCATGAATGCACGTAATATAGAGAATATATATATAGTGAACCCCCCAAGTACCTACGATTACGCTCTTGGGCATATCTATGAGACCCTGTACATGATCTGGTTTACCTACAAGGATAGTATCTCTCGAAGTAGCACCCATAGGAGTGTCATTTGCGGATGACTGAGCAAAAGTTAGAGTGACTAGAGTAGACGTCCCCACCGGTGTGATAAATCCCATAGGTAACATAGCACGACGAGACGGAGACACTACGTCGGTACCTCCACAATAACCACATGAGCCACACTCTCTCGAACCTACAAGAGAGTGAGAAGTAGCACTCGTATTCCAAGGCTCATGCCTACAGTATGTAAAGTCTATTATACTATGCATGGGGACGAGGGAGTAGCTACCCTATGTCGGAGTGTTTTCCGTCCCGTGGTATTGCACCAAACCACTACTACTACTAGTACTCGCCTTCTCAAACACACTAAAGGTGCACCTTTCACTATATATATATATATATATATTACTACTTCTACAAAAAAAAAAAGAATAAATTAAAGAACTACTACTACCACTACCACTACCACTACCACTACCACTACCACTACTACTACTACTACTACCACCACTATAAACAAGAAAAGAAAAAATTAAAGAATTACTACTACTACTACTACTACTACCACTACAAGCAAGAAAAGAAGAGATTAAACAATTACTACTACTATAACAAACAAGAAAATAAGAAATTAAAGAACAAGATCTTACCCTCTCTTTGTTTTTTATCCATTCATTCTCCTCTCTCCTTCCTCTCTCTCTCTTTCTCTCTTTCTTTATTATGTTTCATGTTTATTCCCTCTCTGTCTCGTTCCTTCTTTCTTTTTCTCTCTTCCTCTCCCTCTCTCATTTCCTCTCTTTCTCTCTCAATACACATCATTTTTAACAAAAACAAGCAAAACAAAAAGAGAAAAAACAAAAACAAACCAAGAGGGAGCAATGCATTCACTGCAAAGGTCCGAGGATGGATTCGGTAGCTCCTCTTCACGATGGTGGCTTCTCTTCTCCCTTCGTGCAATTCCTCATCTTCTTCGCAAATGGCAGCAGCGCCAATGACAAACTCTCCTTCTCCCTCTTTCTCTCTTTCTCTCTCTCTCCCTCTCAAATGCAAGATGCAATTCACTCTCTCTTTTCCTCCCTCTTTCGCTCTTTTGTGCAAAATGCCGCGCTTTGCATTTTTTCATCTGACTTCCATCGCTATTTACATCGCATTTGCGATGCTAATAACAACGCCGCTAATTTGCGTCGGAAATGATGGTCACTATTATCCTATATCCTTGTAGTGATAGATTACCATAGTAGTCTATGTGGGTCTTTGTCCATCCAACCAAACATGCAAGTGTATAGCTACTAGGATCATGAGTTGCATAGTGGTATTTGCTAATATAAGGGGCCCAATGAATGCCATGCCACAATGTGTACTATTAAAACATGCAAAAAGAGCTACCATTCTTGGTCTTTTATCTAGGAAATCTAACCAACGACATAGAAGCCACATACCGGTGGCAAATACACTTCCATTATTGTATGGGTGTTAAGCTTTTAGTTCTTGCATTCAAGCTAGGAAGTGAAACCCCACTAACAAGAGCAAATTCTTATAAGTTAAATAGTAATTACAATCTTTACTTGCCAAAGGATATGTTGTAGTGAGGAGGTCTCGCTTGTGTATGTGTTTGCTTTTACATTCTCATATACACTACACACAAGGGCAAGTAAGATATGTCTTAAAGGATCTCATTAGCATATGATAATGTGGTGCTACTTTTCTTGTTCACTCATAAATATGATATTATAAAGAAAATTTCACAGTTATCATCATTCTAATGCATCATCTTCAACGAAAAAGATGTCTAATTAGTCTATAATGCAAAGATCTCTATAAAACAAGTTTATTAAGCTTGTTTCACTTTCCCATATGCACACATGGTTGATGTTCACAAAAGTTAACTACATCCTTATTTGTTTTCAAATAACCTTGTTTGTGTAGTGTAATAGAGTTGCATTACAATCAATAAGTACTTTACTATTTTAGAAGATGCCTGCTTGCAAGTGTTAAAACCTAGCTATAGAAATCTTTTGAACTTCTTTTAAACATCCTTGATAACTATTTTGTTAGTACGCATGCATGAGTACATATCCCTATATGCATAGATATTTGGAAAGGTTATATCTTTAACATCCATACATATGCATGTCTACACACACATATAAATATGTACGCATGTGTAACTTACATATATATTGCCCATTCCCTCGAGGCGGTTAGTCTAGAATATATGTGTGTATCACATGAGTTCAAAATAAAGTGCTTTTAAAAATACTAGTTTTATCCATTTTTAATATATAGAAGGGTGCCATATAAAAGAGTTACTTATACATTTAATAAATAAGAGTTGTGTTCTATTTCCAAGGGTGCACTTATCAAAAATCATCTATATAACGTGTGTTGAAAGGGTACTAATAAGTACCCTTTCTCTACATGCTGTAAGGCTATAAAATGACCCCTTTTACTTTACTAAATTTAAGGGCTTTTTCAAACAATAATTGAAAAACCCCCTTTGTAAAAATAATCCTAAAAATGTTACTAAGTAAAATACAAATTCCTTTGAATTCACATGGTACCTTACATGTTCTATTAAGTGAACTCTCTCGGTTTCATTCAAGAAAAATTCATCGATAAGGTTATCTATAAACAAGCCTTGAACGCATGTGATACAAAGGATATGTATGTAGTGAATCCCTCAAGCCCATCCTCCACTTGCACAAATCTATGCACACGTGTACACACACACAGATAGAGTTGTTGAGAAACTTCCTAAACCAAATCAAATATATATAATATAACATGATAGATAAATTTTTAAGAGATCTTTATGTATATCTTACTATTAACTTGTGAAATAAAAAGTTAAGACTGAGCAAAATAAGAACTTGATATGTGTAATTTGAGTAACTTATTTCTTAAGATCTATCCAAATTTCTCTATTATTTTAGCACCTTTATAACTATTCCTATGTAAATTTCCCGTGTGGTTATTATATTTGAACTAAGCCTCCACTTTTACCTTGGTAGGCCCTTATGATTACATCACCTTGTTACATTGTAGAATATTGTTGCCCATAAGAATAGAACACTTGACCTTGGGTTTATTACAACACATTACAAGAATAGCATTAGTTTATCCTACCAATCATATTATTAGATGGGTTAATGATATAAATATGAAAATCCCCAAGCTCATACCTTGTTGTGGCCATTTGCCATAGACGGGCCACGCTCATGAAAACATGTTTTCTATCCGTTTTGGAAAAACATCGTACACGTTGGAAAACTTCAATAAACTACCCGTGTCACAAGAAAGCCGATGAGAAACGATTAACTACCAAGTCGTAGGTCGGAGCGACTGGAAGCATTCCATGAACGAGTGAAGGACGACTTCATATGTATTTTACATAAAAAACCTCCCCGCGTGATTGGATCCACAAGAGCATGAAAGACCTGGTAAACAAGCTCATGACCTGGTATACGGACGATTATCCACGCATCTAGCTCGTACTACTTATATGGAATCGAAGGCTCGATCTTCCCACCATTCGATCACCGGCGCAGCAGTTGTTCATTCCTAAGAAACCCCCATTTGTGCTTGCTGAAAAGCGTGATCTGTTTATACAGTATTCGCTGATCGGAAGAGGTTAATTAGATACTAGAGAACCATTCGGACCCCTGCTTTCTCATATCTACCGTCCTGCACTCACCATACGCAATACTGTATCCATGGCATCATCACTAAAGCTTGCTATGCTAATTGTAGCTATCACGTTGGCGCAGCAGCTCGTCGACCCGATAACTCGCACTGAGGCGGCGGATGAGGACCCCTTGCAGGACTTCTGCGTGGCTGATCAGTGGGCGCAGGCGGCCGGAATCACAACCGTGAACGGTCTGCTGTGCAAGAATCTCCAACAAGTGGAGGCCAAGGACTTCGCCTCTCCTCTGCTTCGCCAGCAAGGCCAGTTTAACAAGGCGCTCGGCTCCGCTGTGCAGCTGGCGTCGGCCCTCACCTTCCCTGGACTCAACACCCAAGGCCTGTCCGTGGCCCGCATCGACTTCGCGCCCAATGGTGGGCTTAACCCTCCACACGTCCACCCGCGTGCCACCGAGGTTCTCTTCCTTGCCGAGGGCACGCTTGTGGTAGGCTTCGTCTCCACCACCAACAACACCCTCTTCCAGCAGACCCTGTACAAGGGCGATCTCTTCGTCTTTCCCCGCGGTCTCGTCCACTTCCAGATCAACCCGGACAAGAAGAAGCCTGCCCTCGCTATCTCCGCGCTCAACAGCCAGAACCCGGGCACCTCCCAGGTCGCCCCCGCTCTGTTCGCCGCCAAGCCTCCGCTGCCCGAGGACGTCCTCCAGACCGCCTTCGCCATCGACAAGGACGAGGTTTATAGCCTCATTAAAAGCGTCGCCACCACACTGCCGTGATCATGTTAATTCGTGTCACACCCTCTCGACACATCGTTGCTACACAGTCGAGGTTTACAACCTCATTAAGAGTCGCTACCACACTTTTGGAAATCATAAAAAGTAATCCATCGATCGAGAGGTCACAAAAACATCCTGATATATGTCGCACTATGTTAACACATTATTGCTATACAAATCAATATGCTTAGGCATTATTCTTAAAGAATCCATATTGTTGCCATTACCTTTCTTCAATACTGTGCCTTATTTTTACACACAACACTTACAAATTTGAGAATCATAAAAAATAAACCATCAAGAAGTCACAAAAATATGAGGTTTCATGTTCCATGCTTCCTAAGTTTGTTTATGAAAAAATTTATCGAAATGGGAAGCACTAATAACGTTACGCAAGAAAAACCCTTCTATGCAATATAGTTATCATAAATATCACAATAATCACTATTATTACTACCTTATGGAATTTTTAAACTTCCCTACTACTACTATCGCTACTGCTACTACTACCACTACTATGATTGTGACTACTACTTTGATTTCTGCTTCTGCTTTGCTACTATTAGTATTATTTTTGCTACAGCCACTAGATTAGGTGTCACTAGCCAATGTGGCACATATCAAGTCTTTGTGTTAGCGAGCATAATTTCACCATATAGAAAAGGCAGACACATTCAAACAATAAAGGCAATTATAATTGTATGGAGTAAATGCACTAATGCATGTTTAACTTTGTTGCTTCCCCAAGGATTCCTTTATTGAACATGTAAGATACTACATAAGTTCAAAAGAAAGGGTATTATATTTCGTAAAATTTACAGGATTATATTTAAAATTTAGATTTTTAATTTATAATTTAAAAAAAGCTATAAGTTTACTAAAGTAAAAGGAGTCGTTTGAAGGTCTTATAGCATATAAAGAAAGGGTATTTCTTGATATCCTTTGAATGCACATTATATAGATGATTACTTATAAGTAAACCCCCCCAGGCTACTTCACACTCTAAAACCAATTCTAAGAAAATGGAGAAAAGAATGCAAGAGTGCAAGAAAACAAAAGACTTGATTGAAGCTTGATTGTATTCATTGTTGTACAAGTAGTGTTTATATACAAGCATGCCTCATAAAGAGGTCAATGTGGAAGGTGGGCAGTTAGTGGAAAACGATATGCACTTGGTATGTGCTACATGATAAGATGATCATAAATGAGAAGAGTTTGAATAGATAATATTTGGTGACTTTGGAAGGCTTACATAAGATATTTGAATATTCTTCCAACATCCCCCCTTAAATGGAGAAAAGAGGCAGATTTAAAAATGATTGCAAGGAAATGAGTTATTACTTTATATCCCCCTACAAAAAGGAATGTGTAGTCTATGTGTGTACATGGGATAACGTTCATGTGGTGTGGTGTGTGTGATGTGTTTATGTGTTAATGTGGGTGGTGGGGTATGAGTGTGTTTATGTATTTATGTGGTAGGGGTGAGTGTGTTTGATGGTTGATGGTGGTGCAACTTTGCGGTAGATGCAATAGGGCAATGGAAACTTGTGGTGGGAAGAGGTTGGAGGATGATAGTGGCTACTTGAGATAGCGGATGGGTGGCTTGTGGCATGTAGCATGGAGGAGGTGGATAAGAGAAGTAGGCACTAGTCATGGTGGAGATTGAGGGAGGTGAAGATGGGTATGGGGAGAACGATGGTGACTGGCAATAGTAGCAAGGGGGAGCCATAGGAGATGATGTTAAGTGGTAAAAGAAGGACACTATGGAGGGCCTGGTAGCCATTCAACAACCATTAGGCCACCAATTGAGTTGTTGGCAGGGTGGTGGAGAATGCTAAGTGACAAAGATGGAGAAGAGTGGGGAGTGTGGCATTGGCACCATGGTAGGAGTGGCCAACTAGAATGGAAAATGGGAAGGTAACGTGGATGATGGCAGGAGGATAAGATATGTAGGGGAAGGCCTTGGCTGTGAGGTTGTAGGGCACATGCAAGTGGTGGGAAAGATGGGATGCATGGACAACGAGTTGTCGACATGGCAGGCAAGGAGATATGAATAGGCTAGTGGATAGAGAAGGTTGATTGATGCTCTCTTACACATGTAAGCACAAGGCCACAACTAGTAGCAATGGCAAGAGTGTGGTGAGTGTGGCCATAGGGAGGTGGCAAGTGATGAGATAGTGAGGTCCAGAGGGAGGTCAAGGAAGGCATGAAGAGCAAAAAGCAATGTTGGTGCATAGAAGCAAGTGGCACGACGGCATGATAGAGGATAGGATGATGGGTGGAGTCATATGTGGGAGCTAGGAGCAGTGTTAGAGCGTTTAGGGTCGAAAATCTACCATGGGGGTAAGAGACAATAGGGTGAAGGGAGATTCAAGGAGATGATTAGATGAAAGAGAAGGAGCTCAAAGAAATAGAAGATGTAGAAGAATACTCACAGAGATGAAGCCTCTCAGTTTATTTCTCCATTATGAGAATATAAATCTCTTGTAGACAAAAAAGTGCATAAAATAATACCTTCCTCTATGCTGCTCAAACCACCAATCTGATGCCTCCATTGTAAGGGGGGTAAAATAGCATGACACGTGACCAGAATTCTGGCATATCACTCCTTCATCTCCCACTGCAAAGTGTTGTTCATTGCTTTAAAATAGTGATTGCGCATCATGCAATTTTTCCAATCCTTCTTTTTACATCAAATCATCTCAAAATGGTTAAAGTACTTTCTTTTACATGTCATCCTATTCTAGAAGTTGTCTACAGTTCTTGGATTTTTACAAGAGATAATATCTTAAATATCAAAAATTGGCTAAACTGTCCAAAAATCTAATATTTCTGAACTATCCACACTACAGACATTAACATTAATGACTAAAATGGCATTTGCTTACTAGATCAATAAGAAAGCTTCACTCTAGAGTTTTACACACTCTGATGGCATAGCGACACGACATCCATCCCCTCCTAACCTACACATCCTCTTACATGTGCCAAAGTCTTATGGATCTGTAGTGTCAGAAGAAGTATCTAGTTGTGCCATGTCAATGTCTTCATCTTCTACCTCTTCTTCTTTCATATTCTCATGTTTATGCTCAGTATCCAATTCTTTTAACTCATATGCTGAAGACTCCCTATGTTAAAAGAGCTTGATACGTTTTCCAACCCACTGAAATCCTTAGAGCTGTCCCATCCATTTCATTTAGTGCATACGTAGCATTATAAAAAACAAACCTTACCACTTATCAGCCAAACCACCACTTTGACATCTTCTGACTAGCATTATGCTGATTTTCCAAGCTACTATCATAAACTAGTACCTAGTCCCCTTCTTGTATAGCTCGTGGTGGAAGTCTCTGTTGCTTTTCAAACCTCTTCTTGTTCTTGATCCTTGCAGTCTTCAGCTTTTTCATGGCTGTCTCAATTTCTTCATGCCTTCTTTCCAATTGTCTAATGCACAGGGTCAATAACTCTTCTCTATTCAAACCCTCTTTCCATGGTAGAACACTCCAAGTAGCAATAGTCTCCTCAATAGGCATGATTGGTTGTTGTCCATACATTAATTCAGTACACATATGCCCTGTAATTGCACTATGAGTGGTCCTATGAACCCACAAAGCAAAGGGTAACAATCTTGGTGACTCTTTCATCTTGCCCTTGCATGACTTTGCTAATGCTTTAATCATAGGTTGATGATCTCTTTCACTTTTTCCATTTGCTTTAGGATTATAGGCTAAATTTAAAGCCAGCTTGATACCAAATTGTGAAAAGAAGTGATGAGCCTCATTTGCATCCAATTCTCCTCTATCTTCAACCACATTGCCAACACAACCATACCTGCAAAAAGACTTCTTCCAATAAGAATCTGCAAACTTCTTGAGTAGTCTTTGTACTAAGAGCTCGACCTTCCACTTTATTTGTCAAGTCTTCTTATGCAAGCACAAGATCATATTCCATAAACCTTTAGGCATAGTAACCAAATCAACTACCCACTTGTAATGCATAGACAATGGATAGGTCGGTTGCAACCCATCTCTGTGCTTTACCATGGAATACATGTGAGAGACGCTACATGATTCCACATAATGCTCCACATCTTTATACATGTTTTGCCATCAATACTTCTCTCTAGCCTTGGCAAATGTGCCCCAAACTCCTCTATGTCCAACCCATAAGCTTTCATGAAACTCCTACATCACCTATCGTTGAGATGTTGTATCTCCCAATACACGTACTAGAGCTCCTCTCTTTTTCTTTGCATGCCTCCATAAATATTGGTCTTTCAAGAAAAACCCATAAGCTTTTCTTTTAATCCTTTTGAATTCAGCTTTAGATCACTCATCCTTGTTTGTGATGAGGCTAAGATATTGGCCTCTATTTTTAGCCAATCATCCTCATACAACTTTTCCAAAAATCGTGTTCTTAATGAAGCATAACATTGATGATGGTTTCTCTCTACTGCCCATCTCTTCTTCATGGCTGTAAGTTCTTTTCTAATTACTACTGAAATCCTTGTTACAAGAGTTGCACCTGTAGTAACAACATACTCATTCCCTGTTGTTATAAAGCCATTTTCAGCACCTACCACATCATCCTCTTCATCTTCAAACCTTTCTCATGAAAGCATGTCAGCTATGGGGTTACCTCTACCTCCAATATGCTAAAAATTAGGGTTAAGTGACTTTATATATGCAATCAACTGTAACATGGCAATATCAGGAGTTCAGCAATTTACTATCATGCTCAATAGAGGTAGACAATTAGTCTCTACCACTACATGTGCTCCCATAAAATACCCCCTATCATAGTTAAGGGTTGTCACAACATCCCAAAGCTCTCTTTTACCTGAGAATACCGCCATTGCCGTTCACTGAGGACCTTTTCTCCAAACCAAATGGCATACCTGTTCCTATCAGCATAATCTTGGCCCGCTTCCCAACCAATGCCAATTGGGCTTGTATCCACAGTGAGAATAATAGGCTACCCATTCTCATAATTTTCTCTCTTTAGTGTTGGAGTAGAAATCAATAAGCATTTTAACTTCTAAACTACTTTCGTATGATGTTTACCCCACCAAAACTTTTGCCCTTTTCTCAAGAGTTGATATAAACTTTCAGCCACATGAGGAAAATGTGGAATCTATATCAAGTAAAAGATACATGCACCCAAAAATATTCTCACCTTGGATACATTCGAACATGTCTCTCTCATCCTACTTATGGCTTCAATCTTTACCGGTGAGGGATTTCTCCCATACAGTCCACATATGTGCCCAATAACTAATACTTCCTCTATTCCAAAAACATACTTTTCTCTAGATAGAGTTAAATGCACTTCTTCACGATGGCTCAAAATTGTGTCACAATCAATAATATGATCACCCACACACGTTCTACATCCTTGATCATTCAGCCCTTCATTCTTCTCATGGATATCATACCCTTTTATTGGCACATTGTCAAGAAAGGGTAAGGTCGACTGAGAAATATACTCCCTCAAAACTTTATGCATAGCATTCACCATATGCACCACTCAATTGGTTTCTCCCTGTGGAAGCATACACATCCTAATAACCAATCCAAGCGGTGTCTTCATGGTGGTGATATTCTGTCTTTCCAATGCAAGCTAGAACTGATCATATCATGCATATAAATCTCTAATAGAGTAAATTGCCTTGCATGCAAATTCATCCACTATCGGGCCTGATTCAACATTCCTTATGGTGAACTTATCAACTGGTTGTAGATCTTGTACAAACCTCAAAGAACCATTCTTCTTTGGAACAGTAAACCACTGATTCGAATATGGAGCTAAAGAGGGCTCCAAAATCCACATCATGATCTTCTCGTTCAGAAGCTCAAGTAGCTTAGACAAATATACCCGAGGTACTAGAATAAGCTTTAAATTCCACGGCACATGAGGTACTGCAAAGATCACCAAAGGTGAAACTATGATCAACACATCCAATTTCATTTGGCTGAAATGCAAAGGATTTCCCATGCCTTGCCAACATCTCCAAGAAAGAAGCTATTTTTATAGGCAAAAGAAAGCTTGTATCACCAATTTTCAACTTTTGCAAAGTTTCAGCTGTAAATTTATGTTCTACTCCATGTGGATCCCGTAAACTAGGATGTTGGGTCGTTTTTTCAGCCAACCCATCACTTTTAGGTGGTAAAGGAAAATCCATAGTCTTAACCTTCTTTGCAACTATTTTGTACTTTATGTCCACCCTTGCTTCAATCCTATTTTGTAGCCCATATTGCAGCCCATAACATTCATGCTCATCAAACTCTTGAATGACTTCATACATCTCTAAAGTGTCGATAGAAGTAACCTCTATTTCTGTCATATTTTTAGCATTAATTGCTAGAGAAAATTTAGCCACCGTATCAACATCAACCACACCTGAAACTAACCTTTAAATACCTTCATTTGCAGTCATCAAACCATATATCTTCAGTTCTTTTTCAATCCATCCTACATATTTCTTTTCAGCCCTGCACATGGTTGAAATATTCTTAAAACTGCCAAGACTACATGCTGTCCATTCCTGCAATCCAGGCACAAAAACAGTTTTCCCCTTTCTTGGAGGCATAATTATCTTCTTAAATGCACTGCCATAGTCTCCACTTACAACAGTGTTGTCTAAAAACCCTTAAACTCTTGTGCATTAGGTTGCATAGGATTATCTCGTAGCCTATCGCAATTGCGGGGATGATTCACACAAATAGTGAGAAATTGTACTGCCTTTGTATTGTCTTTCGTCCAAACCCGAGCATATAAAGAACCATCATCCAAGCATTTTGTTTCTAGCGTTGATTTCGAAATGTAGGGTTGTCCTAAAATCACTAGATATCTTCATAAATCCTACAGAAAAAAATGATATTCATCCCTATCATCTCCAATACTCACGGGTACATTCAAACAAGCCGCATAAAGATCCCCTGATGAATTGTTTACTACCCGCATGTGCCATCTCAGATCTACATCAATCGGCCAACCTCTATTGTCATACAAGTTGCCTGTCGCCATAACATTGATTTCGGAACCATGATCCAAGAGAGCTATGCCAGGCGTCTTTGTATCTCCCACTTTAACAATTGTTTTTGTTGTAGCATAAGCCCAATGCGTTCGTGAATAATGACTGCTTGGAAAACAATGAGCATCTTCTTCTTCATGCCTTGATGATGGACATCCCCATTATACATAACCTTCTCTCTATGTTTATTGTTGTCCATAAGACCAATTTTAGCCACAAGCTTATTGTCTCAACTCCCATTTAGCCCACTTTCAACATCATCCTATTCCAAAACAACATTACATGCATCATCATATTCCCTCTGAAGACGTTTCTCTATGTCTTTGTCAACCTGCATCAATCCTTGCAAAATTTCACCATCAAACTTTCTTTTTCGTTTCAGCATATCAATGATTGCATCATGAAATCCATGCTTTGTGATTCAAAGAACTTGGCCAAGTGTGAATTTCACTTTACTACCGAGTATGCGATCTTCCAAGACCTTTTTAAGGTTTGTGGCATTCTTAAGATCTGATTCACCTCTTACTGGGCTGCTTGCCCCTTTTCTTTCCTTCTTGTTTCTTCTTTTGAGACGAATCCTCCATAATATGCTCAAGTATGGCTCTTTCAACCTCTTTCTGTTGCTTTGTTTTACTTCGTGTTATGCGTTTAGATGGGCCTGAAAAGGAAGGACTAGTAGTATCCTCATCTCTTCTTCTCTTTTCTTCCACAAGAGCTTCTTAATTATGAACCATGGCCAAATAAGCATAGGCTAAAAATGAATCCACTGATGCACTCCATCCTATTCTCCCTCCTATACTCTAACTTGCATCAGCCAATTTAGACTTTGTTGTTTACCCTTTTCCATGCAATCTAATGCTTGCATCCAAGCACGAGATTTTGCTTCAGCCATGCCTCCTTTACGAGCTTCATCAGTCCTTTGAATTCTCAATCCATATGTGGCTGCATCTATGGCAACAAATGATGTCCTTGCAGCCATCTCTTCCAACCTCTTCTACATGCCACCATTTACAAATTTTGGCTCTATTGGAAGACCTGTTTCTATTGCATGTATTTTTTCATCTTTCCAAAAGACTAACCTTTTTTCTTCCACTTCATGGTAGGCTGTACAATCTCACTTTCCATGCTGTGGCTATTGCGTGATCCTTCTCTTCTACCTTGACATCCAGTTTTTTTACCTTTGCATTAATTTCTATCAAATTCAGCCTCAAATGACGCATGCCTTTGATTAATTCATCCACAACATCACCTTTAAGAGTCAGACCAACAGGTATAGCCGGTTGTTCTGTCGTAGTTACAAGTGTCTTGGATGCAATTTCAGCCCCTTCTGAGTACTAGCCAAGCACTAGCGGGTGTGGTGCCTATACCCCATCTTAATTTCATCCGCTCTCTCTTTACCAACATATGTACTTCTTCAGTTAAATTAGTCCTATTTCAGAAGAGGCATATTCTAAATGATTAGTAAGTCCTACTGCTACTCTATTTCAGAATAAACATATTCTAAACAACTAGTCAACTTATCATGCAATACAGGATCTGCAACCTTTAGAAACAAATCAATTTTCGGACTCTCCAATGATTGCTACTCATCGACATCCAACTGCACATACAGACTTTCAAATTCATGAAGCAAAGCTGTAGCAACCAACCCTTTATTGGGATTTTCAATCCAATCTATAAATGTCTTTTTATTTACCAATCCTACATCTTCCAAGAAAAACTCTTCTCTCAAAGCTTTCTTAAAAGCTATCCAATCAGTATCTCTTTTATGTAACTCGTCAACCCGATCATGCAAAGCATGCATGGCCAAATGGGAGAAATACCGATTCCATGCATAATCCGGTACCCCATGAAATAACATCTTTCTTCATACAATCAGATGAAGTCCTAAACATTTTGACCTTTAAATTGTTTCAATTAGTGTCCCACTGCTTGTAATGCATTCACAACTAAGGAATCAATTCTTTCTACTTCCTATCGAGTATGCATCTCTTGTTGTAACAAGAATTGTTGATATTGTTGGTACTCCAACAAAGCAATCATCTGTTGTAAAGCATCACCACCACTTGATCTAGTAGAATCCCCCATCTTTACACACCTTTGCTGTCGAATTTCACGTCTGGTTCACAATTGTCAGAGCCTTTGGGGTAGAAAGTCTACCGTGGGGATAAGAGACAGTAGGGTGAAGGGAGATTCAAGGAGAGGAGTAGATGAAAGAGAAGGGGCTCAAAGAAATAAAAGATGTAGAAGAATGCTCACATAGATGAAGCCTTTTAGTTTATTTCTACATTATGAGAAGATAAATCTCTTGTAGACAAAAAACGTGCATAAAAAAATACATTCCTCTATGCTGCTCAAACCACCAATTTGATGCCTCCATTGGCTCTGAAAGGGCAGTAAAATAACAAGATACTTGACCAGAATTCTGCCACATCACTCCTTCATCTCCCACTTTGGAGTGTGTCGCGCAATTTTACCAATCCTTCTTTTTACATAAAATCCACTCAAAATGGTTAACTACTTTCTTTTACATGCCATCCTATTCTAGAAGTTGTCTACATTTCTTGGATTTTTACAAGAGATAATATCTAAAATATCAAAAATTGACTAAACTTGTTCAAAAATCTAATATTTTTAAACCATCCACATTACAGACACTAACATTAATGACTAAAATGGCATTGCTCTCTAGATCAATAAGAAAGTCGCACTCTAGAGTTTTTCACACTATGACTTTGTAGCGGCACGACAGTGGGGCCCTTGGTGGGTGTGGTTGCCTTGGAGGTGATGGAAGCGCATGGAGGTATAAGGACAATAGGGTGGATCCATAGGCAAGCAATGGGTAGTCCCCCCTTTTTTTCTTACTTCCTCTTCATCTTCTTCTCCTTCTCCTTCTTTTTTCCATTTTTCTCTTCTTTTTCTTCTCTTTATCCTTCTCCTTTTTTTAAAATCTTTTTCTTTCTCTTCTCTTACAGGTGCTTCTTCACTCATTTCTTCTTTCTTTTTCTTTTTATCATCTTTCTCTTCATTTTTCCATCTTTCTTTTCTTCTATTTTTTTCTTTTCCACCTCTTTCTCTTCTTCTTCTTCTTCTTCTTCTTCTTCTTCTCTTTTTTACTAACCTAAACCACGTATACCAACCACATTATCATGATAAAATTTTTAAAAAATAGAACCATACAACTACAATTTCCAATGCAAAAGCATCCCATTTGATATCATCAAAAATTGGGTAGTCCCCCCTTTTTTTCTTACTTCCTCTTCATTTTCTTGTCCTTCTCCTTCTTTTCTCCATTTTTATCTTCTTTTTCTTCTCTTTCTCCTTCTCCTTTTTTAATAGTCTTTTTGTTTCTCTTCTCTTGTCCTTCTTCTTCAATCATTTCTTCTTTCTTTTTCTTTTTCTCTTATGTCTCTTCATTTTTCCATCTTTCTTTTCTTCTTCTTCTTCTTCTTCTTCTTTTTCTCCTCGTCTTTTTTTTACTAACCTAAACCACGTATACCAACCACATTATCATAATAAAAATTTTAAAAAATAGAACCATACAACTACAATTTCCAATGCAAAAATGGATATCATCAAAATTCAATGATTTTTTAAAATAAAAAAAGAAGAATAAAAAGCACCATCATATCCTAACTACAATATGTAGAATGTTCTTTTCCAATGTTATTACGAATCAACACTCTCAATAATCCAATAAAAAAATATCAAATCTGAAGTACTTGCAAAAGCATTTTGGGTTAGCAATATAATGCCCCCCGGTTGATGTGTCCTTGGTCTTGGCAATGGAATCAAAATGTTATGCTACAAGAGCTCAACGTAGTGGGACTTTGGACACACTCTTATTCCTTCAAGAGCTTCGATGTAGGAGAATCAAATGAGTATCTCTTCTCACATCATTTTTCACACACAAATGCAAGCATTCGTTTATAGTGATGAGTGTTGTGGCCTTCCTTTAATCCCATGAAGAATGGGGTTTGCATACTCCACAATCTAAATGAGTGCTCCTTAATCTTTCAATCATGTGTGATCTCCACATGCAAAAGAGAAGCATGGGCATGACAAGAGAGAGTGCTTAGATAGATGATGAGTAGAGCTTCAATCTCTTGGTGTCTTAGTCTCACTCTCTTGCTCTCAATCTCTCACTCTCACCCTCACTCACTCTCTCACAATGAAATTAGGAGGGCACATGTACATTATAAGCGTTGATCTCTTGAAAAAAAACTAGATCAGTTTACCATACAGATTGTTTTCACTAACCATGGTTTGCCAAAAGTTATTATTTCTGATTGTGCTAAAGGTATAAAGGGTGGGTTTGGTCATGTGTGACAACATGCTTGCTGTGAATCAACTTTGCCAAATCACAAGTGTAAACAGAGGCTTGATGGATTTATGAAACTGGTTCAGGAGTAACACAGTGTGAATACTTGCTAGATAGGAGAATAATAGTTGATTTGAAGCCTTAGTATAAGCTTTAGAATTTTTAAGCTTTGCAAAGGAAAGCTTTAATAAGTCATTGGTAGCACGCAGGATGGCGGTATATTTTAGATGATGTCAACATCGATCAGCACATGCTGCTGCCACGAATTCGTGAAATCATGGAGATTAAGCCTTTCTTAAGATGTTTTAAATCTTTTTAACTCCAAAGTTAGTAAACCTCTTCTTTGCTTCTCTGTCATAAAGACCATTTACAAAGGATCTTTAGAGGTGGCCCTTGGCCTCTTAGGAGAGGTCCTTTGTGATTTGAGAATGTAGCTGGGTGTTCTTCACCTCCAGAAACACACGTGTATTGACAGTTTATCATGAGATAGTCTATAGAGCTCGTTCATTTCAAGATCTTAGCCTTTGCGTGAGATGATAAGCGATTGGAAGCCCTTGATCTTAGCTTCGCTCTGATACCACTGGTGCATAAATCGGATGCTGTATGCGTGCGTAGTGAATGCCGGAGGTCCCCAAGAACAAAGAACTCTACAAAAGCTTCATCAAGGAAAATAGAGATTTTGCACGATAAGAGACAAGAATACGAATTAGGTGCAATCTACCCCCATACCTTGTGTGATCACTTCACAAGCCATGTATTTACAGATTTATTAATCTCCAAGCTAAAAAAAGGCCCATTTTACAATTAGCATGCTTTTGGCTTTTGTGTTTGCTTTTTTTCAAATAAAGAGTAAAGTGTTTGGGCATCTTAAAAGTCGAGATGTGCCCAAATACAATGCTAAATAATGAAATATTTAGCCAAGACTTTATGCACATACAAAATAATAAATGTTTGTCAAGCACTTTAATAAATAAGCGTTCCTAAATAAATATTGGTGCCATGTCTTTAGTGATAAGGCGTGCATCCATCAAAAATAATAATTATTCTAAGTCTTTTTAATACATATCATCGCCTAGTGCTTCCCAACACCACCACTGCCTGCTCTACTCATCAACTGAAGCATTCACAATTGTTAGAAAATAATAAGATAAACCCGACAAAAGTGAATATCTAGCAGTATTCAGCTTAAAATAATTAAATAGGTTGGAACTCTGTCCAAACTTTGATTTAATTCGAGTGCACTCTAAAGTCTTAAATGTCCATTTATTTAATATGTATTTTGCACAATCACCCACTCTAGAATCATCCATGTGCACATTAAATTAATCTGACACCTAAAAAGGACAAGCGCCCCCGTCAACTTCTCGCACAAGGAATCCACATTGTGTAGTATGAGCCCCGACAAAATCCACTATTCTCAAGAACCTCCAACATTCTCAGGAATCAAAAATTTGCTAAAGAATGAGGGTGAAAATGGGTTGCTTTGTTATACTAGGCAGCTCAATGATAAGGCGTTCAAAGTATTTACAAATTGCCAAGCAACCATAAATAATTTTCATGATGTGATCGTTGCACATCAACTTCATATATAGCAGCCCATAGGACAAGTGGTATAGCTGAATGACACTATAATTTAACAAAACAATCAAATTATTTCAATGCAGGACACTATCCATGACATTGGTATTTCATATGAGGAGGCAAAGGCACAATTGGACCACCTAAGAAAGATAAAAAACAAGCTAACATAGGAGCGCAAATGAAAAAAGAAGCCAATCAATGAGTTAATTGTAAATAGCGGCCAATAGAAGTGATGTTTCGAAGCATGTAAGCTAGCTCAGAATGAGAATCTAGGCGAGGGCGAGGTTAGATCATGTATTACTAGATTGCTGAAGGCAAGCACATTGAAAAACGCTTTGAGAAATCCTAGGTTTAAGGCTATGAAGAAAAATGTGATTGAGTGCACATTAAAAGATGTGTCAAATGAGTTCTTAGCTGTGGATGCACAATTCATTTGTGACAGACTCATATTAGTACAACGACTTAATCAAAGATATTCAAAGGTATAAATGATGGGTTTGGTCGTGTGCTAAAGATATTCAAGTGTATATTTCACAATGGCTACCAATGGTGGATGCAGACAACAAAATGCTATGGTTGCTGAAGGACGATGATAGACTGACCGAAGATGTGGTGGTTAGAAATGGGGTAGAAAAAAGAATGGATGTTGCAATGGAGGAGAAGGTAAATCCCTTTTGTATGTTGCACCATGCCTCTATGGAGACGTGGCTCTCTAGGTACCGGATCTCTAGGTAAGATCGAGAGAAAGCGCGATCTCAATTTCGACGTAGTATGCACCATGGACCAATTCGATATCCCGAGGGCATGGAGGAGATGCCGTGGTTCATGTCAACGCGATGGTTGCATGGAGTGTTGACCGTAGCGTCTCGCGAAGGGGTGGAGGTTTCAATGGAGGAGTGGGAATTCTCGAGGGGATGTAGTCCAAAGGTGATGACGTGTTTAGGATTTGTCGTATCTATATTTTATATGTGATAACTAATTTAAGCGTGGTCGCATCGACGACATTTTCGCATGGAGCGTATTGACACAATGCGCTCCACAATGAACTCTGGTATCATGGCAAGGTTCGAGCAAGAGAGCCGACGACGAGAAATGGATCAAAACACGGTTATAGATGAGATGGAGTATTTTGGGAACTTGCAAAGTATTGTTATAGTGGATTGCCATAGCTTCTCCATGATACTATTCGATGTGCAGTGGTTCAAAGTGGTACTTAAAGGAGCTGGAGCAATAGTTCGACGAGGTCCATCTAGATTTCTCGAAATAGATTCCGAAAAAAAATGGACGGATTTTCGCGACACCTTTGTGTTGCCGGCCCATTGTGAACAGGTGCATGAAAGATTGACATGGGACCATAGGATACTTCATACTTGGAGCATCCACTTACTCAGTTCGTTGACTAATCGCTTATAAGGGTACATAAGATATTTATATTTAAGATATTTAAGTGAGATCATTTTTTTAGAATTTATATTACCGTTCTTTGTATGATTTAAATTGATTATGCTAACATCATTTTTTGTCTGTGCAGGTGACCTTTTTAGGATGAGTCGAGGGATGAGCGATGAGGAGTTGCAGGATATCTTCACACGCATGTCTCTACATCAGATGGCGAGATTCAGAGACATGGTAGACCCGGAGCTGTCTCGAATATCGTCAAGCCGCTCTACTAGATCTACTTCGGCGGATTAGATGCTTCATCTTTGAGCAGACAAGGTCGATGCTCCAGGCTTGGGCCAGAGGGAGGGAGTACTTCAGGGTCAGGGGGATGCTATAGAGATATAGAGGCAGTGAGCCCACTGTCGGCATGGGATACAGGTGTGACTTCTCACCCTCGTGGAAATTCCAAGGAGCGTGGCTCAAGTGGTTGCTCTGGAGGCACGGACGCAGTGTCTCCATCTCGTCATTCTGCTGGAGTTGCGTCAGCTCCACGATTTGTCACACCTGTGGGGACATCTACTCCAATTACTCTGGCTTTTGCTCAGCTGTCTGCAGGTGGCACCCCTATGGGTGCTACACTGATAGATACTACCCCAGTCGGTACACCGGATGTACAGGGGTCTCCTGGATATGCCCAGGAGCATGGACACAGGTGGGAGAGGACCCATCTTAGGCATACCCTAGAGGGATATGCCTATTTTGTCGATGATAGGTCAGGAGCCATCATCATGAATGATGAGGGGAGGACGGTGATGCACCTCAAAGTTCTCCATGGTTGAGAATGGTCATAAAGATTCAATGTAGTGATGGAAGCATGGGTTTTGTTCTGAACCCGTTAGCACAACTAGATTGGAGTTCACCATCACTTTCGCATTTGGAGAGTTTAAAAGGTATCATAATGAGAATGTCATGGGTCACCAACCATCACCTACATTTGTGAAAAGTTAACAAGATCATAGGGCATTATAGATGGGAAAAAGGCTAAGCATTATCCTAATGAGAGTGTCATGGCCTAATTCTCATTCAATAAGATAATTCAAAAATAGAAAACTTTTGTGCAAGAGCTCCAAGGAGAGCACAAGGACAAGTGTATTGGTCACTGCTAGTTTGCTCGCATGAGAGAGTTGTGCCAACAAGTTTTTCGGCACAACGTCTTAGATCATTGAAAAAACATACCGGAGGAGAGGAAGGACTACATAGTAGCATCCTTGCATGAGGAGTTTCCTATTCCAGCCACAACAGATAGATTTTCTACGGGATAGATGATGGACTGTATGTAAGCATATATGTCACACAGATGATATCAAAACAATACCATATCCGACACATATCAATACTACATCGTTGATAAACCAGAACTGGACCAGGAAACTCTGAAGATGGTTCTTAAAGAATGGATTTTAAATAGTCGAGTGAAATTCACCTTAGGAGAGGTGCTTGGCATCGCCAAGCAAAAATTTCATGATGAAATCTTTGACATAATTAAGAGGAAGTATCATTTTCTCAGAGATACCAGTAGCACATTGCTACCATTTGAAGAGGAAATTGGTTTGTTGGGCATTCATGCTTAATATAAGCATGATGATGCAAGTGTTGGTTTATCAATGGATGATGTTGCTAATTAGAGGGCAGTATGTGGAAAAGAGAAGAAAGTGGCTGAAAATGCATTTTCTTGCATCAATATGCATGGTGAAGTAAGGCAGATGAAACAATATTGGGAAGAGACTCCAAGATTTATTCCTTAGAGTCATTACATAAGAAATCACTGGGCAAGGGCTACCACCAAAATGGTAGTGAAAATAGGGGATGAAACTCCTTGTCTTGCTTCGCTTGACCACCACGGGTCTGAGATTAATTTCATTGAGCATGGATTGTATGAGAATGGAGCATGGCCTGTGGACACTGATTATGGTTGGCGTATGAGGGTTGGAGATTGTATTGCTCTATGATCATAATAGTAGGAGAGAGTGACATCCTATAGCTGTGGCTATAGTAAAACAAAGAAGCGAGTTGCTATCTTGATTGAAATAAATGTAACATTTGGTCCACATCTTGTTGTTGGACAGATTTATGAATGAAGTGTTTGGTTTTTGCAAAAGAAGGCTATGTATAAGAGTCTTCATAGAGCAATGCTCAAGAAGATTTGGTAGCTTTCTATATCAATTTGTGATGATACCTTACATGCAAGAGAAAGCTTAGAAAGCCATGGGGGAGTTTCCTTGATAATTTTCATTACTATTACATTGCTGGAAATCAATGCAAATAGCACAAAATAGGATCATGTACTCCATCTGCATGTTTTGCGAGATGTAAGTGACATGATAGTTGCTTGTTTCACAAGATACTCCAAGGAATCAAGCTGCAGAAGGATATCAATCCATAAGAGCTAGTGAGTAGAGATTTCTTGTTGTTACTAATTTTTCCATGGAAGCCCTCAAGTATAAAGAAGAAGGAATCTCTTTTGAAAAAGTAATGACACTTAAACCTCTCTCCATGTCTTGTGAGCGGCTTTCTTGAACTAGGAACCCCTAAAGTTTTACCTCAAGTTGATGATTATTTGCTAAAGATGATCTACATACCTACAACTTGCCCATGGCTCCTATGAGATCCCCAACAAACGCTACTAACACCTTGTGGTACTCCATCACTACTCCTTAAAGATCAATACGTCCCACCTACTATACCTATCTAAATTAAGAAAGAGAAAGAGGAAGGGACTGTTTCAGTTGATTCAAATGAAAGATGTCCTATCAAGGAAACAGAGAATTCCCGTGATAAGACAGATTCTGACTTTGGACTAGATGTTTAAAAGGAGTTAGCATGCCCCTTATTATGGTACAATTGATTATCTGAAGGTCTTGCACAGTTAATACTATGGTGCAGAGCTTACTTTTTGCATTGGCTTCCCTCCCGGCAGTGGAAGCGGAAGCGCAGATTGGAACCTTGTTGCATCCGAGGACCCTAGTTCCCCCTTGCCTCAATCCAGCTATGAGGATTACGGCCTCTCAGGTATAGTGCAAAGCAGTCTCAGATCAAGAAGCGCAAGAACTCGCCGCACAGCAGTTCTTAGCCCCAGCGCGTCTCTACTTTCCCTTCTGACGTCCTGTCCTGGCTGCATCGTTTTGTGCCTCCCTCCATGGCGCAGAGAGGATATCACAGCGGGGAGGACGAGGAGGTCTACAACATCCTTCCTCTGCATGACATGCTCACTACTGCTTCTCTGCTTACCACTATTATAGCAGGGAGGACGAGGAGGTCTACAACATCCTTCCTCTGCATGACATGCTCACTACTACTTCTCTGCTTACCACTAGCGGTCCGTAGCAACCAGGAAAAAGAAGCAGCTTTTTTTCACAAGTTTTCTTCAGCCATCTCTCTCTCTTTGTGGTTATGGCTTCCCTGTCTGGTCGTCGCAGTCCCTGTTTCCCTCATGAACCTCATCTGCTGGTATTGAAAGCACTCTCGTGGATATAGAAAGGTACTCCTTGAAGGAAATTAGGCACAAGTAAGAGAGAAGAGTGTTTGCCATCACCGATACTAGAGTAATCCTCACAGGTAGCCCCAGTCACAGAGAAAGATCACTCGGTTGGTTTTGAAGAGATCTCCTTCTCGGTTGTGCAGTCTGGAGACAGCAAGGATCGAGAAGAGGAGGTGGCTATGCGTAGTGAGGGCATAGAGTATACCTCTGCCCTTCAAGAGTTTCTTGCACTGGACTCGGGATCTGCGGTCACAATATCTGAGAGTGATGATTTAGATAGCCCTCCACGGACGATGGGTCATGAGAGGTCATTCAAGTTCATATTCTCTCTAGCTTGGTTACGATGATTCAGACAGCCCTCCACCGACGATGGGTCATGAGAGGTCATTCAAGTCCATATTCTTTCTAGCTTGGTTACGCAAACAATTGATCCAATGGAAGGTTTACATTGGCGGTCATGCAAAGATTCTCTGGTCAAAGATTCTCTGGTCAGTTGCTATAGCTGCAGCAGTGTTAGGACTTCTCATGTTGGGGCGAGGGTGGCAATGTCTGCAAGCTCAAAACCACATTCTAGAGCAGGAGCTTCATGCGAAAGACAAGAATATATCTCAGCTTATGTTTCAGTTGATTCAAATGAAAGATGTCCTATCAAGGAAATGGAGAATTCCTGTGATAAGACAGATTCTGACTTTGGACTAGATGTTTAAAAGGAGTTAGCATGCCCCTTATTATGGTACAGTCGATTATCTAAAGGTCTTGCACAGTTAATACTATGGTGCAGAGCTTACTTTTTGCATTGGCTCCCAAACTCAAAAGCTTGTGGAGAAGCCAACCCACTTCCCATCTGCAGTTGATCTTCACAATTGTGGTATCAAATTCCAACCTGGCACTAGGTTACATGACCTCATGATGATTGTCCTCGTTCGTTATTCCATTGATGAGCGTCTATATTCTAGCTGATGATACATTGTTTCGTTTACATTCTTTCCAGCTGATGAGCATCTATATTCTAGCTGATGACAAATTGTTTTATTTATATTCTATTCATGGAGCCCCACATGTGTTATGTTGTCTATAGAGTGGCGTCGCAAACCGTCTCTATAGACCTTGTGTTATTCTAACGTCACTGTAACGTTTTTCTTTAAGTTTTCATGTGACAGATATACTGCTTACATCCCAAATTCAATTGAAAGAATTTCTTGGAGATTTTATCTTTTGCAATGATGTCACTT
The DNA here is from genome assembly GCF_053477565.2 of Lygodium microphyllum. NCBI lineage: Eukaryota > Viridiplantae > Streptophyta > Polypodiopsida > Schizaeales > Lygodiaceae > Lygodium > Lygodium microphyllum. The sequence continues at coordinate 99,702,400 of NC_141140.1, read as the reverse complement.
ATCCTTATTTTACATGTTGTATATTAAGGAGTGATACAACTCTTTTGATGCCTCTGAATAGGCTGTTGTAATTCACGAGTGATGTAGCTCCTGGTTGATGTAGCTCTTTCTCCGTTGATGTTGTAATTCACGAGTGATGTAGCTCCTTTGATGCCTAGCTTGTATGTTCAACTTTGTAATTTTATATTTTGGATATTAATATAACGGTAGGCCTATATAGAGCTGTAGGTTTTTCCCTTGAGCCCCCAAGGGATTTTTCATCCATAGTAAGGGACCTTTATTTGAGCGGGGGTGTTAGCTATATATAGTGTGTCTATATATAGCGCCCCTGTTAGCTATATATAGTCTATCTATATATAGCGCGTCAGGTCCCCTCTATATATTTCTATCATGTGTGCTCAGTTGACACACTTCTGGGGTTCCACTTCTGGTGTCTCATATCTCTCTTCTCTCCTCTCTTCCTTTCGTCTCTCGTCTTCATCACAGTTTCGAACAGGGACCAAAGATTGAGGCTCTGGTACCAATTGTAATAAAAAGGATTGAGAGAGAGGAGAGAAAATTAGGGAAAGGAGGGGGAAGAGGAAGAAAAGAAGAGAAAAATACTAAAAAAAGAGAGAGAAAGGTAGGAAGAGAGAGAAGGGAGGAAGTGAAGCCATGGAAGATGTGAGGAAAATGAAGAGACTAATTTGATTCATATTTCTAGATAACCCTAACTAATCCCCTTACACCTTGTCCATGTAGCCAAGTGTTTTCTCATATTTTGCCTAGTCTTTTCTATGCTACACCATTCTTTACACAATTGTGAGGCAGGTATTTTGATCCTATGATGGTGCCAAATCAATTGAGGTGAAGATAAATTCTAGACTTGAGACAAAAGATATTAAGAATGTGAAAAATCATGGCAATATATGGTACTAAGAGGAAAGAAAGAAAAGGTGAGACGTTGATGTCCGCCTAAATGGAAAAGAGGCCAACATTAAGCAAACAAAGAGGGATCAGATCATGGAGACTCTTCATCATTGCTCATGTTATAAAATCATATTACAATTATCTTTAATGAGATAATCAAAGAAAAAAGCTTTGCCAAAATAGTTCAAGAAAGCAACAAAGCATTAGGCACTAGGATACAATAGAAAGTCCATCTGGTCTAGATCTATATAATGTCTTATTATTGGAGTTTCTAGGTTGATTGTGAAAGAGAGTGGCCATCAATAGAGAGATGAGACTGAAGGTAAGGTATTGCTCATAGTCAAAGTTTTTGTGGAGAGAGTGTAAGAGAAAAAGCCAGTTAGTGGCACTATTTTTTTGTTATCTAAAGAAAGGAGTTTGTGAAGCTATGGAGTTGGAGAGGATTATACTCGCTCGCATTAAAGACCCAATGAAAATTTCGGAAATGCTATTATCAAAGGCTCAATGACCACAAGTGTGATCATCAAAGTATCAAAGTGGCTCGTGGATTTGACTCGTAGTTGGTTGGAAATGTCTTGGAGTTGAAATCTCCTTGAATATAGCCCAAGAGATTCTACTTGTCCACGTTACTTGGAGTTTTATAGAATTGTGATGCTAATTCTATTGGTGTGTGAGCCTTAGATTGAGAGTGTAATTTTGTTGAATTAGCGCTAAAAGTATAGAGGCACCATTATGCTCGATGTGAATACCTATTTTATATTTTGTTCTTTGACATAATAAATTTCCAAATAATTTTCCTATGAATGTAGCATACATCAAATTCATTGAAGATTGGGTTAGAATGTGGATATCCCCTTATATGTTGTGTTCCACTGATTGTGGCCATAGCATTTGTGATTCTTTTCCCTCTATTGAGCTATAAATATGTTACAATTTCATGCATGTGACTCCTATACTTGACATTAATATTTGTATCATTATTCTTTTGGGTTCAAGTGCATGGTTTATTTCTATGGGTGTCGAGTTTTTGTTGCTTTAGTGTTGGGTAGTTCTATAGTGATTCTATTTAAGTTGCCATTGTAGTAGATAGTGCCATTTTAAATGTTTCCACCATAGTATTGTTACTATGGTTGTTTTCATAACACTCAATAGAAGTGTTATTTGTAGAATTGGTTTCATAATCTCATCATTATCTTAGGAAATATACATGACAATAATGGCTCAAATGTGTTCATGTATATTTGGTTTGAGTAAGAACCATTTATCCCTAATTACATGTTATGCTACTTATGTAGCCTAAGTATTCAATCTCTTGGCTCAAATTGCATGATGCATTCCAATGGTTTTGTAGTTATTATGACATTGTAGCGCCATTGTACATAGTTCTTATATGCACCATTTACTTCATACATGCATATACACCTCAGATCTCTTGGTCATCTGTGTACATACATATTAAGTTTCACTTCACATTCATGGATTCACATTACAAGCATATAATAATCCTTTTTGATCAAGTTTGTACATTTGTATATAGGAGCTTGGGTTTTTCCCTTGTACTCCCTAAGGGTTTTTTCATATTTCGTAGCTAGAGACATTTGTTTGAGTGGGGGTATTGGAGATATATATAGCTCACCCTATCTGAACTAGGTCTCACCTATATATATGTATATTGTGATCAATATGAAATAGTATTTGGGAGTGTACATGGTGTATCTCTTCTCTCTCTCATGTCTCTACATATATTCTCTCTCTACATCTCAACAACGGTGCACCATTTTAGGATTAGGGATTGTCTCTTTTGCATTTTAGGATTTTCACAATATTGAATTAGGGTTTGTGCTCTCTTTTAGGAGTCCTATCCACTTTGTGGGATCTTGGCCTAGCATTCCATGAAGCATACTTGGTGCTTAACCTAAACAGACCTGGTTTATGCTATTCTAGTCTCACAAATACATAGGGATTCAACCTCCAATTGACCCTGTGACTAGTCAAATCCAACCCATTCAATAGAGATGGCTAGCTCCTTAAAAAGTATGGTAGTTTCTCAAATTGGAGTTTTTTCCAATTTCAAAAACTAAGGTTTCAAATTTCTAGCATAGAACTTGAGGTGACTGCTAAACCCTAACTTTTACTTGTAAATTGGGGTTTTAGTAGCAAGTGCTCTGGTGCACACCTTCTATGGTTAACATGTGCTCTAAATAATTGAGAAAGACCAAGGGAATGCTTGAAGATTAGAGAGAAGATTGACGAGAGAAGAGTATCATGATTCTTTCTTTTGAAAATCCTAAAGATCTCTAACTTGCTATAGATATTTAGGTTTTTGAGACCCTGTACACATGTATAGTTGACATTTATAAAACCCAATTTTCTCAATGCCTAGGAGTTAAAATGATGTTTTTTGTTTAAAATTACTTATGCATGTACCCTTTTTCTTGTGAAGTTTGAGTTTTTCTATATGTAAACAAGGGAGTTGAATGCTAGAAGCTAGGCTACAAGGAAGATATTTTTTCCTTGAGCTCAAATTCATGTACTTAACTACAACAAAAGGGACATGTGTGTCACCATCAATGCACAAGGTTCAAAGCATTGCATAGGGACCTAGTAAACCCCATCTCATATGCCATTGGGTTGAAGCCTACTATAGCTATATTGAGTAAACTTAGATGCACATGCATATTAGTTTGCAGCTTCATTGAGCACACAACTTAAGGGCCATTCAAGAACAACATCAATTGAAAGTTAGGGTTTCTATTGCTTAACACTATCATCAGGAGTTGCTTGTGAGTGTGGGAGTTGAGAGGAATCCTATATTCAACTAAGAGGTGAGAACTTGAGTGGTAAAGGACCTAAAATTAATAAAGGAATGCTACTTCCATAATGCATTAGGCATTCAAAACACTAAGAAGATAAATTTTCAAAATCACATGCATATTTTCTTGTAAATATGGGGTGTTTTGGCATGTATGGCAAGCATGATCTCCAATGCATTTCTTTACACCAACATCAAATGATTGGACACATTTTCCAATACTACACAAGCATGCTTTTTAAGGATTGTACTAACAGTCGTGGAGGTAAACCCCTAGCAATGGGCATTAGTGTGAGGTTTGGACTTCATTTCAAACTTCATTCATTGAACGTTCTATGAGGGGATTAGGTGAGAGTTGCCCTTTGATCAATGGAGAGGTAAGAAAGAGGATAATATATGCATTATATGTGTATGAATCTTAGTATGTTTGAAAACAATGTGTGTTACATATTTATAAAGGCACTTTTTAAAATAAACACTACAAGATATAGGCCCTATACCGACATTTAAAGCGACGAAAATGTTCATAACGAAATTTACCCCCGTCGTCACAAAAAATGTCATTATTGGCGATGCCATAGAATCGTCAATATCAGCATCGCTATTTGCATCGGTATCAGCTTCGCATTTGCATCGGTATTTGCAACGTTGATACCGACGCAAATAGCAACGCTGATAATGACGCTTTGCGATACATTTTGTGACACTGATAGCAATGAGTGCAGTAAATTTGCGACGCTAATAGCGACAGTAACAGGGAAAAAAAAATTGTGACAAGGCAACTTTCAGTAATGTGTACAATGCTCGTGTAAATAAAGGCAAAGTGTACTTGAATCATAATACTGATATATGAAATAAGTATATGATCGTGTAATGAAAGTGACATATACAATTATGGAAAGATACTATTACTATATAGAAAATGTCTACACAAATCACATGACCAAAAGAGAAGAGTATGTGAGCTCCAAGGATCCAAGGGCGAGCTATAGATCCTCGCCATCTGAAACCTCATCCCTCCGCAAAGGAGCATCGAACAGACTCTGCAAAAAAGGAAACAACTACACATCAGTCCATCATACAATAATACATTTTAATTAAACTTAGTAACTACAGATAAGAAAGACTAGTGACTTACAGGGCCACTGCGCCCATGCAATTGGTCGATCAATGCAGTGAGACCCGTCTCTCTCCATATCGAGTCTCTAGGCTGGTGGGATCGCAGTTTGTAATGGAGTGCTGCAAAGAAAACAAAATACAAGTGTTAGAAACACGATTGTCAATACAAGGGATATTGCAAAAAAATAAGCAAGCATAACAAAATAAAAACTTACAAAGTCCTCCAGATATGTCCTGTGGCCACCACTCCCAAGATGATGGACCACTCCGGTCTCTAGTCATTCCCTCGCCGCCTCACGCTGTTGTCTCCAATGTCCTAGAGAATCTGTAGCCTCCTCCCTGAGTTGGCACCAGTCCTCTGCACTTAGCCACTCAGGCTTTGAAGCCCCACTCTTGAGTTCCTTACGTGCGTCTCATCGTTTGTATGACATGTATACACACATGCACTCCATCATCCAGCCCGTGGAAAACCTATCTACTGTGGCTAGTACCGGAAACTCCTCATGCAAGGATGCTACTATATAGTCCTTGCTCCCCTCTGGTATGTTCTTCCAATGATCCAAGACGTTATGAAAAAAAACTTGTTGGCACAACTCTCTCATACGAGCCATCGCCCTCCTCCCATGATGAGGGCTCCTGTCCTATCATCTATAAGGTATCCATATCCCTCTCGGATATGCCTAAGATGTGTCCTCTCCCACCTGCGACCACGCTTCTGGGCATATCTAGGAGACCCCTGTATATCTAGTGTACCTACGAGGGTAGTATCTCTCGGAGTAACACCCATAGGGATGCTAATTGTGGACAGTTGAGCAAAAGCTGGAGTGATTGGAGTAGATGTTCCCATAGGTGTGACAAATCCTACGGGTGACACAACTCCAGCAGAACGACGAGATGCAGACACTGTGTTGGTACCTCCACAACAACCACATGAGTTACGCTCTCTCGAACTGCCACAAGAGCGAGGAGTAGCACCTGTATAGTGAGCTGACCGTGGGCTCACTGCATCCACGTCTCCACAGCATCCCCTTGAACCACTATCTTTGTCTCGCCCAAGTCTGGAGCGTCCACCTCGTATGTTGGAAACTAAAGCATCAGAGTGCACCGAAGTAGATCTAATAGAACAGCGTGATGGTGTCCGAGACAACTCCTGGTCCGACATATCTCTCAATCTCGCCATTTGATCTGGAGACATATGCGTGAAGATCTCCTGTAGCTCCTTGTCGCTCATCCCTCGACTCATCATGATGATCTAAATATCCACAAAGGTCACCTGCATAGACAAAAATTGATGTTAGCATAATCAATATCAATCATACAAAGCACGGTAATATAAATCTGAAAAAAATGATCTTACTTAAAATGCATATCTTATGTATCCTTATAAGCGATTCGTCAAAAAATTGAGTAGGTGGATGCTCCAAGTATGAAGTACCCTATGGTCCCATGTTAATCTCCTGACACAACTCCGCATATACTGGAAGGTCAATAGACATGTCATCACAAAAGGATGAGTCCACCTCATTCTCAAAGAATTCTTAGACTCCTATATTTCCATCATTGTTACCTGATGTTGGCTCCTCTACATGCTCCAAGATTTCGGTGGCCTCCATCCCTTGTAATATCGACCCCTCTATTTAAATATTATCCTCATCTATGCTCAGAACATTGCTTTGATTATATACTCTCGCACTTTGGGGAGCTGAAGATATAACGTACCACCATTGAGGTTGTCGAGGGTTTGGATAGAAAATTACATATTCACAATCACGTACAAAAGAGATTTAACTATTGCGACATGTACCATGTCTTAATATAATTTAAAAAAACATGAGTTCATGCACATGTTCACAATGGGCTGGCAACACAAACGTATCACGCAAATCCGTCCATTTTTTTTCCGAATCTATTTCGAGAAATCCAAAAGGACATCATTGAATTGTTGCTCTAGCTCCTTCAAGTACCACTTTGAACCACTGCACATCAAATAGGATCATGGAGAAGCTACGGTAATCCACCGTGACAATACTTTGCAAGTTTCCAAAATACTCCATCTCATCTATAACCGTGTTCGGATTCGTTGCTCGTCATCGGCTCTCTTGCTCTAACTTTGCCATAATACCACAATCTATTGTGAAGCGCATTTTTTCAATACGCTCCACGCAGAAATGCCATCACGCAACCACGTTGCACTATATATTTTGTATTGCATTAGTTGTCGCATATAAAATATAGATATGACAAACCCTAAACACGTCATCACCTTTGGACTACATCCCCTCGAGAATTTCCACTCCTCGGTTGATACCTTCACCCCTTCGCGAGATGTTGCGGTCAAAGCTCCATACAACCATCGTGTTGACATAAACCGCGACATCTCCTCTATGCCCTTGAGGTATCAAATTGGTCGATGGCGTGTACTACGTCAAAATTCAGATCATGCTTCCTCCCGATCTTTCCTAGCTTGGTGGTATCTAGCGAGCCACATCTCCATAGAGACATGGTGCAACATACAAAAGCGATTCACTTTCTCCTCCATTGCAGCATCCATTCTTTTTTCTACCCCATTTCCAACCACATCTTTGGTCAGTCTATCATCGTCCTTCAATGACCATAGCATACTGTTGTCTCAATCCACCGTTGGTAGCCATTGTGAAATATGCACTAATACCTCGGATACCAACCAACCTTCAGCCATGCTACCTTTTGGCCGAGCTCATTGTCGCACAAAGCCTTTCAGGGTTTTCTTAAAGCACTCCAAGAAGAACATCCATCGCATATGGACATGTCCAGCAATTTCCACTTCATCTACAAGATACACAAGAAGGTGGATTTGTATCGTGAGCATGCTGGTAGGCAGGTATTTCTCAAAGAGACAAACCGCCCCCACTGCTCCCCGCCTTGTGGATTCAATAGAGGACGTCTTAATCTCTTTCTGTGATATTCATTGCACTAAAGTTGAAAACCTGTAAATCGCCCCGTGTATTTTCGGAGTAAGGCATCCTGCGATCACGATTGGTAGTATAAACTGCCACAAACAAGGAAGTGTTATGAACAATGACTACACTTCAAATAGAAAAATACGCACGTCACTTACAATCCATTCGTAGTACAAACTTGACAAATCTTATGCCAATCCTGGGATTTTAGTCCTGTTAATATGTCCTCTTTAGAAAATGCAAACCTGAGAGAACGCATCGTACCCATTGGAGTTCAGATAGACTTGAATATTTGCTTCACAATGCGCTCTTCTTTAGTGGACAAAACCCAAGGAGCACGAGGTAGCTGCAAGTGATCATCAATACTCGACTACGGCCAAAATGCCTCCATCTTGCCTACCTCCTTCAAATCCATTCTTTCCCCTATAGTGTCTCTCTTTCCTGTGATGTGGCCCCATAGTAAACTGCCCACATTCTTGAAAATATGCGTGGGATCCAACAAGTGGTTGATTTGTAAGTGGGTCTAATACGACAACTTGTAGAAAACTGATAACTATCACATTCTGTCTGGATGTGACTTTGAGTGGACCATTTTCAGCTCGTACCATCTTTGAGCATTCATACGTGCTGGAGGTCGTCCAAGAAAGCCTCCCCTAAGTTCATGACCCTCTGGCAAGAAAGTGGCCTTTCCTTGATATACCATCTTCTTCATGGTTCATGACGATCATGAGTCTAACTGTAGCCCACACAATGGAAACCACACATGTCCCAATACCTCTATCTAGTGAATACAAACTTGAACGAGCTATGATAGATATTACCAATGAGAATGGAAGCCTACTGACGTGAGCACTCTCTGAATCCCGGAAAGTTATGCATGGTCCACATGAGAATAGCTCGAATATTGGAGGACTGTCGACGAGCATCGCGCTTGCTCATATCTTGCACGGTGACCCCCTCCTCCCACAAAATCTTAAGCTCATCGACTGATGGATGAAGATACACATCCATATTTTTGACTTTGTAGTGTTCGGGAACGCGATGAGATGTCCTTTCTTCGTAGAAATCCATAAAGGGATATTGTAGTTGATAAGAACTATAGATCACACAGTATAAGAAGTTGAGCGCAAACCGAATGGGTTCATGCCATCCATAGCAAGACTGAGCCAAAGATTCCTTGGCTCTCGCGCAAAGCCTGGGAAGGTAGAGTCAATGTAGCTCCATGTGTGTGAATCCACTGATATTCGTTGAACTCCATTTGGGGACCTATTCTTTGCATGCCACCTTGTCAAGCTTGCCATGCCCGACGTACAAAACATGTGATTTATGCGGAGGATAAGCAGAAAGTGTCTAAGAAATTTTTGAGGGATGGTTTGCCCTTGCAAGTCCTGTCGATACCTATGAGCACCACACTTGGGACATGTCTCCATAGTCTCGTATTCTCCTTGAAACAGTACGTAATTGTTGATACATACATTGATGTTGTTGTAGTCCATACCAAGCTTTCATAAAATATGTCCCACATCATCACGAGACTCAGGCATGGTATTTGCAAGTGGTAATATATGATACATCAGTAACCTGAAAAAAAAATCATAAAACACCTTGAAAAATCACAAATGTTTTTTATGATAGTGCCGAAAAGAAATCAACGAAGCGTACGTATAAGGTACCTAAATAACTTGGTCACACTCGTATCGCTCCACCTGTATTTTGCTTGCACACTTAGGAGTGCTAGCAGTGTCTTTAGGCGAGATACTCAGCACCCATCATATAATGATATGGATGCTTTCTCTCTAAGCAGATCAAAAGTCTCGATATCCATGGGCCTCAATGCATTGATCATTGCCTCCATCTCAAGCTCCAAGATTGTAGGTAAGTTTGGAAGGCTGCCTGTCTTCTCTGGTATTGATGGTATAGATTGGGTAGCACCTTCCAAGTGGTGGATTGGCTTAGGCACTTCATCCATCGCACGCCCACGAACTCTTCTAACTAGCTGCAAAGGATGCACTCACTCCTCCTTGAGACGAGATGGCACCTTGCTCAATAGAAAATTTCCCAGCTACACCCAATGTTTTTGTATATGGTATTCAATTAGCTTGGAAATAAAATACATGATTGATATACACTTTTCTTAACGTTTTCTCAAAATATGAGATCATCTGATCAATGATCTATGATTGAAACTCTCCGAAGCGTCGTACGTGTTCCATAGACAATCGACATTTTTGTCTAATTGCTAGCTTACATTGAGAGCAAAGACACATGGACACACTGATTAAGATACGCCTCGTGATCTTGAATATCATGACCTTCATCCTTTTCCATTTGGTCTATGTTACGACAAAAAAATTATTCTTGTTATCATTCTTTTTTTCTTTCTTAAATTGTTTGAGAATGGTTTTCTTCTCTTGTAACTCAACAAAACTAACGCATGTAAAGTCTCCACCCACCCATAAATTAACGTATGCCGAAGCCGAAGTGTTTCCCATCTCGTGGTATTGTAATGGACATCACTGAACCTCGCCACCACCACCACCACCACCACCACCACCACCACCACCACCACTACTACTACCACTACTACTACGACTACTATTACAAACAAGAAAAGAACATGTTATAGAACAAGATCTTACCCTCTTTTTTTTTAAATCCATTCATTCTTTTCTCTCCTTCCATCTCTCTCTCTTTTTCTCTTTCTTTATTATGATGTATATTTATTCCCTCTCTCTCGTTCCTTCTTTCTTTTTCTCTTCCTCTCTCTCCTATTTCCTTTAACAAAGCATCTCGCTCTCTCTATTAGTGCCACTGCTACTACAATAAACAAGAAAAGAAGAAAAAAAATAACAGCAACAACTACTACTACTACTATAACAATAACAACAAATAAGAAAAGAAGAAAAAACAAAAACAACTACAACAACTACTACTACTACTACAAACAAGAAAACTAAAATAAAAATAAACAAGAAAAGAAAAAAAACTACTACAACAACAACAACAAACAAGAAAACTACTACTACTACTACTATAACTATGACTATGATGACTACGACTACCAAAAAAACAAACCACTACCACTACCACTACAATAAACAAGAAAAGAAAAAAAACAATAACAACAACAACAAAAACAACAACTTCTACTACAACTACTACTACTACTACTACTACTACTACTACTACTACTACTACTACTACTACTACTACTACTACTACTACTACTACTACTACTACTACTACTACTACTACTACTACTACTACTACTACTACTACTACTACTACTACTACTACTACTACTACTACTACTACTACTACTACTACTACTACTACTACTACTACTACTACTACTACTACTACTACTACTACTACTACTACTACTACTACTACTACTACTACTCCTACTCCTACTCCTACTGCTACTACTGCTACTATTGCTACTACTACTACAAACAAGAAAATAAGAAAATACTACAACAACAAACAAGAAAACTAGTACTAGTACTACTACTACAACCATGACTATGATGACTACTACTACTACTACTACTACTACTACTACTACTACAAACAAGAAAACTAAACAAAAATAAACAAGAAAAGAAAAAAAATTACTATAACAACAACAACAACAAAAAATAAGAAAACTACTACTACCACTACTATAACCATAACTACGATGACTACGACTACCACAAAAACAAACCACTACCACTACCACTACAATAAACAAGAAAAGATGAAAAAACAATAACAACAACAACAACTACTACTACTACAACAAACAAGAAAAGAAGAAAATACTAAAACAACAACAACAACAACAACAAACAAGAAAACTACTACTAGTACTACTACTACAACCACTACTATGACGACTATGACTACCACAATAAAAACAAACAAGAAACGAAGAAATTAAACAACAACTACTACAACTATCACTACCACTATCACTACTACTACTAAGACTACCACAACAACAACAAACAAGAAAATAAGAAATTAACCAACTACCACTACCACTACCACTTCCACTACATTTACTGCTACCACAAATACCACAACAACAACAAACAAGAAATAAAGAAAAGAAGAAATAAAAAAATAACAACAATAATAACAACTTCTCCCTCCCTCTCTCTCTCCCCCCTCCCTCCCTGTCCCTCTCTTTCTCTATTATGTTTAATGTTTTCTCCCTCTCTCTCTCTCTCTTTCCTTCTTTCCTTTCTCTCTTTCTCTCCCTCTCTTATTTTCTCTCTTTCTCTCTCAATACACATGATTTTTAACAAAAACAAGTAAAAGAAAAGGAGAAAAAATAAAAACAAAGCAAGAGGGAACAAGGCACTCACTGCAAAGGCCCGAGGATGGATTCGGTGGCTCCTCTTCGCAACGACGGCTCCTCTTCGCCATCAATACACTTCCTTCTCTTCTTCACAAATGAGGTCGGGCGGTGAGAAGCTTTCCTTCTCCCTCTTTCTCTCTTTCTCTCCCTCTGTTGAGAGTGGAAAAAGACTAATTTTTTTACTGCTTTTTATTATTTTTGAGGTCTGAATGGTTGATTTTTTATGGATTTTGAGTGATGTATGGTTATTAATGGAAGTGTTTGAGAGTGGTTTGGATGATATTGATTATTATGAAAGTTCATGATGATTCTTAGTAGAAATATGAGGCTTTGTAATATTCTGATAGGTTTTGTGAGGTTCTGATTAGTTTTGATACCTTCTGTATAGCTTCTGTTTTGTTCTGATTTTCTTCTCTATGAAGCATGGATTTATAATTGATGAAGGTTGAAATCTTTTGAAAGTTTATTGAATATTTTTTGATAGTTTGGAATGGTTTTAGTATGAGTTATGAGGATCTATTGTTCTCTGATGACCTTCTGTAACCCTTTGTAGACCTTCTGTGGAGTCTCTATCTTTGTTCTGTCTCTGCTCTGTTTTATTTTATAGATCTTTTATAAGTGTTCTGTAGAATGTATGTGTGACTTTGAAAAAGTTTTCCAACTTTTGGAAATGATGAATCTAAGTTCAAAAGAGCTAAAATAACTGGAAGAAACCGCTGCTGAAAATGGAAGAGAAGACTGAAGTGACAGTGACAGTAGTGAGCTATGAAGAGACACTGTAGTGGCTCTGGTGTCTTTTCATACCTCCCATACCTCTTGGGAGGTGCATCTATGACCTAAGAGAGATTATTAAGTTCCATTATTGAGTATTGCAGTGAGGATATGATGTATTATTGAGAGAGAGAGAGAGAAAGAGAGCCAGAGATAGCCAATTCTATCAAAACTGTGTATCTGTATATGAGAGATTGAAAGAGAAAACTGTGAAGACATTGAAGATAAATAGTATGTGATTGATTTCCATTCAAAAATGGCGTATTCTTCTATATTCCTTGTTCTATTGATGGATTTTATGAAGATGTTGAAGAGTATGGCTGATTCTATCAAATCCATGGGAGATACCTACTATAATGCTACGTGAAGAATTATTGTTTTCTTTGTTTTGGTAATCAAAAGAATGAAATAAAACATTGTTGATGTTACAAGATAGATTTTCTTGCAGTAGAATCCCCTTTTCCTTGGTGTTCCTCTTGGGGATCCATGTTTTTGGTGGGCAGCCGGGAAAACTTGCCATCAACAAGCATCAAAAGAGGCTGAAAATGAAGGAAATACCACAACAAAAACGAGGCATAAACACGCATGTTAGACGCGCGAAGTCGGTCACGTCTATCATTGCGTCTATATGTGCGTGTAAAAGAGCATGTAAATAGATGCGAATTTTGCGTCTATATATCCACGCAAATAGACGCATTTTCAGACACGTAATTATTTAACCACCTGAAATTGGACTTAATATAATAAAAAAACAGAGTTAATAATTATTTTTGCATTGCTCTGTAATGAATGGCAGTTTCTCCAATTGACAAGCCTGATATAAGTAATTAGCGGCAAGTAACATAAACCTTATTATACAATTAGTAGCAAGCATTGCATGTATCTCGTAATTTCTCTACTTGAACATGATAAAAAATACTTCCTTTTTATTATGGAAAATTTAATTTAGCTTTAAACTTGACTATTGATTCTTGAGTATGCACATGTGCGCATGATATTTTCCATAGAATTGAGAATACACGTTGAATCATTAAGCGAATTAAGTATGTTACAGTGAATGATCCATCTCATCTTCAATGAGATCAGCCCTTGCTAAACTATCTACTTCTAGGTCTACGTTACCAAGAGGTAACGAAACAAATAAGTCTATCCCACTATCAGATGTGTTGCTATATTGCTCAATAACTTCATCATCATCAACCACATTATTATCCTCTTCTGTGTTTCCTTGAACATCCTCGCGAGGTTCTTCTTGTACTATATCACGCATATCACCCATTATGGTGTCATCATGTACATCATCATTAATTGTTGGATTGTCATCTATTATCTCTATATCAGTAATATTACCATATATTGGTTTTGAACAATTAGATATAGGGATGACATACCACCATTGGTTATTGTTTACCATTGGATGATACACAACTGTATTTGAAAAACAAAAGCAAGAAGCTTAAATACTTATTATATTGTGTATATATATCACATGTATACATATAAAAAAAATAGCTTTTACATATATACCTGCTCGCATTGTTGAGGTAGTACTAATGTGTCATTCTTGTTTTGGTGAAATTTTGTAGAGTCATTGATTACAAAACCACTTGGATGACATCTGATTGTGCAATGCTCACCATTTGTTACCACTTCTTTAAACCACTTCACATCTAGTACATATATAAAGAATTGTCTGAAGTCAAGCTTCAGAATATCTTGGATCAAGCCACAATAACCTTCCATGGTACCATTGGCATCCTCGAAGTGAGCAAGGACACCACAATCTTGGGTATTTCTCTTTTCATCTATACGTTGAGTTTGAAGATGTTTACCCTCACACCAAATAGCATTGAATAATGTGCACTAGTAGTAAAAGATTAAGATCAAACATGTCAATTTATTATATAAAATATAACTAGAAATAAATTACTTGATACTATGTCTCACCTTTGATAAGCAACCTCGTGTGTATTCCCACTCTTCTTGAGATATATTAATTTCCTCCTCTTTTTCCATTCTCTCCATTTCCTCATGTAACCAATCTATATCAATATGACGTGGGAGCGCATTTAGATGATCTGGAAATGAAACATTACGTCCATATCTGGTGCGAAATGCTTGTCTTTTGCTTTTTCTTCTTGTCCTTGCTTCATTATATAGTGTCACCCATTTGCTCATTACATCACTATTGAGCACACAAAAACTATTTAACTTACAAAGTTCTTCTTTTGTTAGCACTTTACTCATTCCTTTTCCTAGAGGTATTATAGAGGTCATCCTCAAGTCTTCATCGTCTTTCCATAAACGTGGTTGAGAGGGGTCTACTTTAGCAAGATATTCAGAGATATAAACAAGGGATGATTGCACTAACCAACCCTCAGCCATGCTTCCCTCAGGCCGTGCTTTTTGCCTCACAAAATCTTTCAAGGTTTTCATGAAGCGCTCAAGAAAAAACATCCACTTTGCATGAACTGCCCCACAAAGTGCGATCTCATCAATCAAATGTACGAGTAAATGTAATTGAGTAGTCAAAATGGACTGAGGAAAAATTTCATCCACCAAACAAACCACCTCAACAGATAATACTCGAGCATCTTGCAATGTGTTTGGATCAATTTCCTTCGAGCTCACGTATCTGTCAGGATGTATTTGACAATTGTTTATTTTTGTGTAGAAATTCAAAGAGGTTCACTACATGATATATGCAATATATAATGAAAAAATACAATGTATACACACCTCACAAGCTCTCCCATCTTGTAAATGATGGGATATGCTAGTAGGAAGTACGAACTGAATGTAAACAATATTCATAGATCAAATGATTAGTTGAGGAAAAAGTCATCATACCCCAAAGTTTACACATAGTTACTCCACTAATTACCATATTCATGGTTAAAGATACCCTTACTTGAATCATTTTGTGCCAATCGTGGGACTTCAAACCAGATAGTTGCTCCACACCTCTTTTCTTTCTCTTTATGAAGGCTCCCTTGAGACATCTCATACATCCTATGGGTGTTCGAAAGCTACATATTTGTTCCTTCACTATTTTTTCCTCGTTCTTTGACAACACCCAAGGTGCATGGGATAGCTCAATCTTTCCTCTAGGTCCAATGCATGGCCAGACTCGTCTCATGCGACCAATGTTACGTAAATCCTCCCTTACATTGACTGAATCACGAGCCCCTATCAAGTGATCCCATAATGTAGATACAACGTTTTTGAATATGTGTATGGGGTCCAACGGGTGATTGATCTTGAGTTCAGTCCAATACGAAAGACGAAAAAATATAGAGAACCTAACAAATAAACAATATATTATGTAAACAATACATCATGCTAAATACTTTAAAGTCGATCGAGAGAAATATACTTCTTACCAACTCATGCCGAGTGGAGGGTGGCTGTCGGCATTCATCCATCTCTCCTTCCAATCTCGAATGGTTAGAGATTGTGGAGTCATTCCATTATTAGGGAGAACATATTTGGGATGGTCAATAGGAAGAAATTGATGATGATTGTCATAGATAACCTTCTTTAAACGTACTGGCCTAGAGGAAACTAGAGAGGGACCGCAAATAGGACATGCATGATATCCCGATGTGGTTAAACTTGAACAAACAAGTGAGTTAATAACATGCAATTGATTCAAGTCTTGAATCTCAAATATAGAGTTATATACATATACCTGAACACTCTCCATATCTTGGAAAGTCATTCATAGTCCACAACAACATGGCCTTCAACATGAAATATCTAGAGTATGCAGATGCGCTTGTATCTTGCATCTCAATACCTTCCCATAACATTTCTAACTCTTCAATCAAAGGCTCTAAGTAAATGTCCATGTTTTTTACCTTGTGCTTTCCAGGAATTAGAAGGGACAACATTACATGTCTCTTTTTAATTGCCATGGATGGAGGAATATTATAGTCCACCAATACCACTAGCCATACACTGTATGATGTGCTTTTGATGCCAAATGGATTGATTCCATCCATACCTAAACCAAATCTCAAATTTATTGGCTCTTCTTTGAAAACGGGCAACAAATTATCTATATGTTGCCATGCCGGTGTGTCTACAGGGATCCTCCATTTTCCATCACTTGAACGATGACTAGCATGCCATGACATGAGCTTTCCAATAGACTTACACTTGAACATAAGTTGAATACGTGGAACAATCGGAAAATGTCGCAAAACCTTACGAGGCACATCCATTGACTTAATCTCCACTTCGTATCTTGATTCGCCACAAACAGGACACTCTCGTGCGAACTCATGAATCCCACGAAATAAGACACAATCATTGACACATGCATGGATCTTGACATAACCGAGGCCTCCCAGAGATGTCAAGTAATGTCTTGCTTGCTCTCTCTTAGTTGGCAATTTTTTTCCTTTTGGAAGCATTTGTGATAATAACCTACATATATTTTTAAAAGTGAGTTAAAAAACCACCAACATATATTTGTGTCTAATGTCAAAATAGAATAATTAATATTATGATTCATAAGTCAAACAAAATTGATACCTACTTCAATAACGCATTCAAACTGACATTGCTCCATCCATAAATTGTTTGCAAGCTAAGTATCTCGAGGGACGCACGAAGAATGGAGTACGTACAATCATCATACAACGAAGTAGATGACACTTCATATAGTGGGTCATGTGGCTTCGTAGAGTGACATTCTCCCCAAACCGGTTGGAAAAATAGATTGTGTACCATGTTGTCCAAAATCTCATCCTCTACAACTTGATGGGGCATTTCATGAGGGCTACTATCATGGTCGTTAGTCTCCACTCTTCTTGAAGATGCTACCTCCTCGCGTCGACGTTTTGCAGCCTCTTGACACCCGGGAGGGAGCATCTGAGGATGTGGCACTGCATCTTGCTCAACCACAAAAGGGAGTTACATATACGTTGATATATATTGAGTAACATAGACTAGCAATCTTACTGTTAAAAACAATGAATACCGGTGATTTTTCTCGGTCCCATTCTCCATACATGCTGAGGTGTGACATTGCAACTCAATGGGCTCGAAAAATACACCCTTGACAATGATCACATATGCATTTAATTTTTCGTTGTAGCCATGCATCTCGATTATGAAAATGTAATGTTTCATCCTCGCTTGAGGATGTGCTCGTTGACTCATCAGGATACACCGCACTAGGTGATGACGACGACATGATTAAACCTAATTCATGATAACATAAAATTTATAATTCATATGTTTACATAAAAACTTCAAGGCGTATTAATTATTCTAAGATGTAGGAAGAGAATATTGGTTGAAATATTTGGTGGTCAAACCAAATTCTAATGGGACCTCATATCCTCTACTATTGGGAAGACCTTGGCTTTTTGAAGTGAGACCCAGGATGGATTGGTTCAAAGGAACTCTAACCCTAGGAAGAGGACCCAATAAAGTGGTGTTGAAATTGTATGGATCGCAAAAAGGTAATGGATCCACATCCATCGAAGTCATAACTGACTTCTCCAAGAAGGTAAAAGATAGTATATTAGGAGACGAAGAGGTTATTAAATAGATATTTCCCAAGAAAATAGAGGCACAATCCCTAACATTGGGCACTGTAAGCCAACTACCAAAGGAAGCCAAGTCTTTGTCTATGGGAGAATACCTCCTACCTCAACTAGAATTGGCTTCTGAAATCACCTCTGATAGTGAAATAGAAGCATGGATGTACTGTTCTCCCTATTGCATGGCAGTCGCAGAGATAGTAGCTGAGACAGAGCTAGAGACATAAGCAGAAGCAGAAGAGACACAGAGGTGGAGGATCTATTCTTCTTCTACAGAGCCTCTCTACAGAAGCAGAGACAGAGCCTCCAGAGGAAGAGGATGAAAATGCTGAGGAAAAAAATGAAGCAAGTTATGAAAGTGCAGTTGAAGAATATCCTTTGATAACGGATGATCTTGTTGATGTCCCTACAGAGAATTCAAAGGCTGAAGATCTTGGGGAGTTGGAGGGAATGACCATGGTTCCATTTGGGTTGACCAATGGACCACAAAGTATGCAGAATCTCTATAAGCAATGGATCAAAGGCATAAAAATTAAGTTCACAAGTTGCTCCTATCGCCTTAACTATTCATTTTGGAGAAAAGATGATGATGATGCCCCTTGTTAACACAAGCCAGAGCCATTAGAGCCACAACTTCTAGAATGTAACATTCTAAATTCTATCTTTTCGCATGAACCCCCTTCTATGTAAAGGGGATAATGAGATAGCATTTTTCTTTGGGGATAATGCAATTTTTTTTCCTTATCCCCCCCAGAGCCGACAGTCATGCTGGAGGGGGAGGGGAAAAGTAAGGCTTCAGAAGCTCCTCGGTGGAGCTCGTAGAGGGACACATCCATGCCGCTTGACACATAGAAGAGGGAGGATGCCCCTCCCCTCCCCTATTTAAGCCAAGGGGGGGCTGCTGCCATGGAGGAGAATGGAGAGAGTAACTGCCGCCAGAAGGCCGTGCCGTTGCCGTGAGAGGGGGACAGAAGGGCTGAGATTGAGAAGACAATGTTGCCGCCTATCACAAAGGAGGAGGGGCTGCCATTGACGGCGTCGCCGCTGCTGCCGAAGAGGAGGGAGCAAGGCCACCTCAATGCCATCCTGAGAAGACGGGGACAGAGATCGGGGAGGACAAGGTAAAGGGTGCCGCCTGCTCGCCATTGAGAAGCACCACCTGCACTCGGGCGGTCCCTCGTACGCAATAGATCAGGCTCCCCTCCCGCATCTCCTCGTCACATGCCTGCTCGCCGTTGGGCTTCTCCTTCCATGTGGCGTGGAAGCTTCCAAGGAGAGGAAGCTTCCAAGGGGCCCTTAAGCCCCTTTTCACCCCCCCCCCCCCCCGCCCGTGTCCTAAAATCCCCCCCAAGACTCCCTTCCTATACCTTTTTATCATCCCCCTTGTTTTATCCTCTTAAGGGTCTTTCACCCCCTATTGTGTCTTTCAAAAACCTTATTATTACCCCCGTGTTAATCCCTTAAACCCCTATCCCTTGGCTTTGGAACCACCCCTCTTTCCTCCGTATTTAAACCTTCCCTAGCCCCTCCCCTTGTGGCGTACTGAAACCCCCTTTCCTCCAAGTTTGACCTAAGGGTCCTTCGACCTTACTTATAACCTTTACGGTTACTATATTCCCTTAGAGTTCTCTCCCGCACCTTGTGTTTTTTCCATCCCTTTTCATTCCTTGTTGAACGAGTCATTACAAGGCCATTAAGCCTTCCCCATGGCTTCAATGGGTCTTAGTCATAAAATATTCTAAAACACCCTTTCAAATTTCCAACTTCGAGGAGGGAGCCTTCCAAAAAAACTACTTTCGACGGACGGTGCAAGGGGAGCAACGATGAATTCCAAAGAGGAGTTGTAAAGCTTCTTTCACGTCCGAACGACTACAATTACGATGCCTCCTAAGAAAGTTCAAGGCGCTGTCGAAGGATTTCGAAAGCAAAGTCACGACTACAGAGGACTTTGAATAACTTCAAGATAGAAGATTAATCAAGCAAATGAGAAAGATGAGAAAATGATGTCAAGTCTCTGTTCTTTTATTTCTGCCAATAACTGAAGACGAATAGAAATGAGAGTGGTGATCAGTGTAGCTCTACACAGCTTCAATGCATGATAGTAGAGTCGTTAGCCGCGCCGCTGGAGCATTCATAGTCGTTGCCTTTTTATCTATGATAATTTTTACCCTCCCTTTTTTGGTTTGAATGGGGTTAATTGAATTTTATCCACAGCCTCACATAGCTTCTGAGAATTCTGAACCCAATCTGGGACAAGAATACTATATGTCTCAGCCCTCAGAATAGTTGCAACAGCAATAATATCATTAACTATAATTGCAGTAGCCATAGACTCATGTAACTCTCCAGAGTTGCCAATGCAAGTGGTGCACCCATAACCTACAAGAGTGAAACCTTGCAAATCCAAGTTTTTGTCTAGCCCACTGTTTGACCAAACCCAATCCTTGAATTAAAAGCAGTGTATAAACAAGATGTTTATAGAAGAGATCCTCTCTCATTCAGAGACTCGCAGTTCCAGCCAAAGCATATGCAACTACAAGGGGCGGCGATGCCAAATAGTTAGCACGGTTCAATGGATGGACCCTGCCCCTCAAAATTACCATTTCCAGTTAAAACATCAGCTCATGCCTCTTACCACTGTGCATAAGGGCAACTTTCTTCTTAGGACAATCAACGACAATCTCCCCAGCTAATTTCACACTAACAGGCCCTCCTTCAATGATCAAGACATTGTTTGCCTCATTCAACTTTTCTTGCTCGGATTGAAAATATTGAATGCATTCTATTTTCTTGGCAGGTCCGGTATGGACAAAATCTGTAGAAATGACAAGGAAATCAAAAGGCAATATTTTTCCAGTCCTAGTCACAACCTCAGTGATGGAGGCATACTCTGCAATACCTCCACATGCCTGCCTTTTTGTAGGTATTCGGAATGAAGAACGAGACACTCTTCAGCAAAATCAGGCTGAACAATGGATCTTAGTCGGCCATACGGGATCCATCACGTCGATAAGAACGACATCACTGTGATGTTGGAGAAGCTTCGCAGTGAAGGCGCCACTGATGCCCCATCCCACCATCATCTTCTCAGTCGCACTAGCGTCTGTGCCTCCTCTTTGTCAGCCTTCTTTTTCATCGTCCAGTGTTGACTCTCGACTCTTTCATTCCTACGATTGTTCCTTTATCTTCAATTAAAGATTCATCTTTGATGTCTTCATCATTAGAGTTCCAATTTCATCTTTGTCGCTAGAGCTTCTCCTCGTCATCTTTGTCGCCTTCATCAGCTCCAGACGTCCTCCGTTGTTCTCCGAACCTTTGCACATTTTCAATCCTTGTCAGACTTTATTTTCCACCTCGGCTTTAGAGCTCTCCTCGTTGTGCTATAGGACTCCTTCTGCGAGCTTTTTGTTCCCCTTCGATTCTCACCAGGTGTCACTGCTCACCAGCACGTTGTCCTTCATCGAGGTAGAAGATGTTGTAATGCCCCTCTTCGACTGCAGGTTGGTTTTCCCTTGGGCTCTCTGTGGCACATTGTCATCATCTTCAAGTCTTCTACTATGTCTTTGTTACCAGCTTTTGTGTCACTACATTGTCGTTTCTCCTCACCATTGCGACACCTTCAACGTTCGTTATTGGACTCTGTACTCATTCACTTCTGACTTCATTCAGCGTCGTCTTCCTCGACTATCAGTCCTCTTCTCCGCCTTCTGTAGCAGCTTTGTTCCCCCCCAGTTTAGGAGATAGGTCAGCTTTTTTTTTATTTCGAGCCCCCTTTTTCTCTCCAGAAAAGCGGCCCCCTCAGAAAAGCAGTAGATACATACCATCACCAATCGTGCCCACAAACAAATCCCCTTCTAAACCTGATTTTTTAATATCACCATGTACTTCTCTGCCTTTTTCTACAGCTCCCATCACCCACACACTTTCAAGGAGAGAACAAATGTGACAGCATCTAGAGAAACTCCTTCTAGTTGCATCTTCTTCACACAGTTCACCACTTCCTCTCCAAACCCATGTTCAGCATAGCCTGGAAACAATGCATTCCACAAAACTACTTCACGGACTGGGAGATTATCAAATACTTGTTATACATCCATGAGCAAGCCACATTTTGCATATAGATCAACCACTGTGCTAGTAATGAAGAGATCCATTTCCAAACCCTTTCGAACTATTTCACCATATAATGCCCAGCCCATGTCCACATCTTTCTGCTGTACACAAGCCTTGAACAGGGCAACGGATGTGTAACTGTTTGGTTGAACACAGTCATCTTGCATTTTTCTGAAAGAACTGGAAAGCATGTGATAAATCCCCCATGTCAACATAGCCAAGGATAAGGGAACTCCAAGAATACTCATTGCGTTGTGGCAGGCAATCAAATGTGTGCTGAACATCAAGCAAGCTCCCACATTTGGCATACATATCCACCAGTGTACTTTGATCTGCATCTCTTTGAAACAGTTTAGTACTTCCTCACAAAGCCCATAATCGGCATATTCTAAAATGAGTGTAGCCCATGAGACTGCATCTCGAGTTACCAATCTATCAAAAACTCCATGTTCTTCTACAAGCATGTCACATTTAGCGTACATGTCAACCAGAGCATTATGGATAAGTTCCTCTTGCACTA
The DNA here is from genome assembly GCF_053477565.2 of Lygodium microphyllum. NCBI lineage: Eukaryota > Viridiplantae > Streptophyta > Polypodiopsida > Schizaeales > Lygodiaceae > Lygodium > Lygodium microphyllum. Next base: position 99,679,314 of record NC_141140.1, on the reverse strand, counting down.
AACCCCTCTTCACTATATTACCCACATAGGACAAAAGTGCAAACATAACGACTAAGTATGTACAAAGTATCAAATCCCACACACACAACTTTTTGGTGGATTCCACACCTCAAATGCACAACAGTACGACATCCACCCCTTCTAATCTTGTGCATCTTCCGGATGGGCCAACTACCCATGATCATTATCATCAAGATCCATGAACAAATCAATCTCTTCATTGTGTATCTCCGGTATTTTTTACTGAAATATATATTTAGAGTTGCATTGTTTGTTACACCTTGGAGTTTTTAAAACCTATGATAAGATCAAAAAAAGCTTTTATTGGAAAGGATTATGGAAAGATGTTAAAGATTTTGTGATGAAGTGCATGCCTTATCAGCAGAATAAGGACAATACCCACAAGCCAGTTGGTTTGTTGTATCCATTACCTATTTCTACGGGAAAATGGACACACATTACCATGGACTTCATTATTGGCTTGTCTACTACTAAAAAGAGATGGAATAGTATATATGTGGTGCTAGATAGACTCACCAAGGCAGCCCATTTCATTTCAACCAAGATCCAGTTTATTGCCTCATAGGTGGCTAGTTAGTTTATGGAGCAGATTTTTAGATTACATGGATTACTGCAAGTGATTGTTCATGATAGAGATTCAAAGTTCACGAGTAACTTTTGGTAGGCATTATTCACATTCATGGACACTAAGTTCGCTCCTTCTACATCCTATCATCCACAAATGAATGGACAGATAGAAAGGGTAAACAAGTGGTTGTAGACTTACCTTCGCCATTTCTGTCATGATGTGCAACATTCATGGGATTCTTGGTTGCACTTCACCGAGTTTGCCTACAATAACTCCACTCATGCTAGTATTTGAGTTTTACCCTTTGAGGCTATATATGGTTATAAGGTGTCCTTACCCATAGTCATTTTAAATGAGAAAATTAATCATCATGGGAAAAAAGAATTGGAAAGAATGCCGACCTTCTTTGACAATGTAAGATGAATCTTAGGATGGCCCAAGATCAAATGAAGATATATGTAGATGAGAAGAGATGACCTTTAGAGTTCCAAGAAGGAGAATTAGTTTTGTTGAAAGTTCCCAAGTCTTGTTATTCTACCTTGAAGGATGGATCGAGTAACAAGCTTGCTCACAAGTTTTATGGATCCTACAGGATCCCGAAGCACATTAGAGACTTGGCATATAGATTGGAACTATCTTCTTCAAGTAATATTCATAATGTATTCCATTGGCCCATGATAATGATCATGGGCCAACTAGCCATGATCATTATCATCAAGATCCATGAACAAATCAATCTCTTCATTGTGTATCTCCAGTATTTTTTGCTGAAATATATATTTATATATATTTCAGCAAGATTATCTGTCATATCATCTGTTTCTTTTACTGGAGTTTCTTCTCGTTGCTCTTTTCTTGCAAATTCTTCCAATGCATAATTCTCATCATCTCTTTTCTTGAAAATCTTGATTCTTTTTCCTACAATAGGCACTCTAAGCACTGTCCCATCCAATTCTGTCAGCTCATATGTTGCATTATCAAAGATATGTCTGACTATGTATGGTCCAAACCATCTTTTCACCATCTTTCGAAGTGCAGTATGCTGATTTTCAAGGCTGCTATCAAAGACTAATACCCAGACTCCCTCTTCTATTGCTCTAGGCCGCAAGCGATTCCTGCTGTCAAACCTGTCCTTATTTCTTAGTCTAGCAACCTTCAACCTGTCAATAGCTAGCTGAATATCCTCTAGTCTTCTCTCCAACCGCCAAATCCGAAGAGCTAAGAGCTCCTCTCTCGTCAAATCCTCCTGCCAAGGTAAAACTGACCAAGTCAAAGCACAAGTCTCAGTCGGCATAACCGGTTTCTGACCATACATCAACTCTACGGGCATATATCCTGTGGTAACACTGTGAGTCGTACGATCAGCCCACAAAGCAAATGGTCGAAGTCTCGGCCATTCTCCAATCCGTCCTCTGCATGCTTTGGCTAATGCTTTCACTATCGGTAAATGCCCTCTTTCACTCTTCCCATTTCCCTCTGGATTGTATGCTATGGTTAGAGCCAACTTGATTCCTAGTTGAGAGAAAAACTCCCTAGCTTCATGTGCATCCAATTCACCACGATTTGCAGTGATCTTGCCCACAAATCCATACGTGCATAAAATTTCTTCCAATAAGAACTTACACACTGCACTAGTGGTCTTCGTTCTCAAAGGTCTGCCCTCAATATGATTGGTAAGATCCTCTCTAGCCAAAACAATATATCTCATCTACCATAGACCCATAGACATAATAACCAAGTCAACTACCCACTTATTATGAATGCATAGCGGATAGGTCAGATGAAGCTCATCTCGATGACGCACTACCGAATACATCTGGCAGTCTCTACAAGTCTCTACAAAGTGAGAAACATCTCTATACATGCCTTTCCACCAATATTTCTCCTTGATTTTCTCATAAGTAGCCCACACTCCTCTATGACCACCCCAAGGACTCTCGTGAAACTCCCTCATTACCTGTAACTGTGTCTCTTTATCGCAGACAACCCGCAAGGGTAATCCACCTCTTTTCTTCGGATGCTTCCAAAGAAATCCGTCCTTGAGAAAATAACCATAGGCTTTTCTTCTGATCTTCTTGAACTCTTCATCTGTCCATTCATCTCTTTTGCTTAGTGTACTAAGGTACTTGCCAATCTGCAACCAATCTCCAACATAGAGTTCTTCTATGAAAGCCACAATATCATAGACATGGCAAATATGATCAACCATAGCAGCTGAAATTTCTGCATCATCCTCTTCTGCAAGTAGTGTCTCCTCATCATCATATCTGGCTCTAGACAGCATATCTACCACCCACTGGATTATCCTTTCCTACTATATGTTTAAATTCTGGATTTAATGACTTGATGTATGCAATCCATCTCAGCATAGCTATATCCGGAGTAGAGCAACTCGTAATCATACTTATCAATGGCAAGCAATCTGTCTCTACCACAACTGAGGCTCTAATAAAGTACTCCTTGTCACATTTGAGAGCCGTAACAATTCCCAGTAATTCCCTCTTGATTTGCGGATATCTCCACCGTCTCTCATTTAGGACTTTCGCCCCAAACTGAATAGCATACCTATTTCCATCTGCATCATCTTGACCCACAGCCCAACCTATGCCAATTGGACTACTTCAGTTCAGAGGGTTTAAGTTTGCAACTAGAATAGGCTATGGGATGTGAATCTTGCATGAGGACAACTCCTATTCCTAATCTGCTAGCATCAATGACTACTAGAAATAATGATTGATTAAAATTAAGTAATTGCAAAATAGGTGCATATGTTAAAGCATATTTCAATAAATCAAAATACTTTTGCTGATTGTTAGACCAATGATACACAATACCTTTCTTTAACAAATTCGTCAAAGGCAATGCAAGCAATGAAAATTTTCTCACAAAATTTCTATAAAAGCTGGCAAGACCTAAGAAAGAACATAACTCATGCATATTTTTAGGAGTTGGCCAATTTAAAATTGCCTCTATCTTTTTAGGATCAACGCGAATACTATCAGAAGAAACAATGTGACCTAAGTATTCAATTTGGGTTTGGAAAAATTCACTCTTGTTAGGGTTAGTATATAATTGATTCTCTTTCAACAATTTAAAAACCAAAGATAGATGTTCACAATGCTCATTCTCATTCTTATTTACTGAAAACCAATATATCATCAAAGAAAACAATCACACAATTATGATACTTCAAAAATATTAGATTCATCATACAACGGAATTTAGCTGGTACATTGGTCAAACCGAAAGGAATAACAAGAAATTCATAATGACCAACTTAAGTTCTAAATGTAGCCTTGAAAATGTCAGGTGTATCTGATCGTACTTGATGATAACCAATTTGAGATATAGCTTGCTAAAAATAGTGGCTCCTTGTAGTTTATCCATGAGGTTGTCTACCCTGGGGATCGGATATCTATTCTTAATAGTGATCTCGTTTAGGGCACCATAGTCAATGCACATCCTATAGGTATTATTTTTCTTCTTAACTAATAGGACAAGTGCTCCAAAAGGAGAACTACTGGGCCTAATGAGTCCTCGGTTCAACAGTTCTTCAACTTGTGTTTGGATTTCCTTTTGCTCAATCTGATTGTGTCTATAAGGTGCTTTACATGGTGGTTGAGAATGAGAGATTAAGTCTATTTTATGGTCTCTGGGACATGTAGGTGATAAAGTAGGTGGTAAATCATCAATAAAACAATAAACTCTATATTTGGGATTTTGGGAATTTCCCATCAATATGGGAAAACCAAATCAAAATGGATTTCATGAATTTTGGAAATTTCATTAATTTGGAACTTGGTGCAATTAAACATATTATTGCTTATGGTTGTTTCCAAGAGATTGAAAAAAACTCAAAAAGGTGGTGTTAATAAATACCTTAGTTTTAATAGCCTTGAAATATTCAAGGAAAATCTTCAGTCAATGGATTCTTGTAGAAAAAAAAAGCCATTGCAATGTGTAGGAATGTGGAGTGAGTGCTATCAGAAATTGGGCTACACAAGTATCAAGTGACAATTGAAAAAGTTAAGAAGAGATCAGGAAAATCTGGTAACTTGCCAGAAAAGCCTTGCTTTGGAGGAGCAAAGGCTAAAAGGTTTCTCTCAGTACCCATCAATGAGGAAGGGAATGTCATGGTTCGTAGGCGGCATGACTACGATGGGTGGAAAAAGATACATTTTGCAGTTTCCTGATCGAAGTAATGGAGGAAAAACAAGGTTGGAAAAAGCTAAGGTTTGGATAAGTCTTAATGAATTGGCTCCCTTACTTCGCAAGATGGTGTTTAACAATGAAGATATAAGCAAGAATTTATCGATACTATGCATAGCTTCTACACAAACATGGTGGAAGCGTGAGACAAAAGGTCTATCACACATTACACGATACTAAGTTGATATTTTAAAATTGTATGAATTGTATAAATGATTGAGTATAGTTTTACTCGTGTGATATGTGTCTTTATAGCATATCCTTCAAGCACATGGGCCATACTTTGCAAAAAAGGAAAGCATTGGATTTTGGTCCACACAAGTGATGGAAATTTCACATTGGATAGCTTGTGGTGCATACCAAAGAAAAACCGATCATGGTGGAGGGGTGAATGGTAGCACTCCAATGATCCAAGTTCTATCTTGGTGGTATAGGATTATAGTAGCTGATGAAGCTAAACTTTGACAAAAGAGAGAAAATGAAAGTGCTGATGAATCGGCTGCAGACATGATGGAATCATGTCGTATCACTAAAAGAGTACATTATAAAGCCTCAAGTGCCAAAGAAAACCATTTCAAGTGGGTAGAAACAAGGCTTCGACAAGGCAGCAAATGGATTCGAAGAGAGCTAAGATAGTAAGATGAGCAATGTGTTCAGTGTGAATGCAATTCATATTTTAAGAGACAAAGAGAGACTGTGTATCTAAGTCAATGAGTCTTACGGTTTAGGGTTATATAAAAGAGAGTTTCACTTTCTATCTTATTCATTGAGTTCTCACATCTCTTATGCAGGAAAGATGGCTAGACCTAAGGTAGTTGCAAATAAGCTTCCAATTCTCAGAGCCCCATATCGTGTTCAATCCCTTTGAGCATCTACTAGCTCAGATGCACCCCCTTCTCAATCTAACCCAGCTTCCTCAAGCCGCCCTCACAAGGATCCTCCTCAGCATCCCCACAAGAAATGCAAGTGGAAGTGAGGTACAATGGCTCTAAGAGAAATTAGAAAGTATCAACGCTCTTTTGATCTCATCATTGCGAAGGTAAGCTTCTTGAGACTTGTTTGCGAGATTGTCCAAGACCTCTACCGCACAAAAAGCAGGAGGTGGTTTTTGGCACAAGGTCAAGATAGACCTAATCACTTCACAAAAGAATGTATTCATGCTCTTTAGTGTACTACAAAGGCCTTTTTAGTTGACATGATGACTGATGCTCAACATTTTGTAATACATGTGAAGCGCATCACTATAACTTTCAAGGACTTCCAACTTGTAAGAAATCTTGAAGCAATGAAGGATGCATTCGTTCTAATGAAATTAACACAATTTGTAATGGTATCTTTTTTGGCACAGTGTTCTCCTCGTGCATTGGACATATGACTATGTCGCAGTGCAAAACTGTGGTACGCACCCTTAAAATATGAATTAAATTTTTACTCTTATCCTTTGCTCTCAACTTTGATTGTGCATCTTTTCAACTCTTACTTACAATTTTTGCTAGCACTATCAATTTCAATAGAAAAAACATGCAAAAATTACCATTTCTTGTTGCAAACTTTACTCTTGATGCCTCTGTATAGTCAATGTGGTGCGAAGTTTCTAAGGGCCAGTAATTGTGATGTTGATTTCTCTATTATCAATCCATCCAAAATTTTGGTATGGGATCATTTTTAAAATAGTAAACTGTATACGAATGGGACGAAACTTCACACGCGCACTCGTTAGGTAGTCAAGAGCCCTTTTTCCTTTTGAGAAAAAAAATTTCATGTAGACCCCTAGTTTGAGGACTGGCGTCTGGAGCCACTTTCGAGCCAGGAAAGTGGCTCCAGACAACACCAGACTTCGAACCAAGGGTCTGCAGTGGCAGAAAGTGGCTGTAAGCATGTCGTCGTTTTAGCCATAGAAAGGCCTCACACCAAGGCCTGCCACCTAGAGCACAAGGTGGAGCTTCCTCTAGTGCAGCAGTAGGCACTCCCCATAGAGCACAATGACCACCACAAAAGAAGAGGAGATGGAAATCGGGCACTGTCACCCTTTGTGAGATAAGGAGAATCCAGCACAGATAGGAGCTTCTCATCTTGAAAAGATCTTTTCATAAGATTGTCCAGGAGGTCATGCAAGACTTGGAGCTCAAAGGGATGGGAAGATTTTGGGCGTGAGTGTGGGATGGCCCACCAATAGGAAGGTGGAGTGTTGTAGCTATGGGGGCCCTAGAAACGGTTGTAGAGGGGTTTCTCATCGACTTATTCGATGATACATAACTAGCGGCCATCCATGTAAAGTGTGTCACAATCATAGATAAAGACATGAACTTTATCGTTCGACTTTGACACGGCAAGGAGACTCCTCCATAGGTTATGAGATTAATGATGGAAGGTTTGTAATGAGTGTTATATCACCATAACATATCAGACGGCCAAAAAATTTTGTATACTCTGCCACATTGGAATATTTTATATATATAAATAATATCTCATGCGATGTGTACTGAATTCAAATAATTGAGTAAAGATGTTTTGTTTTGTTTCTTGAAACACATGACTCTTAATTGTTGTTTAGTGTATGCACGCATCGAAAGTAGTAATACGTACGTATAAGACTTACGTTATTGCTTGTACACAATCGCAAGTACAGTACTACATGTTGACATAATTAAATTGGATTATGTTAACGTATGCGAATGCGTCATTCACATACCATACATTATCGTCACACTTAATCACACATTTATTCAATAAATATTTATTCATAGGGACAAAGTAAAATATCTTATATTCATCAAGAAAAATACATGAGATGGCTGATAGTGGTAGCAGATACAAAGATTCTATAGTCAAAACAAGAACTCTCATTCATTCCTTGGCTTTTTTATCGGCGGAGAGGAGGGGCCAGCTTCGGATGAAAATAGAAGTTTCTTCTTTGCTTCAAAAGTAACACGCTCCCCCTTCAGCTCTTTCTCTAGGAGAAGCGGATCTAACACTTTAGCAAGGTCACCTAATGTAGCAAGCACACACATTTCTCCACTACGCGTTTGGTCAAACAAATAAAGAAGCTTTGAACACTTAATTAGCACCACCTTCTCTAAGCTAGATATCACAAGTATCACTCCAGAAGGTCCAAACTTGGTCAACACTTAAATTTTCATGATTGTTTCTTACCCTCGTGGTAAGCACTTCTTATGGAAGACCATCAAGTCTACAACAAGGTTGCCAATGTACTCCTTCAGAGCTAAATCCTCCATCGATCCGCATACCGAGCTCTTCCTTGCCTTGATGCAAACTCATCTATATACAGTATGTCCTAAATGACAAAGTCAAATCAAACAATATATTTAGCCACTAACCTAGATTTATCAAAAAGTGACAAAACTTGACGGTAGGGGGCATGAGTCCCGCGGAGATCACCACTGGTGAAATCTTGGCAAAAAATGATGCCTACAGCTGCCCTGTCCAAAGTCTGGCATTGGCCTTCAGGGGACCCGATGCACCCTATCATCAAGTTTTGTCACATTAAAATATATGGTAGTTCAAAATCTCACCTTCTCTAGATCATCTTGTATCTTCATTTCCTTGTGTGTGAGCAAGGCACTTCTTTGGGCAAAGGGATCTACATACTCCTTGGTAGGAAGCTAAGGCATTGGTCTGAATACATTATGCTATAGTGCTTCAAATACAACATCAGACATAAGGTAATCTTCTTCAACCAAGGTAATATGCTCCTATGCTGCTATGATGGCACTCACTATATCTAAGCTTGTGCCATCATATCTTCCAATCTTTGCTATCGTCGGATGAACATCCATGTAATCATAATCCATCAAGTCTTCCATCAAATCCCTGACTAGGATGGAAAACAACTATTCTTCTTTCATTTCCAAGTATTGCAGTACATCTGATAGAAGCAAGTATTGTACGCCATCTGCTTCAATGGGCATCAAGGAGGCAAGGTTGGTTTTTTTGACTTGTGGCTATTCTGAAGAAGATGGCGCCATGAGAGCCAACCCTTGCTCTACCACCACCCAATGCTCCTCCACTACAAGGATTTAAGCTTATAGCGACGGCGCGTAGCGGCGTCGCTATTTGCGTCACAAAAGCGACGCACAAATAGTGACGCTCCACAGGAAAAAAAAAGGGCCGAAACCGAGCGCGACTTTATTTCGCGTTTTTGCGTTTTGTGTTTTGAGAGCGAGAGTGAGGGAGAGAGCGACCATCGTGAGAGAAGGAGAGGAAGAAGACTTGCCGCCGCCGCCGTTGTTCGCAAAGGAGAGGAGGAGCCTTCATCGCAAAGAGGAGCCGCCCCACAGTCGCCCCATATCTCATCGGTGAGTCTCCCTCTCTCTTTCTTTTGCTTGTTTAAGGTTTAAATCACTCTCTTTTTCTTGTTTAGGAGAGGAAATGAGAGAGAAAGAGAGGGAGAGGGAGAGAGAGGGAGAGGGAGAGAAAGAGAAAGAGAAAGAGAAAGAGAAAGAGAAAGAGAGGGAGAGGGAGAGGGAGGGGGAGGAAATGAGAGAGGGAGAGAAAGAGAAAGAGAGGGAGAGGGAGGGAGAGTGCATTCTCTCTCTCCCTCTCCCTTTTGCTTTTGGAGAGTGTTAGGATATATTGTGAGAGGGAGAGGAAATGAGAGAAAGAGAGGGAGAGGGAGAGGGAGGGAGAGAAAGAGAGAGAGAGAGGGAGAAAGAGAAAGAGAAAGAGAAAGAGAGGGAGAGGGAGAGGGAGGAAATGAGAGAGGGAGAGAAAGAGAAAGAGAGGGAGAGGGAGAGGGAGAGGGAGGGAGAGTGCATTCTCTCTCTCCCTCTCCCTTTTGCTTTTGGAGAGTGTCAGGATATATTGTGAGAGGGAGAGGAAATGAGAGAGAAAGAGAGGGAGAGGAAGAGAGAGGGAGAGAAAGAGAAAGAGATGTATACTCAAATGGATAGCTTTATGGAGATGTATGTCTACTCAAATGGATAGCTTTTGTCTACTCAAGATGTAGTCCACCTGTGTGTGTATATATTGGAATGATAACATATCCATGATTATGGTAATGGTATGCACTTTGCTTTTTGTATGGGTACCATTACATCGACTCCTTAAGAGGGATAAAAATTGGTCATACACTTTATAAAGTCTAATTAGGAGATTTAAGATGCACGATAATAGACTTATCGATAATGGTATGCAATATGCTTTACCATGGGCCACGTACATTGGTGACTCTTTAAGATGGCTTAAAATTGGTCATATTCTTCATAATGTCCAAGTAGGGGATCTAATTGTGATATGCATAATTCCTTGTTTTTGTATTAACTTTATAGGCATAACAAATTAGTAATCATGCCAACTAGTCAACGGAAGGACTAAAAGAAAATGATACCCTAGCTAATGGTCATTATGATACTTCATCAAAATGAACCCAAAAGTATTGCTATAGAAGAAGAATCCCGTAAATTGAGCATAGGATATTTTCTTCAAATGTTATGACTATGAGCAGAATCGATTGGAACAAATTTTATAACTATAGTTGATAAATTTCATAGATGGCATTAATTTTTATACATGGACCTAGGACAAAAAAACCACATTACTAAGATGCTTTTTGTTGAGACTGATTTATTATTAGACTAAGAGATCCTCGATGATGCTCATAAATTTTGTTGACTAGGATTACTTATGCTCAAAGCCCTCTAGTGCAATTGTATAAGTAATCCTAGTAGAGCCCCTCTAAGATACTCAAAGTACATAACCTAGAGACCGTAGCTAGGTATATAAGGTATAATGGCCATACAAGAAGACACCTCACTAATTGACTGATCACCACTAAATCCCAAAGAAGAATCGTGTTCTATCCCCTTCAACTCTATATTCACCTCGTGAAGAACTTCATTAATTATAGCATCCTTGTCACCAATCTTTTTGTTGCAATGATGAAGTAACATATTCATCACTTTTCCTTTTAGCATCTAAGGCATTATCCAATCTTTTAGTCAAGTCCAAACATTTAGTCTTCAACTCATGAACCTTATGAACTAATGTTTTTTTTTTTTACAATAATGAATAATTATCTACCGGGACAAACAAATCCTTGAGCATGGTATATAGCGAGATATAACATCAATAAATCTCTCAACTACTATGTCCCATGCATTCTCTACATCAATCAATAAAGCATTTCCTATATCTTGAAGTTTAGATTTCAATACCATGGATGCATCAATATCAAACTCAATGTTTTACAAAATTTGCTTCTCAACCTCTTGCAGAGGCTAAAACCTCTCAAGCAAGAGCTTATGGTCAACTTGCAACTTGACATACATCTCCATAAAGCTATCTATTTGAACCTCGTTTTCCCAAATTGTATTACAAGTCATTAAATTGTTTGTTGTAATGTAGATAAGATGGAAAACGAAGAAGGTCTTGTTGTTCAAGATCGCGAGGCGTATCTTAATCAGCGTGTCCCATGTCCTTGCTCTCAATGCAAGTTGGCAATTAGACGAAAACGCCGATTGTCTATAGAACATGTACGACGATTTGGCGAGTTTCAATCTGAGATCATTGATCAGACAATTGTGGATTTTCAGCAAACAGTAATTTGAAGTTAATATCAATGATGCATTAACCACATGCTCTCTGGTTTTTTTTTTCCCCTCCCATACATCAGATTGTGTATTTGGGAAAAAGACAATGTATATTATGGGCACGAGAATTGAAAATAAAAGTCCATGTATTCATTATATATCAAAGCATTTACAAGGGAAGTTTAAGTGCTTGCGACCTAAAGCGTGGCCGCAAGCAGTAGGCTCAAAGAGATATCATACATATACAAGAAAAGAAGGCCTCATGAGGAGGTATGGTGCTCCTCTACGAATCTGAAGAGGAAACATCATCGCTAGTACCACCATGGCTACTAGCATCGCTATCCCCCTCCTCGCTATGCTCCACATCCGAGTTCGCCTACACACATAAAAGATCAGGTTTGCTTACATAGACAAGGTGGAGAAAAAGCTATAATTAGTTATACTTTTAATAGGAAAGTAAGAAAAACATACCTCCTCTGGCTGTCGAATCCTCATGGCCCGATTGTATTGGTCCTCAGTGATGAGACCCTCCTCATAAAAGTGAAGCCATGTCGTTGCGCGGTTATGGCCTCGATGGTAACCTACCTCTCTAGGAGTAGGTGTCTTACCAACGATGGTAGTCTGCAAAAAATTTAGAGATATACAAACAATTATGAGTCACAATATATTAGACTAAAATATATAAAGAATTGAAAGAAATATAAATTTAAAAAAACTAGAAATCAAAATATACTTACAAACTCTGCCTCCCACGACTCTCTGCCGCCCGATCCGTAATGCAATGATCCCATTGTTTCCATTTGGATCCGTCGCGCCTCTGCGTGCTGGCGACTCTTCACTTTCTCACCTGCTTTCTTCTTGACTTTCTTCCACTCTATGCAGTGGCACATAGGTGGTTGGCTATAGGCTCCACGCCCCTCCTCCAGCCTCCGTAGTGAGTCCCTGGCCCGTGTCATGAGGTGGGATCTTTTGTTGTGAAGCATATTCCTCACTTTTGTACGTCCCCAATCATCTGAGAATCGTTGACCCTCAGGATTTGGGTACCTCCTATGGACTGCCCTCAACACCTCCTGCTACAAGCCGCTTTTCTGATTTTTAAAGGCAATGAAACAATCTTTATACGTCGCATGCACGATGCTCCTCATTTACGCCATTACATCCCTTCCCTCATCATCATGAAAGATGCCGCCAGCATCTGTAACTCTATAGTACTGGCGTACAACCTCCTCTACGTGATCTACTGGTGAGGGTGATCGCTCGCAACCTCCTAGGCAACCCCCACACAAGCCTCGTCCTCCCCCTGGACTCTCCCTCCTCCCTCTCTGTCGACTACCCTCTGCCTCGTTGGACGCACGAGCTTCTGCAGATATACGTGCTTCTGCAGATGCTTGTGCTTCAGCCGATGCAAGTGGAGCACGTGGAGTACCGGTAAATGGAGTACCTGCATATGGAGTACCTGCATATGGAGTACGTGTATGTGGAGTACCTACATATGGAGTACCTGTATGTGGAGTACCTGCATGTGGAGTCTGGGAAGTAGTGCCAGGCAAAGACGCTAGAGGCGTCCCAGACATGACACTGAGCACCTTGTCCGCTGTGGGAGAGCGGCCAAGGTGTCTGGTCATCTCTCCCATGAAGTCTTCTCTACTAGGAAAACCTCCAAAAAATGCATTGACCCCCCTGCCAAAGGAGGCCAGTGTATCATTCATGCGATCCATATCTGGGTCATTGCTAGATGAACCAGGATACGACATCTGCAAAAAAAACACAGGAAAAAGACAAATTTATTTACATACAAAAAATCATATATTACTTACATTTTCAAAGAGCTTTCTTTAGACATTGAGCATAGCACTTAAGTGCTAATGCTTCTCTTAAACAAGAAAAATAATAAACACAAACATGGAATTGGTCACATTCATCATTGCAAAAATATATTGTTTACTATCAGAACTTGGAGACCTGGTGCGTGTATCCCCGCGTCTAAATTGCAAGTTAGACGCGCCCCCAGGTGCATCCAGAGTGAACCTTCTGTCCAGCGCGTCTATCTGCGCATCTAAGATGCAGCACAGAGGCGCTATCAGATGCGCATCCCAGGTCCATGCGCGTGTATAAACGCGTGTAGACTGCAGGTCAACAACGCGTCTATCATCGCGTGTACACTGCAGAGCACACTGCAGAGCACACGCGCTCTAAGACGCGCCCTCAAACGCTCTGAGAGGAAACATTTTTCGCGTCTATGTCTGCGTCTACACTGAGATATAGACGCACTATCAGACGTGCTCGGTCGGCCGATTTTAGGCTGACGACCGCCATTGATGATTTACAAAATGCAATACATAATGGAATCACAAATCCTAAATAAACAGACAGAGCAGAGAGAGGAAGAGAGAAACAAAGAGAGAGAGAGAGAGAGAGAGAGAGAGAGAGAGAGAGAGACTCACCTTGGATGTTTGGTGTGGCAGGTGGTGGCACTTCTTTCTTCTCCTTCTTCCTCTCCTTGGTAAGTTACCCTCCCTTGATGCTTGCTTGCTTGCTTGCTGCTTCTTCTTGTTCTCCTCTTTCTTGTTATCTCTTTCTTCCTCTCCTTCTTTTTCCCTTCTTGTGTGTTTGAAATGAAAGAAGATGTGAATCATGAGGAGGTGAGGCATGAAGAGACTAGGTGAGGCATGGAGAGACTGCATGTCGGCTAAACTCAAGCTTCAGAACCGCAAAAAACGCAGGAAAGGAAAGGCGCAGTTTGAAAAGAAATGATTTAAGTATGGTTTGAATTTTGACGTGTGTGTCTATTTTCGCGTGTATATGTGCGTGTATTATTCAGATAGACGCAAGTATAGACGCGAATATAGACGCGAAAATAGACGCCAATATAGACGCGTAGTTAAACGCGGATACAGATGCGCATTTGGGCTTTATCATAATTTTTTGTTTTTGAGATAAGTTTTGATAGTGAATTCTTATCATAAGTTTTAATGTATTTATGATGATTTTTGTGTATTTAAAATTGAGATCTTATGTAAACATATGAATGACAAATATTTTGATGTTGTCATGAATTAGGTTTAATCATGTCAACGTTGTTATCACCTAGTACGTGATATCATTTACAAGATGGGAGAGATTGTGAGGTGTGTATACATTGTATTTTTTCATTATATATCTTTGAATTTCTACACAAAAATAAATAATTCTCAAATACATCTTGACAGATACGTGAGCTTGAAGGAAATTGATCCAAACACATTGCAAGATGCTCAAGTATTATCTGTTGAGGTGGTTTGTTTGGTGGAGGAAATTTTTCCTCGATCCATTTTGACTACTCAATTACATTTACTCGTACATTTGATTGATGAGATCGCACTTTGTGGGGCAGTTCATATAAGGTGGATGTTTTTTCTTAAGCGCTTCATGAAAACCTTGAAAGATTTTGTGCAGCAAAAAGCACGACCTGAGGGAAGCATGGCTGAGGGTTGGTTAGTGCAATCATCCCTTGTTTATATCTCTGAATATCTTGCTGAAGTGGATCCCTCTCAACCACGACTATGGAAAGATGATGAAGACTTGAGGATGACCTCTATAGTACCTCAAGGAAAAGGAATGAGTAAAGTGCTAACAAAAGAAGAACTTCGTAAGTTAAATAGTTTTTGTGTGCTCAATAGTGATGTAATGAGCAAATGGATGACACTATATAATGAAGCAAGGGCAAGAAGAAAAAGCGAAAGACAAGAATTTCGCACTAGATATGGACGTAATGTCTCGTTTCCAGATCATCTAAATGCGCTCCCACGTCATATTGATATAGATTGGTTACATGAGGAAATGGAGAGAATGGAAAAAGAGAAGGAAATTAATATATCTCAAGAAGAGTGGGAATACGCACGAGGTTGTTTATCAAAGGTGTTCAATGCACTTTGGTGTGAGGGTAAACATCTTCGAACTCAACGTATAGATGAAAAGAGAAATACCCAAGATTGTGATGTCCTTGCTCACTTCGAGGCTGCCAATGGTACCATGGAAGGTTATTGTGGCTTGATCCAAGATATTCTGAAGCTTGACTTCAAACTATCTTTATATATGTACTGGATGTGAAGTGGTAACAAATGGTGAGCATTGCACAATTAGACGTCATCCAAGTGGTTTTGTAATCATTGACTCTACAAAATTTCACCAAAACAAGAATGACACATTAGTACTACCTCAACAATGCGAGCAGGTATATATGCAAAGGCTAAATTTTTTATATGTATACATGTGATACATATACACAATATAATAAGTACTTAAGTTTTTTGCTTTTGTTTTTCAAATACAGGTTGTGTAGATGGTGGTATGTCATCCCTATATCTAATCGTTCAAAACCAATATATGGTAATATTACCGACATGGAGATAGCAGATGACAATCCAACAATTAATGATGATGTGCATGATGACTCCATAATGGATGATATGCGTGATATAGTACAAGATGAACCTCGCGAGGATGTTCAAGGAAACGTAGAAGAAGACAATAATGTGATTGTCGATGATATTGATGAAGTTATTGAGCAATATAGCAACACATCTGATAGTGGGATAGACTTATTTGTTTCGTTACCTCTTGGTAACATAGACCTAGAAGTAGATAGTTTAGCAAGGGCTGATCTCATTGAAGATGAGATGGATCATTCATTGTAACATACTTAATTTGCTTCTTGATTCAATGTGTATTCCTAATTCTATGCTTTTTATCATGTGCACACGTGCATACTCAAGAATCAATAGTCAATTTTAAAGCTAAATTGAATTTTCCATAATAAAAAGGAAGTATCTTTTATCATCTTCAAGTACGTAGAGAAATTACGAGATACATATTGCAATGCTTGCTACTAATTGTAAGGTTTCTGTTGTTTGCCACTAATTACTTATATCAGGCTTGTCAACTGGAGGAACTACCATTCATTAGAGAGCAATGAAAAAATAATTATTAACTCTATTTTTTTAATTCAAGTATTCAATGTGTATTCTTAATTCTATGGTTTTTATCATGCGCACATGTGCATGCTCAAGAATCAATTTCAAGTGGTTAAATAATTATTAACTTTGGTTTTTTAATTATGTGAATTGCTAATTTTAGGTGGTTAAATAATTGTGCGTCTGCTGGTGCGTTTATATTAGCGTCTATTTGTGCGGATATATAGATGCAAAATTCGCGTCTATTTACATGCACATTTACACACACTTATAGACGCCTGCCATGGCACCACAGTCCATTGTGGAGCGCATTTTGTCAATACGCTCCATGCGAAAATGCCGTCCGCGTGACCATGCTGCACTATATATTTTGTATTGTACATTGAAAGACTAAAATTAGATGTCACATATAAAATTTAGATACAATAGATTCTAAACCCCTCATCACCTTTGGACTACATCCCCTCGAGAATTCCCACTCTTCCATTGAGACCTCTGTCCCTTCGCGAGATGCTGCGGTCAAGGCTCCATGCAACCATCGCGTTGACATAAACCGCGGCATCTCCTCCATGCCTTTGGGATATCAAATCGATCGATGATGCGTTCATGATCGGAATTTAGCTTGCGCTTCCTCTCGTTCTTGCCTTGCAATCTGGTACTTGGCGAGCCACGTCTCCATGGAGGCATGGTGCAACATATAAAAGCGATTCACCTTCTCTTCCATTGAGGCATCCATTCTTTTTTCTACCCCATTTCCAACCACCACATCTCCATTCAGTCTATCATCATCCTTCAGTGACCATAGCATTTCATTGACTCGTTCCACCATTGGTAGCCATTGTGAAATATGCACTAACACCTCTGACACCATCCAACCTTCGGCCATGCTACCTTCTGGCCGAGCTCGTTGTCTCACAAAGCCTTTTAGGGTTTTCATGAAGCGCTCTAGGAAGAACATCCATCGCGTATAGACAGGTCCAGCAATCTCCACTTCATCCATAAGATGCACAAGAAGGTGGATTTGTATCGTGAGCATACTAGTGGGCAGGTATTTCTCAAAGAGACAGACCGTCTCCACTGCTCCCCGTCTCGCGGATTTAATAGAGGACGTCTTAATCTCTTTTTGTGAGATCCATTGCACCAAAGTCAAAAACTTGTAAATGGCCTCGCGATTTTTTGGAGTAAGGCATCGTGCGATCGTGATCGATAGGACAAACTGCCACAAATGAGAAAGCATTATGACTAATGGCCACTTTCCAAATTGCAAAATGCCCACGCTAATTACAATCCATTCGTAGCACAAACATGATATATCTTATGCCAATCATGGGATCTTAGCCCCGACAATTGGTCGTCTTTAGAAAATGCGGACCTGAGAGAATGCATCACCCCTGTCGAAGTGCGGATAGACTTGATTACTTGCTTCACAATGCGCTCTTCTTTAGTGGACAAAACCCAAGGAGTGCGACGAAGCTGCACGCGGCCATCAGCACTCGACTGCAGCCAAAGCGCCTCCATCTTACCTACCTCCTTCAAATCCATTCGTGCCCCTATAGTATCTCTCTTTCCTGTGATGTGGTCCCATAGCAAGCTGCCCACATTCTTGAAAATATGCATGGGATCCAACAAGTGGTTGACCTATAAGTGGGTCCAATATGGCAACTCATAGAAAACTGAGAACCATCGTATTCCATTTGGATGTGATTCCGCGTGGACCATTTTCAGCTCGTACAAGCTTGCGGCGTTCATACGTGTTGGAGGTCGTCCAAGGAAACCTTCCCTGAGTTCATGATCCTCCGGAAAGAAAGCGGCGTGTCCTTGATATACCATCTTCTTCATGGTTTGTGACCTTCGGGAGTCTAATTGTGGCCCGCACAATGGACATGCATGATAACCTGGGGTAACCAGACCTGTTTCAACACCACGACCTAGTGAATACTTGATTGAATGAGATAAAATATAGATATTACCAGCGAGAAGGCCTGCTCACCTGAGCACTCTCCCAATCCTGGAAAGTCATGCATCGTCCACATGAGAATGGCTCGAATATTGGCTTACCGCCGACCATCGCGCTTGCTCATATCTTGCACAATGACCCCCTCCTCCCACAAAATCTTAAGCTCATCGACTAATGGACGAAGATACATGTCCATATTTTTTACTTTGTAGCGGCCTGGGACGAGCAAGCTAAGGATGAGATGTCCTTTCTTCATAGAAATCCATGGAGGGATGTTGTAGTTGACAAGGACTATAGGCCATACACTGTAAGAAGTTGAGCACAGACTGAATGGGTTCACGCCATCCATTATGAGACCGAGCTGAAGATTCCTTGGCTCTTATGAAAAGCCTGAAAAGGTAGAGTCAATGTGGCTCCATGCGCACGAATCCGCTGATATTTGTTGAACTCCATCCGTGGACCTATTCTGCACATGCCACGTTGTCAAGCTCACTATGCTGGACGTATGAAACATGTGGTTTATGTGGGGGATGAGCGGAAAGTGTCTGAGAACTTTTTGAGGGATGGTTTGCCCTTGCAAGTCCTGTCGATACCTATGAGCATCACACTTTGGACATGTCTCCATAGTCTCATATTCTCCTCGAAACAATATGCAATCGTTGATACATGCATGGATGTTATTGTAGTCCATGCCAAGCTTCCGTAAAACATGTCGTGCATCATCATGAGACTCAGGCATGGTATTTACAGGTGGTAATATATGATATTTTAATAACCTGAAAAAAATCATTAAACACCTTGAAAAAGCACAAATGTTTGTAATAATAGTGTCAAAAAAAAAATCAATGAAGCCTATGTGCAAGGTACCTGAATAACTCGGTCACGCTCGTATCGCTCCACCCATATTTTGCTTGCACACTTAAGAGTGCAAGCAGTGTCTTCAACCGAGATACTCGGCACCCATCATATAATGGTATGGATGCTTCCTCTCTAAGTGGATCAGAAATCTGGACATCCATGGGAATCAATGCATCGATCATTGCCTCCATCTCAGGCTCCAAGATTGTAGGTAGGTCTGGAAGGTTGTCTGTCTTTTCTGGCATTGATGGTATAGATTGGCCTTGCGAGTGGTGGATTGGCTACTGCACTCCATCCATCGCACGCCCACGAACTCTTCTAATTGGCCGCAAAGGGTGCACTCCCCCTTGGGATGAGACATCACCTCCCTGGATAGAAAATTTGCCAGCACGACCCAATCTTATTGTATATGGTTTTCAATTAGCTTGCGAGTACATAATGCACACTACACACGCTTATACACGCGCTTCATAATTTAAATTAAAAAAAGAAATTAAATATCTTTTTTTTAAAAGGACATTTTGTGTTTTCCGTTCTCATCTATCAGTGCTTGTAAAAGTGCGTCTACCGGCGTATCTATATGCGTGTGTATATGTGCGTCTATTACGCGTCTATTTGTGCATGTAAATTCGTTGATACATGCGATTATAGACGCGAAATGGTAGACGCGCAAATAGACGTGCGGATAGACGCGCCCGTAAGAATTTCTCTATATTCAAAAATCGCATCTAAATGTGCGTCTATGAGGCGTTTTTGTTGTAGTGAATGCTGGTAGGAGGATAAGATGTGTAGGGGAAGGCCTTGGCAGTGAGGTTGTAGGCCACATGCAAGTGGTGGAAAAGATGGGATGCATGGGGTGGCGAGTTGCTGACATAGCAGGCAAGGAGAGATTAATAGGCTTGCAGATAGAGGAGGTGGATTGTTGCCCTCTTGCATAGGTGAGCACAATGCCACAACTCGTAGTGATGGCGAGAGTGTGGTAGGTGTGGGTGTAGGGAGGTGGTAAGTGATGAGGTAGTGAGGTTAAGAGGGAGGTCAAGAAAGGCAAAAAGGGTAAGAGGCAATATTGGTACATGAAAGCAAGTGGCACGAGGGCACGATAGAGGATGAGATAACGGGTGAAGTTGTATGTGAGAGCCGGGAGCGGTGTCGGAGTGTTTGGGGTTGAAAGTCTACCACGAGGATAAGAGACAAAAGGGTGAAGGTAGATTCAAGGAGAGGAGTAGATAGAAGAGAAGGGGCTCAAAGAAATAGAAGATGTAGAAGAATACTCATAGAGATGAAGCCTCTCAGTTTATTTCTGCATTATGTAAAGATAAATCTCTTGTAGACAAAAAAATGTATAAAACAATACATTCCTCTATGCTGCTCAAACTGCCAATCTAATGCCTCCATTGGCTTTGAAAGGGGGTAACGTAAGAAGACTCCTGGCTAGAATTCTATTAAATCACTCATTCTTCATCCCTCACTTCCGAGCACTCTTCACTGCTTGAAAACAGCGATAGTGCGTTGCATGATTTTGCCAATCCTTCTTTTGATATAAAATCCTCTCAAAATGGTTGAAAGCTACCTACTTTCTTTTACATGTCATCCTATTCTAGAATTTGTCTACAGTTCTTAGATTTTTGGAAGAGATAATATCTAATGATTAAAAATTGGCTAAACTTATCCAAAAATTAATATTTTTGAACCATCCATACTACGGACACTAACATTAATGACTAAAATGTCATTGGCTCTCTAGATCAATAAGAAAGCCACACTCTAGAGTTTTTCACAATGTGACCATGTAGGGACACAACATCCACCCCCTCCTAACCTGCATATCCTCTGGCATGTACCAAAGTCTTATGAATCTATAGTGTTAGAAGAAGTATCTTTTCCCATATCAATGTCTTCATGTTCTACCTCTTCTTCTTCCATATTCTCATGTTCATGCTAAGTATCCAACTCCTTCAACTCATATGCTGAAGACTTCATACATTTAAAGAGCTCGATGATACGTTTTCTAGCCACTCGAATCCTTAGAGCTGTCCCATCCATCTCATTTAATGCATAGGTAGCATTATAAAAAACAAACTTTACCACGTATGGACCAAACCACTACTTTGCCATCTTTCAACTAGCTCTATGCTGATTTTCCAAGCTACTATCATAAACCAACATCCAATCCCCTTCTTGTATAGCTCTTAGACAAATTTTTTGTTGCTTGTCAAACCTCTTCTTGTTCTTGATCCTTGCAATCTTCAGCTTTTTCATGGTTGTCTCAATGTCTTCAGGACTTCTTTCTAATTGCCTAATGCGTAGGGTCAGCAACTCTTCTCTATTCAAACCCTCTTCCCATGGTAGAACACTCCAAGTAGCAATATTCTCCCTAGTAAGCATGATGATTGTTGTCCATACATTAATTTAGTAGGTATATATCCTGTAACTGCACTATGAGTGGTCCTATCAGCCCACAAACCAAAGGGTAACATTATTGGCCACTGTTTTATCGTGCCCTCATGATAGGTTGATGATCTCTTTCACTTTTGCCATTTTCTTCATGATATTTATCGGATATATTCAAACATGTCTCTCTCATCCTGCTCATATATTATGGTTAATTATCCTGTACCTTGCATGTTGCATACTTCTTGTGAATTATACTCTTGTTTGATTTTTTTACTTCTTTGTTTGATGGGCTCTTTGTTACATTGTTAGAACTTTTGCAAAGTACTTCTTGTGTTGATTCTTTGTAGTTGTACTCTCTCTCTCTCTCTCTCTCTCTCTCTCTCTCTCTCTCTCTCTCTCTCTCTTTGTGCATCTTTTCTTTTCTTCACCTTCTTTCCTTCTCCTCTAAAATGACACCTCCATGTTGTTTAACTTATAATAAGCATAAAGGTTCTGACTATCTCACTTAGAGTATCATCACATCACTACAAGATATAGGCCTTATACCGACGTTAAAAGCGACGACAATATAAATAACAAAATTTATCCCCTTTGTTACAAAAAGCATCGTTATTGGCAACGCCATAGACCAGTCGGTAGTAGCGTCATTATTAGCATCGCTATTTGCATCGGTATCAGCGACGCTGATACCGATGCAAATAGCGACGTTGATATAACGACGTTTTGCAATGCTAATAACGACGCGTGTAGGTAAATTTGCGATGCTCATAGCGACGGTAATGGGGAAAAAAAATTTTGTGGCAGGGCAGCAAGCTGCCCTGCTACATATAGCACTGTGTGCTTAATTTGGGCCATACAAAATAGTTTCTACACTGTGTACAATACTCGTCTAAACAAAAACAAAGTGTACTTAAATGATAGCACTGATACATGAAATAAATACATGATCGCATAATGAAAGGGACTGGTATAATAATGACAAGATATCACTACTACATAGAAAATGTCTACACAGATCAGGCGACTAAAAAAGAAGGGTGTGTGAGCTCCAGGGATTCAAGGATGAGCTACATATCCTCGCCATCCAAAAGCTCGTCCCACCGCAAAGGAGCATTGAACGGACTTTGCAAAAAAAGAAACAACTACACATTAGTCCACCATACAATAATGCATTCTAATTAAACATGGTAACTACGGATAAGAAAGATGAGTGACTTACAGGGCCACCGCGTCTAGACAATCGGTCGATCAATGCAGTTAGATCGTGCCTCTCTGCGTATCGAGTCTCAAGGCCAGCCGGATCGCGATTTGTAATGGAGTGCTGCAAAGAAAACAAAATACTAACTGTTAGAAACATGATTGTCAGTACAAAGGATATTGCAAGAAAATAAGCAAGCAAAACAAAAAAAAAACTTACAAAGTCCTCCACATATGTCCTGTGGCTACCACTCCCAAGATGATGGACCACTCGGGTCTCTAGTCATGTCCTCGCCGCCTCGCGATGCTGACTCCAACGTCCTGGAGAATCTGTAGCCTCCTCCCTCAGTCGGCGCCAATCGTCCGCGTCTAACCAATCGGGCTTTCAGCCCCACTCTTGAGTGCCTTGCGTGTGTCCGTCCGTCTTGAGAAATGATGTGGCCTAATAAAATACTACCTCGAACAACAAACACATATTTTAGAGGACTTAAACTTAAACTTAAACACATCTCATGGAAATATGTGAGACAGAGTCAGAAATGTATTAGGTGGAGCATGGCTTTTCTAAATATACTAAAATCCTCCAAAAAAACTCTCATAAAATGGCTATCTAAATATTACACTATAGTTGGTATCCGGTTGCTTATTCTTTTTACCCTCTTGTTTGCTATCTTGTTTTTGCTCCAATCTTAGCTCTTCCATAACATGCTTGAAAGGCAGCTAATTTGCAGTTTTAGGTTAATCCACACTTCTTATTGTCACTCTCTTAGATGTCCCTACATTCTCTTCATCTGTCTTCTATTTCTATTTCACAAGTACATCCATATTTTGCACTTTTACTAAATAGGCATACACTGAATATGCATGTACTGGTGATTCCCAACTAGTTATGTCACGAATATCTTGCCATGCATGAGACATTTTACTATTAGTAGCCTTCCTCTTTTCAAATGAATGCAAAGAATGTGTCCATATTACAACCAACCACACTTGGCCAAGCATTATATCCAATTAGAGACCAAAAGTAGCAGCATGTACAACCATATAAGCATTTCAAATAGCAAAGTCTTCCAATAACTTTTTCATACCTCCCTTTCCAAAAATTCAAAGCAAGAGGCAATCTTGTTTCTTGTGCATGGATCTTGCCATCTTTCCAAAAGATGAGCTAGCATTCCAAGGCCTCTTGATAAGCATCACAATCCTTCCTT
This sequence comes from Lygodium microphyllum, assembly GCF_053477565.2. Classification (NCBI taxonomy): domain Eukaryota; kingdom Viridiplantae; phylum Streptophyta; class Polypodiopsida; order Schizaeales; family Lygodiaceae; genus Lygodium; species Lygodium microphyllum. The sequence continues at coordinate 99,655,402 of NC_141140.1, read as the reverse complement.
TGATTTGCAAACTATCACACCACATATATCTTTTCCCTAGTTTAGGGGTTGCTACCCATCCCCTTTCCTCTTATCCTTTCTCATTCAATTTTGCAACCTTCAACTGAAGATCCCACATACCTTTAACCAATTCATCTAATACATCTTCCCTAATTGTGGAAACAATAGGTGCAACTCTATAATGTTAGCCATGTAAGCAAGTCGCTTACTAGATACATCAATTTTTTTTTCTTGTAATAGTGGGCAAGCTAGATATATGCAATCTTTCTCTTCTTCTATGTTTTTTCATCAGTGTAGAAAAAACATCCTTAACATGACTCCACTCTATTTTAAGCCATGTCTTTGTAGTTTAATCCTCTGATTAATTATCAAGCTTCTCTTGAAGCTCAAGGTCTACCACTTCTAGAAACAATTCAATTTATTGACTTGCAATAGCCTTCTATTCTGCAAGATCTAACTGTTCAAACTGACTTTCAAATTATCTTGATAACTCTATAGTATAAGACCCTTATTGGGTTTTAGAACCCACTCGTGAAAAGTCTTGTGGGTAATTAAACTAGTGTCTTCAATGTAAAATTCTTCCTAGAGCATCTTCTTAAAAGCTACCCAATTAGAATTTTGCATGTACAATGCAATAACTCTGGCTTTCAGTTCATGCACAATGACCCCTACAAAATACCAATTCTATGCAAGTCGAGCCACCCAAAGAACTCCATCTTTTGAGCATAGGTATGAAAATATGTAGATACATTCCTACCATTAAACAACTTCATCTCATGCTCTACTACCTATAGAACATTCACCACAACAGTTTTTGTTTGAGCAAAAGCATGCATCACATGTTGGTATAAATGTACCTACATAAGCATGTTCATATTATGTACTAATTGCTGCAAAACATCACTAAAAACTATGCTTAAAGATTCTACCATCCTACCTTTACTTTCTATGACCTTTCACATCAAGTTCACCGATGTTGGAGGGGTTCTAGTCAAAAGGTCATATCCACTGGGGATCAAAGAGAGAAGGAAGTAGAGAATAAGAGATAGAAGAGAAGGACAAGAATAGGTAGGAGATTCAAATGAACCCCAAGAATGTTGGAAATCAAGTTCTCTTCAAGACATGTCCATACATCATGAATCAATCATAAAACCTTCTGCCAAGTCTGCCAAAGCCTTTACACAAGGCAAAGACAATGCTCAAATATCAAGTACTTCTCCTCGAAGCACTATGTAATGATAGAACTTGAGAAGGTAAATAAAATCCTTGTATGGGACTCCAAACACACTTTAGCCCTTTGTATTCTTAGTTATTACAAAAATAATAAATGGATCATTTGATGGCTAAACTCCAAGAAAAATGATTATTCAACTATCTAGACAACTTCTACTACTACTTCAAATCATTCTCCAAGCATTAGATCTCCTAAAGCACCATGCAGAAGCCTTGATTGGCTTATGGCAACTTGCTACCCTATTTTAGACAATGAATAATGGATTATAACAATCCTGAATAAGAGCATTCATGTATTTAAACTTCTCTTTGATGGTTAGAGATGGCTCCCCTAAGGTATGGGGCCTAGATTTAAGTGATACAACTCTTCCAAAGCTTAAAAATTGAACCTTGAAGTGTTATGGTTGCTTTTAGCCCTATTTTTTCTATTCAAAACAATCCACTTAAATTTGCACAAAAGCTCTCTTCCCCTCTCCAAAATCATGCTCTAGGTATCCTCCTCCTTTCCCACTTGTGAGGGCTCTTTCTCCTTGTCTCACACTTGCTTTGCATGAGATCCTTTCCTCTATCCAAGTGTCGATCGGAGCAGCCAGCCCCTCAACCTATTTACACCAATGTTTTATGAAAATAGCCTCCTTTTCATCACACTTTTCTCATTCTTGTTGATTAAATGATTATTGAGTCACTTAGGTGACTTTGTACTCTCTATCTCATGTCATATACCATAATACTTATCATAGTGTATATCAAAACATTTGAAAACCCAAGTGTTGCATGATCATGTCATATGACCCTACAAAGATAAGTTGTGCCTACCTATAAGGCACTCAATTTTTTTCCTTTTCACACCATAGACTAAAGATTGCATGACAACTAGTATATTGCAGCCCCACTGAGGCTTGCAAGGAGGCTCTCTAATCAGGATGATTGGTGGCAGACGTTGGCATTACTAATGAGATCCCCACATTTCATTTGTATTCCATGAGTGTTATTCACTTGGCCCAGAATCCAGTCTTCCATGTGAAGACCAAGAACATTGGGGTGCATTACTACTTTATTTGGGAGGTTATTAATAAGGACAAGTCCATTGAGTTTCAACTGACCAAAATCCTACATATCTCAGTGGAGCGTCGTGCCTTCCTTAGAAAGTTGATGGGCATTCGATGGGTGTTGGATGAGATGACATCTTTCCTTATCTTATTATACTTATGGGCATTTGTATTTTGTTATTTTTTCTTGTTCTCCCCTCACTAAGGGCACATTCACCTTTAAGTGGGAGGTTGTTAGGGTTAAATGTGCTTGTGCCTAGCCACCCGTGTGTTAGTTAAACTGACAATAATTGCACTATGTATTAGTTACCGACACACTTGTACATTGTAGGTGGAAAAATGCCCATCACTGCCACTTTATTATATATTCGTTCAGTGACATTTGAATAAAGGGAAGGCCACGATCACACATTGTGACTATTGGAGTTCCCATATATTCTCTCTCTCTCTCTCTCTCTCTCTCTCTCTCTCTCTCTCTCTCTCTCTCTCTCTCTCTCTCTCTCTCTTGCTCCTTCCATCATATCTCTTGCTTCCACTTCATTGCTCACTCCTTTCAGAAAATGTAAAAAATTGAAGAGTATGTGGCTATAAGAGATGACACATTATGTAAGATAATGCATATTGGCAATGTTCCCTTGGTGACTAGAGATAAGAAATAAAATAGACTTGGGGATGTTTTATATGTACCTAATATCACTAAAAATTTGGCTTCAATTGGTCAAATGGTTTATTAAGGGTTGCAAATAAGGTTTAACAAGTGTGTTTGCTTCATTGAGAAATTCAAGAATGGAAAAGCTAGCAAACTCATAGCTTGTGGTAAAAAGAAAGATAGGTTATTTGCTTTGGATGCAAGAACCCCCATCATACATAGTTCTATGTATGTTGAGGTTGGGCATGGACAAGATAAATATGTCAACTATTGCATAGAAGAATCAAAAATGTGAATTTGCAAATTCTTAAATAGATGCAATCCAGATAGGTTGCTCATGGGCTTCCATAGTTTGGTCATGTAAATTATGATCATGTATGTTAGGCTTATCAATTTGGCAAGTAGTCCAAACTCCTACTTTTGAAGAGGGGGAGAATGAGTAGTTATCCTTTCGAAATGGTACACTTACACATTTGGTGTCCATGTCAGAATGTTTTCTTGAGTGGAAAATGCAAGTTCTATATCACTTTCATTAATAATTTCAACACGATAACATGGGTGTACTTTTTGCAACATAAGAGTGAAGCATTAAAAAAATTGTTAGAGTTTAAAGCCATAAATGAGTTCTCTTACTTTTTGAAAGACCATGGAATCAAAACACAAGTTACATGCAGGTGTACACCACAACAACATAGTGTGGGTGAAAGGAAGAATATGATGATTGAAGAAGTAACAAGGGCAATGATGAATTAGATGCGTATGTCCTTGAATTATCAGGCTGAGGTAGTACATACTGATATCTATATCATGAATAGGACACCTACAGCTTTGACTCATCACATGTCTCCATATGAGAAGATGTATAGAAGGTCACCTATAGTTGCATATCTTAGGGTGTTTGGTTGTGTATGTTATGCTCATGTCCCTGATGGTTTGAGGAAAAATATGGAAGTAAAGGCTATTAAATGAATTTTTATAGGGTATCCTGATGCCAGGAGGCATATTTTACGATGGATTCCGTGCCACGGTGGATTCCGTGCCACGGTGGATTCCGTGAGGTTTTACGGTGGATTCCGTAGACTTTGTTGACCAGGGCTCATACACAAAGTGGATTCTTTGTGCGAGAAGTTGATGGGGACGCCTATCCTTTTCGGGCGTTTCATTAATTTAGTGTGTACATGGGTGATTCCATAGCGGGTGATTCTGCAAAATGCATATTAAATTAATAAACGTTTATGAGTTTAGAGTGCGCACTCGTAATAAATTAAGGTTAGGATTGATTTCTAACCAGTTGATTTATTTATGTAGCTGAAGACTGCTAGGTATTCACTTTTGTCATTTTAATTGTATTATTTTACTAACGATTGTGAATGCTTCAGTTGATGTGTAGAGATAGCAGCAGTGGCAGAGGAAAGCATTGGAGGATAGCGAGTATTCGAGTTATCACATATTTTGATGGATGTATACCTTAGGCATGGCGTCTATATTTTGTCGCGCCTATTTATTGAGGCGTTGGATATTTGTTTATTATTTTGTATGCGCATGGGCGCACGATTATGTTATTTGTACTTGGACATTGTATTGGGTATGCTTGACTCTTTGGGCATCGCCCATTAGCTTTATTTCTATTTTATGCTAAAGCAAACTCAAAAGCCAAAAGCATGCTATTTTGTAATTTGGGCTATTATTTGAGCTTGAAGATGATTAATACATAAAAATACATGCTTTGTGGAGCGCTCACACAAGGCATGGGGGGAGATTGCACCCAATTGGTCTCTTGTTCATATCGTGCATGCTTTTTACCTTGAGTTTTGTACAAAAAGTAGAGTTCTTTTGTTCTTCGGGGACCTTCCGGCATTCACTACGCAAGCATACGGCATCCGATCTTAGCACCAGTGGTATCAGAGCGAAGCTGAGATCGAGAGCTTCCAATCGCTACCCATCTTGGGCGAAGGCGGAGCTCCTGGAACGATCGAGCTCTACGGTCAATCCCATCGTGAACGGTCGATATGGGTGGATTCCTGGCGGTCAAAAACCTCTGTTTCCATCCTCTGATTGCGAAGGACCAGCCTGCAACGATGGAGGACCACTCCTACATCCTCTTATACAAGTCGTGCAGTTACAGAGATAAGCCATATCTATTGTCAAGCTTAAAAGCCTCAGTTCTAAAGTTTTAAAGCTTAGTCTAATTTGAAGCTTTATAAAAGCTTCAAATCGTTGATCAACGAGGACGTCAGGACCTTCAGGGCGCCGAAATTTCCGCCGAGGATATATTCATGTCCTAAAAATCGTCGACTGATTAAGAAGCTAAAAGCTTCTTAGTAAACTAAGTTTACTAAGGCTTCCCAACTACTCAAGTTCAAAGTTACTTATTCTGCAAGTCTTCTAAGTCACTCAAGTTCTGCAAGTTCTGGTACTCTACAAGTCTCATAAGTCTGCAACTCTGCAAGTCAGACAAGTCACCCGAAGTCAGAACTGACTTGTGCTCAAAACTCCTAGAAGGACTACTTCTGCGCAGAAACTTCGAAATGCAAAGTTGTTCACTGGAAGGTACTATTCGCATACGCAGACTTGCTGAAACAGTTTCAGCACACGCAGAAGGTCAAAACGCAGATTTTTCAAAGATTACAAATCCCGCAATAGCCAAAGACAAAGATTGTGAAAGCCACACATAAAAATATATAAGCCTTATATACCCGATCTTGAGCTATGCTCATCCCGCTAATTGGATTTTGAGAGTGTGAGGACTTTTGAAGTTTTGCAGGATGACAGAACCACATATGGATGATTTAATGACTGAAGGCGATCTTCCTGAACCTACGATGGAGCAAAAGCTGGATTTAATTATGATGCAGTTGGATGAAGAACGACGAGCCCGGCAAGCATTACAAGTTCAATTAGCCAATTTACAAAGATCGACTGCCAACAAAGAGGAACCACAATCTGAAGATCTTATCCAACGTACCATCGATGCGACTCTCGAAGCTCAAACCATCCATAAAGAAACAAAGATAAGTAAAAGAAATTTCAAATTCCGTACTTTCAATGGCACTCGAGATGGAAAAATTGTTCTTGCATTCATTAGTCAGTTTGATGATTACTTTCATGAGGAAACATATGCAGAAAAAGATAAAATCAAGTGTGTCACTAATCATTTAGTGGATAGAGCATCTCTTTGGTGGACCGTGGTTCGTAAGAGCATAGATTGTCCCACTACCTAGGAGAATTTCAAGAAGATGTTTATTGTAACGTGTCCTCTTAGTATCATCCAGGACACGTCTTAGCAGTCCATCGGAAAGGATGTCTAGAAAGCTCCGCCCAGCACTCCCATGGAATGTTACGGGATTTGCGATCTAGGTTTTCCCGCGTCTGCCATGTAGCAAAAGTATCCTGGCCGTTCCCACTTAGGATCGACCGGAATTAGGGTTTTCCTGACTAGTCATTAACTAACAGCAACTAGCGTCGGACCCGAGCGAACTACTTTACGCAGAAACGCCAGGTCCGAAGCGGATTCACGCTGCACTTGGTTCAAGGAGAATGGGAAACGAGAGGGATGCAAAGCTCAACCTCTCTGCCATAAGGCATAGTCCCATTCCTTTTCCCTAAAACAGCGTAAATCGGGTAAGATATAACTCTAGGTCATTGCTTCCGTTATTCGTTTTCTTTGACGATCATCCTGTTGTTCTTTGAGAAAAGTTCCCGGCTAACCGGGACCACCCAACCGTAGGACGGACCCATGGCCCATCCTCCGCACTTTCCTTGGTTTGTTTTTAGTTATGTAATTATCTAACACATTGATTTGACATATAACAATCAGCTTCTTTAATTAAACCATTAAGCACTGGTTCCTTTACGTAATCTTATCACGTGACATAGAAAAACAATATCAAGCAAGTTCTTTATTAATATTTCATCATTTTATCTTTGAAATACAATGAGTTCCGCCATAGGCTTGTCCATAATCTGCCCGAAGGCTATCCAATAATCTGCAGAGATCACTATTTCAAGCTTCCGCCCGTAAACTAGTATGTGGGCCTCGAGATCCAATCCCGAGTCACGTTAGCCTCTTGTGCAGGACCCGGAAGGCAAGGGATTTACGGCCAGAGCCCCCCCTGGCACCCAAGCGTCCTCTTGCTCCAAGTAGAGCTCAATGGAGAGACCTCTCGCGGTAGGTTCAGTCCACGTTCCTAGCGCGGTCAACTGCCCCCTTGGTTAGGGTTAGGCAGGTAGTCGGGGGTAACTGAAACTACCTCTCCCTTCAGGCCTTTAACCTGAAGTATAGGTATTCATTTAATTTGTAATTCATAATTCAAATAGTGCTCTAAAATCTCTAGCAAACACAAACATTTCCAGTAAACAACCGTGTTGTTTGGCAAACTGCTAAGGAATTATTCTTTCCTTTTGAGTGTATCAGCACTCGTTCCCAATGTGTCTTGTAACTTGGCGAGATCCTTTATAGTCCGGATTAGGGCATACCTTATTAACCCAACTTGGTCAACCCTAAAGTTCATTAGATACTTTAGTTTCAGGTTTATAACTTTCCTTATTTAGAAGGATATTCACGAATACGTCCTTTTTCAAGATAACTTGCGTAAGGATCTATCATCCTTGTTGAGGTTATTTACCCTTTCGTCTTGTGAACCAGTCACAAGACTACATGACTTCAAACTTATTGCGCACGTTCTACGTTGAAATAATCCGTTTAGGTTTCTTTAAGCTGACGTATGTCGAACCTAGGGTTTCTTTTTAAGAATCTCAGGGACAACCCTAGTTCTTTATCTTTACGAATTTATTGACCCTACAATAAGGAAAGTAGTCAAGTGCTTAGGGTATGAATGTTTCTTTGGTCTTTAAATCATTTCCAAGGCATATTTTTCTCTTCAGCATGGTATTTCTATGTTTAGATTGGTTTGGTTATCTTTTGGAAGGTAATATTGATCGCCTTGTCACGGTTTTGCTATCCTTGTGACAATTTACTTTTCAGTCAATACAATTCAATTTAATCTTCCTTTTTCCTTGCAAACGAACTCATGCCAAATAACAATCATTTCCCTTGCTAAGATGTGCAATTAGCAATGATAACTTCCTAGTAATTTGAGCAACGAAAGAAACCTTTCATGAATTTAATCATTTACAATGATTCGTTGCAAAAAGGAATAGGACTAATGGTGCAAGATACAATTTCTATACCTTTAGGATTTAACTGAAATATACTACTATAGTAAATAGATAATCTTGCTCGTAATTTATAATGCATGATGCTATTCGAAGGAAACTAAGTTCTATACATTATCATTCATTCAAATAAGCTAAACTCCTTCATTACAAATAACTCGGACAAATATATCCTATCCCTAACAATTTCTCTTTACATGATTGACTTAGAACCGAATTAAAGCCAAGAAGAAAAACCTGGTTTTGGGGTGAGATATCCACATGGATACCGGGAGATGACCCTCCCGCAGCTACAGCTTGGACTTTCTTAGGTGGCATCGTAGTTCGAATGTGAGGTAGCCTTTTACTCTTTCTTCTGGAATTCCATCGCCTCTCTTTCGAGGCAAGGTGTCGTTAAAACAGTTTATTATGAGAAGGAATGATAGGACCTTTAGATTCTTAGATTCTTCGGAGAGGAAAAGATTTACAAAGCCTAAGAAGTTCCTATAGGGTCTATACTTGGCAAAGAGTTTATGGGTGAGTATGGCTTTGCAATCACAAGAACCCTTGAAGAACTTTGGCTTGGGGAAAAAGGTATAGAAGGAAATTATTCTCTTTCCTTGCACCTCCTCTACTTTTTTTTTTCACACTACTCCTTTCTCCTTCACTCCTCCCTACTTCCCTTCCTTATCCTCTACTTCCCTTCCTTATCTTTTATCTTTTCCCCACTCTTCCTCCTTCACTCCACTCCTTCTTTTCTTTATCTTTTCCCTACTCTTCCTCTTTTACTCTTCCTCACGAGCTACTTCTTCCTCATGGGACAACATCCCGGGCCCATGATGATGGTTTGGATTTGGGGTCCAGGGGGGGAAAAGAAAGAAGTAATGGGGACATGGGGGATTTTAAAAAAAAATCTTAGGGGGAAGTGAAAAGGTAAAAAAGGTTATAAGGGGGGTGAAAGGGGGCTTGGGGTTTAAAAACCCAGGAAAGAGGGAAATGGAAATTCAAAGGAAGGAGATATGAGGGGTGAATGGGGGCTTGATTAGCCCCCCCCTTAGGAAGCTTCTACAAAGAAGCTTCCTTTATCACGTGGCAGGAGGGGGGGAGATAATCTAGCGGGGGGGAGGAATGGCTAAACTGACAGCGGCGCTGTGGAGATGGAAGCTGGAGGGGATAGGCGGCAGCGGCGGCTGGCGGCGGCAGCAATCGAGTAGGCGGCCTGTCTCTTTCTCCCTTCCCTCCTCCCACAGCTACTTCTTCTTTAAATAGGGGAGGGGAGGGAATCCTCCCCCCCTTACCTATCAGCGTGCATGGAGAGGGCCCTGAGCAAGCTCTAGCGAGGAGCTTGCTGGCCCCCCTCCCCTCTATCACCTAACGGACTGCGACGTCACGGTACAGATCACGCGCCGCCATGAAAGGCGAATTTTTTTTTAAAAAAAATATTTCAATATATTACATTCTCTCCCCCTTAGAAGAATCAAGATGTCCTCATCTCGGGATAGACTGGGGATATTGATGGTTGAGAGTGCCTTCATCTACCTAGGTGGCATCCTCTTCGGGATAATCTTTCCACTGGAGGAGGCATTCTCTCAAGGTTCTAGATCTTAACTGTCTCTCCCTAACATCTAAGATCCTATCCGGCCTTAGTTCAAGGACTCCTTGACTAGGCATTACAATTTGTTGGTCATCAAGTACATGGTTAGGGTTGGGTACATATTTTTTTAATAGGCTGATATAGAATACATTGTGAACCTTTAGGTTCTCAGGGAGTTGCAATCTATAAGCATTGGGTCCTAGACATTTGAGGATTTTGTACGGTCCACAATACCTTGGACTTAGCTTCTTGCAATCTCCTAAGGATAGAGAACTCTTTTTAGGGCGTATGCGAATGAAGACCATGTCTCCTTCTTTGAAGACTCTTTCTTTACGCTTCAAATCTGTGTATGCCTTTTGTCTATCCTTGGCCGCTTGTATGTCTTGTCTTATTGACTTTATTTGGTCATCAATGTCTTCCAACATCTGCCTTGATGCTTCAACCCTTAGGGTTGGATTAGAAAAGTTTAGAGGACTTCAACAATCATGACCATACAATGCTTGGAAAGGAGTCATCTGAATACTCTGCTGGTAAGAAGCATTGTAGGCAAATTCAACCAATGGCAAGTATTGAATCCACCTTTTCAGCTCTCGACAGTAGTATGCCCTAAGCATATCCTCGATGACTTGATTTACTCGCTCTATTTGGCCATCCGTTTGAGGATGGTAGGTGGTGCTAAAACAGAGTTGAGTCCCAATAGCTTCAAAGATAGCTCTCCAGAAGTGTGAGGTGAAGAGAGAATCTCGATCACTAATGATTCTTCTAGGTAACCCATGTAGCTTGAATATCTCCTTGATAAACAATCTTGCAATGTCGGAGGCTTTATAGTTTGTCTTTACTGGAATCAGGTGTGCAACCTTGGTAAGCATGTCAACCACAACCATAATGGAATTGTATTCTCCTTGGACTTGGGGTAAGCCCACAACAAAATCCATATTGATGAATTCCCATTTCATTTGGGGAATGTCAAGCGGTTGCAGTTTCCCTGGCATCATAACATGTTCGGCTTTGATATGTTGGCAAGACAAACACTCAGTGACATATTTGAGAGTGTCACCTTTGAGACTCTCCCAATGGTAGCTCTTCCTAACTGCATTAAGAGTCTTAGCATAGCCAGGATGTCCTGCGAAAGGGGAATCATGAGCTTCCCATAATATCTTCTGCTTAAGTGACTGCCTTGCTCGTATACACAGCCTTGTTCTGTAGTAGGCAAGTTCATTATCAATGGAAAATTCCTGATACTTAGCTTGCAACTTTTGATTCTGCTCCTTGCTAGATATTTCCTTTAGCATTGTTTGATAGGCCAAATCATGGCATGCTTCCTCTCTAGCTAGTTCAAGTATAGGGTTGTTTGGCATAGATACTTTTGTAGCCAGAGATTTGGCCGTTGATGGATTCTGCAAGATTAGGGAATTTAGGAATGCCTTGCGACTGAGTGCATCGGCAACTACATTCTCCTTCCCTGGTCGGTACTTGATTTCAAAACCATATTCCTCCAACACTTCAATCCACCGACGTTGCCTCATGTTGAGCTCGTTCTGGGTAAAAATCCATTTGAGACTCTTATGATCGGTTACTAGAGTAAACTTGTTACCCAACAGGTAGTGTCTCCAAAGCTTTAGAGCATGAATGATAGCTAGTAATTCCACATCATGCATGGCATAATTCTTTTCATGACTCTTCAATTTCCTTGAAGAGTATGCTACTGGATGACCTTCTTGTATAAGTACACACCCCAAGGCAAGAATTCTAGCATCAGTTACTACCTCGAACTCCTTATTGAGGTTAGGAAGTTTTAGAATAAGTGCTGATACCAAAATTTGCTTCAATTTGTCGAAGTTATTTTGTTCCGAAGTTGACCATGTAATGGAAGTCTGCTTCTTTAGTAAGTCTGTAAGAGGTGCTGCAATCAAAGCATAGTTTTTGATGAAGACCCTATACCATCCTGTCAATCCAAGAAAGCTGTGTATTTCTTTGACAGATACTGGTGTTGGCTATTCAAGCACATCTCTGGGGTCTACTAATATTCCTTCTGATGATACTATGAATCCCAAATATTCAATCTGACGCTTGAAGAATGCACACTTCTTCATTTTTGCATACAGCTTATGTGACCTCATTGTCTCAAGGACAATCCGAAGTTGAGGTTCATGATCTTATTCCTGTTTAGAATAGACTAAAGTGTCATAAAAAAAGACAAGCACGAAATCATCAAGATATGGTCTAAAAATATCCTGCATTAATCTATTGAAGGTGGCAGGTGCATTTGTAAGCCCGAATGACATAACCAGGAATTCAAAGTGTCCATATCTTGTATTGAAGGCCGTCTTTGGAATATCATCTTCCTTGATCCTTATCTGATAGTAACCTGACCTGAGATCAACCTTGGAGAAGATCTTTGCACCCTGAAGACGATCAAGAAGCTCATCTATTCTAGGAATAGGATACTTGTTCTTGACTGTTGATTGATTCAACCCTCGGTAATCAATACATAGTCGAAGTGTCCCATCTTTCTTTTTTTGGAATAGTACTGGAGATCCCCACGGTGAATTGCTAGGCCGGATGTAACCCTGATCTAACAGTTGCTTGAGTTGTTCCTTCAACTCAATTGCTTCTGGTATGGACATTCTATAAGGTCTCTTTGCAATTGGTGTAGCTCCAAGCACTAGCCTAATCTCATGATCTACTTCTCTTTGAGGCAGAAGTTCAGTCAATTCCTCAGGGAATACGTCAGCGTATTCCTTTAGCCAAGAAGGTCCTTCATGAGACTCTTGCTTTTGATCTAACTTGTTGAGTTTGATCAGGTAAACGGGTAATCCTTTTCTGACTCCTTTTATGATCCGAGATACTTTGGCCAATTGGATTCTTGGCACTCCTGCCTCACCTTGAGTTGTGACAAATTCCCTTTCAGAGTTTCGAAAGGAAACTTGACCCTTTCCACAGTGAATGTGGGCATCGTTGGGCTTAAGCCAATCCATCCTGAGTAGACGCATGGATACCTAAATTCATGACTCTGAATTTGACTGAAGTCTTCTTTCCTCCAGAAAGAATTCCACCTTAGCAGTTTGCCTAGACGTAGATGTAGACGTAGACATAGTCATAGTCATAGTCATAGTCCTAGTCGTGGTCGTGGTCGTGGTCGTGGTCATAGTTGTAGTCGTAGTCGTGGTCGTGGTCGTCATAGTCGTAGTCGTAGTCGTGATCGTAGTCGTAGTCGTGGTGGTAGTCATAGTCATGGTCATAGTCATAGTCGTAGTCAATTTGTGCTTGTGTTCTCCACGGTGTGTTGTCTATGGGTGTCAAATGCTCTAGTCGGATCTCTCTCTTTCTCCTCTCTCTTCTCTCAACCATTCTCTCTCCCTCAATCTTCCCTCTTTGTCTCTTCCTATACTCTCACTAAAACCTTCTCTCTCCCCCTATCTCTTTTCTCTCTCTATCTCTCTTTCTATTTCTACCTCTCTCCTCTTCTTCTCTAACTTTACTCTCTCCCCAACTCTTGTCTCTCTCTTCATCTCTATATAAGTACTCGTAGTCGTAGTCGTAGTCGTAGTTGTGGTCGTGGTCGTGGTCAGAGTCGTAGTCGTGGTCATGGTCGTCATGGTCATGGTCGTCGTAGTCATAGTCGTAGTCGTGGTCATGGTCGTGGTCGTGGTCGTGGTCGTGGTCATGGTCGTGGTCGTGGTCGTAGTCGTAGTCGTAGTCGTGGTCGTGGTCATGGTTCTAGTCGTGGTCATGGCCGTCGTGGTTGTGGTCGTGGTCATAGTCGTGGTTGTAGTCATGGTCGTGGTCATGATCGTCATAGTCATGGTCGTAGTCATAGTCGTGGTCGTAGTCGTGGTCGTGGTTGTCATAGTCGTGGTCGTGGTTGTGGTCGTGGTCGTACTCGTGGTCGTGGTTGTGGTCGTAGTCGTAGTCATAGTCGTGGTCGTGGTCTGCATCGTAGTCGTAGCCATGATCGTTAAATAAAATGAGAGAGGGGAAGGAAGAGAAAAAAAAAGAAGAAACGAGAGAGGGAGAGGAAATACATACAGCATAATAAAGAAAGAGAAAAAGAGAGAAAGATGAAAGGAGAGAAGAATAATTTAAGAAAGAAAAAAATAATGATAACAAAAACAAATTGTTTGTCGTAACATAGACAAAATGGAAAACGATGAAGATCTTGTTGTTCAAGATTGTGAGGCGTATCTTAATCAACATGTCCCATGTCCTTGCTCTCAATGCAAGCTGGCAATTAGACGAAAACGTCGATTGTCTATAGAACAAGTACGAGATTCGGTGAGTTTCAATCTGAGATCATTGATCATGCGATTGCGGATTTTTAGCAAACGGTAAGAAAAGTTAATATCAATCATGCATTGTACTCGCAAGCTAATTAAATATCATATACAAGAAGATTGGGTGTGGTTGAAAAATTTTCTATCCAAGGAGGTGACGTCTCGTCCCAAGGAGGAGTGCACCCTTTGCAGCCAATTAGAAGATTTCATGGGCGTGCGATGGATAGAGTGCATGAGCCAATCCACCACTTGGAAGGCACTACCCAATCTATAATGTCAATACCAGAGGAGACAGGCAGCCTTCGAAACCTACCTATAATCTTGGAGCCTGAGATGGAGGCAATGATCGATGCATTGATTCCCATGGATGTCGAGACTTCTGATCTGCGTAGAGAGGAAGCATCCATACCATTATATGATGGGTGCCAAGTATCTCGCCTGAAGACACTGCTTACACTCCTAAGTGTGCAAGCAAAATATGGGTTGAGCGATGAGAGCATAATCAAGTTATTCAAGTACCTTGTACGTACGCTTCGTTGATTTCTTTTCAGCACTATTATTAAAGACATTTGTGCTTTTTCAAGGTGTTTTATGATTTTTTTCAAGTTATTGAAATATCATATATTACCACCTGCAAATACCATGCCTATGTCTCGTGATGATACACGACAAGTTTTACAAAAGCTTGGCATGGACTACAATAATATCCACGCATGTATCAACGATTGCATGCTGATTCGAGGAGAATACAAGACTATGGAGACATGTACAAATTGTGGTGCTCACAAGTATCGACAAGACTTACAAGGACAAACCATCCCTCAAAAAGTTCTCAGACACTTTTCGCTTATCCCCCGTATAAACCACATGTTTCGTACGTTCGGCATGGCGAGCTTGACAACGTGGCATGCACAGAATCGGTCCATAGACGGAGTTCAACAAATATCAGCAAATTCACCCTCATGGAGCCACATTGACTCTACCTTCCCAGTCTTTGCCGGAGAGCCAAGGAATCTTCAACTCGGTCTTGCAATGGATGACGTGAACCCATTCAGTCTGCGCTCAATCTTCTTACAGTGTGTGGCCTATAGTCCTTGTCAACTACAATATCCCTCCATGGCTCTCTACGAAGAAAGGACATCTCATCCTTAGCTTACTCATTCCTAGCCGCTACAAAGTCAAAAATATGGACATGTACCTTCGTCCATTAGTCGATGAGCTTAAGATTTTGTGGGAGGAGGAAGTCACCGTGCAAGATATGAGCAAGCGCGACGGTCGACGGTCCGCCAATATTCGAGCCATTCTCATGTGGACAATGCATGATTTTCCGGGATTTGGAGAGTGCTCAGATAAATAGGCTTCCATTCTTGTTGGTAATATCTATATTTTATCTCGTTCAATTTTGTATTCACTGGATAGAGGTATTGGAACACGTCTGGTTACCTCATGTTATCATGCATGTCCATTATGCGGGCCACAGTTAGACTCTCAAAGGTCATGAACCATGAAGAAGATGGTATATCAAGGACACAGTGCTTTCTTGCCAGAGGGTCATGAACTCAGGGAAGGTTTTCTTGGATGACCTCCAACAGGTATGAATGCCGCAAGCTGGTACGAGCTGAAAATGGTCCATGCGGAGTCACAACCAAACGGAATGTGGTAGTTCTCTGTTTTCTACGAGTTGCCATATTGGACCCACTTACAGATCAACCACTTGTTGGATCCCATGCATATTTTCAAGAACGTGGACAACTTGCTATGGGACCACATCACAAGAAAGAGAGACACTATAGGGGCATGAATGGATTTGAAGGAGGTAGGCAAGATGGAGGCGCTTTGGCCGCAGTCGAGTGCTGATGGTCGCCAATACCTACCTCGTGCTCCTTGGGTTTTTTCCGCTAAAGAAGAGCGCATTGTGAAGCAAGTAGTCAAGTCTATCCACACTCCGACGGGTATGATGCGTTCTCTCAGGTCTGCATTTTCTAAAGATGACCAATTATTAGGGATAAAATTTCGACGTAGTATGTGCCATCCACCAATTCGATATCCCGAGGGCATGGAGGAGATGTTGCGGTTCATGTCAATGCGATGGTTGGATGGAGCTTTGACCGCAACGTTGGCGTACTGCTGCGCATCCGAGGTGTGAAATCCACCCAAAAGTTGTGTGTGTGGGATTTGTTACTTTGTACATACTTAGTCATTATGTTTGCTCTTTTATTCTACGTGGGTAATATAGTGAAGAGGGGTTTGGTGCAAGAGGAACTTATCCGTAATGCTCTGGTTGACATGTACGCTAAATGTAACATGCTTGTAGAAGAACAAGGAGTTTTTGATAGATTGGTAATTCGAGATGCAGTCTCATGGGCTACACTTATTTCAGGATATGCCGATTATGGGCTTTTTGAGGAAGTACTAAATTGTTTTAAAGAGATGCAGATTGAAGTACACTAGTGGATATGTATGCCAAATGTAGGAGCTTGCTTGATGTTTAGCACACGTTTGACTACCTGTCACAACGTAATGAATATTCTTGGAGTTTCCTTTATCCTTGGCTATGTTGACATGGGGAATATGACAGCATTTTGTGCTAGCAGCTGATATGGATGCAGTCAATTATTTGATGCTTGCCAATGACATGATTCATGCCCTTTATCCTAATGCTATAATAGTTGGAGAAGATGTGAGTGGAATGTCCGTTTACAGATTCATATCCCTATTTGGCTCTGGCTTGCTACTTTCTTCACAGGGAGGACATTTTAATGCATTGGTGCAATTCAGATGGATTGGAGTTGTGTATAGAATGGCTCCTTTCAAGGAAGGGACAATTTTGTGCATATTTCACAAGCTGGAGGATAATTTGAATCCGTTGGGGAGCGTTGGTCTTCATGGAGCGAATCACCAAGACGATGTATGCGTACAGTATTTACATGCAATGTATGTGAAGTTTGGACAACTTGTGTAAGGAATTCCACGGCACATGAGGTACTGCAAATATCACCAAAGGTGCAACTATGATCAACACATCCAATTTCATTTGGCTGAAATGCAAAGGATTTGCCATGCCTTACCAAGATCTCCAAGAAAGAAGCTATTTCTACAGGCAAAAGAAAGCTTGTATCACCAATTTTCAACTTTTGCAAAGTTTCAGCTGTAAATTTATGTTCTACTCCATGTGGATCCCGTAAACTAGGATGTCGAGTCACTTTTTCAGCCAACCCATCACTTTTAGGTGGTAAAGGCAAATCCATAGGCTTAACCTTCTTTGCAACTATTTTGTACTTTATGTCCACCCTTGCTTCAATCCTGTTTTGTAGCCCATATTGCAGCCCATAACATTCATGCTCATCAAACTCTTGAATGACTTCATACATCTCTAAAGTGTCGACAGAAGTAACCTTTTTTTCTATCCTATTTTTAGCATTAATTTCTAGAGAAATTTTAGCCACCGTATCAACATCAACCACACCTGAAACTAACCCTTAAATACCTTCATTTGCAGTCATCAAACCATATATCTTCAATTCTTTTTCAACCCATCCTACATATTTCTTTTCAGCCCTGCACATGGTTGAAATATTCTTAAAACTGCCAAGATTACATGCTGTCCATTCTTGCAATCCAGACACAAAAACAGTTTTCCCCTTTCTTGGAGGCATAATTATCTTCTTAAATGCACTGCCATAGTCTCCACTTACAGCAGTGTTGTCTAAAAACCCTTAAACTCTTGTGCATTAGGTTGCATAGGATTATCTCGTAGCCTATCGCAATTGCGGGGATGATTCACACAAACAGTGAGAAATTGTACTGCCTTTGTATTGACTTTAGTCCAAACCTGAGCATATAAAGAACCATCATCCAAGCATTTTGTTTCTAGCGTTGATTTCGAAATGTAGGGTTGCCCCAAAATCACCAGATATCTTCATAAATCCTACATAAAAAAATGATATTCATCCCTATCATCTCCAATACTCACGGGTACATTCGAACAAGCTGCATAAAGATCCCCTGATGAATTGTTTACTACCCGCATGTGCCATCTCGGATCTACATCAATCGGCCAACCTCTATTGTCATACAAGTTGCCTGTCGCCATAACATGGATTTCGGAACCATGATCCAAGAGAGCTATGCAAGGCGTCTTTGTATCTCCCACTTTAACAATTGTTTTTGTTGTAGCACAAGCCCAATGCGTTCGTGAATAATGACTGCTTGGAAAACAATGAGCATCTTCTTCTTCATGCCTTGATGATGGACATCCCCATTATACATAACCTTCTCTCTATGCTTATTGCTGTCCATAAGACCAATTTTAGCCACAAGCTTATTGTCTCAACTCCCATTTAGCCCACTTTTAACATCATCCTATTCCAAAACAACATTACATGCATCATCATATTCCCTCTGAAGATGTTTCTCTATGTCTTTGTCAACCTGCATCAATCCTTGCAAAATTTCACCATCAAACTTTCTTTTTCGTTTTAGCATATCAATGATTGCATCATGAAATCCATGATTTGCGATTCAAAGAACTTGGCCAAGTGTGAATTTCACTCTACTACCGAGTATGCGATCTTCCAAGACCTTTTTAAGGTTTGTGGCAGTCTTAAGATCTGATTGTAACCTCTTACTGGGCTGCTTGCCCCTTTTCTTTCCTTCTTGTTTCTTCTTTTGAGACGAATCCTCCATAATATGCTCAAGTATGGCTCTTTCAACCTCTTTCTATTGCTTTGTTTTACTTCGTGTTATGCGTTTAGATGGGCCTGAAAAGGAAGGACTAGTAGTGTCCTCATCTCTTCTTCTCTTTTCTTCCACAAGAGCTTCTTAATTATGAACCATGGCCAAATAAGCGTAGGCTAAAAATGAATCCACTGATGCACTCCATCCTATTCTCCCTCCTATACTCTAACTTGCATTAGCCAATTTAGACTTTGTTGTTTACCCTTTTCCATGCAATCTAATGCTTGCATCCAAACACGAGATTTTGCTTCAGCCATGCCTCCTTTACGAGCTTCATCAGTCCTTTGAATTCTCAATCCATATGTGGTTGCATCTATGGCAACAAATGATGTCCTTGCAGCCATCTCTTCCAACCTCTTCTACATGCCACCATTTCCAAATTTTGGCTCTATTGGAAGACCAGTTTCTATTGCATGTATTTTTTCATCTTTCCAAAAGACTAAACTTTTTTCTTCCACTTCATGGTAGGCTGTACAATCTCACTTTCCATGCTGTAAATTGTCACACCAAATGCATCTCCTCTTGTATCCTTCTCTATATGGCCTTTGGGCTATTGCGTGATCCTTCTCTTCTACCTTGACATCCAGTTTTTTGACCTTTGCATTAATTTCTATCAAATTCAGCCTCAAATGATGCATGCCTTTGATTAATTCATCCACAACATCACCTTTAAGAGTCAGACCAACAGGTATAGCCGGTTGTTCTGTCGTAGTTACAAGTGCCTTGGATGCAATTTCAGCCCCTTCTGAGTACTAGCCAAGCACTAGCGGGTGTGGTGCCTATACCCCATCTTAATTTCATCCGCTCTCTCTTTACCAACATATGCACTTCTTCAGTTAAATTAGTCCTATTTCAGAAGAGGCATATTCTAAATGATTAGTAAGTCCTACTTCTACCCTATTTCAGAATGAACATCTTCTAAACAACTAGTCAACTTATCGTGCAATACAGGATCTGCAACCTTTAGAAACAAATCAATTTTCGGACTCTCCAATGATTGCTACTCATCGACATCCAATTGCACATACAGACTTTCAAATTCATGAAACAAAGCTATAGCAGCCAACCCTTTATTGGGATTTTCAATCCAATCTATAAATGTCTTTTTATTTACCAATCCTACATCTTCCAAGAAAAACTCTTCTCTCAAAGCTTTCTTAAAAGCTATCCAATCAGTATCTCTTTTATGTAACTCATCAACCCGATCATGCAAAGCATGCATGGCCAAATGGGAGAAATACCAATTCCATGCATAATCCAGTACCCCATGAAACAGCATCTTTCTTCATACAATCAGATGAAGTCCTAAACATTTTGACCTTTAAATTGTTTCAATTATTGTCCCGCTGCTTGTAATGCATTCACAACTAAGGAATCAATTCTTTCTACTTCCTATCGAGTATGCATCTCTTGTTGTAACAAGAATTGTTGATGTTGTTGGTACTCCAACAAAGCAATCATATGCTGTAAAGCATTACCACCACTTGATCTAGTAGAATCCCCCATCTTTACACACCTTTGCTCTCGAATTTCACGTCTGGTTCACAACTGTCAGAGCCTTTGGGGTAGAAAGTCTATCGTGGGGATAAGAGATAGTAGGGTGAAGGGAGATTCAAGGAGAGGAATAGATGAAAGAGAAGGGGATCAAAGAAATAAAAGATGTAGAAGAATGCTCACATAGATGAAGCCTTTTAGTTTATTTCTACATTATGAAAAGATAAATCTCTTGTAGACAAAAAACGTGCATAAAAAAATGCATTCCTCTATGCTGCTCAAACCACCGATTTGATGCCTCCATTGGCTCTGAAAGGGTAGTAAAATAACAAGATACCTGACCAGAATTTTGCCACATCATTCCTTCATCTCCCACTTCGGAGTGTGACGCGCAATTTTACCAATTCATCTTTTTACATGAAATCCTCTCAAAATGGTTAACTACTTTCTTTTACATGCCATCCTATTCTAGAAGTTGTCTACATTTCTTGGATTTTTACAAGAGATAATATCTAAAATATCAAATTTTTTCTAAACTTGTCCATAAATCTAATATTTTTAAACCATCCACACTACGGACACAAACATTAATGACTAAAATGGCATTGCTCTCTAGATCAATAAGAAAGTCGCACTCTAGAGTTTTTCACACTATGACTGTGTAGCGGCAAGACAGTGGGGCCCTTGGTGGGTGTGGTTGCCTTGGAGGTGATGAAAGCGCATGGAGGTATAAGGACAATAGGGTGGATCCATAGGTAAGCAAGGGCAGCTCTTGCTTCCATGAATGGTGCTGGGCAGGAATATCCCTATTTTTTATAGATAGGGGTGGAAATGGGTAGTCCCCCCCTTTTTTTCTTACTTCCTCTTCATCTTCTTCTCCTTCTCCTTCTTTTCTCCATTTTTCTCTTCTTTTTATTCTCTTTATCCTTCTCCTTTTTTAAAAATCTTTTTCTTTCTCTTCTCTTGTCCTATTTCTTCACTCATTTCTTCTTTCTTTTTCTTTTTATCGTCTTTCTCTTCATTTTTCCATCTTTCTTTTCTTCTACTTTTTTCTTTTCCACCTCTTTCTCTTCTTCTTCTTCTTCTTCTTCTTCTTCTTCTTCTTCTTCTCTTTTTCACTAACCTAAACCACGTATACCAACCACATTATCATGATAAAATTTTTAAAAAATAGAACCATACAACTACAATTTCCAATGCAAAAGCATCCCATTTGATATCATCAAAAATTGGGTAGTCCCCCCTTTTTTTCTTACTTCCTCTTCATTTTCTTGTCCTTCTCCTTCTTTTCTCCATTTTTATCTTCTCTTTCTCCTTCTCCTTTTTTAATAATCTTTTTGTTTCTCTTCTCTTGTCCTTCTTCTTCAATCATTTCTTCTTTCTTTTTCTTTTTCTCTTATTTCTCTTCATTTTTTCATCTTTCTTTTCTTCTTCTTCTTCTTCTTCTTCTTCTTCTTCTCCTCGTCTTTTTTCACTAACCTAAACCACGTATACCAACCACATTATCATAATAAAATTTTAAAAAAATAGAACCATACAACTACAATTTCTAATGCAAAAGCATCCCAATGGATATCATCAAAATTCAATGATTTTTTAAAATAAAAAAAGAAGAATAAAAAGCACCATCATATCCTAACTACAATATGTAGAATGTTCTTTCCCAATGTTATTACGAATCAACACTCTCAATAATCCAATAAAAAAATATCAAATCTGAAGTACTTGCCAAAGCATTTTGGGTTAGCAATATAATGCCCCCTATTTTTTATTGTGATACATGCTAGAAAAATTATGCGGTTGATGTGTCCTTGGTCTTGGCAATGGAATCAAAATGTTATGCTACAAGAGCTCAATGTAGTGGGACTTTGGACACACTCTTATTCCTTCAAGAGCTTCGATGTAGGAGAATCAAATGAGTACCTCTTCTCACATCATTTTTCACACACAAATGCAAGCATTCGTTTATACTGATGAGTGCTATGGCCTTCCTTTAATGCCATTAAGAATGGGGTTTGCATACTCCACAATCTAAATGAGTGCTCCTTCATCTTTCAATCATGTGTGATCTCCACATGCAAAAGAGAAGCATGGGCATGGCAAGAGAGAGTGCTTAGATAGATGATGAGTAGAGCTTCAATCTCTTGGTGTCTTAGTCTCACTCTCTTGCTCTCAATCTCTCACTCTCACCCTCACTCACTCTCTCACAATGAAATTAGGAAGGCAAGTGTAGATTATAAGCGTTGATCTCTTGAAAAAAACTAGATCAGTTTACCATACTAGGCAACGATAATGCCATAAATGTACCTACATGAACATCTTATTCTATTCTCACAGTCATCTTTTTTATACATGATTTCTAGGGTTAGTTTTTCCCATCCCTCCTAGGTATGCAACCCACTTTAGGAATTTAGGACCATTCATTTCTCATTGCATGTTTTTCCTATGGTCAAAACGAACTAGAACCTTTGTCATTTTTCAACTTGAGCCTATGCAATCATTACAACTTGCATGGGATCAAGCCTTCCTTGTTGCAGATTTATAATAAATCAATACAACTGTTGTAACCTTTTGGCACGTCAAATAAGCAATGATTCATGCATTTTATATTGTGGTTAATAATCCAAAGACTTATATTTTCAAAAATCATGGCTCCTTATCATGCTTAGTTGTACCTTTTGTATGTTGCATAGTTCTTGTGAATAATACTCTTATTTGATTTGTTTTACTTCTTTGTTTGATTGGCTCTTTTTTGCACTATTAGAACTCTTGCAAAGTAATTCTTTTGTTGAGTCTTCGTAGTTGTACTCTCTCTCTCTCTCTCTCTCTCTCTCTCTCTCTCTCTCTCTCTCTCTCTCTCTTCACCTTCTTTCCTTCTCCTCTACAGTGACACCTCCATGTTGTTTGACTTATAACAAGCATAAAGGTTCTAACTATCTCACTTGGAGTGTCATCACATGAAAGCATTGTTTTCAAAAAAGTACTTGTGGTATGTTGTTTCATGAGCTATCATGTATCCTTAAGTGCCAAATCATATTTCAAAAGATTAGAACTAAAACAACTATGTCGAAGAGATAGTTTTTACATGAGAGATGGATGACAACCATGCTTATTATGTGCTTCTCAAATGCATTTCTAAAAAGGTCCTTTAGGTTGTTATCACTCATTGGATAACTTTAAAGGTTAGGGAGAAGCTATAAGTAGATGTTGCACTAGAGTCCATTGACCGTGCGAGTTGCGACCCTAAATAGCCATGTATAGACCTGGATGTTTTAACCTATGAATACAATCTAGTCTTTTCTACTTTAGGAGATGTAGATACATGATCAACTTTGGTGTTGTAATCCACCTTTGTAGAGGCTTTGTCTTTGGGGATTGTGCTTAGACATTGGTGACCCCCATTAGGTTTGATCATATGTTCTCTGTTGCTTGAGCATGTCATTGATGCCTCCTTGTGGTTATAGAAGACACTTTCTTGTTGATATGGAAGCAATTGGGAGAGGCTTTCAACTTGGTTATTGTGCTCAAACATCGGTGAACCCCATCACCTTTGATCAGATGTTCTCCATGCTAGTTGAGCACGAGGCCTCTTTGTAGTTATAGAAGAGGCTTTCATCTTGATATGGAAGTCACTAGGAGGCCTTGGTAGCTTTAGAGAGGGGTGATAACAAGAATAAGATGAAGGCTTAGTGCCATCACTATGGTAAGAAGGGCCATCTCTGCCATGATTGTGAGGATCTAGTGGCATTTTACATTCTAGTGCTCTTAGGTTTTTGGTATTGGTGTCATATATTCTACTTGCAGCTTTAGGATATGAACATAATGTTGATATAGAATAAACATGCTATCGTAGCTTATTAGGAACATATGTTGAGCAAACCAATGTCATTAAGTGCATTTAAAAAAGGTTATGCTATATCACTTCATAATTAATTTGGTTTTTATTTACAACTCTAAAAAGACTATTTATATTATTTCGTATTTAATGGTTTCCAAGTGTCACTTGAGATAGCCTCAGTGCCACTCTAAATAGTTGAGTATCTCATGTACTTATAAATAGGACATGGACATTATGGTCTACATCTATTCTTACTCTTTCAGTCATTCTCCATATTCAATCATTCTCCTTCTTCATGATTCCTATTCCTTTCCTACCCCCCTAATGTGGTGGTTGCACCCTTGGAGCTTCTTGGATTTGTTAGGCATCACAACTAGCTCTTGCTTAGCTATAGCCTAGTTAATGGATATCCTCAATTCTTGTATGAGTTTTTACATGCCCCTGCAATGGAATGGGCACATTTCTTTTCACTAATGATGTGGCCACCTATTTCTTTTGTTTTCTCTTCTCTCTTGTATAACTCAATCTACTATAGTAGTTTTCTATGCTTCCATTATTGCATCCACTTTTGACATGGCATCTAAGTTTAGCATCAAAGTCTCAACCCTCTATGCTTGAGTTCTTGGTGCTATTTTTTAGCACCATATTTGTGTGTTTTGATCTTTCTACTGTTTTTTAGACCTATTCTAAACTACTATAAGTGTTGTGTAGGTTGGGAAACTAGTATGTGGAGCTTTTTGGCTTGTCTCCACTATCTTTAGCTTGCATTTTGTCTACGTCAAGCTGCATTTTGTGTTTGTTGGCTTAGGCAGCCCGTGTTCTTCATGATGATTGTTTTATTTATTGTCTCTGTGCCAATGTTTTAAACACAAATGCCGGCATTTTGCTTTTGCATGAGAAAACAATCAACTTTTTCAATTTTGGCTACAATTACTATTTAAACAAATTCCATTCTTATGATTTGACCCTATGTTTTCCAATCAACCATATACATTTTCTATTTCTTGAATTATTTTATTTAGGTGTTGCTACATTTAATTCTCACAGTAATTGTGTTTTACTGTCCAACATCTACATTATCACATTCTCTCTCTTATATAAGCTAGACAATTGATTTTTCAAGCTCTTTCGAGTTTTCTTCACCATATTTTCTTTGTTGTAATAATAATTTTGTGATCTACAACCCTTACACTATGTGTGAACTCATGCAACTCTAGTTTTTTTGTTTTGTTTTGGATGTACTTTATTTTTAAATCTCTTCTTTGCTTGATCTTTTTATCCTGTCCACTCAAATGGAACCTCCCTATGGCGTCACTCACGATAAACTTTGTGGCTCTTACTATATCACATGGAGTGTTGTCACAATAAACTTCTAAGTATGGAGTGTTCTAAGTAATTCACAATTGTAAGAAAATAATAAGATAAAATTCACAAAAGTGAATACCTACAGCTACAAAATAATTAAATAGGTTAGAACTTTTTCATAACCTTAATTTAATTCCAGTACACTCAAAACTCATAAACATCCATTAATTTAATATGTATTTTGCAGAATCACCCATTGTGGAATCACCCATGTGCACATTAAATTAATCTGACACCCGAAAAGGACAAGCGTCCCCGTCAACTTCTCGCACTAGGAATAAACCTTTTGTACGAGCCCCGACAAATAAATATAGTTTTACGTAATCCATCGAAAAACCAAACTGAATCTTCTGTGGAATAAAAAACCTCTTGGAATCCATCATGGAATATGCCTTCTGGCAGTATACCCTCGAGGTGGGATAGCAAATAACCTCAATCGCTATTAGCTTAATGTGGAACGAGCAGTGAGAAGTAAGCACTTAGGTTGCGGGTGTGCATCCATTGGGCTTCTTCAACAGGATGATTTTTAAACTTAATCGAATATCTAGAATATCTACGGCCAGTTCTAGTGGTTATAAAGTTAGTGTCTAGAATAGTTTCAAGTTCAAGGATTTCAGTTTCTTCTTCTAACAAAGGAGGGTTTTCATAGACAGGGTGGACAGGTAATTGGCCTCTAAAAGATCTTAGTAAACTAATATGAAAAGTATTATGTATCTTTCAATGTTGGGGTAGTTCTAATTTAAATGCAGTGTCATTGATCTTGTGAATTATTTTGAAAGGTCCATAAGATCTAGGTGCTAATTTAACAATAGGGTGTTTCTCAACACTTTGCAATATTCTCTTTTCAATGTGTAACCAAGCATAATCATCAGCATTGAAACTCATGGCTTTTCTTTTCTTATTAACTTGTTTAGTGTATGATTGATGGGATTTTGCAATCATGTTTGTAACTTGAGCAAAAAGTGTATTGGCAATATCATCATCAGCTTTAACTTTATTTGACAATAATGTAACAGGTGTAGGCAATCTATATCCATAAATGATTTCAAAAGGTGCTTTATGAGTAGATGTGTGTAGTGTATTATTATATGCAAAATGAAGTAGATACAAATGTGTATCCCATGCTTGTGGTTTTGAAATTGTGTATTCATGCAAGAGATCTAGAATTGTAATGTTAGTAGCTTTTGTTTGCCCATTGGTTTCAGGATGGAATGCAGATGAGAAATAAATCTTAGTGTCCAAATTAGCAAACAAAGTAGTCCAATTTTTTTTATAGAATCTAAAATCACGATCAGAAATAATAATTTTTGGCAAACCATGGTTAGTAAAAACAATCTTCAAAAAAAATTGTACAGCTTGAGATGGAGTTAATGTTTTCTTGCATGGTAGAAAATGTGCTTGTTTGCTAAATCAATCTACATAGTCCAAATCATATCCTGATTATCTTGTGTGTTAAGCAAACCAATTTTAAAATCCATTGAAATATGTTCACATGGACGTTCAGGAATTATTAAAGGCATTAAAAAACTATATTGCTTACCATAGTGTCACTTGACTCTTTGACAAATTAAACACTCAAAAAAAAGTTATAAACATTAAATTTCATTTGTGGCTAGTGAAAATATTCAACCAATGTTCTTAAAATGGAAATAATACCTCTATGGTCTTGGTGTACAATGAAGTTCATGTAACACAAATAATCTAAATTGAACAACAGTGACACACAATCTTTTCTCATAAAACATAAATCCATCAAAATAAGGCAAAGAATCAATTGGAATCTATTTATTAGCAACCAATTTATTCCAATCATCTTGAAAACTGGGATCATGGTCATAGGTATCCTTCATAGGAATAAGGGAATCAAAAGATAGAATGGAAATATTATGGATACTTGGTCTTCGATTCAATGCATCACTAACAACATTCTCTCTTTCCAATTGATATTGGATAAGTGGATGACAACTTTGAATGAAAGCAGCCCATTTGATATGACGATAAAAACATTTTGGCTGACTAAGGAGATGTTTGATACTTTGCTCATCAGTTTTGATCATAAATTCATATCCCATTAGATCATGTTTCCATTGACGTAAGACTTGAACTATAACTAACAATTCTTTATCATAGGTGGAATACTTCAGTAGAGGGTTTAAGTTTGCAACTAGAATACGCTATGGGATGTGAATCTTATATGAGAACAACTCCTATTCCTAATCTGCTAGCATCAGTGACTACTAGAAATAATGATTGATTAAAATCGAGTAATTGCAAAATATATGCATGTGTCAAAGCATATTTCAATAAATCAAAAGACTTTTGTTGATTGTTAGACCAATGATACACAACACATTTCTTTAACTTATTCGTCAAAGGCAATGCAAGTAATGAAAATTTTCTCACAAAATTTCTATAAAAGCTGCCAAGACCTAAGAAACAACGTAACTCATGCATATTTTTAGGAGTTGGCCAATTCCAAAATTGCCTCTATCTTTTTAGGATCAACACAAATATAATCAGAAGAAACAATGTGACCTAAGTATTCAATTTGGGTTTGGAAAATTTCACTCTTGTCAGGGTTACTGTATAATTGATTCTCTTTCAACAATTTAAAAACCAAAGATAGATGTTCACAATGCTTATTTTCATTTTTACTGAAAACCAATATATCATCAAAGAAAACAATCACACAATTATGATACTTCAAAAATATTTGATTCATCATACAACCGAATTTAGCTGGTGCATTGGTCAAATCGAAAGGAATAACAAGAAATTCATAATGACCAACTTGAGTTCTAAATGTAGTCTTGAAAATGTCAGGTGTATCCGATCGTACTTGATGATATCCAAATTTGAGATCTAGCTTGCTAAAAATAGTGGCTCCTTGTAGTTTATCCATGAGGTCATCTACCATGGGGATCGAATATCTATTCTTAACAATGATCTTGTTTAGGGCATGATAGTCAATGCACATCCTATAGGTATTATTTTTCTTCTTAACTAATAGGATAAGTGCTCCAAAAGGAGAACTACTGGGCCTAATGAGTCCTCGGTTCAACAGTTCTTCAACTTGTGCTTGGATTTCCTTTTGCTTAATCTGATTGTGTCTATAAGGTGCTTTGCATGGTGGTTGAGAACGAGGGATTAAGTCTAGTTTATGGTCTTTGAGACATGTAGGTGGTAAAGAAGGTGGTAAATCAGCAGTAAAATAATATTTTAATTGTGAAAGAAATTGTACATACCTAGGATGCATATGATTTTTCTTAAAGTCAATTTCATTCACCCATGCTAAGTATGATTTGCTACCTTTTCACAATGCACATTTAGCTTGCGTGTGACTAAGCAGGGAAAAATTATCAAAGTTATGCGATCCATGTAATGTGATTTATTTTTCGTTAGAATGAATTTTCATGGAATGTGTAGAATAATCTATGTCGAGATTATATTTGTGACACCAATCCATTCCTAAAATAATATCACTAGCTTGCAAAGGCACAATCAAGAAATTTTTGTGCTCAACATAATCACCAATTTTAATTTATAAATTATGAACTTATTGTGTATCATTGTATCTTGTGCCTACGAATGCAGCCTTTATGTGATAATGAGTTGGAATAGTAGGTAAATTCAATTCTTTTACCAACTTTGCGGAAATAAAATTCCATCATTATGCAAAACAATCTTCTCTTGACCATGCACAAAATATTTCATTGTTATTAACGAATGAGGATTTTGCATACTTGGTAAAGTATTTGAAGCATCATCGATATCATCATCATCTTCACTGAAGTCTAGCATATCTTCATGGTCTTCATCTTTAGTTGCTCCCAAGTAATTGATTTGAACAGCTTGCTTCTTGGATTGACAATTCACTACTAAGTGTCTAGGTTGATGACACTTGTAGCAAACTATAGACTTTTCTTTGAAGATATTATTGATAATGGATAGAAGTTTGGGTATATTGGAATTTGGCTAGAGTGAAGGCTTAGGGTTTGAGTTTGTGTTTGATGGTAAAGCAGGAGGTCGAGTCTAGGGTTTATGGAAAGAAGAAGGAATAAAGCGATTTTGATTGAATCTTTGGAAATAAGAATTAAATTTCTTTGTACCCAAGTTACCATTAGTAAAAAAAAATTGTGGTCGCTTTTCTCATCCACGAATTTTATCTTCCGCATCATGCACTAAAGAAATTGCATCCTCCAAGGTCTTTGGCTTGAACATATTCACTTTCTTGTAGATGTGACCAAGCAAAATAGACATATATACTTGCGCTTGTGGATCTCCTCAAGAACATATTTAAACATTTGAAGTTGTACTAAGGCACTCTAGAAATGCTCAGTGTATTGTGGGATGGATTCATGATCTCTTTGTTGTACGAGATCCCATTGTTTGATTACTTTTTCATGGAATTAAGGTGGAAGGAAATTTTGTAAAAATTTCTTTTGAAAGGCCTCCCAAGTAGAGAGACAATCAATCAACACTCTTGTGAACAATAATCCACCATAATGATGCTCTGTTTGCTAGATGGTTAGTGACACATTTAAGTTGATTTTTTTCAGCATATTTTTCTTCATGAAAATAGTCATCAAACTAACTAATGAAAGCAAGAAAAATTTTGCCTTCATGTTGCGCAGTAAAAGTATGGAATTTGAAATTTTTTTAAATTATATTGGCTTATTTTCTAAGAGACTATGCATCGAGTGTTGCATCAATCATACGTTGAATAACATCTTCAAGTTGCACTCCATCTTGATCGATAATGGATCGTTGAAGTGTAGCTAGTTGTGCTTACAGATTTTGACGTGCTCTTCACTCTTCTTGAAGTTGCATCATAATTAGATCAAATTTTTGCTCCATAGTCAGCTGTAGCAAATCACCTTCGCCCATTAAATCATCCATGTGATGATCAAACATCCTGTAAAAATCTCAAACAACCTCACACACTCGAAATCTCGTTAGAAGGATGAGCGTAGCTCAAATTTGGGTTTAGAAGGCTTGCTTTAAAAAAAAAAAAATTGGATTTTTCTTTTACGATCTTACTTTTTTGCAAGTAGGGCAATTGATGACGGAAGCGCGAAAAAATTCTTCCGCATAGATTGTGTGTGACAACATGCTTGCTGTGAATCAACTTTGCCAAATCACAAGTGTAAATAGAGGCTTGATGGATTTACGAAACTGGTTCAGGAGTAACACAGTGTGAATACCTGCTAGATAGGAGAATAATAGTTTATTTGAAGCCTTAGTATAAGCTTTAGAATTTTTAATCTTTGTAAAGGAAAGCTTTAATAAGTCATTGGTAGTGCGCAAGATGGCGGTATATTTTAGATGATGTCAACGTCGATCAGCACATGCTGGTGCCACGAATTCGTGAAATCGTGGAGATTAAGCCCTTCTTAAGATTTTTTAAAGCTTTTTAACTCCAAAGTTAGTAAACCTCTTCTTTGCTTCTCTGCCACAAAAACCACTTACAAAGGATCTTTAGGGGTGGTCCTTCGCCTCTTGGGAGAGGTCCTTTGTGATTTGAGAATGTAGCAGGGGGTTCTTCACCTCTAGAAACACACCTGTATTGACAGTTTATCATGAGATAGTCTATAGAGCCCATTCGTTCCAAGAGCTTCGCCTTTGCGCGAGATGGTAAGCGATTTGAAGCCCTTGATCTCAGTTTCGCTCTGATACGACTGGTGTACAAATCGGATGTTGTATGCGTGCGTAATGAATGCTGGAGGTCCCCAAGAACAAAGAACTCTACAAAAGCTTCATAAAGGAAAAAAGAGATTTTGCACGACAAGAGACAAGAATACGAATTAGGTGCAATCTCCCCCCATACCTTGTGTGATCACTTCACAAGCCATGTATTTATAGATTTATTAATCTCCAAGCTAAAAAAAGGCCCACTTTACAATTAACATACTTTTGGCTTTTGTGTTTGCTTTTTTCCAAATAAAGAGTAAAGTATTTGGGCATCCCAAAAGTCAAGATGTGCCCAAATACAATGTTAAATAATGGGATATTTAGCTAAGAGTTTATGCACATACAAAATAATAAATGTTTGTCAAGTGCTTTAATAAATAAGCGCTCCTAAATAAATATTAGTGACATGCCTTTAGTGATAAGGCATGCGTGCATAAAAAATAATAATTATTCTAAGTATTTTGAATTCATGTCATCACTTAGTGCTTTCCAACGCCACCATTGCCTGCTCTACACATCAGCTGAAGCATTCACAATTGTTAGAAAATAATAAGATAAACCCGACAAAAGTGAATATCTAGCAGTCTTCAGCTACAAAATAATTAAATAGATTGGAACTCTGTCTGAACTTTGATTTAATTTGAGTGCACTCTAAAGTATTAAATGTCCATTAATTTAATATGTATTTTACACAATCACCCACTGTGGAATTATCCACGTGCACATTAAATTAATCTGACGCCCAAAAAGGACAAGCACCCCCGTCAACTTCTCGCACAAGGAATCCACATTTTGTAGTACGAGCCCCGACAAAAAAATATTTAAAACCTCACAGAATCCACCATTCTCAAGAACCTCCAACATTCTCAGGAATCACAAATTTGCTAAAGAATGTGTGTGAGGGTGAAAATGGGTTGCTCGGTTATACTAGACAGCCAATAGAAATGAAAAAAGAAGCCAATCAATGAGTTAATTGTAAATAGTGGCCAATAGAAGTGATGTTTCGAAGCATGTAAGGTAGCTCAGAATGAGAATCTAGGCGAGGGTGAGGTTGGATCATGTATTAGTAGATTCCTGAAGGCAAGCACATTGGAAAACGCTTTGAGAAATCCTAGGTTTAAGGCTATGAAGGAAAAGGTGATTGAGTGCACATTAAAAGATGTGTCAAATGAGTTCTTAGCTGTGGATGCACAATTCATTTGTGAGAGGGCTGATATTAGCACGACTTACTCAAAGATATTCAAAGGTATAAAGGCTAGGTTTGGTCGTGTGCTAAAGAGAAATAGAATCATGCCTCTTTCTCAACCTTAAAAGTTAATAGAGGCCCAACGGAAGCTTAATACAAAGGTTTTAGAGCTGATAGGAGATCCCATGCATGTTCAACACATGAAAACACTAAAGATTGGGACTAAGAATGCATATGAGGTGAATTTCACCGAACTCAATAATTACTATTTAGATTTGTATAAGGTGCAATCGACAATGATAATGTACTACAATATGTCTGTTGAGAAATGTAATGGTAAATTGCAGTTTGTTTTAAAATTAGATGAAAGTGAGATCATCAAAGGTGTAAAGCTTGAAAGAGTTAGTGTAACTCTGCTGAATAGATCTTTACAATTTGACAAGAATAACCTAGGGAACTTTAGTGTTCAATCGAAGCGCCATGTGTGATGGCTCGCTACATTTGATATTCCTAAGAAAACATTTGAGGTGCTGCAACTATTCTTTATACATACAAGCATTCCAAGCATCATTGATCATTAGAAACATGGTGAGATACTCTCAGTTGAAGGGTATGGTCAATACTTGGTTGAATGGCATCTTGCATGAGACTTGAAAACTTTAAAATGTATGTATGGAATCTCCAATGGTGAAAACTTTAAAATGTATGTATGGAATCTCCAATGGTGAAAACTTTAAAATGTATGGAATCTCCAATGGCATCTTGCATGAGACTTGACAGAGAGGGTGGAAGGAAAGGACGGAAAGAAAAACTGGCAAAGGGTGGCAAGTGCTACACCAACGTGCAATAGAGAAGATCCCACTTGGAAGCCCATCTTCAACATTGCATTGGATCATATTCACATTTGTTCATTTCATGCTTTTGTCAGAATCATGAGAAACTTGTATATGAATACATTTGCTTTGCTTATAGGATGCAACCAGAAAAAAAGCCATTGCAACATGTAGGAATGTGGAGTGAGTGCTATCAGAAATTGGGCTACACAAGCATCAAGTGACAATTGAAAAAGATTAAAAGAGATAAGGAAAATCTCGTAACTTGCCAAAAAAACCTTGCTTTGGAGGAGCAAAGGCTAGAAAGTTTCTCTCAGCACCCATCAATGAGGAAGGGAATGTCATGATTCGTAGGCCGCATGACTATGATGGGTGGAAAAAGTTACATTTTGCAGTTCCTGATCGAAGTAATGGAGGAAAAACAAGGTTGGCCAAAGCTAAGGTTTGGATAAGTCTTAACGAATTGGCTCCCTTACTTCGCAAGATGGTGTTTAACAATGAAGATAAGCAAGAATTTATCAATGCTATGCATAGCTTCTACACAAACATAGTGGAAGTGTGGGGCAAAAGCTCTATCACACATTAGATGGTGCATACTAAGTTGATATTTTAAAATTTTATGAATTGTATAAATGATTGAGTATAGTTTTACTCATGTGTGATATGTGTCTTTTTAGCATATCCTTTAGGCACATGGGCCATACTTTGCAGAAAAGGAAAGCATTGGATTTTGGTCCACACAAGTGACGTAAAATTCACATTAGATAGTGTGTGGTGCACACCAAAGAAAAACTGATCATGGTGGAGGGGTGAATGGTAGCAATCCAATGATTCAATTTCTATCTTGGTAGTATAGGATTATAGTAGCTGATAAAGCTAAACTTTGACAGAAGAGAGCAAATGAAAGTGCTGATGAATCGGTTTTCAGACATGATGGAATCACGTCGTGTCACTAAAAGAGTGCATTATAAAGTCTCAAGTGCCAAAGAAAACCATACCAAGTGGGTAGAAACAAGGCTTCGACAAGGCAGCAAATGGGTTCGAAGAGAACTAAGATAGTAAGATGAACAATGTGTTCAGTGTGAATGCAATTCTACTTTCTATCTTATTCATTGAGTTCTCAAATCTCTTATGCAGGAAAGATGGCTAGACCTAAGGTAGTTGCAAATAAGCTTCTGCTCAGAGCCCCATATCATGTTTAGTCCCTTTGAGCATCTACTAGCTCAAATGCACCCCCTTCTCAACCTAACCTAGCTTCCTCAAGCCACCCTCACAAGGATCCTCCTCAACATCCCCACAAGAAATGCAAGTGAAAGTGAGATGCAGTGGCCCTAAGAGAAATTAGGAATTATCAATGCTCTTTTGATCTCATCATTACGAAGGTAAACTTCTCGAGACATGTTTGCGAGATTATGCAAGACCTCTACTGAACAAAAAGTAGGAGGTGGTTTTTGGCACAAGGTTAGGATAGACCTGATCGCTTCACAAAAGAATGTCTTCATGCTCTTCAGTGTACTACAAAGGCCTTTTTAGTTAACATAATGAGTGATGCTCAACATTGTGTAATACATGTGAAGCAGTGAAGGATGCATTCGTTCCAATGAAATTAACACAATTTGTAATGTTATATTTTTTGGCACAGTGTTCTCCTCGTGCATTGGACATATGACTATGTCCCAATGCAAAACTATGGTACGCACCCTTAAAATATGAATTGAATTTTTACTCTTATCCTTTACTCTTAACTTTGATTGTGCATCTTCTCCGTATTTTCAACTCTTATTTACAATTTTGGCTAGTATTGTCAATTTCAATAGCAAAAACATGCAAAAATTGCCATTTCTTATTGCAAACTCTACTCCTGATGCCTCTGTATAGTCAATGTGGTGCGAAGTTTCTAAGGGCCAGTAATTGTGATGTTGATTTCTCCATTGTCAATCCATCCAAAATTTTGGTATGGGATAGTCCTTTCAAGGAAGGGACAGTTTTGTGCATATTTCACAAGCTGGTGGATAATTTGAATCCATTGGGGAGCGATGGTCTTCCTGGAGCGAATCACCAAGACGATGTATGCGTGCAGTATTTACATGAAATGTATGTGAAGTTTGGACAACTTGTGTAAGGAATCCTTATGCTTTTCTGAAGGAAATTGTATCTCTAGAGGAAGAACGCAAAAGCATTGGGGAATGTTGGAAAAAGTAAGGATGCACAAAGGGCTATTTTTGAAAAGGGCTTTTTGGGGGGAAGAAGCTTAATGGAGAAAAAGAGCAGAAAGCAGACGAATGAAAAATGGGAGGAGTTCTGCAACTTTGGGGAGGAGGGAGGATCATCAAGAATTTCTCAATGGGCTGGTTCATGAAGGCCATCTGTTCCCTAAGCAGCGATCAGGTCTGGAAGCTTCCTCCGCCGACTCCATTTGGCATAGCTAAACCAGGCGAGGTCTGTCTGGTTCTCAACAACGGACAAGAGACCGTCTGCAGTCGCTGAGCTTCCCACCAGAAAAGAGATGCCGAAGTCCAAGAGAAATAAGCTCGTGACATTATCCAAAACAAAAAAAGAGAGGGCGGGAGCAGAAAGAATCGCTTATAAGCACTGTTAGACATCGCCTAGATGATTATTCATCCTTGTACATATTTTCGTTTGAAAACATGCGCAATACAAAATTTAAGGAGTTCCGTGATCAGCTGAATGAAATCAGAGAGAAGGACGGGGAGCGCTACTAAGAAAGAGAAAAGAGGATTTTTTTTTCGCAAATCGAATGGAGCTCGACTATGCCTGGGCGGTGCAGGAGAAGAAAATCCACATGGAGGAGATGAAGAAACAGCTTGTAATGTCGACTCATCAATTGGAGGGAGACGAAAAGCTTCTTTTTGAATCAACGAGAGCAGCATGATGAATTAGAGCTTAGAGGATGAGGACCAGGATGATGAAGCCGCTAGGGATGCCATACGCCTTGCCGCTGCACCAGCGATTGAAGAAGTCATGATGTTCTGTTCCCCTCTTTTTTTTGCGCTACTTTTTCTCCCCAGGCAGAGTTTCCTTTCACCATAATTTCTGTGCTTTTGTTCCCTTTTCTTCACCAAATTCTCTACCCGTAAGGTGTCTTCAAATCTCAGATCTTCATCTTGCCTTCACAAACAATGGTTCAGCCGACTAGTTCTCCTTACTAATCTCAACAACACAATTGAAGACGGATGGAGCTCCAGGTCCAATCTCTAAATCATGCCAGGGGTGTGCGCCACACAAAGGGAAGCCCTTTGATTTTGTATCTCAATCCTTTTTACATTACTTGGAGGCTTTATTGGCACAAGAACAGAGCATATTCAGTACCTTGTACACACTAATCAGATTTCAAGGGATATTCTGAAACAAAAATACCCTTCATGGCTCTTGTCTCTGTGGTAGTCACATACATGCATCTATGCGTGGAGGATAATCAGCATTACAACAGAAAATTTTCTGAAACATAACAGGGGTGCAGAGAAAGACCATACTAGAATGTGTAAGAGCTGGACACTATGCTGCCAGTGTGATAATGCAGGAATTGGCTATAAATATCCAGAGCCAAAATTTTCATAAAGAAAATGAGAAGAGTTTGAAGTTTTGAGCAGGAAATGCATTTGTTGGAGGCTTTCAACCTGTTTTTGGGATTCAAGCACATTTGCTATGGTCTATGTGCAGACAGCTTTTAAGAAGATGTTGCAAGTTTTAACCAAATAGAGTGATATATTGAATTCACCTCTTTGATGTGAAAATAAGGATTGCCAAGATTTGGCTGTAATGGGCCTGGAGCATCTTTGTTATTAAGGAGTTTTACAACAAGATATAACTGCTATATTTCTGAGTGACTTTGACTGTCGCGCTAGAGCTGTAATGTCAATTTTGACAGTTGCGAAAAGTCTTAAGCTATGAGAATTTTGCAAATTGAGATAGGTATAACTGTGACATGAATTTTATTGTCATCATCCTAATCTCTTCTAACACCTAAGAAAGTAAGCACCTGCATTTGAAGACCTTCGGAATTGAGGAATCTTCTGTCTTGGAATTTCTTAAGAACCTCTGTGGTTGCGACTTTGCTTTCGAAATCCTTCGACAACGTCTCGCCAAGGGGCAGAGGTCTCAATGGAGGAGTGGAAATTCTCGAGGAGATGTAGTCCAAAGGTGATGACATGTTTAGGATTTTTCGTATCTATATTTTATATGCGACAACTAATTTGAGTGTTTCAATGTATAATACAAAATATATAGTGTAGCGTGGTCGCGCGGACGACATTTTCTCATGGTAGTACGTGCCATCCACCATTTCGATATCCTGAGGGCATGGAGGAGATGCTGTGGTTAATGTCAATGCGATGGTTGGATGGAGCTTTGGCCGCAACATCTCGCGAAGGGGCAGAGGTCTCAATGGAGGAGTGGAAATTCTCGAGGAGATGTAGTCCAAAGGTGATGACATGTTTAGGATTTTTCATATCTATATTTTATATGCACAACTAATTTGAGTGTTTCAATGTATAATTCAAAATATATAGTGTAGCATGGTTGCGCGGATGACATTTTCGCGTGGAGCGTATTGATAAAGTGCGCTCCACAATGGACTATGGTATCATGGCAAGGTTCAAGCAGGAGAGCTGATGATGAGAAACGGATCCAAACATGGTTATAGATGAGATGGAGTATTTTGGGAACTCACAAAGTATTGTTACGGTGGACTACCGTAGCTTCTCCATGATACTATTCAATGTGCAGTGTTTCAAAGTGGTACTTGAAGGAGCTGGAGCAATAGTTCGATGAGGTTCATCTGGATTTCTCGAAATAGATTTCGAAAAAAAATGGACGGATTTGCACGACACCTTTGTGTTGCCAGCCCATTGTGAATAGGTACATGAACTCATTTGTTTGTTAATTGTATTACGACATGGTATATGTCACAATAGTTTAATCTCTCTTGTACGTGTTTGTGAACATGTAATCTTCTATCCAAACCCCTGACAACCTTGATGGTGATATGTTATGCCTTCAGCTCCCCGAAGTGCAAGAGTGTATGATCAAAGCGATGTTCCGAGCATAGATGAGGACAATATGCAAATAGAGGGGTCGATATTGCAAGGGGTAGAGGCCACCGAAAGCTTAGAGCATGTAGAGGAGCCAACATCGGCTAACAATGATGGAAATACACGAGTCCAAGAATTCTTTGAGAACGAGGTGGTCTCATCGTTTTGTGGTGACATGTCCATCGACCTTCTAGTGTATGCGGAGTTGTGTCAGGAGATTGATATGGGACCATAGGATACTTCATACTTGAAATCCACTTACTAAATTTGTTGACTAATCGCTTAAAAGAGTACATAACATATGTATTTTAAGTGAGATCATTTTTTTAGGATTTATATTATCGTGATTTGTATGATTTAAATTGATTATGCTAACATCATTTTTTATCTGT
Organism: Lygodium microphyllum; assembly: GCF_053477565.2. Lineage (NCBI taxonomy): Eukaryota > Viridiplantae > Streptophyta > Polypodiopsida > Schizaeales > Lygodiaceae > Lygodium > Lygodium microphyllum. Next base: position 99,616,862 of record NC_141140.1, on the reverse strand, counting down.
GCAAGTGACCTTTTCAAGATGAGTCAGATGAGGAGTTGCAGGATATCTTCACGTGCATGTCTCTAGATCAGATGGCGAGATTCAGAGACATGACAGACCAGGAGCTGTCTCGCACATCGTCAAGCCGCTTTACTAGATCTACTTCGGCGTGATCAGATGCTTCGGCTTCGAGCAGAGGAGGTCGACGCTCCAAACTTCGACCAGAGGGAGGGAGTGCTTCAGGGTCAAGGGGATGCTGTAGAGATACGGAGACAGTGAGCCCGCGGTCGGCATAGGATACAGGTGTGACTCCTCACTCTCGTGGAAATTCCAAGGAGCGTAGCTCAGGTGGATGCTATGGAGGCACAGACGCGGTGTCTCCATCTCGTCATTTTGCTGGAGTTGCATCACCTCCAGAATTTGTCACACCTGTGGGGATGTCTACTCTAGTTACTCAGGCTTTTGCTCACTCGTTTGTAGGTGGCACCTGTATGGGTGCTACTCCAATAGATACTACCTCGGTCGCTAGACCGGATGTACAGGGGTCTCCTGGATATGCCCAAGAGCGTGGACGTAGGTGGAAGAGGACCCATCTTAGGCATACCTGAGAGGGATATGCCTATCTTGTCGATGATAGGTCAAGAGCCATCATCATGAATGATGAGGGGAGGAGGGTGATGGCTCGCATGAGAGAGTTGTGCCAACAAGTTTTTCGGCACAATGTCTTAGATCATTGGAAAAATATACCGGAGGGGAGTAAGGACTACATAGTAGCATCCTTGCATGACGAGTTTTCGGTTCTAGCCCCGGTCGCTACACCAAATGTACAGGGGTCTCCTGGATATGCCCAAAAGCGTGGATGCAGGTGGGAGAGGACCCATCTTAGGCATACCCGAGAGGGATATGCCTATCTTGTCGATGATAGGTCAGGAGCCATCATCATGAATGATGAGGGTGACGGCTCGCATGAGAGAGTTGTTCCAACAAGTTTTTCGGCACAACGTCTTAGATCATTGGAAAAACATAACGGAGGAGGGGAGAAAGGACTACATAGTAGCATCCTTGCACGAGGAGTTTCCGGCTCTAGCCATAGCAGATAGATTTTCTATGGGCTAGATGATGCATTGCATGCTTGCATATTGCTAAGTAAAGAGCATATGACTTTAATTCCACATATACACACGTATTGCTCCCACAATATGCACACGAAACTATGTTCTCTAACGAAATTCAAAACTTAAAAACAAAAAGTAAGTGAATTTACATATCAAAATAAAAGGTTGACTCTACTTTTACATCATCTAATGACCTTTCATATTCGTATCCAATTTGTGTTTTATTTTTTTAAAATATCTCCAAAGCAAAACCATGAAACTGTCCCATGACTAGTAGAGACAAATCTAATTCTCTCTTAAAGGCTAAATAATCAACATCAACAAAATTTTGTTTATTGAGCCAAAGATGTAGACCTTTATAGAGATATAGTCTATATTACAAATATATTTTTGGGATAAAAATTAGGATTATTTTTAAGAGCCCTTGTCTATAATAATATACCAACAACGAGTAATTGGGGTATTTGTTGAGATTTTAATGTGCCAATGCCAGCAACATATGCAAATTGATTTGAAGCATTGGGTAGATAGGAATACTAAACGATATATAAGATCCAATTAGACACTAGATGTGTAAATAATTCCACGAGTCTTGGTAGCTAATATTATCACTGATGAGACAAAATATTTTTAATTTAAAGAATCTTGAGTGTTACCAAGATCTCTTTAAGTCTTCCAATTTTGATGAGACATCGAAAATCTCTACAAGACTTGTGTTTGGAATGATGATGATCGACAAAGTCTACTCATTGTACTCACAAAGATAATTGATGCAGTGCATGCTGTCCTGCTGCTGCGCATCCGAGTCGTATACACCTCCATTTCTTTTGTTGTGCATTTGTGTTATTTTCTGCGTGTGATTTATTGTTTGTGTGATGCATTTCGATAATCCGCATCCAATGTATATATTCCCTTAGTGCATGTGTATGATTTTGTTTGGATGCATGTTGTGTGTGTGTCAGAAAAATATGAAAAATTGATGCCAAAGAATATTATCAAGCTGTTAATTTTAATAATGAACTCCAAGAAAAGTGCAGGATACCGTGGAATCAAAGGAAGCTTTATAGAAGCCGACATTTAAGCCATGAAGACAAAGGTGTAAATTCAGGAATATCATGTGCAATGGGAAAAGCTCAAGGAGTGCTGGATGGCGAGATGTAGTCTCTTGGAATGCACTTATTGCTGGGTATGCACAGCATGGACCAGGTGAAGAAGCGCTAAAGTTATTTGACAAGATGCAATCTGAGGGTCACTTTCCCAATGCAGTCTTAATTATCTACGCCTTGAAAGCATGTGTTGACATAGGAGCACTTGCAATGGGTCAACAAGTTCATGATGAAATTGTCAGACTAGGTTGGTTGCAAAGTGATATTCTGCTTGGGACTGCTGTGCTGGATATGTATGCCAAGTGTGGTGCATTTGGCAAAACACAGGGAGTGCTGGATGAGCTTCTTGTCCGGAATGCAATAACTTGGAATGCCCTTATCATAGGTTATGCTTTACATGGGCAGATTGGAAATATGTTGGACTGTTTTTTAGCAGATGCAAAATGAGGATGTGTTCCCAGACCCAAGTTCTTTTGTCAGCATGCGAACAATGACTCATGCCTACTATTTGAGGGGAAAGGGAATGTAAAAACAACACTTGTCGAAAGAGAAAAAGAAGACATGCTGATATTAGAGGGAAGAAGCTTTTCCTGAAGGCCGTCACATTATATGATAAATGGACTAAAAGTTTGGCGGATTTTTGCTTGTGGAGAAAACGGGGGGGGAAAGTGTCCAGAAAATATGGAGTCTGCCGCTTTATTTTGAAAAAACAGTTTTTTTTTCATCCTTCATGGAATGGCGACCTTGAAGACGGCTATTTCTGTTCCCCTGTGAGGGAGAGAGACATGGTGGGGATCCCTTGGCTTTCTGCACCGTCTCAGAGAGAGACAAGGTGATAGAATAGCAAAAGATATTCTTAGATTTGTCCAAGAATATCAAGCTGTTGCGGAAAAAACCGATGGAGGAAGCTAAAAACTCGGGGGGGGGGGGGGGGGGAAAGCAAAAAAGGCAGGCCAGTAATGTCCGCACCCTGCGATGGTTTCCATTGATGGGGGGAGAATTCGCATAGCTGGGGGGACGATCTCTCTCAGATTTTTGTTTCAAGCTATTCATTGGCCCTGTCCAGCTTGTAGAAGAAAATTCGTGCAATAGAATGCCTTCGCGAAGCACTCATAAGCGACAGACATCTTTGTCCATGCCCAGAACCATTGCGAAAAAGGGGAATACTGTACAGAAGGGGATCAAGCTAGAGTAAAAAGCAATTGGGAGTGCGCTGCAGAGAATCGATCGACACACAGGAAGACAAAGGTTAAAGGGCATATTAAGCTCAGATTTAAAACTGCTGCTGGAAAGGATGTGGTTTGGATTCGTTCATTTCAGTTAACTCAAAAAGGGAAGTGAAGAAGTGTGGGCCGACTCTGCTGGGACACGAGAGGGAAGGATCATGAAGGCGCAGGACTCCGAGAGGGTTCTAAAGGATCGATTTGGGGGAAACATTTCGTTTTCGCCTTAAGTGGGAACCTCTTGATCCTGAATCGAGGGATATCGACAGATCTTCCTTGATCATGGCACCGAAACAAACAATCAACAGACTTATCAAATCGTTTGACGAGCCAATTGGATTCTATGAAAGCGATGTGAACAGCGACCAGCTGTGCCCCGATCCTGCCTTTGATCTTATTGAAGCTCATTGTGAAGAGCTAGCTGAAGCCATTGCCAATCCTTCTCTTTGGAAATCATCGCCTCAGATTAGCTGTGGAATTCTGCATGATTAGCATGAGTGTGAGCTTGCAAAAAGCACTGGCATCTCGACATAACTGAACAGGGAGGTATCTCTCTCAAGTTGCTTTTGGGGAAAGCATGATCCCACTCAATACATACGACAGGGAAATGTTGTTAGAACACAATACAGAACGGGCATCTATTACCACAGACCTGAGCAAGAGCAGATAGCTAAAGCATCTCTGCAAGCTGATGAGGCGCCTGAAACTGTTACCAGTGACATTGTATTTGCCCTCCAACTCAAAGAGCATCCAAAATTCAAGAGAAAGGGCGATGATCTTTTTGTTGAGCACACTTTGAACTTAACAGAGGCTCTTTGTGGCTTCCAATTTGTTTTGAGTCATCTTGACTCTTGACAACTGCTTATTAAGTCATTCCCTGGGAAGATTGTAAAACCAGCTCAATTTAAGGCTATCAATGATGAAAGGATCAAAGACCTTTCATGAAGGGAAAGCTTTACATTCATTTCTCTGTAGATTTTCCTGAATCTGGTTCTCTTACCCCAGAACAGTGCCGTGCATTGGAGGGAATCTTACCTTCTAGGCCTGAACCTGAAATGACAGAATTGGAACTTGATGAGTGTGAAGAAACAATTTTGCAAGATGTCAACATTGAGAAGGAGATGAGGAGGAAATAGCAGGCTGCCCACAGAACTTCATTGTATTGGCATTGAAAGGATTTCTGAAAATTTGTTCATAGGGATTATTGCCAGTAGAATTCTTCTAGCAGAACTCTTCAAGTCTCCTCAAGCCTACGTACCAAAGTCATAACTGTCTTCAAAAACTTGAATGTGAACAGTTTATGAGAAACTTCAGATTATTCTGAATATGAACATCTTGTAACTCATTTGACAAAGAATTTAGTGAACTTTGGCATCAAATATTTGAGTTTTTTTTTTTTCTTGTTAGCCTCATTTCTTGCTGTCTCTTGAACCCCGTGTTCTGCAGCCCTTGCGTGAACTCTACGACATTTCTGGTGAACCCGACGTGAAAGTGCTGCGTCATTTGTTTTCAGCAAGATGGGAGACTCGCAAGAAGAGATGACAGATAATAATGTCATGAAGAACCTGTTTCAGTCATTTACCATGTATATGCAGCAGCAAGCTCATGCAAAACGAGACAGTGATGCTATGGATGCTTTGAAAGCTGTCCAACAGGAGATGAAGTAGTTTAATGGCCAGCAAGTGTCAACTTACCTGCATTTGTATGAAGAAAAGATGAAGTTTTTTGGGGTTTCTCAAGATGTTTGGAGCCGCTACTTCTTGCGGATCGTGGTGCGCGCTCTTGAAGGTCAAATTGCAGAAATTCAAGAAGCACATGCAAGTTGGGCTGAATTTAAGAAGGCATTAAAAGATGAATATTTCCTGGAGGATACAGGTCTTATGAATCGCAAGAATTTTTTAGCATGGGTTTCTATGCCTAATAAGGGACTTTCTGTTACCGCTCTTCTGCGAGAGTTTGAAAGCCGTTATGATCAGTTGGATGGGACTGAACAGAAAGCTTTGGAGATGCAGAAAGTGGAGTTATTTTTACAAGCTGCAGATGCTGATTTATAGGAAAAGTTGGATGATCTTTTGGAAGATCAAGCTACTGATTCAGGTTTAAAGACTGAGTGGAGACATGTCATTGATGCTGTGAATGCTCTTGTTAAGAAGCAGCGCAGGAGAGTAAGATTGCATCGTAATACAGGATCAGTTCCTGAAAAATCCTTGGAGACTTCTTCTTCTACCCCTGCTGCAACTTCTTTGCCTAAGCCTACTCCTCCTGCTGTGAATCCATCAGTTCCTGCTGCTCCAGTGCCCTTATCTGTAGATGATGTTATTAAAGGCTTGGCGGATTTGACGATTGAAGCAGTCAAAGCTGAAGTTGGTAAGTTAAAGGAGCAACTTATGTCAGTACCTGTTGTAGCACCTGCTCCAGTGACTGCTTTTCTAGCTGGTCAAAGAAAAGGGCGACGATGTATTTGGTGTGATAGTACAGAGCACCAACACTACAGAGATTGTGATGCTTTTCAGGAAGCATGTAAGAAGAATGTAGTGTTCTGGGGACAAGATGGGAAGATATGGCTGACAGAGACTGGAGCTCCTCTTGACACGAACTTCGGTAAGGGAGGCATGAAGAAGCTTGTTGATGATATGGCTGCGCGATCAGCTTATGTGAGTGTTAGAGGAGATGCTTCAGCTTTTGAAGTCCAGCTTGAGCAAAAATCTGATGGAGACTCTGCTTTATGGTCCTCTGCCTTGGAGATAGCGAGAAGAGGGAAAGTTCAAGCATCTACTATGACTTGTGTGGGCTCCAGCATCCGAGGAGAAACAGGATGGGATTCTCCTGTTGACAGGTATTCTATTTTTTCTTATATGGCTAAAACGCAGGGTTTAGATGCCATGGTTGAGGAAAAGAGAAGAAGAGATGAGGAGGGTCCTAGCTCCTCCAAAAAGACTAGAGGGGGTGACTTTGTTTCACCACCTGTTACAGCTCCACCTATGTCAAATTCTCCAGCTCAAACATGTTTTGATCAACCAATGGGAGACAAGCAGAAAGAAAAGAGGCAACCAAGAAAAGAGCCAGGATTCAAGCTCTTCTCAGACCTTGATATGCAAACGGATATGAGTAAGATTTTTCATGAAAGAATTTTGAATAGTGAAGTTACTTTTACTGTTGGAGAAGCTCTTGGGATTGCTAGAAGAGAAATACAGGATCAGATGCAGGATCTTTTGCGGAGGAAACGACATGCGATGGAAGGACCTGCTTTACAGGGATTGTGGCATGGAGCTCTTGGGGAAGAGCATGATGATGCAGTGATGGTTGAGAATGCTTCTGTTAATCCGCAATTAGAGAAAATAGTTCAGCCTATGCAGTATGAAGATGATGATACCCCTATCCTCATTCCTTGCAGCCATTTTTCACGAAGTCATTGGGCTAGAGCAACCACTGAGACAGTGGTAAGGATTGGAGAGAAACAAATTCCATTGGTCGCTTTAGTCGATCATGGTTCTGAGATTAATCTTATTGCTCGAGGTGTTTATGAGAGTGGCAAGTGGCCTATGGATGCAGAGCATGGCTGGCGCATGAGAGCCGCCAATAATACTTCTGGTGATATGTATGCTGCTTGTCCGAGTATCAAAATTTCTATTGGTAATGTTGAAGAGGATTATCATTGCTTTGTTCAGGATTCATGCTCTTATCCGATTATTCTTGGACAGCCTTTCATTACAGAAGCAAGAATGGAAACGAAAGTGATGGATGGCGGGTCCACTTATGCACGGATACGTAGTGAAGATGGTATGCGAGCTGTTCAGTTTATGACTGTTGGGGTAAATCATCCGAGAAACAGGGACTCCTTGCGTGAGGCACCACTACCTGTAAAGGAGTTGGATTTTCATTAGGTACCGCTGTCTTGCGAGACGCCAGTGGTACGGAGCAGAGAAAAGAGGAGATCTCGCCTCCTGGTAGCCAGTCTTTCTCCAATAATTTTGTTGGTTTTTCTTCAGATAGTTCAGTGAGTTATCAAAAAATTTCAGATTTACCTAGAGCTGCCAGGCAGTACATTGGTCGTAAGGAGAAAGAGTTGAAGAATGTTGGTATTTTGCAAGCAGAAGAGCATGTAGATGGATTGTATGAAGGGATGTCTTATGCAGATACATTGTTTGAGATGGGAGCAATGCTGAAAACTGATGTATGTAAGGGTTCAAAGATCATACCTGTGCAAACCTTGGATATGTTTCAGGAAATTTCTGGTTTTATGCTGCAAACAGAGTTAGAGGTTGAGAAAACTCAGCAAACTGAATTTATGGCTGATCTTGATCAGCTAATAGAGCTGCCGAGGGCTGAATTCATTCAGCCAACAGAGTTGAATGCAGAAAAATTTCTGCATACAGAGTTTCAGGCTGCACCCATGCAGTCCATAGAGCGAAAGGCTGAAAATTTTCAGCCAACAGAGTTGAAAGTTGCTGAAAATTTGCAGAAATTGCAGCAAAGAACAGAGTGCTTGAATGATGCCAAGGTTGACACAAAATATAAAACAGTTGATAAGAAGGTTAAGCCGGTTGCAGGCCCGCTTCCTTCTGATAGTGATGAATAGATTGAAAAAGCTATGAAGCAGCCTATGTTGAGAGACCCTGCAAATATTGGACATAAGTTTACAGCTGAAACTCTTGCAGAATTGAAGATTGGAAATGATGATTTCTTGCTTCCAGTGGAAAAAGAATGTTTTAGAGAGATGCTTGGACGTTATGGTAAGGCATTTGCTTTCTTTCCACATGAAATTGGCTGCATTAGTCCCGAATTGGTTGCACCCATGGTCATCTTCACTGTTCCTCATGTACCATGGAATATACGTCCTATACCTGTGCCTAAAGCACACTTGCCAAAGCTGATAGAGTTGTTGAATGAGAAGATTAAAATGGGGATTTTGGAACCCTCTTCTGCGCCCTATTCTGACAGGTGGTTTACTGTACCAAAGAAGAATGGTACTTTGAGATTTATTCAGGATATGCAGCCCGTGAACAAAGTGACAATCAGGAATGTGGGAACAGGTCCAGTTGTGGATGAATTTGCTGAGGCTTTTGCAGGACGAGCCATCTATTCTCTAGGAGACTTGTATTCAGGTTATGATCAGTTTCAGCTTGCCTTGGAAAGCAGGGATATTACTACTATGCGGACACCTATTGGTCTTGTGAGGATGTTTACCTTGCCTCAAGGTGCCACAAACTCAGTTGCTCATATGATGAATGCTATGCATAGAGTTCTACGAGACTATATTCCGCAGTATACCATGCATTTTCTAGATGATGTGCCTATTAAGGGTTGTGCAGAAGAAGAAAAGAATGAAAGTCTTGATTTGCGTGGATGTAGACAGTTTGTGGCTGACCACTTGATTGCTTGTGAGAAAATATTGACACGATTAGAGGAGGTAAATTTGACACTTTCAAATCTGTCTTTGGTGTTAATGAAGTCATCATAGTTGGGCATATGGTTGGATATTATGGCAGGAAGCCTTCCCCTGCAAAGGTGGATGCCATAAACAGGATTGCAGAGTATTGCTCGACTACTTCAGAGGTGCGGAGATTTGTGGGAGCTTGTGTATTTTACATGATTTGGATTCCTCATTTTGCTCATATAGCAGATGTTCTCTATCAGCTGCTTCGAAAGGGGCAAAAATTTCATTGGGATGAGAAGCATTCGAAAGCCATGCGTAAGCTCAAGAAGCTGTTGCAATCAGCTCCTACTCTACGCAAGGTGGATTATCAGTGTGGACGGCCGATCATGTTGACAGTTGATACTAGCCCTATTGGCATAGGTTGGGCTGTGGGACAGGATGATGCTGATGGAAATAGGTATGCTATCCGCTTTGGAGCTAAAGTTCTTAATGAGCGACAGAGGAGATATCCGCAGATCAAAAGAGAGTTGTGGGGAGTAGTCACTGCACTGAAGTGTGACAAAGGATATTTTATTGGAGCTTCAATTATTGTGGAAACAGATTGTTTGCCTTTGCTTGGCATGATTACTAGTTGCTCGACTCCAGATATAGCGATGCTTCGGTGGATTGCCTATATCAAATCATTGAATCCAGAATTTCGACACATAGCAGGGAAAGATAATCCAGTTGCTGACATGCTATCTAGAGCGAGATATGAGGATGAGGAATCAATGCTTGCAGAAGATGATGAGACAGAGTTTGCTGCTTTTGTCCTTGTTCATGATTGTCATGTATCTACTGTTGAAGCCTTTATTGAAGAACTTTATGTTGACGAGTGGCTGCAAATTGGACAGTATCTAAGTTCATTGACTCGAAGAGCTGATTGGACAGATGACGAATTCAAGAAAATCAGAAGGAAGGCTTATGGGTATTTCTTGAAAGATGGTTTTCTTTGGAAGCATCCAAAGAAGAGAGGAGGCTTGCCCTTGAGAGTAGTTTGTGATGTAGCGATGCAGATACAGATTATGCGAGAGTTTCATGAGAGCTCATGGGCTGGACATAGAGGTGTGTGGGCTACCTATGAGAAAATCAAAGAAAGATACTGGTGGAAAGGAATGTATAAAGATGTTTCTCATTTTGTGGAGATTTGCAGGGACTGCCAACTTTACTCTTTAGTGCGACATCGTGATGAGTTGCATCCGACTTATCCACTATGTATGCATTATAAGTGGGTGGTAGACTTGGTTACTTTGCCAGTGGGACTTTGGCAGATGAGATATCTTGTCTTGGCTAGGGAGGATCTTACAAACTATGTTGAAGGCAGATCTTTGCGGACAAAGACTACCACTACAATATGTAAATTCTTGTTGGAAGAAATATTTTGCAGGTATGGATGTATAGGCAAGATTACAGCTGATCGTGGAGAGCTAGATGCAGATGAAGCTAGAGAATTCTTCTCACGGCTTGGGATTAAATTGGCTCTTACTACTGCCTATAATCCAGAGGGAAATGCCAAGAGTGAAAGAGGACATCCGCCGATAGTTAAAGCATTGGCAAAAGCTTGTAGAGGTCGGATTGGGGATTGGCCGAGATTACTACCTTTTGCGTTGTGGGCTGATCGCTCTACACATAGTGTGACTACTGGATACATGCCTGCAGAGTTGATGTATGGGCAAAAACCTGTCATGCCTACAGAAATTTGTGCTCTCACTTGAAGTGTTCTTCCGTGGCATAAGAATTTATCAAGGGAAGAGCTTCTAGCTCTTCGGATTCGTCAACTAGAGAGAAGGACAGAAGATGTGCAGCTAGCAGTTGATCGTTTGAAGGCAGCCCGACTCAGAAATAAGGACAGGTTTGATTTAAGGCATCGCTTGAGGCCTAGAGCCATAAAAGAAGGAGATTGGGTTCTAGTCTACAACAGTAGTCTAGAAAATCAGCATAGTAGCATGAGAAAAATGGTTCAAAGATGGTTTGGACCGTATGAAGTGAAACAGGTTTTTGACAATGGTACCTATGAGTTGGCTGAATTAGATGGAACAGTATTGAGGGTGCCCATTGCTGGAAAACGAGTCAAGATTTTCAAGAGAAGAGAAGATGAAGAATATGCACTTGAAGCGTTGACAGAAGAAGAGCAGGTAGAAGAAAGGCAAGCAGAAGAAGCAGAGAATATAGATAATGAAGCTGATGGAGAAACAGGTCTACTAGAAACAGAAGATAGACTTGACCTGTTTGTGGACTTGAATGATCCTGGATAGTTGGCACATCCGGAGGATGCGCAGGTTTAGAGGGGGTGGATGTCGTGCTGCTGCGCATCCGAGTCGTATACACCTCCATTTCTTTTGTTGTGCATTTGTGTTATTTTCTGCGTGTGATTTATTGTTTGTGTGATGCATTTCGATAATCCGCATCCAATGTATATATTCCCTTAGTGCATGTGTATGATTTTGTTTGGATGCATGTTGTGTGTGTGTTAGAAAAATATGAAAAATTGATGCCAAAGAATATTATCAAGCTGTTAATTTTAATAATGAACTCCAAGAAAAGTGCAGGATACCGTGGAATCAAAGGAAGCTTTATAGAAGTCGACATTTAAGCCATGAAGACAAAGTTGTAAATTCAGGAATATCATGTGCAATGGGAAAAGCTCAAGGAGTGCTGGATGGCGAGATGTAGTCTCTTGGAATGCACTTATTGCTGGGTATGCACAGCATGGACCAGGTGAAGAAGCGCTAAAGTTATTTGACAAGATGCAATCTGAGGGTCACTTTCCCAATGCATTCTTAAATATCTGCGCCTTGAAAGCATGTGTTGACATAGGAGCACTTGCCATGGGTCAACAAGTTCATGATGAAATTGTCAGACTAGGTTGGTTGCAAAGTGATATTCTGCTTGGGACTGCTGTGGTGGATATGTATGCCAAGTGTGGTGCATTTGGCAAAACACAGGGAGTGTTGGATGAGCTTCTTGTCCGGAATGCAATAACTTGGAATTCCCTTATCATAGGTTATGCTTTACATGGGCAGATTGGAAATATGTTGGACTGTTTTTGAGCAGATGCAAAATGAGGGTGTGTTCCCAAACCCAAGTTCTTTTGTCAGCATGCGAACAATGACTCATGCCTACTATTTGAGGGGAAAGGGAATGTAAAAACAGCACTTGTCGAAAGAGAAAAAGAAGACATGCTGATATTAGAGGAAAGAAGCTTTTCCTGAAGGCCGTCACTTTATATGATAAATGGACTAAAAGTTTGGCGGATTTTTGCTTGTGGAGAAAACGGGGGGGGGAAGTGTCCAGAAAATATGGAGTCTGCCGCTTTATTTTGAAAAAATAGTTTTTTTTTCATCCTTCGTGGAATGGCGACCTTGAAGACGGCTATTTCTGTTCCCCTGTGAGGGAGAGAGACATGGTGGGGATCCCTTGGCTTTCTGCACCGTCTCAGAGAGAGACAAGGTGATAGAATAGCAAAAGATATTCTTAGATTTGTCCAAGAATATCAAGCTGTTGCGGAAAAAACCGATGGAGGAAGCTAAAAACTTGGGGGGGGGGGGGGAAAGCAAAAAAGGCAGGCCAGTAATGTCCGCACCCTGCGATGGTTTCCATTGATGGGGGGAGAATTCGCATAGCTGGGGGGACGATCTCTCTCAGATTTTTGTTTCAAGCTATTCATTGGCCCTGTCCAGCTTGTAGAAGAAAATTCGTGCAATAGAATGCCTTCGCGAAGCACTCATAAGCGACAGACATCTTTGTCCATGCCCAGAACCATTGCAAAAAAGGGGAATACTGTACAGAAGGGGATCAAGCTAGAGTAAAAAGCAATTGGGAGTGCGCTGCAGAGAATCGATCGACACACAGGAAGACAAAGGTTAAAGGGCAGATTAAGCTCAGATTTAAAACTGCTGCTGGAAAGGATGTGGTTTGGATTCGTTCATTTCAGTTAACTCAAAAAGGGAAGTGAAGAAGTGTGGGCCGACTCTGCTGGGACACGAGAGGGAAGGATCATGAAGGCGTAGGACTCCGAGAGGGTTCTAAAGGATCGATTTGGGGGAAACATTTCGTTTTCGCCTTAAGTGGGAACCTCTTGATCTTGAATCGAGGGATATCGACAGATCTTCCTTGATCATGGCACCGAAACAAACAATCAACAGACTTATCAAATCGTTTGACGAGCCAATTGGATTCTATGAAAGCGATGTGAACAGCGACCAGTTGTGCCCCGATCCTGCCTTTGATCTTATTGAAGCTCATTGTGAAGAGCTAGCTGAAGCCATTGCCAATCCTTCTCTTTGGAAATCATCGCCTCAGATTAGCTGTGGAATTCTGCATGATTAGCATGAGTGTGAGCTTGCAAAAAGCAGTGGTATCTCGACATAACTGAACAGGGAGGTATCTCTCTCAAGTTGCTTTTGGGGAAAGCATGATCCCACTCAATACATACGACAGGGAAATGTTGTTAGAACACAATACAGAACGGGCATCTATTACCACAGACCTGAGCAAGAGCAGATAGCTAAAGCATCTCTCCAAGCTGATGAGGCGCCTGAAACTGTTACCAGTGACATTGTATTTGCCCTCCAACTCAAAGAGCATCCAAAATTCAAGAGAAAGGGCGATGATCTTTTTGTTGAGCACACTTTGAACTTAACAGAGGCTCTTTGTGGCTTCCAATTTGTTTTGAGTCATCTTGACTCTTGACAACTGCTTATTAAGTCATTCCCTGGGAAGATTGTAAAACCAGCTCAATTTAAGGCTATCAATGATGAAAGGATCAAAGACCTTTCATGAAGGGAAAGCTTTACATTCATTTCTCTGTAGATTTTCTTGAATCTGGTTCTCTTACCCCAGAACAGTGCCGTGCATTGGAGGGAATCTTACCTTCTAGGCCTGAACCTGAAATGACAGAATTGGAACTTGATGAGTGTGAAGAAACAATTTTGCAAGATGTCAACATTGAGGAGGAGATGAGGAGGAAATAGCAGGCTGCCCACAGAACTTCATTGTATTGGCATTGAAAGGATTTCTGAAAATTTGTTCATAGGGATTATTGCCAGTAGAATTCTTCTAGCAGAACTCTTCAAGTCTCCTCAAGCCTACGTACCAAAGTCATAACTGTCTTCAAAAACTTGAATGTGAACAGTTTATGAGAAACTTCAGATTATTCTGAATATGAACATCTTGTAACTCATTTGACAAAGAATTTAGTGAACTTTGGCATCAAATATTTGAGTTTTTTTTTTTTCTTGTTAGCCTCATTTCTTGCTGTCTCTTGAACCCCGTGTTCTGCAGCCCTTGCGTGAACTCTACGACAACGCACCAAAAATCACCAAGAGTTGAGTCATGGAAGCCTGGGGGGGGTAAGATTTTATAACAAATTGGTGATGCTATCAATATGATCATGTGACTTATCTTTTTCTAGAATTCTTCAAAAATGAAATAGAGAAATAAATATTGATAAACTCAAAAAGTTCTCATCCTACCGTTGAAATACTAACCTTAATATATTTTCTCTCTATAACATTTTGGAACTCTCGCCTTCTCTTCTTTTCCCCTTTTTCCATTCTGCAACATAGCAGGCCGTACTCTGTGAACTAAGTGGAGGTGCATAGATTTCATGATAGAGAAAGAAAAGACGTCATAGATTGCAGTATCCGTCACCATCACTAAGCTCTAGTCCAAGTACAATTTTGCAATGTACTCTTATAAGCTTCTTTCATGTAATACATTTTTTTAATATAGTATGACTATGGTTGTGAATTGATTCTCCTTCGCTTTCTCTAGAGAAGCAGAAGCATTGGTGCACAGATCGGACGACGTATGCGTGCATAGTGAGCATCGAAAGAACAAAAAAACTCTACTTTCGCACAAAAAATAAGGAAGAAAGCTTGCACGACATGAAGCAAGAGACTAATTGGGTACAATTCTTCCCCATGCCTTGTGTGAGCGCTCCACAAAGCATGTATTTTATATATTATTGATCTTCAAGCTCAAAAAATAGCCTAGTTTACAATTAGCACGCTTTAGCTTTTGTGTTTGCTTTTGTGCCACTAAATAATTAAAGCTATTGGGCACCCAAGGAGTCAGCAGTACCCAAATACAATGTCCAATACAAATATTTAAATCGTGTACCCATGCACATACAAAAGTAATAAATAAATATCAAGCACTTTAATAAATAAGCGCATCAAAATATTGGCACCATGCCTAAGATGCGCGCCCATGAAAAATTGATAATAATTTGAATGCACGCTATCCTCCAATGCTTCCCAATGCTACCGCTGCTTGCTCTACACATCAACTGAAGCATTCACAATTGTTGGAAAAATAAATTGGTTAGAACTCAATCCTAACCTTAATTTATTACGAGTGCACACTCTAAACTCATAAACGTTTATTAATTTAAATATGTATTTTGCGGAGTCACCCGCTATGGAATCGCCCACTTACACATTAAATTAACAAGATGCCCGAAAAGGATAGGCATCCCCATTGACTTTTCGCACAAAGAATCCACCTTGTGTATGAGCCCCGGTAATAAAATTTTACGAAATCCACTGCAAAACCTCACGGAATCCACCATGGAATATGCCTCCTGGCATCATAATCCCGGGGTGGAATAGCAATTGTCCTCAATTGCTATTAGCTCAATGTGGAGCTAACAGTGTGGGAAAAGCACTTAGGTCTCTAGCGTGCATCCATTGGGCCTCTTCAACAGGATGATTTTTAAACTTAACCAAATATCTAGAATATCTACGGCCAGTTCTAGTGGTCATAAAGTCAGTATCTATAATAGTTTCAGGCTGAAGAATTTCTGTTTCTTCGTCTAGCAAAGGAGGGTTTTCATAGACAGGGTGTACACAAGTAGTTGTCCTCTAAAAGGTCGTAATAAACTGATATGGAAGGTGTTGTGGATTTTCCAATATTGTGGTAATTCTAGTTTAAATGCATTGTCATTAATTTTGTGTATAATCTTGAATGGTCAATAAAATCTAGGTGCTAATTTTACCACTGGGTGTTTATCTACACTTTGTAATCTTTGTTTTTCAATTCGTAACCAAACATAATCATCAACTTTAAAACTCATAGCTTTTCTTTTCTTGTTTGCTTGTTTTGTGTATGATTGCTGGGCTTTGGAAATCATATCTTTAACTTTATCAAAAATAGTAGCATGCATGTTAGCAATATCATCAGCAGTTTGAATTTTGTTTGACAATGATGTAACAGGTGTAGGCAATCGATATCCATAAATAATTTCAAATGGTGCTTTCTTTGTAGCTGTATGTGTTGTGTTATTATATGCAAACTGAAGTAAATATAGATATGTATCCTAGTGTGCGGTTTTGAAATTGTGTAGGCACGTAAAAGATCTAAAATGGTACTATTAGTAGCGTCTGTTTGACCATTTGTTTCAGGATGAAATGCAGATGAAAAATCAATCTTTGTTCCTAAGTTAGCAGACAAAGTAATCCAATAATTATTACAGAATCTAGAATCACGATGAGAAATAATCACTTTTAGTAAACCATGGTTAGTGAAAACAGTTTTCAAAAACAATTGAGCAGCTTGAGATGCAGTTAAGGTTTTCTTGCATGGAATAAAATATGCTTGTTTGCTAAACCTATCTACAATAGTCCAAATCATATCATGATTAGCTTTAGTGTTAGGTAGACCAATGATAAAATCCATTGAAATACGTTCCCATGGTCGTCATGGAATGGATAATGGCATTAGTAAACCATATTGTTTACCATGGTATCTTTTAACTCGTTTGACAAATTAGGCATTCAGATACAAAATTAGATGCATCACTGTCCATGTGTGGCCAATAAAAATCTTCAATCAATGTACGCAAAGTAGATATAATTCCTCTATGACCTTGATATGGGGGACAATGAATTCATGCAAAACAAATGATCGAAATGGAACAGTCATACATAATCTTTTTTCATAAAACATAAATCCATTAGTGTAAGACAATGAATTAATAGGAATCCAATTATTGCAACTAGTTTATTCCAATCAGCTTGAAAAGTAGGATCCTGGTGATAAGTATCTTTCATAGGGATAAGGGAATCAAATGTTATTACAGAAATATTGTAAATTGTCAGTCTTCTACTCAAAGCATCAGCAACAACATTCTCTTTTCCAAGTTGATATTGTATAAGGGGATGAAAACTTTGAATAAAAGCAGCCCATTTAATGTGCCAGTCAGATATTTGTGGTTGACTAAGGAGATATCTAATGCTTTGTTGGTCAGTTTTGATCATGAATTCATTTCCCATTAAATAATGTTTCCATTGACATAAGGCTTGTACTACGGCTAGCAATTCCTTGTCATAGGTAGAATACTTAAGTTTAGTTGGTTTGAGTTTGCAGCTAGAGTAGGCTATGGGATGAGAATCTTGCATAAGGACTGCTCCTATTCCAGATTCACTAGCATCAGTAACTACTAAGAAAAATGGTCTATTGAACTCAGGTAATTGTAATACAGGAGCATGAGTTAAAGCATGTTTCGGCAAATCAAAGGACTTTTGTTGATTGTCAGACCAATTATACACGATACCCTTCTTGAAGAGTTTTGTCAAAGGTAATGCTAGTAATGAGAAATTCCTCACAAATTTTCTGTAAAAGCTAGCGAGACCTAGGAAAGAACGTAATTCACACACATTTTTGGGTATCGGCCAATTTAAAATTGCTTCTATTTTTTTAGGGTCGACTTTAATACATTGTGATGAAATAATATGTCCTAAATATTCAATTTCTGTTTGGAAAAATTCACTCTTTTTTGGATTAGCATATAATTGATTGTCTTTTAATCATTTAAAAACTAAAGACAAATGTTCATAATGCTCATTCTCATTTTTACTGAAAACTAATATGTCATCAACAAAAACAATGACACAATGCTGATGTTTCAAAAAAATGTGATTCATCATACGAGTGAATATGCCTGGTGCATTAGTTAAACCAAAAGGCATAACCAAGAATTCATAGTGTCCAAACTGTGTTCTAAATGCAGATTTGAATATATCAGATTTGTCCAATCTTACTTGATGATATCCAGATTTAAGATCTATCTTGCTGAATATGGCAGATCCTTGTAGCTTGTCCATAAGATCATCTACCCTAGGAATCGGGTATCTATTCTTAACAGTAATTTTATTTAGGGCACAATAATCAATGCACATGCGATAGGTATTATTTTTCTTCTTCACTAATAAGACAGGTGCACCAAATGGAGAACTACTAGCTCTAATTAATCCTCTGTTAAGCAATTTGTCTATTTAGTTTTGAATTTCTTTCTGTTCAATTTGGTTATGTCCATATGGTGTTTTGCATGGTGGTTGTGATCTAGGAATTAAATCTATCTTATGATCTTCAGGACGTACAGGTGGTAATCCAGGTGGTAAATCAGCAGCAAAACAATCCTGGAATTGGGAAAGAAATTGTGTATGCCTAGGATGCATCTAGTTTTCTTTAGCTTTAATTTCATCACCTATATTAAATAGGATCTACTACTTTTACGTAATGCACGTTTAGCCTGAGTATGAGTAAGCAATGGAAAATTATTGGAAGTGTGCATACCATGCAGTGTGATTTGTTTTTCTTGAAAATAGATTTTTATTGAATGCGTAGAATAATCTATATCAGGATTGTATTGATGTCGCCAAGGCATTCCTAAGATAATGTCACTAGACTGCAAATGTACAACTAAGAAATTTCTTCGTTCAGTATAATCACCAATTTTAATTTCTAAATTATGCACCTCTTGTGTTCCATTATATCTCATACCTAGGAATGCAGCCTTGATGCGATAATGTGTAGAACAGTATGTAAATTCAATTCTTTGACCAATTTTGCAGAAATAAAGTCGTGTGTGCTCCCATCATCATGTAAAATAGTATTTTCTTTACCATGCACAAAACATTTCATTGTTAATAAGGAATGGGGAGTTGGCATACCTGGCAAAGTATCAGAAGTAGTACCAATGTCGTCATCATCTTCCATAAAATCCGACATCCCTTCACGTTTTTCATCGTCTATTACTCCCAAATAATTGATATGAACAGATGGCTTTTTGGATTGACAATTGGCTGCTAAATGTCTAGGTTGATGACATTTATAACAAACTATGGGTTTTGCTTTGGATACATTATTGGTAATGGCTGGAAGTTTAGGAATGTTGGGATTTGACTGAAGAGATGGCTTAGGGTTTGGATTTGTGTTTGATGGCAAGGTAGGTGGTCCTGTCTAAGATTTATGGAATGAAGATGGAAGAAAATGACTTTGATTGAATTTTCAAATATTTGAATTGAATTGTTTGGAACTAAAGTTACCATTAGTTGGAAATTGTTGTGGTCGCTTATCTCGTCCACGAATTTTGTCTTCAGGGTCATGGGCCAAGGAAATTGTATCTTCAAGGGTTGTTGGCTTGAACATATTGACCTCAACATAAAAATGTCCAAGTAAGCCAGACATAAACTTGCGTTTATGAGTTGCTTCAGGTACATCTTCGAGCATTCGTAGTTGCAATAGAGCATTCCAGAAACGCTCAGTATATAAAGCTCCATTGTTAGTTCAGGTAGACCTCACACACTCGAAACCTTGTTAGCAGGATGAGCGTAGCTCAAAGGCGGGTTTACAAGGCTTATATATATATATATATATATAGTTTGGCTTTTGTAGTATTTCTCCTTTACGATTGCGAAATTCGATGTCACAGTCGTCTTCCAAGAAAATAATTTTGCGTATAAACTGTGTGTTGCCGATTGTTCGTTGGAATTTGATTCTATCAATTCATAGGTGTGAACAGGGGCTTGTAGAGAGTAGTAAGTAGATTTGTGTATTGCCGAATAGGAACTGTCTCTATGGTAGTTGATGGAGATTGGAGCTTAGGATCTTTAGAACCTTTGTAACTTAGAGCTTTTAGTTTTTTTCACTAATCGTGATTTTGAGGACAAGAATATGTCTTCCTCCGTTTCAGTGTGACGGGCAGTACATACTGCCGCCACCGACGGATTAAAAACGAATCTTGAAGCTTTTATAAAGCTTCTCTTTAAGCCTTCCAAGCTTAACTTTGAAGCTTTAAGAGCTATGGAGGAAATTGGCTTATCTGTTAAGAAGAAACCAACGACTTGATGTAGGATCTTTCCGCGTGGTCCTCCACCTACTGCAGAGACCGGTCCCTCGCGATCTGAGTGTACAGCAGGGGGTTCTTGACTGCTAGGAATACGATGGTATCGACCGTTTGCCACGAGACTGACTGTAGAGCTCGATCGTTCCAGGAGCTCTGCCTTCGCGCGAGATGGTAAGCGGTTGGAAGCTCTCGATCTCAGCTTCGCTCTGATACCACTGGTGCACAGATTGGACGCAGTATGCACGTGTAGTGAGCGTCGAAAGGTCTACAAGAACAAAAGAACTCTACTTTTGCACAAAAAACAAGGAAGAAAGCTTGCACGACATGAAGCAAGAGACTAGTTGGGTACAATTTTCCCCATGCCTTGTGTGAGTGCTCCACAAAGCATGTATTTTATATATTATTGATCTTCAAGCTCAAAAAATAGCCCAATTTACAATTAGCACGCTTTAGCTTTTGTGTTTGCTTTTGTGCCACTAAAGAATTAAAGCTATTGGGCGCTCAAGGAGTCAGACGATACGCAAATACAATGTCCAATACAAATATTTAAATCGTGCGTCCATGCGCATACAAAAGTAATAAATAAATATCAAGTGCTTTAATAAATAAGCGCGTTGAAATATTGGCGCCATGCGTAAGATGCGCGCCCATCAAAAATTGATAATAATTTGAATACACGCTATCCTCTAATGCTTCCCAATGCCACCGTTGCTTGCTCTACACATCAACTGAAGCAGTCACAATTGTTAGAAAAATAATACAATTAAATTGA
Organism: Lygodium microphyllum; assembly: GCF_053477565.2. Classification (NCBI taxonomy): domain Eukaryota; kingdom Viridiplantae; phylum Streptophyta; class Polypodiopsida; order Schizaeales; family Lygodiaceae; genus Lygodium; species Lygodium microphyllum. The sequence continues at coordinate 99,596,120 of NC_141140.1, read as the reverse complement.
CAAAAGTGAATACCTAGCAGTCTTCAGCTACAAAATAAATAAATTGGTTAGAACTCAATCCTAACCTTAATTTATTACGAGTGCACACTCTAAACTCATAAACGTTTATTAATTTAAATATGTATTTTGCGGAATCACTCGCTATGGAATCACCCACTTACACATTAAATTAACAAGACGCCCGAAAGGATAGGCGTCCCCATCAACTTTTCGCACAAAGAATCCACCTTGTGTATGAGCCCCGGTACTAAAATTTTATGAAATCCACTGCAAAACCTCACGGAATCGACCATCGAATATGCCTCCTGGCATCAAGCATCCCCCATGTAAGAAACAATTGCCACTAAAGGAATACAGTTTGTGCTCTTGCACACAAGAATTGCAAAAAAATTCTTCTCAAGAGCCCACTTCCAAAATAGCCCTTGCTTAATGTTCCTTTGCCTCGATGTTGTAGGTGGCTAGAGTAAGACTATCTTGGTACCTTGCCATGCTTGTCATTTTGAATGTTAGTTTTGTCAAAACCTTTGTCTCTTGGCAAGACAATGAATGTGAATAGAAGACAAGATAGGAAACAAGAATAGGTGGCAAGCCTCTATTACTGCTACAAATCGATCCATCCTCTATTTGTCTTGTCCAGGATGTAGGTGCCAAGGACCACCATGACTCTTGGCTGCAACTATTTAACTACTTTACAACGTAGAAGTCGAAAAACTGATGCAATTACATACCTTCTAAAAAATATGAATATTTGTTTTTGCCCCCAAAAAAACCTATAAAAGAATAGCAAAAAACAAAGCTTATCACCTTGCAGATTCCTTCTTTTTCAAAGTTTGGTTGCTGTTTGCTAGTGAGCCAGCCATAACCCAAAGAGCCTTGATAGGAGACCCTTTCTCTGATTATGGTGACTGCAGGTGACCACACTCATATATTGTTAGACATTACGTTGCATCCAGCACCATTTATCTGAGATCCAGGGCATTGAATGGTGCATAACCATGATAATCATTATTGAAATATGCATAAACATCCAATCCAGCTTTCATTTTCTCTTTTATCCATGAGGCATAAGTTTGCAACTCTTCAGGCTGGTAGTATCTCTGATAATTATATCCATGAAAGCGAATGTAAGTCCACTTTGCAGTAAAAGCTTGAAACATCACATTAATATAGAGCTTTCACTTACAAGGACTCACCTTTCAACATTCAATATAATCAAAACATAGTGCACATAGTCTTGATGGTGAAGATTATAAAGCTTTTGCTGCAAGATGATCAAAAGAAAGATACAGAATTGATGATGGATTTAATGGATTCAGAGGATCAAGAAAGATCATTAATCTCCTTTCTGAGATCAACCACAGTTGATGGAACTTTGATATTCGATTGTTATGCTACAGAGAAAAATCACAATGGATGAAATCAATTATAGAGGAATAGAACACTTAGCTTTTATAAGTCCTAGTGGTCTCTCTGGGCGACGTCAGGTGGGTCGTCCACTGGGCTTCTAGTGCCACATGGCTGTGTACCTCCATCTACGCTGTAGAAGATCTCGAATTACCAAAAGGTATAATCATCTACAAATGGCCTTTATCTGAAAATAAACTGATTGGTTTCTCGGAGCAACAATAGACAGAGCATAAATAGTCTTCCACGGAGCCAACTATTTTGGTTTCAACACCACAGTAGTTATTGGACAAGTTGATTGCTTGGTATGTGCAAGCATGATTGCCACCATCACTGCCACAACTACTGGCTATGGATGACAAAGGCAAGAGGTGAAACAAAACTGTAGTAGCTGGTTCAAGGCAGGAATCTCGATGCCCAGTACTTGTTGTAGCTAGTCCTTCACACAAACTACTTAAATGATCTTCTAAGTAGTCTTTTGTACAAGTATCTTTATGGGCTGCTCTTCTCCTTACTTTCTTAAGGCATGGATTGGAATCCTTACAAAAGTTGATGTTGGTGCAGCGTGAGTTGGATCCAGCGCAGTGCTTCTGTCCAGCAATGTGATGATGGTGATCATGATGCAAGCTCTTGAGGTCCTCTTCTTGATCTGTAGGTCCCTTCGATGTGCAGCATTCAAGGTTAAATTCATCCAAGTTGGTTGAGCTGCAGCAGAACATTGGATGTCCAAAGGTGTTCCTCTTTGAATGGCCAACAACACATGATTGCAACAGCTTGTGCTAGGGGCTGTGATCATGCCTCTGGTGCAGATGATCATGACAATGTTTATGTCCATTGTGATGGTGATCATGATTATGTTGACCTGTACTGCAAGAGCCATTAGATCTAGTCTCTCTGCCTAGCAATAACATGCTATTGAAGATCACAAGTAGGCAAGTGCCCACATTAGCAACAACATCACCCTATAGGGATGCATATTTAGCTGCCGCAAGCACAATAACTAGTAGCTTGATTGTGATTGACAGGAATATGTTTTGCTGGATCTTTTTTGTGCTTTGTGTGCTAACTCCACAGCATGTGCAAGGTTCTTAAGATTATTGGTCATGAGAGCAACATCTGCAGTCTCCATGGCCACAGCTGAACCAACAGCACCCATGGCAATGCCAACATGAGCTCCTGCTAAAGCAGGTGCATCATTTATGCCATCTCCCACCATGCCAGTCAATCCCTTTTTCTTGAGTTGCCTAAGCATACTCACCTTTTCTGCAAGAAGTAGTTGGGCATGCACTTTGACAGATTTGGTACCGAACTGCATTTTAACCAAATTAATCAGATGATCACAGTGATTTTGCTGATTAGTATTTATCTGAGCATATATATAATAGATGTCAAGAGATGCCTAGTAAACTGTATTGTAGGTGAGCTTAAAATGTCAAATGAGCATCACCTTCATGTTTACAGCATTTGCTATAGTTAGACTATCTCCGATAAGCATGACAATGTGGAGGCCCAACCTCTGCACATATCTCCCAGTTATCTCTCTTTGATTAGAATAGATCGGAAGAAAAATTTTAGTTCTCATTAGATAATGGCACAATCAGACATTTAGAGTGGGTAAATGATTAGAAATAAATTTCTCACCTTTATGTTATGCACAACTTCAAGTGCTTCAGTGCGAAGCTGATCACCAGCACATAAAATCCCTTCCAGTTTTTCGTTCACACGTATCCAACAAATTGTCCATCCTTGACTCTTCCAGGTTTCTATAGACTCTTCTATGTCTGCAGATAGTACAAACCAAAATGTTACATTACATATAACAACAAACAAATGAAGAAACACACTTATAGATGTACTCTGGCCTCTACCAAATGGCCATGTTCTATATCCATACATACCGTGATCACTCCATTGAAACCGGTTTGGTAGTCTCTCATTACTGATGTGTATTTGGTTGCCATCAAGCACACTACTAAGGCCTTCCCCATCTATAATTGTGAAGTCCTCAACTTGACCCGAAGGCTTAATTCCATATTGCAGCTTTGCATATGAAACCAAGGCCGAGGCCATTGGGTGGCTTGATTTGCTCTCGACACATGACATCGTGTAACAAGTATTTGGGTGTTTTGAAATAATGAGTGAAAATGAGAGAGACAAGTTTTACAATTTTCCGTTCTAATCTAGTTTCAACAGGTGCAAGGTACTGACTTGTTAGCCAGAACTAATTATTTTACCAGTACATGCACCTATGTAAGTCTGTGTTATTGTTGATGGGCAGCACCTCTACCACTTGGAATTGTCCCTTTGTCAAAGTCCACTACAGGAGCTTGTATAAGTCTGTGTTATTGTTGATTAACAGCACCTCTACCACTTGGAATTGTCCCTTTGTCAAAGTTCCTATTTTGTCCAAGGCCATAACCTTAAGCTTCCCAACAGCCTCCAGAGAGCTTCCACTTTTCACAAGAAACCCCATTTGAGCACATAAGCCCCTGATCTGTACTGTCTTGGAATTTGGGTTCATCAATGAGACTTGATTAGTATGAGATTATAGCCTAAAGATCGATTATCAGGCTTTAACCTAAGTGATTGGAATTAGAGCTCATAGATGATTGATGTCAGCGTAGGTCCCATGGCCTGTCAATCGCAGGAGCTAAAGGTTAGTGGACACCTTGACCTCTTGAATAGCAAGTAGGTCCAGCTTCCTCAATCTGAGGAGTCTCATGCATACATCCTTCTTGGGTTCACAGCCCAACCCTCTAACATCCCATGTTACCATTGTGACCTTGGACATTGAAGCTTCACTCATAAATCTGAATCTCATCACTCTCCCCATGGTTCTCAGCGAGAACAACATACCAGATTCTATCAATCACTGGCTTGTGGGCGAGTTTTTGAGTGATACCTTCTTCCTGTTCTTTCCTTTGGCTTTGTTTGATAGATGCACATTCACTTTGTATGCTTCTTCAATCTTTTGATTAGTTGTACCCCCTGCATGCGCCGCTCGGGCCTTCTTCTGCTCCTCTTGGACTAGGGCATGATCCTCATGTTTGCCATTCCCCTCCTCCTTCTCGCCTGTCGCATTCTTTTGTTGCATGGCTTGCACATCTTGTTTTTTCCTGTCATCCAATGGGGTAGACTCTATGGACTAGATAAAGTGGCTTGCCCAAAAAGAACATGTAAATACCACAGCTAGAGTGCCCAGCATATCTTTGTTTGAGAGAGAACAGAACAAGTGTTTTGAGAACCACCTTATCCTTACTGAGCTCTGTACCCTTCTTGATTTGGTTGAAAGCCTTCTGGTCAGCTGATCGCAGTGAGCTAATTTTGATCGGATCACCAAAATCAGCAGTATAGCAGTAGTAGCGCCATGCCCGGCCTGCCATTCTTTGAAGCCATGGATGCTCCTCCTCTTGGACTAGGGCATGATCCTAATGTCTGCCATTCCCCTCCTCCTTCTCGCATGTTGGTTCCTTTTGTTGCATGGCCTGCACATCTGGTTTTTTCCTGTCATCCAGTGGGGTAGACTCTATGGACTAGATAAAGTGGTTTGCCCAAAAAGAACATGTAAATACCACAACTAGAGTTCGCAGCATACCTTTCTTTGAGAGAGAAGGGAACAAGTGTTTTGAGAACCACCTTATCCCTACTGAGCTCACCCTTCTTTCTTTGGTTGAAAGCCTTCTGGTCAACTGATCGATCGTAGTGAGCTCTTGATCAAATCACCAAAATCAGCAGTATAGCAGTAACAGCGCCATGCCTGGCCTGCCATTCTTCGAAGCCATGGATGCTCTGTGCAGTGGCTACTCTATTGTGCAGCTACCCGCTGTAATTCCTAATCTGTGTTGTGGGTTAATTATAATGCCTGGTCAGTCCCAATATTTTGGCAGCAGTACTACACTGACTACAGTGTGCATGTGAAGACATCATGCATGAGAGCTAGCCACGTGTCTATTACATCATGATTCATGCTTAGGACATATAACCTCTCCTCCTTTATTGCAACTGTCTCGAGGTCTCCAACAATGTTTAGGACATACCTCTCCTCCTTTATCTCCCTCAAGTAGCTCTAGTGATTCCTGTATGATAACCACAATGTATGTTGCTCTAGAGCCCCACTTGGACTCTTCATCACAAGAAAGAGCAAGCTTACACCTAGCTCCAAGCCATTAGTCTTCCTCACTCTTCCTATCCTTTTGTTTTCCCTCATTTTTCCTCGACTTTCCAATCCCTTATCTTGGCCTCATACCCACTTATGTGCTCATCAACTAATGCCAATGTTTACAAAATTTGACCCCATCACTTTAAGGAAGTGTTTAGGAAAGATTGCTTCTTTTTAATTGTTTTTAATTGTTTTTGAGCAAGTGTTTGGGAAGTGTTTGAGAAATATTGCTTCTTTTTAATTGTTTTTAATTGTTTTTAAGGAAGTGTTTGAGAATAACAAACTAGTATAGACTATGATATCAACTAGAAAGTATGGTTTTAAATGTAGCTCTGTTGCTAAACTAGTATAGACTATGATATTAACTACGCAACTAAAATATTTTATTAACGTAAACTATGTTATGGGCCGTTTTTTTGTAGTCTTGGAGTTTTAATTGTGGAGCTCATAATTTCATGAACCTTCGATTGAAGATTGAAGATACTCAAGTAAGGGATGTCTTCTTCTACAAGCACATTAAGAAAATGCACATGTAACTATAAGTTTGCACATAGTATTGAAGGTTGGCAATTAGTGAATCATAGTACTTATTTTAGACACGCTAAAAATGACATGCTTGGGATTACGCATTCTTCTCTACAAAGATCACATCCTAGTGAACCAAGGGACTCAAATGTGCAAGGATATCATCTTGAGAACCGAAGGCACGAAGAATCATCTCTAATGCATGGTGAAACTAACATAGATGAATTAAATAGATGACGTAGGTGGTGTGATCGCGTTGCATATTGTAATGGTGGGAGGAGTGTTGGTCCACAAACTTTTATTAGGCACCAGGATTTGAAGGCCAAATATGATGCACTAAGTATGCAAATTGGTCTTACTCCTTCTAATGAAAGGCAACATGAACAAGGCAATGATCAAACTATCAATACTTCTATAAGTTCCCCCTTTAGTCATGACAACAACTCAATTAACCATGTTGAGGCTCCTCAAATAGATCCTTCTATAGACAATCACATATCTATTACTGGGCCATCATTATATCAACAAACTATACAAAAAATAATTGAGCTTCAAGCTCTTTGGGATGAGAACCAAATATCAATTAGTGCACAAGAGAAGATGCTCGAATTATTATTTGGAGACATGGGAAATCCAAGGGCTAGGACTCAAAGAGTTGAAGAGTGCAAGCCAAGTTTAAGTAAGCTATTAGTGCAACTACCTGATACATGGGATGGAAACCTTGATGGAGTGAGAGTCCCAACATCTTGGGAGCAACTTGACTCTATGTATCATGGCCTTCGCATGGTCCAACATGAGCACTATAGGTTTTGCATGGGAAGTAAAAACAATGATCATGAAATTGAACTTCTTACACCTAGTAAAGAAGATTCTTATGCCAAAGATGTAATCTTGTGTTCTTGCAAACAAAATATGCGAATCACTACATATATATTCTCTATATCACGTGCGTTCAAGGCTTGTTTATACATAGCCTTATCTGTCAATTTTTCTTGAATAAAACCTAGGGAGTTCACTTTATAGAACATGTGAGATACCATGTGAATTCAAAGGAATTGGTACTTTACTTAGTAAAATTCAAAGGATTATATTTACAAAATGGGGTTTTCAATTATACTTTGGAAAAAACCCTAATTTTAGTAAAGTAAAAGGAGTCATTCTATAGCCTTACAACATGTAGAGAATTGGTGCTTCTTAATATCCTTTCAGCATACATTATACACATGATTTTTAATAGGTGCATCCCCGAAAATAAAACACAACCTGTATTTATTCAACTCCTTTATATGACACCAATCTTTATATAAAAATAGTATTTTTAGAGCACTTGTTTTGAACCCATGTGATACACACATATATTCAAGAGTAGCCGCCTCAAGAGGATGGGCAATACATGTGTAAGCTACACATGGGTACATATTTATATGTGTGTATAGACATGCATATGTATGGATGTTAAAGATATAACCTTTCCAAATACCTATGCATATAGGGATATATACTCATGCATGCATACTAACAAAATAGTTATCAAGGATGTTTAAAAGAAGTTCAAAACATTTCTGTAGCTAAGTTTTCACACTTGCAAGAAGGCATATTCTAAAATAGTAAAGTAGTTGCTTGTAATGCAACTCTATTACACTGCACACACAAGGTTATTTGAAAACAAATGATTAGGCATTTAACTTTTGTAAACATCAACCATGTGTGCATATGGGAAAGTGAAACAAGCTTAATAAACCTGTTTTATAGAGACCTTTGCATTGTAGACTAATTAGACATCTTTTTCTTTGAAGATGATGCATTAAAACGATGGTAAGGGTGAATTTTCATTTATAATATCATATTTACAAGTGAACAAGAAAAGTAGCACCACATTATCACATGCTAATGAGATCCTTTAAGACATGTCTTACTTGCCCTTGTGCGCAATGCATACAAGAATGTAAAACCAAACCCACACACAAGCCAACCCTCCTCACTACAACATATCCTTTGGAAAGTATAGATTGTAATTACTATTTAACTTGTAAGAATTTTCTCTTGTTAGTGGGGTTTCACTTCCTAGCTTGAATGCACAAACTAAAAGCTTAACACCCATACACTAATGGAAGTGTATTTGCAATTGGTATGTGGCTTCTTGGGCATTGGTTGGATTTCCTAGATATAAGACCAACAACGGTAGCTCCTTTTGCATGTTTTAATAGCACATATTGTGGTATGGCATTCATTGGGCCCCTTGTATGAGCAAATAATATTGTGCAACTCATGATCCTAGTAGTTACTACACTTGCATGTTTGGTTGGATGGTCAAAGAGCCATCCACGTAAACTACTATGGTACTCTATATGTTCTACTATGGAGATAAGCATCCTTTGTTGCAGAATATCTAAGTTCATAAAGAATGTAGTTGCACTTAGATGATTACCAAGGCTAATTACCATACCATATTGCTCAACATGGCCCTTGTGAGCTAGCCACTTCTTCACTCAGCATGATTGGCCTCTCCTTTTCTCAACTTGGTAGGATTTATGAATTATTTGAATCCCATGATATAATGTGCCTTTATGGACTATTTAGCTATGTCTTTACCTTTTCCTATAGCTAATTTATCACACCTATCAGAGATAGAATTAATTGTGACACACTTTACATGGATGGCCGCTAGTTGTGTATCATCGAATAAGTCGATGAGAAACCCCTCTACAACCATTTCTAGCGCATCCATAGCTACAACAGTCTACCTTCCTGTTGGTGGGCCATCCCACACTCACGCCCAAAATCTTACCATCCCTTTCAGCTCCAAGTCTTGCATCATTTCCTCGAAAACCTTATGAAAAAATCTTCTCAAGATGAGAAGCTTGTATCCGTGCTGGATTCTTCTTGTCTCACAAAGGGTGACAGTGCCCGATTTCCATCTCCTCTTCTTTTGTGGTGGTCATTGTGCTCTATGGGGAGCACCTGCTGCTGCACTAGAGGAAGCTCCACCTTGTGCTCCAAGTGGCAGGCCTTGGCATGAGGCCTTTCCATGGCTGAAACAATGACATGCTTGCTTAGTGCATGTCATCAAACTCGAGGAGAGCAAGATGGAGAAGAGATAGAGATTAGGGGTGTGAAAATCGGGTTGATGCAATTTCATACACATTGTCCATCGTGTGATCATAAATCCATAACCTTTTATCAGAATGCGACGAAACTTCACACACGCACTCGTTAGGTGGCCAAGAGCCCAAATGTTTCTTTTTTGGAAAAAAAGTACATGCAAATCCTTGGTCTGAAGTCTAGCATCTAGAGCCACTTTCTACCACTACAAACCCTGGTCTGAAGTCTAGCATCTAGAGCCACTTTCTGCCACTACAGACCCTTGGTTCAAAGTCTAGCATTTGGAGCCACTTTCTTGGCTAGAAAATGGCTCCAGATGCAATACCTCGAATTAGGGGTCTGCATGAATTTTTTTTCTAAAAAAAAAAGGGGCTCTTGGCCACCTAACGAGTGCGCCTGTGAAGTTTCGTTGCATTCGTATACAGTTTACTATTTTAAAAATTATCCCATACCAAAATTTTGGATGGATTGATAATGGAGAAATCAACATCACAATTACTGGCCCTTAGAAACTTCGCACCACATTGACTATATAGAGGCATCAGGAGTAGAGTTTGCAACAAGAAATGGCAATTTTTGCATGTTTTTTCTATTGAAATTGACAATACTAGCAAAAATTGTAAATAAGAGTTGAAAATACGGCGAAGATGCACAATCAAAGTTAAGAGTAAAGGATAAGAGTAAAAATGTAATTCATATTTTAAGGGTGCGTACCATAGTTTTGCATTGGAACATAGTCATATGTCCAATGCACAAGGAGAACACTGTGCCAAAAAAGATAACATTACAAATTGTGTTAATTTCATTGGAAGGAATGCATCCTTCATTGCTTCACATGTATTACACAATGTTGAGCATCACTCATTATGTCAACTAAAAAGGCCTTTGTAGTACACTGAAGAGCATGAAGACATTATTTTGTGAAGCGATCAGGTCTATCCTAACCTTGTGCCAAAAACCACCTCTTGCTTTTTGTTCAGTAGAGGTCTTGCATAATCTCGCAAACAAGTCTCGAGGAGTTTACCTTCGTAATGATGAGATCAAAAGAGCATTGATAATTCCTAATTTCTCTTAGGGCCACTGTACCTCACTTTCACTTGCATTTCTTATGGGGATGTTGAGGAGGATCCTTGTGAGGGCGGCTTGAGGAAGCTAGGTTAGGTTGAGAAGGGGGTGCATTTGAGCTAGTAGATGCTCAAAGGGACTAAACACGATATGAGGCTCTGAGCAGAAGCTTATTTGCAACTACCTTAGGTCTAGCTATCTTTCCTGCATAAGACATTTGAGAACTCAATGAATAAGATAGAAAGTAAAAACCTCTTTTATACAATCCTAAACTATAAGACTCATTCACTTAGATACATAGTCTCTCTTTGTCTCTTAAAATATGAATTGCATTCACACTGAACACATTGTTCATCTTACTATCTTAGTTCTCTTTGAACCCATTTGCTGCCTTGTCGAAGCCTTGTTTCTACCCACTTGGTATGGTTTTCTTTGGCACTTGAGGCTTTATAATGCACTCTTTTAGTGACACGATGTGATTCCATCATGTCTGCAACCGATTCATCAGCACTTTCATTTGCTCTCTTCTGTCAAAGTTTAGCTTTATCAGCTACTATAATCCTATACCACCAAGATAGAAATTGAATCATTGGATTGCTACCATTCACCCCTCCACCATGATCAGTTTTTCTTTGGTGTGCACCACACTCTATCTAATGTGAATTTTACGTCACTTGTGTGGACCAAAATCCAATGCTTTTCTTTTCTGCAAAGTATGGCCCATGTGCCTAAAGGATATGCTACAAAGACACATATCACACATGAGTAAAACTATACTCAATCATTTATACAATTCATACAATTTTAAAATATCAACTTAGTATGCACCATGTAATGTATGATAGAGCTTTTGCCCCACACTTCCACTATGTTTGTGTAGAAGCTATCCATAGGATCGATAAATTCTTGCTTATCTTCAGTGTTAAACACCATCTTGCGAAGTAAGGGAGCCAATTCGTTAAGACTTATCCAAACCTTAGCTTTGGCCAACCTTGTTTTTCCTCCATTACTTCGATCAGGAACTGCAAAATGTAGCTTTTTCCACCCATCATAGTCATGCGGCCTACAAACCATGACATTCCCTTCCTCATTGATGGGTGTTGCGAGAAACTTTCTAGCCTTTGCTCCTCCAAAGCAAGGCTTTTTTGGCAAGTTACGAGATTTTCCTTATGTCTTTTAATCTTTTTCAATTGTCACTTGATGCTTGTGTAGCCCAATTTCTAATAGCACTCACTCCACATTCCTACATGTTGCAATGGCTTTTTTTTCTGGTTGCATCCTATAAGCAAAGAAAATGTATTCATATACAAGTTTCTCCATGATTCTGACAAAAGCATGAAATGAACAAATGTGAATATGATCCAATGGAATGTTGAAGATGGGCTTCCAAGTGGGATCTTCTCTATTGCGCGCCGGTGCAGCACTTGCCACCCTTTGCTAGTTTTTCTTTCTGTCCTTTCCTTCCACCCTCTCTATCAAGCAATATAGGCATGTATTCTTTGTATTTGCACCATTGGAGATTCCATACATACATTTTAAAGTTTTCAAGTTTCATGCAAGATGCCATTCAACCAAGTATTGACCATACCCTTCAACTGAGAGTATCTCACCATGTTCCTAATGATCAATGATGCTTGGAATGCTTGTGTGTATAAAGAATAGTTGCAGCACCTCAAATGTTTTCTTAGGAACATCAAATGTAGCGAGCCATCGCACATGGCGCTCGGATTGAACACTAAAGTTCCCTAGGTTGTTCTTGTCAAATTGTAAAGCTCTATTCATCAGAGTTACACTAACTCTTTCAAGCTTTACGCCTTTGATGATCTCACTTTCATCTAATTTTAAAACAAACTGTAATTTACCATTACATTTCTCAACAGACATATTGTAGTACATTACCATTGCTGATTGTACCTTATACAAATCTAAATAGTAATTGTTGAGTTCAGTGAAATTTACCTCATATGCATTCTTAGTCCCAATCTTTAGTGTTTTCATGTGTTGAACATGCATGGAATCTCCTATCAGCTCTAAAACCTTTGTATTAAGCTTCCGTTGGGCCTCTATTAACTTTGAAGGTTGAGAAAGAGGCATGATTCTATTTCTCTTTAGCACATGACCAAACCTAGCCTTTATACCTTTGAATATCTTTGAGTAAGTCCTGCTAATATTAGCCCTGTCACAAATGAATTGTGCATCCACAGCTAAGAACTCATTTGACACATCTTTTAATGTGCACTCAATCACCTTTTCCTTCATAGCCTTAAACCTAGGATTTCTCAAAGTGTTTTCCAATGTGCTTGCCTTCAGGAATCTACTAATACATGATCCAACCTCATCCTCGCCTAGATTCTCATTCTGAGCTACCTTACATGCTTCGAAACATCACTTCTATTGGCCACTATTTACAATTAACTCATTGATTGGCTTCTTTTTTCATTTCTATTGGCTGCCTAGTATAACCGAGCAACCCATTTTCACCCTCACACACATTCTTTAGCAAATTTGTGATTCCTGAGAATGTTGGAGGTTCTTAAGAATGGTGGATTCTGTGAGGTTTTAAATATTTTTTTGTCGGGGCTCGTACTACACAATGTGGATTCCTTGTGCGAGAAGTTGACGGGTGCGCTTGTCCTTTTTGGGCGTCAGATTAATTCAATGTGCACGTGGATGATTCCACAGTGGGTGATTGCGTAAAATACATATTAAATTAATGGACATTTAAGATTTTAGAGTGCACTCAAATTAAATCAAAGTTCGGACAGAGTTCCAACCTATTTAATTATTTTGTAGCAGAAGACTGCTAGATATTCACTTTTGTCGGGTTTATCTTATTATTTTCTAACAATTGTGAATGCTTCAGCTAATGTGTAGAGCACGCAGTGGTGGCGTTGGGAAGCACTAAGTGATGACATGAATTCAAAATACTTAGAATAATTATTATTTTTGATGCACACATGCCTTATCACTAAAGGCATGTCACTAATATTTATTTAGGAGTGCTTATTTATTAAAGCGCTTGACAAACATTTATTATTTTGTATGTGCATAAACTCTTGGCTAAATATCCCATTATTTAACATTGTATTTGGGCACATCTTGACTTTTGGGATGCGCAAATACTTTACTCTTTATTTGGAAAAAAGCAAACACAAAAGCCAAAAGCATGTTAATTGTAAAGTGGGCCTTTTTTTAGCTTGGAGATTAATAAATCTATAAATACATGGCTTGTGAAGTGATCACACAAGGTATGGGGGGAGATTGCACCTAATTTGTATTCTTGTCTCTTGCCGTGCAAAATATCTTTTTTCCTTTATGAAGCTTTTGTAGAGTTCTTTGTTCTTGGGGACCTCCGGCATTCACTACGCACGCATACAACATCCGATTTGTGCACCAGTGGTATCAGAGTGAAGCTGAGATCAAGGGCTTCAAATCACTTACCATCTCGCGCAAAGGCAAAGCTCTTGGAACGAACGGGCTCTATAGACTATCTCATGATAAACTGTCAATACAGGTGTGTTTTTGGAGGTGAAGAACCCCCTGCTACATTCTCAAATCACAAAGGACCTCTCCCAAGAGGCGAAGGACCACCCCTAAAGATCGTTTGTAAGTGGTTTTTGTGACATAGAAGCAAAGAAGAGGTTTACTAACTTTGGAGTTAAAAAGCTTTAAAAAATCTTAAAAAAGGCTTAATCTCCACGATTTCACGAATTCGTGGTAGCAGCATGTGCTGATCGACGTTGACATCATCTAAAATATACTGCCATCCTGCGCACTACCAATGACTTATTAAAGCTTTCCTTTACAAAGATTAAAAATTCTAAAGCTTATACTAAGGCTTCACATCAACTATTATTCTCCTATCTAGCAGGTATTCACACTATGTTACTCCTGAACCAGTTTCGTAAATCCATCAAGCCTCTATTTACACTTGTGATTTGGCAAAGTTGATTCATAGCAAGCATGTTGTCACACATAGTCTATGCGGAAGAATTTTTTCGCGCTTCCGTTCAATTGACGTACTTGCAAAAAAGTAAGATCGTAAAAGAAAAATGTAAATTTTTTTTAAAAAAGCAAGCCTTCTAAACCCAAATTTGAGCTACGCTCATCCTTCTAACGAGATTTCGAGTGTGTCAGGTTGTTTGAGATTTTTGCAGGATGTTCGATCATCACATGGATGATTTAATGGGCGAAGGTGATTTTCTAGAGCCGACTATGGAGCAAAAATTTGATCTAATTATGATGCAACTTCAAGAAGAGTGAAGAGCATGTCAAAATTTGCAAGCACAACTAGCTACACTTCAACGATCCATTATCGATCAAGATGAAGTGCGACTTGAAGATGTTATTCAACGTATGATTGATGCAACACTTGATGCACAGTCTCTTAGAAAATAAGCCAATATAATTTTAAAAAAAATTAAATTCCATACTTTTACTGCGCAACATGAAGGCGAGATGAAGGCAAAATTTTTCTTGCTTTCATCAGTTAGTTTGATGAGTATTTTCATGAAGAAAAATATGCTTAAAAAAATCAACTTAAATGTGTCACTAACCATCTAGCAGACAGAGCATCATTATGGTGGACTATTGTTCGCAAGAGTGTTGATTGATTGTCTCTCTACTTGGGAGGCCTTTCAAAAGCAATTTTTACAAAATTTCCTTCCACCTTAATTCCATGAAAAAGTAATCAAACAATGGGATCTCCTACAACAAAGAGATCATGAATCCATCCCACAATACACTGAGCGTTTCTAGAGTGCCTTAGTACAACTTCAAATGTTTAAATATGTTCTTGAGGCGATCCACAAGCGCAAGTATATATGTCTGTTTTGCATGGTCACTTCTACAAGAAAGTGAATATGTTCAAGCCAAAGACCTTGGAGGATGCAATTTCTTTAGTGCATGATGCGGAAGATAAAATTCGTGGATGAGAAAAGCGACCACAACAATTTTTGACTAATGGTAACTTTGGTACAAAGCAATTTAATTCTTATTTCCAAAGATTCAATCAAAATCGCTTTATTCCTTCTTCTTTCCATAAACCCTAGACTCGACCTCCTGCTTTACCATCAAACACAAACTCAAACCCTAAGCCTTCACTCTAGCCAAATTCCAATATACCCAAACTTCTATCCATTATCAATAATGTCTTCAAAGAAAAGTCTATAGTTTGCTACAAGTGTCATCAACCTAGACACTTAATAGTGAATTGTCAATCCAAGAAGCAAGATGTTCAAATCAATTACTTGGGAGCAACTAAAGATGAAGACCATGAAGATATGCTAGACTTCAGTGAAGATGATGATGATATCGATGATGCTTCAAATACTTTACCAAGTATGCAAAATCCTCATTCGTTAATAACAATGAAATATTTTGTGCATGGTCAAGAAAAGATTGTTTTGCATAATGATGGAATTTTATTTCCGCAAAGTTGGTAAAAGAATTGAATTTACCTACTATTCCAACTCATTATCACATAAAGGCTGCATTCTTAGGCACAAGATACAATGATACACAATAAGTTCATAATTTATAAATTAAAATTGGTGATTATGTTGAGCACAAAAAATTCTTGATTGTGCCTTTGCAAGCTAGTGATATTATTTTAGGAATGGATTGGTGTCACAAATATAATCTTGACATAGATTATTCTACACATTCCATGAAAATTCATTCTAACGAAAAATAAATCACATTACATGGATAGCATAACTTTGATAATTTTTCCCTGCTTAGTCACACGCAAGCTAAATGTGCATTGCGAAAAGGTAGCAAATCATACTTAGCATGGGTGAATGAAATTGAAGCTAAGAAAAATCATATGCATCCTAGGCATGTACAATTTCTTTCAAAATTGAAATATTGTTTTACTGCTGATTTACCACCTACTTTACCAGCTACATGTCTCAAAGACCATAAAATAGACTTAATCTCTCATTCTCAACCATCATGCAAAGCACCTTATAGACACAATCAGATTGAGCAAAAGGAAATCCAAGCACAAGTTGAAGAACTGTTGAACCGAGGACTCATTAGGCCCAGTAGTTCTCCTTTTGGAGCACTTATCCTATTAGTTAAGAAGAAAAATAATACCTATAGGATGTGCATTGACTATCATGCCCTAAACAAGATCATTGTTAAGAATAGATATCCGATCCCCATGGTAGATGACCTCATCGATAAACTACAAGGAGCCACTATTTTTAGCAAGCTAGATCTCAAATTTGGATATCATCAAGTACGATCGGATACACCTGACATTTTCAAGACTACATTTAGAACTCAAGTTGGTCATTATGAATTTCTTGTTATTCCTTTTGATTTGACCAATGCACCAGCTAAATTCGGTTTTATGATGAATCGAATATTTTTGAAGTATCATAATTGTGTGATTATTTTCTTTGATGATATATTGGTTTTCAGTAAAAATGAAAATGAGCATTGTGAACATCTATCTTTGGTTTTTAAATTGTTGAAAGAGAATCAATTATATAGTAACCCTGACAAGAGTGAAATTTTCCAAACCCAAATTGAATACTTAGGTCACATTATTTCTTCTGATTGTATTTGTATTGATCCTAAAAAGATAGAGGCAATTTTGAATTGGCCAACTCCTAAAAATGTGCATGAGTTACGTTCTTTCTTAGGTCTTGGCAGCTTTTATAGAAATTTTGTGAGAAAATTTTCATTGCTTGCATTGCCTTTGACGAATTTGTTAAAGAAATGTGTTGTGTATCATTGGTCTAACAATCAACAAAAGTCTTTTGATTTATTGAAATATGCTTTGACACATGCATATATTTTGCAATTACTCGATTTTAATCAATCATTATTTCTAGTAGTCATTGATGCTAGCAGATTAGGAATAGAAGTTGTCCTCATGTAAGATTCACATCCCATAGCGTATTCTAGTTGCAAACTTAAACCCTCTAGTACTAAAGTATTCCCTCTATGATAAAGAATTGTTAGTTATAGTTCAAGCCTTATGTCAATGGAAACATTATCTAATGGGATCTGAATTTATGATCAAAACTGATGAGCAAAGTATCAAACATCTCCTTAGTCAGCCAAAATGTTTTTATCGTCATATCAAATGGGCTGCTTTCATTCAAAGTTGTCATCCACTTATCCAATATCAATTGGAAAGAGAGAATGTTGTTAGTGATGCATTGAATAGAAGACCAAGTATCCATAATATTTCCATTCTATCTTTTGATTCCCTTATTCCTATGAAGGATACCTATGACCATGATCCCAGTTTTCAAGATGATTGGAACAAATTGGTTGCTAATAACTAGATTCCAATTGATTCTTTGTCTTATTCTGATGGATTTATGTTTTATGAGAAAAGATTGTGTCACTGTTCAATTTAGATCATTTGTGTTGCATGAACTTCATTGTCCTCTAAGACCATAGAGGTATTATTTCCATTTTAAGAACATTGGTTGAATATTTTCACTAGCCACAAATGAAATTTAATGTTTATAACTTTGTTTTCGAGTGTTTAATTTGTCAAAGAGTCAAGTGACACCATGGTAAGCAATATAGGTTTTTAATGCCTTTAACAATTCCTGAACGTCCATGTGAACATATTTCAATGGATTTTATAATTGGTTTGCTTAACACACAAGCTAATCATGATATGATTTGGACTATGTAGATTGATTTAGCAAACAAGCATATTTTCTACCATGCAAGAAAACATTAACTGCATCTCAAGCTGCACAAATTTTTTTGAAGATTGTTTTCACTAACTATGGTTTGCCAAAAGTTATTATTTCCGATCGTGATTTTAGATTCTATAAAAAAAATTGGACTACTTTGTTTGCTAATTTGGACACTAGGATTTATTTCTCATCTGCATTCCATCCTGAAACCAATGGGCAAACAAAAGCTACTAACATTACAATTCTAGATCTCTTGCATGCATACACAATTTCAAAACCACAAACATGGGATACACATTTGTATCTACTTCATTTTGCATATAATAATACACTACACACATCTACTCATAAAGCACCTTCTGAAATCATTTATGGATATAGATTGCCTACATCTGTTACATTATTGTCAAATAAAGTTAAAGCTGATGATGATATTGCCAATACACTTATTACTCAAGTTATAAACATGATTGCAAAATCCCATCAATCATACACTAAACAAGCTAATAAGAAAAGAAAAGCCATGAGTTTCAATGCTGATGATTATGCTTGGTTACACATTGAAAAGAGAATATTCCAAAGTGTTGAGAAACACCCTATTGTTAAATTAGCACCTAGATCTTATGGACCTTTCAAAATAATTCACAAGATCAATGACAATGCATTTAAATTAGAACTAACCCAACATTGGAAGATACATAATACTTTTCATATTAGTTTACTAAGATCTTTTAGAGGCTAATTACCTATCCACCCTGTCTATGAAAACCCTCCTTTGTTAGAAGAAGAAACTGAAATCCTTGAACTTGAAACTATTCTAGACACTAACTTTATAACCACTAGAACTGGCTGTAGATATTCTAGATATTCGGTTAAGTTTAAAAATCATCTTGTTGAAGAAGCCCAATGGATGCACACCCACAACCTAAGTGCTTACTTCTCACTGCTCGTTCCACATTAAGCTAATAGCGATTGAGGTTATTTTTTATCCCACCTCGAGGGTATACTGCCAGGAGGCATATTCCATGATGGATTCCAAGAGGTTTTTTATTCCACAGAAGATTCAGTTTGGTTTTTCGATGGATTACGTAAAACTATATTTATTTATCGGGGCTCATACAAAAGGTTGATTCCTTGTGCGAGAAGTTGACGGGGACGCTTGTCCTTTTTCGGGTGTCAGATTAATTTAATGTGCACCTGGGTGATTCCACAATGGGTGATTCTGCAAAATACTTATTAAATTAATGGATGTTTATGAGTTTCGAGTGTACTGGAATTAAATTAAGGTTATGAAAAAGTTCTAACCTATTTAATTATTTTGTAGCTGTAGGTATTCACTTTTGTGAATTTTATCTTATTATTTTCTTACAATTGTGAACTACTTAGAACACTCCATACTTAGAAGTTTATTGTGACAACACTCCATGTGATATAGTAAGAGCCACAAAGTTTATCGTGAGTGACGCCATAGGGAGGTGCCATTTGAGTGGACAGGATAAAAAGATCAAGCAAAGAAGAGATTTAAAAATAAACTACATCCAAAAAAAAAAAAACTAGACTTGCATGAGTTCACACATAGTGTAAGTGTTGCAGATCACAAAATGATTACTACAACAAAGAAAATATGGTGAAGAAAACTCGAAAGAGCTTGAAAAATCAATTGTCTAGCTTATATAAGAGAGAGAATGTGATAATGTAGATGTTGGACAGTAAAACACAATTACTGTGAGAATTAAATGTAGCAACACCTAAATAAAATAATTCAAGAAATAGAAAATGTATATGGTTGATTGGAAAACATAGGGTCAAATCATAAGAATGGAATTTGTTTAAATAGTAATTGTAGCCAAAATTGAAAAAGTTGATTGTTTTCTCATGCAAAAGCAAAATGCCGGCATTTGTGTTTAAAACATTGGCACAGAGACAATAAATAAAACAATCATCATGAAGAACACGAGCTGCCTAAGCCAACAAACACAAAATGCAACTTGACGTAGACAAAATGCAAGCTAAAGATAGTGCAGACAAGCCAAAAAGCTCCACATACTAGTTTCCCAAGCTACACAACACTTATAGTAGTTTAGAATAGGTCTAAAAAATAGTAGAAAGATCAAAACACACAAATATGGTGCTAAAAAATAGCACCAAGAACTCAAGCATAGAGGGTTGAGACTTTGATGCTAAACTTAGATGCCATGTCAAAAGTGGATGCAATAATGGCAGCATAGAAAACTACTATAGTAGATTGAGTAATACAAGAGAGAAGAGAAAACAAAAGAAATAGGTGGCCACATCATTAGTGAAAAGAAATGTGTCCATCCCATTGCAGGGGCATGTAAAAACTCATACAAGAATTGAGGATATCCATTAACTAGGCTATAGCTAAGCAAGAGCTAGTTGTGATGCCTAACAAATCCAAGTAGCTCCAAGGGTGCAACCACCACATTAGAGGGGTAGGAAAGGAATAGGAATCATGAAGAAGGAGAATGATTGAATATGGAGAATGACTGAAAGAGTAAGAATAGACGTAGACCATAATGTCCATGTCCTATTTATAAGTACATGAGATACTCAACTATTTAGAGTGGCACTGAGGCTATCTCAAGTGACACTTGGAAACCATTAAATACGAAATAATATAAATAAAGTCTTTTTAGAGTTGTAAATAAAAACTAAATTAATTATGAAGTGATATAGCATAACCTTTTTTAAATGCACTTAATGACATTGGTTTGCTCAACATATGTTCCTAACAAGCTACGATAGCATGTTTATTCTATATCAACATTATGTTCCTATCCTAAAGCTGCAAGTAGAATATATGACACCAATACTAAAAACCTAAGAGCACTAGAATGTAAAATGCCACTAGATCCTCACAATCATGGCAGAGATGGCCCTTCTTACCATAGTGATGGCACTAAGCCTTCATCTTATTCTTGTTATCACCCCTCTCTAAAGCTACCAAAGCCTCCTAGTGACTTCCATATCAAGATGAAAGCCTCTTCTATAACTACAAAGAGGCCTCATTGGTGCGCAGATCGGTCGCTGTATGCTCACGTAGTGAATCCCGGAAGGTCCCCAAGAACAATGAACTCTACTTTTTGCACAAGTTACAAGGTAAAAAGCATGAACGACAAGAAGCAAGAGACCAATTGGGTGCAATCTCCCCCCATGCCTTGTGTGAGCGCTTCACAAAGCATGTATTTTTATGTATATTTCTTCTTCATGCTCAATAATAGCCCAATTTACAAAAATATATCAAGCTTTTAGCTTTTGAGTTTGCTTTTACAAAAATAGGAATAAAGCTAATGGACGGTGCCCATAGAGTCTAGCACGCCCAATACAATGTCCAAATAGAAATAACATAACCGTGCGCATGGGCGCGCACAAAATAATCGATGCCTCAATAGACATGAAAAAATATAGGCGTGGCGCCTATCAAAATATAATCCATAGATTGAATACTCGCTAGACTCCAATGCTTTCCTCCGCCACTGCTGCTATCTCTACACATCAACTGAAGCATTCACAATCGTTAGTAAAATAATACAATTAAACCGACAAAAGTGAATACCTAGCAGTCTTCAGCTACATAAATAAATCAACTGGTTAGAAATAAATCCTAACCTTAATTTATTACAAGTGCGCACTCTAAACTCATAAACTTTTATTAATTTAATATGCATTTTGCGGAATCACCCGCTATGGAATCACCCATGTACACACTAAATTAATGAAACGCCCGAAAAGGACAGGCGTCCCCATCAACTTCTCGCACAAAGAATCCACTTTGTGTATGAGCCCCGGTCATCAAAGTTTACGGAATCCACCGTAAAACCTCACGGAATCCTCCGGACAGGCGTCCCCATCAACTTCTCGCACAAAGAATCCACTTTGTGTACGATCCCCGGTCATGAAAGTTTACGGAATCCACCGTAAAACCTCACGGAATCCACCGTGGAATATGCCTCCTGGCATCATACCCCCAGGGTGGGATAGCAATTGACCTCAATTGCTATTAGCTCAATGTGGAGATAACAGAGTGGGAAAAGCATTTAAGTCTCTAGCGTGCATCCATTGTGCTTCCTCTACAGGATGGTTCTTAAATTTAACTAGATATCTAGAATACCTTCGGCCAATTCTAGTGGTCATAAAGTTAGTGTCTATGATAGCTTCTGGTTGAAGTATTTCAGTATCTTCCTCTAATAAAGGTGAGTTTTCATAAACAGAGTGTACAGGTAATTGGCCTCTAAATGGTCTCAATAAACTAATGTGAAATGTATTGTTCATTTTCCAATGAGCTGGTAATTCTAACTTAAATGCATTATCATTAATTTTATGAATGATCCTAAATGGTCCATAGAATCTGGGGGCTAATTTGACAACTGGATGTCTATCTACACTTTGCAGTCTACGTTTTTCTATTCTCAGCCAAACATAATCATCAACTTTGAAATTCATGGCTTGTCTTTTCTTGTTGGCTTGTTTGGTATATGATTACTGGGCTTTAGCGATCATATCCTTAACTTCATCAAAAATAGTATTATGCATACTAGCAATATCATCAGCACTTTGAATTCTATTAGACAAAGATGCAACACATGTAGATAATCTATATCCATAAATGACTTCAAACGGTGCTTTCTTTGTAGATGTGTGTGGTGTATTGTTATATGCAAACTGTAATAAATGCAAATGAGTGTCCCATGTCTGAGGTTTAGAGATAGTATATGCACGTAAAAGATCTAGAATTGTGCTGTTAGTGGCTTCTGTTTGTCCATTAGTTTCTGGATGAAATGCAAATGAGAAATCAATCTTTGTGCCTAGGTTAGCAAATAGAGTAATCCAAAAATTGTTACAAAATCTAGAATCACGATCTGAAATAATCACTTTTGGCAATCCATGGTTAGTAAAAACAGTTTTCAAAAACAATTGTGCTGCTTGTGATGCTGTTAAAGTTTTCTTACATGGAATGAAATATGCTTGTTTACTAAATCTATCTACAAGTGTCCAAATCATATCATGGTTAGATTTAGTATTTGGTAAACCAGTAATGAAATCCATAGAAATTTGTTCCCAAGGTTTAGATGGAATAGACAAAGGCATAAGTAATCCATACTGTTTACCATGATGTCTCTTAACTCTTTGACAAATCAAACATTCAGAAACAAAGTTAGATACATCAGCATCCATATGCGGCCAATAAAAATCTTCAATTAACGTACGTAAGGTAGATATGATACCTCTATGACCTTGATATGGGGGACAATGAATTTCATTCAAAACAAAAGATCGGAATGGAATGGTAACACACAATCTCTTTTCATAAAACATAAATCCATCATTATATGACAATGAATCAATAGGAATGAAATTATTTTGAACTAATTTATTCCAATCAGTATGAAAAGTAATATCCTGGTGATATGTAACTTTCATAGCAATCAAAGAATCAAAAGATATGACAGAAATATTATGAATGGCAGGTCTTCTACTCAATGCATCAGCCACTACATTTTCTTTTCCAGGTTGGTATTGAATGATAGGATGAAAACTTTGAATAAAGGAGGCCCATTTGATATGACGGTCAGAGATTTGGGGTTGGCTAAGTAAATGTCTAATACTTTGCTGATCGATCTTAATCATAAATTCTGAACCCATTAAGTAATGTTTCCACTGTCTTAATGCTTGTACAACTGCTAATAGTTCTTTTTAATATGTGGAATATTTCAGCTCAGAGGGTTTTAGTTTACAACTAGAATAGGCTATGGGATGATTGTCTTGCATAAGTACAGCTCCTATTCCTGATCCACTAGCATCGGTCACTACTAGAAAGAATGGTCTATTAAAATCAGGCAACTGTAAAACAAGGGCATGGGTTAATGCATGTTTCAGTAAGTCAAAGGATTTCTGTTGATTTTCGGTCCATTGATAAACAATTCCTTTCTTGAGAAGTTTGGTTAATGGTAAAGCAAGTAATGAAAAATTACGTACAAACTTCCTATAGAAACTAGCAAGACCAAGGAATGAGCGTAACTCATGCACGTTTTTAGGTACAAGCCAATTCAATATTGCATCAATTTTCTTAGGATCAACTTTAATTCCATCAGATGATACAATATGACCTAAATACTCAATTTTCGTTTTAAAGAATTCACTCTTTTCAGGATTTGCATACAATTGATTTTCTTTCAATAACTGAAAAACCAATGACAAATGCTCATAATGTTCTTTCTCATTTTGACTAAACACCAAAATATCATCAAAGAAAACAATTACACAATACTGATATTTCAAAAAGATACGGTTCATCATTCTACTAAAGGTAGCAGGTGCATTAGTCAATCCAAATGGCATGACCAAAAATTCGTAATGACCAAACTGTGTTCTAAATGCAGACTTGAATATGTCAGACTTATCTAGCCTCACGTGATGATAACCAGACTTAAGGTCAATTTTACTAAATATAGCAGATCCTTGCAGTTTGTCCATAAGGTCATCAACTCTAGGAATAGGATACCTATTCTTTACAGTGATTTTGTTTAAAGCTCGATAGTCAATGCACATACGATAGGTATTATTCTTTTTCTTGACTAACAATACAGGTGCACCGAATGGAGAACTGCTAGGTCGAATCAATCCTCTATTCAGTAATTCCTCAACTTGACTCTGGATTTTTTTTTTGCTCTATCTGGTTATGCCTATATGGTGCTTTGCAAGGTGGTTGTGTGCCAGGGATCAAATCTATCTTATGGTCTTCTGGACGTGAAGAGGTAAACCAGGTGGTAGGTCTTCTGCAAAACAGTCCTTAAAATATGCAAGAAATTCTTTATGCCTAGGGTGCATATGATTTTCTTTTACTTGCAATTCATTCACCCAAATGAGATAAGATTTATTACTCTTGCGTAATGCACGTTTAGCTTGAGTATGCGAAAGCAGTGGAAAAACATTAGATGCATGCATACCATATAATATAATAGATTTTCCTTGAAAATTAATATTCATTGTGTGTGTGGAATAATCTATATCTGGGTTATGCTGGTGACGCCAACGCATTCCTAAAATAATGTCACTCGACTGTAATGGAACAACTAAGAAATTTCTTTTTTCAGTGTATTGACCAATTTGAATCTCTAAGTCTTGCACTTCCTGTGTACCATTATACCTAGTGCCTAAAAATGCAGCTTTGATGCGATAATGTGTAGGTACAGTCTGTAATTTTAATTCTTTTACTAATTTTGCTGAAATAAAATCATGAGTACTACCGTCATCATGCAAAATAGTCTTTTCCTTTCCATGCACCAAACATTTCATAGTCAATAATGAATGTGGGGTAGGCATACCTGGTAAAGTATCGGAAGTAGTAGTACTGTCGTCCTCATCTTCAGTGAAGTCACGCATATCCTCATGTTCGTCTTCGTCCATTGCTCCAAGATAGTTGATATGAGCTGGTGGCTTCTTTGAATGACAATTTGCTGCTAGATGTCCAGGCTGGTGGCATTTATAGCATACTATTGGCTTGGCTTTGGTTACGTTATTTGCATTGGTGGGAAGTCTAGGTACATTTGGATTTGGCTATGGAATAGGCTTAGGGTTTTGATTGACATTGGATGGTAATGCAGGTGGTTTTGCCTAATTTTTGCGGAAAGAGGATGAAGAGAAACGACCTGGATTAAATCTTCTAAAATTGGAATTGAATTGTTTAGATCCATAATTACCATTGGCTTGGAATTGCTGTGCACGTCTGTCTCTACCTCGTAGCTTATCTTCAGTGTCGTGAGCTAGTGAAATAGCGTCTTCAAGGGTAGCAGGCTTGAACATGTTAACTTCAGCGTAGTAATGCCCAAGGAGTCCAGACATATACTTCCGCTTATGTATCGCCTCTGGTACGTCTTCAAGCATGCGTAGCTAGAGGAGTGCATTCCAAAAACACTCTGTATACTGAGGTATAGGCTCACGATCCCATTGCTGGAGAAGATCCCATTGTTTGATAGCTTTCTCATGAAATTGCGGTGGAAGGAAATTCTACATGAACTTCTTCTTGAAATCTTCCCAAGTAGCAGGACAATCTATGCTCTTGCGTACTACAGTCCACCAAAGAGATGCTCTGTCTACTAAATAATTAGTAATACACTTGATTTTATCTTTTTCTGCATAGGTTTTCTCATGGAAATAGTCGTCAAACGGACTAATGAATGCTAGAACAGTTTTTCCTTCTCGTATGCCATTGAAAGTACGAAATTTGAAACTTCGTTTACTTATCTTTGATTCCTTGCGAATGGTTTGAGCTTCAAGAGTGGCGTCGATGGTACGTCGAATCAGATCTTCAGCTTGAGGTTCTTCTTTGTCGGTAGATGCTCTTTGTAATTTTGCCAGTTGCGCTTGCAATGCTTGCCTAGCCCTTCATTCTTCTTCCAATTGCATCATGATTAAGTCCAGCTTTTGCTCCATCGTAGGCTCAGGTAGGTCGCCTTCAGCCATAATATCATCCATATGTGGTTCCGTCATCCTGTAAAACTCAAAAGACCTTTCTCACTCAAAATCAGGTTAGTGGGATGAGCGTAGCTCAAGTTCGGGATTACAAGGCTTATGTGTTTTGGGATATATCTTTCTCAATCTTCAGAAAATCTGCGATTTTTCCTTCTTCGTATGTTGAAAATGCTTCAGCAAACCTACATATGGGTAGAGTACCTTCCAATGAACAACTTTGCAGTTCGGAGTTTCTGCGCAGGAACAGTCCTTCTAGGAGTTTTGAGCACAAGTCAGTTCTGACTCCAGTTGACTAGTCTGACTTGCAGAGTTGCAGACTTATGTGACTTGCAGAGTTGCAGACTTGCAAAACTTAGTCGACTTAATGAACTTGTAGAACTTGATCAGAATTTACTTGCAGAACTTGACTTCTATGGTGTGTGGCCTGAAGTTGTTGACTTGCAGAGTTAGGAAGCTTTAGGTAACTTAGTAGATTAAGAAGCTTTTGGCTTCTTAATCCATCGTCAATTTTGAGGACATGAGTATGTCCTTGGTGGAATTTTCGCCGCCCAGTACATCCTCACGCCATTTTTTCAGCGATTTGATTATTGAAGCTTTCTTAAGCTTCTAATCAAGCTTATTAACTTTTAACTTTAAGCTTTGAAGCTTAATGAAAAGGGAGTTACTCTTTTTTCTCTGATTATCCACGATTTTGATGAAGGAGATGAAGGAGTGGTCCTCCACCTGGATAGCCCGGTCCTTCGCGATCTAATGACAGAAACAGGGGTTCTTGATCGCCAGAAGTCTGCCTGTATCGACGGTTCGCGATGAGATTGACCGTAGAGCCCGATCGTTCTACGAGCTCCACCTTCTCACGAGATGGGTAGCGATTGGAAGCTCTTGATCTCAGCTCCGCTCTAATACCACTGGTGCGCAGATCGGTCATTGTATGCTCACGTAGTGAATCCCGGAAGGTCCCCAAGAACAATGAACTCTACTTTTTGCACAAGTTACAAGGTAAAAAGCATGAACGACAAGAGCAAGAGACCAATTGGGTGTAATTCCCCCATGCCTTGTGTGAGCGCTTCACAAAGCATGTATTTTTTTGTATATTTCTTCTTCATGCTCAATAATAGCCCAATTTACAAAAATATATCAAGCTTTTAGCTTTTGAGTTTGCTTTTACACAAAAATAGGAATAAAGCTAATGGACGGTGCCCAAAGAGTCTGGCACGCCCAATACAATGTCCAAATAGAAATAACATAACCTTGCACATGGGCGCATACAAAATAATAATAAATAATCGATGCCTCAATAGACATGACAAAATATAGGTGTGGCGCCTATCAAAATATAATCCATAGATCGAATACTCGCTAGACTCCAATGCTTTCCTCCGCCACTGCTGCTATCTCTACACATCAACTGAAGCATTCACAATCGTTAGTAAAATAATACAATTAAATCGACAAAAGTGAATACCTAGCAGTCTTCAGCTACATAAATAAATCAACTGGTTAGAAATAAATCCTAACCTTAATTTATTACGAGTGCACACTCTAAACTCATAAACGTTTATTAATTTAATATGCATTTTGCGGAATCACCCACTATGGAATCACCCATGTACACACTAAATTAATGAAACGCCCGAAAAGGATAGGCGTCCCCATCAACTTCTCGCACAAAGAATCCACTTTGTGTATGAGCCCCGGTCATCAAAGTTTACGGAATCCACCGTAAAACCTCACAGAATCCACCGTGGCACGGAATCCACCGTGGAATGATACCACTGGTGCGCAGATCGGTCTTAATCATAAATTCTGAACCCATTAAGTAGTGTTTCCATTGTCTTAATGCTTGTACAACTGCTAATAGTTCTTTGTCATATGTGGAATATTTCAGCTCAGAGGGTTTCAGCTTACAACTAGAATAGGCTATAGGATGATTGTCTTGCATTAGTACAGCTCCTATTCCTGATCCACTAGCATCGACTACTACTAGAAAGAATGGTCTATTAACGTCAGCAGGCAACTGTAGAACAGGGGCATGGGTTAATGCATGTTTCAGTAAGTCAAAGGATTTCTGTTGATTTTCGGTCCATTGATAAACAATTCCTTTTTGAGAAGTTTGGTTAATGGTAAAGCAAGTAATGAAAAATTACGTACAAACTTCCTGTAGAAACTAGCAAGACCAAGGAATGAGCGTAACTCATGCACGTTTTTAAGTACAAGCCAATTGCATCAATTTTCTTAGGATCAACTTTAATTCCATCAGATGATACAATATGACCTAAATACTCAATTTCCGTTTTAAAGAATTCACTCTTTTCAGGATTTGCATACAGTTGATTTTCTTTCAATAACTGAAAAACCAATGACAAATGCTCATAATGCTCTTTCTCATTTTGACTAAACACCAAAATATCATCAAAGAAAACAATTACACAATACTAATATTTCAAAAAGATACGGTTCATCATTCTACTAAAGGTAGCATGTGCATTAGTCAATCCAAATGGCATGACTAAAAATTCGTAATGACCAAACTGTGTTCTAAATGCAGTCTTGAATATGTCAGACTTATCTAGTCTCACCTGATGATAACCAGACTTAAGGTCTATTTTACTAAATATAGCAGATCCTTGCAGTTTGTCCATAAGGTCATCAACTCTAGGAATAGGATACCTATTCTTTATAGTGATTTTATTTAAAGCTCGATAGTCAATGCACATACGATAGGTATTATTCTTTTTCTTGACTAACAATACAGGTGCACCGAATGGAGAACTGCTAGGTCTAATCAATCCTCTATTTAGTAATTCCTCAACTTGACTCTGGATTTCTTTTTGCTCTATCTGGTTATGCCTATATGGTGCTTTGCAAGGTGGTTGTGTGCCAGGGATCAAGTCTATCTTATGGTCTTCTGGATGTGAAGGAGGTAAACTTGGTGGTAGGTCTTCTGCAAAACAGTCCTTAAAATATGCAAGAAATTCTTTATGCCTAGGGTGCATATGATTTTCTTTTACTTGCAATTCATTCACCCAAATGAGATAGGATTTACTACTCTTGCGTAATGCACGTTTAGCTTGAGTATGCGAAAGCAGTGGAAAGACATTAGATGCATGCATACCATATAATGTAATAGATTTTCCTTGAAAATTAATATTCATTGTGTATGTGGAATAATCTATATCTGGGTTATACTGGTGACGCCAAGGCATACCTAAAAGAATGTCACTCGACTGTAATGGAACAACTAAGAAATTTCTTCTTTCAGTGTATTGACCAATTTGAATCTCTAAGTCTTGCACTTCCTGTGTACCATTATACCTAGTGCCTAAAAATGCAGCTTTTATGCGATAATGCGTAGGTACAGTCTGTAATTTCAATTCTTTTACTAATTTTGCTGAAATAAAATCATGAGTACTACCGTCATCATGCAAAATAGTCTTTTCCTTTCCATGCACCAAACATTTCATAGTCAATAATGAATGTGGGGTAGGCATACCTGGTAAAGTATTGGAAGTAGTAGTACTGTCGTCCTCATCTTCAGTGAAGTCACGCATATCCTCATGTTCGTCTTCATCCATGGCTCCAAGATAGTTGATATGAGCTGGTGGCTTCTTTGAATGACAATTTGCTGCTAGATGTCCAGGCTGGTGGCATTTATAGCATACTATTGGCTTGGCTTTGGTTACATTATTTGCATTGGCGGGAATTCTAGGTACATTTGGATTTGGCTGTGGAATAGGCTTAGGGTTTTGATTGACATTGGATGGTAATGCAGGTGGTTTTGCCCAATTTTTGCGGAAAGATGATGAAGAGAAACGACCTGGATTAAATCTTCTAAAATTTGAATTGAATTGTTTAGATCCATAGTTACCATTGGCTTGAAATTGCTGTGGACGTCTGTCTCTACCTCGTAGCTTATCTTCAGTATCGTGAGCTAGTGAAATGGCGTCTTCAAGAGTAGCAGGCTTGAACATGTTAACTTCAGCGTAGTAATGCCCAAGGAGTCCAGACATATACTTGCGCTTATGTGTCGTCTCTGGTACGTCTTCAAGCATGCGTAGCTGTAGGAGTGCATTCCAAAAATGCTCTGTATACTGAGGTATAGGCTCACGATCCCGTTTTGCTGGAGTAGATCCCATTGTTTGATAGCTTTCTCATGAAATTGCGGTGGAAGGAAATTCTGCATGAACTTCTTCTTAAAATCTTCCCAAGTAGCAGGACATTCTATGCTCTTGCGTACTACAGTCCACCAAAGTGATGCTCTGTCTACTAAATGATTACTAACACACTTGATTTTATCTTTTTCTACATAGGTTTCCTCATGGAAATAGTCATCAAACTGACTAATGAATGCTAGAACAGTTTTTCCTTCTCGTATGCCATTGAAAGTACGGAATTTGAAACTTCGTTTACTTATCTTTGATTCCTTACGAATGGTTAGAGCTTCAAGCGTGGCATCGATGGTACGTCGAATCAGATCTTCAGCTTGAGATTCTTCTTTGTCGGTAGACGCTCTTTGTAATTTTGCCAGTTGCGCTTGCAATGCTTGCCTAGCCCTTCGTTCTTCTTCCAAGTGCATCATGATTAAGTCGAGCTTTTGCTCCATCGTAGGTTCAGGTAGGTCGCCTTCAGCCAACCATAAGATCATCCATATGTGGTTCCGTTATCCTGTAAAACTCAAAAGACCTTTCTTACTCAAAATCAAGTTAGCGGGATGAGCGTAGCTCAAGTTCGGGATTACAAGGCTTATGTGTTTTTGGGTATAGCTTTCTCAATCTTCAAAAAATCTGCAATTTTTCCTTCTTCGTATGCTGAAAATGCTTCAGTAAACCTGCGTATGGATAGAGTACCTTCCAACGAACAACTTTGCAGTTCGGAGTTTTTGCGCAAGAACAGTCCTTCTAGGAGTTTTGAGCACAAGTCAGTTCTGACTCCAGTTGACTAGTCTGACTTGCAGAGTTGCAGACTTATGTGACTTGCAGAGTTGCAGACTTGCAGAACTTAGCCGACTTAAGGAACTTGCAGAACTTGATCAGAATTTGCTTGCAGAACTTGACTTCTGTGGTGTGTGGCCTGAAGTTTGATGACTTGCAGGATTTGAGACTTGCTTAGAAGACTAAGCTTAATTGTTTAAGCTTAGTGGGGGGGGCTTAAAGAAAAACGGCACAGATTCGTGGGGGGGGCGTTTTTTTTTTCACCGCGGAAAAATCAGACATACTCCCATAGCTCGATGACGATTTTTGAAGCTTTTTAAGCTTCCTAAAGCTTTTAAGCTTTAATACTAAGCTTTTGAAAAGAATTAGATATGGAGGTTATGAGCTTAACTCTGTTTGTTCACAACTTGTTGAAGGAGATGTAGGAGTGGTCCTCCGCCTGGATAGCCCGGTCCTTCGCGATCTAATGACAGAAACAGGGGTTCTTGATCGCCAGAAGTCTGCCTGTATCGACGGTTCACGACGCGATTGACCATAGAGCCCGATCGTTCCAGGAGCTCCACCTTCGCACGAGATAGGTAGCGATTGGAAGCTCTTGATCTCAGCTCCGCTCTGATACCATTGGTGCGCAGATCAGTCGTTGTATGCTCACGTAGTGAATCCCGGAAGGTCCCCAAGAACAATGAACTCTACTTTTTGCACAAGTTACAAGGTAAAAAGCATGAACGACAAGAAGCAAGAGACCAATTGGGTGCAATCTCCCCCCATGCCTTGTGTGAGCGCTTCACAAAGCATGTATTTTTATGTATATTTCTTCTTCATGCTCAATAATAGCCCAATTTACAAAAATATATCAAGCTTTTAGCTTTTGAGTTTGCTTTTACAAAAATAGGAATAAAGCTAATGGACGGTGCCCATAGAGTGTGGCACGCCCAATACAATGTCCAAATAGAAATAACATAATCGTGCGCATGGGCGCATACAAAAGAATCGATGCCTCAATAGACATGACAAAATATAGGCGTGGCGCCTATCAAAATATAATCCATAGATCGAATACTCGCTAGACTCCAATGCTTTCCTCCGCCACTGCTGCTATCTCTACACATCAACTGAAGCATTCACAATCGTTAGTAAAATAATACAATTAAACCGACAAAAGTGAATACCTAGCAGTCTTCAGCTACATAAATAAATCAACTGGTTAGAAATAAATCCTAACCTTAATTTATTACGAGTGCGCACTCTAAACTCATAAACGTTTATTAATTTAATATGCATTTTGCGAAATCACCCGCTATGGAATCACCCATGTACACACTAAATTAATGAAACGCCCGAAAAGGATAGGCGTCCCCATCAACTTCTCGCACAAAGAATCCACTTTTTGTATGAGCCCCGGTCATCAAAGTTTACGGAATCCACCGTAAAACCTCACGGAATCCACCGTGGCACGAAATCCACCGTGAAATATGCCTCCTGGCATCACTCATGCTCAACTAGCATGGAGAACATCTGATCAAAGGTGATGGGGTTCAGCAATGTTTGAGCACAATCACCAAGTTGAAAGCCTCTCCCAATTGCTTCCATATCAACAAGAAAGTGTCTTCTATAACCACAAGGAGGCATCAATGACATGCTCAAGCAACATAGAACATATGATCAAACCTAATGGGGGTCACCAATGTCTAAGCACAATCCCCAAAGACAAAGCCTCTACAAAGGTGGATTACAGCACCAAAGTTGATCATGTATCTACATCTCCTAAAGTAGAAAAGACTAGATTGTATTCATAGGTTGAAACATCCAGGTTTGTACGTGGCCATTTAGGGTCGCAACTCGCACGGTCAACGGACTCTAGTGCAACATCTACTTACAGCTTCTCCCTAACCTTTAAAGTTATCCAATGAGTGATAACAACCTAAAGGACCTTTTTAGAAATGCAGTTGAGAAGCACATAATAAGCATGGTTGTCATCCATCTCTCATGTAAAAACTATCTCTTCGACATAGTTGTTTCAGTTCTAATCTTTTGAAATATGATTTGGTACTTAAGGATACATGATAGCTCATGAAACAACATACCACAAGTACTTTTTTGAAAACAATGCTTTCATGTGATGACACTCCAAGTTGGATAGTCAGAACCTTTATGCTTGTTATAAGTCAAACAACATGGAGGTGTCACTATCGAGGAGAAGGAAAGAAGGTGAAGAAAAGAAAAGATGCACTGAGAGAGAGAGAGAGAGAGAGAGAGAGAGAGAGAGAGAGAGAATGAGAGAGAGAGAGAGAGAATGAGAGAGAGAGAGAGTACAACTACGAAGACTCAACACAAGAATTACTTTGCAAGAGTTCTAATAGTGCAAAAAAGAGCCAATCAAACAAAGAAGTAAAACAAATAAAATAAGAGTATTATTCACAAGAAGTATGCAACATACAAAAGGTACAACTAAGCATGATAAGGAGCCAAAATTTTTGAAAATATAAGTCTTTGGATTATTAACCACAATATAATATGCATGAATCATTGTTTATTTGACGTGCCAAAAGGTTACAACAGTTGTATTGATTTATTATAAATCTACAACAAGGAAGGCTTGATCCCATGCAAGTTGTAATGATTGCATAGGCTCAAGTTGAAAAATCACAAAGGTTCTAGTTCGTTTTGACCATAGGGAAAACATGCAATGTGAAATAAATGCCTTGATATGGAGGACAATGAAGTTCATGCAACACAAATGATTTAAATTGAACAGTGCCACACAATCTTTTCTCATAAAACATAAATCCATCAGAATAAGACAAAGAATCAATTGGAATCCAGTTATTAGCAACCAATTTGTTCCAATCATCTTGAAAACTGGGATCATGGTCATAGGTATCCTTCATAGGAATAAGGGAATCAAAAGATAGAATGGAAATATTATGGATACTTGGTCTTCTACTCAATGCATCACTAATAACATTCTCTCTTTCCAGTTGATATTGGATAAGTGGATGAAAACTTTGAATGAAAGCAGCCCATTTGATATGACGATAAAAACATTTTGGCTGACTAAGGAGATGTTTGATACTTTGCTGGTCAGTTTTGATCATAAATTCGGATCCCATTAGATAATGTTTCCATTGACGTAAGGCTTGAACTATAACTAACAATTCTTTATCATAGGTGGAATACTTCAGTTCGGAGGGTTTAAGTTTGCAACTAGAATACACTATGGAATGTGAATCTTGCATGAAGAAAAATCCTATTCCTAATCTGCTAGCATTAGTGACTACTAGAAATAATGATTGATTAAAATCAAGTAATTGCAAAATATATGCATGTGTCAAAGCATATTTCAATAAATCAAAAGACTTTTGCTGATTGTTAGACCAATGATACACAACACATTTCTTTAACAAATTCGTCAAAGGCAATGCAAGAAATGAAAAATTTCTCACAAAATTTCTATAAAGCTGCCAAGACTTAAGAAAGAACATAACTCATGCACATTTTTAGGAGTTGGCCAATTCAAAATTGCCTCTATCTTTTCAGGATCAACACGAATACCATCAGAAGAAATAATGTAACCTAAGTATTCAATTTGTGTTTGGAAATTTTCACTCTTGTCAGGGTTACTATATAATTGATTCTCTTCAACAATTTAAAAACCAAATATAGATGTTCACAATGCTCATTCTCATTCTTACTGAAAACCAATATATCATCAAAGAAAACAATCACATAATTATGATACTTAAAAAATATTCGATTCATCATACAATTGAATTTAACTGGTGCATTGGTCAAATCGAAAGGAATAACAAGAAATTCATAATGACCAACTTGAGTTCTAAATGTAGTCTTGAAAATATCAGGTGTATCCGATCGTACTTGATGATATCTAAATTTGAGATCTAGCTTGCTAAAAATAGTGGCTCCTTGTAGTTTATCCATGAGGTCATCTACCCTTGGGATCGAATATCTATTCTTAACAATGATCTTGTTTAGGGCATGATAGTCGATGCACATCCTATAGGTATTATTTTTCTTCTTAACTAGTAGGACAAGTGCTCCAAAAGGAGAACTACTGGACCTAATGAGTCCTCGGTTCAACAGTTCTTCAACTTGTGCTTAGATTTTCTTTTTCTCAATGTGATTGTGTCTATAAGGTGCTTTGCATGGTGGTTGAGAACGTCTATTTTATGGTCTTTGAGACATGTAGGTGGTAAAGTAGGTGGTAAATCAGCAGTAAAACAATATTTAAATTGTGAAAGAAATTGTACATGCCTAGGATGCATATGATTTTTCTTAGCTTCAATTTCATTCACCCATGCTAAGTATGATTTTCTACCTTTTCGCAATGCACATTTAGCTTGTATGTGACTAAGCAGGGGAAATTTATCAAAGTTGTGCGATCCATGTAATGTGATTTGTTTTTCGTTAGAATGAATTTTCATGGAATGTGTAGAATAATCTATGTCGAGATTATATTTGTGACACCAATCCATTCCTAAAATAATATCACTAGCTTGCAAAGGCACAATCAAGAAATTTTTGTGCTCAACATAATCACCAATTTTAATTTATAAAGCATGAACTTATTGTATATCTTGTGCCTAAGAATGCAGCCATTATGTGATAATGAGTTGGAATAGTAAGTAAATTCAATTCTTTTACCAACTTTGCGGAAATAAAATTCCATCATTATGCAAAACAATCTTTTCACCATGCACAAAATATTTCATTGTTATTAACGAATGAGGATTTGGCATACTTGGTAAAGTATTTGAAGCATCATTGATATCATCATCATCTTCAGTGAAGTCTAGCATATCTTCATGGTCTTCATCTTTAGTCGCTCCCAAGTAATTGATTTGAACAGCTTGCTTCTTGGATTGACAATTCACTACTAAGTGTCTAGGTTGATGACACTTGTAGCAAACTATAGACTTTTTTTTGGAGACATTATTGATAATGGCTAGAAGTTTGGGTATATTGGAATTTGGCTAGAGTGAAGGCTTAGGGTTTGAATTTGTATTTGATGGTAAAGTAGGAGGTCAAGTCTAGAGTTTATGGAAAGAAGAAGGAATAAAGCGATTTTGATTGAATCTTTGGAAATAAGAATTAAATTGCTTTGTACCAAAGTTACCATTAGCCAAAAATTATTGTGGTCGCTTTTCTCGTCCACGAATTTTATCTTCCACATCATGCACTAAAGAAATCGCATCCTCCAAGGTCTTTGGCTTGAACATATTCACTTTCTTATAGAAGTGACCAAGAAAACCAGACATATACTTGCGCTTGTGGATCGCCTCATGAACATATTTAAGTATTTGAAGTTATACTAAGACACTCTAGAAACACTTAGTGTATTGTGGGATGGATTCATGATCTCTTTGTTGTAGGAGATCCCATTGTTTGATTACTTTTTAATGGAATTGAGATGGAAGGAAATTTTGTAAAAATTTCTTTTGAAAGGCCTCCCAAGTAGAGAGACAATCAATCAACACTCTTGCGAACAATAGTCCACCATAATGATGCTCTGTCTGCTAGATGGTTAGTGACACATTTAAGTTGATTTTTTTCAGCATATTTTTCTTCATGAAAATAGTCATCAAACTAACTGATGAAAGCAAGAATAATTTTGCCTTC
Source organism: Lygodium microphyllum (assembly GCF_053477565.2). Lineage (NCBI taxonomy): Eukaryota > Viridiplantae > Streptophyta > Polypodiopsida > Schizaeales > Lygodiaceae > Lygodium > Lygodium microphyllum. The sequence goes on along the minus strand of NC_141140.1, from coordinate 99,559,134 downwards.
ATCTTGCCTTCATGTTGCGCATTAAAAGTATGGAATTTGAAATTTTTTTAAATTATCTTGGCTTCTTTCTTAAGAGACCCACTCTCCAGTGTTGCATCAATCATACGTTGAATAGCATCTTCAGGTCGCACTCCGTCTCGATCGATAATGGATTGTTGAAGTGTAGCTAGTTGTGCTTGAAAATTTTGACGTGCTCTTCACTCTTCTTGAAGTTGCATCATAATTAGATCAAATTTTTGCTCCATAGTCGGCTCTGGCAAATCACCTTCGCCCATTAAATCATCCATGTGATGATCGAACATCCTGCAAAAATCTCAAACAACCTGACACACTCAAAATCTCGTTAGAAGGATGAGCACAGCTCAAATTTGGGTTTACAAGGCTTACTTTTTTTAAAAAAAATTGGCTTTTTCTTTTACAATCTTACTTTTTCTCAAGTACGACAATTGATGACGGAAGCGCAAAAAAATTCTTCCGCATAGACTGTGTGTGACAACATGCTTGCTGTGAATCAACTTTGCCAAATCACAAGTGTAAACAGAGGCTTGATGGATTTATGAAACTGGTTTAGGAGTAACACGGTGTGAATACTTGCTAGATAAGAGAATAATAGTTGATTTGAAGCCTTATATAAGCTTTAGAATTTTTAAGCTTTGCAAAGGAAAGATTTAATAAGTCATTGGTAGCACGCAGGATGGCGGTATATTTTAGATGATGTCAACATCGATCAGCACATGCTGCTGCCACGAAATCGTGAAATCGTGGAGATTAAGCCTTTCTTAAGATTTTTTAAAGCTTTTTAACTCCAAAGTTAGTAAACCTCTTCTTTGCTTCTCTATCATAAAAACCATTTACAAAGGATCTTTAAAGGTGGCCCTTCGCCTCTTGGGAGAGGTCCTTTGTGATTTGAGAATGTAGCTGGGTGTTCTTCACCTCTAGAAACACACATGTATTGACAGTTTATCATGAGATAGTCTATAGAGCTCGTTCATTTCAAGATCTTCGCCTTTGCATGGGATGATAAGCGATTGGAAGCCCTTGATCTTAGCTTCGCTCTGATACCACTGGTGCATAAATCGGATGCTGTATGCGTGCGTAGTGAATGCCGGAGGTCCCCAAGAACAAAGAACTCTACAAAAGCTTCATAAAGGAAAAAAGAGATTTTGCACGATAAGAGACAAGATTACGAATTAGGTGCAATCTCCCCCCATACCTTGTGTGATCACTTCACAAACCATGTATTTACAGATTTATTAATCTCCAAGCTAAAAAAAAGCCCATTTTACAATTAGCATGCTTTTGGCTTTTGTGTTTGCTTTTTTTCAAATAAAGAGTAAAGTGTTTGGGCATCTTAAAAGTCGAGATGTGCCCAAATACAATGTTAAATAATGGAATATTTAGCCAAGAGTTTATGCACATACAAAATAATAAATATTTGTCAAGCACTTTAATAAATAAGCGTTCCTAAATAAATATTGGTGCCATGTCTTTAGTGATAAGGCGTGCATCCATAAAAAATAATAATTATTCTAAGTATTTTGAATTCATATCATCGCCTAGTGCTTCCCGACGCCACCACTGCGTGCTCTACTCATCAACTAAAGCATTCACAATTGTTAGAAAATAATAAGTAAACCCGACAAAAGTGAATATCTAGTAGTCTTCAGCTATAAAGTAATTAAATAGGTTGGAACTCTGTCTGAAATTTGATTTAATTCGAGTGCACTCTAAAGTCTTAAATGTCCATTAATTCAATATGTATTTTGCACAATCACCCACTCTAGAATCATCCACGTGCACATTAAATTAATCTGACGCCTAAAAAGGACAAGCACCCCCGTCAACTTCTCGCACAAGGAATCCACATTGTGTAGTACGAGCCCCGACAAAAAAATATTTAAAACCTCGCAGAATCCACTATTCTCAGGAACCTCCAACATTCTTAGGAATCAAAAATTTGCAAAAGAATGTGTGTGAGGGTGAAAATGGGTTGCTCTGTTATACTAGGCAGCTCAATGATAAGGCGTTCAAAGTATTTACAACTTGCCAAGCAACTATAAATAATTTTCATGATGTGATCGTTGCACATCAACTTCATATATAGCAGCCCATAGGACAAGTGGTATAGCTGAATGACACTATGATTTAACAAAACAGTCAAATTATTTCAATGCAGGACACTATCCATGACATTGGTATCTCATATGAGGAGGCAAAGGCACAATTGGACCACCTAAGAAAGATAAAAAACAAGCTAACATAGGAGCACAAATGAAAAAAGAAGCCAATCAATGAGTTAATTGTAAATAGTGGCCAATGGAAGTGATGTTTTGAAGCATGTAAGCTAGCTCAGAATGAGAATCTAGGTGAGGGCGAGGTTGGATCATGTATTAGTAGATTGCTGAAGGCAAGCACATTGAAAAACGCTTTGAGAAATCCTAGGTTTAAGGCTATGAAGGAAAATGTGATTGAGTGCACATTAAAATATGTGTCAAATGAGTTCTTAGCTGTGGATGCACAATTCATTTGTGACAGGGCTCATATTAGTACAACGACTTACTCAAAGATATTCAAAGGTATAAAGGGTGGGTTTGGTCGTGTGCTAAAGATATTCAACAAAGCGTACGTACAAGATACCTGAACAACTCGGTCACACTCATATTGCTCCACCTGTATTTTGCTTGCACACTTAGGAGTGCAAGCAGTGTCTTCAGGCAAGATACTCAGAACCCATCATATAATGGTATGGATGCTTCCTCTCTAAGCGGATTAGAAGTCTCGACATCCATGGGAATCAATGCATCGATCATTGCCTCCATCTCAAGCTCCAAGATTGTAGGTAGGTCTAGAAGGCTGCCTGTCTCATCTGGTATTGACGGTATAGATTGGGTAGTACCTTCCAAGTGGTGGATTGGCTCAAGCACTCCATCCATCGCATGCCCACAAACTCTTCTAATTGGCCGAAAAGGGTGCACTCCTCCTTGGGAGGAGACGTCACCTCCCTAGATAGAAAATTTGCCAGCCACACCCAATCTTTTTGTATATGGTATTCAATTCGCTTGCAAGTACAATCCATGATTGATATTAACTTTTCTTACAGTTTGCTGAAAATCCAAGATCACCTAATCAATGATCTCAGATTGAAACTCGCCCTGATGCCAGGAGGCATATTCCACGGTGGATTCCGTGAGGTTTTACGGTGGATTCCGTAAACTTAGATGACCGGGGCTCATACGCAAAGAGGATTCTTTGTGCGAGAAGTTGATGGGGACGCCTGTCCTTTTCGGGCGTTTCATTAATTTAGTGTGTACATGGGTGATTCCATAGCGGGTGATTCCGCAAAATGCATATTAAATTAATAAACGTTTATGAGTTTAGAGTGCGCACTCGTAATAAATTAAGGTTAGGATTTATTTCTAACCAGTTGATTTATTTATGTAGCTGAAGACTGCTAGGTATTCACTTTTGTCGGTTTAATTGTGTTATTTTACTAACGATTGTGAATGCTTCAGTTGATGTGTAGAGATAGCAGCAGTGGCGGAGGAAAGCATTGGAGTCTAGCGGGTTTTCGACCTTTGGACTATATTTTGATAGGCGCCACGCCTATATTTTGTTATGTCTATAGAGACATCGATTATTTATTATTATTTTGTATGCGCTTATGCGCCTGGATATGTTATTTCTATTTGGACATTGAGACTGGGCGTGCCAGATTCTATAGGCACGTCCATTAGCTTTATTTTCTTATTTTTGGTAGAAAGCAAACTCAAAAGCTAAAAGCTTGTCATATTTTTGTAATTGGGCTATTATTGAGCATGAAGATTGGAAATATACATTAAATACATGCTTTGTGAAGCGCTCACACAAGGCATGGGGGAGATTGAACCCAATTTGTCTCTTGCCTCTTGTCGTGCTTGCTTTTACATGGGTTTTTGTGCTAAAAAGTAGAGTACTTTGTTCTTGGGGACCTTCCGGGATTCACCACGTGAGCTATTTGCGTCCGATCTGCGCACCAGTGGTATCAGAGTGGAGCAGAGATCAAGGGCTTCCAATCGCTACCAATCTCGGGCGAAGGCGGAGCTCCAGGAACAAACGGCCTCTACAGTCAATCTCGTCGCGAACCGTCGATACAGGCAGACTTCTGGCGATCAAGAACCCCTGTTTCCACTGTCAGATCGCGAAGGACCAGGCTCTGTCGGCGGAGGACCACTCATACATTCTCTTCATCAAGTCGTTGCAAACAGAGATAAGCTTCATTGTTTTTCTCAAAATTTCTTCCAATAAGCATTAGAGAAAGCTTAAGAAGCTTATTAAGCTTCCAAATTATCCAGTCGACTTGCAAGAGGAGCCCCCGAAAAATCCGCGCAGGCAAAAACGGCCCCCCCCACGAAAATTGACGACGTGCTACCCATTATTTCCCCCTCCATAGCTTAAACTATTAAGCTTAAATTCTTAAGCTCTCATCAAGTTGTACAAGACACACAGATCTGACAAGTTCGTAAACTCCGGGTCTCGCACTCTAGAAGTCAAGTTCAGCAAGTCACTTGTAATTAAGTTCTGCAAGTTCTGCAAGTCGGCCTAAGTCCAGCAAGTCAACAACTCTGCAAGTCTGCTAAGTCTGCAACTCTGCAAGTCAGACTAAATCAGAACTGACTAGTGCTTAAAACTCATAGAAGACTTGTTCGTATGCAAAAACTCTGAACTGGAAAGTTGTTTGCAGCAAGCTGTTCTACCTATCTACAAGTTCGTTGAAGTACTTTCAGCAAACGAAGACAGAAATATTGCAGAATTTCTGAAAATTGAAGAAGAAAATACCCAAAAATACATAGCCTTGTAACCCCAAATTTGAGCTACGCTCATCCCGCTAACTGATTTTGAGTGAGAAAGGTTTGTTGAGTTTTACAGGATGACTACCCCACATATGGATGATCCTATGGCTGAAGACGATCTACCCGAGCCTACCATGGAACAAAAGCTGGATCTTATCATGTTGCAATTGGAAGAAGAGCGAAGAGCTAGGCAAGCCTTGCAAGCGCAATTGACAAAGCTACAAGGAGCGTCCACTGACAAAGAAGAACCTCAAGCTGAAGATTTGATTCGCCGTACCATCGACGCCACTCTTGAAGCACAAACCATTCGCAAGGAATCCAAGATAAGTAAACGAAGTTTCAAGTTTCGCACTTTCAATGGCATAAGAGAAGGAAAGACTGTTTTATCATTCATTAGCCAGTTTGATGACTATTTCCATGAGGAAACTTATCCCGAAAAAGATAAAATCAAGTGTGTTACTAATCATCTGATAGACAGAGCATCACTTTGGTGGACTGTAGTCCGCAAGAGTATAGAATGTCCTGCTACATGGGAAGATTTCAAGAAGAAGTTCATGCAAAATTTCCTACCACCGCAATTTCATGAGAAGGCTATCAAGCAATGGGATTTACTTCAACAGCGCGATCGTGAGCCTATTCCACAGTATACAGAGCGTTTTTGGAATGCACTCCTACAGCTACGCATGCTTGAAGACGTACCAGAGACGATACATAAGCGGAAGTATATGTCTGGACTTCTTGGACATTACTACGCTGAAGTGAACATGTTCAAGCTTGCTACCCTTGAAGACGCCATCTCCTTAGCCCACGACACTGAAGATAAGTTACGCGGAAGAGATCGACGACCACAGCCATTCCAAGCAAACGGTAATTATGGATCTAAACAATTCAATTCCAATTTCAGAAAGGTTTAATCTAGGTCATTTCTCATCACCATCTTTCCGCAAGAATTGGCCTAAACCACCTGCATTACCATCCACTGTCAATCTAAATCCTAAGCCTATTCCACAAGCAAATCCAAATATACCCAGACTCCCAGCCATTGCAAATAATGTGACCAAAGCCAAGCCCATCGTATGCTACAAGTGTCACCAGCCAGGGCATCTCGCAGCAAATTGTCATTCAAAGAAGCCATCAGCACATATCAACTACCTTGGAGTCATGGACGAAGAAGAGCATGAGGATATGCCGGATTTCACTGAAGAAGAAGATGATCCTATTACTACTTCCGACACTTTACCAGGTATGCCTACTTCACATTCATTGTTGACTATGAAATGTATGGTGCATGGAAAAGAAAGAACTATCTTGCATGATGACGGTAGTACCCATGACTTTATTTCAGCAAAATTGGTAAAGGAATTGAAATTGCATACTGTACCTACGCACTATCGCATAAAAGCTGCATTTTTAGGCACTAGGTACAATGGCACACAAGAAGTTCAAGATTTAGAAATTCAAATTGGTCCATATATTGAAAGAAGAAATTTCTTAGTTGTCCCATTACAGTCAAGCGATATTATTCTAGGAATGCCATGGAGACACCAACATAATCCCAATATAGATTATTCCACACACACAATGAATATAAATTTTCAAGGAAAATCTATTACATTATTTGGTATGCATGCATCTCATATGTTTCCACTGCTTTCACATACTCAAGCAAAACGTGCACTACGCAAGAATACTAAATCATATCTCATTTGGGTGAATGAATTGCACGCAAAGGAAAATCATATGCACCCTAGGCATAAGGAATTTCTCGCATATTTTAAGGATTGTTTTGCAGAAGACCTACCACCAGGTTTACCTCCATCACGTCCAGAAGACCATAAGATTGATCTAATACCTGGCACACAACCACCTTGCAAAGCCCCATATAGGCACAATCAAATAGAGCAAAAAGAAATCCAGACTCAAGTTGAAGAATTACTCAATAGAGGCTTAATTCGACCTAGCAGTTCTCCATTCGGTGCACCTGTGCTCTTAGTCAAGAAAAAGAATAATACTTATCGGATGTGTATTGACTACCGAGCATTAAACAAGATCACTGTAAAGAATAGGTATCCTATACCTAGAGTTGATGACCTTATGGACAAACTGCAGGGATCTTCTATATTTAGTAAAATTGACCTTAAGCCTGGATATCATCAGGTGAGGTTAGATAGATCCGATATATTTAAGACTGCATTCAGGACATAGTTTGGCCATTACGAATTCTTAGTCATGCCATTTGGATTAACTAATGCACCTGCCACTTTCAGTAGAATGATGAACCGTATTTTTCTAAAATATCAATATTGTGTGATTGTTTTCTTTGATGATATTTTAGTATTCAGCCAAAGTGAAAAAGAGCATTATGAGCATTTATCATTAGTTTTTCAACTACTGAAAGAAAATCAATTGTTTGCAAATCCTGATAAGAGTGAATTCTTTAAGACAGAAATAGAATATCTAGGTCATATTGTCTCAAAAGAAGGAATAAAAGTTGATCCTAAGAAAATTGATGCAATATTGCATTGGCCTGTTCCTAAAAATGTACATGAATTACGCTCATTCCTTGGTCTTGCTAGTTTCTATAGGAAGTTTGTACGTAATTTCTCATTACTTGCTTTACCATTGACCAAACTTCTTAAGAAAGGCATTGTTTATCAATGGACTGAAAACCAGCAGAAATCCTTTGACTTACTCAAACGTGCATTAACCAATGCCCCTGTTCTACAATTGCCTGACTTTAACAGACCATTCTTTCTAGTTGTGATCGATGCTAGCGGATCAGGAATAGGAGCCGTGTTAATGCAAGACAACCATCCAATAGCATATTCTAGTTCTAAGCTGAAACCCTCTGAGCTTAAATATTCCACTTATGACAAGGAACTCTTAGCAGTTGTCCAAGCATTAAAACAATGGAAGCATTATTTAATGGGTTCAGAATTTATGATAAAGACTGACCAGCAAAGCATTAGACATCTACTTAGCCAACCCCAAATTTCTGACCGTCATATCAAATGGGCTTCATTCATTCAAAGTTTCCATCCTATCATTCAATACCAACCTGGAAAAGAAAATGTAGTTGCTGATGCATTGAGTAGAAGACCTGCCATTCATAACATTTCTATCATATCTTTTGATTCTTTGATTGCTATGAAAGACACATATCACCAGGATATTACTTTTCATTCTGATTGGCAAAAATTAGTTCAAAATAATTTCATTCCTGTTGATTCATTGTCATATAATGATGGATTCATGTTCTTTGAAAAGAGACTGTGTGTTACTATTCCATTCCGATCTTTTGTTTTGAATGAAATTCATTGTCCCCCATATCAAGGTCATAGAGGTATCATTTCTACATTACGCATGTTAACTGAAGATTTTTATTGGCCCCATATGGATGCAGATGTATCTAATTTTGTTTCTGAATGTTTGATTTGTCAAAGAATAAAAAGACATCATGGTAAACAGTATGGGTTATTAATGCCTTTATCTATTCCATCTAAACCTTGGGAACATATATCTATGGATTTCATTACTGGTTTACCAAATACTAAATCTAACCATGACATGATTTGGACAATTGTAGATAGATTTAGTAAGCAAGCATATTTCATTGCATGTAAGAAAACTTTAACAGCATCACAAGTAGCACAGTTATTCTTGAAAACTATTTTTACTAACCATGGATTGCCGAAAGTGATTATTTCAGATAGAGATTCTAGATTTTGTAATAATTTTTGGATTACACTGTTTGCAAATCTAGGCACAAACATTGATTTCTCATCTGCATTTCACCCAGAAACAAATGGACAAACAGAAGCCACAAATAGTACCATTCTAGATCTTTTACGTGCATACACTATTTCTAAACCTCAGACATGGGATACTCATTTACATTTATTACAGTTTGCATATAACAATACACCGCACACATCTACAAAGAAAGCACCTTTTGAAGTTATTTATGGATATAGATTATCTACACCTGTTGCATCTTTGTCTAATAGAATACAAAGTGCCGATGATATCGCTGTTATGCATAACACTATTTTTGATGAGGTCAAGGATATGATTGCTAAAGCCCAACAATCATATACCAAACAAGCCAACAAGAAAAGACAAGCCATGAATTTCAAAGTTGATGATTATGTTTGGCTTAGAATAGAAAAGCGTAGACTGCAAAGTGTAGATAGACATCCAGTTGTTAAATTAGCTCCTAGATTCTACGGACCATTTAGAATCATTCATAAGATTAATGACAATGCATTCAAGTTAGAACTGCCATCTCATTGGAAAATTCATAATACATTTCATATTAGTTTATTGAGACCATTTAGAGGACAATTACCTATCCACCCTGTCTATGAAAACCCACCTTTACTAGAAGAAGAGACTGAAATACTTGAACCAGAAGCCATTATAGACACTGACTACATGACCACTAGAACTGGCCGAAGGTATTCTAGATATCTAGTAAAATTTAAGAACCATCCTGTAGAGGAAGCACAATGGATGCACGCTAGAGACTTAAATGCTTTCCCCACTCTGTTAGCTCCACATTGAGCTAATAGCAATTGAGGTCAATTGCTATCCCACCCCGGGGGTATGATGCCAGGAGGCATATTCCACGGTGGATTCCGTGAGGTTTTACGGTGGATTCCGTAAACTTAGATGACTGGGGCTCATACGCAAAGAGGATTCTTTGTGCGAGAAGTTGATGGGGACGCCTGTCCTTTTCGGGCGTTTCATTAATTTAGTGTGTACATGGGTGATTCCATAGCGGGTGATTCCGCAAAATGCATATTAAATTAATAAACGTTTATGAGTTTAGAGTGCGCACTCGTAATAAATTAAGGTTAGGATTTATTTCTAACCAGTTGATTTATTTATGTAGCTGAAGACTGCTAGGTATTCACTTTTGTCGGTTTAATTGTGTTATTTTACTAACGATTGTGAATGCTTCAGTTGATGTGTAGAGATAGCAACAGTGGCGGAGGAAAGCATTGGAGTCTAGCGGGTTTTCGACCTTTGGACTATATTTTGATAGGCGCCACGCCTATATTTTGTTATGTCTATAGAGACATCGATTATTTATTATTATTTTGTATGCGCTTATGCGCCTGGATATGTTATTTCTATTTGGACATTGAGACTGGGCGTGCCAGATTCTATAGGCACTGTCCATTAGCTTTATTTTCTTATTTTTGGTAGAAAGCAAACTCAAAAGCTAAAAGCTTGTCATATTTTTGTAATTGGGTTATTATTGAGCATGAAGATTGGAAATATACATTAAATACATGCTTTGTGAAGCGCTCACACAAGGCATGGGGGAGATTGAACCCAATTTGTCTCTTGCCTCTTGTCGTGCTTGCTTTTACATGGGTTTTTGTGCTAAAAAGTAGAGTACTTTGTTCTTGGGGACCTTCCGGGATTCACCACGTGAGCTATCTGCGTCCGATCTGCGCACCACGCCCAAGCATCGTACATGTTCTATAGACAATCGACGTTTTCATCTAATTGCCAGCTTGCATTGAGATCAAGGACATGGGACACACCGATTAAGATACACCTCGCGATCTTGAACACCAAGATCTTCATTGTTTTCCATTTTGTCTACCTTACGACAAAAAAATTGTTTTTGTTATCATTCTTTTTTTCTTTCTTAAATTGTTTGAGAAGGGATTTCTTCTCTTGTAACTCAGCAAAAATTAACGTATGTAAAGTCTCCACCCACCCACCCACATATTAACATATATATGTCAGAGTGTTTCTCGTCTCGTAGTGTTGCACTGGACCTCGCCACCACTCTCTCTTTGTTTTTTATCCATTCATTATATCTTTCTTTATTATGCTATATATTTTTTCCCTCTCTCTCGTTCCTTCTTCTTTTTTCTCTTCCTCACCCTCTCTCATTTTCTTTAACGATCATGGCTATGACTACTGTGAAGACCACGACCACGACCACGACCATGACCACGACCACGACCACGACCACGACCACGACCACGACCACGACTATGACTACGACTATGACTATGACTATGACTACGACAACCACAACTACAACTACGACTACGACTATGACTACAACCACCACTACGACTACGACCATAACCACGACCATAACCATGACTACGACTACGATGACCACAATCCCATGACCACGACCATGACCATGACTACGACTAAGACAACCAGGACCACGACCATGATTACGACTACGGCTACAATGACCACGACCACGATCATGACTACGACTACGACTATGATCACAACTACGACCACGACCACAATCACAACCACAACCACAACCACGACCACAACTAGGACTAGGACTACGACTATGACGACCACAACCATGACTACGACCACGACCATGACCACGACCACGACCACGACTATGACCATGACCCTGACCACGACCATGACCATAACCACGACCACCACATCTACCACTACCACTACCACTACTACGACTATAACCACTATAATAATCAAGAAAAGAAGAAAAAAACAACAACAACTACAACTACTACAACAACAACAATAAACAAGAAAAGAAGAAAAAACTACTACTACTATTACTGCTACTACTACTACAATAAAAAACAAGAAAACTAAACAACAATAAACAAGAAAAGAAAAAAACTACTACTACTACTACTACTACAACAAATAACAACAATTAATTTCATTTTCTCTCTTCCTCTCCCTCTCTCATTTCCTCACCCTCCCTCACCCTCACCCTCTCTTTCTCTCTTTCCCTATCAGGTTTAATGTTTTTTCTCTTTTTTCACTCTCCTCTCCCTCTCTCAATTTTTCTCTCTGCTCTCTCTCTTTCATTTCCTTTTCTCTCTTTCTCTCCCTCTCTCATTTCCTCTCCCTCTCTTTCTCTCTTTCCCTATTATGTTTAGTGTATTTTCTCTCTTCTCTCCCTCTCTCATTTCCTTTTCTCTCTTCCTCTCCCTACCTCACCCTCTCCCTCTCTTTCTCTCTTTCCCTATTAGGTTTAATATTTTTTCTCTCTTTTTCTCTCCCCTCTCACTCATTTTTTTTCTCTCCTCCCTCTCTCTCATTTCCTTTTTTCTCTTTCTCTCCCTCTCTCGTTTTCTCTCCCTGCCTCACCCTCACCCTCTCTTTCTCTCTTTCTCTATTAGGTTTAATGTTTTTTCTCTCTTTTTCTCTCTCCTCTCCCTCTCTCATTTTTTTTCTCTCTCCTCCCCCTCTCTCATTTCCTTTTCTCTCTTTCTCTCCCTCTCTTGTTCTCTCTCTCTCCCTCACCCTCTCCCTCTCTTTCTCTCTTTCACTATTAGATATATGGATTTTTTCTCTCTTTTTCTCTCTCCTCTCCCTCTCATTTTCTTTTCTCTCTTTCTCTCTCCCTCCTTCACCCTCACCCTCTCTTTCTCTCTTTCCCTATCAGGTTTAATGTTTTTTCTCTCTTTTTCTCTCTCCTCTCCCTCTTTCATTTTTTTTCTCTCTTTCTCTCATTTTTTATCCCTCTCTCATTTTTTCTCTCTTTCTCTTATTTTTTTCTCTCTTTCTCTCCCTCTCTCATTTCCTCTCCCTCTCTTTCTCTCTTTCCCTATTATGTTTAATATTTTTTCTCTATCCTCTCCCTCTCTCACTCTCTCTCCTTGCCTCACCCTCTCCCTCTCTTTCTCTCTTTCCCTATTATGTTTAATTTTTTTCTCTCTTTTTCTCTCCCCTCTCTCTCTCATTTTTTCTCTCTCCTCACCTCTCTCGTTTCCTTTTCTCTCTTTCTCTCCCTCTCTCGTTTGCTCTCCCTCCCTCACCCTCTCCCTCTCTTTCTCTCTTTCCCTATTAGATTTAATATTTTTCTCGCTTTCTCTCTCCTCTCCCTCTCTCTTTTTTTCTCTGTCCTCCCCCTCTCTCATTTCCTTTTCTCTCTTTCTCTCCCTCTCTCGTTTCCTCTCCCTCCCTCACCCTTTCCCTCTCTTTCTCTCTTTCCCTATTAGGTATATGGGTTTTTTCTCTCTTTTACTTTCTCCTCTCCCTCTGTCATTTTTTTTCTCTCTTTCTCTCCCTCTCTCCTATATGCTCCCTCCCTCACCCTCTCCCTCTCTTTCTCTTTCCCTATCAGGTTTAATGTTTTTTCTCTCTTTTTCTTTCTCCTCTCTCTCTCTCTCATTTTTTTCTCTCTTTCTATCATTTTTTATCCCTCTATTTTTTTCTCTCTCTTTCTCTCTTTCCCTATTATATATAATGTTTTTTCTCTATCCTCTCCCTCTCTCATTTCATTTTCTCTCTTCCTCTCCCTCTCTCACTCAGTCTCCCTGCCTCACCCTCTCCCTCTGTTTCTTTCTTTTCCTATTAGATTTAATGTTTTTTCTCTCTTTTCTCTCTCCTCTCCCTCTCTCATTTTTTCTCTCTCCTCTCCCTCTCTCATTTCATTTTCTCTCTTTCTCTCCCTCCCTCACCCTCACCCTCTCTCTCTTTCCCTATTAGGTTTAATGTTTTTTCTCTCTTTTTCTCTCTCTTCTCCCTCTCTCATTTCCTTTTCTCTCTTCCTCTCCTCTCTCATTTCATGTCCCTCCCTCACTCTCACCCTCTCCCTCTCTTTCTCTCTTTCCCTATTATGTTTAAGATCTTTTCTCTCTTTTTCTATCTCCTCTCCTTCTCTCATTTCCTTTTGCTCTGTTCCTCTCTTTCTCTCTTCCCCTATTACGTTTAATGTTTTTTCTCTCTTTTTCTCTCTCCTCTCCCTCTCTCATTTCCTTTTCTCTCTTCCTCTCCTTCTCTCATTTCCTGTCCCTCCCTCACCCTTACCCTCTCCCTCTCTTTCTCTCTTTCCCTATTATGTTTAAGTTTTTTTCTCTCTTTTTCTGTCTCCTCTCCTTCTCTCATTTCCTTTTGCTCTCTTCCTATCTCTCTCTCATTTCTTCTCTCACCCTCACCCTCTCTCTCTCTTTCCCTATTATGTTTACTTTTTTTTCCCTCTTTTCCTCTCCCCCCTCTCTTTCTCTCACCCTCCCTCTCCCTCTCCCTCTCTGTCTCTCATTTCCTCTCCCTCCCTCTCCCTCTCCCTCTCTCATTTCCTCTCCCTCTCCCTCCCCCTCTCTTTCTCTCTCCCTCCCTCTCCCTCTCCCTCGCTCTTCCTTTCCCATTTCCTCCCTCTCTCTCCCATTCCCTCTCCCTCCCTCTCTTTCTCTCTCATTTCCTCTATCTCTCTCAATACACACGAATTATACCAAAAACAAGTGAAAGAGAGAGAAAACTCCCTCTCCCTCTCTCATTTTCTCTCCCTCTCCTTCTCTTTCTCTCTCATTTCCTCTCCCTGTGTCAATACACACGAATTATACCTCATTTCCTCTCCCTCTCCCTCTCCCTCCCTCTCTCTCTCTTTCTCTCTCATTTCCTCTCCCTCTATCAATACACACAAACTATACCAAAAACAAGTAAAAGGGAGAGAGAAAACTCCCTCTCCCTCTCTCATTTTCTCTCCCTCCCCCTCTCCCTTTCCCTCTCTTTCTCTCTCCCTCCCTCTCCCTCTCCCTCTTCCTCTCTCATTTCCTCCCTCTCCCTCTCCCTCTCCCTCTCTTCCTCTCCCTCTCTCAATACACAGGAATTATACCTCATTTTCTCTCCCTCTTTTTCCTCTCATTTCCTCTCCCTCTCGCAATACACACGAATTATACCAAAAACAAGTAAAAGAGAGAGAGAAAACTCCCTCTCCCTCTCCCTCTCCCTCTCCCTTTCTTTCTCCTGCTCTCCCTCCCTCTCTCTCTCTCAATACACACGAATTATACCTCATTTCCTCTCCCTCCCTCTCCCTCTCCCTCTCTTTTTCTCTCATTTTCTCTCCCTCTCTCACAATACACACAAATTATACCAAAAACAAGTAAAAGAGAGAGAGAAAACTCCCTCTCCCTCTCTCATTTTCTCTCCCTCCCCCCCTCCCTCTCCCTCTCTTTCTCTCTCCCTCCCTCTTCCTCTCCCTCCCTCTCCCATTTTCTCCCTCTCCCTCTCCCTCTCCCTCTCTCATTTCCTCTCCCTCCCTCTTCCTCTCCCTGTCTTTCTCTCTCATTTCCTCTCCCTCTCTCAATACACACAAATTATACCAAAAACAAGTAAAAGAGAGAGAGAAAACACAAAAGCAAAGTAAGAATAGACAATGCACTCAACGTAAAGGCTCAAAGAAGGGTTTGGTGGCTCCTCTTCGTGACAACGGCTCCTCTTCGCCCTCCGTACACCTCCTCCTATTCTTCACGAACGGCGACGGCGATCGTGGTGGTGGCGGTGGGAGTGACAAGCCTTCTTTCTCCTTTTTTCTATCTTTCTCTCCCTCTCAGCAAGATGCTCGCTCTCCCTTTCGCTCTTTCTTTCGTAAATGGGCGAAAAATGACTCTCTCGGGTTTTGGCCCGCGTTTTTTTCCTCTGGGTACTGTCGCTATTTTCGTTGCAAATGCGATGCTAATAGCGACACAAATAGCAACGCCACTATTTCTCGTTGCTAATGGGTGTCGCTATACCCTCATATCCTTATAGTGCATGAAAGCATTGTTTTCATAGAAGTGCTTGTGGTATGTTGTTTCATGAGCTATCATGTATCCGTAAGTGCCAAATCATATTTCAAAAGATTAGGACTGAAACAACTATGAAGAAATAGTTTTTACTTGAGAGATAGATGATAGCTATGCTTTTTGTGCGCTTCTTAGATGCATCTCTAAAGAGGTCCTTTAGGTTGTTATCACTTTTGGATAACTTTAAAGGTTAGGGAGAAGCTACAAGTAGATGTTACACTAGAGTCCATTGACCATGCGAGTTGTGGCCCTAAATGGTCATGTACAAACCTTGATGTTTCAACCTATGAATACAATCTAGTATTTTCTACTTTAGGAGATGTACATACATGATTGAATTTGGTGGTGTAATCCACCTTTGTAGAGGCTTTGTCTTTGGGGATTGTGCTTAGATGTTGGTGACCACTATTAGATTTGATCATACGTTCTCTGTTGCTTGAGCATGATGTCTCCTTCTAGCTATAGAAGAGGCTTTCTTATTGATATAGAAGCCACTATGAGAGGCTTTCATCTTTGGGGATTGTGCTCAAACATTGGTGAACCCCATCACGTTTGATCGTATGTTCTCCATGCTACTTGAGCATGAGGCCTCTTTGTAGTTATAGAAGAGGCTTTCATCTTGATATGGTAGTCATGTAAAGCAAGGTAAAAAGATTAGATTTACTAGGAGCCTTTGGTAGCTTTAGAGAGGGGTGATAACAAGAATAAGATGAAGGCTTAGTGCTATCACTATGGCAAGAAGGGTCATCTCTGCCATGATTGTGAGGATCTACTGGCATTGTACATTCTAGTGCTCTTAGGTTTTTTGGTATTAGTGTCACATATTCTACTTGTAGCTTTAGGATAGGAACATAATGTTGATATAGAATAAACATGCTATCATAGCTTGTTAGGAACAAGTGTTGAGCAAACCAATGTCATTAAGTGCGTTAAAAAAAGTTATACTATATCACTTCATAATTAATTTTTCTTAATTTGCAATCCTAAAAAGACTTTATTTATATTATTTCACCTTTAATGGTGTCCAAGTGCCACCTGAACTAGCCTCAGTGCCACTCTAGATAGTTGAGTATCTCATGTACTTATAAATAGAGCATGGGCATTATGGTCTACATCTATTCTTACTCTTTGATTCATCCTCCATATTCAATCATTCTCCTTCTTCATGATTCCTATTCCTTTCCTACCTCCCTGATGTGGTGGTTGCACCCATTGGAGCTAGTTGGAGTTGTTAGGCATCACAACTAGCTCTTGCTTAGATATAGCCTAGTTAATGGATATTCTCAATTCCTGTGTGAGTTTTTGCATGCCCCTGCAATGGGATGGGCACATTTCTTTTCACTAATGATGTCGCCACGTATTTCTTTTTTTTTCTCTTCTCTCTTGTATTACTCAATCTACTATAGTAGTTTTCTATGATTCCATTATTGCATCCACCTTTGGCATGGCATCTAAGTTTAACATCAAAGTCTCAACCCTCTATGCTTGAGTTTTTGGTGACTAGGTGGTGGAGCTTTTTGGCTTGTCTCCACTCTCTTTACACTACAACAAAAAGGCCTCTTAGACGCACTTTTAGACGCAATTTTTGAATTGAGAGAAAATCTTACGGGTGCGTCTATAAGCATGTCTATTTGTGCATGTACCATTTCGCATCTATAGTCTCATGTATAAGGAAATCCACACGCACCAATAGATGCGCTTTAGACGCGCATATACACGCATCAATAAATGTGCACACCAAAACCAAAATTATTATTTATTTAATTTCTTTTGTGTGCCTACAAGCGTGTCTACATGGAAATTAGATGGGCACATAGATACGTGCATAAACGCGCTTTTACATGCGCCAGTAGACACGACCGCAAAACAAAAAATCTCATTTTTTTAAAAAAGATATTTAATTTATTTTAATTAATTTGAATTATATAGCGTGTCTATGGACCGTGTACTCTGCATTTTAGACGCGAGTATAGACGTGCGTTTTCTGCAATTTAGACGCGCAAATAGACGCGAAGCACAGAATTGGAAACAAAAACCAAAGAGTATGTGGTTGCAAAGTATGCTCTCTGGTTTTTTTTTCCCCCCTCCCATACATCAAATTGTGCATTTGGGAAAAACACAATGGATCTGAAGGCACGAGAATTGAAAACAAAAATCCATGTATTCATTATATATAAAACGCATTTACATGGGGAGTTTAAGTGCTTGCGACCTAAAGCGTGGCTGCAAGCAGTAGGCTCAAAGATGAATAATAGAAAAACAAGGAAACAAGGCCATAGAGGAGGTATAATGCT
This sequence comes from Lygodium microphyllum, assembly GCF_053477565.2. Lineage (NCBI taxonomy): Eukaryota > Viridiplantae > Streptophyta > Polypodiopsida > Schizaeales > Lygodiaceae > Lygodium > Lygodium microphyllum. Next base: position 99,541,467 of record NC_141140.1, on the reverse strand, counting down.
CCTCTATGAATCTGAAGAAGAAACATCTTCGCTAGCACTACCATCGCTACTAGCGTCGCTATCCCCCTCCTCGCTATGCTCCACATCGGGGTTCGCCTACACACACAAAAGATGCTCACGTACAATTGCAAAGAAAAAGTTATAATTAGCCATACTTTTAATAGGAAAGTAAGAAAAACATACCTCCTCTGGCTGTCGAATCCTCATAGCCCGATTCCTATGGACTGCCCTCAACACCTCCTACCACAAGCCGCTTTTCTGATTATTGAAGTAAACAAAACAATCTTTATATGTCGCATGTACGACGCTCCTCATGTACGCCATTACATCCCTTCATCATCATGGAAGATGCCACCAGTATCTGCAACTCTATAGTACTGGCATACAAGCTCCTCTACGTGATCTTTTGGTGAGGGTGATCGCTCGTCACCTCCTAGGCAACCCCTACACAAGCCTCGTCCTGCCCCTCAACTCTCCGTCCTCCCTCTCTGTCGACTACCCTCTGCCTCGCTGGATGCACGTACTTCTGCAAATGCACGTGCGTTAGCTGACGATTGTGCTTCAACCGATGCATGTACAGTCATTGCACGTGGAGTACCTACAATTGGAGTTTAGACATTTGGTATTTGGGAAGCAGTGCCAAGCAAAGACGTCAGAAACGTTCCAGACATGACGCTGAACACCTCCTATGCTATGGGAGAGTGGCTAAGGTGTCTAGTCATCTCTCCCATGAAGTCTTCCTTACTAGGAAAACCTCCCAAAAAAGCATTGACCCCTCTGCTGAACAAGCCCAATGTATCATTCATGCGCTCCAAATTTGGGTCATTGCTAGATGAACGAGGATGTGACATTTGCAAACAAAACACAGGAATAAGACAAATTTGCTAAACTGCAATATTGTGTAAACTGTACTATTGTGTAGCATGTTCGTATAATTTCAGAAATAAAAACTTGTTTTTTTATGAGCTGGCGTATGTATATTCGTGTCTGAGATGTAGCATAGATGCGCTCTTAGACGATTCCCTGAATTCAAACCTTCTGGGCAGAGTGTGTGTATATTCGCGTCTGAGATGCAGAATAGACGCGCTCTCAGATGCTTCCCAGAAGTCAAAGCTTCTAGGCGGAGCGCGTGTATATTCGCGTCTAAGATGTAGAATAGACGCGCTCTCAGACGCGTTTCTGAAGTCAAAGCTTCTGAGCAGAGCGTGTGTATTCTCACGTCTGAGATGCAGAATACAAGTGCTTGGAGACGCGATAACAGCAAACATAGCTACGTGTCTATGTCTACGTCTGAACTAGAATCTACACGCACTGTCAAACGCGCTAAGTCGGCCGCTCTCCAACCGACAACCACCATCCATGATTTATTTGTGATATAAAAACTTCAATCATACATCCTAATACATAAAGAGAGAGAGAGAGAGAGAGAGGACTCGCCTTGGGTCTTTTCTATGGACGGGTGGTGGCGTTGCTTCCTTCCCCTTCTTCCTCTCCTTGGTGAGTTGTTCTCCCTTGATGCTTGCTGCTTGTTGTCTCCTCTCTTTGCCTCTTGTTCCTCTTGTTCTCCTCTCTTTTTTTCTCTCCTTGGCTTTCTTCTCTTTAGCTGTCTTCTTTCCCTTCTTGTCTCTTTGAAGTGAAAGAAGAGGTGAGTCATGAGGAGGTGAGTCATGAAGAGACTATTGGAGGTAGACTGTATGTCGGCTGAACTCGAGCTCCAAAATGGGCAAAAAACGCAGGAAAGGCGCAGTTTGAAAAGAAATCGCTTGTATCTTTTGAATTTTGACGTTTGCGTCTATTTTTGCGTGTATATGCGCGTCTAAGTTTCCATAAATGCGCTAATAGACGCAAACGTAGACGCAGACGCGCATTTAGCGCGCTTGCATTTTTACCATAAGTTTTTGTATTTAAGATAAGTTTTGATAGTAAATTCTTATCATAAGTTTTTATGTATTTATGATAAGTTTTGTGTATTTAAAATTGAATATCTTAGAATAATTAATACACCTTGAAGTTTTTATGTAAACATATTAATAACAAATTTGATGTTGTCATGAATTAGGTTTAATCATGTCGTCGTCATCACCTAGTGCAATGCATGCTGATGAGTCAACGAGCACATCCTCAAGTGAGGATGAAACATTACGTCTTCATAATTGAGATGCATGGCTATGACGAAAAATTAAATGCATCTGTGATCGTTGTCGAGGATGTATTTTTCGAGCATGTCGAGTTGCAATGTTACACCTCAGCATGTATAGAGAATGGGACCAAGAAAAATCACCGGTATTCATTGTTTCAAACACTAAGATTGCTAGTCTATAATTGAAATATATATCAACATACATGTAACTCCCTTTTGTGGTTGAGCAGGATGCAGTGCCACATCCTCAGATGCTCCCTTCCGGTCATCGAGAGGCTGCAAAACATCGACACGAGGAGGCAGAGTCTTCAAGAAGAGTGGAGACTGACGACCATGATAGTAGCCCTCATGAAATGCCCCATCAAGTTGTAGAGGATGAGATTTTGAACAACATGGTACACGATCTATTTTCGCAACCGGTTCGGGGAGAAGGTCACTCTAAGAAGCAAAATGACCCACTATGCGTACCATCATCTATTCCACTGTATGAAGGTTGTACGTACTCCGTTCTTCGTGCGTCCCTTGAGATACTTAACTTGCAAACAATTTATGGATGGAGTAATGTCAGATTGAATGAGTTATTGAAGTAGGTATCAATTCAGTTCAGCTTATGAATTATAATATGAATTGTTCTATTTTGAAATCAGACACAAATATATGTTGGTGGTTTTTTAACTCGCTTTTAAAAATATATATAAGTTATTATCACAAATGCTTCCAAAAGGAAACAAATTGCCAACTAAGAGAGAGCAAGCAAGACATTACTTGATATCTCTGGGAGGCCTCGATTATGTCAAGATCCATGCATGTATCAATGATTGTGTCTTATTTCGTGGGATTCATGAGTTTGTACGAGAGTGTCCTATTTGTGGTGAATCAAGATAAGAAGTGGAGATGAAGTCAATGGATGTGCCTCGTAAGGTTTTGTGAGATTTTTTGATTATTCCATGTATTCAACTTATGTTCAAGTGTAAGTCTATTGGAAAGCTCATGTCATGGCATGCTGGTCATCGTTCAAGTGATGGAAAATGGAGGATCCCTACAGACACACCGGCATGGCAACATATAGACAATTTGTGGCCCGTTTTCAAAGAAGAGCCAAGAAATTTGAGATTTGATTTAAGTATGGATGGAATCAATCCATTTGGCATCAAAAGCACATCATACAGTGTATGGCCAGTGGTATTGGTGAACTATAATATTCCTCCATCCATGGCAATTAAAAAGGGACGTGTAATGTTGTCCCTTGTGATTCCTGAAAAGCACAAGGTAAAAAACATGGACATTTACTTAGAGCCTTTGATTGAAGAGTTAGAAATGTTATGGGAAGGTATTGAGGTGCAAGATACAAGCGCATCTACATCCTCTAGAGATTTCACTTTAAAGGCCATGTTGTTGTGGACCATGTATGACTTTCCAGGATATGGAGAGTGTACAGGTACATGTATATAACTCTATATTTGAAATTCAAAATTTGAATCAATTGCATGTTATTAATTCACTTGTTTGTTCAGGTTTAACCACATCAGGATATCGTGCATGTCCTATTTGCGGTCCCTCTCTAGTTTCCTCTAGGCCACCCTCCACTCGGCATGAGTCGGTAAGAAGTATATTTCTCTCAATTGACTTTAAAGTATATTTAGCATGATGAATTGTTTACATAATATTATTTTTTTTTGTTAGGTTCTCTATATTTTTTCGTCTTTCGTATTGGACTGAACTCAAGATCAATCCATGCACATATTCAAAAATGTTGTATATACATTATGGGATCACTTGATAGGGGCTTGTGATTTAGTCAATGTAAGGGAGGATTTACGTAACATTGGTTGCATGAGACGAGCCTGGCCACGCATTGGACCTAGAGGAAAGATTGAGCTACCCCATGCACCTTGGATGCTGTCAAAGAATGAGGAAAAAATAGTAAAGGAACAGATATGTAGCTTTCGAACACCCACAAGATGTATGAGATGTCTCAAGGGAACCTTCATAAAGAAAAAGAAAAGAGGTGTGGAGCAACTATCTGGTTTCAAGTCCCATGATTGGCACAAAATGATTCAAGTAAGGGTATCTCTAACCATGAATATAGTAATTAGTGGAGTAACTATGTGTAAACTTTGGGGTATAATGACTTTTTTCTCAACTAATCATTTGATCTATGAATATTATTTACATTCAGTTCGTACTTCCTACTAGCATATCCCATTGTGTATCCAAAGATGTACGTGATATCATTTACAAGATGGGAGAGCTTGTGAGGTGTGTATACATTGTATTTTTTCATTATATATTGCATACATCATGTAGTGAACCTCTTTGAATTTCTACACAAAAATAAACAATTGTCAAATACATCCTGACAGATACGTGAGCTCGAAGGAAATTGATCCAAACACATTGCAAGATGCTCAAGTTTTATTTATTGAGGTGGTTTGTTTGGTGGAGGAAATTTTTTCTCGCTCCATTTTGACTACTCAATTACATTTACTCGTACATTTGATTGATGAGATCGCACTTTTTGGGGTAGTTCATGCAAGGTGGATGTTTTTTCTTGAGCACTTTCATGAAAACCTTGAAAGACTTTGTGCGGCAAAAAGCACGGCCTGAGGGAAGCATGGCTGAGGGTTGGTTAGTGCAATCATCCCTTGTTTATATCTCTAAATATCTTGCTAAAGTGGACCCCTCTCAACCACGACTATGGAAAGATAATGAAGACTTGAGGATGATCTCTATAATACCTCAAGGAAAAGGAATGAGTAAAGTCCTAACAAAAGAAGAACTTCGTAAGTTAAATAGTTTTTGTGTGCTCAATAGTAATGTAATGAGCAAATGGGTGACACTATATAATGAAACAAGGGCAAGAAAAAAAAGCGAAAGATAAGCGTTTCGCATGAGATATGGACATAATGTATCATTTCCAGATCATCTAAATGTGCTCCCACGTCATATTGATATAGATTGGTTACATGAGGAAATGGAGAGAATGGAAAAAGAGGAGGAAATTAATATATCTCAAGAAGAATGGGAATACGTATGAGGTTGTTTATCAAAGATGAGACATACTATCAATTAATTTGTTTCTAGTTATATTTTATATAATAAATTGACATGCTTGATCTTAATCTTTTACTACTAGTGCACATCATTCAATGCTATTTGGTGTGAGGGTAAACATCTTTGAATTAAATGTATATATGAAAAGAGAAATACCCAAGATTGTGGTGTCCTTGCTCACTTCGAGGATGCCAATGGTACCATGGAAGGTTATTGTGGCTTTATCCAAGATATTCTGAATCTTGACTTCAAAGATTCTTTATATATGTAATGGATGTAAAGTGGTTTAAAGAAGTGGTAACAAATGGTGAGCATTGCACAATCAGACATCATCCAAGTGGTTTTGTAATCATTGACTCTACAAAATTTCACCAAAATAAGAATGACACATTAGTACTACCTCAACAATACGAGCAGGTATATATGTAAAAGCTAATTTTTTTATATGTAAAAGCTAATATAATAAGTATTTAAGTTTCTTGTTTTTGTTTTTTCAATACAGGTTGTGTATCATCCAATGGTAAACAATAATCGATGGTGGTATGTCATCCCTATATCTAATCGTTCAAAACCAATATATGGTAATATTACCGACATAGAGATAGCAGATGCCAATCCAACAATTAATGATGATGTACATGATGACACCATAATGGATGATATGCATGATATAGTACAAGATGAACCTCGCGAGGATGTTTAAGGAAACGCAGAAGAGGACAATAATGTGGTTGATGATGATGAAGTTATTGAGCAATATAGCAACACATTTGATAGTGGGATAGACTTATTTGTTTCATTACCTCTTGGTAACATAGACCTAGAAGTAGATAGTTTAGCAAGGGATAATCTCATTGAAGATGAGATGGATTATTCACTGTAACATACTTACTTTGCTTAATGATTCAATGTGTATTCTTAATTCTATGGAAAATATCATACGTACATGTGCATACTCCAGAATCAATAGTCAAATTTAAAGCTAAATTGAATTTTCCATAATAAAAAAGGAAGTATTTTTTATCATATTCAAGTAAAGAAATTATGAGATACATGCAATGCTTGCTACTAATTGTATAATAAGGTTTGTGTCACTTGCCGCTAATGACTTATATAAGGCTTGTCAACTGGAGGAACTGCCATTCATTAGAGAGCAATGCAAAAATAATTATTAACTCTCATTTTTTAATTATATTAAGTTCAATTTTGGGTGGTTAAATAATTACGCGTCTGAAAATGTATCTATATTTGCGTCTATCTGCGCGGATATATAGACGCAAAATTCGCATCTATTTACATGCTCTTTTTCACACGCATATAGACGCAATGATAGATGCGCCCAACTTTGCGCGTCTAACATGCGCGTCTATGACTCGTTTTTGTTGTGGTGTTAGCTTGCATTTTGTCTACCTCAAGCTGCATTTTGTGTTTGTTGGCGTACGAAACTCGTGGTCTTCTCATGATGATTTTTTTATTTCTTGTCTCTATGCCAATGTTTTAAACAAAAATCATGCCATCATTTTGCTTTTGCATGAGAAAACAATCAACTTTTTCAAATTTGGCTACATTTACTATTTAAACAAATTGCATTCTTTAGATTTGACCCTATGTTTTCCAAACAACCATAGGCATTTTCTATTTGTTGAATTATTTTATTTAGGTGTTGCTACATTTAATTCTCACACTAATTATGTTTTACTATCCAACATCCACATTATCATATTCTCTCTCTCACATAAGCTAGACAACAGATTTTTCAAACTCTATCAAGTTTTTTTAATCAGATTTTCTTTGTTGTAGTAATCACTTTGTGATCTGCAACCCTTACACTATTAGTTTTTGTTTTTTTTTAAATGTACTTTATTTTTAAATCTCTTCTTTACTTGATCTTTTTATCTTATCCTCTCCAAATGGCACCTCCCTATGGCTTCAATCATGATAAACTTTGTGGCTCTAACTATATCACATGGAGTGTTTTCATGAAAGCATGGTTTAAGGTATGTTATTCTAGAGCCATTTTGTCTTCCCATATCCTATATCCTATTCCAAATGATTGGAACTGCAAAAACTACAAGGAAGTGTGCATGGAGGAAGCTATTTAACTACATGAAGATAGCAAGATGCATGCATATATTCTCAAGTCACGGTTTCTTAAACAATACATTCACATAAGCACCACCCTACTTCACACATATGCCAAGTGTGTATATTCATAGAAGTAGAATATGTGTTTGATGAGATTTGAGCAATAAACTTATTTCCTTGGAATGTACTATTCACTAGATATACTGACCATGAATATGGTAATGAAGCTCTTAAATGTAGCGTGCATGCGAGTGCAGGTGTCTTCTCAAATGCAATCACTTTTACTTGCATTCAGAGCTTATAATAGTATAGGAGCAACTTGATAATCATGAAGAGATATATCCTGAGGTCCACAGTATATGATCTATTGAATGAGGATTTATCGAATTATTTAATGAGAAAATAAACTTACAGTAAAGGATTTATAGATTATGGTAAAAGGTGAAATAAGGGTCAAGAAAATATCACAAAAACAGTTACATACAGATATATAAAACATACCATGAATTCATGTGATATATAGGTGTCATACATAGAACCATCGAGCAAAGTATCCAATGTTTAGAAAATACATTTAACAAAATAGGAGTATAAAACATTGGAGTAGATCATGGATGGTAGTCTCTATTGTTATCATTGTTGACTAAAGGTCCAAATAACCTACTCAAAAGTAGACATGAACAAAAGAAAATGACATAAATCTCAATGCATAATGAGCAATTTATGAAATAGTAGAGTAAGATGCATAATGAATAATATATGACACACTAGAATATGTGATGCATAGTAGTCACCATCATTATAAACCATTGCATTGAGGCACTAAGGGTCATAGGCATCCTTATGGAGGGTTGGCCACCAATATCCTATGAGCAAGGCCTTTCTAATTGTCATCTCTCTTGCAAAGTGTCTTCCATAGGGCTCGTCAAGGCATGCTTTCAAAACAATCCCAATCTCATCTCCTGTAACACATCTTCACTTATTCTCACAATTGGAGATACTAGAGGGATATTGTTGGGTTGCCAAGAGGTTGGTTATGTCTTTGTATTATGGGGTAACATTTTGACTAGAAAAAGAGAAGTATTAGGAATGTCTGGGTCATCCTGCTCTTCTTTATCATTCTGAGGGATTTGTGACAGATGATCAGCCAGGACATGGGAGTGACTAGGTTTGGTGACTACCTCAAAGTCAAACTCTTGGAACAAAAGGTGCCATCTCATCATTCTTCCCTTCACATCTGCTTTCTTTATCAGGAAGCATAGGGCCTCATGGTCCACATAGAATTTGAAGTGCATCGATAGCAAGTAGTGTCGAAACTTCTCTAAGACGAACACCATTGCTAAGCACTCAAGCTCTGTCACGGTATAGCTCCTTTCAACACAATATTAGTGAGTTTGGAAATCTCCCAATTTTCATTTTTCGAATACTAAAAAGGTGGCACTCGTATAACATGCACATAAGTTTCTCAAAATCATATGATGTGACCTATCATTGGAAAGCGCTTGAAAAATGGAATCTATTGATCTATAGAGTGCTTGATTTGGAGTTATAGTGTTCAAGTTATGATAAATCCAAAGATCTGACCACGTGTCCCAAACTTATGGAAAATTCCCATATTCGCCAATATGGTGTTTTTCTCGATCAGTTACTTTTTGGATAGCATAATAGATAGGTTGATCGAACTTTGAGTATCTTTTTTGGCATAGGACCAAGCCTAGACATTCAGCTGATGCATCAGTGTGCACGTAGAACTCCTTTATCCAATCAAGAGGTTGCAGGACGGGTGCTTCAAATAGGCATTGTTTTAGAGTGTTTAATGCTTCCTCACACTTAGCAATCCACATAAACTCTGCATCTTTTCTTAGGACCTTATGTAGGGGAGCTACCTTTGTCACAAAGTATGCAATGAATCTTGTGTAATAGCCCACATGGACAAGGCATCCCCTCAACTGTTTGAAGTTGGTCGGTGCGTTAAAGGCTACAATTTTCTCAACCTTTGCAGGGTCTGTTGCTATCCCTCGTGCACATAAAATTTATTATCTACCACCACTATTGTAAAAAGAAAAAGATTATGTAAACATAATAATGGTTTATTTGGTCTTCACTACAAGATACATGCCTCATACCAACGTTCAAAGTGATAAAAATATTCATTAGAAAATTTACCCTCGTCATTGCAAAAAAAAGTCGGTATTAGCGACGCCATAGAACCATTGTTATAAATGCGACGCTGATAGCAATGCCTATAACGATGATTTGCGACGCTAACTAGGACGCTAATAGTGACACATACAGTAAATTTGTGATGCTAATAGCGATGGTTACATGGAAAAAAAAAGTTGTGGTACAGGAGCAAGCTGCCCTGCCACAAATAGCAATATGTGCTTTATTTGGGCCATACAAAAGAGTTAGAGTAAAGTGTACAATGTTTGTCAAAATGAAGGCAAAGTGTTCTTGAAATCCATAAGACTGATACATAAAATAAATACAAGATCGCGTAATGAAAGGGACGGTAGAATCATGGCAAGATACAAATGATGATGACAATATAGTGCATAGAAAATGTCTACATAAATCACATGCCCAAAAAAAAGAGCATGTGTGCTCCACAGATCCAAGGGCGAGCTATAGATCCTTGCCATCTGAAAGCTCATCCCGTCACAAAGGAGGATCAAATGAGCTCTGCAAAAAAAGAAACAACTACACATCAATCCACCATATAATAATATATTTTAATTAAATTTAGTAACTATAGACAAGAAAGATGAGTGACTTACTGGGCCGTCAAGTCCATACAATTGATCGATCAATGCAGTGAGACCCTGTCTCTCTACAGTCTCTCTACATATCAAGTCTCTAGTTCGATGGGATCGTGGTTGTAATGGAGTGCTGCAAATAGAGCAAAATACAACAGTTACAAACACGATTGTCAGTACAAGGGATATTGCAAAAAAAAAAGCAAGCAGAACAAAAAAAAACTTACAAAGTCCTCCAGACAAGTCATATGGCTGCCACTCCCAAGATGATGGACCACTCCTGCCTCCAATCGTACCTTGCCGCCTCGCATTGCTGTATCTAACATCTTGGAGAATATGTAGCCTCCTCTGTGAGTCGACCGACAATCATTTGTGTCTAGCCACTTGGGCTTTGAGGCTCCACTTTTAAGTTCATTTCATGCATTCAATCGTCTGTGTGACATGTACGCATGTATGCACTCCATCATCGAGCTAGTGGAAAACCTATCTGCTACGGCGGGTACCGAAAACTCTTCATGCAAGGATGCTACTATGTAGTCCTTGCTCCCCTCTTTGGTATGTTATTCCTATGATCCAAGAAGTTGTGCCGAGAAACTTGTTGGCATGACTCTCTCATACAAGCCATCACTCTCCTTCCCTCGTCACTCATGATGGCGCCTCCTGTCCTACCATCTACAAGGTATCCATACCCCTCTCAGGTATGCCTAAGATGTGTCTTCTCCCACCTGTGACGAGGCTCCTAGGCATATCCAAGATACCCATGTACATCTGGTGTATCTACGAGGATAGTATTTCTTAGAGTAGCACCCATAGGGGTGCCACCTTACGGATGACTGAGCAAAAGATAGAGTGACTAGAGTAGATGTCCCCATAGGTGTGACAAAATCCATAGGTGATGCAACTCCAGTAGAACGACGAGACAGAGAGACTGCGTTGGTACCTCCACAACAACCACCTGAGCCACGCTCTTTCAAACTATAACATGTCCACTAGTATCATCCAGGACACGTCTTAGCAGTCCATCGGAAAGGATGTCTAGAAAACTCCGCCCGGCACTCCCATGGAATGTTACGGGTTTTGTGATCTAGGTCTTCCCACGTCTGCCACGTAGCGGAAGTATCCTGGCCGTTCCCACTTAGGATCGATCGGAATTAGGGTTTTCCTGATTGGTCATTAGCTAACAGCAACTAGCGTCAGACCCGAGCGAACTACTTTACGCAGAAACGCCAGGTCCGAAGCGGATTCACGCTGCACTTGGTTCAAGGAGAATGGGAAACGAGAGGGATGCAAAGCTCAACCTCTCTGCCATAAGGCATAGTCCCATTCCGTTCCCCTAAAACAGCGTAAATCGAGTAAGACGTAACTCTAGGTCATCGTTCTCGTTATTCGTTTTGATGATGAACATCCCGCTGTTCTTCGAGATTTTTGAGAAAAGTTCCCGGCTAACCGAGACCACCCAACCGTAGGATGGACCCATGGTCTATCCTCCGCACTTTCCTCGGTTTGTTTTAGTTATGTAATTATCTAACACATTAATTTGACATATAACAATCAGCTTCTTTAATTAATCCTGTTAAGCACTGATTCCTTCACGTAATCTTATCACGTGACATAGAAAAACAATATCAAGCAAGTTCTTTTTTAACATTTCATCATTTTATCTTTGAAATACAAGGAGTTCCGCCCATAGGCTTGTCCATAATCCGCCCGAAGGCTATCCAGTGATTCCCAGGATCACTATTCCAAGCTTCTGCCCGTAAACTAGTATGTGGGCCTCGAGATCCAATCCCGAGTCACGTTAGCCTCTTGTGCAGGACCCGGAAGGCAAGGGATTTACGGCCAGAGCCCCCTGGCACCCAAGCGTCCTCCTACTCCAAGTAGAGCTCAACAGAGAGACCTCTCGCGGCGGGTTAGGTCCACGTTCCCGGCGCGGTCAACAACCCCCTTGGTTAGGGTCAGGCAGGCAGTCGGGGGTAACTGAAGCTGCCTCTCCCTTCAGGCCTTTAACCTGAAGTATAGGTACTCATTTTATTTGTAATTCATAATTCAAACAGAGCCCTAAAATCTCTAGCAAGCACAAACATTTCCGTTAATCAACCGAGTTGTTTGGCAAACTCCTAAGGAAGTGTTCTTTCCTTTTGAGCGTATCAGCACTCGTTCCCAAGGTGTCTTGTAAATTGGCAAGATCCTTTACATTTTGGCGTAGGGCATACCTTATTAACCCAATTTGGTTAACCTTAAAGTTCCTTAGATATGCTAGTTTCTGGTTTACAATTTCCTTATTTAGAAGGATATCCAAAAATACGTCCTTTTGCAAGATAACTTGCGTAGGGATCTGCTATCCTTGATGAGGGTTTTTACCCTTCCTCCTTGTGAATCAATCACAAGACTAAATGATTTCGTACTTGCTGCACAAGTCCTGTGATAGAATAATCCATTTTAGATCCTTTAAGCTGACTTATGTCGGCCTAGGGTTTCTTTTTAAGGATCTCAGGGACAACTCTAGTTCTTTATCTTTACGAATTTGTTTGACCCTACAATAAGGAAAATAGTCAAGTGCTTAGGGTATGAATATTTCTATGTTTAGATTGGTTTGGATAACTTTTGGAAGGTAATATTAATCGTCTTGTCACAGTTTTGCTAACCTTGTGACAATTTACTTTTTAGTCAATACAGTTCAATTTAAACTTCCCTTTTTCCTTGCAGATGAACTCATGCCAATTAACAAACATTTCCCTTGCTACGATGTGCAATTAGCAATGATAACTTCCTAGTAATTTGGGCAACGAAAGAACCCTTTCATGAATTTAATCATTTATAATGATTCGTTGCGAAAGGAATAAGACTAATGGTGCAAGATATAATTTCTATACCTTTAGGATTTAACTAAAATATACTACTATAGTAAATGGATAATCTTGCTCGTAATTTATAATGCTTGATGCAATTCGAAGGAAACTAAGTTCTATACATTATCATTCATTCAAATAAGCTAAACTCCTTCATTACAAATAACTCGGACAAATATATCCTATCCCTAACAATTTCTCTTTGCAAGATCGACTTAAAAACCGAATTAAAGACAAGAAGAAAAACCTGGTTTTGGGGTGAGATATCCACATGGATACCGGGAGATGACCCTCCCGCAGCTACGCCTTGAACTTTCTTAGGAGGCATCGCAATTGTAGTTTTTCAAACGTGGAAGAAGCTTTATAACTCCTCCTTAGAGTTCCACCGTTGCTCCCTTGCACCGTTCGTGAAAAGTAGTTTTTTGAAAGGCTCCCTCCTTTACGCGATCGGTGAAACTCCTTAGCCTTTGTAAGTAGCCTCAAGATCTTGCCCTTCTTGCTCATACGCCAGAGATCCCTTCCCAAGTGCGGATCCTTGAGAATACCGGTCTTGCGGGATTTGGGCTTATGGGAGGCCTCGTGGGGTTGGAGCTTGGTTTGTGGAAATGGGGCTCCTACAAAAGCTCTTGGGAATGGGGGCTTTTACAAATGGAGTTTCGGAAATTGAGGCCTTACGAGGGGTTTTGCGGAAAGGGATCTTACGAATGGAGCTTGCGAGAATGGAGGCTTTATGAGCTTCTTTTAAGACCCCGGGGTGGCCACAAGGAAACAGGGCTTAAGGAAGATGGGAGTTTTCCCTTCCCCATGCGCAGGAAATCTTCCACCAAAATGGGTTCCCTTAAGAACTTGGGGTGGCTAGTGGGAAAGGACTTATAGATGGTTTGTGTGAATGGGGCTTATAGAAGCCCCCTTAGAAGCTTCTTAAAAGAAGATTCTAAGAAGCTTCGTAAGGTAAATGATTGGGGAGGAGCTTAAAAGGATGGCTGATGACATGGCAGGGAGAAATGGCCGTGGTGCAGGTGCATCAGCAGCTGGCGAAGAATTTGGCACCCTCCTCGACAGGCGGCGACCCTTCACGCAGCGCGGATGCAGTTATTCGCTGGGCGGCAGCCTCTTAGATCCTTCTACTACCACACAGCCTCTTCGTCCTCAGCTTTTTCTTCCCTCTCACGTAGTCTTTCCTCTCCCCTCGCTCAGCGACGTCGCCCCCCCTTCACGGCAGCTTCGTCCTCTTGATCTTCCGGTGGCCCCCCCTTCAGCCTGCGGCCCCGGATTTAAATAGAGGAGGGGAGGGGGATCCTCCCTCCCTACCTGTCGACTCCATGGCGATCCGCGATGAGGAAGCTCCAGCAAGGAGCTTTGCTGGCCATTCTATTTCCCTCCCCCTCCAGCTCGTCAGTCGGCTGGGGGGATAAGGGGGAAATTTTTTTTTTCATTAATCGAATTTCTTTTTCTATTTGAGACAGTTCACGCGGAATATTACATTCTCTCCTTCTTGGAGGAATCGAGATGTCCTCATCTCGAGATAAACTGGGGATATTGATGGTGGTTGAGAGAGCTTTCATCTATCCAAGTGGCATCCTCTTCGGGATAATCTTTCCACTGGACGAGGCATTCTCTCAGGGTTCTAGATCTTAACTGTCTCTCCCTAACGTCTAAGATTCTATCCGGCCTTAGTTCAAGGACTCCTTGACTAGGCATTACAATTTGTTGGTCATCAAGTACATGATTAGGGTTGGGTACATATTTTTTCAATAGGCTGATATGGAATACATTGTGAACTTTTAGGTTCTCTGGGAGTTGCAATCTATAAGCATTGGGTCCTAGGCATTTGAGGATTTTGTACGGCCCACAATATCTTGGACTTAGCTTCTTGCATTCTCCTAGGGATAGAGAACTCTTTTTAGGGCGTACACGAATGAAGACCATGTCTCCTTCTTCGAAGACCCTTTCTTGACGTTTCAAATCTACGTATGCCTTTTGTCTATCCTTGGCCGCTTGTATGTCTTGTCTTATTGACTTTATTTGATCATCCATGTCTTCCAACATCTGTCTTGATGCTTCAACTCTTAGGGTTGGATCAGAAAAATTTAGGGGACTTCTACAATCATGACCATATAATGCTTGAAAAGGGGTCATTTGAATGCTATGCTAGTAAGAAGCATTGTAGGCAAATTCAACCAAAGGCAAGTATTGAATCCACCTCTTCGGCTCTCGACAGCAGTATGCCCTAAGCATATCCTCAATGACTTGATTTACTCGCTCCGTTTGGCCATCCGTTTGGGGATGGTAGGCGGTGCTAAAACAGAGTTGAGTCCCAATAGCTTCAAAGATAGCTCTCTAGAAGTGTGATGTGAAGAGAGAATCTCGATCACTAATGATTCTTCTAGGTAACCCATGTAGCTTGAATATCTCCTTGATAAACAATCTTGCAATGTCGGAGGCTTTATAGTTTGTCTTTACTAGAATCAGGTGTGCAACCTTGGTAAGCATGTCAACCACAACCATAATGGAATTGTATCCTCCTTGGACTTGGGGTAAGCCCACAACAAAATCCATACTGATGATTTCCCATTTCATTTGGGGAATGTCAAGCAGTTGCAGTTTCCCTGGCATCATGACATGTTCGGCCTTGATACGTTGGCAAGACAAACACTCAGTGACATATTTGAGAACGTCACCTTTAAGCCTCTCCCAATGGTAGCTCTTCCTAACTGCATTAAGAGTCTTAGCATAGCCAGGATGTCCTGCAAAAGGAGAATCATGAGCTTCCCATAATATCTTCTGCTTAAGTGACTGGCTTGCTAGTATACACAGCCTTGTTCTGTAGTAGACAAGTCCATTATCAATGGAAAATTCCTGATACTTAGGTTACCACTTCTGATTCTGCTCCTTGGTAGATATTTCCTTTGTCATTGTTTGGTAGGCCAAATCATGGCATGCTTCCTCTCTAGCTAGTTCAAGTATAGGGTTGTTTGGCATAGATACTTTTGTAGCCAAAGATCTGGCCATTGATGGATTCTGCAAGATTAGGGAATTTAGGAATGCCTTGCGACTGAGTGCATCGGCAACTACATTCTCCTTCCCTGGTCGGTACTTGATTTCAAAATCATATTCCTCCAATACTTCAATCCACCGACGTTGCCTCATGTTGAGCTCGTTCTGGGTAAAAATCCATTTGAGACTCTTATGATCGGTTACTAGAGTAAACTTGTTACCCAACAGGTAGTGTCTCCAAAGCTTTAGAGCATGGATGACAGCTAGTAATTCCAGATCATGCGTGGCATAATTCTTTTCATGACTCTTCAATTTCCTTGAAGAGTATGCTACCGGATGACCTTCCTGCATAAGTACACACCCCAAGGCCAGAATGCTAGCATCAGTTACTACCTCGAACTCCTTATTGAGGTCAGGAAGTTTTAGAATAGGTGCTGATACCAAACTTTGCTTCAATTTGTCGAAGCGATTTTGTTCGGAAGTTGACCATGTAATGGAAGTCTGCTTCTTTAGTAAGTCTGTAAGAGGTGCTGCAATCAAAGCATAGTTTTTGATGAAGACCCTATACCATCCTGTCAATCTAAGAAAGCTACGTATCTCTTTGACGGATACTGGTATTGGCCATTCAAGCACATCTTTGACCTTGGCTGGGTCTACTGATATTCCTTCTGATGATACTATGAATCCCAGATATTCAATCTGATGCTTGAAAAATGCACACTTCTTCATTTTGGCATACAGCTTATGAGACCTCATTGTCTCAAGGACAATCCGAAGTTGAGGTTCATGATCTTCTTCCTGTTTAGAATAGACTAAAGTGTCATCGAAGACGACAAGTACGAAATCATCAAGATATGGTCTAAAGATATCTTGCATTAATCTATTGAAGGTGGCAGGTGCATTTGTAAGCCCAAATGACATAACCAGGAACTCAAAGTGCCCATATCTTGTATTGAAGGCCGTCTTTGGAATATCTTCTTCCTTGATCCTTATCTGATAGTAACCTGACCTGAGATCAATCTTGGAGAAGATCTTTGCACCTTGAAGACGATCAAGAAGCTCATCTATTCTAGGAATAGGATACTTGTTCTTGACTATTGATTGATTCAGCCCTCAGTAATCAATACATAGTCGAAGTGTCCCATCTTTCTTTTTCTGGAATAGTACTGGAGCTCCCCACGGTGAGTTGCTAGGCCGGATGTAACCCTGATCTAACAGTTGCTTGAGTTGTTCCTTCAACTCAATTGCTTCTGGTATGGACATTCTATAAGGTCTCTTTGCAATTGGTGCAGCTCCAGGCACTAGCCTAATCTCATGATCTACTTCTCTTTGAGGCGGAAGTTCAATCAATTCCTCAGGGAATACGTCAGCGTATTCCTTTACCCAAGAAGGTCCTTCATGAGATTCTTGCTTTTGATCTAACTTGTTGAGTTTGATCAGGTAAACGGGTAATCCTTTTCTGACTCCTTTTATGATCCGAGATACTTTGGCTAATTGGATTCTTGGCACTCCTGCCTCACCTTGAGTTGTGACAAATTCCCTTTCAGAATTTCGAAAGGAAACTTGACCCTTTCCACAATGGATGTGGGCGTCGTTGGGCTTAAGCCAATCCATCCCGAGTAGACACTCATGGATACCTAAATTCATGACTTTGAATTTGATTGAAGTCTTCTTTCCTCCCAAAAACAATTCTACCTTAGCAGTTTACCTGGTACAAGTTACCTCACGACTGTTTGCCAACTCCACAAGCAGGGTAGGTGCTTCTACTGTGGTTATTCCTAAACTTTTTGCATATGCTGGTGAGATAAAGGAATGTGTACTGCCACAATCAATCAAGGTTTTGAAACCTTTGCCTTGATAGTCCGACGGTGTCTGAATCACCGAGAACTGGCGATTCGGCCCTTTCTTGTGTAAAGCAGCATGGACTGTCGCTTTTTTTAATTCAGCTTCCATAGTCGGATCTTCCTTTTCTTCTTCTTCACATCTTTGCCTATTGGCAATGCAAGCAATTCTTCCTCTTCCACGGGTAACGGCTCCTTGACCGCGGCCTGCACCTTGGAAAGGCGTTTGACGATGTCCTCCGCTGAGCTTGGGACATTGCCTCTTGAAGTGACCGGGTTCGTTGCAGTGGAAACAACGGAGGTTTCGGCCATTACTTTGGGTAGGAACAAAGTTGTTGATGTTATTTGTCCTTGCTTTCTTCCTTTGTCCCTGATTGAGACCTTGAACTCTCTTCATTTGAGGTCTGAATGCTCCTCTGTTCGGGTCACTATAGGACCAAGTTTTGTTACCCCTTGGTCTAGCTTGCACCTCCTGAATTATAGGCGCCGCTCGGATGAGTGCATCCTGAAGATTTGATGGATGCATAGATTCGAGATGGGTATTTACGGGTGGATTTAAGCCCGCACAAAATTTGGACACCTGCTGCATCATGTCCATCTGTGGTGCATATTTTAAAAGTGAGACGAATTTAGAGTAGTATGCATCAAGAGTGAGTCCTAGCTGTTTTAGCTCATAGAACTCATTCATTTTCTGCGTACGATATGCAGGTGGTAAATATCTTCCCTGCATGGATTTCTTCAACTTCTCCTAGGTAACGGACCCCTCTGAAATCCCTTGATCCCTACACCATTGCTTCCACCAAAGTCTGGCTTCGCCGGTGAGCTTTAACTTGGCGAGCATGGCCTGATTGGTAGGTGCACTACCAGCTACTTCAAAGTAATCCTCCATGGATTCAATCCAAATTTCAGCATCAGCCTGGACGAATCTGCCTCTCCCGTCAAACTCGGGTGGCTTTATCTGCTTGAGGAGGAACTTCTTCTCTTGGGTCACAGCAGTACTTGATGTAGGAGGCGAGTTTGGAACCTGTACCTGGGGTTGTGCTTGGTTTTGAAAGTTTTATTATCGTTATTATATGATAATCGACGTTAGCTTATCTTTCATTTTTAGTTCAGCTATCTCGTAAACAATGTAGCTACTTAACTTTTTAACAACTCTTATGCACAGCCAGATATTGATAAAAAGAAGTCTTTATTTGTATTTACATGGGCATAGCCTTTTTGAATACAACGTTTCGTGTGATGGTAAGCCAATCATTACATTCAGTTTGGGGAGAACAACGTTGTATTGCATTTGTCTACAGGAACTGTGTAATAGTAGGGTTTTGGGTCATGGATCTTTAGGAATCGATAGTTCATTGGAAGTTCAAGATACCCTTTCCATTGAAATCCATACTTCTCATGGCGGCCCAACACTTTAATCCTGTCGGCTGGGATTACACGGGTTACTTCCTCATATACATATGAGTTCATTTCAACCCTCCGACCTTGAATATGTAAAGTCGAATTTACGTGAGCTTCCACAAAAATGAACAGCTTCACGACTTTCAAGTCTTCCAACCACTTGATCCTTTTTAGGTTGGTCTGTAGATAAGCAAACCGGTGGGCAGCTATATAGTAGATTCCTGAAGACCCCGTCCATCTTCGTTCTATGTATAAAGGTGATGGATTATAAATCTGCTCCAGGATGTTCATCATCCCAATTCTTTGTCTATAAAGGGGAGAATGCATTGCAGTCATAAACATGACCCAAAATACCAGAAACTTGTTCCACGCTTCATAATTCTGCAAGACAGCATTGAAGATGAGAAAATGCTTGGACAGTAACAATTTCTTTACTTCATTTTATTGAGATCTCATAAAAACAATTCCGTTGTTGGTCGGCTCTGATACCAACTGTAAGGTGTCCACTAGTATCATCCAGGACACGTCTTAGCAGTCCATCGGAAAGGATGTCTAGAAAACTCCGCCCGGCACTCCCATGGAATGTTACGAGTTTTGTGATCTAGGTCTTCTCGCGTCTGCCACGTAGTGGAAGTATCCTGGCTGTTCCCACTTAGGATCGACTGGAATTAGGGTTTTCCTGATTGGTCATTAGCTAACAGCAACTAGCTTCAGACCCGAGTGAACTACTTTACACAGAAACGCCAGGTCCGAAGCGGATTCACGCTGCACTTGGTTCAAGGAGAATGGGAAACGAGAGGGATGCAAAGCTCAACCTCTATGCCATAAGGCATAGTCCCATTCCGTTCCCCTAAAACAGCGTAAATCGGGTAAGACGTAACTCTAGGTCATCGTTCTCGTTATTCGTTTTGATGATGATCATCCTGCTGTTCTTCGAGATTTTTGAGAAAAGTTTCCAGCTAACCGGGACCACCCAACCGTAGGATGGACCCATGGTCTATCCTCCGCACTTTCCTCGGTTTGTTTTAGTTATGTAATTATCTAAACATTAATTTGACATATAACAATCAGCTTCTTTAATTAATCCTGTTAAGCACTGATTCCTTCACGTAATCTTATCACGTGACATAGAAAAACAATATCAAACAAGTTCTTTTTTAACATTTCATCATTTTATCTTTGAAATACAAGGAGTTCCGCCCATAGGCTTGTCCATAATCCGCCCGAAGGCTATCCAGTGATTCCCAGGATCACTATTCCAAGCTTCTGCCCGTAAACTAGTATGCGGGTCTCGAGATCCAATCCCGAGTCACGTTAGCCTCTTGTGCAGGACCCGGAAGGCGAGGGATTCACGGCCAGAGCCCCCCTGGCACCCAAGCGTCCTCCTACTCTAAATAGAGCTCAATAGAGAGACCTCTCGCGGCGGGTTCGGTCCACGTTCCCGGCGCAGTCAACAACCCCCTTGGTTAGGGTCAGGCAGGCAGTCGGGGGTAACTAAAGCTGCCTCTCCCTTCAGGCCTTTAACCTGAAGTATAGGTACTCATTTAATTTGTAATTCATAATTCAAACAGAGCCCTAAAATCTCTAGCAAGCACAAACATTTCTGTTAATCAACTGAGTTGTTTGGCAAACTGCTAAGGAAGTGTTCTTTCCTTTTGAGCGTATCAGCACTCGTTCCCAAGGTGTCTTGTAAATTGGCAAGATTCTTTACATTCCGGCGTAGGGCATACCTTATTAACCCAACTTGGTTAACCTTAAAGTTCCTTAGATATGCTAGTTTTTGGTTTACAACTTTCCTTATTTAGAAATATATCCAAAAATACGTCCTTTTGCAAGATAACTTGCGTAGGGATCTGCTATCCTTGATGAGGGTTTTTACCTTTCCTCCTTCTGAATCAATCACAAGACTAAATGATTTCGTACTTGCTACACAACTCTTGTGATAGAATAATCCGTTTTAGATCCTTTAAGCTGACTTATGTCGGCCTAGGGTTTCTTTTTAAGGATCTTGGGGACAGCTCTAGTTCTTTATCTTTACGAATTTGTTTGACCCTACAATAAGGAAAATAGTCAAGTGCTTAGGGTATGAATATTTCTATGTTTAGATTGGTTTGGATAACTTTTGGAAGGTAATATTAATCGTCTTGTCACAGTTTTGCTAACCTTGTGACAATTTACTTTTTAGTCAATACAGTTCAATTTAAACTTCCCTTTTTCCTTGCAGATGAACTCATGCCAATTAACAAACATTTCCCTTGCTATGATGTGCAATTAGCAATGATAACTTCCTAGTAATTTGGGCAATGAAAGAACCCTTTCATGAATTTAATCATTTAAAATGATTCGTTGCGAAAGGAATAAGACTAATGGTGCAAGATATAATTTCTATACCTTTAGGATTTAACTAAAATATACTACTATAGTAAATGGACAATCTTGCTCGTAATTTATAATGCTTGATGCAATTCGAAGGAAACTAAGTTCTATACATTATCATTCATTCAAATAAGCTAAACTCCTTCATTACAAATAACTCGGACAAATATATCCTATCCCTAACAATTTCTCTTTGCAAGATCGACTTAAAAACCGAATTAAAGACAAGAAGAAAAACCTGGTTTTGGGGTGAGATATCCACATGGATACCGGGAGATGACCCTCCCGCGGCTACACCTTGGACTTTCTTAGGAGGCATCGCAATTGTAGTTTTCGAACGTGGAAGCAGCTTTACAACTCCTCCTTAGAATTCCACCGTCGCTCCCTTGCACCATTCGTCAAAAGTAGTTTTTTGAAAGGCTCCCTCCTTTACGCGATCGGTGAGACTCCTCAGTCTTTGTATGTAGCCTCAAGATCTTGCCCTTCTTGCTCGTACGCCAGAGATCCCTTCCCAAGTGCGGATCCTTGAGAATACCGATCTTGCGGGATTTGGGCTTATGGGAGGCCTCATGGGGTTGGAGCTTGGTTTGTGGAAATGGGGCTCCTACAAAAGCTCTTGGGAATGGGGGCTTTTACAAATGGAGTTTCAAAAATTGAGGCCTTACGAGGGGTTTTGCGGAAAGGGATCTTACGAATGGAGCTTGTGAGAATGGAGGATTTATGAGCTTCTTTTAAGACCCCGGGGTGGCCACAAGGAAACAGGGCTTAAGGAAGATGGGAGTTTTCCCTCCCCCATGCGCAGGAAATCTTCCACCAAAATGGGTTCCCTTAAGAACTTGGGGTGGCTAGTGGGAAAGGACTTATAGATGGTTTGTGTGAATGGGGCTTATAGAAGCCCCCTTAGAAGCTTCTTAAAAGAAGATTCTAAGAAGCTTCGTAAGCTAAATGATTGGGGAGGAGCTTAAAAGGATGGCTGATGACATGGCAGGGAGAAATGGCCGTGGTGCAGGTGCATCAGCAGCTGGCGAAGAATTTGGCACCCTCCTCGACAGGCGGCGGCCCTTCACGCAGCGCGGATGCACTTATTCGCTGGGCGGCAGCCTCTTAGATCCTTCTACTCCCACACAGCCTCTTCATCCTCAGCTTTTTCTTCCCTCTCACACAGCCTTTCCTCTCCCCTCGCTCAGCGACGTCGCCCCCCCTTCACGGCAGCTTTGTCCTCTTGATCTTCCGGCGGCCCCCCCTTCAGCCTGCGACCCCTGATTTAAATAGGGGAGGGGAGCGGGATCCTCCCTCCCTACCTATCGACTCCATGGTGATCCGCGATGAGGAAGCTCCAGCAAGGAGCTTTGCTGGCCATTCTATTTCCCTCCCCCTCCAGCTCGTCAGTCGGCTGGGGGGATAAGGGGGAAATTTATTTTTTCATTAATCCAATTTCTTTTTTTATTTGAGACAGTTCATGCGGAATATTACACAAACCTACACAAGAGTGAGGAGTAGCACTTGTATCCCGAGTCGACCACAAGCTCATTGCATCCGTGCTCTGCAGCATTCCCCATAACCACTCTCTCCATCCGGCCTAAGTCTAGAGCATCGACCTCGTCTACTAGAAACTAAAGCATCAGAGCACACTAAAGTAGATTTAAGAGAACGACCTGATGGTGTCCGAGACATCTCCTGGTCCTCCATATCTCCGAATCAAGTAATCTAGTCTAGAGACATATATGTGAAGATCTCCTGTAGCTCCTCCTCGATCATCCCTTGACTCATCGTGCGGATCCAAATATCCACAAAGGTCACGTGCACAGATAAAAATTGATGTTAGCATAATCAATATAAATTAGGCAAAGGACGATAATATAAATCTTTTTAAAATGATCTTATTTAAAACACATATCTTATGTACCTTTGTAAGCGATTCATCAACAAATTGAGTAGGTGGATGCTCCAAGTATGAAGTACTCTATGGTCCCATGTCAATCTCCTAACACAACTCTGCATATACTAGAAGGTCAATAGACATGTCACCACAAAAGGATGAGTCCACCTCGCTCTCAACTCTTCTATTTCCATCTCAATTCTGGCTTCTCTACATGCTCCACGGCCTCCATCCCTTGCAATATCAACCCCTCTATTTGCATATTGTCCTTGTCTATGCTAGGAGCATTGCTTTCATCATATACTCTCGCACTTGGGAGAGCTAAAGGTACAACATACCACTATCGAGGTTGTCGAGGGTTTGGATAGAAAATTACATATTCAAAATTATGTACAAGAGAGATTTAACTTTTGTGAGATGTACTATGTCGTAATAAAATTTAAAAAAACATGAGTTCATGCACATGTTCACAATGGGCCAGCAATACAAACGTGTCGCACAAATCCGTCCATATTTTTTTGGAATCTATTTTAAAAAATCCAGATGGACCTCATCACATTGTTGTCCCATCTCCTTCAAGTATCACTTTAAACCACTGAACATCGAATAGGATCATGGAGAAGCTACGGTAATCCACCATGATAATACTTTGTAAGTTTCCAAAATACTCCATTTCATCTATAACGGTATACAATATTCAATTAGTTTGTGAATACAATGCATGATTGATATACACTTTTCTTACCATTTGCTTAAAATCTGAGATACCAGCTTATATTGAGAGCAAGGACATGGGACATGTTGATTAAGATACGCCTCATGATCTTGAATATCACAAGCTTCATCGTTTTCCATTTGGTCTACATTACGACAAACAATTTATTTTTGTTATCATTCTTTTTTTCTTTCTTAAATTGTTTGAGAAGGGATTCGTTCTCTTGTAACTCAACAAAATTAACGTATGTAAATTCTTCACCCACCGTGCACACAGTATGTAAAGTCTAATATGCTATGCATGGGAGCAAGGGACTAGCTACCCTATGTCGGAGTGTTCCCCGTCCTATGGTATTGCACCAGATCTTGCCACCTTTTTTCCTTTATGTGCAACTCGATATGTAGAGCGTAGAAGGAGGTAGCGCAAAGTATGTCAATCAAACCATTTGTTCACCTCCAAGTCCAATCTCTCTTTCACTTTACTGGGCCTATAGATAGGACTTTTGTGCCTTCCTGAAGCGTCGAACACGACTAAGGTACACCCTTAACTATATATATATATATATATCTACTACTACTACTACTACTACTACTACTACTGGCCTTCCCAAAGTGTCAAACACACCCAAGGTGCACCTTTAACAAAACCTTTCTTTCTCTCACTACCACTACCATTGCCACTACCGCTACCACTATCACTACCACTACTACTACTACTACTAGTACTCACCTTTCAAAAGCATCGAACACATACTAGCACTATTAGTACTTGCCTTCCCGAAGCATCGAACAGACCAAAGGTGCACCTTTAACAAAACCTCTCTCTCTTTCTCTACCTGATCTCTCTCTCTACTACCACCACCACCACCATCACCACCACCACTACTAATACTACTACTCGCCTTCCCAAATCGTCAAACACACCCATGTTGCACCTTTAACAAACATCTCATTCTCTACTACTACTGCTACTACTAGAAACAAGAAAAAAAGAAATTAAATAACAAAATCTTACCCTCTCTTTTTTTTAAATCAATTTCTTAGCCTCTTTCCCTCCCTCTCTCTCTCTTTCTCTCTTCCTTTATTATGTTTCATGTTTATTCCCTCCCTCTCTCTCTCTTATTCTTTCTTTCTTTTTCTCTCTTCCTCTCCCTCTCTCATTTTCTATCTTTCTCCCTCACTACACATCATTTTTAACAAAAACAAACAAGAGAAAAGGAGATGAGCAAGTACTTTAGATTTAATGTTTTTTTATTAGGTTATTGAGAGTGTTGATTTGTGATAAGAATGGAAAATAACATTCTACATATTCTAGTTGGGATATGATGATTCGCTTTATTCTATTCTTTTATTTTCTTAAAATCTTTGCATTTTGATGATATCCACTAGTATGGTCTTGCTTTGGAAATCGTAGTTGTACAGTTCTATTTATTAATTTTTTTATCATGACACTTTGGTTGATACACATGGTTTAGGTTAGTAAAAAAAAGAAGAACAAAAAGAAGAAGGGGAAAAAGAGCCAGAGGTATATTATCATTTTTTCATGTTGTTCAATGGTTAAATTTCAACTCATTTGGAGAAATCCTATGTAAGTTATATAGATGCTTTAACGTGAGATTTCTTTTGTTTTTGTACTCTAGGAATCTCTTAGTGAAGAAACAATGATTTTGTAATTAGATAGCTTTTTGTTCAAGATCACAAGGCTTCTTTGTGAAAAGATTTACAAATTATCTTTTTTTTTAAAATTATCCATGGTTAAATTTCATTTCATTTGGAGAAAACATTTGTAAATTTCGCATATTCTGAGTTAAATGACCTTTTGCTATTGTACCCTAAGCCTCCATCTCAACAATAAACACCCATTGTTTAGAAATTGACTTGTTTTCTAATAGCCTTAGGGTTGAGAGCTACAAAGTTTCTCGGGTAGGTTGCTCTCTAATTATTATTGTTGACATCTAGTTAAAATTGATTATCTAGTATATATTTGGATATTAAGTTTGCCATATTAATACATTCTTGTACTTAAAAATCCATAATTAAAATACTATGAATAAGTAAAGTTTTTGTTGGTTTTTTATCTCGTTAGGATAATTTTATTTAGACTCTAAAACCATGGAATAGCATGAGATAGCATAAGTACTATAGTCCCGTAGCATTGCATAATATTAGAATTTTTATACGTGACATGAAAAAGGGATGCTTGTGCATGAAAATATTGTTATATGTGAAATGACAAATTCACTTACATGTAACAATACAAGCACATAAGAACTTGTTGATAGGTAACTTTTATATTTGGTTAATATAGATGTCTTCAATGAGGAAAAACACTAGTAACATACTAGCAATGGAGGCCTTCAACAAGAAAGATGGTAGTGATAATTAGATTTGTGATAAATACTATAAGTTGCATTGGATTTTGATGCACCCAAGTACTCAAGGTGAATTTTAAGGTTAAGTGTAAGGATGTTGCAGACCCCAACAAACATTGAAAAGGAAGAATTTTATAGTTCAAAAAAGTGTTTCACGAAACAAGTACAATAACATAAGTGTTAATCCAACATGTTTATATGCATAAACAACTCTGTGTACATTGTGAGTACTACATTTCAAAATATAAATAAAACAATAAGTTTCTAAGATTTATCATTGCCTAGAAACTCTCATCCTCTATCCTTTTCATCAATATATCTCCAACAGCTTTTATAGGCTCCAATATGGTGTACAAATGGTTTACACCCTTCTTATTGTCTACCACCACTATTGAAAAAAAAAAGAGTATGTGAGCATAATAATGGTTTATTTGGTCTTCTAGACACAAGGAAGTACTTCATATTTGATATTTTTTAATTGGGTTATTGAGAGTGTTGATTTGTGATAACATTGGAAAAAAACGCTCTGCATATTCTAGTTAGGATAGTATGATTTTTTTTATTCTTATTCTTTTATTTTTTTTAAATCCTTGAATTTTGATTATATCCATTGGTGTTCTCTTGCTTTAAAAATCGTTAGTGAAAAAAGAGGAAAAAGAAAAAGAAGTACCAAAAGAAGAAGGAGAAGAAAAAGAGTTCAAAATAAAGCAATAGAAGAAAAGAATTAAGGAAAAAATAAAAGGAAGAAGAAAGAGAAAAAGAAAAAGAAAGAATAAAGGAATGAAGAAGAAGAAGGAGAGAAGAGAAAGAAAAATAAAGAAAAAGAAGGAGAAGGAGAAGAGAATAGAAGAATGGAGAAGAAGAAGAAGAGGAGGTAGGAAAAAAAGGGGGGCTGCTAATTTCCATCCCCATCTTTAAAAAAAAGTGGATTTTCTTCCCTCGCATTGCACATGGAAAGGGCTACTATTGCGTGCTGTAGATCCACCTATTTCCCCGATACCTCCCTTCACTTCCATCACCTCCAAGGCCAACATGCCCACCTATGGGCGCCAATCCTGGTATACGACTCCACCCATCATCCTGTTCTGTAGCCTGCCATCGTTGTGCCGCCTAATCCTCTGCACTAACATCGCCTCTTGGCCTTCACGCCTTCCCCAACCTCCACTCGACCTCGCTACCTCATTACTTGCCACCTCTCAAAGGCTACACCCATCGCACTCTCACCATCGCTACTGGCTATGGCCCTGTGTTCACGTGTGTAAGAGGACAATGATCTGCCTCCTATATCTGCTAGGAAAATTGTCTTTACTCGCCTTCCCTATGCCAACAGCTGCTACTTATGCACCTCATTTCACATCCCCACCCCAGATCCTTGCCTATGCTTCCCCCTTGCCACTATGGCCACCTGCCACAGTTCTCCCCCATGCCCATCTTCATCTCCACCGTCACGAGTGCCCACTTCTCCTATCCACCTCCTCCACGCTGCATGCCACAAGCAACCCTTCCACTAGCTCAAGTGGTGACTGTTGCTACTACCATCCTCCAACCTCTTCCTACAACAAGTCTCTACCACCCTATTGCATCCACCACAAAGAAGCCCCATCATCAACCATCACACACAATCATTGCTACCACATAAATACACATACACATTGTAACACATACTCATCCCCTACCACCCACATTAACATATAGGTACATATCACACACACACCATACATATAATGTTGATTCATTTCAAAGAGTAAAAGACATAAGATGTTGATGCGTTATATGAATAGAGCTAGATTTCACATTTTTTTCTTGACTATTTGATGCATTTTATCAAGTTTGTGTGAGAAATATGCACAATTTTGACTATAAACTAGGAGAGAATTGAAGAAGGGTTCTTCATAATGTTTTCCTTCTTATCATTATTTTATATGCATCACAACTTCCATAAGAGAAGTTACTTTTTCTTCAAGTCAAAGTCAATATGATCTAAAGATGGATGTGATGGATTCCTGGAAGTTGGTATTGGGGAATGGTAGGTTGCAATAGTGGCGGTGGAAGGCGTCATTGGGTTCAACATGACATTGACAAGAAGTAGACATTTAGAAGGGAGGGTGATGGGAAAAAGGTATTGCCCATCCATAGCTTTCATGTCTCACCACACCCTTATCGCTTATTGCAAGTTTCCATGATGGGGATGGAAGGTGCAATTGGGGGCATGGATGGAGGTGTGCGAGTTGTGACAAAGTTGACATTCAAAATATAGGGCAATGTGCAAAAAGTGTTTCTCACACAATGTTAGTTCTTCAACACCAATAGTATCATCATCATGCCATACTCACTCCTAATATTGCTAATATTATTTTTAATTTTTAAACCTATATTCTTTCAATTTCTCAATGAAATCATTTGTGCACATAAGTATCCACATTCTTGAAGTCCATGAATTCAAGTTCCAATGTTTTGTTACTTCTCATACTCTTTCAAAATCTTGAAGTCCATGAATTGGTGCGCATGTACTTTAAATTGGTGCGCATAATTATCCACGTTCTTGAAGTCCATGAATTCAAGTTCTAATGTTTTTGTGTGTTCTCGTACTCTTTCAAAATCTTGAAGTCCACATTTTTGTGCTTTCTTTAAATTGGTGCGCATAAGTATCCACGTTCTTGAAGTCCATGAATTCAAGTTCTAATGTTTTTGTGACTTCTCATACTCTTTCAAAATCTTTTGCAAAAAGGGAAACCATCTCCCCAATAGGACCTAGGTTACTCATCCATCTAGTAGGCAACATCTTGAAGATGCTTAGTGTTGTCTGAGATGCACCTGAAAAGCCTAGACATTGTCAAATTGTGTGTGGCCCTTTGAATATATATCAAAGATTTGTACTATACAAAAATTGTAGCAAGATA
Source organism: Lygodium microphyllum (assembly GCF_053477565.2). Taxonomy (NCBI): domain Eukaryota; kingdom Viridiplantae; phylum Streptophyta; class Polypodiopsida; order Schizaeales; family Lygodiaceae; genus Lygodium; species Lygodium microphyllum. The sequence goes on along the minus strand of NC_141140.1, from coordinate 99,512,103 downwards.
ATTTATAACAACTTATGCTATGCACAAGAGGGAACTTATCTTCCAAAATCAGTAAAAGAAGTGCTACAATCTCTACTAAGTGGGGAATAATCTCATTAATGCATCTGTTAGCAATTGCATCAAGGGCTAAAACAACTACTTCTCTTTATTTCAAAGTACTAATTCCTATACTTTTTACATTTTCCTACAACATTAGCATTAAGTTTGCAAGCATTTTAGCCCACTCAGCATCTCTATGAGCATGGACTTGATTAACACTAGCAGACAATTGATATGTGGCCTATAATCATAATACATCTCATGTATTAACACCAAATCATGAGCCAGACCTAGGTATCATTTTGTGGCAACCAGCTAGATGAATCTTATAGCTACAAGAATCATTTACCTAATTTTTGAGCTATTGTAGCTACAAGATTGTTGAGCAACAATACCTCAACAATCAATAGAGACCAATCCATTGGTAATAAAGAAGTCTTTAAGAGTTCTAGATAGCCCATAAAAGCTACTAGAGACAGCAATCCATTCAAGTCTCATTGGAGAGCTTGCTACAGTATTCAAAGCACATGCCACTCATGGGAACTCATTGATATATGAGTGGATAGCTACATAGAATGATTCTTACTATAAAATCTATAACTTAGAGACAATCACTTGATCTACAAGACCCTTATCTAGGTCTCGATTTAGATGTATTCACTCAGCCTTGAAATGATGAGAAGATGCTTCACTACTCTCATTTGTACTTATCTAGAACCTTAATCATAAGCAAGTCTCAACAACTCTAGAAGAGACAAGAAAAACCATAGTCCTAGTAGCAATTGCTGAAAAACCCTTTAGCCTATTGATGATATTGAAATTTTGGATATGAACATGTCATCAATAGCTATTAATGCAAAAGAACTTGATCTATCTACTCAAGATAAAGTGTGAGAGACTAAAAACATTACTCATGATGGTGATGATGAATCGTGCGCTTGCAATGCCCTTGTGTTGTTGATGAACTCTAGCTTAATGTTGCAAGATGGAGAAGCATGGCATTGTTGAGAGGGAGATTAGATGATATATGTGCCAACATTAGAAGAAAAGGCTCTATCTTTCCCTAGGAGGGCCATTGCACATAGACACATGAATAAAACATGAGTTTTGAAGCCTATGTGAATGCTTAGAGCTTATGTGCAACGAGGATTTGATCTATATTAGGGTATTTCCTAAACTATTGACTCAAAGATTTTGGCCAATCCTCCCATCATAAGGATTTGTACTATTACTTTCATTGCATGCATTGATCTTGATAGGTTGTACAAGATATCAATCAAAAGGCTTTGATTTGGCCTCAATTGGTATGCTTAGACTTTGGTAATTCATAACTTGTCTTTCATTTTATTCTTTCTCTCTGTACTTTCTACATCCCTTCTGTATTAAACCCATGTGATAACTCATAAGTTGTCTTTCTTTTTAATATTTGTCTCCCTACTCTTTTCATCCCTTTTGTCCTAGACCCTATGGCTAGGCCTTCAACCCTACATGCTCTTATATCATTCAACTTGATGAGTAGTCAAGTGGGGCCGTAATCACTTTTTGGGCCTTCAATCCTATATGCTCTAACACCGTTCACCTTAACAAGTAGGCAAGTAGGACCATATTCACTTTCTCGACCATGGGCATACCCTATGCCCATGGTCCCTAATTTCTATAGATAACATGCTTTCCTACCTCTCTAGCTTTTTGGACTTTTAAAATCCTACGTGCATAGCCATCAAGACATATATTGTGCATAGTTTTCAATTTTATACGTTTCACATTCCTTTATAAACCTAGTTTCACTATTAGGTTTATAGATTCTAACGTTTCCTAGTGCCAAATTCTCCATCTCCAATAGTTTATAAATGATGTCACTTCACTTTGCAACTTTTCACATTAAAACTTTGCATCTCCTCTAGGTTTTTGGCCTTTGTTAGCCCTTTTGTCCTCACATGTTGAACCTGGATCACTTTTCTTTGGTTTAACCTCTCTTCAATCTAGTAGTCTTTGTAAGTTCTTTGTTGCTATCCCTCCCCCTCTTTTTTGTCCATCTAAACCTGAACGTCAATGGCGCTATATAAATAAACCATTTGTAAACTTGGAGATCTATGTTGGAGCAATATATAGCTCACACATTGGAGTGATCTCTTCTCTCACACGTTTTTTCTATTTTGGGTTGCTTTATTCTTTCCCATGTTTTGTCTATCTTGGGTCTCTTTCTTTTGGAGTATGCTTTTTGAACTAAACATATTTCCTTACAGCATAGCTTCGGTGTACAATTTGTTGTACTACATTTTTGTCTCGTCGTTTCATATATGGTGTGCAGATTCTGTGATCTCATATTGTAAGTATTCTCTCAACTAGCTATGTCAAATTCTAAAATCATCAATGGAATTCCTTGTGGAAAGCATTTTGTTTCTCTCTTTCAAGGGAAATGATTCCTTGGGTGGAAAGTAAAGATGCTACTAATTCTTGAAGAGTGATGACTTGCATGATATTGTTCTTGGTAATTATGAATGTCCACCGCCTCAACCATTTGATCAGGCTCATGATAATACCCTTGTAACTCAAGTATCAATCTTTGAAGAATGGAAAATTATTTATAATGAGTGGGTGAGATACGACAAAGTTGCTCATCCATATATTCTTTCTGCTCTTCAAGAATCTCTTATGCTTGATGTATGTAATCTTTCAACCTCACGCAAGTTATGTGGGAGTATTTGATAGTAAATTTTGAGAAGAAATCTATTACAAAAATACTTAATCTTTGTAGTCAGCTCATTGAGTTACAATACATTGGGACTTCTATGACAACACATATCAAATCATTCAAGAATATAATCAATTAGCTTGTTTGATGTTAGGAGGCATATTTCACGATGGATTCCATGATTATATTTTTTTGTCGGGGCTCGTACACACCGTGGATTCCTTGTGTGATAAGATGACAGGGACGCGTGTCCTTTTCGGGAGTCAAATTAATTTAATGTGCACATGGGTGATTCCATAGCAGGTGATTCCAAAAAATACATATTAAATTAACGTATGTTTACAAGTTTAGAGTACACACTGAAATTAAATTAAGATCAGGACAGAGTTCCAATCTATTAAATTGTTTTGTAGCTGAAGACTGCTAGGTATTCACTTTTGTTGGGTTTTATTATTTTCTAATAATTGTGAATGCTTCAATTGATGTGTAGAGCATGTGGTGCTGGCATTGGGTAACACCGAGCGATGACATGAATCCAAATGCCTAAAAGAATTACTATTTTTAATGGGCACACGTCTTATTACAAAAGGCCTAGTGCCAATGTTTATTTAAGCACACTTATTTATTAAAGCGCTTGACAAAATATTTATTATATTTTATGCACAAAGGCACTCCGTTAAACATTTTATTATTTGATATTTGTATTTGGATACTGTCCGACTTTTGGACGCCAGAACTTCTTACTCTATAATTGGAGACAAACGCAAACGCAAAAGAAAAATCATCCTATTTGTAAAGTGGACTATTTTCGGGCTTAAAGATAAATAAATCTATAAATACATGCCTTGTGAAGTGCTCACACAAGGCATGGGGGGAGATTGTATCCAATTTGTCTTTTTGTCTCATGTCGTGAAAATTGGCTTTTGCTTTGTACTTGAAATTATGAAGGGTTATAGAGTTCTTTGTTCTTGGGGACCTTCTGACATTCACTACACACATATATAACATCCAATCTACGCACCAATGGTATCAGAGCTGGCTGAGATCAAGAGCTTCCAATCCCTTGCCATCTCGTGCAAGGGCAAATCTCCTGGAACAAACAGGTTTCGCAGGTTGTCTCGTGACAAAGTGAAAACACGTGTGATCCTGGCGGTGAAGAACCCCTTCCTGTATCCTTTGATCGCGAAGGACCTCTCATAAGAGGTGAAGGACCACTCATGAAGTTCCTTTACAAGTCATTTTTATTCACAAAGAAGCAGACAAGAGTTTTATGAAGTTTGACTTTATAAGCTTGAGAAGCTTAAAGGGAGCTTAAGCTCTCCAAAATTCATGATTTATGGTGGAAGTATGTACTCATGGGCGGTGATTCCAACGAACCTATATTGACTTCCTGCACCAAATTTTTCAAGTTGCTTGAGCTTTTGAAAATCTTTAAGCTATTAAGCTTAATCTAAAGCTTAAAGTTTAATTATCAATCTCTTCCATAGTAGATTTCATATCGTGGTACTTTTGAACTACTTTTAAAGCTTCAGTAAGTCCTTGTTCCTAGTTGCAACTTGGCTGATGGATTTACAGCAAGCAGACTGCTCTCACACGCAGTCTATGCTAAAGACTATTTTCTCTTGGAAGAAGACCGCTTTCAGTTTCTATACCCGAGAAAAGCAACATCATAAAAGCAAATGCATACTAATAAACAAAGTAAGTTCATGGTGATCTTCTTCACACATGGCTAAAAGATGAGCGACCGATCTTCAATCAAATCCAAGATGTCAGATCATAACATGGACGATTTTATGGGCGAAGGCAATTGGCTAGAGCCGACTATGGAGTAGAAATTGGATCTAATCATGATGTAGCTTCAAGAAGAGTGAAGGGAACGTCAAAACTTGCAAGCACAACTGGCTACACTTCAACAATTCATTGTTGAGCAAGACAGAGCGCAACCTGAAGATGTCATTTGACATACTATTGATGCGACACTCCATGCACATGCTCTTAGAAAAGAGGCCAATATAAGTAAAAGAAAGTTTAACTTCTGCACTTTTAATGGGCAATGTGATGGCAAAATTTTTATTACTTTCATTAGTCAATTTGATGACTATTTTTATGAAGAGAAATATGCTGAAAAAGATAAACTTAAATGCATCACTAACCATCTAGCAGACAGAGCATCATTATGGTGGATTGTTGTTCGCAAGAGTGTTGATTGTCCCTCTACTTGGAAAGCCTTTCAAAAGAAAACTTTGCAGAATTTTCTTTCACCTCAATTCCATGAGAAAGCTATCAAATAGTGGGATCTCTTGCAACAAAGAGATTGTGAATCCATCTCGCAATACACTGAGTATTTCTGGAGTGCCTTACTTCAACTTCAAATGCTTGAAGATGTTCTTAAGGTGACCCACAAGCGCAAGTATATGCCCAATTTGCTTGGTCACTTCTATGCATCAGGGATTCGCTAGTAGTAATAAGGAGATGTCACTTGTGCAAGAAATATATGAAAATACCCCTTATCTACCCCCTATTTATGGGACCTTATCTTATAAAGTTTACCTTCCTTCCCTTAAATAACCCCCCTCCCTTACACTCACGTGGTACCATATGGTAAACCCTAGTGGACCCCCCGGGCTTCTATGTGAAAGTTAATATATTCAAGACAAAAGACTTTGGAGGATGCGATTCTTTAGCGCATGATGCAGAGAATAAAATTCATGGATGAGAAAAGAGACCATAAAAAATTTCAGTTAATGGTAACTTTGGTACAAAGCAATTCAATTCTAACTTCTGAAGATTCAATCAAACTTGCTTTGCTTCTTCTTTTTGTAAACCTTGGACTCGACCTCCTACTTTACCATCAATTCCTAATTCAAACCCTATGCCTTCCCTCCAACCAAATCTCAATATACCCAAACTTTCGGCCCTTACAATGTCTCCAAAGCAAAGCTTATGGTTTGCTACAAGTGTCATCAGCTTGGACACTTAGCAGCGAACTGTCAGTCCAAGAAGCAAGATGTTCAAATCAATCACTTGGGAGCAACCATATCCTATAATATACCTTGTATATGTCAAAGAGATTAGACCTATCTACCTCAACAACCTTAGATCCTAATCCATGGAAAAGGATAAATAGAACCATAGATAACACACCATGCTAGTATGATACAAAGTGAAAAAGTGGGGTATGTTTAAGCCTTATAGATCTTGTTTTCCATAAACAATAAGTTATGAGACAGTATGTAGCAAAGCACATAACACATTCACGAAAGGCTAGGAGTACCATTGTGGGATCTTAATACCCCTTCTTTTTAACAAGTAGCTCATTACAAGTTTGATCAAGCTAATCCCTTTCATATAGTTAACCTTGGTCCATATATCCATATACAATGTAGGCCAGCACTTGTATTGTGTCATGAAGGCTATTATGGATGAAATCCCACTACAAGAACTACAAGATATAGGCCTTATACCAACGTTAAAAGCAATGAAAATATAAATAACAAAATTTACCCCCATCATCGCAAACAGCGTCGTTATCGGCGATGTCATAGAACAGTCAGTAGCGTCGTTATTTGTGTCGATATCACACGATAATACCGACGCAAATAACGATGCTTTGCACTGCAAATAATGATGCATATAGGTAAATTTGTGATGCTAATAGAGACGGTAACAGGGAAAAATTTTTTGTGGTAAGCTGACCTGCCACATATAGCACTGTGTGCTTTAATTGGGCCATACAAAATAGTTTCTGCACTGTGTACAATGCTTGTGTAAACAAAAACAAAATGTACTGAAATCATAACACTAATACATGAAATAAATGCATGATCGTATAATGAAAGTGACTGGTACTATCATGACAAGATATCACTATTAGATAGAAAATGTCTACACAGATAGGGCGACCAAAAAAGAGCTCCAGGGATCCAAGGGCGAGGTACGTATCCTCGCCGTCCGAAAGCTCATCCCACCACAAAGGAGCATCGAACGGACTCTGCAAAAAAAGAAACAATAACACATCAGTCCACCATACAATAATGCATTCTAATCAAACATGGTAACTACGGACAAGAAAGATGAGTGACTTACAGGGCCACCCCGTCTATACAATCGGTCGATCAACACAGTGAGACCATTCCTCTCTTCATATCAAGTCTCAAGGCTAGTCGGATCGCGATTTGTAATGGAGTGCTACAAAGAAAAAAAAATACTAACTGTTAGAAACATGATTGTCAGTACAAAGGATATTGCAAAAAGAAAAGCAAGCAAAACAAAAGAAAAACTTACAAAGTCCTCCAGATATGTCCTGTGGCCACCACTCCCAAGATGATGGACCACTCCAGACTCTAGTCGTACCCTCGCTGCCTCACGCTGCTGACTCCAACGTCCTAGAGAATTTGTAGCCTTCTCCCTCAGTCCCGGCACCAGTCGTACGCGTCTAGCCACTCGAGCTTTGCAGCCCCACTCTTGAGTGTCTTGCGTGTGTCCTATCGTCTGTGTGACATATAGGCACGCATGCAGTGCATCATCCAGCCCGTAGAAAATCTATCTGCTATGGCTAGAACTGGAAACTCCTTATGCAAGGATGCTACTATGTACTCCTTGCTCCCCTCCGATATATTTTTCCAATGATCTAAGACGTGCCGAAAAACTTGTTGGCACAACTCTCTCATGCGAGCCATCACACTCATCCCCTCATCATTCATGATGATGGCTCCTGACCTATCATCGACAATAATAGGCATATCCCTCTGGGGTATGCCTAAGATGGGTCCTCTCCCACCTGCGTCCACGCTCTTGGGCATATCCAGGAGACCCCTGTATATCCGGTGTAGCAACCGGGGTAGTATTTATCGAAGTAGCACCCATAGCGGTGCCACCTATAGATGGCTGAGTAAAAGCCGAAGTAACTGGAGTAGACATCCCCACAGGTGTGACAAATCCTGGAGGTGATGCAACTCCAGCAAAACGACGAGACGGAGACACCGTATTCGTGCCTCCAGAGCATCCACCTGAGCCACACTCCCTAGAACTACCATGAGAGTGAGGAGTCGCACATGTATCCCATGCCGACAGTAGGCTCACTACCTCCGTATCTCTACAGCATCCCCCTGACCCTGAAGCACTCCCTCCCTCTAGCCCAAGTCTGGAGCGTCGACCTCCTCTGCTCAAAGCTAAAGCATCTGATCGTGCCGAACTAGATCTAGTAGAGTGGCTTGACGATGTGCGAGACAGCTCCTAGTCTGCCATGTCTCTAAATCTTGCCATCTGATCTGGAGACATGCACCTGAAGATATCCTACAACTCCTCATCGCTCATCCCTCGACTCATCTTGAAAAGGTCACCTGCACAGACAAAAAATGATGTTAGCATAATCAATTTAAATCATACAAAGCACGATAATATAAATCCTAAAAAAATGATCTCACTTAAAATGCATATGTTATGTACCCTTTTAAGCGATTAGTCAACGAATTGAGTAAGTGGATTCTCCAAGTATGAAGTATCCTATGGTTCCATGTCAATCTCCTGACACAACTCCGCATACACTAGAAGGTCGATAGACATGTCACCATAAAAGGATGAGTCTACCTCGTTCTCAAAGAGTTCTTGGACTCCTGTATTTCCATCATTGTTAGCCGATGTTGGTTCCTCTACATGATTTAAGCTTTCGGTGGCCTCCACCCCTTGCAATATCGACCCCTCTATTTGCATATTGTCCTCATCTATGCTCCGAACATCGCTTTGATCATATACTCTCGCACTTCGAGGTTTTCGGGGGTTTGGATAGAAGATTACCTGTTCACAAATACGTACAAGAGAGATTAAACTATTGTGACATGTACTATGTCGTAATACAATTAACAAACAAATGAGTTCATGCACCTATTCACAATGGGCCGGCAACACAAAGGTGTCGCGCAAATCCGTCCATTTTTTTTCGGAATCTATTTTGAGAAATCTAGATGGACCTCATCAAACTGTTGCTCCAGCTCCTTCAAGTACCACTTTGAAACACTGCACATCGAATAGTATCATGGAGAAGCTATGGTAATCCACCTAACAATACTTTGCAAGTTCCCAAAATAATCCATCTCATCTATAACCATATTTGGATCTATTGCTCGTTGTCGACTCTCCTGCTTGAACCTTGCCATGATACCATAGTCCATTGTGGAGCGCACTTTATCAATACGCTCCACGCGAAAATGTCGTCTGCGCGACCACGCTGCACTATATATTTTGTATTGTACATTGAAACACTCAAACTAGTTCTCGTATATAAAATATAGATACGAAAAATCCTAAGCACATCATCACCTTTGGACTACATCTCCTCGAGAATTTCCACTCCTCCATTGAGACCTCTACTCCTTCACAAGACGTTGAGGTCAAAGCTCCATCCAACCATCGCGTTGACATGAACCGTGGCATCTCCTCCATGCCCTCAGGATATCAAATCGGTGGATGGCGCATACTACGTCGAAATTCAGATCACGTTTCCTATCGATCTTGCGTAGCTTGCTGGTACCTGGCAAGCCACGTCTTCATAGAGACATGGTGCAACATACAAAAGCGATTCACCTTCTCCTCCATTGCAGCATCCATTCTTTTTTCTACCGCATTCCCAACTACCACTTCTTTGGTCAGTCTATTATCGTCCTTTAGCGACCATAGCATATTGTTGTTTGGATCCACTGTTGGTAGCCATTGTGAAATATGTACTAGCGCCTCAGACACCAACCAACCTTCAGCCACGCTACCTTCTGGCCGAGCTTGTTGTCGCACAAAGCCTTTTAGGGTTTTCATGAAGCGCTCCAAGAAGAACATCTATCGCATATGGACAAGTCCAGCAATCTTCACTTCATCTACAAGATGCACAAGAAGGTGGATTTGTATCGTGAGCATGCTGATAGGCAAGTATTTCTCAAAGAGACAGACCGTCTCCACTGCTCCCCGCCTCACGGATTCAATAGAGGACGTCTTAATCTCCTTCTATGAGATCTATTGCACCAAAGTCGATAACCTGCAAATGGCCCTGTGTATTTCTGGAGTAAGGCATCCTGCGATCGCGATCGGTAGTACAAACTGTCACAAATGAGAAAGCATTATGAACAATGGCTACACTCTAAATACCAAAATGCACACGCCAATTACAATCCATTCGTAGTACAAACCTAATATATCTTATGCCAGTCATGGGATTTTAGCCCTAATAATTGGTCGTCTTTAGAAAATGCAGACCTGAGAGAACGCATCATACCTGTCGGAGTGCAGATAGACTTGACTACTTGCTTCACAATGCGCTCTTCTTTAGCGGACAAAACCCAAGGAGCGCGAGGTAGGTATTGGCGACCATCAGCACTTGACTACGGCCAAAGAGCCTCCATCTTACCTACCTCCTTCAAATCCATTCGTGCCCCTATAGTGTCTCTCTTTCCTGTGATGTGGTCCCATAGCAAGCTGCCCACGTTCTTGAAAATATGCATGGGATCCAACAAGTGGTTGATTTGTAATAAGTGGGTCCAATATGACAACTCGTAGAAAACTGAGAACCACCACATTCCGTTTGGATGTGACTCCACGTGGACCATTTTCAGCTCGTACCAACTTGCAGCATTCATATGTATTGGAGGTCATCCAAGAAAACCTTCCCTGAGTTCATGACCCTCTCGCAAGAAAGCGGCGTGTCCTTGATATACCATCTTATTCATGGTTCGGGACCTTCAAGAGTCTAACTGTGGCCCGCACAATGGACATGCATGAAACCTGAGATAACCAGATGTATTCCAATACCTCCATCCAGTGAATACAAACTCGAACGGGATAAAATATAGATATTACCAACGAGAATGGAAGCCTATTTATATGAGCACTCTCCGAATCCCAAAAGTCATGCATTGTCCACATGAGAATGGCTCGAATATTGGCGGACCGTCGACCATCGTGCTTGCTCATATCTTGCGCGGTGACTCCCTCCTCCCACAAAATCTTAAGCTCATGGACTAATGGACGAAGGTACATATCCATATTTTTGACTTTGTAGCGGCCGGGGATGAGTAAGCTAACGATGATATGTCCTTTCTTCGTAGAGAGCTATGGAGGGATATTGTAGTTAACAAGGACTATAGGCCACACACTGTAAGAAGTTGAGCACAGACCGAATGGGTTCACGCCATCCATTGCAAGACCGAGCCGAAGATTCCTTGGCTCTCGGGCAAAGCCTGGGAAGGTAGAGTATATGTGGCTCCGTGTGCGTGAATCCGCTAATATATGTTAAACTCCATCTGTGGACCTATTCTGCGCATGCCACGTTGTCAAGCTCGCCATGCCGAACGTATGGAACATGTGGTTTATATGGTGGATAAGCGAAAAGTGTCTGAGAAATTTTTGAGGGATGGTTTGCCCTTGCAATTCTTGTCGATACCTGTGAGCACCACACTTTGGACATGTCTCCATAGTCTTGCATTCTCCTTGAAATAGCATGCAATCGTTGATACATGCATGGATATTGTTGTAGTCCATGCCAAGCTTTCGTAAAACATGTCGTGCATCATCACGAGACTCAGGCATGGTATTTACAGGTGGTAATATATGATATTTTAATAACCTAAAAAAAATCATAAAACACCTTGAAAAAGCACAAATGTTTGTAATAATAGTGTCAAAAAAAAAATCAATGAAGCCTATGTGCAAGGTACCTGAATAACTCGGTCACGCTCGTATCGCTCCACCCGTATTTTGCTTGCACACTTAAGAGTGCAAGCAGTGTCTTCAACCGAGATACTCGGCACCCATCATATAATGGTATGGATGCTTCCTCTCTAAGCGGATCAGAAGTCTCGACATCCATGGGAATCAATGCATCGATCATTGCCTCCATCTCAGGCTCCAAGATTAATGGTAGGTCTCGAAGGTTGCATGTCTCCTCTGGTATTGACGGTATAGATTGGGTAGTGCCTTCCAAGTGGTGGATTGGCTCATGCACTCCATCCATCGCACGCCCATGAACTCTTCTAATTGGCCGTAAAGGGTGCACTCCGCCTTGGGATGAGACGTCACCTCCCTGGATATAAAATTTTCCAACCACACCCAATCTTCTTGTATAGGGTATTAATTTTCCAACCACACCCAATCTTCTTGTATATGGTATTCAATTAGCTTGCGAGTACAATGCATGATTGATATTAACTTTTCTTACCGTTTGCTAAAAATCCGCAATCGCATGATCAATGATCTCAGATTGAAACTCGCCGAAGCTTGTACTTATTCTATAGACAAACGACGTTTTCATCTAATTGCCAGCTTGCATTGAGAGCAAGGACATGGGACACGTTGATTAAGATACACTCGCAATCTTGAACAACAAGACCTTCATCGTTTTCCATTTTGTCTACGTTACAACAAACAATTTATTTTTGTTATCATTCTTTTTTTCTTTTTTAAATTATTCTTCTCTCCTTCCATCTCTCTCTCTTTTTCTCTTTCTTTATTATGCTGCATGTATTTCCTCTCCCTCTCTCTCGTTCCTTCTTCTTTTTTCTCTTCCTCCCCCTCTCTCATTTTCTTTAATGATCACGGCTACGACTACGATGAAGACCACGACCACGACCACGACTACGACTATGACTACGACCACGACCATGACCACAACCATGACCACGACCACGACCACGACAACGACAACCAGGACCATGACCACGACTACGACTATACCTATGACTACGACTACGACCATGACCACGACTACGACGACCATGTCCACGACCACAACTACGACCACGACTATGACCACGACCACAACCACAACCACGACCACAAACACGACCACGACTACGATTACGACTATGACTATGACCACGACCACGACCACGACCACGGCTACGATTACGACTATGACGACCATGACCACGACTACGACTATGACTATGACTAGGACGAGGACCACGACTACGAGTACGACTACTTATATAGAGATGAAGAGAGACACAAGAGTTAGGAAGAGAGTAAAGTTGGAGAAAAAGAGGAGAGAAGGGAGAGAGGTAGAAATAGAAAGAGAGATAGAGAGAAAAGAGATAGGGGGAGAGAGAAGGATTTAGGGAGAGTATAGGAAGAGAGAAAAAGGGAAGATTGAGGGAGAGAGAATGGTTGAGAGAAGAGAGAGGAGAAAGTGACTAGAGCATTTGACACCCATAGCCAACATACAGTAGAGAACACAAGCACAAATTGACTACGACTACGACTACGACCACGACTACGACTACAACTATGGCCACGACTACGACCACGACCACGACTACGACTACGACTACAACTATGACTACCACGACCACGACCACGACCACGACCATGAGTATGACCACGACTACGACCATGACCACGACCACGACTATGACTACGAGGACCACGACCACGACTATGACCACAACCATAACTATGACAATGACAATGACTATGACCACGACCACGACCATAACTACGACTATGACTACTTATATAGAGATGAAGAGAGAGACGGCCTAGGATCGGCCTAACCCCTATGAGCCTAGGATGAGCTTATTGTAAGGTCTTATTTCCTTTTCTCTCTTTCTCTCCCTCTCTCATTTCCTCTCCCTCCCTCACCCTCACCCTCTCTTTCTCTCTTTCCCTATTAGGTTCAATGATTTTTCTATCTTTTTCTCTCTCCTCTCCCTCTCTCATTTCCTTTTCTCTCTTCCTCTCCCTCTCTCATTTCCTCTCCCTCCCTCACCCTCTCCCTCTCTTTCTCTCTTTCCCTATTACGTTTAATGATTTTTCTCTCTCCTCTTCCTCTCTCATTTCCTTTTTCTCTCTCCTCTCCCTCTCTCATTTCCTTTTCTCTCTTCCTCTCCCTCTCTCATTTCCTCTCCCTCCCTCACCCTCTCCCTCTCTTTCTCTCTTTCCCTATTAGGTTTAATGATTTTTCTCTCTTTTTCTCTCTTATCTCATTTTTTCTCTCTCCTCTCCCTCCCTGATTTCCTTTTGCTCTCTTCCTCTTCCTCTCTCATTTCTTCTCCCTCCCTCACCCTCTCTCTCTCTTTCTCTCTTCCCCTATTATGTTTAATGTTTTTTCTCTCTTTTTCTCTCTCCTCTCCCTCTCTCATTTTTTTTCTCTCTTCCCTCCCTCTCTCATTTCCTCTCCCTCTCCCTCCCTCTTTTTTTCCCATTTCCTCCCTCTCATTTCCTCTCCCTCCCTCTCCCATTTCCTCCCTCTCTCATTTTCTCTCCCTCCCTCTCCCTCTCCCTTTCTTTCTCTCTCATTTTCTCTCCCTCTCTCAATACACACGAATTATACCAAAAACAAGTAAAAGAGAGAAAGAAAGCTCCCTCTCCCTCTCACTCTCTTTCTCTCTCCATCCCTCTCCCTCTGCCTCTCACTCTCTTTCTCTCTCCATCCCTCTCCCTCTCCCTCTCCCTCATTCCTCTCCCTCTCTCAATACACATGAATTATACCTCATTTCCTCTCCCTCTCTTTCTCTCTCATTTCCTCTCCCTCTCTCAATACACACGAATTTATATACCAAAAACAAGTAAAAGAGAGAGAGAAAACTCCCTCTCCCTCTCTCATTTTCTCTCCCTCCCCCTCCCCCTCTCCCTCTCCCTTTCTCATTTCCTCTCCCTCCATCTCCCTCTCCCTCTCTTTCTCTCTCATTTCCTCTCTCTCTCTCAATACACATATTTTATACAAAAAACAAGTAAAAGAGAGAGAGAAAACTTCCTCTCCCTCTTTCATTTTCTCTCCCTCTCTCTCCCTCTCCCTCCCTCTCCCTCTCCCTCTCTCATTTTCTTTCCCTCCCTCTCTTTCTCTCTCATTTCCTCTCTCTCTCTCTCAATATACACAAATTATACAAAAAACAAGTAAAAGAGAGAGAGAGAACACAAAAGCAAAGCAAGAATGGACAATGCACTCACTGTAAATTTACAACAAAAAGGCCTCATAGACGCACATTTAGACGCGATTTTTGAATATAGAGAAATTCTTACACGCTCGTCTATCTGCCCTCTATTTGCGCATCTATCATTTCGCGTCTATAATCGCATGTATCAACGAATTTGTATGCACAAATAGACGCACAATAGACACACATATACACACACATATAGACACGCTGGTAGATGCGCTTTTACAAGCACTCATAGACACGAACGAAAAACAAAAAATGTCATTTTTTTAAAAAAGATATTTAATTTATTTTTTAAATTTGAATTATGAAGCGCGTGTAGTCTGCATTATAGACGCGCGTATAAACGCAAATTATCTGTAATTTAGACGCGCTGATAGACGCGCAAAACAGAATTGGAAAAAAAAAACCAGAGAGCATGTACCCCTTCCATACATCAGATTGTGTATTTGGGAAAAAGACAATGTATCTTACGGGCACGAGAATTGAAAATAAAAGTCCATGTATTCATTATATATCAAAAGCATTTACAAGGGAAGTTTAAGTGCTTGCGACCTAAAGCGTGGCCGCAAGCAGTAGGCTCAAAGAGATATCATACATATACAAGAAAAGAAGGCCTCATGAGGAGGTATGGTGCTCCTCTACGAATCTGAAGAGGAAACATCTTCGCTAGTACCACCATGGCTACTAGCGTCGCTATCCCCCTCCTCGCTATGCTCCACATCCGGGTTCGCCTACACACACAAAAGATCAGGGTTGCTTACATAGACAAGGTGGAGAAAAAGTTATAATTAGCTATACTTTTAATAGGAAAGTAAGAAAAACATACCTCCTCTGGCTGTCGAATCCTCATGGCCCGGTTGTATTGGTCCTCAGTGATGAGACCCTCCTCATAAAAGTGAAGCCATGTCGCTGCGCGGTTATGGCCTCGATGGTAACCTACTCTCTAGGAGTAGGTGTCCTACCAACGATGGTAATCTCCAAAACATTTAGAGATATACAAACAATTATGAGTCACAATATATTAGACTAAAATATATAAAGAATTGAAAGAAATATAAATTTAAAAAAACTAAAAATAAAAAAATACTTACAAACTCTCTCTTCCACGACTCTCTACCACCCGATCCGTAATGCAACGATCCCATTGTTTCCATTTGGATCTGTCACGCCTCTGCGTGCTGGTGACTCTTCACTTTCTCTGCTGCTTTCTTCTTGGCTTTCTTCCACTCTATGCGGTGGCACATAGGTGGTTGGCTATAGGCTCCACGCCCCTCCTCTAGCCTCCACAGTGAGTCCCTGGCCCGTGTCATGAGGTGGGATCTTTTGTTGTGAAGCATATTCCTCACTTTTGTACGTCCCCAATCATCCGAGAATCGCTGATCCTCAGGATTTGGGTACCTTCTATGGACTGCCCTCAACACCTCCTGCCACAAGCCGCTTTTTTGATTTTTGAAGGCAATAAAACAATCTTTATACGTCGCATGCACGACGCTCCTCATGTACGCCATTACATCCCTTCCCTCATCATCATGAATGATGCCACCAGCATCTATAACTCTATAGTACTGGCGTACAACCTCCTCTACGTGATTTACTAGTGAGGGTGATCACTCGCCACCTCCTAGGCAACCCCCACACAAGCCTCGTCCTCCACCTCGACTCTCCCTCCTCCCTCTCTGTCGACTACTCTCTGCCTCGCTGGACGCACGAGCTTTTGCAAATGCATGTTGCTTCTGCAGATGCTTGTGCTTCAGCCGATGCACGTGGAGCACGTGGAGTACTTGCATATGGAGTACCTACATGTGGAGTACCTGCATGTGGAGTCTGGGAAGTAATGCCAGGCAAAGATGCCAAAGGCGTCCCAGACATGACACTGAACACCTCGTCCGCTGTGGGAGAGCGGCCAAGGTGTTTGGTCATCTCTCCCATGAAGTCTTCCCTACTAGGAAAACCTCCAAAAAATGCATTGATCCCCCTGCCAAAGGAGGCCAATGTATCATTCATGCGATCCACATCTGGGTCATTGCTAGATGAACCAGGATACGATATCTGCAAAAAAAACACACGAAAAAGATAAATTTATTTGCATACAAAAAATCATATATTACTTACATTTTCAAAGAGCTTTCTTTAGACATTGAGAATAACACTTAAGTGCTAATGCTTCTCTTAAACAAGAAAACTGATAAACACAAACATGGGATTGGTCACATTCATCATTGCAAAAATATATTGTTTACTATCAGAACTGGGAGACTTGGTGCGTGTATCCCCGCGTCTACATTGCAGGTCAGACGCGCCCTCAGACGCGCTCCAGAGTGAACCTTTTGTCCAACACGTCTATCTGCACATCTAACATGCAGCACAGACGCGCTGTCATACGCACATCCCAAGTCAATGCACGTGTATAATCGCGTGTAGACTGCAGGTCAACCTTCTGTGCAGCGCGTGTATCATCGCATGTACATTACAGAGCACACGCGCCATCACATGCGCTCTAAGACGCGCCCTCAGACGCTCTAAGAGGAAAAATTTTTCGCGTCTATGTCTGCGTCTACATTGAGATGTAGACGCGCTATCAGACGCGCTCAGTCGCTCGATTTTAGCCGGATGACCGCCATTGATGATTTACAAAATGCAATACATAATGGAATCACAAATCCTTAATACACAGATAGAGCAGAGAGAGGAAGAGAGAAACAAAGAGAGAGAGAGAGAGAGAGAGAGAGAGAGAGAGAGAGAGAGACTCACCTTGGGTGTTTGGTGTGGCGGGTGGTGGCGCTTCTTCCTTCTCCTTCTTCCTCTCCTTGGTAAGTTACCCTCCCTTGATGCTTGCTTGCTTGCTTGCTGCTTCTTCTTGTTCTCCTCTTTCTTGTTCTCTCTTTCTTCCTCTCCTTGGCTTTCCTTTTTCCTTTCTTGTGTGTTTGAAATGAAAGAAGAGGTGAGTCATGAGGAGGTGAGACATGAAGAGACTAGGTGAGGCATGAAGAGACTGCATGTCGGCTAAACTCAAGCTTCAGAACCGCAAAAAACGCAGGAAAGGAAAGGTGCAGTTTGAAAGAAATGATTTAAGTATAGTTTGAATTTTGACTTGTGCGTCTATTTTCGCATGTATATGTGCGTGTATTGTTCAGATAGACGCGAAAAAAATGCCAATATAGGCGCGTAGTTAAACGCGGAAATAGACGCGCATTTGGGCTTTATCATAATTTTTTGTTTTTGAGATAAGTTTTGATAGTGAATTCTTATCATAAGTTTTAATGTATTTATGATGATTTTTGTGTATTTAAAATTGAGATCTTATGTAAATATATGAATGACAAATATTTTGATGTTGTCATGAATTAGGTTTAATCATGTCGACGTCGTCATCACCTAGTGCGGTGCAAGCTGGTGAGCCAATGAGCACATCCTTAAGTGAGGATGAAACATTGCGTCTTCATAATCGAGATGCATGGCTACGACGAAAAATTAAATGCACGTATGATCGTTGTCGAGGGTGTATTTTTTGAGCACGTCGAATTGCAATGTCACACCTCAGCTTGTAAGGAGAATGGGACCGAGAAAAATCACCGGTATTCATTGTTTTTTTTACCACTAAGATTGCATGTCTATGTTATGGGAATTATATATCAACGTACATGAAACTCCCTTTTGTGGTTGAGCAAGATGCGGTGCCATATCCTTAGATACTCCCTCCTGGGCGTCGAGAGGTTGCAAAACGTTGACACGAGGAGGCAGAGTCTTCAAGAAGAGTAGAGACTGATGACCATGATAGTAGCCCTCATGAAATGCCCCATCAAGTCGTAGAGGATGAGATTTTGGACAACATGGTACACCATCTATTTTCGCAACCGGTTCAGGGAGAAGGTCACTCAACGAAGCCAGATGATCCACTATATGTAGCATCATCTACTCTGTTGTATGAAGGTTATACGTACTCCGTTCTTCGTGCATCCCTCGAGATACTTAACTTGCAAACAATTTATGGATGGAGTAATGTCAATTTGGATGCGTTATTGAAGTATGTATCAATTTAATTTGGCTTATGAATCATAATATTAATTGTTCTATTTTGAAATTAGACAGAAATATATGTTGGTGGTTTTTTAACTCACTTTTAAAAATATATGTAAGTTATTATCACAAATGCTTCTAAAAGGAAACAAATTGCCAACTAAGAGAGAGCAAGCAAGACATTACTTGACATCTCTGGGAGGCCTCGATTATGTCAAGATCCATGCATGTGTCAATGATTGTGTCTTTTTTCGTGGGATTCATGAGTTTGCACAAGAGTGTCCTATTTGTGGCGAATCAAGATACGAAGTGGAGATGAAGTCAATGGATGTGCCTCGTAAGGTTTTGCGACATTTTCCGATTTTTCCACGTATAAAACTTATGTTCAAGTGTAAGTCTATTGGAAAGCTCATGTCATGGCATGCTAGTCATCGTTCAAGTGATGGAAAATGGAGGATCCCTGCAGACACACCAGCATGGCAACATATAGATAATTTGTGGCCCGTTTTCAAAGAAGAGCTAAGAAATTTAAGATTTGGTTTAGGTATGGATGGAATCAATCCATTTGGCATCAAAAGTACATCATACAGTGTATGGCCAGTGGTATTGGTGAACTATAATATTCCTCCATCCATGGCAATTAAAAAGGGACATGTGATGTTGTCCCTTCTGATTCCTGGAAAGCACAAGGTAAAAAACATGGACATTTACTTAGAGCCTTTGATTGAAGAGTTAGAAATGTTATGGGAAGGTATTGAGGTACAAGATACAAGTGCATCTGCATCCTCTAGAGATTTCACATTGAAGGCCATGTTGTTGTGGACCATGCACGACTTTCCAGGATACGAAGAGTGTTCAAGTACATGTATATAACTCTATATTTGAAATTCAAGACTTGAATCAATTGCATTTTATTAATTCACTTGTTTTTTCAGGTTTAACCACGTCAGGATATCATGCATGTCCTATTTGCGGTCCCTCTCTAGTTTCCTCTAGGCCGGCACATTTAAAGAAGGTTATCTACGACAATCATCATCGATTTCTTCCTATTGACCATCCCAAATATGTTCTCTCTACTAATGGAATGACTCCACAATCTCTAACCATTCGAGATTGGAAGGAGAGATGGATTAATGCTGACAGCCACCCTCCACTCGGCATGAGTCGGTAAGAAGTGCATTTCTCTCGATTGACTTTAAAGTATTTAGCATGATGAATTGTTTATATAATATATTGTTTGTTTGTTAGGCTCTCTATATTTTTTCGTCTTCCGTACTGGATTGAACTCAAGATCAATCACATGTTGGACCCATGCACATATTCAAAAATTTTGTATCTACATTATGGGATCACTTGATAGGGGCTCGTGATTCAGTTAATGTAAGGGAGGATTTACGTAACATTGGTCGCATGAGACGAGCCTGGCCACGCATTGGACCCAGAGGAAAGATTGAGCTACCCCATGCACCTTGGATGTTGTCAAAGAACGAGGAAAAAATAGTGAAGGAACAAATATATAGCTTTTGAACACCCACAGGATGTATGAGATGTCTCAAGGGAGCCTTCATAAAGAAAAAGAAAAGAGGTGTGGAGCAACTATCTGGTTTGAAATCCCACAATTGGCACAAAATGATTCAAGTAAGGGTATCTCTAACCATGAATATAGTAATTAGTGGAGTAACTATGTGTAAACTTTGGGGTATGATGACTTTTTCCTCAACTAATCATTTGATCTATGAATATTGTTTACATTCAGTTCCTACTTCCTACTAGCATATCCCTTTGTGTATCCAAAGATGTACGTGATATCATTTACAAGATGGGAGAGCTTGTGAGGTGTGTATACATTGTATTTTTTCATTATATATCTTTGAATTTCTACACAAAAATAAACAATTCTCAAATACATCTTCACAAATGCATGAGCTCGAAGGAAATTGATCCAAACACATCGCAAGATGCTCGAGTATTATCTGTTGAGGTGGTTTGTTTGGTGGAGGAAATTTTGCCTCGATCCATTTTGACTACTCAATTATATTTACTCGTACATTTGATTGATGAGATCGCACTTTGTGGGGTAGTTCATGTAAGGTGGATGTTTTTTCTTGAGCGCTTCATGAAAACCTTGAAAGATTTTGTGAGGCAAAAAGCACGGCCTGAGGGAAGCATGGCTGAGGGTTGGTTAGTGCAATCACCCCTTGTTTATATCTCTAAATATCTTGCTGAAGTGGATCCCTCTCAACCATAACTATGGAAAGATGATGAAGACTTGAGGATGACCTCTATAGTACCTCAAGGAAAAGGAATGAGTAAAGTGCTAAAAAAAGAAGAACTTCGTAAGTTAAATAGTTTTTGTGTGCTCAATAGTGATGTAATGAGCAAATGGGTGACACTATATAATGAAGCAAGGGCAAGAAGAAAAAGCAAAAGACAAAAATTTCGCACTAGATATGGACGTAATGTCTCATTTCCAGATCATTTAAATACACTCCCACGTCATATTGATATAGATTGGTTACATGAGGAAATGGAGAGAATGGAAAAAGAGGAGGAAATTAATATATCTCAAGAAGAGTGGAAATACGCATGAGGTTGCTTATCAAAGGTGAGACATACTATCAATTAATTTGTTTCTATAAGTTTTATTTTATATAAATAATTGACATGTTTGATATTTTATCTTTTACTACTAGTGCACATTATTCAATGCACTTTGGTGTGAGGGTAAACATCTTCGAACTCAACGTATAGATGAAAAGAGAAATACCCAACATTGTGGTGTCCTTGCTCACTTCGAGGATGCCAATGGTACCATGGAAGGTTATTGTGGCTTGATCCAAGATATTCTGAAGCTTGACTTCAAACGATTCTTTATATATGTATTGGATGTGAAGTGGTTTAAAGAAGTGGTAACAAATGGTGAGCATTGCACAGGATGATATGCGTGGTATAGTACAAGATGAACCTCGTGAGGATGTTCAAGGAAACATAGAAGAAGACAATAATGTGATTGTTGATGATATTGATGAAGTTATTGAGCAATATAGCAACACATCTGATAGTGGGATAGACTTATTTGTTTCGTTACCTCTTGGTAACATAGACCTCGAAGTAGATAGTTTAGCAAGGGCTGATCTCATTGAAGATGAGATGGATCATTCGCTTTAACATACTTAATTTGCTTCTTGATTCAATGTGTGTTCCTAATTCTATGCCTTTTTTCATGCGCACACGTGCATACTCAAGAATAATAGTCAATTTTAAAGCTAAATTGAATTTTCCATAATAAAAAGGAAGTATATTTTATCATCTTCAAGTACGTAGAGAAATTACGAGATACATATTGCAATGCTTGCTACTAATTGTAAGGTTTCTGTCGCTTGCCGCTAATTACTTATATCAGGCTTGTCAACTGGAGGAACTGCCATTCATTAGAGAGCAATGAAAAAGTAGTTATTAACTCTATTTTTTTAATTCAATGATTCAATGTGTATTTTTAATTCTATGGTTTTTATCATGCGCACATGTGCATGCTCAAGAATTAATTTCAGGTGGTTAAATAATTATTAACTTTGGTTTTTTAATTATGTGAATTGCTAATTTTAGGTGGTTAAATAATTGTGCGTCTGCTGGCACGTCTATATTAGCATCTATTTGCGTCGATATATAGACGCAAAATTCCCGTCTATTTACACGTACGTTTACACGCACTTATAGACGCACTCATAGACGCGCTCGACTTTGCGCATCTAACATGCGCGTCTATGCCTCGTTTCTGTTGTAGTCGAAGAAGGGTTTGGTAGCTCCTCTTCACCCTCTTTGCAACGGGAGCTCCTCTTCACCCTCTGTACACCTCCTCCTCTTCTTCGCGAACGGCGGCGGCGGCAGCAATGGCAATGGTGAGAAGCTTTCTTTCTCTCTTTCTCTCCCTCTTTGCAAGATGGTTGTTCTCCCTCTCACTCTCTATTTCGTGAATGCGCGAAAAATGACACGCTCGAGTCTCGGCCCGCGCTTTTTTGCTCTAGGTACCATCGCTATTTGCGTCACTATTAGCGTCGCATTTGCGACGCTAATAGGGACGCCGCTATTTATCATCGCTAACGCCCATCGCTATAGGCTCATATCCTTGTAGTGAAGGTAAGAGAAAGATAGGGTTAGGGAAGATAGAAAGCAATGATAATAGGAGTTATTATACATTACTTGGGCAAAGAAGGAAACGCTTACATACTTTTTGATGTGACAAAAACGTACGGAAAGGTTGCTGGCCTATAGCACTTGTTAATTTTATGGCCTAGAAAAATTAATTTTGCCTCTAATAGGTGCGATAAATTAGCCATAGGAAAAGGCAAAAACATAGTTAAATAGTCCATAAAGCTACATTATATCATGGGACTCAAATAGTTCAACAATCCTACCAAGTTGAGAGAAAAGGAGAGACCAATCATGTTAAGTGAAAAAGTGGCTAGCTCACAAGTGCCAAGTTGGCCAATATGGTGTAGTAATTAGCCTTGGTAATCATCTAACTGTAGTTACATTCTTTATGGATATAGAGATTCTTCAACAAAGGATGCCTATCTCCATATTAGAACATATACACTACAAGATACATGTCTCATACCAACGTTCAAAGCGACGAAAATGTTCATAAAAAATTTTGCCCTTGTCATAAAAAAAAACATTGGTATTAGCGACGCCATAGAGCAGTCGCTATTATCGTCGCTATATGCGCCGCTATTTGTGTCACTATCAACATCATTAGACCGTATCTCTCTACATATCAAGTCTCTAGGCCAATGGAATCACAGTTTGCAATGGAGTGCTGTAAAGAAAACAAAATACAACTGTTAAAAACACAATTGTTAGTACAAGGGATATTACAAAAAAATAAGTAAGTAGAACAAAAGAAAAACTTACAAAGTCCTCTAGATAAGTCCTATGGACAGCACTCCCAAGATGATGGACCACTCATGCCTCCAATCATGCCCTCGCCACCTCATGTGTTTCTATCTCCAATGTCCTCGAGAATTTGTAGCCTCCTCTCTAAGTCAATGCCAGTCATCTACGTCTAGCCACTCGGGCTTTGAAGCCCCACTCCTAAGTGCCTTGCATACGTCTGATCATCCGTGTGACATGTACGCACGCATGCACTCCATCATCCATCCTATGAAAAACCTATCTACTGTTGTGGGTATCGGAAACTCCTCATCCAAGGATGCTACTATATAGTCCTTGCTCCCCTCTAGTATGTTCTTCCCATGATCAAAGATGTTGTGCTGAAAAAATTATTGGCACAACTCTCTCATACGAGCCATCACTCTCCTCCCCTCATCATTCATGATGATGGCTTCGGTCCTATCATCTACAACGTATCCATATCCCTCTGGGATAAGCCTAAGATTTGTCCTCTCCCACCTACATTGGGGGGGGTCACTCATGAATATATATATATATAATGTGAGTTCAAAATAAGGGGTTTTTAAAACATTAATTTTATACATTTTTTACATACAGAAGGGTGTCATATAAAGGGGTTACTTACAGATTGAATAGAAAATGGTTGTGTTTTATTCAAGAAAAATTCACAAATTAGGATATTTATAAATACGCCATGAATGCACGTAATATAGAGAATATATATATATAGTGAACCCCCCGAGTACCTACGATTACGCTCTTGGGCATATCTATGAGACCCTGTACATGATCTGGTTTACCTACAAGGATAGTATCTCTCGAAGTAGCACCCATAGGGGTGTCATTTGCGGATGACTGAGCAAAAGTTAGAGTGACTAGAGTAGACGTCCCCACCGGTGCGATAAATCCCATAGGTAACATAGCCCGACGAGACGGAGACACTACGTCGGTACCTCCACAATAACCACATGAGCCACACTCTCTCGAACCTGCAAGAGAGTGAGAAGTAGCACCCGTATTCCAAGGCTCATGCCTACAGTATGTAAAGTCTATTATGCTATGCATGGGGACGAGGGAGTAGCTACCCTATGTCGGAGTGTTTTCCGTCCCGTGGTATTGCACCAAACCACTACTACTACTAGTACTCGCCTTCTCAAACACACTAAAGGTGCACCTTTCACTATATATATATATATATATATATATATATATATATATATCTCTTTTACTACTTCTACAAAAAAAAACAAGAAAAGAATAAATTAAAGAACTACTACTACCACTACCACTACCACTACCACTACCACTACCACTACCACTACCACTACCACTACCACTACCACTACGACGACTACTACTACTACTACTACTACTACTACTACTACGACTACGACTACTACGACTACTACTACTACGACGACTACTACTACTACTACTACTACTACTACTACTACTACTACTACTACTACTACTACTACTACTACTACTACTACTACTACTACTACTACTACTACTACTACTACTACCACCACCACCACTATAAACAAGAAAAGAAAAAATTAAAAATTTACTACTACTACTACTATTACTACCACTACAAGCAAGAAAAGAAGAGATTAAAGAATTACTACTACTATAACAAACAAGAAAATAAGAAATTAAAGAACAAGATCTTACCCTCTCTTTGTTTTTTATCCATTCATTCTCCTCTCTCCTTCCTCTCTCTCTCTTTCTCTCTTTCTTTATTATGTTTCATGTTTATTCCCTCTCTGTCTCGTTCCTTCTTTCTTTTTCTCTCTTCCTCTCCCTCTCTCATTTCCTCTCTTTCTCTCTCAATACACATCATTTTTAACAAAAACAAGCAAAACAAAAAGAGAAAAAACAAAAACAAACCAAGAGGGAGCAATGCATTCACTGCAAAGGTCCGAGGATGGATTCGGTAGCTCCTCTTCACGATGGCGGCTTCTCTTCCCCTTCGTACAATTCCTCATCTTCTTCGCAAATGGCAGCAGCGCCAATGAGAAACTCTCCTTCTCCCTCTTTCTCTCTTTCTCTCTCTCTCCCTCTCAAATGCAAGATGCAGTTCACTCTCTCTTTTCCTCCCTCTTTCGCTCTTTTGTGCAAAATGCCGCGCTTTGCATTTTTTCATCTGACTTCCATCGCTATTTACATCGCATTTGCGACGCTAATAACAACGCCGCTAATTTGCGTCGGAAATGATGGTCACTATTATCCTATATCCTTGTAGTGATAGATTACCATAGTAGTCGATGTGGGTCTTTGTCCATCCAACCAAACATGCAAGTGTATAGCTACTAGGATCATGAGTTGCATAGTGGTATTTGCTAATATAAGGGGCCCAATGAATGCCATGCCACAATGTGTACTATTAAAACATGCAAAAGGAGCTACCATTCTTGGTCTTTTATCTAGGAAATCTAACCAACGACATAGAAGCCACATACCGGTGGCAAATACACTTCCATTATTGTATGGGTGTTAAGCTTTTAGTTCTTGCATTCAAGCTAGGAAGTGAAACCCCACTAACAAGAGCAAATTCTTACAAGTTAAATAGTAATTACAATCTTTACTTGCCAAAGGATATGTTGTAGTGAGGAGGTCTCGCTTGTGTATGTGTTTGCTTTTACATTCTCATATATACTACACACAAGGGCAAGTAAGATATGTCTTAAAGGATCTCATTAGCATATGATAATGTGGTGCTACTTTTCTTGTTCACTCATAAATATGATATTATAAAGAAAATTTCACAGTTATCATCATTCTAATGCATCATCTTCAACGAAAAAGATGTCTAATTAGTCTACAATGCAAAGATCTCTATAAAACAAGTTTATTAAGCTTGTTTCACTTTCCCATATGCACACATGGTTGATGTTCACAAAAGTTAACTACATCCTTATTTGTTTTCAAATAACCTTGTTTGTGTAGTGTAATAGAGTTGCATTACAATCAATAAGTACTTTACTATTTTAGAAGATGCCTGCTTGCAAGTGTTAAAACCTAGCTATAGAAATCTTTTGAACTTCTTTTAAACATCCTTGATAACTATTTTGTTAGTACGCATGCATGAGTACATATCCCTATATGCATAGATATTTGGAAAGGTTATATCTTTAACATCCATACATATGCATGTCTACATACACATATAAATATGTACGCATGTGTAACTTACACATATATTGCCCATTCCCTCGAGGCGGTTAGTCTAGAATATATGTGTGTATCACATGAGTTCAAAATAAAGTGCTTTTAAAAATACTAGTTTTATACATTTTTAATATATAGAAGGGTGCCATATAAAAGAGTTACTTATACATTTAATAAATAAGGGTTGTGTTCTATTTCCAAGGGTGCACTTATAAAAAATCATCTATATAATGTGTGTTGAAAGGGTACTAATAAGTACCCTTTCTCTACATGCTGTAAGGCTATAAAATGACCCCTTTTACTTTACTAAATTTAAGGGCTTTTTCAAACAATAATTGAAAACCCCCTTTGTAAAAATATTCCTAAAAATGTTACTAAGTAAAATACAAATTCCTTTGAATTCACATGGTACCTTACATGTTCTATTAAGTGAACTCTCTCGGTTTCATTCAAGAAAAATTCATCGATAAGGTTATCTATAAACAAGCCTTGAATGCATGTGATACAAAGGATATATATGTAGTGAATCCCTCAAGCCCATCCTCCACTTGCACAAATCTATGCACACGTGTACACACACACACATATAGAGTTGTTGAGAAACTTCCTAAACCAAATCAAATATATATAATATAACATGATAGATAAATTTTTAAGAGATCTTTATGTATATCTTACTATTAACTTGTGAAATAAAAAGTTAAGACTGAGCAAAATAAGAACTTGATATGTGTAATTTGAGTAACTTATTTCTTAAGATCTATCCAAATTTCTCTATTATTTTAGCACCTTTATAACTATTCCTATGTAAATTTCCCGTGTGGTTATTATATCTGAACTAAGCCTCCACTTTTACCTTGGTAGGCCCTTATGATTACATCACCTTGTTACATTGTAGAATATTGTTGCCCATAAGAATAGAACACTTGACCTTGGGTTTATTACAACACATTACAAGAATAGCATTAGTTTATCCTACCAATCATATTATTAGATGGGTTAATGATATAAATATGAAAATCCCCAAGCTCACACCTTGTTGTGGCCATTTGCCATAGACGGGCCACGCTCATGAAAACATGTTTTCTATCCGTTTTGGAAAAACATCGTACACTTTGGAAAACTTCAATAAACTACCCGTGTCACAAGAAAGCCGATGAGAAACGATTAACTACCAAGTCGTAGGTCGGAGCGACTGGAAGCATTCCATGTACGAGCGAAGGACGACTTCATATGTATTTTACATAAGATAAATACTTTTTGCATACAACTTAGTTGAAATGTAGAATCTCTTATTTTAATGTTATGCAGGCCGGATAAAACCTGCTGTGCGACGAAAAACCTCCCCGCGTGATTGGATCCACAAGAGCATGAAAGACCTGGTAAATAAGCTCATGACCTGGTATACGGACGATTATCCACGCATCTAGCTCGTACTACTTATATGGAATCGAAGGCTCGATCTTCCCATCATTCGATCAACGGCGCAGCAGTTGTTCACTCCTAGACGTTAGAAAGCCCCATTTGTGCTTGCTGAAAAGCGTGATCTGTTTATACAGTATTCGCTGATCGGAAGAGGTTAATTACCTAGTAGAGAACCATTCGGGCCCCTGCTTTCTCATACCTACCGTCCTGATTCACCATACGCGATACTGTATCCATGGCATCATCACTAAAGCTTGCTATGCTAATTGTAGCTATCACGTTGGCGCAGCAGCTCGTCGACCCGATAACTCGCACTGAGGCGGCGGATGAGGACCCCTTGCAGGACTTCTGCGTGGCTGATCAGTGGGCGCAGGCGGCCGGAATCACAACCGTGAACGGTCTGCTGTGCAAGAATCTCCAACAAGTGGAGGCCAAGGACTTCGCCTCTCCTCTGCTTCGCCAGCAAGGCCAGTTTAACAAGGCGCTCGGCTCCGCTGTGCAGCTGGCGTCGGCCCTCACCTTCCCTGGACTCAACACCCAAGGCCTGTCCGTGGCCCGCATCGACTTCGCGCCCAATGGTGGGCTTAACCCTCCACACGTCCACCCGCGTGCCACCGAGGTTCTCTTCCTTGCCGAGGGCACGCTTGTGGTAGGCTTCGTCTCCACCACCAACAACACCCTCTTCCAGCAGACCCTGTACAAGGGCGATCTCTTCGTCTTTCCCCGCGGTCTCGTCCACTTCCAGATCAACCCGGACAAGAAGAAGCCTGCCCTCGCTATCTCCGCGCTCAACAGCCAGAACCCGGGCACCTCCCAGGTCGCCCCCGCTCTGTTCGCCACCAAGCCTCCGCTGCCCGAGGACGTGCTCCAGACCGCCTTCGCCATCGACAAGGACGAGGTTTATAGCCTCATTAAAAGCGTCGCCACCACACTGCCGTGATCATGTTAATTCGTGTCACACCCTCTCGACACATCGTTGCTACACAGTCGAGGTTTACAACCTCATTAAGAGTCGCTACCACACTTTTGGAAATCATAAAAAGTAATCCATCGATCGAGAGGTCACAAAAACATCCTGATATATGTCGCACTATGTTAACACATTATTGCTATACAAATCAATATGCTTAGGCATTATTCTTAAAAGAATCCATATTGTTGCCATTACCTTTCTTCAATACTGTGCCTTATTTTTACACACAACACTTACAAATTTGAGAATCATAAAAAATAAACCATCAAGAAGTCACAAAAATATGAGGTTTCATGTTCCATGCTTCCTAAGTTTGTTTATGAAAAAATTTATCGAAATGGGAAGCACTAATAACGTTACGCAATAAAAACCCTTCTATGCAATATAGTTATCATAAATATCACAATAATCACTATTATTACTACCTTATGGAATTTTTAAACTTCCCTACTACTACTATCGCTACTGCTACTACTACCACTACTATGATTGTGACTACTACTTTGATTTCTGCTTCTGCTTTGCTACTATTAGTATTATTTTTGCTATAGCCACTAGATTAGGTGTCACTAGCCAATGTGGCACATATCAAGTCTTTATGTTAGCGAGCATAATTTCACCATATAGAAAAGACAGACACATTCAAACAATAAAGGCAATTATAATTGTATGGAGTAAATGCACTAATGCATGTTTAACTTTGTTGCTTCCCCAAGGATTCCTTTATTGAACATGTAAGATACTACATAAGTTCAAAAGAAAGGGTATTATATTTCGTAAAATTTACAGGATTATATTTAAAATTTAGATTTTTAATTTATAATTTAAAAAAAGCTATAAGTTTACTAAAGTAAAAGGAGTCCTTTGAAGGTCTTATAGCATATAAAGAAAGGGTATTTCTTGATATCCTTTGAATGCACATTATATAGATGATTACTTATAGGTAAACCCCCCCAGGCTACTTCACACTCTAAAACCAACTCTAAGAAAATGGAGAAAAGAATGCAAGAGTGCAAGAAAACAAAAGACTTGATTGAAGCTTGATTGTATTCATTGTTGTACAAGTAGTGTTTATATACAAGCATGCCTCATAAAGAGGTCAATGTGGAAGGTGGGCAGTTAGTGGAAAACGATATGCACTTGGTATGTGCTACATGATAAGATGATCATAAATGAGAAGAGTTTGAATAGATAATATTTGGTGACTTTGGAAGGCTTACATAAGATATTTGAATATTCTTCCAACATCCCCCCTTAAATGGAGAAAAGAGGCAGATTTAAAAATGATTGCAAGGAAATGAGTTATTACTTTATATCCCCCTACAAAAAGGAATGTGTAGTCTATGTGTGTACATGGGATAACGTTCATGTGGTGTGGTGTGTGTGATGTGTTTATGTGTTAATGTGGGTGGTGGGGTATGAGTGTGTTTGTGTATTTATGTGGTAGGGGTGAGTGTGTTTGATGGTTGATGGTGGTGCAACTTTGCGGTAGATGCAATAGGGCAATGGAAACTTGTGGTGGGAAGAGGTTGGAGGATGATAGTGGCTACTTGAGATAGTGGATGGGTGGCTTGTGGCATGTAGCATGGAGGAGGTGGATAAGAGAAGTAGGCACTAGTCATGGTGGAGATTGAGGGAGGTGAAGATGGGTATGGGGAGAACGATGGTGACTGGCAATAGTAGCAAGGGGGAGCCATAGGAGATGATGTTGAGTGGTAAAAGAAGGACACTATGGAGGGCCTGGTAGCCATTCAACAACCATTAGGCCACCAATTGAGTTGTTGGCAGGGTGGTGGAGAATACTAAGTGACAAAGATGGAGAAGAGTGGGGAGTGTGGCATTGGCACCATGGTAGGAGTGGCCAACTAGAATGGAAAATGGGAAGGTAACATGGATGATGGCAGGAGGATAAGATATGTAGGGGAAGGCCTTGGCTGTGAGGTTATAGGGCACATGCAAGTGGTGGGAAAGATGGGATGCATGGACAGCGAGTTGTCGACATGGCAGGCAAGGAGATATGAATAGGCTAGTGGATAGAGAAGGTTGATTGATGCTCTCTTACACATGTAAGCACAAGGCCACAACTAGTAGCAATGGCAAGAGTGTGGTGGGTGTGGCCATAGGGAGGTGGCAAGTGATGAGATAGTGAGGTCCAGAGGGAGGTCAAGGAAGGCATGAAGAGCAATAGGCAATGTTGGTGCATAGAAGCAAGTGGCACGACGGCATGATAGAGGATAGGATGATGGGTGGAGTCATATGTGGGAGCTAGGAGCAGTGTTAGAGCGTTTAGGGTCGAAATTCTACCATGGGGGTAAGAGACAATAGGGTGAAGGGAGATTCAAGGAGTTGATTAGATGAAAGAGAATGAGCTCAAAGAAATAGAAGATGTAGAAGAATACTCACAGAGATGAAGCCTCTCAGTTTATTTCTCCATTATGAGAATATAAATCTCTTGTAGACAAAAAAGTGCATAAAACAATACCTTCCTCTATGCTGCTCAAACCGCCAATCTGATGCCTCCATTGGCTCTGAAAGGGGGGTAAAATAGCATGACACGTGACCAGAATTCTGGCATATCACTCCTTCATCTCCCACTTCAAAGTGTTGTTCATTGCTTTAAAATAGTGATTGCGCATCATGCAATTTTTCCAATCCTTCTTTTTACATAAAATCATCTCAAAATGGTTAAAGTACTTTCTTTTACATGTCATCCTATTCTAGAAGTTGTCTACAGTTCTTGGATTTTTACAAGAGATAATATCTTAAATATCAAAAATTGGCTAAACTGTCCAAAAATCTAATATTTCTTAACTATCCACACTACAGACATTAACATTAATGACTAAAATGGCATTTTCTTACTAGATCAATAAGAAAGCTTCACTCTAGAGTTTTACACACTCTGATGGCATAGCGACACGACATCCATCCCCTCCTAACCTACACGTCCTCTTACATGTGCCAAAGTCTTATGGATCTGCAGTGTCAGAAGAAGTATCTAGTTGTGCCATGTCAATGTCTTCATCTTCTACCTCTTCTTCTTTCATATTCTCATGTTTATGCTCAGTGTCCAATTCTTTTAACTCATATGCTGAAGACTCCCTATGTTAAAAGAGCTTGATACGTTTTCCAGCCCACTGAAATCCTTAGAGCTGTCCCATCCATCTCATTTAGTGCATACGTAGCATTATAAAAAACAAACCTTACCACTTATTAGCCAAACCACCACTTTGCCATCTTCTGACTAGCATTATGCTGATTTTCCAAGCTACTGTCATAAACTAGTACCTAGTCCCCTTCTTGTATAGCTCGTGGTCGAAGTCTCTGTTGCTTTTCAAACCTCTTCTTGTTCTCGATCCTTGCAGTCTTCAGCTTTTTCATGGCTGTCTCAATGTCTTCATGCCTTCTTTCTAATTGTCTAATGCACAGGGTCAACAACTCTTCTCTATTCAAACCCTCTTTCCATGGTAGAACACTCCAAGTAGCAATAGTCTCCTCAATAGGCATGATTGGTTGTTGTCCATACATTAATTCAGTACACATATGCCCTGTAATTGCACTATGAGTGGTCCTATGAACCCACAAAGCAAAGGGTAACAATCTTGGTGACTCTTTCATCTTGCCCTTGCATGACTTTGCTAATGCTTTAATCATAGGTTGATGATCTCTTTCACTTTTTCCATTTGCTTTAGGATTATAGGCTAAATTTAAAGCCAGCTTGATACCAAATTGTGAAAAGAATTGATGAGCCTCATTTGCATCCAATTCTCCTCTATCTTCAACCACGTTGCCAACACAACCATAATTGCAAAAAGACTTCTTCCAATAAGAATCTGCAAACTTCTTGAGTAGTCTTTGTACTAAGAGCTCGACCTTCCACTTTATTTGTCAAGTCTTCTTATGCAAGCACAAGATCATATTCCATAAACCTTTAGGCATAGTAACCAAATCAACTACCCACTTGTAATGCATAGAAAATGGATAGGTCGGTTGCAACCCATCTCTGTGCTTTACCATGGAATACATGTGAGAGACGCTACATGATTCCACATAATGCTCCACATCTTTATACATGTTTTGCCATCAATACTTCTCTCTAGCCTTAGCGAATGTGCCCCAAACTCCTCTATGTCCAACCCATAAGCTTTCATGAAACTCCTACATCACCTATCGTTGAGATGTTGTATCTCCCAATACACATACTAGAGCTTCTCTCTTTTTCTTTGCATGCCTCCATAAATATTGGTCTTTCAAGAAAGACCCATAAGCTTTTCTTTTAATCCTTTTGAATTAAGCTTTAGATCACTCATCCTTGTTTGTCATGAGGCTAAGATATTGGCCTCTATTTTTAGCCAATCATCCTCATACAACTCTTCCAAAAATTGTGTTCTTAATGAAGCATAGCATTGATGATGGTTTCTCTCTACTGCCCATCTCTTCTTCATGGTTGTAAGTTTTTTTCTGATTACTACTGAAATCCTTGTTACAAGAGTTGTACCTGTAGTAACAACATACACATTCCCTGTTGTTATAAAGCCATTTTCAGCACCTACCACATCATCCTCTTCATCTTCAAACCTTGCTCATGAAAGCATGTCAGCTATGGGGTTACCTCTACCTCCAATATGCTAAAAATTAGGGTTAAGTGACTTTATATATGCAATCAACTGTAACATGGCAATATCAGGAGTTCAGCAATTTACTATCATGCTCAATAGAGGTAGACAATTAGTCTCTACCACTACATGTGCTCCCATAAAATACCCCCTATCATAGTTAAGGGTTATCACAACATCCCAAAGCTCTCTTTTGACCTTAGAATACCGCCATTGCCGTTCACTGAGGACCTTTTCTCCAAACCAAATGGCATACCTGTTCCCATCAGCATAATCTTGGCCCACTTCCCAACCAATGCCAATTGGGCTTGTATCCACAGTGAGAATAATAGGCTACCCATTCTCATAATTTTCTCTCTTTAGTGTTGGAGTAGAAATCAATAAGCGTTTTAACTTCTAAACGACTTTCGTATGATGTTTACCCCACCAAAACTTTTGCCCTTTTCTCAAGAGTTGATGTAAACTTTCAGCCACATGAGGAAAATGTGGAATCCATATCAAGTAAAAGATACATGCACCCAAAAATATTCTCACCTTGGATACATTCGAACATGTCTCTCTCATCCTACTTATGGCTTCAATCTTTACCGGTGAGGGATTTCTCCCATACAGTCCACATATGTGCCCAATAACTAATACTTCCTCTATTCCAAAAACAGACTTTTCTCTAGATAGAGTTAAATTCACTTCTTCACGATGGCTCAAAATCGTGTCACAATCAATAATATGATCACCCACACACGTTCTACATCCTTGATCATTCAGCCCTTCATTATTCTCATGGATATCATACCCTTTTATTGGCACATCATCAAGAAAGGGTAAGGTCGATTGAGAAATATACTCCCTCAAAACTTTATGCATAGCATTCACCATATGCACCACTCAATTGGTTGCTCCCTGTGGAAGCATACACATCCTAATAACCAATCCAAGTGGTGTCTTCATGGTGGTGATATTCTGGCTTTCCAATGCAAGCTAGAACTGATCATATCATGCATATAAATCTTTAATAGAGTAAATTGCCTTGCCTGCAAATTCATCCACTATCGCGCCTGATTCAACATTCCTTATGGTGAACTTATCAACTGGTTGTAGATCTTGTACAAACCTCAAAGAACCATTCTTCTTTGGAAATGTAAACCACTGATTCGAATATGGAGCTAAAGAGGGCTCCAAAATCCACATCATGATCTTCTCGTTCAGAAGCTCAAGTAGCTTAGACAAATATGCCCGAGGTACTAGAATAAGCTTTAAATTCCACGGCACATGAGGTACTGCAAAGATCACCAAAGGTGCAACTATTATCAACACATCCAATTTCATTTGGCTGAAATGCAAAGGATTTCCCATGCCTTGCCAACATCTCCAAGAAAGAAGCTATTTTTATAGGCAAAAGAAAGCTTGTATCACCAATTTTCAACTTTTGCAAAGTTTCAGCTGTAAATTTATGTTCTACTCCATGTGGATCCCGTAAACTAGGATGTTGAGTCATTTTTTCAGCCAACCCATCACTTTTAGGTGGTAAAGGAAAATCCATAGGCTTAACCTTCTTTGCAACTATTTTGTACTTTATGTCCACCCTTGCTTCAATCCTATTTTGTAGCCCATATTGCAGCCCATAACATTCATGCTCATCAAACTCTTGAATGACTTCATACATCTCTAAAGTGTCGACAGAAGTAACCTCTATTTCTGTCCTATTTTTAGCATTAATTGCTAGAGAAATTTTAGCCACCGTATCAACATCAACCACACCTGAGACTAACCTTTAAATACCTTCATTTGCAGTCATCAAACCATATATCTTCAGTTCTTTTTCAATCCATCCTACATATTTCTTTTCAGCCCTACACATGGTTGAAATATTCTTAAAACTGCCAAGACTACATGCTGTCCATTCCTGCAATCCAGACACAAAAATAGTTTTCCCCTTTCTTGGAGGCATAATTATCTTCTTAAATGCACTGCCATAGTCTCCACTTACAGCAGTGTTGTCTAAAAACCCTTAAACTCTTGTGCATTAGGTTGCATAGGATTATCTCGTAGCCTATCGCAATTGCGGGGATGATTCACACAAACAGTGAGAAATTGTACTGCCTTTGTATTGTCTTTAGTCCAAACCCGAGCATATAAAGAACCATCATCCAAGCATTTTGTTTCTAGCGTTGATTTCGAAATGTAGGGTTGTCCCAAAATCACCAGATATCTTCATAAATCCTACAGAAAAAAATGATATTCATCCCTATAATCTCCAATACTCACGGGCACATTCGAACAAGCCGCATAAAGATCCCCTGATGAATTGTTTACTACCCGCATGTGCCATCTCAGATCTACATCAATCGTCCAACCTCCATTGTCATACAAGTTGCCTGTCGCCATAACATTGATTTCGGAACCATGATCCAAGAGAGCTATGCAAGGTGTCTTTGTATCTCCCACTTTAACAATTGTTTTTGTTGTAGCACAAGCCCAATGCGTTCGTGAATAATGGCTGCTTGGAAAACAATGAGCATCTTCTTCTTCATGCCTTGATGATGGACATCCCCATTATACATAAGCTTCTCTCTATGCTTATTGCTGTCCATAAGACCAATTTTAGCCACAAGCTTATTGTCTCAACTCCCATTTAGCCCACTTTCAACATCATCCTATTCCAAAACAACATTACATGCATCATCATATTCCCTCTGAAGACGTTTCTCTATGTCTTTGTCAACCTGCATCAATCCTTGCAAAATTTCACCATCAAACTTTCTTTTTTGTTTCAGCATATCAATGATTGCATCATGAAATCCATGCTTTGCGATTCAAAGAACTTGGCCAAGTGTGAATTTCACTTTACTACCGAGTATGCGATCTTCCAAGACCTTTTTAAGGTTTGTGGCATTCTTAAGATCTGATTCACCTCTTACTGGGCTGCTTGCCCCTTTTCTTTCCTTCTTGTTTCTTCTTTTGAGACGAATCCTCCATAATATGCTCAAGTATGGCTCTTTCAACCTCTTTCTGTTGCTTTGTTTTACTTCGTGTTATGCGTTTAGATGGGCCTGAAAAGGAAGGACTAGTAGTATCCTCATCTCTTCTTCTCTTTTCTTCCACAAGAGCTTCTTAATTATGAACCATGGCCAAATAAGCATAGGCTAAAAATGAATCCACTGATGCACTCCATCCTATTCTCCCTCCTATACTCTAACTTGCATCAGCCAATTTAGACTTTGCTGTTTACCCTTTTCCATGCAATCTAATGCTTGCATCCAAACACGAGATTTTGCTTCAGCCATGCCTCCTTTACGAGCTTCATCAGTCCTTTGAATTCTCAATCCATATGTGGCTGCATCTATGGCAACAAATGATGTCCTTGCAGCAATCTCTTCCAACCTCTTCTACATGCCACCATTTCCAAATTTTGGCTATATTGGAAGACCCGTTTCTATTGCATGTATTTTTTCATCTTTCCAAAAGACTAACCTTTTTTCTTCCACTTCATGGTAGGCTGTACAATCTCACTTTCCATGCTATAAATCGTAACACCAAATGCATCTCCTCTTGTATCCTTCTCTATATGGCCTTTGGGCTATTGCGTGATCCTTCTCTTCTACCTTGACATCCAGTTTTTTGACCTTTGCATTAATTTCTATCAAATTCAGCCTCAAATGACGCATGCCTTTGATTAATTCATCCACAACATCACCTTTAAGAGTCAGACCAACAGGTATAGCCGGTTGTTCTGTCGTAGTTACAAGTGTCTTGGATGCAATTTCAGCCCCTTCTGAGTATTAGCCAAGCACTAGCGGGTGTGTGCCTATACCCCATCTTAATTTCATCCGCTCTCTCTTTACCAACATATGCACTTCTTCAGTTAAATTAGTCCTATTTCAGAAGAGGCATATTCTAAATGATTAGTAAGTCCTACTGCTACCCTATTTCAGAATAAACATATTGTAAACAACTAGTCAACTTATCGTGCAATACAGGATCTGCAACCTTTAGAAACAAATCAATTTTCGGACTCTCCAATGATTGCTACTCATCGACATCCAACTGCACATACAGACTTTCAAATTCATGAAGCAAAGCTATAGCAGCCAACCCTTTATTGGGATTTTCAATCCAATCTATAAATGTCTTTTTATTTACCAATCCTACATCTTCCAAGAAAAACTCTTCTCTCAAAGCTTTCTTAAAAGCTATCCAATCAGTATCTCTTTTATGTAACTCATCAACCCGATCATGCAAAGCATGCATGGCCAAATGGGAGAAATACCGATTCCATGCATAATCCGGTACCCCATGAAACAACATCTTTCTTCATACAATCAGATGAAGTCCTAAACATTTTGACCTTTAAATTGTTTCAATTAGTGTCCCACTGCTTGTAATGCATTCACAACTAAGGAATCAATTATTTCTACTTCCTATCGAGTATGCATCTCTTGTTGTAACAAGAATTGTTGATATTGTTGGTACTCCAACAAAGCAATCATCTGTTGTAAAGCATCACCACCACTTGATCTAGTAGAATCCCCCATCTTTACACACCTTTGCTGTCGAATTTCACGTCTGGTTCACAACTGTCAGAGCCTTTGGGGTAGAAAGTCTACCGTGGGGATAAGAGACAGTAGGGTGAAGGGAGATTCAAGGAGAGGAGTAGATGAAAGAGAAGGGGCTCAAAGAAATAAAAGATGTAGAAGAATGCTCACATAGATGAAGCCTTTTAGTTTATTTCTACATTATGAGAAGATAAATCTCTTGTAGACAAAAAACGTGCATACAAAAATACATTCCTCTATGCTGCTCAAACCACCAATTTGATGCCTCCATTGGCTCTGAAAGGGCAGTAAAATAACAAGATACCTGACCAGAATTCTGGCACATCACTCCTTCATCTCCCACTTTGGAGTGTGTCGCGCAATTTTACCAATCCTTCTTTTTACATAAAATCCTCTCAAAATGGTTAACTACTTTCTTTTACATGCCATCCTATTCTAGAAGTTGTCTACATTTCTTGGATTTTTACAAGAGATAATATCTAAAATATCAAAAATTGACTAAACTTGTCCAAAAATCTAATATTTTTAAACCATCCACACTACAGACACTAACATTAATGACTAAAATGGCATTGCTCTCTAGATCAATAAGAAAGTCGCACTCTAGAGTTTTTTACACTATGACTTTGTAGCGGCACGACAGTGGGGCCCTTGGTGGGTGTGGTTGCCTTGGAGGTGATGGAAGCGCATGGAGGTATAAGGACAATAGGGTGGATCCATAGGCAAGCAAGGGCAGCTCTTGCTTCCATGAATGGTACTGGGCAAGAATATCCCTATTTTTTTTAGATAGGGGTGGAAATGGGTAGTCCCCCCCTTTTTTTCTTACTTCCTCTTCATCTTCTTCTCCTTCTCCTTCTTTTTTCCATTTTTCTCTTCTTTTTCTTCTCTTTATCCTTCTCCTTTTTTTAAAATCTTTTTCTTTCTCTTCTCTTGCAGGTGCTTCTTCACTCATTTCTTCTTTCTTTTTCTTTTTATCATCTTTCTCTTCATTTTTCCATCTTTCTTTTCTTCTATTTTTTTTCTTTTCCACCTCTTTCTCTTCTTCTTCTTCTTCTTTTTCTTCTTCTTCTCTTTTTAACTAACCTAAACCACGTATACCAACCACATTATCATGATAAATTTTTTAAAAAATAGAACCATACAACTACAATTTCCAATGCAAATGCATCCCATTTGATATCATCAAAAATTGGGTAGTCCCCCCTTTTTTTCTTACTTCCTCTTCATTTTCTTGTCCTTCTCCTTCTTTTCTCCATTTTTATCTTCTTTTTCTTCTCTTTCTCCTTCTCCTTTTTTAATAATCTTTTTGTTTCTCTTCTCTTGTCCTTCTTCTTCAATCATTTCTTCTTTCTTTTTCTTTTTCTCTTATTTCTCTTCATTTTTCCATCTTTCTTTTCTTCTTCTTCTTCTTCTTCTTCTTTTTCTCCTCGTCTTTTTTCACTAACCTAAACCACGTATACCAACCACATTATCATAATAAATTTTTTAAAAAATAGAACCATACAACTACAATTTCCAATGCAAAAATGGATATCATCAAAATTCAATGATTTTTTAAAATAAAAAAAGAAGAATAAAAAGCACCATCATATCCTAACTACAATATGTAGAATGTTCTTTTCCAATGTTATTACGAATCAACACTCTCAATAATCCAATAAAAAAATATCAAATCTGAAGTACTTGCAAAAGAATTTTGGGTTAGCAATATAATGCCCCCCGGTTGATGTGTCCTTGGTCTTGGCAATGGAATCAAAATGTTATGCTACAAGAGCTCAACGTAGTGGGACTTTGGACACACTCTTATTCCTTCAAGAGCTTCGATGTAGGAGAATCAAATGAGTATCTCTTCTCACATCGTTTTTCACACACAAATGCAAGCATTCGTTTATAGTGATGAGTGCTATGGGCTTCCTTTAATCCCATGAAGAATGGGGTTTGCATACTCCACAATCTAAATGAGTGCTCCTTCATCTTTCAATCATGTGTGATCTCCACATGCAAAAGAGAAGCATGGGCATGACAAGAGAGAGTGCTTAGATAGATGATGAGTAGAGCTTCAATCTCTTGGTGTCTTAGTCTCACTCTCTTGCTCTCAATCTCTCACTCTCACCCTCACTCACTCTCTCACAATGAAATTAGGAAGGCACATGTAGATTATAAGCGTTGATCTCTTGAAAAAAAACTAGATCAGTTTACCATACTAGGCAACTATAATGCCATAAATGTACCTACATGAACATCTTATTCTATTCTCACAGTCATCTTTTTTATACATGATTTCTAGGGTTAGTTTTTCCCATCCCTCCTAGATATCCAACCCACTTTAGGAATTTAGGAGGTATTATTTCCATTTTAAGAACATTGGTTGAATATTTTTACTAGCCACAAATGGAATTTAATGTTTATAACTTTGTTTTTGAGTGTTTAATTTGTCAAAGAGTCAAGTGACACCATGGTAAGCAATATGGTTTGTTAATGCCTTTAACAATTCTTGAACATCCATGTGAACATATTTCAATGGATTTTATAATTGGTTTGCTTAACACACAAGCTAATCATGATATGATTTGGACTATGTAGATTGATTTAGCAAACAAGTATATTTTCTACCATGCAAGAAAACATTAATTGCATCTCAAGCTGTACAATTTTTTTTAAAGATTGTTTTCACTAACCATGGTTTGCCAAAAGTTATTATTTTTGATTGTGCTAAAGGTATAAAGGGTGGGTTTGGTCGTGTGTGACAACATGCTTGCTGTGAATCAACTTTGCCAAATCACAAGTGTAAACAGAGGCTTGATGGATTTATGAAACTGGTTCAGGAGTAACACGGTGTGAATACTTGCTAGATAGGAGAATAATAGTTGATTTGAAGCCTTAGTATAAGCTTTAGAAATTTTAAGCTTTGCAAAAGAAAGCTTTAATAAGTCATTGGTAGCACGCAGAATGGCTGTATATTTTAGATGATGTCAACATCGATCAGCACATGCTGCTACCACGAATTCGTGAAATCATGGAGATTAAGCCTTTCTTAAGATGTTTTAAAGCTTTTTAACTCCAAAGTTAGTAAACCTCTTCTTTGCTTCTCTGTCATAAAAACCATTTACAAAGGATCTTTAGAGGTGGCCCTTCGCCTCTTGGGAGAGGTCTTTTGTGATTTGAGAATGTAGCTGGGTGTTCTTCACCTCCAGAAACACACGTGTATTGACAGTTTATCATGAGATAGTCTATAGAGCTCGTTCATTTCAAGATCTTAGCCTTTGCGTGAGATGATAAGCGATTGGAAGGCCTTGATCTTAGCTTCGCTCTGATACCACTGGTGCATAATTCGGATGCTGTATGCGTGCGTAGTGAATGCCGGAGGTCCCCAAGAACAAAGAACTCTACAAAAGCTTCATAAAGGAAAAAAGAGATTTTGCACGATAAGAGACAAGAATACGAATTAGGTGCAATCTCCCCCCATACCTTGTGTGATCACTTCACAAGCCATGTATTTACAGATTTATTAATCTCCAAGCTAAAAAAAGGCCCATTTTACAATTAGCATGCTTTTGGCTTTTGTGTTTGCTTTTTTTCAAATAAAGAGTAAAGTGTTTGGGCATCTTAAAAGTCGAGATGTGCCCAAATACAATGTTAAATAATGAAATATTTAGCCAAGAGTTTATGTACATACAAAATAATAAATGTTTGTCAAGCACTTTAATAAATAAGCGTTCCTAAATAAATATTGGTGCCATGTCTTTAGTGATAAGGCGTGCATCCATCAAAAATAATAATTATTCTAAGTATTTTGAATTCATATCATCGCCTAGTGCTTCCCAACGCCACCACTGCCTGCTCTACTCATCAACTGAAGCATTCACAATTGTTAGAAAATAATAAGATAAACCCGACAAAAGTGAATATCTAGCAGTCTTCAGCTATAAAATAATTAAATAGGTTGGAACTCTGTCCAAACTTTGATTTAATTCGAGTGCACTCTAAAGTCTTAAATGTCCATTTATTTAATATGTATTTTGCGCAATCACCCACTCTAGAATCATCCACGTGCACATTAAATTAATCTGACACCTAAAAAGGACAAGCGCCCCCGTCAACTTCTCGCACAAGGAATCCACATTGTGTAGTACGAGCCCCGACAAAATCCACTATTCTCAGGAACCTCCAACATTCTCAGGAATCAAAAATTTGCTAAAGAATGTGTGTGAGGGTGAAAATGGGTTGCTCTGTTATACTAGGCAGCTCAATGATAAGGCGTTCAAAGTATTTACAACTTGCCAAGCAACCATAAATAATTTTCATGATGTGATCGTTGCACATCAACTTTATATATAGCAGCCCATAGGACAAGTGGTATAGCTGAATGACACTATAATTTAACAAAACAGTCAAATTATTTCAATACAGGACACTATCCATGACGTTGGTATCTCATATGAGGAGGCAAAGGCACAATTGGACCACCTAAGAAAGATAAAAAACAAGCTAACATAGGAGCGCAAATGAAAAAAGAAGCCAATCAATGAGTTAATTGTAAATAGCGGCCAATAGAAGTGATGTTTCGAAGCATGTAAGCTAGCTCAGAATGAGAATCTAGGCGAGGGCGAGGTTAGATCATGTATTACTAGATTGCTGAAGGCAAGCACATTGAAAAACGCTTTGAGAAATCCTAGGTTTAAGGCTATGAAGGAAAATGTGATTGAGTGCACATTAAAAGATGTGTCAAATGAGTTCTTAGCTGTGGATGCACAATTCATTTGTGACAGACTCATATTAGTACAACGACTTACTCAAAGATATTCAAAGGTATAAAGGGTGGGTTTGGTTGTGTGCTAAAGATATTCAAGTGTATATTTCACAATGGCTACCAATGGTGGATCCAGACAACAAAATGCTATGGTTGCTGAAGGACGATGATAGACTGACCGGAGATGTGGTGGTTAGAAATGGGGTAGAAAAAAGAATGGATGTTGCAATGGAGGAGAAGGTAAATCCCTTTTGTATGTTGCACCATGCCTCTATGGAAACGTGGCTCTCTAGGTACCAGATCTCTATGTAAGATCGAGAGAAAGCGCGATCTAAATTTCGACGTAGTATGCACCATGGACCAATTCGATATCCCAAGGGCATGGAGGAGATGCCGCGGTTCATGTCAACGCGATGGTTGCATGGAGTGTTGACCGTAGCGTCTCGCGAAGGGGTGGAGGTCTCAATGGAGGAGTGGGAATTCTCGAGGGGATGTAGTCCAAAGGTGATGACGTGTTTAGGATTTGTCGTATCTATATTTTATATGTGACAACTAATTTAAGCGTGGTCGCATCGACGACATTTTTGCATGGAGCGTATTGACACAATGCGCTCCACAATGAACTCTGGTATCATGGCAAGGTTCGAGCAGGAGAGCCGACGACGAGCAATGGATCGAAACACGGTTATAGATGAGATGGAGTATTTTGGGAACTTGCAAAGTATTGTTATAGTGGATTGCCATAGCTTCTCCATGATACTATTCGATGTGCAGTGGTTCAAAGTGGTACTTGAAGGAGCTGGAGAAATAGTTTGACGAGGTCCATCTAGATTTCTCGAAATAGATTCCGAAAAAAAATGGACGGATTTTCGCGACACCTTTGTGTTGCCGGCCCATTGTGAACAGGTGCATGAAAGATTAACATGGGACCATAGGATACTTCATACTTGGAGCATCCACTTACTCAATTCGTTGACTAATCGCTTATAAGGGTACATAAGATATACATTTTAAGTGAGATCATTTTTTTAGAATTTATATTATCGTTCTTTGTATAATTTAAATTGATTATGCTAACATCATTTTTTATCTGTGCAGGTGACCTTTTTAGGATGAGTCGAGGATGAGCGATGAGGAGTTGCAGGATATCTTCACACGCATGTCTCTACATCAGATGGCGAGATTCAGAGACATGGTAGACCCGGAGCTGTCTCGAATATCGTCAGGCCGCTCTACTAGATCTACTTCGGCGGATCAGATGCTTCATCTTTGAGCAGACAAGGTCGATGCTCCAGGCTTGGGCCAGAGGGAGGGAGTACTTCAGGGTCAGGGGGATGCTATAGAGATACAGAGGCAGTGAGCCCACTGTCGGCATGGAATACAGGTGTGACTTCTCACCCTCGTGGAAATTCCAAGGAGCGTGGCTCAGGTGGTTGCTCTAGAGGCACGGATGCGGTGTCTCCGTCTCGTCATTCTGCTGGAGTTGCGTCAGCTCCACGATTTGTCATACCTGTGGGGACATCTACTCCAATTACTCTGGCTTTTGCTCAGCTGTCTACAGGTGGCACCCCTATGGGTGCTACACTGATAGATACTACCCCAGTCGGTACACCGGATGTACAGGGGTCTCCTCGATATGCCCAGGAGCATGGACACAGGTGGGAGAGGACCCATCTTAGGCATACCCCAGAGGGATATGCCTATTTTGTCGATGATAGGTCAGGAGCCATCATCATGAATGATGAGGGGAGGACGGTGATGGCTCGCATGAGAGAGTTGTGCCAACAAGTTTTTCCGCACAACGTCTTAGATCATTGAAAAAACATACCGAAGGAGAGCAAGGACTACATAGTAGCATCCTTGCA
Organism: Lygodium microphyllum; assembly: GCF_053477565.2. Classification (NCBI taxonomy): domain Eukaryota; kingdom Viridiplantae; phylum Streptophyta; class Polypodiopsida; order Schizaeales; family Lygodiaceae; genus Lygodium; species Lygodium microphyllum. The sequence goes on along the minus strand of NC_141140.1, from coordinate 99,467,161 downwards.
TGAGGAGTTTCCTATTCCAGCCACAACAGATAGATTTTCTACGGGATAGATGATGGACTGTATGTAAGCATATATGTCACACAGATGATCGGACGCACGCAAGGCACTCAAGAGTGGGGCTGAAAGCCCGATTGGTTAGACGCGGACGATTGGCGCCGACTGAGGGAGGAGGCTACAGATTCTCCACGACGTTGGAGTCAGCATCGCGAGGCGGCGAGGACATGACTAGAGACCCGAGTGGTCCATCATCTTGGGAGTGGCAGCCACAGGACATATCTGAAGGACTTTGTAAGTTTTTTTTTTTGTTTTGCTTGCTTATTTTCTTGCAATATCCTTTGTACTGACAATCATGTTTCTAACAGTTAGTATTTTGTTTTCTTTGCAGCACTCCATTACAAATCGCGATCCGGCCGGCCTTGAGACTCGATACGCAGAGAGGCACGATCTAACCGACCGATTGTCTAGACGCGGTGGCCCTGTAAGTCACTCATCTTTCTTGTCCGTAGTTACCATGTTTAATTAGAATGCATTATTGTATGGTGGACTAATGTGTAGTTGTTTCTTTTTTTGCAAAGTCCGTTCAATGCTCCTTTGCGGCGGGACGAGCTTTTGGATGGCGAGGATATGTAGCTCATCCTTGAATCCCTGGAGCTCACACACCCTTCTTTTTTAGTTGCATGATTTGTGTAGATATTTTCTATGTAGTAGTGATATCTTGTCATTATTATACCAGTCCCTTTCATTATGCGATCATGTATTTATTTCATGTATCAGTGCTATCATTTAAGTACACTTTGTTTTTGTTTAGACGAGTATTGTACACAGTGTAGAAACTATTTTGTATGGCCCAAATTAAGCACACAGTGCTATATGTGGCAGGGTAGCTTGCTGCCCTGCCACAAAATTTTTTTTCCCCGTTACCGTCGCTATGAGCATCGCAAATTTACCTACACGCGTCGTTATTAGCATCGCAAAACGTCGTTATATCAACGTCGCTATTCGCGTCAGTATCATCGTTGCTGATACCGATGCAAATAGCGATGCTAATAATGACGCTACTACCGACTGTTCTATGGCGTTGCCAATAACGATGCTTTTTGTGACAAAGGGGATAAATTTTGTTATTTATATTTTCGTCGCTTTTAACGTCGGTATAAGGCCTATATCTTGTAGTGATGTGATGATACTCTAAGTGAGATAGTCAGAACCTTTATGCTTATTATAAGTTAAACAACATGGAGGTGTCACTTTAGAGGAGAAGGAAAGAAGGTGAAGAAAAGAAAAGATGCACAAAGAGAGAGAGAGAGAGAGTACAACTACAAAGAATCAACACAAGAAGTACTTTGCAAAAGTTCTAACAATGTAACAAAGAGCCCATCAAACAAAGAAGTAAAAAAATCAAACAAGAGTATAATTCACAAGAAGTATGCAACATGCAAGGTACAGGATAATTAACCATAATATATGAGCAGGATGAGAGAGACATGTTTGAATATATCTGATAAATATCATGAAGAAAATGGCAAAAGTGAAAGAGATCATCAACGTATCATGAGGGCAGGATGAAACAATGGCCAATAATGTTACCCTTTGGTTTGTGGGCTGATAGGACCACTCATAGTGCAGTTACAGGATATATACCTACTAAATTAATGTATGGACAACAATCATCATGCCTGCTAGGGAGAGTATTGCTACTTGGAGTGTTCTACCATGGGAAGAGGGTTTGAATAGAGAAGAGTTGCTGACCCTACGCATTAGGCAATTAGAAAGAAGTCCTGAAGACATTGAGACAACCATGAAAAAGCTGAAGATTGCAAGGATTAAGTACAAGAAGAGGTTTGACAAGCAACAAAAAATTTGTCTAAGAGCTATACAAGAAGGGGATTGGATGTTGGTTTATGATAGTAGCTTGGAAAATCAGCATAGAGCTTGTTGAAAGATGGCAAAGCAGTGGTTTGGTCCATATGTGGTAAAGTTTGTTTTTTATAATGCTACCTATGCATTAAATGAGATGGATGGGACAGCTCTAAGGATTCGAGTGGCTAGAAAATGTATCATCGAGCTCTTTAAATGTACGAAGTCTTCAGCATATGAGTTGAAGGAGTTGGATACTGAGCATGAACATGAGAATATGGAAGAAGAAGAGGTAGAAGATGAAGACATTAATATGGGAAAAGATACTTCTTTTAACACTATAGATTCATAAGACTTGGGTACATGCCAGAGGATATGCAGGTTAGGAGGGGGTGGATGTTGTGTCCCTACATGGTCACATTGTGAAAAACTCTAGAGTGTGGCTTTCTTATTGATCTAGAGAGCCAATGACATTTTAGTCATTAATGTTAGTGTCCGTAGTATGGATGGTTCAAAAATATTAATTTTTGGATAAGTTTAGCCAATTTTTAATCATTAGATATTATCTCTTCCAAAAATCTAATAACTGTAGACAAATTCTAGAATAGGATGACATGTAAAAGAAAGTAGGTAGCTTTCAACCATTTTGAGAGGATTTTATATCAAAAGAAGGATTGGCAAAATCATGCAACACACTATCGCTGTTTTCAAGCAGTGAAGAGTGCTCGGAAGTGAGGGATAAAGAATGAGTGATTTAATAGAATTCTAGCCAGGAGTCTTCTTACGTTACCCCCTTTCAAAGCCAATGGAGGCATCAGATTGGCAGTTTGAGCAGTATAGAGGAATGTATTGTTTTATACATTTTTTTTGTCTACAAGAGATTTATCTTTACATAATGCAGAAATAAACTGAGAGGCTTCATCTCTATGAGTATTCTTCTACATCTTCTATTTCTTTGAGCCCCTTCTCTTCTATCTACTCCTCTCCTTGAATCTACCTTCACCCTTTTGTCTTTTATCCCCGTGGTAGACTTTCAACCCCAAACACTCCGACACCGCTCCCGGCTCTCACATACGACTTCACCCGTTATCTCATCCTCTATCGTGCCCTCGTGCCACTTGCTTCCATGTACCAATATTGCCTCTTACCCTTTTTGCCTTTCTTGACCTCCCTCTTAACCTCACTACCTCATCACTTACCACCTCCCTACACCCACACCTACCACACTCTCGCCATCACTACGAGTTGTGGCATTGTGCTCACCTATGCAAGAGGGCAACAATCCACCTCCTCTATCTGCAAGCTTATTAATCTCTCCTTGCCTGCTATGTCAGCAACTCGCCACCCCATGCATCCCATCTTTTCCACCACTTGCATGTGGCCTACAACCTCACTGCCAAGGCCTTCCCCTACACATCTTATCCTCCTACTAGCATTCACTACAACAAAAAGGCCTCATAGACGCACATTTAGACGCGATTTTTGAATATAGAGAAATTCTTATGGGCGCATCTATCCGCACGTCTATTTGCGTGTCTACCATTTCGCGTCTATAATCGCATGTATCAATGAATTTACATGCACAAATAGACGCACAATAGACGCACATATATACACGCATATAGATACGCCGGTAGACGTGCTTTTACAAGCACTGATAGATGCGAACGGAAAACAAAAAATATCCTTTTTTTAAAAAAGATATTTAATTTTTTTTTAAATTTAAATTATGAAGCGCGTGTATAAGCGTGTGTAGTGTGCATTATAGACGCGCTGTCGTATTGCTGCGCATTCGAGGTGTGTAAACCACCCAAAAGTTGTGCATGGGATTTGGTATTTTGTACATACTTAGTTGTTGTGATTACATTTATTCTCTGCGTATGAGTATAGAAGCGAGTATGAAGGGTTGCTTTCAGTCTATGTTGAACAGGATCAAGGAGACAAGACATTACAATTATTCAAACAAATGCATGAGGAGGATATCTCTTTGGATAGTATCACAATTGTCTGCACCTTAAAAGCTTGTGGCATGGCTGGAGCTATAAACAAGGGCCAAGAAATACATGCTGAGATTGATAAGATAGGGCTATTGAAGACAAATGTGGATGTGGGCATTGCATTAATTGATATGTATGCTAAATGTGGCTAGCAGAGGCACAAGCAGTGTTTGATATGTTTCCTTATCGAGATCTAGACACATGGAATGTCCTAATCACAGGATATGCATAACTTTTGAAAGGCTACGTTATAATTCTGTAGTGATCTTTTGCTTCATCATGTCGAATGCATGAATCATGCGATGACATAGATTTTTCGAGTCAAGTATCGTATCTATGCTGCGAGAATAACGATGATGACCTTTCCCATGTAGCTTGGAATGTGGTTTAACTTGAAAAAGGGAATCACAAACAGGGCAGATCTCTGTAATTGGGAAATAGAGCTACGAAGGCTAAAGAGGGGATTTTGAAAGGCTAAAGAAGGAGGGAAAAGGAGAGCTGTGCTTTGAGGGGAAAAAGGAGAAGCTTTTGGGCTATTTTTGGAAAAGGAGGCTTTTTGGGGGGAAGATGACGCTGAATGAAATCAGAAGTGGATGGCTACAGAACAGGGGAGTTCAGGACAGAAAAAAGAGGAGGCGATGAGTGAGCAGGGAACCAGTATTTGTGCATTGGTGCAACCACAATGTGAAGTCTATTTTCCATTATCGGTAAAGCAGGGGGTAACAAGTGGAGTGCCATGTTGGATGAGGAAAAAGCTTCGTGGGTTGGACGGTTCAGACGCCACATAGTTCAAGGTCAAAGAATGCGTTGATGATGGACGCATGGTGCACTCGTGCGATGATTGTGACTCTTGTAAGAAGCAACTCGAACAGTTTTGTTCCAGAGATTGAGAAGACGTTCAATAATGTCGAAATTAATGGGAAAACACTTATGGAGGCTATTCTCTATACGGAATTAGAGCTCTACGTCGACTTCTTGATCTTTGTATGCCGTCGCTTTGTTTGCAAGTCACCTTCTATATGCCTATCTGAGCTCGCCAATGCCGTCGACCTCTCGAAATCCCTCTGAGGTCACCCTCTGTGTAGCTGATATGACATCACTTGCTGCTCCTTTGATGGCCTGTGGTGGCTTTTTCCCTGACGGCACCTTCTTCAATGTAACGGAGTGTGCAGGATGCAGATGCTATTGTTGTGACAGAACGAGTGACGAAGGCGTGAACGAGGTTGTGAGGTAATTGAAGATGGGGACCGAATCCTGTACCTCTTTGGTGAAGAAGATGACGTTTTGGAGTGAAGAAAGTACGCTAAGGAGATCTCAAGAATCAAGCTTTGATGAGGCTGTAGGAGCTACCTGATGGACAAAGAATTGAGATTGGAGCTAATCATTTCAAGATTCCAGTTCTGTTATTCAATCCTTCATTGATCCAGAGATGCAGTACAAAGTATATGCAGATTATAATTCTGAGACAGAGCCTAAAAATTAAAGGAATGCATAAAAGCCATGTACGATTTGCAGAGTAATACTAAGAACTGTACTTTACCTGTGATCAGAGAGAAGTACAGACAAGGCAAAAACTAAGGCAAAGGTCTGATGTATGGAGACTCATTGAATCCGTAAAAGGGATACATTATGCCATTGATTTTTTTTTTGGTGGAATATGCCAACTGCATTGTTGGTACTAGAGTCCCTTGAAGCTCAAAATTACGAATCTGCAGCCAAATTTTCACTCTCTATCAAGACAAGGGAATTTGAAGCTATCCCAAACTTTGGATTGATTTTGCTTGAATGTTAAAAGGAGTTTTGTCAAGGATAGCATATGCAATATGTTTCATGTCTGAAAATTGCTGACACCCTATTCTTTAAAAGATGCAGAACTTGGTTGAGGATTTCATACTAAGAAATATCATTGCAGTGGGCAGTTCAGAATATGACAGATTTCCTGCAAATGCATTTGATATTTTTCTCACAAAAGGAGCAAATCTTGGGGGTTTTCAGATATAATAATCCTCTATTTTTCTGGTAAAAAGGGATCAATCATGATGATGACCACTCAGATAGTTATGTTGTGTATGAGTTGTCTTTATGTGTTTAATTGTTGATCTGAAACTAGCCTTTGTTTACTGGAATCAGAAGTCCTTGGATCCAAAAGTTTTTCAGGCTGTGAACAACAGATGTATTGAACAGATGCATGTTAAATCAATTATCTTTGCTGTTGCATAACCTGATCTCGCTTAATTGAACTTCTATCCTGAAATTAGTCAAGGTCCTCTGTGGTTACGACATTGCTTTCACAAACCTTTCGACATCTTTGGTGAACCCGACGTGAAAGCGTCGCAGAAATTTCAGGATGGGAGACACTTCAGCCTCTATTTCAGCTTCCTCTACAACTCCAGCTGCCTCTACTTCAGCTCCCTCAATGACTGCTGCGTCAAGTACTTCAACGGAGGATCTAAAACAGATTTTGCAGAATATGTCCATGTATATGCAGCTCCAAAATCAGCAAACACAAATGTATATGCAGCAGCAACAACAATTGCATCAACAACAGTTGTCTCAGCAAAGGCAACTCTATTCGGAGCAGGAGAATGCAAACAGCGCGACTAAGGCTATTGAAGCAGTTGAGAGTGAGAAGAAGCTATTTGACGGGCATAATGTTTCAGCATATTTGAAGACATATGAGATCAAGATGGGGTTCTTTGGAGTTACTGCTGGACTTATGAGTAAGTATTTCCTTCGTCTTGTCACACCTGCTTTGAGGACAAAGGTGACTAATTTATTTATTCAAAATACACATTGGCAAGATTTTAAGAAGGCTCTTAAAGAAGAATATTTCCTTGAGGACTTTGGTATGGCTACTCGACGGTCATTCCGAGAGTGGGTCTACATGCCAAACAAAGGTCTTCCTGCTTCGGAGTTGATTCGAGAATTTGAGGAAAGGTATAGTCAGCTTGATGCCATTGAACAAAGAGCATTGGATGTTGAGAAAGTTGAGCTTTTCTTGCAAGCTGCAGATCCTGCTCTTCAAGAAGAATTGGGTGAGCTTCTTGAAGATCGCACGAAGCCTATGGGTCTTAAAACTGATTGGTAGGATGCTCAGGATGCAGTCTCGACATTGACCAAGAGGAGGATATGGAAGACTCGCCTACAGAATGGTTCCATGACACCTACACCATCATCTGCTCCTATGCCTACTTCTATCCCTGTTATTTCTTCTCCTCCTCAGCCAGTTTCTTGGCCTATGCCAGTGCCTACTGTTTCTACTCCACCTATTCCTCCTATTCCACGACCGATGCCTACACCTTCTGCTCCAAAACCATCCGCTCCATCGGTGCCTACTTCTCTTGATGACATAATCAAAGGTATCACAGATTTGACACTTGAGTCAGTCAAAGCGGAGTTGGTGGGTAAGTTGAAGGAGCAGTTTGCTTCGACTGTGCCTACTACTTCTTCCAGTGCTCCTACTGCATCTAGGAGTGCTCCTAGTGCTCCTAGGAGAGATCGGAGATGTATTTGGTGTGATAGTACGGAGCATCAGCATTGCAGGGATTGTGACTCTTTCCAGGATGCAAGGAGGCAAAATTTGGTATATTGGGGGCAAGATGGTAAGATTTGGTTGACTGAGACAGGAGCTCCACTTGCTACCAACTTTGGTAAAGGTGGAATGAAGAAGTTAGTGGAGGACATGGCTGCGCGTACTTCTTATGTGACAGCTAGAGGTGATGCTTCTGCATATGGAGTACAGATTGAGAAGGGATCAGAGACTCAGTCCGCACTATGGACTTATGCTATGGAGTCTGCAAACAAGGGGAAAATTCAGCAAACTGTTTTGACTAGCGCAGGCTCTAGCATCAGATCAGAGACAGGTTGGGACTCGCCTGTTGACAGGTATTCTATTTATGCTTATTTGGCTAAATCTCATGGTGCAGATGTATTTGTTGAGGAGAAGCGTAAGAGGGATGAAGAAAATCCAAGTGCAGCTAAGAAGACTAGAGGGGGTGAGTTTGTTATTCCACCTACTGCAGGACCGTCTTCACGATCAGGGCCAGATCGACAGATGGAGGATGCTCAAAAGAGGGAAAAGAGGCAAGAGCCTAGAGAGAGAAAGCAGCCAGGATTCAGATTGATGTCCGATATTGAGACATCTACAGACATGAAGAAAATCTTTAATGATAAGATACTTGGTAGTGAGGTGACTTTCACTATTTCTGAGATTTTGGGCATCTCAAAAAGAGAGTTTCAAGATCAGTTTCAGGAGGTCCTGAAGAGGAAAAGACATGCATTGGCTACCACTGATACACAGGGAGTTTTGATTGGAGAGTTGGATGAGGATGATGATGAGGTTATGGTTGATAATGCTTCTGTTTTGCCGCAGGTAGAGAAGAGGGTTCAGCCTATGCATTATGCTAAAATTGATGAGCCTGTTTTAATACCGCGTAGTCACTTTTCGCGGAGCCATTGGGCTAGGGCAACTACAGAGACGATGGTAAAGATTGGAGAGAAACAGGTGCCTTATGTTGCATTGGTTGATCATGGTTCAGAGATTAATCTCATTGTTCGTGGAGTTTATGAGAGTAACAGATGGCCTATGGATGTAGAGCATGGGTGGCGTATGAGAGCCGCCAATAACACTGCAGGTGATTTATATGCTGCTTGCCCTAGTGTCAGGGTTTCTATTGGTGATGTAGAGGAGGATTTTCATTTCTTTGTGCAGGATTCATGCTCTTATCCCATAATTCTTGGTCAGCCATTCATTACAGAGATGCGCATGGAGACAAAGGTCATGGATGATGGATCTGCTTATGCACGGATTCGCAATAAAGATGGTATGAGAGCAGTTCAGTTTATGACTGTATGTGTGAACCATGTTAGAAACAGGGATACTCTCAGAGATGCACCCTTGCCCACTGTGAGGGATTCGGGTTTTCATTAGGTACCGCCGTTTCGCGAGACGACGGTGGTACAGAGGAGAGGAGATTGGAGTTGTCGCCTCCTGGCAGCAGTGTTTTCTCCTCCGGTTATGTTGGGATTTCAGCAAACAGTTCAATGAGTTATCAGAAAACTTCTAGGTTCCCTAGAGCTGCCAGGCAGTATATATGCAGGAAGGAGAAAAATTTGAAAAATGCAGGAATTTTGGAGGATGATGAGCACATAGATGGTATGTATGACAGTGTGATTTGTACAGATACGATGACAGAGATGGGAGATATGCTGAAAACTGATATGCTGAATTGTCATGGTAATGTATTAGTGCAGTCCCTGGACATGTTTCATGAAATTGCAGATTTTATGTCACAGATTGAGTCAGAGGCTGAGGTAACTCAGCAAAGAGTGTTGAGTGCTGAAGAAAATCAGCAAAAAGAGTTTCCAGCTGGTTATGATCAGCTTTCAGAGAGACAGAGGGCTGAAAATTTTCAGCCAACAGAGTTTACTGCTGAAATATTTCAGCATTCAGAGTTTGGGGCTGTTTCTATGCAGTCCATAGAGCAGAGGGCTGAAAATATTCAGCCATTGGAGTGCAGAATTGCTGATTTACAGCAAGGTTTATGTAATGCAGAAGAGCATAATGAAGCCAGGGTTGACACGAAATACAAAACTGTGGATAAGAAGGTGAAGCCGGTTGCTGTACCGCTTCCACTTGACAGTGATCAGCAAATAGAAAGGGCTGCTAAACAGCAAATTTTGAGGAATCCGGAGCATATTGGTCATAAATTTTCAGCAGAGACACTTGCTGAATTGAAAATTGGAAATGGTGATTTCTTGTTACCCATGGAGAAGCAATGCTTTCAGGAGATGCTTGAGCGTCATGGAAGGGGATTTGCTTTTGTCCCACATGAGATTGGATGTGTGAATCCTGATATTGTTGCTCCTATGGTCATTTTTACTATTCCTCATATTCCATGGAATCTCCGACCTATTCCAGTGCCTAAAGCACACTTGCCAAAGCTGATTGATTTATTGAATGAGAAAATCAGGATGGGAATCCTTGAGCCTTCATCTGCACCATACTCAAACAGGTGGTTTACAGTTCCAAAGAAGAATGGTACTCTTCGATTTATTCAGGACATGCAGCCAGTGAACAGAGTTACTATCAGGAATGTTGGTATAGGTCCAGTTGTGGATGAGTTTGCAGAGGCATTTGCTGGACGTGCCATCTATTCTTTGGGTGATTTGTATTCAGGATATGATCAGTTTCAGCTGGCTTTGGAAAGCAGGGACATAACCACCATGAGAACTCCTATTGGGCTTGTCAGGATGTGTACCTTACCTCAAGGTGCCACTAATTCTGTTGCGCATATGATGAATGCCATGCATAAGGTTCTTCGTGATTACATACCTCAGCTTACTATGCCTTTCTTGGATGATGTGCCCATTAAGGGGTGTGCAGAAGAAGAGAAGAATGAGAGCCTAAATGAGCAGGGATGCAGGTACTTTGTGGCTGATCATATTTCAGCATGTGAGAAGATTTTGGCCAGGTTAGAAGAAGTGAACTTGACACTTTCAGGGCAAAAATCTATTTTTGGAGTGAATGAGGTTGTCATTGTTGGGCATATGTGTGGATATTATGGCAGGAAACCCTCACCTGATAAGGTGAATGCTATAGGCAAGATTGCAGAGTATTGTTCTACCACTTCTGAGGTACGGAGATTCATTGGTGCTTGTGTGTTTTATATGATTTGGATACCTCATTTTGCACACATTGCAGATTGTTTGTATCAGCTGCTTCGAAAGGGGCAGAAATTCTATTGGGATGAGAGCCACACTAGAGCCATGCGGAAATTGAAGAAGTTATTGCAGAATGCACCTACTCTCAGGAAAGCGAATTATAATTGTGATAGGCCTATTGTATTGACAGTTGACACTAGTCCAATTGGCATAGGTTGGGATGTGGGTCAAGATGATGCAGATGGAAATAGATATGCTATTCGGTTTGGGGCGAAAGTCCTAAACGAGAGACAGAGGAGATATCCGCAAATCAAGAGGGAGTTATTGGGGATTGTCACGGCTCTCAAATGTGACAAGGAGTACTTTATTGGAGCTTCAGTTGTGGTAGAGACAGATTGCTTGCCATTGATTGGTATGATTACGAGTTGCTCTACTCCGGATATAGCTATGTTGAGATGGATTGCATACATCAAGTCATTAAATCCGGAATTTAAACACATAGCAGGGAAGGATAATCCAGTGGCAGATATGTTGTCTAGAGCCAGGTATGATGATGAGGAGACTCTACTTGCAGAGGAGGATGATGCAGAAATTTCAGCCACTATGGTTGATCATGTTTGTCATGTTTATGATATTGTGGCTTTCACAGAAGAGCTCTATGTTGGAGATTGGTTGCAGATTGGCAGGTACCTTAGTACACTAAGCAAAAGAGATGAATGGACAGATGAAGAGTTCAAGAAGATCAGAAGGAAAGCCTATGGTTATTTTCTCAAGGACGGATTTCTTTGGAAGCATCCGAAGAAAAGAGGCGGATTACCTTTGCGGGTTGTCTGCGATAGAGAGACACAGTTACAGGTGATGAGGGAGTTTCATGAGAGTCCTTGGGCTGGTCATAGAGGAGTATGGGCTACTTATGAGAAAATCAAGGAGAAATATTGGTGGAAAGGCATGTATAGAGATGTTTCTCACTTTGTTGAGACTTGCAGAGACTGCCAGATGTATTCAGTAGTGCGTCATAGAGATGAGCTTCATCCGACCTATCCGCTATGCATTCATTATAAGTGGGTAGTTGATTTGGTTACCATGCCTATGGGTCTATGGCAGATGAGATACATTGTTTTGGCTAGAGAGGATCTTACTAATCATGTTGAGGGCAGATATTTGAGAACGAAGACCACTAGTGTAGTGTGTAAGTTCTTATTGGAGGAAATTTTTTGCAGGTATGGTTGTGTGGGTAAAATCACTGCGGATCGTGGTGAATTGGATGCAGATGAAGCTAGGGAGTTTTTCTCTCAGCTAGGAATCAAATTGGCTCTAACCACAGCATACAATCCAGAGGGAAATGGGAAGAGTGAAAGAGGGCATCCGCCAATAGTGAAAGCATTAGCCAAAGCATGCAGAGGACGGATTGGAGAATGGCCGAGACTTCTACCATTTGCTTTATGGGCTGATCGTACGACTCATAGTGTTACCACAGGATATATGCCTGCAGAGTTGATGTATGGTCAGAAACCTGTTATGCCGATTGAGACTTGTGCTTTGACTTGGTCAGTTTTACCTTGGCAGGAGGATTTGACGAGAGAGGAGCTCTTAGCTCTTCGGATTCGACAGTTGGAGAGGAGACCTGAGGATATTCAGCTAGCTATTGACAGGTTGAAAGTTGCTAGACTAAGGAACAAGGACAGGTTTGATAGCAGGCATCGCTTGCGGCCTAGAGCAATAGAAGAGGGAGATTGGGTATTGGTGTTTGATAGCAGCCTTGAAAATCAGCATACTGCACTTCGGAAGATGGTGAAAAGATGGTTTGGGCCGTACATTGTCAGACATGTCTTTGATAATGCAACATATGAGCTGACAGAATTGGATGGGACAGTGCTTAGAGTGCCTATTGCTGGAAAAAGAATCAAGATTTTTAAGAAAAGAGATGATGAGGATTATGCATTGGAAGAATTTTCGAGAGAAGAGTAACGACAAGAAACTCCAATGAAAGAGACAGATGATATGGCTGAAAATCTTGTTGATCTACCGGAAATGCATAATGAAGAGATTGATTTGTTTGTGGATCTTGATGATAATGATCATGGGTAGTTGGCCCATCCGGAGGATGCGCAGGATTAGAGGGGGTGGATGTCGTATTGCTACGCATTCGAGGTGTGTAAACCACCCAAAAGTTGTGCATGGGATTTGGTACTTTGTACATACTTAGTTGTTGTGATTACATTTATTCTCTGCGTATGAGTATAGAAGCGAGTATGAAGGGTTGCTTTCAGTCTATGTTGAACAGGATCAAGGAGACAAGACATTACAATTATTCAAACAAATGCATGAGGAGGATATCTCTTTGGATAGTATCACAATTGTCTGCACCTTAAAAGCTTGTGGCATGGCTGGAGCTATAAACAAGGGCCAAGAAATACATGCTGAGATTGATAAGATAGGGCTATTGAAGACAAATGTGGATGTGGGCATTGCATTAATTGATATGTATGCTAAATGTGGCTAGCAGAGGCACAAGCAGTGTTTGATATGTTTCCTTATCGAGATCTAGACACATGGAATGTCCTAATCACAGGATATGCATAACTTTTGAAAGGCTACGTTATAATTCTGTAGTGATCTTTTGCTTCATCATGTCGAATGCATGAATCATGCGATGACATAGATTTTTCGAGTCAAGTATCGTATCTATGCTGCGAGAATAACGATGATGACCTTTCCCATGTAGCTTGGAATGTGGTTTAACTTGAAAAAGGGAATCACAAACAGGGCAGATCTCTGTAATTGGGAAATAGAGCTACGAAGGCTAAAGAGGGGATTTTGAAAGGCTAAAGAAGGAGGGAAAAGGAGAGCTGTGCTTTGAGGGGAAAAAGGAGAAGCTTTTGGGCTATTTTTGGAAAAGGAGGCTTTTTGGGGGGAAGATGACGCTGAATGAAATCAGAAGTGGATGGCTACAGAACAGGGGAGTTCAGGACAGAAAAAAGAGGAGGCGATGAGTGAGCAGGGAACCAGTATTTGTGCATTGGTGCAACCACAATGTGAAGTCTATTTTCCATTATCGGTAAAGCAGGGGGTAACAAGTGGAGTGCCATGTTGGATGAGGAAAAAGCTTCGTGGGTTGGACGGTTCAGACGCCACATAGTTCAAGGTCAAAGAATGTGTTGATGATGGACGCATGGTGCACTCGTGCGATGATTGTGACTCTTGTAAGAAGCAACTCGAACAGTTTTGTTCCAGAGATTGAGAAGACGTTCAATAATGTCGAAATTAATGGGAAAACACTTATGGAGGCTATTCTCTATACGGAATTAGAGCTCTACGTCGACTTCTTGATCTTTGTATGCCGTCGCTTTGTTTGCAAGTCACCTTCTATATGCCTATCTGAGCTCGCCAATGCCGTCGACCTCTCGAAATCCCTCTGAGGTCACCCTCTGTGTAGCTGATATGACATCACTTGCTGCTCCTTTGATGGCCTGTGGTGGCTTTTTCCCTGACGGCACCTTCTTCAATGTAACGGAGTGTGCAGGATGCAGATGCTATTGTTGTGACAGAACGAGTGACGAAGGCGTGAACGAGGTTGTGAGGTAATTGAAGATGGGGACCGAATCCTGTACCTCTTTGGTGAAGAAGATGACGTTTTGGAGTGAAGAAAGTACGCTAAGGAGATCTCAAGAATCAAGCTTTGATGAGGCTGTAGGAGCTACCTGATGGACAAAGAATTGAGATTGGAGCTAATCATTTCAAGATTCCAGTTCTGTTATTCAATCCTTCATTGATCCAGAGATGCAGTACAAAGTATATGCAGATTATAATTCTGAGACAGAGCCTAAAAATTAAAGGAATGCATAAAAGCCATGTACGATTTGCAGAGTAATACTAAGAACTGTACTTTACCTGTGATCAGAGAGAAGTACAGACAAGGCAAAAACTAAGGCAAAGGTCTGATGTATGGAGACTCATTGAATCCGTAAAAGGGATACATTATGCCATTGATTTTTTTTTTGGTGGAATATGCCAACTGCATTGTTGGTACTAGAGTCCCTTGAAGCTCAAAATTACGAATCTGCAGCCAAATTTTCACTCTCTATCAAGACAAGGGAATTTGAAGCTATCCCAAACTTTGGATTGATTTTGCTTGAATGTTAAAAGGAGTTTTGTCAAGGATAGCATATGCAATATGTTTCATGTCTGAAAATTGCTGACACCCTATTCTTTAAAAGATGCAGAACTTGGTTGAGGATTTCATACTAAGAAATATCATTGCAGTGGGCAGTTCAGAATATGACAGATTTCCTACAAATGCATTTGATATTTTTCTCACAAAAGGAGCAAATCTTGGGGGTTTTCAGATATAATAATCCTCTATTTTTCTGGTAAAAAGGGATCAATCATGATGATGACCACTCAGATAGTTATGTTGTGTATGAGTTGTCTTTATGTGTTTAATTGTTGATCTGAAACTAGCCTTTGTTTACTGGAATCAGAAGTGCTTGGATCCAAAAGTTTTTCAGGCTGTGAACAACAGATGTATTGAACAGATGCATGTTAAATCAATTATCTTTGCTGTTGCATAACCTGATCTCGCTTAATTGAACTTCTATCCTAAAATTAGTCAAGGTCCTCTGTGGTTACGACATTGCTTTCACAAACCTTTCGACATCTTTGGTGAACCCGACGTGAAAGCGTCGCAGAAATTTCAGGATGGGAGACACTTCAGCCTCTATTTCAGCTTCCTCTACAACTCCAGCTGCCTCTACTTCAGCTCCCTCAATGACTGCTGCGTCAAGTACTTCAACGGAGGATCTAAAACAGATTTTGCAGAATATGTCCATGTATATGCACCTCCAAAATCAGCAAACACAAATGTATATGCAGCAGCAACAACAATTGCATCAACAACAGTTGTCTCAGCAAAGGCAACTCTATTCGGAGCAGGAGAATGCAAACAGCGCGACTAAGGCTATTGAAGCAGTTGAGAGTGAGAAGAAGCTATTTGACGGGCATAATGTTTCAGCATATTTGAAGACATATGAGATCAAGATGGGGTTCTTTGGAGTTCCTGCTGGACTTATGAGTAAGTATTTCCTTCGTCTTGTCACACCTGCTTTGAGGACAAAGGTGACTGATTTATTTATTCAAAATACACATTGGCAAGATTTTAAGAAGGCTCTTAAAGAAGAATATTTCCTTGAGGACTTTGGTATGGCTACTCGACGGTCATTCCGAGAGTGGGTCTACATGCCAAACAAAGGTCTTGCTGCTTTGGAGTTGATTCGAGAATTTGAGGAAAGGTATAGTCAGCTTGATGCCATTGAACAAAGAGCATTGGATGTTGAGAAAGTTGAGCTTTTCTTGCAAGCTGCAGATCCTGCTCTTCAAGAAGAATTGGGTGAGCTTCTTGAAGATCGCACGAAGCCTATGGGTCTTAAAACTGATTGGTAGGATGCTCAGGATGCAGTCTCGACATTGACCAAGAGGAGGATATGGAAGACTCGCCTACAGAATGGTTCCATGACACCTACACCATCATCTGCTCCTATGCCTACTTCTATCCCTGTTATTTCTTCTCCTCCTCAGCCAGTTTCTTGGCCTATGCCAGTGCCTACTGTTTCTACTCCACCTATTCCTCCTATTCCACGACCGATGCCTACACCTTCTGCCCCAAAACCATCCGCTCCATCGGTGCCTACTTCTCTTGATGACATAATCAAAGGTATCACAGATTTGACACTTGAGTCAGTCAAAGTGGAGTTGGTGGGTAAGTTGAAGGAGCAGTTTGCTTCGACTGTGCCTACTACTTCTTCCAGTGCTCCTACTGCATCTAGGAGTGCTCCTAGTGCTCCTAGGAGAGATCGGAGATGTATTTGGTGTGATAGTACGGAGCATCAGCATTGCAGGGATTGTGACTCTTTCCAGGATGCAAGGAGGCAAAATTTGGTATATTGGGGGCAAGATGGTAAGATTTGGTTGACTGAGACAGGAGCTCCACTTGCTACCAACTTTGGTAAAGGTGGAATGAAGAAGTTAGTGGAGGACATGGCTGCGCGTACTTCTTATGTGACAGCTAGAGGTGATGCTTCTGCATATGGAGTACAGATTGAGAAGGGATCAGAGACTCAGTCCGCACTATGGACTTATGCTATGGAGTCTGCAAACAAGGGGAAAATTCAGCAAACTGTTTTGACTAGCGCAGGCTCTAGCATCAGATCAGAGACAGGTTGGGACTCGCCTGTTGACAGGTATTCTATTTATGCTTATTTGGCTAAATCTCATGGTGCAGATGTATTTGTTGAGGAGAAGCGTAAGAGGGATGAAGAAAATCCAAGTGCAGCTAAGAAGACTAGAGGGGGTGAGTTTGTTATTCCACCTACTGCAGGACCGTCTTCACGATCAGGGCCAGATCGACAGATGGAGGATGCTCAAAAGAGGGAAAAGAGGCAAGAGCCTAGAGAGAGAAAGCAGCCAGGATTCAGATTGATGTCCGATATTGAGACATCTACAGACATGAAGAAAATCTTTAATGATAAGATACTTGGTAGTGAGGTGACTTTCACTATTTCTGAGATTTTGGGCATCTCAAAAAGAGAGTTTCAAGATCAGTTTCAGGAGGTCCTGAAGAGGAAAAGACATGCATTGGCTACCACTGATACACAGGGAGTTTTGATTGGAGAGTTGGATGAGGATGATGATGAGGTTATGGTTGATAATGCTTCTGTTTTGCCGCAGGTAGAGAAGAGGGTTCAGCCTATGCATTATGCTAAAATTGATGAGCCTGTTTTAATACCGCGTAGTCACTTTTCGCGGAGCCATTGGGCTAGGGCAACTACAGAGACGATGGTAAAGATTGGAGAGAAACAGGTGCCTTATGTTGCATTGGTTGATCATGGTTCAGAGATTAATCTCATTGTTCGTGGAGTTTATGAGAGTAACAGATGGCCTATGGATGTAGAGCATGGGTGGCGTATGAGAGCCGCCAATAACACTGCAGGTGATTTATATGCTGCTTGCCCTA
Source organism: Lygodium microphyllum (assembly GCF_053477565.2). Classification (NCBI taxonomy): domain Eukaryota; kingdom Viridiplantae; phylum Streptophyta; class Polypodiopsida; order Schizaeales; family Lygodiaceae; genus Lygodium; species Lygodium microphyllum. The sequence goes on along the minus strand of NC_141140.1, from coordinate 99,449,635 downwards.
GTGTCAGGGTTTCTATTGGTGATGTAGAGGAGGATTTTCATTTCTTTGTGCAGGATTCATGCTCTTATCCCATAATTCTTGGTCAGCCATTCATTACAGAGATGCGCATGGAGACAAAGGTCATGGATGATGGATCTGCTTATGCACGGATTCGCAATAAAGATGGTATGAGAGCAGTTCAGTTTATGACTGTATGTGTGAACCATGTTAGAAACAGGGATACTCTCAGAGATGCACCCTTGCCCACTGTGAGGGATTCGGGTTTTCATTAGGTACCGCCGTTTCGCGAGACGACGGTGGTACAGAGGAGAGGAGATTGGAGTTGTCGCCTCCTGGCAGCAGTGTTTTCTCCTCCGGTTATGTTGGGATTTCAGCAAACAGTTCAATGAGTTATCAGAAAACTTCTAGGTTCCCTAGAGCTGCCAGGCAGTATATATGCAGGAAGGAGAAAAATTTGAAAAATGCAGGAATTTTGGAGGATGATGAGCACATAGATGGTATGTATGACAGTGTGATTTGTACAGATACGATGACAGAGATGGGAGATATGCTGAAAACTGATATGCTGAATTGTCATGGTAATGTATTAGTGCAGTCCCTGGACATGTTTCATGAAATTGCAGATTTTATGTCACAGATTGAGTCAGAGGCTGAGGTAACTCAGCAAAGAGTGTTGAGTGCTGAAGAAAATCAGCAAAAAGAGTTTCCAGCTGGTTATGATCAGCTTTCAGAGAGACAGAGGGCTGAAAATTTTCAGCCAACAGAGTTTACTGCTGAAATATTTCAGCATTCAGAGTTTGGGGCTGTTTCTATGCAGTCCATAGAGCAGAGGGCTGAAAATATTCAGCCATTGGAGTGCAGAATTGCTGATTTACAGCAAGGTTTATGTAATGCAGAAGAGCATAATGAAGCCAGGGTTGACACGAAATACAAAACTGTGGATAAGAAGGTGAAGCCGGTTGCTGTACCGCTTCCACTTGACAGTGATCAGCAAATAGAAAGGGCTGCTAAACAGCAAATTTTGAGGAATCCGGAGCATATTGGTCATAAATTTTCAGCAGAGACACTTGCTGAATTGAAAATTGGAAATGGTGATTTCTTGTTACCCATGGAGAAGCAATGCTTTCAGGAGATGCTTGAGCGTCATGGAAGGGGATTTGCTTTTGTCCCACATGAGATTGGATGTGTGAATCCTGATATTGTTGCTCCTATGGTCATTTTTACTATTCCTCATATTCCATGGAATCTCCGACCTATTCCAGTGCCTAAAGCACACTTGCCAAAGCTGATTGATTTATTGAATGAGAAAATCAGGATGGGAATCCTTGAGCCTTCATCTGCACCATACTCAAACAGGTGGTTTACAGTTCCAAAGAAGAATGGTACTCTTCGATTTATTCAGGACATGCAGCCAGTGAACAGAGTTACTATCAGGAATGTTGGTATAGGTCCAGTTGTGGATGAGTTTGCAGAGGCATTTGCTGGACGTGCCATCTATTCTTTGGGTGATTTGTATTCAGGATATGATCAGTTTCAGCTGGCTTTGGAAAGCAGGGACATAACCACCATGAGAACTCCTATTGGGCTTGTCAGGATGTGTACCTTACCTCAAGGTGCCACTAATTCTGTTGCGCATATGATGAATGCCATGCATAAGGTTCTTCGTGATTACATACCTCAGCTTACTATGCCTTTCTTGGATGATGTGCCCATTAAGGGGTGTGCAGAAGAAGAGAAGAATGAGAGCCTAAATGAGCAGGGATGCAGGTACTTTGTGGCTGATCATATTTCAGCATGTGAGAAGATTTTGGCCAGGTTAGAAGAAGTGAACTTGACACTTTCAGGGCAAAAATCTATTTTTGGAGTGAATGAGGTTGTCATTGTTGGGCATATGTGTGGATATTATGGCAGGAAACCCTCACCTGATAAGGTGAATGCTATAGGCAAGATTGCAGAGTATTGTTCTACCACTTCTGAGGTACGGAGATTCATTGGTGCTTGTGTGTTTTATATGATTTGGATACCTCATTTTGCACACATTGCAGATTGTTTGTATCAGCTGCTTCGAAAGGGGCAGAAATTCTATTGGGATGAGAGCCACACTAGAGCCATGCGGAAATTGAAGAAGTTATTGCAGAATGCACCTACTCTCAGGAAAGCGAATTATAATTGTGATAGGCCTATTGTATTGACAGTTGACACTAGTCCAATTGGCATAGGTTGGGATGTGGGTCAAGATGATGCAGATGGAAATAGATATGCTATTCGGTTTGGGGCGAAAGTCCTAAACGAGAGACAGAGGAGATATCCGCAAATCAAGAGGGAGTTATTGGGGATTGTCACGGCTCTCAAATGTGACAAGGAGTACTTTATTGGAGCTTCAGTTGTGGTAGAGACAGATTGCTTGCCATTGATTGGTATGATTACGAGTTGCTCTACTCCGGATATAGCTATGTTGAGATGGATTGCATACATCAAGTCATTAAATCCGGAATTTAAACACATAGCAGGGAAGGATAATCCAGTGGCAGATATGTTGTCTAGAGCCAGGTATGATGATGAGGAGACTCTACTTGCAGAGGAGGATGATGCAGAAATTTCAGCCACTATGGTTGATCATGTTTGTCATGTTTATGATATTGTGGCTTTCACAGAAGAGCTCTATGTTGGAGATTGGTTGCAGATTGGCAGGTACCTTAGTACACTAAGCAAAAGAGATGAATGGACAGATGAAGAGTTCAAGAAGATCAGAAGGAAAGCCTATGGTTATTTTCTCAAGGACGGATTTCTTTGGAAGCATCCGAAGAAAAGAGGCGGATTACCTTTGCGGGTTGTCTGCGATAGAGAGACACAGTTACAGGTGATGAGGGAGTTTCATGAGAGTCCTTGGGCTGGTCATAGAGGAGTATGGGCTACTTATGAGAAAATCAAGGAGAAATATTGGTGGAAAGGCATGTATAGAGATGTTTCTCACTTTGTTGAGACTTGCAGAGACTGCCAGATGTATTCAGTAGTGCGTCATAGAGATGAGCTTCATCCGACCTATCCGCTATGCATTCATTATAAGTGGGTAGTTGATTTGGTTACCATGCCTATGGGTCTATGGCAGATGAGATACATTGTTTTGGCTAGAGAGGATCTTACTAATCATGTTGAGGGCAGATATTTGAGAACGAAGACCACTAGTGTAGTGTGTAAGTTCTTATTGGAGGAAATTTTTTGCAGGTATGGTTGTGTGGGTAAAATCACTGCGGATCGTGGTGAATTGGATGCAGATGAAGCTAGGGAGTTTTTCTCTCAGCTAGGAATCAAATTGGCTCTAACCACAGCATACAATCCAGAGGGAAATGGGAAGAGTGAAAAGAGGGCATCCGCCAATAGTGAAAGCATTAGCCAAAGCATGCAGAGGACGGATTGGAGAATGGCCGAGACTTCTACCATTTGCTTTATGGGCTGATCGTACGACTCATAGTGTTACCACAGGATATATGCCTGCAGAGTTGATGTATGGTCAGAAACCTGTTATGCCGATTGAGACTTGTGCTTTGACTTGGTCAGTTTTACCTTGGCAGGAGGATTTGACGAGAGAGGAGCTCTTAGCTCTTCGGATTCGACAGTTGGAGAGGAGACCTGAGGATATTCAGCTAGCTATTGACAGGTTGAAAGTTGCTAGACTAAGGAACAAGGACAGGTTTGATAGTAGGCATCGCTTGCGGCCTAGAGCAATAGAAGAGGGAGATTGGGTATTGGTGTTTGATAGCAGCCTTGAAAATCAGCATACTGCACTTCGGAAGATGGTGAAAAGATGGTTTGGGCCGTACATTGTCAGACATGTCTTTGATAATGCAACATATGAGCTGACAGAATTGGATGGGACAGTGCTTGAGTGCCTATTGCTGGAAAAAGAATCAAGATTTTTAAGAAAAGAGATGATGAGGATTATGCATTGGAAGAATTTTCGAGAGAAGAGCAACGACAAGAAACTCCAATGAAAGAGACAGATGATATGGCTGAAAATCTTGTTGATCTACCGGAAATGCATAATGAAGAGATTGATTTGTTTGTGGATCTTGATGATAATGATCATGGGTAGTTGGCCCATCCGGAGGATGCGCAGGATTAGAGGGGGTGGATGTCGTATTGCTACGCATTCGAGGTGTGTAAACCACCCAAAAGTTGTGCATGGGATTTCTTTGTACATACTTAGTTGTTGTGATTACATTTATTCTCTGCGTATGAGTATAGAAGCGAGTATGAAGGGTTGCTTTCAGTCTATGTTGAACAGGATCAAGGAGACAAGACATTACAATTATTCAAACAAATGCATGAGGAGGATATCTCTTTGGATAGTATCACAATTGTCTGCACCTTAAAAGCTTGTGGCATGGCTGGAGCTATAAACAAGGGCCAAGAAATACATGCTGAGATTGATAAGATAGGGCTATTGAAGACAAATGTGGATGTGGGCATTGCATTAATTGATATGTATGCTAAATGTGGCTAGCAGAGGCACAAGCAGTGTTTGATATGTTTCCTTATCGAGATCTAGACACATGGAATGTCCTAATCACAGGATATGCATAACTTTTGAAAGGCTACGTTATAATTCTGTAGTGATCTTTTGCTTCATCATGTCGAATGCATGAATCATGCGATGACATAGATTTTTCGAGTCAAGTATCGTATCTATGCTGCGAGAATAACGATGATGACCTTTCCCATGTAGCTTGGAATGTGGTTTAACTTGAAAAAGGGAATCACAAACAGGGCGGATCTCTGTAATTGGGAAATAGAGCTACGAAGGCTAAAGAGGGGATTTTGAAAGGCTAAAAAAGGAGGGAAAAGGAGTGTTGAGTGTTGAAATGACTTGTTTTTTGGATGATTTTTGTTGTTTTTGAGAGCTGAATGGTTGATTTTATGGGATGATTGATTGATTTGGAAGTGGATTGAGAGTGTTTTGGATGATATTGATTGTGTTTTGGAAGATCATGATGTTTGTTGATAGTTCTGTGATGTTCTGATAGGTTCTGAATGGTTCTGTATACCTTCTGTTTTGTTCTGTTTTGGTCTGTTTTGTTCTGATTGTCTTCTGTAAGGAGGGATGGAGTATTGATTGATGAAGAATGAGATATTGTGGAAGTTTATTGAATGGTTTGTGAGAGTTTTGAATGGTTTGAGAGTGAGTTATGTGGTTTTGTTGACCTTCTGTAACCTTCTGTAGGTCTTCTGTAGAGCTTCTGCTTCTGTTCTGTTTCTGTTCTGTTCTGTACTGTAACTGTTCTGGTACTGTTCTGTAGACTGTTCTGTAAGTGTTCTGTGGAATGTATGTGTGATTTTGGGGAAAGTTTTCTAGCCTTGGAAAGAGGTGAATACAAGTGTAAAAGAGCTGAAGGAAGTGGAAGAAGTAGCTGTTGAAGACTCAAGAGAAGACTAGAGTGAAGTGACAGTAGTGAGCTGTGAAGAGACACTGTAGTGGCTCTGGTGACCCTTCATATCAGACATACCTCTTGGGAGGGGTATCCACGACCTAAGAGTGATTATTGAGAGTAATTTTTGAGAGATTGTAGTGAGGATATGATGTATTATTGATGGAGTGAGAGAGAGAGAGTCAGAGATAGCCAATTCTATTGAAACAGAGTGATTGTATATGAGAGATTGAGAGAGAAGACTATGAAGATATTGAAGATGAATACTATGTGATGTATTTCCATTCAAAGATGGTGTACTTCTTTGCTTTCTTTGGTCTATTGATGGATTTTATGAAGATGTTGAAGAATATGGTTGATTCTATTAAAAACCGTGGGAGATTTACATGATGCTGCATGAAGATTTGTTGTGCCTGGTGTTCTTTTCTTCATTGTGATCATATGAAATATGATAAACAAGCTTGTTGATGTTACAAGATAGATTTTCTTGCAAGAGAATTCCCTTTTCCTTGGTATTCCTCTCGGGGCTCCATGTTTTTGGTGCGCAGCCGGGGAAACTTACCATCAACAAGCACCAAAAGAGGCTGAAAATGAAGGAAATGGCATTGCCAAGAAAAGAAGAATTCAATGGATGTTTGTAAAATTCCTTCTTCCACTGAAGAGTTGGAATTTCTCATAATCAAAGCCACTTTCCATAAGAAGTTCATCCCACAATGGCGGAAACATATCACCATCATGATGCATGCTCTATGTGGTGGACAGTTTCCTCTTCCTGTTGAAGCAGCAGAAACTTGCATCTTGGTGGCAAACTGTTTGGGAACAAACTGAAGAGCAGAAACAGATAGAATGAACATCCATGGAAGATTTGGCATTCATTGAGAAGTTTCCAGACAACATCAAGTGGGAGATTGTGAAGAAGCTTCAGGAGTCTTGGTCTGTAGAGGTTCACAGGGACAAGAAGGAAAAGAGTTGGAATTTGTTCGTGGATGCTCAACAGCAAGATACATGGGATGCTTGGTGTACTGATAATCTTCTGTTTGTTCAATTAGCAACCCACTGGAAGTTGGTAGACAGAGTGTTTTTCACAACATACACTATTGAAACCATCAGAAGCTGGCATTACTATGATGATGGCACCACCACAATGCTCAGACGTATGCATTTTGACACCTTCAAAACCGAATACCTTCCTCTGTGTAGTGGCATGAAAGCAGAATTCAGGGACGTTGAAAAGAAAGAAGTAGAAGAAATGTTGGCAAGAGAGTCCTCCAGAGACTGAAGCCTTCTGTTAACCCTCTGTGGAGCACTAACAACATAGTGGAGTCAACCCCCTGATGAATGACGCAATAAAAAGGCAAGCGTTAGAACGAGTCCAGAGGTACGTGAGAAGAGAGAAAGCAAGAATCAGAGCCGAGAGCGAGCTCGCAGCAGAAGCCGCCTTTGACGCCCTTGCGGAACTCTTTACAGAAGTCCCAATGGCACATCAAGCCCTTTCTCCTCCTGCTGGAGGCCCACTTCCAAGCCAGATCCGTCCTGGAAATATTGATGACAGGCCAGCGAATGTAGTCCCATTGCCAGTTTTTAAGGGAGAGTACAATGAAGACCCCGATCTTCATGTAGCAGAGTTTATGGTAGCGTGTGTGGCTAACAATGCCAGAACCCTTGAGCATTGGTTAGCAATATTCCCCGCCACTTTCAAGGGCGCGGCGTTTCAGTGGTATGAGAGACAAGCAGCAGGAACTTTTGGCACATGGGACGACCTAAAGTTGGCCTTCCTCACTAAATTCAGGCGTGAAGGTTTTGAAGAGCGGATGAGAGAGGAATTTATGAACCTAAGTCAGTCCTCTGGAGAAAGAGTAGAAGCTTATGTCTCACGAATGGAATCCATCCTGAAGAGATGGACTAACCATAATCTAGATGATGGCATTCAGAAGGGAGTGTTTCTCAGAGGATTACAACCAGAAGTTCGTAAGTTTGTGGAGCTACAAAGACCAGCTACCCTGCAAGTTGCAACAGAAGGTGCCAGACTGTACGATGAAGTGGAAGCTAGATTAGCGATGAATACAGGAAGAGGAGTCCTACCTCCTCTGATGCCAGGAATGATGTATCCACCAAATGCAGTTCCAGGGACTGTTCCCTACCCCTACCAACAGATGCCCTCAGTCTCACAATACAGTGCACCAAATCCACAGTGGCCACAATCCATGCCTCAAATGATGGCCCAACCACCACAACAATGGTCTCAACCAATTTCCTCAATGCCAAATCAACAGCAACAGTGGAACCCTACCAACTGGAGTCAACAACCAACAGTTCAAACAGGAGCACTGAATCAGAACCAGAACAGAGACCCCTCTGTCCCAGCCCAACCAGTTTATGCAGTGATTACAGAGACTCCTCAAAACCCTCCTACCAGTACGTCCGGAGGAGAAAGCTTGAAGGATTATTTATCCAACTCAGTTGCGAACATCAAAAAGGAGTTGATGGATGTGATTACAGAGCAACTACAGACGCTGAAAGTGAACACCGCTAGCATATCCAACGTTGCAGGAGCAGGAAGAGATGTGATGCGGTCAAATACTTGGTGTGGTAAGTGTCATCAAGCAGGCCATTTAGCCACTGAATGTACACGGAAACCAACCATTCCTGGGGCCTTCTGTTCCTACTGTTTGCGGAAGAACCATACAGAGGACATTTGCTCCCTGAAGGAGATGCATGATAGGAGAAGAAAGGAAGAAGACGCAAGATTTAACTTGCTGGAATCCAAAATGACAACAAAAGATATTGGACCCAAGCCTAGAGAGTTTGGTCCTAATTTCGGACCCAGAAGATTTCCTTCTCAAAGTTACAGAGGAAGACAATCTGGCGGTGGCCAGAGATCAGAAGTGGAGTGTTACAGATGCGGAGAAAAGGGACACATTTCACCAAATTGTCCAAATCATCGAAGGTCAGTGGATTACAAGCCCTTATGCAGTCGATGCAAAGGAGAAGGCCACACTGCAAAAGACTGTCTAAGCCCAGCCCCAGTGAAAAACAGTGCTACTGATAGTCCATCCAAGGCCCAAGAGCCTACCTCCAATTTGGTAGAATTGGAAGTTGCTGCCATCACTCGTGCAAAGCAGAAGGGACCACTTATCCAGAAAGAAAATAACCCTCCTGCCAGAACAGTGAAGTTCAATCTTCCACTAGAAGAACAGAACAAAACAGAGCCTAACAGTGCCGTACAGAGCCCTACAGTGCCACAGAGAGTTACAGAGACAGTTACAGAGACAGGACCAGAGGTCCAGGATACAGAAGAGGAGGAAGTGCCACAAGTGGCAGAAGAAGTTCCTGTAATTCCTCTGATGGAAGAAAGAGGGAAAATGAAAATGGGTGTTGCCCCATTCCCTAATCGGTTAGAGAAGCCAGTGGATCCTATTAAGGAATACGATCTGGTCAGAGATCTAGATACCTTTAAACCAAACCTCACATTCCGACAACTATTGATGTTGTCTCCCAGTTGCCGGAAAAGGTTCAAAAGTATACTGACGAAAAGACGTGGTTTAAGGATTGCTCCCTTAATAGTGACAAAGTCCAACAAGGCTACAGAGCCTGTAAAAGAAGTAGATGTGGCTAATGCTTTTTTAGATCCGGGTACCCCAGAGACTGGCGTATGGATAGAAGGCTGCTTCATTGCAAATGCACTGATTGATGGTGGTTCATCAGTGAACATTATGACGGATGTGACGATGAAGGATCTAGGCTTACAAGGTGTGCAACCAACCCAATGGCTCATCAGACTGGCGGATCAGAGTAGAATCAAGCCTTTGGGCATTCTTCCATATGTGAAGACTACTGTGGCTGGAAAACATTATTGGCTGACCTATTTGGTGGTGAAGCCAAACTCTTATGGTACATCCTATCCTCTGTTACTAGGCAGACCATGGCTTTTTGAAGCCGAGCAAGGACGGATTGGTTCAAAGGAACCTTGACCTTGGGTCGAGGACCCAACAAAGTGGTGCTGAAACTGTATGGTTCTCAAAAAGGACATGGATCCACCTCCTTGGAATTATCTTCTGATCCCCCTAACGAGGCTACAGATGGAACATCAGCAGACGAAGATGTTGTCAAACAGATCCTTCCCAAGAAAACAGTGGCACATTCCTTAACAGTGGATACTGTAAGCCGACTTCCAAAAGATGCAAAGCCATTATCCATGGGTGAATACTTCCTGCCTGAACCGGAAATGACTTCTGAAATCACTTCTGATAGTGAGATAGAAGCATGGATGTACTGCTCTCCCTGTTACATGGTCACAGCAGAAACAGAAGCAGAGACAGAAGCAGAAGCAGAAGCAGAGACAGAGGCAGGAGAGGAACCAGAGAATCTGTTCTTCTGTTACAGAGCTCCTACAGAAGCAGAAGCAGAAGCAGAAGCAGAGACAGAGGCAGGAGAGGAACCAGAGAACCTGTTCTTCTGTTACAGAGCTCCTACAGAAGCAGAAGCAGAAGCAGAAGCAGAAGCAGAAGCAGAAGCAGAGACAGAGACAGAGACAGAAGAGGATGGATATGATATGGACGACGAGAATGATGAAGGTGAGCCAGAAGAGTCTATCCCACTTGAAGAGGATACATTTGAAGAAGAAGTTCCAGAAGTATCAGAAGCCAATGAGCTCATGCTATGGGACAGAATGGCAATGGTACCATTTGGTCTGGTCAATGGATCTTCTCATATGCAAAACCTTTATAAGAAATGGATTAAGAAGAACAAGCCGTCTTTCAAGTGTGGCTCCTGCCGTCCTAACCTATTTTTGTCGAAGAAAGATGATGATGATGCACCGTGCCAACAAGCACCAGTCCCACCAACCCAACAGGCATTAGAGGGTCCCTGTTATGTGACGTTCCTGGATGTATCATCAGAAGAGGAGTCTTCAAGCCAAGACGTAATTAATCTTGAAACCAAACCCGAAACAACTTTAATCCCATTCCAATATCTTAAAGAGCAACCTAAGTCTCCACCAAAAGAAGAAATTGGTTCTAGTGGGACATCAGAAGAGGACACCACTCCCTTGAAGGAGTCGGATCTGCATCCAGAAGCGGTCCGTGGGACCTTTATCCGTGAAGTAGAAGGTGAAAGGCAGTTAACCTTTGTGGATTCAGAAGGCACTGAACGCCACTTGAAGGTGGGTAGCAGTCTCCCAGAAGAGGAGTTGTCAACCTTGTACAACTTGTTGAAAGAGAATTTGGACGTGTTTGCATGGTCTTACAAAGACCTAAAGGGGATTGATCCCACAATATGTCAACATCATATTGACTTGGAGCCTGATGCCAAGCCAGTACGGCAACGACAGAGGCGAATGAACCCGAATTATTCCACATTGGTGAAAGCGGAGCTGCTGAAGCTTCTAGAAGCCGAGTTCATTTATCCAGTGGCAAACAGTGAATGGGTTTCACCCATCGTGGTTGTACCTAAGAAGAATGGCAAATTGCGCATATGTGTGGATTTCCGAAAGCTTAATTCCAAGACAAAGAAGGATCATTTTCCTATCCCTTTCACAGACCAACTGTTGGACACAGTGGCAGGACATGAGCTTTATTCCCTTTTGGATGGATTCAGCGGATACAACCAAGTCCAAATCGCAGAAGAAGACCAATCCAAAACAACCTTCACCACAGAATGGGGGACCTACGCTTACCGAGTGATGCCATTTGGGCTCTGCAATGCCCCTGCTACTTTCCAACGAGTCATGATGGCTGCATTTCAAAATCATTTGCATGACTTTATCGAAGTATATTTGGATGACTTCTGTGTCTATAGTTTGATCAGTGAACACTGGGGACATCTGGAACAATGCTTTGACCGATGCCGGGAGTATGGGATTTCCCTCAACCCCAACAAATGCATCTTTGGGGTCTCTTCTGGAGTCTTGTTGGGCCACATTGTCTCTGCACAAGGGATATCAACAGACCCTGCAAAGATCGAAAAGATCGCAGCTCTGACCGCACCCACCAACCTCAAACAGTTGAGGGGATTCCTAGGCCATGTGGGTTACTACAGAAGGTTCATAGCCCATTTTGCGACAAAGGCAACTTCTTTGCAGAAGCTTCTGAGGAAAGATGCAGAGTTTACTTGGACGGAAGAATGTGACAAAGCCTTCCACACTCTGAAGCAGTGTCTGATAGAGGCACCCATCCTGCAACCTCCTGATTGGACGAAAGAGTTCCACGTACACACTAATGCATCAATTGAAGGCTTAGGCGCAGTCCTCTGCCAAAAGGGCTCCTCGAAGTTGGATCAACCGATCTATTATGCAAGCCGAAAAGTCACTGATAGGGAACGGAACTATACAGTGACAGAGCTGGAGTGCTTGGCAATGGTGTTTGCCCTGGAGAAGTTCCGCCATTACCTCCTATCTACCCACTTTAAATTTTATGTGGATCATGAGGCCCTGTCCTTCTTAATGAACAAAGCAGATGTGAAAGGACGAATGATGAGATGGCTCCTTCTATTCCAGGAGTTCGACTTTGAGGTGATTACTAAGCCTGGTCGTTCCCATGTTCTGGCTGATCATCTGTCGCGTATCCCACAAACTGCAGACGAGGAGCAGGATGATCCAGACCTCCCTGATGCTTCCCTATTCTTGGTGGAAACTGTAACTCCCTGGTATGCGAATATTGCCAATCTGCTGGCAACCCAACAGTACCCTCCTGGTATTTCTAGTCGGGAAAGGAAGAAGCTCATGCTAGAATCAGCCCCATACACCCTGCTAGGTGGTGCACTGTACAAGAAAGGTAAAGATGAAGTGCTCCGAAGATGTGTTGCTGGAGATGAGGTTGGGATTGTTCTGAAGGCTTGCCATGACGAGCCATGTGGAGGTCACTTTGCAGGAGAAGCTACAGCTAGGAAGGCTCTGCTAGCAGGATATTGGTGGCCTACCATCCACAAAGATTCCTATGATTACTGTAAAAGATGTGATGCTTGTCAAAGAATGGGGAAACCCACCAAGACAAGTGCCATGCCATTGCAACCTATCCTTCCGTTGAAGCCGTTTGAGAAGTGGGGCATTGACTTCGTAGGTCCAATCGATCCTCCTACCAGAAGGAAACAGAACCGATACATCCTCGTATGTACGGATTATGTCACAAAGTGGTGTGAAGCTAAAGCCCTAAAGCGGGACGATGGTAACAGCGTGGCCCTGTTCATGTACGAGAATATCATCACCCGTTTTGGCAGTCCCTTAGAGCTGGTAAGTGACAGAGGCACTCATTTCCTTAACAAAGTCATGGAAGAGTTGACAGAGTTGTATAAGATCCGCCATCGCAAGTCCACTCCCTATTACCCCAGAGCCAACGGCCAAGTTGAAGTCACCAATCGCATCCTCTGCTCGATTCTGACACGAACAATTGCCGCACATCGTCGTGATTGGGACGATCGACTTACAGAGGCCCTCTGGGCGTACAGAACCTTCCATAAAGCAGCAACGGGACAAACACCCTTCCAGCTGGTGTATGGTACAGAAGCAGTTTTTCCTGTTGAACTGGAACTACCCTCGTTGAGAGTAGCTATCAAAGAGCGTTTGGGGGATGATGATTCACTGCAACGCCGTCTCCTGCACTTGGAATGTTTGGACGAAATTCGTCGGATGGCTCTACAGTGCATGGAAGCCATGCAAGCCCGACGTAAGGCTGACCATGATAGTTTCATCAAGCACAAGGAGTTCAAAGAAGGTGATTTGGTCTTAGCCTATGATTCACGCTTTGGCAAGTTTCCTGGCAAGCTCCAACAGCGGTGGATGGGCCCCTATAAGGTACTTGCCGTCAACCCTAATGGCTCCGTCCAAGTACAGACCCTTGATGCCTCTGATGATCCCTTTCTGATCAATGGATATCGCCTGAAGAAGTACTTCCCTCCTTGGGGATCTTGACAATTACGGTCACTTGATCTTTTCCCTCATTGGCGCGGTACTGTACTTGTTATAATGCTACTTCTGTTAGCCGTTCTTCAATCACTCCTGATGAAATGGACGCAACCCTCTGTCCCCTCAAAACCCCCTTCTAGCCTTGATCTCTTATCCTCTATTTTCCACCAGCGACAGTGGCGAGGTGGGTTCTGACAGATGGTAGTTCTATCATTCCCTTGCTCAATATTGACAAAAAAAAAAAGAAAAAAAAAGAAAAAAGAAAAAACAAAACATATCGGTCATAGGAGAAAAGGACTTAGGTCCCTGTCATGCCGACCTATCCTTCGAGAAAAGGTGGAAACACCCTCGGGAATAGGGGAAAATAAGAAAAAGAAAAAAAAACAAGAAAAGAAAGAAAAAAAACAAATAAACAAATCTGTTATGAGAGAAAAGGAAGCAATTCCCTGTCATAGCAGGCCTCGCTCCAAGAAAAGGTGGTAAACACCCTTGGGCGGGAAGCTGGCTGTGGAAAAGGTGGTAACACTCAGCAGTCCAGAAAGTGGATTCATTGATTGATATCCCTCGGATCCAATTCCGAAGCTGCCTCCCTTGGTACGCTGTGTCATGGGTCTCTTTGCAAAGTAACTAACTGTCCGCTAGCAGATGACATGTTCCTATCCAATACAATGTTCGATTTGATGGCTACCTCCCTGGGTACGCCTTTTCAACAACCGATGACGCGATCTTCATCGAAAACCCCTTGAGTGATGTGAGCTTTCATCCTAACCGGATGGGGAAGTGAGTACGGTTGCCCTCTGTATCTATCAACAGAGAGTGAGACAGCGGGTGGGGCGAGGGACCAGTCTTTTCCCTTCAAATCGAATGAGAGGTGAGAAGTGTGAATGAAGTGTTGCACGCACGGGATGGGCCTCTCAATGCACAAAGCACAATTTGTTTCTATGCACTGCACCATAAGGCTCCCTTGCCTTCCTTCTTGCACCGTATGCCGGCACAGGGCGGGATGCACTGTTGCACCATCACTGCGCACAAGGCATACAATCTTTGCACAAGCGACTGTGAGGATTACATCAATGGGTTTCAAGAAAAGGCTGCCCTCCTGTATCTATCCACCGAGCGTGAGACAGAGGGTGGGTTGAGTGTGACTGGAGTTTCTTCAATCAATTACCGAGAGGTGAGATTGAGGGACGTTACGACACTTGGAGTCAGGTATGTTCCCGTTTCCCTATGCACCCACGGGATGGGTCTTTACCGTCAACACAAGACACATCACCCTGTTCTGTACACTGCACTGTAAGGCTCCCTTGCCTTCCTCTTTGCCCTTATGCCAGACGGGTTGGACGCACTAATGCACCATCAACTGTGCACCCTGGCATATTCCTTCTGCACCATTTTCCCCTTGTCGATTCCTCAACTGGGTATGAGATATGGGTTTTAATCATTCTTCCTCGAGTGATATTAGTCATGGGGCGAGTGACTGTTCTTTCATTTCATTTGAGTGACTGTGAGTTGAGTGCAATATCCCTCATCATCGACGAATTTCCTGCGATTCCTTCCATCAGCTACCTCCCTGGGTGCTGCTGCGTGGTCCCTTCCATGACGGACGTGTGCCAAGAAGATGCCTTGGTTCCTCCAGTGCCGACAACCACACTGGACGTGCCATCGATACTCAACCTTGATTCTTGACGAAACGGGCCAAGTTTTTCTAACCCTACAACTTCTGTTTCTTCGTGACGATCATGTTTTAAGTGTGGGGAAGTTAGTGGATGGTCTGTGGCGTGGTCCTAGGTCCCTGTTGATCGGTTAACCCTATCCGTTAAGGTCTTAAGTGTGGGGACGCGTCCCTGCGCGTCTACCGTGCATATCCTTTGCAAATGCCTCAACCTGTTCATGCATGAATACCATGATTTGCTTTTACCCTGCTGGGGTCCCTTCCCGCCCGCCCGGTTATGTTCTACCCACCCTTGGGGCTGTTCCCTTGCAGTTTTCCTTCATTCCCTGATTTTGAGGTCCTTCTATGTGAATGCATCCTACGTTCACCAAAGTCCCAATCCAACCTTATAGCCCTGTTCCCCCCATTGACATGATCATTTTTCCTTTTTACCTACCCCTGTTCCGGTGCACGATTTTTGAGTTATTAATTTATGAAGCATTTTATGCAATTTAGACGGTTTTCCATGTGAACGTGCTTTTCTTGCTTCGAAACCGTGATCTGACGTCAAAGGCCTGACCAACGCTTTTCCTCTGACATTTTTCCTTTTTATTCCGCATCATTCCGATATACGGTTTGTCCGTTATTAATTTTCCGGGTTTTTCGCGCCTTTTTTATGTGTATTTTTGACATTTTTCCATGTGAACCTGCTCTTTCTGCATCGAAATTCCAATTTGACTTGACAGCCGTGTCCCCCGTGCCTTCCCCTACCTTTTTCCTTTTTCCTCCACCCTTTTTCGACTCCCGGATTTTTACTTATTAATTTTTAAATGAGTTTTCGGGAGTATTTTTGGAGTTTTTTACATGCGGACCCCTCCTATTTCCACTGGAACTATATTTTAACGTGATCACCCTGTGCCACCCCTTCCTGCGGACATTTTTCCTTCTTACTGCATGTTATTCCGGTGAACGGTTTGTCAGATATTAATTTCCGATCCCATTTTCGGGTTTATTTTTTGGGTTTTTCCCATGTGCACGCGTCTTACCTTCGTCGGAATTATGTTTTGACGTGATCGGATTGTCGGGCACATCTTTTTGTACAGTTTTCCTTTTTTCCGCACCTCATTCCGATGCACGGATCTTTCGATATTAATTTTTAAATTGCGTTTTTGGTTCGTTTTTTGTGTTTTTTGCACGTGACCGCCCTTTATCCCTCCCGGAACCCTCGTCCCATATTTTTCTTGTTTCCCCCCTGTCGTCCTGCCCACTTTTCGTTTTTACGATATTTCGTTTTGACGTCCGGATTGGGAGTTATTAATTTTTCTTTCTTTTTACGTTTTTTCTCGCGCTCGTTTTGCGCGTGAACGCGCCTTTTTTTTCGATTTTACGAATCTTCACGCGCCCCGGTCGTGTCCGCGTACCCCGTACCGTCATCCCAGCGTCGTTTCAATCCCGTCACGGCAAATTTTTTTACCCCGCCCCGCGTACGTGCGCGGGACGGGGATCCGTCCCCTCTTGACCCCGCCCATCCTCCCTTACCCCTGCCCACCTTTTATTTTAAAAAAAACTAAATCATAATTAATTAATTTTAAAAAAAAAACCCACCCAACGGACACCCTTCCCTCCCCCCCGACTCTCAACCACCTTCTTTCTTTCTCTCTCTTCTTTCTCTTTCTCTTTCTTTCTCTTTCTCCTTCTCTCTCTCTCCCTCTCTATGCGTTCCTTCTCCCGCCTCCCTCTTTCCTCCTCCTCTCCTTCCCTCTCTCTTCTCTCCTCCCTCTTCTTCTTCCTTCTCTCCTCCTTCTCTCCTGCCCTCCATCGCCCTCCTCCTCTCCTTCCCTCTCTCTTCTCCTCCCTCTTCTTCTTCCTCCTCTCTCCTCTCCTCTCTCTCTCCTCCTCCTCTTCCTCCCCTTCTCCTTCCTCTCCTTGCCCCGTCCGCCTGGTTGCCGCCCTCGCCTGTCGCCGTGGCCGCCCGCGACCTCCCTCCCACGATCGCCCTGTCGCCGCACGGTTCGACTGGCCGCCCGCACCCCCGTCGCCTCCAGGCCGCCTGCCGGAACGCCGCAGAGTCGTCGCCGCCCGGTTCGCCGCGTTGCCGCCACCTCGCCGCCGCAGCGCCGTCGCCCGCCATCGCCACGCCCGCCGCTGGCTCGCCCACCTCCACCTCCAACCTCCACCTCCTCCTCAGGTCATTAACTAACCTAAGTTACCACTTAACTAACTTAGTTAAAACCTAACTTAGTTAAAACCTGACTTAGTTAAAACCTGACTTAGTTAAAACCTAACTTGACTAACTTAGTTAGAACTTGACTAACTTAGTTACACCCTGACTAACTTAGTTAGACTTAACTAACTTAGGTAGACCTAACTTAACTAACCTAGGGTGACTTACCAGACTAACCTAGGTAGACTTACCTGATTAGCTTAACTTACCTAACTTAAGTGACTTGTGATTAATGTGATTAATGTGATTAATGTGATTGATGTGACTTAATTAATCACAACATTAATTTTTCCATTAAAAAATTTCAAAAAAATTTCTAAAAATTCCTTCTGTCTTTTGTCAATTTTTGGACCTTTGTCTACTAGGAATTGCCTTTCCTATCATTTTAGAAAAATCCATCTTTCCTAAATTACCCATAAATTGCCAAACAAATATGGAAAAATCATTTTAAAAATTGTAAAAAATTCTAAAAAATTCTAAAAACATTCAAAAAAAAATTTCCTCACCTCCCTTGCTCATTTTCCATTTATTCAAACATCAAAAATCACAACTACAAATAAAATAAAATAAATAAAAATAAAAAAACCAACATAAACCAAATTAACACATCTGCTAAGGTGTTGTTTGTTGTTTCATCAGTGCTTTTTGCTTTTCCTTTACTGGGACTCTTCCGTGCGCATTCCTGCATTTCATACACACCCTTCCAGGTATTTATTTTATGTTATGTTATTTATTTTTCCCCTTAATCACAATTAATTGTTAAAATAAACCCTTTAATTCACCCACCATGGCACGCGCATTCGCGCTAAACACACATTTTTTTTAATTAAAATCAACAGCAACACCAGATCTAACCAAGTAGACTAACATAACACTTTAATTATAATCAATGAATTGCATTTAGAGACCCAGTCGGGAGTCGAAGTCCGGGAATCGTATAAAAGCACCGGTTTAACCTAATAATTGGTAAATAAATTTCTAATAAGGAACCGCCGTTTTCTTATTAAGGTTTATCACCTAATAAAAATTCATCCATTTTTAATAATTGATTAAAATCAACCCTTCATTAAATTAATTCCCCCCTCACTGCACTTAATTCCCCTTTTTAATGAAGCGTTTCGTGGGATGGGTATACGCAGTTCTTAGTGTTGTTTTCCATGGTCCAGTCTTGGTTCTATCACAAATATCGTCTTGATATATGTGTTGGATATGATATGGTTTTGGTTTCCTGTCTTAGTTACGGTTACGGGTACGGTATGCAGTTTTTTTTCTTTTGTTGCCTGATACGGGGTTCAGGGTGTTTGTTTGATGCATCGCATGAAGCTTTCGGTCGCATTTGTCTCAAGGTCATGTCAAATTTTTTCTAGGATGTGGTTTGCTTGGGGTTAGTAGGTCGGGTCACGTTTTATTTGGTAATCCTCTTATCCTTGGTTTTTGTCTGTTGCTTTGCAGGCATTCTCTTTGATTGTCTGTGTTTGTGGTGTGTGTGTAACCATCTGAATGGCGCCTTCTCATGCTCCTCCCCCTATCCAGTACGTCCCACTAGTTAGTAGGGATTACTCGTCCCTACTTACTTTTGAGCCCCTCACGAAGGCAGGACTTGCTGCTTTTGTGGCCACTCCTTTTCCATTACTTCCAGAGGATCCGTCCGTATGTGATGAGTTCCTGGCCTCTTACAGCAAGAAGACAGGAGTAGTCCAAGGCATGTCTATGACATAGACGTCTCGAGGCTTAGGGAAGGCTCTGTCCTTACCCTCCAAAGGAGAACCTTTTGTGACCACTCGACAGCTCTTCTCTAATGAAGAGATTCTCAAGCTGTTGCAGAAGCAGACAAGGGAAGTCCTTGATGTTAAGAAAGTGATAAACTCTTCAGGAGTTTCGTTTTCTATGATCACTGATCCCGTCTGGAAGACGATGTGCCAGTTCCTTCAGGACAGGTTCATGCCTGCCAAAACGCCATCCCATTATTTGTCCAAAGAGCTTTTCACAGCTTCCAGGATGGTGTTAAAAGGAGTTGCCATTGATTGGAGCACATACCTCCTTACTAAGATGGATCAGCATTTTGTTAAAGTCACGAGGGGTAATGTTACCAATGTTACCTATGGATCATATTTGTCTGCCTTCTTGACCTATTCAGGTTTCCAGAAGACTGTGCCTCCACCTCCTCCATCAGATCCAGTACCTCCTCCTCCACCTTCAGAAGAGTCAGCACCTATTGACATTGAGGATGATGATTCTCCGCCTCCCCTGGTCATACAGCGTAAACGCTTGAAGAGGGTAGCGGATAAAGCCCCTGCTGTACTTCCCTCAGTGCCTATCCCTGCTACTTCTGGTAGTGACCTCATTGGGTTTCTCACTTGCAATAACCTGTTCAGAGCACATAGAGAAGGATCCTTGGAGATCTCAGTTCCTTCCCTGAACAGTCTCGTCTCAGGAGATGCCATTCCTTTCCTTTGCAAGGATATTCAAAGTTCCATTGAGTTGTCAGTGACAGCCTGTGTTCAACAGCTGTACGCATCTTTCTATGAGGAGCTCATGCAGTCCAAAGACCAGTTGCATAAGGCAACATCTGAGTTAGCATCTGCTAAGGATACCCTAGCAGATCTATTTAAGCAAATGGAACAACAAACCCACCTGGTTGCCACTCAAAGTGATGAGATTGCTTCATTGAAGACCCAGTTATTCGAGGCTCAGTCACAGGTTACTAACCTTTCAGCAGAGAAGGAGAGGCTGTCCAGCGAAGCGAAAGAATTCCAAGTTCTTTTAGATGACAAGCTTTCAGCTTTACAGATGGCTAATGACACAGTGGCCAACCAAGCCTCCCAAATCCAGCAGTTGCAAGATCAGCTTGCAAAGTCCTGCTCTGTTCCTCCAAGCCCTCCTGTTCCATTAATTCCCTCTCTTTCACAGCAGGACTTGGCTGCCTTACAGAGACAGGCTACTTTGTGCCCTCTATTCCAAGACAAAGTGGAAAGATTGCAGTCCAGAATGGACTTGTTATGGTCTACCTTTGAACAGTTTCAGGAATATGTCTTACCTGACCATTCTTTCTTTGTCCACTACCACTTACAGAAGCTGGTTTTTTATATGAAGCTTTCCATGATGGATTTACCTTTTCCAGAGGATGGCTGGAGTGGGGCTTGGTCTGCTGAGTTGTTGACAGAGGTAGTCAGAATGCTCTTTGAAGATTCTGTCACGCCAGACACCATGCTGATGTCATACATGTATCTCCAAGGAGATTTGTTAATTCCAGATGAGGTAGATATGGCATGGTATGTGGGAGATGTGGTCTTACAGGCTGTTCTCTATGTCAATCATTTGGAGTTGCGCATAGCTGATATGTTTCAGAGTTATTCCTCCAAAGTAGCTGATTGTCAGGATAGTTCGTGGCATCCTATGATTGATTCAGTGGTCCTCAATCAAAGACAAAACACAGCTCCTACCTTTGCCCAGAGTCCTAACCAATTGAGGATGGATCTCTTAACCTATCTTTCCAAACATAATCCATTTGATGCTACTTTCTTTGATGCCTATCATAGACGATCTCTCTTGGGACCTTCTGTTCCTACCCTCCTTTATTACCAACAATTGGCTCACCGCTATGCTATATATTTTTCCCTTTGTCAATCTAATTCCACAGTAATTTTACCACTTCTTTTCCAACCTTCCAATTTCCCTCAAATTCCTATTTTCACTTACTGTTCCTTTATTGAGGATAGGGTATTTTCCCCTTCTCCACCCTGTCCTTCACCCCTCATTAATGTACCCTCCACATTTCCTATTTATCAGTTAACACCTTTCCTTAGTGATTCCTTACAAATTTCTGCCACTCCTTCTTTAACCTTTTCTTCCTTTTATGATTTTTCCTATCCTTCCCTACATCCACTTTCCCTTATTCCATTACCCTCTCCTAGCACTTCCATATCTCAACCACCTCAGTTGGTTAGTGACTGTGACGGTTTTGATACTCAGATTTCCAGAAGAAGGGGATGGAGTTTGGACGATTGCCTTACAGGACCGCAGATTAATTGGCCAGTAATTCCAGGGGAATGGACAGCTTCAAGTCAAGCTTATCAAAACTATGTTCATTTTGCCCAACAATATTCACAGTCTGCAGATCCCTCAGTGAGATTAACTGCTCACTTTGCTTGGTACCTGGCGTATATGCATAGGCACTCTCATACTGATTCAAAGCCTATCCCAAAGTTGTGCATGAATGTCAATGTTAGCATTGATTCCCAACAGTTGGAGATACTGTATTTTCATGCCCTCTGTTTACCTAGCAGATACTTGGTCCTGTTGGAAAGGATGTGTTGTCTCCAATTTTTTCAAAATCCTCCTAAAAACTTTGTAGATGAATCCTTATCTATGGATCGATTCAGACAACATCAATCTTTTAAGAGGGATCATCTTCATTGATACCTTTCCAATGTATGGTGCAAGCTTTTTAATGCCAAACTCTTCTTTTTGAAGAAGTCATTCAGATGGTTGTGTATTAGTGTTTGTGTTGTGAGTTCATGTATGTCCTACGAACGTGGTGGTTTCCTATTGGATCTTGTGTACGAGCTATGTTTTGGAGATTTGTCGAGATGGGGTCGTGGATGGAGAGTTGAAGCTGATGATGATGAAGAAGAAGCAAACTCTTATATCCTTTACAAATTTGTGGTGATTTTTAGTTTGATAAGAGGTGTTAATTTCAAAAGAGTTTTCCTTTCTTTGTATTTTTCTATCAGAAACAGGTTATAAGTTGGGGTCGTGGTGGATGGATTCTTTCTGAAAAGATAATGAAGATCAAAGTGAAGCTTGTCAATGAACTTGTATTCCCTTTTTCCTGGGTCGCGAGGACGCTTCCTTATTAAGTGTGGGGATATGTTGAGTGTTGAAATGACTTGTTTTTTGGATGATTTTTGTTGTTTTTGAGAGCTGAATGGTTGATTTTATGGGATGATTGATTGATTTGGAAGTGGATTGAGAGTGTTTTGGATGATATTGATTGTGTTTTGGAAGATCATGATGTTTGTTGATAGTTCTGTGATGTTCTGATAGGTTCTGAATGGTTCTGTATACCTTCTGTTTTGTTCTGTTTTGGTCTGTTTTGTTCTGATTGTCTTCTGTAAGGAGGGATGGAGTATTGATTGATGAAGAATGAGATATTGTGGAAGTTTATTGAATGGTTTGTGAGAGTTTTGAATGGTTTGAGAGTGAGTTATGTGGTTTTGTTGACCTTCTGTAACCTTCTGTAGGTCTTCTGTAGAGCTTCTGCTTCTGTTCTGTTTCTGTTCTGGTACTGTTCTGTACTGTAACTGTTCTGTAAGTGTTCTGTGGAATGTATGTGTGATTTTGGGGAAAGTTTTCTAGCCTTGGAAAGAGGTGAATACAAGTGTAAAAGAGCTGAAGAAAGTGGAAGAAGTAGCTGTTGAAGACTCAAGAGAAGACTAGAGTGAAGTGACAGTAGTGAGCTGTGAAGAGACACTGTAGTGGCTCTGGTGACCCTTCATATCAGACATACCTCTTGGGAGGGGTATCCACGACCTAAGAGTGATTATTGAGAGTAATTTTTGAGAGATTGTAGTGAGGATATGATGTATTATTGATGGAGTGAGAGAGAGAGAGTCAGAGATAGCCAATTCTATTGAAACAGAGTGATTGTATATGAGAGATTGAGAGAGAAGACTATGAAGATATTGAAGATGAATACTATGTGATGTATTTCCATTCAAAGATGGTGTACTTCTTTGCTTTCTTTGGTCTATTGATGGATTTTATGAAGATGTTGAAGAATATGGTTGATTCTATTAAAAACCGTGGGAGATTTACATGATGCTGCATGAAGATTTGTTGTGCCTGGTGTTCTTTTCTTCATTGTGATCATATGAAATATGATAAACAAGCTTGTTGATGTTACAAGATAGATTTTCTTGCAAGAGAATTCCCTTTTCCTTGGTGTTCCTCTCGGGGCTCCAAGGAGAGCTGTGCTTTGAGGGGAAAAAGGAGAAGCTTTTGGGCTATTTTTGGAAAAGGAGGCTTTTTGGGGGGAAGATGACGCTGAATGAAATTAGAAGTGGATGGCTACAGAACAGGGGAGTTCAGGACAGAAAAAAGAGGAGGCGATGAGTGAGCAGGGAACCAGTATTTGTGCATTGGTGCAACCATAATGTGAAGTCTATTTTCCATTATCGGTAAAGCAGGGGGTAACAAGTGGAGTGCCATGTTGGATGAGGAAAAAGCTTCGTGGGTTGGACGGTTCAGACGCCACATAGTTCAAGGTCAAAGAATGCGTTGATGATGGACGCATGGTGCACTCGTGCGATGATTGTGACTCTTGTAAGAAGCAACTCGAACAGTTTTGTTCCAGAGATTGAGAAGACGTTCAATAATGTCGAAATTAATGGGAAAACACTTATGGAGGCTATTCTGCTATACGGAATTAGAGCTCTACGTCGACTTCTTGATCTTTGTATGCCGTCGCTTTGTTTGCAAGTCACCTTCTATATGCCTATCTGAGCTCGCCAATGCCGTCGACCTCTCGAAATCCCTCTGAGGTCACCCTCTATGTAGCTGATATGACATCACTTGCTGCTCCTTTGATGGCCTGTGGTGGCTTTTTCCCTGACGGCACCTTCTTCAATGTAACGGAGTGTGCAGGATGCAGATGCTATTGTTGTGACAGAACGAGTGACGAAGGCGTGAACGAGGTTGTGAGGTAATTGAAGATGGGGACCGAATCCTGTACCTCTTTGGTGAAGAAGATGACGTTTTGGAGTGAAGAAAGTACGCTAAGGAGATCTCAAGAATCAAGCTTTGATGAGGCTGTAGGAGCTACCTGATGGACAAAGAATTGAGATTGGAGCTAATCGTTTCAAGATTCCAGTTCTGTTATTCAATCCTTCATTGATCAGAGATGCAGTACAAAGTATATGCAGATTATAATTCTGAGACAGAGCCTAAAAATTAAAGGAATGCATAAAAGCCATGTACGATTTGCAGAGTAATACTAAGAACTGTACTTTACCTGTGATCAGAGAGAAGTACAGACAAGGCAAAAACTAAGGCAAAGGTCTGATGTATGGAGACTCATTGAATCCGTAAAAGGGATACATTATGCCATTGATTTTTTTTTTGGTGGAATATGCCAACTGCATTGTTGGTACTAGAGTCCCTTGAAGCTCAAAATTACGAATCTGCAGCCAAATTTTCACTCTCTATCAAGACAAGGGAATTTGAAGCTATCCCAAACTTTGGATTGATTTTGCTTGAATGTTAAAAGGAGTTTTGTCAAGGATAGCATATGCAGTATGTTTCATGTCTGAAAATTGCTGACACCCTATTCTTTAAAAGATGCAGAACTTGGTTGAGGATTTCATACTAAGAAATATCATTGCAGTGGGCAGTTCAGAATATGACAGATTTCCTGCAAATGCATTTGATATTTTTCTCACAAAAGGAGCAAATCTTGGGGGTTTTCAGATATAATAATCCTCTATTTTTCTGGTAAAAAGGGATCAATCATGATGATGACCACTCAGATAGTTATGTTGTGTATGAGTTGTCTTTATATGTTTAATTGTTGATCTGAAACTAGCCTTTGTTTACTGGAATCAGAAGTGCTTGGATCCAAAAGTTTTTCAGGCTGTGACCAACAGATGTATTGAACAGATGCATGTTAAATCAATTATCTTTGCTGTTGCATAACCTGATTTCGCTTAATTGAACTTCTATCCTGAAATTAGTCAAGGTCCTCTGTGGTTACGACATTGCTTTCACAAACCTTTCGACAGCGCGAATAAACGCGAATTATCTGCAATTTAGACGCGCTGATAGACGCGCAAAACAGAACTGAAAAAAGAAAACCAGAGAAAGCAACCACATGCTCTCTGGTTTTTTTTTTCCCCTTCCCATACATCAGATTGTGTATTTGGGAAAAAGACAATGTATCTTATGGGCACGAGAATTGAAAATAAATGTCCATGTATTCATTATATATCAAAGCATTTACAAGGGAAGTTTAAGTGCTTGCGACCTAAAGCGTGGCCGCAAGCAGTAGGCTCAAAGAGATATCATACATATACAAGAAAAGAAGGCCTCATGAGGAGGTATGGTGCTCCTCTACGAATCTGAAGAGGAAACATCATCGCTAGTACCACCATGGCTACTAGCATCGCTATCCCCCTCCTCGCTATGCTCCACATCCGAGTTCGCCTACACACACAAAAGATCAGGTTTGCTTACATAGACAAGGTGGAGAAAAAGTTATAATTAGTTATACTTTTAATCGGAAAGTAAGAAAAACATACCTCCTCTGGCTGTCGAATCCTCATGGCCCGGTTATATTGGTCCTCAGTGATGAGACCCTCCTCATAAAAGTGAAGCCATGTCGTTGCGCGGTTATGGCCTCAATGGTAACCTACCTCTCTAGGAGTAGGTGTCTTACCAACGATGGTAGTCTGCAAAAAATTTAGAGATATACAAACAATTATGAGTCACAATATATTAGACTAAAATATATAAAGAATTGAAAGAAATATAAATTTAAAAAAACTAGAAATCAAAATATACTTACAAACTCTGCCTCCCACGACTCTGTGCCACCCGATCCGTAATGCAATGATCCTATTGTTTCCATTTGGATCCGTCGCGCCTCTGCGTGCTGGTGACTCTTCACTTTCTCACCTGCTTTCTTCTTGACTTTCTTCCACTCTATGCGTTGGCACATAGGTGGTTGGCTATAGGCTTCACGCCCCTCCTCCAGCCTCCGCAGTGAGTCCCTGGCCCGTGTCATGAGGTGGGATCTTTTGTTGTGAAGCATATTCCTCACTTTTGTACGTCCCCAATCATCCGAGAATCGCTGACCCTCAGGATTTGGGTACCTCCTATGGACTGCCCTCAACACCTCCTGCCACAAGCCACTTTTCTGATTTTTAAAGGCAATGAAACAATCTTTATACGTCGCATGCACGATGCTCCTCATGTACGCCATTACATCCCTTCCCTCATCATCATGAAAGATGCCACCAGCATCTGTAACTCTATAGTACTGGCGTACAACCTCCTCTACGTGATCTACTGGTGAGGGTGATCGCTCGCAACCTCCTAGGCAACCCCCACACAAGCCTCGTCCTCCACCTCGACTCTCCCTCCTCCCTTTCTATCGACTACCCTCTACCTCGTTGGACGCACGAGCTTCTGCAAATACACGTGCTTCTGCAGATGCTTGTGCTTCAGCCGATGCAAGTGGAGCACGTGGAGTACCGGTAAATGGAGTACCTGCATATGGAGTACCTGTATGTGGAGTACCTGCATATGGAGTACCTGTATGTGGAGTACCTGCATGTGGAGTCTAGGAAGTAGTGCCAGGCAAAGACGCTAGAGGCGTCCCAGACATGACACTGAGCACCTTGTCCGCTGTTGGAGAGCGGCCAAGGTGTCTGATCATCTCTCCCATGAAGTCTTCTCTACTAGGAAAACCTCCAAAAAATGCATTGACCCCCCTACCAAAGGAGGCCAGTGTATCATTCATGCGATCCATACCTGGGTCATTGCTAGATGAACCAAGATACGACATCTGCAAAAGAAACACAGGAAAAAGACAAATTTATTTGCATACAAAAAATCATATATTACTTACATTTTCAAAGAGCTTTCTTTAGACATTGAGCATAACACTTAAGTGCTAATGCTTCTCTTAAACAAGAAAACTGATAAACACAAACATGGAATTGGTCACATTCATCATTGCAAAAATATATTATTTACTATCAAAACTTGGAGACCTGGCGCGTGTATCCCCGCGTCTAAATTGCAGGTTAGACGCGCCCTCAGATGCACTCCAGAGTGAACCTTCTGTCCAGCGCGTCTATCTGCGCATCTAAGATGCAGCACAGACGCGCTGTCAGATGCGCATCCCAGGTCCATGCGCGTGTATAAACGCGTGTAGACTGCAGGTCAACAACGCGTCTATCATCGCGTGTACACTGCAGAGCACACTGCAGAGCACACGCGCTCTAAGATGCGCCCTGAGACGCTCTGAGAGGAAACATTTTTCGCGTCTATGTCTGCGTCTACACTGAGATGTAGATGCGCTATTAGACGCGCTCGGTCGACTGATTTTAGGCCTACGACCGCCATTGATGATTTACAAAATGCAATACATAATGGAATCACAAATCCTAAATAAACAGACACAGCAGAGAGAGGAAGAGAGAAACAAAGAGAGAGAGAGAAAGAGAGAGAGAGAGAGAGAGAGAGAGACTCACCTTGGGTGTTTGGTGTGGCAGGTGGTGGCGCTTCTTCCTCCTCCTTCTTCCTCTCCTTGGTAAGTTACCCTCCCTTGATGCTTGCTTGCTTGCTTGCTGCTTCTTCTTGTTCTCCTCTTTCTTGTTCTCTCTTTCTTCCTCTCCTTGGCTTTCCTTTTTCCCTTCTTCTGTGTTTGAAATGAAAGAAGATGTGAATCATGAGGAGGTGAGGCATGAAGAGACTAGGTGAGGCATGAATAGACTGCATGTCGGCTAAACTCAAGCTTCAGTACGTGATATCATTTACAAGATGGGAGAGCTTGTGAGGTGTGTATACATTGTATTTTTTCATTATATATCTTTGAATTTCTACACAAAAATAAATAATTCTCAAATACATCTTGACAGATACGTGAGCTTGAAGGAAATTGATCCAAACACATTGCAAGATGCTCAAGTATTATCTGTTGAGGTGGTTTGTTTGGTGGAGGAAATTTTTCCTCAATCCATTTTGACTACTCAATTACATTTACTCGTACATTTGATTGATGAGATCGCACTTTGTGGGGTAGTTTATGTAAGGTGGATGTTTTTTCTTGAGCGCTTCATGAAAACCTTGAAAGATTTTGTGCGGCAAAAAGCACGGCCTGAGGGAAGCATGGCTGAGGGTTGGTTAGTGCAATCATCCCTTGTTTATATATCTGAATATCTTGCTAAAGTGGATCCCTCTCAACCACGACTATGGAAAGATGATGAAGACTTGAGGATGACCTCTATAGTACCTCAAGGAAAAGGAATGAGTAAAGTGCTAACAAAAGAAGAACTTCGTAAGTTAAATAGTTTTTGTGTGCTCAATAGTGATGTAATGAGCAAATGGATGACACTATATAATGAAGCAAGGGCAAGAAGAAAAAGCGAAAGACAAGAATTTCGCACTAGATATGGACGTAATGTCTCGTTTCCAGATTATCTAAATGCGCTCCCACATCATATTGATATAGATTGGTTACATGAGGAAATGGAGAGAATGGAAAAAGAGGAGGAAATTAATATATCTCAAGAAGAGTGGGAATACGCACGAGGTTGCTTATCAAAGGTGAGACATACTATCAATTAATTTATTTCTATAAGTTTTATTTTATATAAATAATTGACATGTTTGATCTTTTATCTTTTACTACTAGTGCACATTATTCAATGCTTTTTGGTGTGAGGGTAAACATCTTCGAACTCAACGTATAGATGAAAAGAGAAATACCCAAGATTGTGATGTCCTTGCTCACTTCGAGGCTGCCAATGGTACCATGGAAGGTTATTGTGGCTTGATCCAAGATATTCTGAAGCTTGACTTCAAACGATTGTTTATATATGTACTGGATGTGAAGTGGTTTAAAGAAGTGGTAACAAATGGTGAGCATTGCACAATTAGACGTCATCCAAGTGGTTTTGTAATCATTGACTCTACAAAATTTCACCAAAACAAGAATGACACATTAGTACTACCTCAACAATGCGAGCAGGTATATATGCAAAGGCTAATTTTTTTATATGTATACATGTGATGATACATATACACAATATAATAAGTACTTAAGTTTTTTGCTTTTGTTTTTCAAATACAGGTTGTGTATCATCCAATGGTAAACAATAACCGATGGTGGTATGTCATCCCTATATCTAATCGTTCAAAACCAATATATGGTAATATTACCGACATGGAGATAGCAGATGACAATCCAACAATTAATGATGATGTGCATGATGACTCCATAATGGATGATATGCGTAATATAGTACAAGATGAACCTCGCGAGGATGTTCAAGGAAACGGAGAAGAAGACAATAATGTGATTGTCGATGATATTGATGAAGTTATTGAGCAATATAGCAACACATCTGATAGTGGGATAGACTTATTTGTTTCGTTACCTCTTGGTAACATAGACGTAGAAGTAGATAGTTTAGCAAGGGCTGATCTCATTGAAGATGAGATGGATCATTCACTGTAACATACTTAATTTGCTTATTGATTCAATGTGTATTCCTAATTCTATGCTTTTTATCATGTGCACACATGCATACTCAAGAATCAATAGTCAATTTTAACGCTAAATTGAATTTTCCATAATAAAAAGGAAGTATCTTTTATCATCTTCAAGTACGTAGAGAAATTATGAGATACATATTGCAATGCTTGCTACTAATTGTAAGGTTTCTGTCGTTTGCCGCTAATTACTTATATCAGGCTTGTCAACTGGAGGAACTACCATTCATTAGAGAGCAATGAAAAAGTAATTATTAACTCTATTTTTTTAATTCAATGATTCAATGTGTATTCTTAATTCTATGGTTTTTATCATGCGCACATGTGCATGCTCAAGAATCAATTTCAAGTGGTTAAATAATTATTAACTTTGGGTTTTTAATTATGTGAATTGCTAATTTTAGGTGGTTAAATAATTGTGCGTCTGCTGGCGCGTCTATATTAGCGTTTATTTGCGCGGATATATAGATGCAAAATTCGCGTCTATTTACACGCACATTTACACACACTTATAGACGCTCCGGTAGACGCGCCCGACTTTGCGTGTCTAACATGCGAGTCTATGCCTCGTTTCTGTTGTAGTGATTTGTGTTAGTTGGCCACTCCTACCATGGTGCCAATGCCACACTCCCCACTCTTCTCTATCTTTGTCCCTTAGCATTCTCTAGCCTGCCAACAACTTGGCTGGTGGCCTAAAGGTCATTGAATGGCTAGCAAGCCTGCCACGGTGTCCTTCTTTTACAACTCCACATCATCGCCTATGGCTCCCCCTTGCCACAATTACCAGTCAACGTCATTCTCCTCATATCCATCTTCAACCCCTAGTCTCCACCATTACTGGTGCCCACTTCTCTTGTCCACCTCCTCCATGCTACATGCCACAAGCCACCCATCCGCTCACTCAAGTAGCCAGTATCATCCTCCAACCTCTTCCCACCACAAGTTTCCATTGCCCTATTGCATCCACCACAAAGTTGCAACACCATCATCCATCAAACACACTCACCCCTACCACATAAATACACATATGCACTCTAGCACACTCATCCCCTACCACCCACATTAGCACATAGACGCATCACACACACACCACGTGAACCTCATCCCATGCACACACACAGACTACACATTCCTTTCTATAGGGGGATATAAAGTACTAACTCATTTCCTTGCAATCATTTTTAAATCTGTCTCTTTTCTCCATTTAAGGGGGGATGTTGGAAGATTATTCAAATATCTTATGTGAACCTTCAAAATTCAACAAATATTATCTATTCAACCTCTTCTCATTTATGATCATCTTATCATGTAGCACCTACCAAGTAGATACCATTTTCCACCTACTACTCCTACCAAGGAGTAGGAGTAGGAGTAGGAGTAGGAGTAGGAGTAGGAGTAGGAGTAGGAGTAGGAGTAGGAGTAGGAGTAGGAGTAGGAGTAGGAGTAGGAGTAGGAGTAGGAGTAGGAGTAGGAGTAGGAGTAGGAGTAGGAGTAGGAGTAGGAGTAGGAGTAGGAGTAGGAGTAGGAGTAGGAGTAGGAGTAGGAGTAGGAGTAGGAGTAGGAGTAGGAGTAGGAGTAGGAGTAGGAGTAGGAGTAGGAGTAGGAGTAGGAGTAGGAGTAGGAGTAGGAGTAGGAGTAGGAGTAGGAGTAGGAGTAGGAGTAGGAGTAGGAGTAGGAGTAGGAGTAGGAGTAGGAGTAGGAGTAGGAGTAGGAGTAGGAGTAGGAGTAGGAGTAGGAGTAGGAGTAGGAGTAGGAGAAGGAGAAGGAGAAGGAGAAGGAGAAGGAGATACCATTTTCCACCTACTACTCCTACCAAGTAGGAGTAGGAGGAGGAGGAGGAGGAGGAGGAGGAGGAGGAGGAGGAGGAGGAGGAGGAGGAGGAGGAGGAGGAGGAGGAGGAGGAGGAGGAGGAGGAGGAGGAGGAGGAGGAGGAGGAGGAGGAGGAGAAGAAGAAGAAGAAGAAGAAGAAGAAGAAGAAGAAGAAGAAGGAGAAGGAGATACCATTTTCCACCTACTACTCCTACCAAGTAGTAGTAGTAGTAGTAGTAGTAGTAGTAGGAGTAGGAGTAGGAGTAGTAGGAGTAGTAGGAGTAGTAGTAGGAGGAGGAGGAGGAGGAGGAGGAGGAGGAGGAGGAGGAGGAGGAGGAGGAGGAGGAGGAGGAGGAGGAGGAGGAGGAGGAGGAGGAGTAGGAGTAGGAGTAGGAGGAGGAGGAGGAGGAGGAGGAGGAGGAGGAGTAGGAGTAGGAGTAGGAGTAGGAGTAGTAGGAGGAGTAGGAGGAGTAGGAGGAGGAGTAGGAGGAGGAGGAGGAGGAGGAGGAGGAGGAGGAGTAGGAGTAGGAGTAGGAGTAGGAGTAGGAGTAGGAGTAGGAGTAGGAGGAGGAGGAGGAGGAGGAGGAGGAGGAGGAGGAGGAGGAGGAGGAGGAGTAGGAGTAGGAGTAGGAGTAGGAGTAGGAGTAGGAGTAGGAGTAGGAGTAGGAGTAGGAGTAGGAGTAGGAGTAGGAGTAGGAGTAGGAGTAGGAGTAGGAGTAGGAGTAGGAGTAGGAGTAGGAGTAGGAGTAGGAGTAGGAGTAGGAGTAGGAGTAGGAGTAGGAGTAGGAGTAGGAGTAGGAGTAGGAGTAGGAGTAGGAGTAGGAGTAGGAGTAGGAGAAGGAGAAGGAGAAGGAGAAGGAGAAGGAGATACCATTTTCCACCTACTACTCCTACCAAGTAGTAGTAGTAGTAGTAGTAGTAGTAGGAGTGGGAGTGGGAGTGGGAGTGGGAGTGGGAGTGGGAGTAGGAGGAGGAGGAGGAGGAGGAGGAGGACGAGCAGTCGCAATAATGTTCATGGAAACTATATTTTCTATTGCACATGCAAAATTTTGAAACTTTATAAATAGAATGGCATTTTTTAGTAAACTTAATAGTGCTTCGTTTGCATAATGGGAAGTTTAAAAATTCAATAAGGTAGTAATAATAATAATAGTGATTATTATGATATTTATGGTAGCTATATTA
This sequence comes from Lygodium microphyllum, assembly GCF_053477565.2. Taxonomy (NCBI): domain Eukaryota; kingdom Viridiplantae; phylum Streptophyta; class Polypodiopsida; order Schizaeales; family Lygodiaceae; genus Lygodium; species Lygodium microphyllum. The sequence continues at coordinate 99,417,167 of NC_141140.1, read as the reverse complement.
TATAGAATGATTTTTCTTCCATAACATTATTTGTGCTTCCCGTTTCGATAAATCTTTTCATTAACAAACTTAGGAATTAGGGAACATGAATCCTCAGGAGGAGGAGGAGGAGGAGGAGGAGCAGCAGCAGCAGCAGCAGTAGCAGTAATGTTCATGGAAACTATATTTTCTACTGCACATGCAAAATTTTGAAACTTTATAAATAGAATGGCATTTTTTAGTAAACTTAATAGTGCTTCGTTTGCATAATGGGAAGTTTAAAAATTCAATAAGGTAGTAATAATAATAATAGTGATTATTATGATATTTATAGTAGCTATATTATATAGAATGATTTTTCTTCCATAACATTATTTGTGCTTCCCGTTTCGATAAATCTTTTCATTAACAAACTTAGGAATTAGGGAACATGAATCCTCATATTTTTGTGACCTATTGATGGATTATTTTTTATGATTTCCCAATTTGTAAATGTTGGGCACAATATTGAAGAAAGGTAATGGCAACAATATCGATTCTATAACAATAATGCCAAAGAATATTGATTTGTATTAGCAATAATGTGTTAACATAGTGCGACATATATCAGGATGTTTTTGTGACCTCTCGATCGATGGATTACTTTTTATGATTTCCAAAAGTATGGTAGCGACTCTTAATGAGGTTGTAAACCTCGACTGTGTAGCAACGATGTGTTGAGAGGGTGTGACACGAATTAACATGATCACGGCAGTGTCGTGGCGACGTTTTTAATGAGGCTATAAACCTCGTCCTTGTCGATGGCGAAGGCGGTCTGCAGCACGTCCTCGGGCAGGGGAGGCTTGGCGGCGAACAGAGCGGGGGCGACCTGGGAGGTGCCCGGGTTCTGGCTGTTGAGCGCGGAGATAGCGAGGGCAGGCTTCTTCTTGTCCGGGTTGATCTGGAAGTGGACGAGGCCGCGGGGAAAGACGAAGAGATCGCCCTTGTACAGGGTCTGCTGGAAGAGGGTGTTGTTGGTGGTGGAGACGAAGCCTACCACAAGCGTGCCCTCGGCAAGGAAGAGAACCTCGGTGGCACGCGGGTGGACGTGTGGAGGGTTGAGCCCACCATTGGGCGCGAAGTCGATGCGGGCCACGGACAGGCCTTGGGTGTTGAGTCCAGGGAAGGTAAGGGCCGACGCCAGCTGCACAGCGGAGCCGAGCGCCTTGTTAAACTGGCCTTCCTGGCGAAGCAGAGGAGAGGCGAAGTCCTTGGCCTCCACTTGTTGGGGATTCTTGCACAGCAGACCGTTCACGGTTGTGATTCCGGCCGCCTGCGCCCACTGATCAGCCACGCAGAAGTCCTGCAAGGGGTCCTCGTCCGCCGCCTCAGTGCGAGATATCGGGTCGACGAGCTGCTGCGCCAACGTGATAGCTACAATTAGCATAGCAAGCTTTAGTGATGATGCCATGGATACAGTATCGCGTATGGTGAATCAGGACGGTAGGTATGAGAAAGCAGGGGCCCGAATGGTTCTCTACTAGGTAATTAACCTCTTCCGATCAGCGAATACTGTATAAACAGATCACGCTTTTCAGCAAGCACAAATGGGGCTTTCTAACGTCTAGGAGTGAACAACTGCTGCGCCGCTGATCGAATGGTGGGAAGATGGAGCCCTCGATTGCATATAAGTAGTACGAGCTAGATGCGTGGATAATCATCCGTGTGCCAGGTCATGAGCTTGTTTACCAGGTCTTTCATGCTCTTGTGGATCCAATCACACGGGGAGGTTTTTCGTCGCAAAGCAGGTTTTATCTGGTCTGATTAACATTAAAATAAGAGACTCTACGTTTCAGCTAACGTGTATGGAAAAAGTATTTTTCTAATGTAAAATACCTACGAAGTCGTCCTTCACGCGTTCATGGAATGCTTCCAGTCGCTCCAGCCTACGACTTGGTGGAGAATCCTTTCTCATAGGCTTTCTTGTCACACGCGTAGTTTAATGAAGTTTTCCAACTTCTACGATGTTTTTCCAAAACGGATAGAAAACATGTTTTCATGAGCGTTGCCCGTTTATGGTAATGGCCACTACAAGGTGTGAGCTTGGGGATTTTCATATTTACATCATTAATCCATCTAATATTGTGATTAATAACATAAACTAATGTTATTCTTGTAATGTGCAAGACAATGCAATATAACCCAAGACTTGCTAGATAGAATGTAGTGAGATGGTCTAATAAACCCAAGGTCAAGAGTTCCATTCTTATGGGCAAGAGTATTCCACAATGTAACAAGGTGATGTAATCATAAGGGCCTGCCAAGGTAAAAGTGGAGTCTAAGTTCAGATATAATAACCACATGGGAAATTTACATAGGAATAGTTATAAAGGTGCTAAAATAATAGAGAAATTTGGATAGATATTAAGAAATGAGCTTCTTAAATTACACATATCAAGTTCATCTTTTGCTCAGTCTTAAGTTTTTGTTTTACAAGTTAATAGTAATATATACTTAAAGATCTCTTAAAATTTTATCTATCATGTTATATTATGTATATTTGATTTGGTTTAGGAATTTTCTCAACAACTCTATTTGTGTGTGTGTACACGTGTGCATAGATATGTGCAACTGGAGAGTGGGCTCGAGGGATTCACTACATATATATCCTGTATATCACGTGAGTTCAAGGCTTGTTTATACATAGCCTTATCTTTCAATTTTTCTTGAATAAAACCTAGGGAGTTCAATTTATAGAACATGTGAGATACCATGTGAATTCAAAGGAATTGGTATTTTACTTAGTAAAATTTAAAGGATTATATTTACAAAATGGGGTTTTCAATTATACTTTGGAAAAAACACTAATTTTAGTAAAGTAAAACGAGTCATTTTATAGCCTTACAACACGTAGAGAATTGGTGCTTCTTAATACCCTTTCAGCATACATTATACAAATTATTTTTAATAGGTGCATCCTCGAAAATAAAACACAACCCTTATTTATTCAATCTATAAGTAACTCCTTTATATGACACCAATCTATATATTAAAATAGTATTTTTAGAGCACTTGTTTTGAACCCATGTGATACACAAATATATTCAAGAGTAGCCACCTCAAGGGGATGGGCAATACATGTGTAAGCTACACATGGGTACATATTTATATGTGTGTATAGACACGCATATGTATGGATGTTAAAGATATAACCTTTCCAAATATCTATGCATGTAGGGATATATACTCATGCATGCATACTAACAAAATAGTTATCAAGGATGTTTAAAAGAAGTTCAAAATATTTCTATAACTAAGTTTTTACACTTGCAAGAAGGCATATTCTAAAATAGTAAAGTAGTTGATTGTAATGCAACTCTATTACACTACACGCACAAGGTTATTTGAAAACAAATGATTAGGCATTTAACTTTTGTAAACATCAACCATGTGTGCATATGGGAAAGTGAAACAAGCTTAATAAACTTGTTTGATAGAGACCTTTGCATTGTACACTAATTAGACATCTTTTTCTTTGAAGATGATGCATTAAAACGATGGTAATTGTGAAATTTCATTTATAATATCATATTTACGAGTGAACAAGAAAAGTAGCACCACATTATCATATGCTAATGAGATCATTTAAGACATGTCTTACTTGCCCTTGTGCGGAATGTATACGAGAATGTAAAACCAAACCCACACACAAGCGAACCCTCCTCACTACAACACATCCTTTGGCAAATATAGATTGTAATTACTATTTAACTTGTACGAATTTGCTCTTGTTAGTGGGGTTTCACTTCCTAGCTTGAATGCAAGAACTAAAAGCTTAACACCCATACACTAATGGAAGTGTATTTACCACTAGTGTGTGGCTTCTATGGCATTGGTTGGATTTCCTAGATATAAGACCAACAATGGTAGCTCCTTTTGTATGTTTTAATAGCACATATTGTGGTATGGCATTCATTGGGCCCCTTGTATGAACAAATACTATTGTGCAACTCATGATCCTAGTAGTTACTACACTTGCATATTTGGTTGGATGGCCAAAGCCCCATCCACGTAAACTACTATGGTAATCTATATGTTCTTCTATGGAGATAAGCATCCTTTGTTGGATAATCTCTATATTCATAAAGAATGTAGTTGCACTTAGATGATTACCAAGGCTAATTACTACACCATATTGTCCAACTTGGCCCTTGTGAGCTAGCCACTTCTTCACTCAGCATGGTTGGCCTCTCCTTTTCTCAATTTGGTAGGATTGATGAATTATTTGAGTCCCATGATATAATGTGCCTTTATGGACTATTTAGCTATGTCTTTACCTTTTCCTATAGCTAATTTATCACACCTATCAGAGATAGAATTAATTTTTCTAGACCATAAAATTAACAAGCGCTATAAGCCAGTAACCTTTCAATACGTTTTTGTCACATAAAAAAACATGTAAATGTTTCCTTCTCTGCCCAAGTAATGTATGATAACTCCTATTATTATTGCTTCCTATCTTCCCTAGCCCTATCTCTCTCTCACCTTGCATTGCGATTTCATCCATAATAGCCTTCGTGACACAATACAAGTGTTGGCCTACATTGTATATGGATATATAGACCAATGTTAACTATATGAAAGGGATTAGCTTGATCAAACTTGCAGTAAGCTACTTGTAAAAATAGGGGGTATTAAGATCCCACAATGGTACTCCTAGCCTTCCATGAATGTGGTATGTGCTTTTCTATTGATTGTCTCATGACTTATTCTTTATGGAAAACAAGTTCTATAAGGCTGAAACATACCCCACTTTTCCACCTTGTATCATAATAGCATGGTATCTTATCTATGGTTATATTTCTCCTTTTCCATGGTGCATTATTTGAAAATTAACTTGGTAAGATTTAGCTTTTTATTGTGGATTAGGATCTAAGGTTGTCGAGGTAGACCGGTCTAATCCCTTTGATATATACAAGGTATATTATAGGATATGGTGACATGAATGGCAACTGAGTTGTAGCCCCGACACGTGCATAATAGGTTTGTTTACATTGATGCTTATTAATCACCATTCTGACTAGTTTAAAGGTACCATGTGCAAACCCCTTCATATCTGATTGTATACCATGTTCTATTAGTAACTAGGCAATCATAAGGTTCTGCATTGATAACCTCATGTATTTGCAATTTTATTATAAAAGTAATACTATGAGCACGACTCTCATTTGTACTATAAATTTCTTGCAAGCATTCGTGTGAATTGGTTTCCTCACTTCATTTAGCAATACACATACACACAAAAAAAAGAGTATAATATAGAAACTCTTAAATATGGCATATGGAGATAATGATCATTCTAAATGCTTTCTATATAAAGTCAATAAGATATTTGAAACTATTTCATTTTATACATAGGCTGCACATAAGTAAAGATAAGAAACGTGACAATGAGTACAATGGCATGGAATTTGGCAAGCTAAAAAGGCTAATAAACTCAAGTCATATACAGTAGCCATGTTACAAAAATTTTGAGTACATTAGATGGACACTAAAATCCAATTGAATCTAGAAATGAAGCAAATGAGAAATTTTTGCCCAAGATTTTGCTAGCTTAAGAAATTTTCCTACTACATGTGCATAATTAATAGCCCTCTATATGTTGTGAGTTTCCATGCCCTATAATTAAATGAAATGACATATCTACCTGCACATACTCCATCGATGGATTGAACATGACTTGGGTGTCTCTGGAACAACTCATGGTATTTCATGTAGGAAAGAATCACCAAAAAGTGTTGAATAGGTGTCTAGCCCACATGGATCCTTCGCACAGAGTATGCACTGTTCCCATGGACAGTGCACCAAGTACAACACCTTTGGATCTCATGGAGTGTGATTGCACATTGGCAATTTGCCTCCTTACATTGGATACACCCCTGGAGGAGAAGAGCAATGAAGATACAGCTCCACAGGTTGTTGCTATTACATACACAGGAGAAGAACCAATTGAAGAGCTCTTAAATGTTAAAGAGCACTACAAGATATAGGACTTATACTGACGTTTAAAGCGACGAAAATACAAACAACAAAATTTGCCCCCATCGTCGCAAAAAACATCGTTATTAACGACGCCATAGAAACATTGGTATTGGTATCAAATGTGACGCTGATAGCGACACCAATAGCGACGCTGATAGCCACGTTTTGCGACGCGCATAGCGACGGCAATAGCGATGCGAGCAGTAAAATTTGCGACGCTAATAGCGACGGTAACAGGGATTTAAAAAATTTTGTGGCAGGGCAGCAAGCGGCCCTGCCACATATAGCACTATGTGCTGTATGAGAGCCATACAAAATAGTTTCTGCACTACTGTATACAAAGCGCTTGCAAACAAAAATAATGTATAATGAAATCATAAAACTGATACATGAAATAAATACATGATTGCATAAAAGCGATTGGTACAATCATGACAGGATATCACTTATACATAGAAAATGTCTACATAGATCAGGCGGCTAAAAAATAAAGGTGTGTAAGCTCCAAGGATCCAAGGGCGAGCTACAAATCCTCGTCCCCTGAAAGCTCGTCCCGCCGCAAAGGAGCATCGAACGGACTCTGCAAAAAAAGAAACAACACATCAATCCACCATATAATAATGCATTCAAATATCTCATGGTAACTACGGACAAGAAAGATGAGTGACTTACAGGGCCGCCGCGTCTATACAATCGGTCGATCAATGCATTGAGACCGTGCCTCTCTGCATATTGAGTCTCAAGGCCTATCGGATTGCGATTTGTAATGGAGTGCTGCAAAGAAAACAAAATGCTAACTGTTAAAAACATGATTGTCAGTATAAAGAATATTTCAAAAAAACAAACAAGCAAAACAAAAGAAAAACTTACAAAGTCCTCCAAATATATCCTGTGGCTGCCACTCCCAAGACGATGTAACACTCCGGCCTCGAGTCGTGCCCTCGCCGCCTTGCGCTGCTAACTCCAACGTCTTGGAGAATCTGTAGCCTCCTCCCTCAGTCGGCGCTAGTCATCTGCATCTAACCACTCGGGCTTTGCAGCCCCACTCTTGATTGCCTTGCGTGCGTCGAATCGTCTATGTGACATGTATGCATGCATGCAATCCATCATCTAGCCCGTAGAGAATCTATCTACTACGGTTGGCACTGAAAACTCCTCGTGCAAGGATGCTACTATGTAGTCCTTGCTCCCCTTCGGTATGTTCTTCCAATGATCCAAGACGTTGTGCCGAGAAACTTGTTGGCACAACCCTCTCATGCGAGCCATCACCCTCCTCCCCTCATCATTCATGATGATGGCTCCTGACCTACTATCGACCAGATATCCATAACCCCTAGGAGTCTGCCTAAGATGGGTCCTCTTCCATCTGCGTCCACGCTCTTGGACATATCCAGGACAACCCTCTACATCCGGTGTACCGACAGGGGTAATCTCTCTCGAAGTGGCACCTAAAGGGGTGGCACCCAAAGGTATACCACCTGCTGATGGCTGCGCAAAATCCGGAGTAACTGGAGTAGACGTCCCCACAGGTGTGACAAATCCTGGAGGTGACCCAGCTGAACAACGAGACAGACACACCACATCCGTGTCTCCACAACAGCATCCCCCTGATCCTGATGCACTCCCTCCCTCTGACCCAAGTCGTGAGCGTCGAGATCCTCTGCTCAAAGCCGAAGCATCTGATTGCACTAAAGCAAATCTAGTAGAGCGCCCTGACGAAGAACGAGACAGCTCCTGGTCTGCCATCTCTCTGAATCTCGTGAGCTGGTTTGGAGATATGCGTGCGAAGATGTCCTGCAAACTCCTCATCGCTCATCCCTCAACTCATCCTGAAAATGTCACCTGCACAGATAAAAAATGATGTTAGAATAATCAATTTAAATCATACAAAGCATAGTAATATAAATCATTTTAAAAAAATCTCTCTTAAAATGCATATCTTATGTACCTTTATAAGAGATTGGTCAACAAATTGAGTAAGTGGATGCTCCAAGTATGAAGTATCCTATGGTCCCATGCTAATCTCCTGACACAACTCCGCATACACTGGAAGGTCGATAGACATGTCACCACAAAAGAATGAGTTCGCCTCGTTCTCAAAAAATTCTTGGACTCTTGTATTTCCATCATTGTTAGCCGATGGTGGCTCCAAGCTTTCGACGGCCTCCACCCCTTGCAATATCAACCCCTCTATTTCCATATTATCTTCATCTATGCTCGGAACATCACGAATATCATATACTCTCGCACTTTGGGGAGTTGAAGGTATAACATACCACCATCGAGGTTGTCGGGGGTTTGGATAGAAGATTACCTGTTCACAAACACGTACAAATGGATTCAAATCATTGTGACATAAACCATGTCATAATAAAATTAGCAAGCAAATGACTCCATGCACCTGTTCACAATGGGCCGGCAACATAAAGGTGTCGTGCAAATCCGTCCATTTTTTTTCAGAATCTATTTTGAGAAATCCAGATGGACCTCGTCGAACTGTTGCTCCAGCTCCTCCAAGTACCACTTTGAACCACTGCACATCGAATAGTATCATGGAGAAGCTACGGTAATCCACCGTAATAATACTTTGCAAGTTCCCAAAATACTCCATTTCATCCACAACCGTGTTTGGATCCGTTGCTCGTCGCCGGCTCTCTTGCTCGAACCTTGCAATGACACCACAGTCCATTATGGAGCGCATTTTGTCAATATGCTCCACGCGAAAATGCCGTCCGCGCGACCACGCTGCACTATATATTTTGTACTGTACATTGAAAGACTCAAATTAGATGTCACATATAAAATTTAGATACAACAGATTCTAAACCCCTCATCACCTTTGGACTACATCCCCTCGAGAATTCCCACTCCTCCATTGAGACCTCTGTCCCTTCGCGAGATGCTGCGGTCAAGGCTCCATGCAACCATCGCGTTGACATAAACCGCGGCATCTCCTCCATGCCTTTGGGATATCAAATCGATCGATGACGCGTTCATGATCGGAATTTAGCTCGCGCTTCCTCTCGTTCTTGCCTTGCAATCTGGTACTTGGCGAGCCACGTCTTCATGGAGGCATGGTGCAACATACAAAAGCGATTCACTTTCTCTTCCATTGAGGCATCCATTCTTTTTTCTACCCCATTTCCAACCACCACATCTCCATTCAGTCTATCATCATCTTCAGTGACCATAGCATTTCATTGACTCGTTCCACCATTGGTAGCCATTGTGAAATATGCACTAACGCCTCTGACACCAACCAACCTTCGGCCATGCTACCTTCTGGCGGAGCTTGTTGTCTCACAAAGCCTTTTAGGGTTTTCATGAAGCACTCTAGGAAGAACATCCATCATGCATAGACAGGTCCAGCAATCTCCACTTCGTCCATAAGATGCACAAGAAGATGGATTTGTATCGTGAGCATGCTAGTGGGCATGTATTTGTCAAAGAGACAGACCGTCTCCACTGCTCCCCGTCTCGCGGATTTAATAGAGGACGTCTTAATCTCTTTTTGTGAGATCCATTGCACCAAAGTCAAAAACTTGTAAATGGCCTCGCGAATTTTTGGAGTAAGGCATCGTGCGATCGTGATCGATAGGACAAACTGCCACAAATGAGAAAGCATTATGACTAATGGCCACTTTCCACATTGCAAAATGCCCACGCTAATTACAATCCATTTGTAGCACAAACCTGATATATCTTATCCCAATCATGGGATTTTAGCCCCGACAATTGGTCGTCTTTAGAAAATGCGGACCTGAGAGAACGCATCACACCTGTCGGAGTGCGGATAGACTTGATTACTTGCTTCACAATGCGCTCTTCTTTAGTCGACAAAACCCAAGGAGTGTGACAAAGCTGCACGCGACCATCAGCACTCGACTGCGGCCAAAGCGCCTCCATCTTACCTACCTCCTTCAAATCCATTCGTGCCCCTATAGTATCTCTCTTTCCTGTGATGTGGTCCCATAGCAAGCTGCCCACATTCTTGAAAATATGCATGGGATCCAACAAGTGGTTGACCTATAAGTGGGTCCAATATGGCAACTCATAGAAAACTGAGAACCATCGCATTCCATTTGGATGTGATTCCACGTGGACCATTTTCAGCTCGTACAAGCTTGCGGCGTTCATACGTGTTGGAGGTCGTCCAAGGAAACCTTCCCTGAGTTCATGATTCTCCGGAAAGAAAGCGGCATGTCCTTGATATACCATCTTCTTCATGGTTTGTGACCTTCGGGAGTCTAATTGTGGCCCGCACAATGGACATGCATGATAACCTGAGGTAACCAGACCTGTTCCAACACCACGACCTAGTGAATACTTGATTGAATGAGATAAAATATAGATATTACCAGCGAGAACGGAGGCCTGCTCACCTGAGCACTCTCCCAATCCTGGAAAGTCATGCATCGTCCACATGAGAATGGCTCGAATATTGGCTTACCGCCGACCATCGCGCTTGCTCATATCTTGCACAGTGACCCCCTCCTCCCACAAAATCTTAAGCTCATCGACTAATGGACGAAGATACACGTCCATCTTTTTTACTTTGTAGCGGCCTGGGACGAGCAAGCTAAGGATGAGATGTCCTTTCTTCATAGAAAGCCATGGAGGGATGTTGTAGTTGACAAGGACTATAGGCCACACACTGTAAGAAGTTGAGCACAGACCGAATGGGTTCACGCCATCCATTATGAGACCGAGCTGAAGATTCATTGGCTCTCATGCAAAGCCTGAAAAGGTAGAGTCAATGTGGCTCCATGCGCACGAATCCGCTGATATTTGTTGAACTCCATCCGTGGACCTATTCTGCACATGCCACGTTGTCAAGCTCGCTATGCTGGACGTATGAAACATGTGGTTTATGTGGGGGATGAGCGGAAAGTGTCTGAGAACTTTTTGAGAGATGGTTTGCCCTTGGAAGTCCTGTCGATACCTATGAGCACCACACTTTGGACATGTCTCCATAGTCTCATATTCTCCTCGAAACAATATGCAATCGTTGATACATGCATGGATGTTATTGTAGTCCATGCCAAGCTTCCGTAAAACATGTCGTGCATCATCATGAGACTCAGGCATAGTATTTACAGGTGGTAATATATGATATTTTAATAACCTGAAAAAAATCATAAAACACCTTGAAAAAGCATAAATGTTTGTAATAATAGTGTCAAAAAAATAAATCAATAAAGCCTATGTGCAAGGTATCTGAATAACTCGGTCATGCTCGTATCGCTCCACCCGTATTTTGCTTGCACACTTAAGAGTGCAAGCAGTGTCTTCAACCGAGATACTCGGCACCCATCATATAATGGTATGGATGCTTCCTCTCTAAGTGGATCAGAAATCTGGACATCCATGGGAATCAATGCATCGATCATTACCTCCATCTCAGGCTCCAAGATTGTAGGTAGGTCTAGAAGGTTGTTTGTCTTCTCTGGCATTGATGGTATAGATTGGCCTTGCGAGTGGTGGATTGGCTACTACACTCCATCCATCGCACACCCACGAACTCTTCTAATTGGCCGCAAAGGGTACACTCCCCCTTGGGATGAGACATCACCTCCCTGGATAGAAAATTTGCCAGCAAGACCCAATCTTATTGTATATGGTTTTCAATTAGCTTGCGAGTACAATGCATCATTGATATTAACTTCAAATTACTGTTTGCTGAAAATCCGCAATCGTCTGATCAATGATCTCAGATTGAAACTCGCCAAATCGTCGTACATGTTCTATAGACAATCGGCGTTTTTGTCTAATTGCCAACTTGCATTGAGAGCAAGGACATGGGACACGCTGATTAAGATACGCCTCGCGATCTTGAACAACAAGAACTTCTTCGTTTTCCATCTTATCTACATTACAACAAACAATTTAATGACTTGTAATACAATTTGGGAAAACGAGGCTCAAATAGATAGCTTTATGGAGATGTATGTCAAGTTGCAAGTTGATGATAAGCTCTTGCTTGAGAGGTTTTAGCCTCTGCAAGAGGTTGAGAAGCAAATTTTGTAAAACATTGAGTTTGATATTGATGCATCCACGGTATTGAAATCTAAACTTCAAGATATAGGAAATGCTTTATTGATTGATGTGGAGAATGCATGGGACATAGTAGTTGAGAGATTTATTGATGTTATATCTCGGCCATATACCATGCTCAAGGATTTGTTTGTTCCGGTAGATAATTATTCATTATTGTAAAAAAAAAACATTAGTTCATAAGGTTCATGAGTTGAAGACTAAATGTTTGGACTTGACTAAAAGATTGGATAATGCCTTAGATGCTAAAAGGAAAAGTGATGAATATGTTACTTCATCATTGCAACAAAAAGATTGGTGACAAGGATGCTATAATTAATGAAGTTCTTCACGAGGTGAATATAGAGTTGAAGGGGATGGAACACGATTCTTCTTTGGGATTTAGTGGTGATCAGTCAATTAGTGAGGTGTCTTCTTGTATGGCCATTATACCTTATATACCTAGCTACGGTCTCTAGGTTATGTACTTTGAGTATCTTAGAGGGGCTCTACTAGGATTACTTATACAATTGCACTAGAGGGCTTTGAGTATAAGTAATCCTAGTCAACAAAATTTATGAGCATCATTGAGGATCTCTTAGTCTAATAATAAATCAGTCTCAACAAAAAGCATCTTAGTAATGTGGTTTTTTTGTCCTAGGTCCATGTATAAAAATTAATGCCATCTATGAAATTTATCAACTATAGTTATAAAATTTGTTCCAATCGATTCTACTCATAGTCATAACATTTGAAGAAAATATCCTATGCTCAATTTACGGGATTCTTCTTCTATAGCAATACTTTTGGGTTCATTTTGATGAAGTACCATAATGACCATTAGCTAGGGTATCATTTTCTTTTAGTCCTTCCGTTCACTAGAAGGCATGATTACTAATTTGTTATGCTTATAAAGTTAATACAAAAACAAGGAATTATGCATATCACAATTAGATCCCCTACTTGGACATTATGAAGAATATGACCAATTTTAAGCCATCTTAAAGAGTCACCAATGTACGTGGCCCATGGTAAAGTATATTGCATACCATTATCGATAAGTCTATTATCGTGCATCTTAAATCTCCTAATTAGACTTTATAAAGTGTATGACCAATTTTTATCCCTCTTAAGGAGTCGATGTAATGGTACCCATACAAAAAGCAAAGTGCATACCATTACCATAATCATGGATATGTTATCGTTCCAATATATACACACACAGGTGGACTACATCTTGAGTAGACAAAAGCTATCCATTTGAGTAGACATACATCTCCATAAAGCTATCCATTTGAGTATATATCTCTTTCTCTTTCTCTCCCTCTCTCTCCCTCTCCCTCTCTTTCTCTCTCATTTCCTCTCCCTCTCACAATATATCCTAACACTCTCCAAAAGCAAAAGGGAGAGGGAGCGAGAGAATGCACTCTCCCTCCCTCTCCCTCTCCCTCTCTTTCTCTTTCTCTCCCTCTCTCATTTCCTCCCTCTCCCTCTCCCTCTTTTTCTCTTTCTCTTTCTCCCTCCCTCTCTCTCTTTCTCTCCCTCCCTCTCCCTCTCCCTCTCTTTCTCTCTCATTTCCTCTGCCTCTCACAATATATCCTAACACTCTCCAAAAGAAAAAGGGAGAGGGAGAGAGAGAATGCACTCTCCCTCCCTCTCCCTCTCTTTCTCTTTCTCTCCCTCTCTTATTTCCTCCCCCTCCCTCTCCCTCTCCCTCTATTTCTCTTTCTCTTTCTCTTTCTCTTTCTCTTTCTTTTTCTCTCCCTCTCTCTCCCTCTCCCTCTCTTTCTCTCTCATTTCCTCTCCTAAACAAGAAAAAGAGAGTGATTTAAACCTTAAACAAGCAAAAGAAAGAGAGAGGGAGACTCACCGATGAGATATGGCGCGACTGTGGGGCGGCTCCTCTTTGCGATGAAGACTCCTCCTCTCCTTTGCGAACAATGGCGGCGGCGGCAGTGGTGGCGGCGGCAAGTCTTCTTCCTCTCCTTCTCTCACGATGGTCGCTCTCTCCCTCGCTCTCGCTCTCAAAACACAAAACACAAAAACGTGAAATAAAGTCGCGCTCGGTTTCGGCCCTTTTTTTTTCCTGTGGAGCGTCACTATTTGTGTGTCGCTTTTGTGACGCAAATAGCGATGCCGCTACGCGCCGTCGCTATAAGCTTAAATCCTTGTAGTGGAGGAGCATTGGGTGGTGGTAGAGTAAGGGTTGGCTCTCATGGCACCATCTTCTTCAGAATAGCCACCAACCTTGCCTCCTTGATGCCCATTGAAGCAGATGGCGTACAATACTTGCTTCTATCAGATGTGCTGCAATACTTGGAAATGAAAGAAGAATAGTTGTTTTCCATCCTAGTCAGGGATTTGATGGAAGACTTGATGGATTATGATTACATGGATGTTCATCAGACGATGGCAAAGATTGGAAGATATGATGGCACAAGCTTAGATATAGTGAGTACCATCATAGCAGCATAGGAGCATATTACCTCGGTTGAAGAAGATTACCTTATGTCTGATGTTGTATTTGAAGCACTATAGCATAATGTATTCAGACCAATGCCTTAGCTTCCTACCAAGGAGTATGTAGATCCCTTTGCCCAAAGAGGTGCCTTGCTCACACACAAGGAAATGAAGATACAAGATGATCTAGAGAAGGTGAGATTTCGAACTACCATATATTTTAATGCGATAAAACTTGATGATAGGGTGCATCGGGTCCCCTGAAGGCCAATGCCAGACTTCGGACAGGGCAGCTGTAGGCATCATTTTTTGCCAAGATTTCACCGGTGGTGATCTCCGCGGGACTCGATGCCCCCTACCGTCAAGTTTTGTCACTTTTTGATAAATCTAGGTGAGTGGCTAAATATATTGTTTGATTTGACTTTGTCATTTAGGACATACTGTATATAGATGAGTTTGCATCAAGGCAAGGAGAAGCTCGGCATGCGGATCGATGGAGGATTTAGCTCTGAAGGAGTACATTGGCAACCTTGTTGTAGACTTGATGGTCTTCCATAAGAAGTGCTTACCACGAGGGTAAGAAACAATCATGAAAATTTAAGCGTTGACCAAGTTTGGACCTTCTGGAGTGATACTTGTGACATCTAGCTTAGAGAAGGTGGTGCTAATCAAGTGTTCAAAGCTTCTTTATTTGTTTGACCAAACGCGTAGTGGAGAAATGTGTGTGCTTGCTACATTAGGTGACCTTGCTAAAGTGTTAGATCCGCTTCTCCTAGAGAAAGAGCTGAAGGGGGAGCGTGTTACTTTTGAAGCAAAGAAGAAACTTCTATTTTCATCGGAAGCTGGCCCCTCCTCTCCGCCGATAAAAAAGCCAAGGAACGAATGAGAGTTCTTGTTTTGACTATAGAATTTTTGTATCTGCTACCACTATCAGCCATCTCATGTATTTTTCTTGATGAATATAAGATATTTTACTTTGTCCCTATGAATAAATATTTATTGAATAAATGTGTGATTAAGTGTGACGATAATGTATGGTATGTGAATGACGCATTCGCATACGTTAACATAATCCAATTTAATTATGTCAACATGTAGTACTGTACTTGCGATTGTGTATAAGCAATGACGTAAGTCTTATACGCACGTATTACTACTTTCGATGCATGCATACACTAAACAACAATTAAGAGTCATGTGTTTCAAGAAACAAAACAAAACATCTTTACTCAATTATTTGAATTCAGTACACATTGCATGAGATATTATTTATATATATAAAATATTCCAATGTGGCAGAGTATACAAAAAATTTTGGCCGTCTGATATGTTATGGTGATATAACACTCATTACAAACCTTCCATCATTAATCTCATAACCTATGGAGGAGTCTCCTTGCCGTGTCGAAGTCGAACGATAAAGTTCATGTCTTTATCTATGATTGTGGCACACTTTACATGGATGGCCGCTAGTTATGTATCATCGAATAAGTCGATGAGAAACCCCTCTACAACCGTTTCTAGGGCCCCCATAGCTACAACACTCCACCTTCCTATTGGTGGGCCATCCCACACTCACGCCCAAAATCTTCCCATCCCTTTGAGCTCCAAGTCTTGCATGACCTCTTGGACAATCTTATGAAAAGATCTTTTCAAGATGAGAAGCTCCTATCTGTGCTGGATTCTCCTTATCTCACAAAGGGTGACAGTGCCCGATTTCCATCTCCTCTTCTTTTGTGGTGGTCATTGTGCTCTATGGGGAGTGCCTACTGCTGCACTAGAGGAAGCTCCACCTTGTGCTTCAAGTGGCAGGCCTTGGTGTGAGGCCTTTCCATGGCTAAAACGATGACATGCTTACAGTCACTTTCTGCCACTGCAGACCCTTGGTTCGAAGTCTGGTGTCTGGAGCCACTTTCTTGGCTCGAAAATGGCTCCAGACACCAGTCCTCAAACTAGGGGTCTACATGAATTTTTTTTTCTCAAAAGAAAAAAGGGCTCTTGACTACCTAACGAGTGCGCGTGTGAAGTTTCGTCGCATTCGTATACAGTTTACTATTTTAAAAATGATCCCATACCAAAATTTTGGATGGATTGATAATAGAGAAATCAACATCACAATTACTGGCCCTTAGAAACTTCACACCACATTGACTATACAGAGGCATCAAGAGTAAAGTTTGCAACAAGAAATGGTAATTTTTGCATGTTTTTTCTATTGAAATTGATAGTGCTAGCAAAAATTGTAAGTAAGAGTTGAAAATACAACAAAGATGCACAATCAAAGTTGAGAGCAAAGGATAAGAGTAAAAATTTAATTCATATTTTAAGGGTGCGTACCACAGTTTTGCACTGGGACATAGTCATATGTCCAATGCACGAGGAGAACACTGTGCCAAAAAATATACCATTACAAATTGTGTTAACTTCATTAGAACGAATGCATCCTTCATTGCTTCAAGATTTCTTACAAGTTGGAAGTCCTTGAAAGTTATAGTGATGCGCTTCACATGTATTACACAATGTTGAGCATCAGTCATCATGTCAACTAAAAAGGCCTTTGTAGTACACTAAAGAGCATGAATACATTCTTTTGTGAAGTGATTAGGTCTATCTTGACCTTGTGCCAAAAACCACCTCCTGCTTTTGTGCGGTAGAGGTCTTGCACAATCTCGCAAACAAGTCTCAAGAAGCTTACCTTCGCAATGATGAGATCAAAAGAGCATTGATACTTTCTAATTTCTCTTAGAGCCATTGTACCTCACCTCCACTTGCATTTCTTGTGGGGATGCTGAGGAGGATCCTTGTGAGGGCGGCTTGAGGAAGCTGGGTTAGATTGAGAAGGGGGTGCATCTGAGCTAGTAGATGCTCAAAGGGATTGAACACGATATGGGGCTCTGAGAATTGGAAGCTTATTTGCAACTACCTTAGGTCTAGCCATCTTTCCTGCATAAGAGATGTGAGAACTCAATGAATAAGATAGAAAGTGAAACTCTCTTTTATATAACCCTAAACCGTAAGACTCATTGACTTAGATACACAGTCTCTCTTTGTCTCTTAAAATATGAATTGCATTCACACTGAACACATTGCTCATCTTACTATCTTAGCTCTCTTCGAATCCATTTGCTGCCTTGTCGAAGCCTTGTTTCTACCCACTTGAAATGGTTTTCTTTGGCACTTGAGGCTTTATAATGTACTCTTTTAGTGATACGACGTGATTCCATCATGTCTGCAGCCGATTCATCAGTACTTTCATTTTCTCTCTTTTGTCAAAGTTTAGCTTCATCAGCTACTATAATCCTATACCACCAAGATAGAACTTGGATCATTGGAGTGCTACCATTCACCCCTCCACCATGATCGGTTTTTCTTTGGTATGCACCACAAGCTATCCAATGTGAAATTTCCATCACTTGTGTGGATCAAAATCCAATGCTTTCCTTTTTTGCAAAGTATGGCCCATGTGCTTGAAGGATATGCTATAAAGACACATATCACACGAGTAAAACTATACTCAATCATTTATACAATTCATACAATTTTAAAATATCAACTTAGTATCGTGTAATGTGTGATAGACCTTTTGTCTCACGCTTCCACCATGTTTGTGTAGAAGCTATGCATAGTATCGATAAATTCTTGCTTATCTTCATTGTTAAACACCATCTTGCGAAGTAAGGGAGCCAATTCATTAAGACTTATCCAAACCTTAGCTTTGTCCAACCTTGTTTTTCCTCCATTACTTCGATCAGGAAACTGCAAAATGTATCTTTTTCCACCCATCGTAGTCATGCAGCCTACAAACCATGACATTCCCTTCCTCACTGATGGGTGCTGAGAGAAACTTTTTAGCCTTTGCTCCTCCAAAGCAAGGCTTTTCTGGCAAGTTACTAGATTTTCCTGATCTCTTCTTAACTTTTTCAATTGTCACTTGATACTTGTGTAGCCCAATTTCTGATAGCACTCACTCCACATTCCTACACATTGCAATGGCTTTTTTTTTCTACAAGAATCCATTGACTGAAGATTTTTCTTGAATATTTCAAGGCTATTAAAACTAAGGTATTTTTTAACACCACCTTTTTGAGTTTTTTTCAATCTCTTGGAAACAACCATAAGCAATAATATGTTTAATTGCACCAAGTTCCAAATTAATGAAATTTCCAAAATTCATGAAATCCATTTTGATTTGGTTTTTCCATATTGATGGGAAATTCCCAAAATCCCAAATATAGAGTTTATTGTTCTATTGATGATTTACCACCTACTTTATCACTTACATGTCCCAGAGACCATAAAATAGACTTAATCTCTCATTCTCAACCACCATGTAAAGCACCTTATAGACACAATCAGATTGAGCAAAAGGAAATCCAAATACAAGTTGAAGAACTGTTGAACCGAGGACTCATTAGGCCCAGCAGTTCTCCTTTTGGAGCACTTGTCCAATTAGTTAAGAAGAAAAATAATACCTATACGATGTGCATTGACTATGGTGCCCTAAACAAGATCACTATTAAGAATAGATATCCGATCCCCAGGGTAGACAACCTCATGGATAAACTACAAGGAGCCACTATTTTTAGCAAGCTATATCTCAAATTGGTTATCATCAAGTACGATCAGATACACCTGATATTTTCAAGGCTACATTTAGAACTTAAGTTGGTCATTATGAATTTCTTGTTATTCCTTTCGGTTTGACCAATGTACCAGCTAAATTCCGTTGTATGATGAATCGAATATTTTTGAAGTATCATAATTGTGTGATTGTTTTCTTTGATGATATATTGGTTTTCAGTAAATAAGAATGAGAATGAGCATTGTGAACATCTATCTTTGGTTTTTAAATTGTTGAAAGAGAATCAATTATATACTAACCCTAACAAGAGTGAATTTTTCCAAACCCAAATTGAATACTTAGGTCACATTGTTTCTTCTGATAGTATTCGCGTTGATCCTGAAAAGATAGAGGCAATTTTAAATTGGCCAACTCCTAAAAATATGCATGAGTTATGTTCTTTCTTAGGTCTTGCCAGCTTTTATAGAAATTTTGTGAGAAAATTTTCATTGCTTGCATTGCCTTTGACGAATTTGTAAAAGAAAGGTATTGTCTATCATTGGTCTAACAATCAGCAAAAGTATTTTGATTTATTGAAATATGCTTTAACATATGTACCTATTTTGCAATTACTTAATTTTAATCAATCATTATTTCTAGTAGTCACTGATGCTAGCAGATTAGGAATAGGAGTTGTCCTCATGCAAGATTCACATCCCATAGCCTATTCTAGTTGCAAACTTAAACCCTCTGAACTGAAGTAGTCCAATTGGCATAGGTTGGGCTATGGGTCAAGATGATGCACATCGAAATAGGTATGCTATTCGGTTTGGGGCGAAAGTCCTAAACGAGAGACAGAGGAGATATCCGCAAATCAAGAGGGAATTACTGGGAATTGTTACGGCTCTCAAATGTGACAAGGAGTACTTTATTGGAGCCTCAGTTGTGGTAGAGATAGATAACTTGCCATTGATAAGTATGATTACGAGTTGCTCTACTCCGGATATAGCTATGCTGAGATGGATTGCATACATCAAGTCATTAAATCCAGAATTTAAACATATAGTAGGAAAGGATAATCTAGTGGGTGGCAGATATGTTGTCTAGAGCCAGATATGATGATGAGGAGACACTACTTGCAGAAGAGGATGATGCAGAAATTTCAGCCGCTGTGGTTGATCATATTTGCCATGTCTATGATATTGTGGCTTTCATAGAAGAACTCTATGTTGGAGATTGGTTGCAGATTGGCAAGTACCTTAGTACACTAAGCAAAAGAGATGAATGGACAGATGAAGAGTTCAAGAAGATCAGAAGAAAAGCCTATGGTTATTTTCTCAAGGACGGATTTCTTTGGAAGCATCCGAAGAAAAGAGGTGGATTACCCTTGCGGATTGTCTGCGATAAAGAGACACAGTTACAGGTAATGAGGGAGTTTCACGAGAGTCCTTGGGCTGGTCATAGAGGAGTGTGGGCTACTTATGAGAAAATCAAGGAGAAATATTGGTGGAAAGGCATGTATAGAGATGTTTCTCACTTTGTAGAAACTTGCAGAGACTGCCAGATGTATTCGGTAGTGCGTCATCGAGATGAGCTTCATCTGACCTATCCGCTATGCATTCATTATAAGTGGGTAGTTGACTTGGTTACTATGTCTTTGGGTCTATGGTAGATGAGATATATTGTTTTGGCTAGAGAGGATCTTACCAATCATGTTGAGGGCAGACCTTTGAGAACGAAGACCACTAGTGCAGTGTGTAAGTTCTTATTGGAAGAAATTTTCTGCACGTATGGCTTTGTGGGTAAGATCACTGCAAATCGTGGTGAATTGGATGCAGATGAAGCTAGGGAGTTTTTCTCTCAACTAGGAATCAAGTTGGCTCTAACCATAGCATACAATCCAGAGGGAAATGGGAAGAGTGAAAGAGGGCATTTGCCGATAGTGAAAGCATTAGCCAAAGCATACAGAGGACGGATTGGAGAATGGCCGAGACTTCGACCATTTGCTTTGTGGGCTGATCGTA
This sequence comes from Lygodium microphyllum, assembly GCF_053477565.2. NCBI lineage: Eukaryota > Viridiplantae > Streptophyta > Polypodiopsida > Schizaeales > Lygodiaceae > Lygodium > Lygodium microphyllum. The sequence goes on along the minus strand of NC_141140.1, from coordinate 99,396,089 downwards.
CGACTCACAGTGTTACCACAGGATATATGCCCGTAGAGTTGATGTATGGTCAGAAACCGGTTATGCCGACTGAGACTTGTGCTTTGACTTGGTCAGTTTTACCTTGGTAGGAGGATTTGACGAGAGAGGAGCTCTTAGCTCTTCGGATTTGGCAGTTGGAGAGAAGACTAGAGGATATTCAGCTAGCTATTGACAGGTTGAAGGTTGTTAGACTAAGAAATAAGGACAGGTTTGATAGCAGGAATCGCTTGCGGCCTAGAGCAATAAAAGAGGGGGACAGGGTATTAGTCTTTGATAGCAGCCTTGAAAATCAGCATACTGCACTTCGGAAGATGGTGAAAAGATGGTTTGGACCGTACATAGTCAGACATATATTTGATAATGCAACATATGAGCTAACAGAATTGGATGGGACAGTGCTTAGAGTGCCTATTGTAGGAAAAAGAATCAAGATTTTCAAGAAAAGAGATGATGAGAATTATGCATTGGAAGAATTTGCAAGAAAAGAGCAACGAGAAGAAACTCTAGTAGAAGAAACAGATGATATGACAAATAATCTTGCTGAAATACCAGAGATACACAATGAAGAGATTGATTTGTTCATGGATCTTGATGATAATGATCATGGGTAGTTGGCCCATCCGGAAGATGTGCAGGATTAGAGGGGGTGGATGTCGTACTGCTGCGCATTTGAGGTGTGGAATCCACCAAAAAGTTGTATGTGTGGGATTTGATACTTTGTACATACTTAATCATTATGTTTGCACTTTTATTCTGCGTGGGTAATATAGTGAAGAGGGGTTTAGTGCAAGAGGAACTTATCCATAATGCTCTGGTTGACATGTACGCTAAATGTGACATGCTTGTAGAAGAACAGGGAGTTTTTGATAGATTGGTAACTCGAGATGCAGTCTCATGGGCTACACTCATTTTAGAATATGCCGATTATGGGCTTTGTGAGGAAGTACTAATCTGTTTCAAAGAGATGCAGATCAAAGTACACTGGTGGATATGTATGCCAAATGTGGGAGCTTGCTTGATGTTCAGCACACGTTTGACTGCCTGCCACAACGCAATGAGTATTCTTGGAGTTCCCTTATCCTTGGCTATGTTGACATGGGGGATTTATCACATGCTTTCCAGTTCTTTCAGAAAAATGCAAGATGACTGTGTTCAACCAAACAGTTACACATTCGTTGCCCTGTTCAAGGCTTGTGTACAGCAGAAAGATGTGGACATGGGCTGGGCATTATATGGTGAAATAGTTCGAAAGGGTTTGGAAATGGACCTCTTCATTAGTAGCACAGTGGTTGATCTATATGCGAAATGTGGCTTGCTCATGGATGTACAACAAGTGTTTGATAATCTCCCAGTCCGTGAAGTAGTTTTGTGGAATGCATTGTTTCCAGGCTATGCTGAACATGGGTTTGGAGAGGAAGTGGTGAGCTGTGTGAAGAAGATGCAACTAGAAGGAGTTTCTCTAGATGCTGTCATTTGTTCTCTCCTTGAAAGTGTGTGGGTGATGGGAGCTGTAGAAAAAGGCAGAGAAGTACATGCTCATATTAAAAAATCAGGTTTAGAAGGGGATCTGTTTGTGGGCACGATTGGTGATGGTATGTATCTACTGCTTTTCTGAGGGGGCCGCTTTTCTGGAGAGAAAAAGGGGGCTCGAAATAAAAAAAAGTTGACCTATCTCCTAAACTGGGGGGGGGGGAACAAAGCTGCTACAGAAGGCGGAGAAGAGGACTGATAGTCGAGGAAGACGATGCTGAATGAAGTCAGAAGTGAATGAGTACAGAGTCCAATAACGAACGTTGAAGGTGTCGCAATGGTGAGGAGAAACGACAATGTAGTGACACAAAAGCTGGTAACAAAGACACAGTAGAAGAATTGAAGATGATGACAATGTGCCACAGAGAGACGAAGGGAAAACCAACCTGCAGTCGAAGAGGGGCATTACAACATCTTCTACCTCGATGAAGGACAATGTGCTGGTGAGCAGTGACACCTGGTGAGAATCGAAGGGGAACAAAAAGCTCGCAGAAGGAGTCCTATAGCACAACGAGGAGAGCTCTGAAGCCGAGGTGGAAAATAAAGTCTGACAAGGATTGAAAATGTGCAAAGGTTCAAAGAACAACGGAGGACGTCTGGAGCTGATGAAGGCGACGAAGATGATGAGGAGAAGCTCTAGCGACAAAGATGAAATTGGAACTCTAGTGATGAAGACATCAAAGATGAATCTTTAATTGAAGATAAAGGAACAATCGCAGGAATGAAAGAGTCGAGAGTCAACACTGGACGATGAAAAAGAAGGCTGACAAAGAGGAGGCACAGACGCTAGTGCGATTGAGAAGATGATGGTGGGATGGGGCATCAGTGGCGCCTTCACTGCGAAGCTTCTCCAACATCACAGTGATGTCGTTCTTATCGACGCGATGGATCCCGTATGGCTGACTAAGATCCATTGTTCAGCCTGATTTTGCTAAAGAGTGTCTCGTTCTTCATTCCGAATACCTACAGAAAGGCAGGCATGTGGAGGTATTGTAGAGTATACCTCCATCACTGAGGTTGTGACTAGGACTGGAAAAATATTGCCTTTTGATTTCCTTGTCATTTCTACAGATTTTGTCCATACCGGACCTGCCAAGAAAATAGAATGCATTCAGTATTTTCAATCCGAGCAAGAAAAGTTGAATGAGGCAAACAGTGTCTTGATCATTGAAGGAGGGCATGTTAGTGTGGAATTAGCCGGGGAGATTGTCGTTGATTGTCCTGAGAAGAAAGTTGCCCTTATGCACAGTGGTAACAGGCATGAGCTGATGTTTTAATTGGAAATGGTAATTTTGAGGGGTAGGGTCCATCCATTGAACCGTGCTAACTATTTGGCATCGCCGCCCCTTGTAGTTGCATATGCTTTGGCTGGAACTGCGAGTCTCTGAATGAGAGAGGATCTCTTCTATAAACAGCTTGTTTATACACTGCTTTTAATTCAAGGATTGGTTTTGGTCAAACAGTGGGCTAGACAAAAACTTGGATTTGCAAGGTTTCACTCTTGTAGGTTATGGGTGCACCACTTGCATTGGCAACTCTGGAGAGTTACATGAGTCTACGGATGCTGCAATTATAGTTAATGATATTATTGCTATTGCAACTATTCTGAGGGCTGAGACATATAGTATTCTTGTCCCAAATTGGGTTCAGAATTCTCAGAAGCTATGTGAGGCTATGGATAAAATTCAATTAACCCCATTCAAACCAAAAAAGGGAGGGTAAAAATTATCATAGATGAAAAGGCAACGACTGAATGCTCCAGCGGCGCGGCTGACGACTCTGCTATCATGCATTGAAGCTGTGTAGAGCTACACTGATCACCACTCTCATTTATATTCGTCTTCAGTTATTGGCAGAAATAAAAGAACAGAGACTTGACATCATTTTCTCATCTTGCTCATTTGCTTGATTGATCTTCTATCCTGAAGTTATTCAAAGTCCTCTGTAGTCGTGACTTTGCTTTCGAAATCCTTCGACAGTGCCTTGAACTTTCTTAGGAGGCATCGTAATTGTAGTCGTTCGGACGTGAAAAAAGCTTTACAACTCCTCTTTGGAATTCATCATTGCTCCCCTTGCACCGTCCGTCGAAAGTAGTTTTTTTGGAAGGCTCCCTCCTTGAAGTTGGGAATTCGAAAGGGTGTTTCAGAATATTTTACGACTAAGACCCATTGAAGCCATGGGGAAGGCTTAATGGCCTTGTAATGACTCGTTCAACAAGAAATGAAAAGGGATGGAAAAAACACAAGGTGCGGGAGAGAACTCTAAGGGAATATAGTAACCGTAAAGGTTATAAGTAAGGTCGAAGGACCCTTAGGTCAAACTTGCAGGAAAGGGGGTTTCAGTATGCCACAAGGGGAGGGGCTAGGGAAGGATTAAATACAGAGGAAAGAGGGGTGGTTCCAAAGCCAAGGGATAGGGTTTTAAGGGATTAACACGGGGGTAATAATAAGGTTTTTGAAAGACACAATAGGGGGTGAAAGATCCTTAAGAGGATAAAACAGGGGGGGATCATAAAAAGGTATAGGAAGGGAGACTTGGGGGGGATTTTAGGACACGGGCGGTGGGGGGGTGAAAAGGGGCTTAAGGGCCCCTTGGAAGCTTCCTCTCCTTGGAAGCTTCCATGCCACGTGGAAGGAGAAGCCCAACAGCGAGCAGGCATGTGACGAGGAGATGCGGGAGGGGAGCCTGATCTATTACGTACGAGGGACCGCCCGAGTGCAGGTGGTGCTTCCCAATGGCGAGCACGCGGCACCCTTTACCTTGTCCTCCCCGATCTCTGTCCCCGTCTTCTCAGGACGGCATTGAGGTGGCCTTGCTCCCTCCTCTTCGGCAGCAGCGGCGACGCCGTCAATGGCAGCCCCTCCTCCTTTGTGATAGGCGGCAACATTGTCTTCTCAATCTCAGCCCTTATGTCCCCCTCTCACAGCAACGGCATGGCCTTCTGGCGGCAGTTACTCTCTCCATTCTCCTCCATGGCAGCAGCCCCCCCTTGGTTTAAATAGGGGAGGGGAGGGGCATCCTCCCTCTTCTATGTGTCAAGCGGCATAGATGTGTCCCTCTACGAGCTCCACCGAGGAGCTTCTGAAGCCTTACTATTCCCCTCCCCCTCCAGCATGACTGTCGGCTCTGGGGGGGATAAGGAAAAAAATTTGCATTATCCCCAAAGAAAAATGCTATCTCATTATCCCCTTTACACAAAAGGGGGTTCATGCGAAAAGATAGAATTTAGAATGTTACATTCTAGAAGTTGTGGCTCTAATGGCTCTGGCTTATGTTAACAAGGGGCATCATCATCATCTTTTCTCCAAAATGAATAGTCAAGGCGATAGGAGCAACTTGTGAACTTAATTTTTATGCCTTTGATCCATTTCTTATAGAGATTCTGCATACTTTGTGGTCCATTGGTCAACCCAAATGGAACCATGGTCATTCCCTCCAACACCCCGAGATCTTCGGCCTTTGAATTCTCTGTAGGGACATCAACAATATCATCCGTTATCAAAGGATATTCTTCAACTGCACTTTCATAACCTGCTTCGTTTTTTTCCTCAGCATTTTCATCCTCTTCCTCTGGAGGCTCTGTCTCTGCTTCTGTAGAGAGGCTCTGTAGAAGAAGAATAGATCCTCCACCTCTGTGTCTCTTCTGCTTCTGCTTATGTCTCTAGCTCTGTCTCAGCTACTATCTCTGCGACTGCCATGCAATAGGGAGAACAGTACATCCATGCTTCTATTTCACAATCAGAGGTGATTTCAGAAGCCAATTCTAGTTGAGGCAGGAGGTATTCTCCCATAGACAAAGACTTGGCTTCCTTTGGTAGTTGGCTTACAGTGCCCACTGTTAGGGATTGTGCCTCTATTTTCTTGGGAAATATCTATTTAATAACCTCTTCGTCTCCTAATGTACTATCTTTTACCTTCTTGGAGAAGTCAGTTATGACTTCGATGGATGTGGATCCATTACCTTTTTGCGATCCATACAATTTCAACCCCACTTTATTGGGTCCTCTTCCTAGGGTTAGAGTTCCTTTGAACCAATCCATCCTGGGTCTCACTTCAAAAAGCCAAGGTCTTCCCAATAGTAGAGGATATGAGGTCCCATTAGAATTTGGTTTGACCACCAAATATTTCAACCAATATTCTCTTCCTACATCTTAGAATAATTAATACGCCTTGAAGTTTTTATGTAAACATATGAATAATAAATTTTATGTTATCATGAATTAAGTTTAATCATGTCATTGTCATCACCTAGTGCGGTGTATGCTGATGAGTCAACGAGCACATCCTCAAGTGAGGATGAAACATTACATTTTCATAATCGAGATGCATGGCTACAAATAATGCATGTGTGATCATTACCAAGGGTGTATTTTTCGAGCCCGTCGAGTTGCAATGTCACACCTCAGCATGTATGGAGAATGGGACCGAGAAAAATCACCGGTATTCATTGTTTTTAACAGTAAGATTGCTAGTCTATGTTACTCAATATATATCAACGTATATGTAACTCCCTTTTGTGGTTGAGCAAGATGCGGTGCCACATCCTCAGATGCTCCCTCCCGGGTGTCAACAGGCTGCAAAACGTCGACGCGAGGAGGTAGCATCTTCAAGAAGAGTGGAGACTGACGACCATGATAGTAGCCCTCATGAAATGCCCCATCAAGTTGTAGAGGATGAGATTTTGGACAACATGGTACACAATCTATTTTTGCAACCGGTTTGGGGAGAATGTCACTCTACGAAGCCACATGACCCACTATATGTAGTGTCATCTACTCCATTGTATGACAATTGTACGTACTCCGTTCTTCTTGCGTCCCTCGAGATACTTAGCTTGCAAACAATTTATGGATGGAGCAATGTCAGTTTGAATGCGTTATTGAAGTAGGTATCAATTCTGTTTGACTTATGAATCATAATATTAATTATTCTATTTTGACATTAGACACAAATATATGTTGGTGGTTTTTTAACTCACTTTTAAAAATATATGTAGGTTATTATTACAAATGCTTCCAAAAGGAAAAAAATTGCCAACTAAGAGAGAGCAAGCAAGACATTACTTGACATCTCTGGGAGGCCTCGGTTATGTCAAGATCCATGCATGTGTCAATGATTGTGTCTTATTTCGTGGGATTCATGAGTTCGCACGAGAGTGTCCTGTTTGTGGCGAATCAAGATACGAAGTGGAGATGAAGTCAATGGATGTGCCTCGTAAGGTTTTGCGACATTTTCCGATTGTTCCACGTATTCAACTAATGTTCAAGTGTAAGTCTATTGGAAAGCTCATGTCATGGTATGCTAGTCATCGTTCAAGTGATGGAAAATGGAGGATCCCTGTAGACACACCGGCATGGCAACATATAGATAATTTGTTGCCCGTTTTCAAAGAAGAGCCAATAAATTTGAGATTTGGTTTAGGTATGGATGGAATCAATCCATTTGGCATCAAAAGCGCATCATACAGTGTATGGCTAGTGGTATTGGTGGACTATAATATTCCTCCATCCATGGCAATTAAAAAGGGACATGTAATGTTGTCCCTTCTGATTCCTGGAAAGCATAAGGTAAAAAACATGGACATTTACTTAGAGCCTTTGATTGAAGAGTTAGAAATGTTATGGGAAGGTATTGAGATGCAAGATACAAGCGCATCTGCATCCTCTAGAGATTTCATGTTGAAGGCCATATTGTTGTAGACTATGAATGACTTTCCAAGATATGGAGAGTGTTCAGGTATATGTATATAACTCTATATTTGAAATTCAAGACTTGAATCAATTGCATGTTATTAACTCACTTATTTGTTCAGGTTTAACCACATCGGGATATCATGCATGTCCTATTTGCGGTCCCTCTCTAGTTTCCTCTAGGCCGGCACATTTAAAGAAGGTTATCTATGACAATCATCATCAATTTCTTCCTATTGACCATCCCAAATATGTTCTCCCTAATAATGGAATGACTCCACAATCTCTAACCATTCGAGATTGGAAGGAGAGATGGATGAATGCCGACAGTCACCCTCCACTCGGCATGAGTCGGTAAGAAGTATATTTCTCTCGATTGACTTTAAAGTATTTAGCATGATGTATTGTTTACATAATATATTGTTTATTTGTTAGGTTCTCTATATTTTTTCGTCTTTCGTATTGGACTGAACTCAAGATCAATCACCCGTTGGACCCCATACACATATTCAAAAATGTTGTATCTACATTATGGGATCACTTGATAGGGGCTCGTGATTCAGTCAATGTAAGGGAGGATTTACGTAACGTTGGTCGCATGAGACGAGTATGGCCATGCATTGGACCTAGAGGAAAGATTGAGCTATCCCATGCACCTTGGGTGTTGTCAAAGAACGAGGAAAAAATAGTGAAGGAACAAATATGTAGCTTTCGAACACCCATAGGATGTATGAGATGTCTCAAGGGAGCCTTCATAAAGAAAAAGAAAAGAGGTGTGGAGCAACTATCTGGTTTGAAGTCCCACGATTGGCACAAAATGATTCAAGTAAGGGTATCTTTAACCATGAATATGGTAATTAGTGGAGTAACTATGTGTAAACTTTGGGGTATGATGACTTTTTCCTCAACTAATCATTTGATCTATGAATATTGTTTACATTCAGTTCCTACTTCCTACTAGCATATCCCATTATGTATCCAAAGATGTACATGATATCATTTACAAGATGGGAGAGCTTGTGAGGTGTGTATACATTGTATTTTTTCATTATATATTGCATATATCATGTAGTGAACCTCTTTGAATTTCTACACAAAAATAAACAATTGTCAAATACATCCTGACAGATACGTGAGCTCGAAGGAAATTGATCTAAACACATTGCAAGATGCTCGAGTATTATCTGTTGAGGTGGTTTGTTTGGTGGATGAAATTTTTCCTCAGTCCATTTTGACTACTCAATTACATTTACTCATACATTTGATTGATAAGATCGCACTTTGTGGGGCAGTTCATGCAAGGTGGATGTTTTTTCTTGAGCGCTTCATGAAAACCTTGAAAGATTTTGTGAGGCAAAAAGCACGGCCTGAGGGAAGCATGGCTGAGGGTTGGTTAGTGCAATCATCCCTTGTTTATATCTCTGAATATCTTGCTAAAGTGGACCCCTCTCAACCACGTTTATGGAAAGACGATGAAGACTTGAGGATGATCTCTATAATACCTCAAGGAAAAGGAATGAGTAAAGTGCTAACAAAAGAAGAACTTCGTAAGTTAAATAGTTTTTGTGTGCTCAATAGTGATGTAATGAGCAAATGGGTGACACTATATAATGAAGCAAGGGCAAGAAGAAAAAGCAAAAGACAAGCATTTCGCACCAGATATGGACGTAATGTTTCATTTTCAGATCATCTAAATGCGCTCCCATATCATATTGATATAGATTGGTTACATGAGGAAATGGAGAGAATGGAAAAAGAGGAGGAAATTAATATATCTCAAGAAGAGTGGGAATACACACGAGGTTGCTTATCAAAGGTGAGACATACTATCAAGTAATTTATTTCTAGTTATATTTTATATAATAAATTGACATGTTTGATCTTAATCTTTTACTACTAGTGCACATTATTCAATGCTATTTGGTGTGAGGGTAAACATCTTCGAACTCAACGTATAGATGAAAAGAGAAATACCCAAGATTGTGGTATCCTTGCTCACTTCGAGGATGCCAATGGTACCATGGAAGGTTATTGTGGCTTGATCCAAGATATTCTGAAGCTTGACTTCAGACAATTCTTTATATATGTACTGGATGTGAAGTGGTTTAAAGAAGTGGTAATAAATGGTGAGCATTGTACAATCAGACGTCATCCAAGTGGTTTTGTAATCAATGACTCTACAAAATTTCACCAAAACAAGAATGACACATTAGTACTACCTCAACAATGCGAGCAGGTATATATGTAAAAGCTATTTTTTTTATATGTATACATGTGATATATATACACAATATAATAAGTATTTAAGCTTCTTGCTTTTGTTTTTCAAATACAGTTGTGTATCATCCAATGGTAAACAATAACCAATGGTGGTATATCATCCCTATATCTAATTGTTCAAAACCAATATATGGTAATATTACTGATATAGAGATAGTAGATGACAATCCAATAATTAATGATGATGTACATGATGACACCATAATGGATGATATGCGTGATATAGTACAAGAAGAACCTCGCGAGGATGTTCAAGGAAACACAGAAGAGGATAATAATGTGGTTGATGATGATGAAGTTATTGAGCAATATAGCAACACATCTGATAGTGGGATAGACTTATTTGTTTCGTTACCTCTTGGTAACATAGACCTACAAGTAGATAGTTTAGCAAGGGCTGATCTCATTGAAGATGAGATGAATCATTCACTGTAACATACTTAATTCGCTTAATGATTCAATGTGTATTCTCAATTCTATGGAAAATATCATGCGCACATGTGCATACTCAAGAATCAATAGTCAAGTTTAAAGCTAAATTAAATTTTCCATAATAAAAAGGAAGTATTTTTTATCATGTTCAAGTAGAGAAATTACGAGATACATGCAATGCTTGCTACTAATTGTATAATAAGGTTTATGTTACTTGCCGCTAATTACTTATATCAGGCTTGTCAACTGGAGGAACTGCCATTCATTACAGAGCAATGCAAAAATAATTATTAACTCCGTTTTTTTATTATATTAAGTCCAATTTCAGGTGGTTAAATAATTACATGTCTGAAAATGCGTCTATATTTGCGTCTATTTGCGTGGATATATAGACGCAAAATTCATATCTATTTACACGCACTTTTACACGCAATGATAGACGCGACCGACTTCGCGCGTCTAACATGCGCGTTTATGCCTCGTTTCTGTTGTGGTGTTTCCTTCATTTTCGGCCTCTTTTGATGCTTGTTGATGGCAAGTTTTCCCGGCTGCCCACCAAAAACATGGATCCCCAAGAGGAACACCAAGGAAAATGGGATTCTACTGCAAGAAAATCTATCTTATAACATCAACAATGTTTTATTTCATTCTTTTGATTACCAAAACAAAGAAAACAATAATTCTTCACGTAGCATCATAGTAGGTATCTCCCATGGATTTGATAGAATCAGCCATAATCTTCAACATCTTCATAAAATCCATCAATAGAACAAGGAATATAGAAGAATACGCCATTTTTGAATGGAAATCAATCACATACTATTTATCTTCAATGTCTTCACAGTTTTCTCTTTCAATCTCTCATATATAGATACACAGTTTTGATAGAATTGGCTATCTCTGGCTCTCTTTCTCTCTCTCTCTCTCAATAATACATCATATCCTCACTGCAATACTCAATAATGGAACTTAATATTCTCTCTTAGGTCATAGATGCACCTCCCAAGAGGTATGGGAGGTATGAAAAGACACCAGAGCCACTACAGTGTCTCTTCATAGCTTACTACTGTCACTGTCACTTCAGTCTTCTCTTCCATTTTCAGCAGCTGTTTCTTCCAATTATTTTAGCTCTTTTGAACTTAGATTCATCATTTCCAAAAGTTGAAAAACTTTTTCAAAGTCACACATACATTCTACAGAACACTTATAAAAGATCTATAAAATAAAACAGAGCAGAGACAGAACAAAGACAGAGGCTCCACAGAAGGTCTACAAAGGGTTACAGAAGGTCATCAGAGAACAATAGATCCTCATAACTCATACTAAAATCATTCCAAACTATCAAAAAATATTCAATAAACTTTCAAAAGATTTCAACCTTCATCAATTATAAATCCATGCTTCATAGAGAAGAAAATCAGAACAAAACAGAAGCTATACAGAAGGTATCAAAACCAATCAGAACCTCACAAAACCTATCAAAATATCACAAAGCCTCATATTTCTACTAAGAATCATCATGAACTTTCATAATAATCAATATCATCCAAACCACTCTCAAACACTTCCATTAATAACCATACGTCACTCAAAATCCATAAAAAATCAACCATTCAGACCTCAAAAACAATAAAAAGCAGTAAAAAAATTAGTTTTTTTCCACTCTCAACAGAGGGAGAGAAAGAGAGAAAGAGGGAGAAGGAAAGCTTCTCACCGCCCGACCCTCGTTTGTGAAGAAGAGAAGGAAGTGTATTGATGGCGAAGAGGAGCCGTCGTTGCGAAGAGGAGCCATCGAATCCATCCTCGGGCCTTTGCAGTGAGTGCCTTGTTCCCTCTTGCTTTGTTTTTATTTTTTCTCCTTTTCTTTTACTTGTTTTTGTTAAAAATCATGTGTATTGAGAGAGAAAGAGAGAAAATAAGAGAGGGAGAGAAAGAGAGAAAGGAAAGAAGGAAAGAGAGAGAGACAGAGGGAGAAAACATTAAACATAATAGAGAAAGAGAGGGACAGGGAGGGAGGGGGGAGAGAGAGAGGGAGGGAGAGGTTGTTATTATTGTTGTTATTTTTTTATTTCTTCTTTTCTTTTTTTCTTGTTTGTTGTTGTTGTGGTATTTGTGGTAGCAGTATATGTAGTGGTAGTGGTAGTGGTAGTGGTAGTTGTTTAATTTCTTATTTTCTTGTTTGTTGTTGTTGTGGTAGTCTTAGTAGTAGTAGTGATAGTTGTAGTAGTTGTTATTTAATTTCTTCTTTTCTTGTTTGTTTTTGTTGTGGTAGTCATAGTAGTCATAGTAGTGGTTGTAGTAGTAGTACTAGTAGTAGTTTTCTTGTTTGTTGTTGTTGTTGTTGTTTTAGTATTTTCTTCTTTTCTTGTTTGTTGTAGTAGTAGTAGTTGTTGTTGTTGTTATTGTTTTTTCCTCTTTTCTTGTTTATTGTAGTGGTAGTGGTAGTGGTTTGTTTTTGTGGTAGTCGTAGTTATCGTAGTCATGGTTATAGTAGTGGTAGTAGTAGTTTTCTTATTTTTTGTTGTTGTTGTTGTTGTAGTAATTTTTTTTCTTTTCTTGTTTATTTTTGTTTAGTTTTCTTGTTTGTAGTAGTAGTAGTAGTAGTAGTCATAGTCATCATAGTCATGGTTGTAGTAGTAGTACTAGTACTAGTTTTCTTGTTTGTTGTTGTAGTATTTTCTTATTTTCTTGTTTGTAGTAGTAGTAGCAATAGTAGCAGTAGGAGTAGTAGTAGTAGTAGTAGTAGTAGTAGTAGTAGTAGTAGTAGTAGTAGTAGTAGTAGTAGTAGTAGTAGTAGTAGTAGTAGTAGTAGTAGTAGTAGTAGTAGTAGTAGTAGTAGTAGTAGTAGTAGTAGTAGTAGTAGTAGTAGTAGTAGTAGTAGTAGTAGTAGTAGTAGTAGTAGTAGTAGTAGTAGTAGTAGTAGTAGTAGTAGTAGTAGTAGTAGTAGTAGTAGTAGTAGTAGTAGTAGTAGTAGTAGTAGTAGTAGTAGTAGTAGTAGTAGTAGTAGTAGTAGTAGTTTTTGTTGTTGTTGTTATTGTTTTTTTTCTTTTCTTGTTTATTGTAGTAGTAGTGGTAGTGGTTTGTTTTTTTGGTAGTCGTAGTCATCGTAGTCATAGTTATAGTAGTAGTAGTAGTAGTTTTCTTGTTTGTTGTTGTTGTTGTAGTAGTTTTTTTTCTTTTCTTGTTTATTTTTGTTTAGTTTTCTTGTAGTAGTAGTAGTTGTTGTTGTTGTTGTTGTTGTTGTTTTTGTTTTTTCTTCTTTTCTTATTTGTTGTTATTGTTATAGTAGTAGTAGTAGTTGTTGCTGTTATTTTTTTTCTTCTTTTCTTGTTTATTGTAGTGGCAGTGGCACTAATAGAGAGAGCGAGATGTTTTGTTAAAGGGAACAAGATAGAGAGGAAGAGAAAAAGAAAGAAGGAACGAGAGAGAGGGAATAAATATACATCATAATAAAGAAAGAGAAAAAGAGAGAGAGATGGAAGGAGAGAAAAGAATGAACGGATTTAAAAAAAAAGAGGGTAAGATCTTGTTCTGTAACATGTTCTTTTCTTGTTTGTAATAGTAGTTGTAGTAGTAGTAGTAGTAGTAGTAGTAGTAGTGGTGGTGGTGGTGGTGGTGGTGGCGAGGTTCAGTGATGTCCGTTACAATACCACGAGATGGGAAACACTTCGGCATACGTTAATTTATGGGTGGGTGGAGACTTTACATGCGTTAATTTTGTTGAGTTACAAGAGAAGAAAACCATTCTCAAACAATTTAAGAAAGAAAAAAAGAATAATAACAAGAACAATTTTTTTATCGTAACATAGACCAAATGGAAAACGATGAAGGTCATGATGTTCAAGATTACGAGGCGTATCTTAATCAGTGTGTCCATGTGTCTTTTCTCTCAATGTAAGCTAGCAATTAGACAAAAATGTCGATTGTCTATAGAACATGTACGACGCTTCGGAGAGTTTCAATCATAGATCATTGATCAGATGATCTCATATTTTGAGCAAACGTTAAGAAAAGTGTATATCAATCATGTATTTTATTCCCAAGCTAATTGAATACCATATACAAAAACATTGGGTGTGGCTGGGAAATTTTCTATTGAGTGAGGTGTCATCTCATCCCAAGGAGGAGTGAGTGCACCCTTTGCGGCTAGTTAAAAGAGTTCGTGGGCGTGCGATGGATGAAGTGCCTAAGCCAATCCACCACTTGGAAGGTGCTACCCAATCTATACCATCAATACCAGAGGAGACAGGCAGCCTTCCAAAATTACCTACAATCTTGGAGCTTGAGATGGAGGCAATGATCAATGCATTGAGGCCCATGGATATCGAGACTTTTGATCTGCTTAGAGAGAAAGCATCCATATCATTATATGATGGGTGCTGAGTATCTCGCCTAGAGACACTGCTAGCACTCCTAAGTGTGCAAGCAAAATACAGGTGGAGCGATGCGAGTGTGACCAAGTTATTTAGGTACCCTATACGTACGCTTCGTTGATTTCTTTTCGGCACTATCATAAAAAATATTTGTGATTTTTCAAGGTGTTTTATGATTTTTTTTCAGGTTACTGATGTATCACATATTACCACTTGCAAATACCATGCCTGAGTCTCGTGATGATGTGGGACATATTTTACGAAAGCTTGGTATGGACTACAACAACATCAATGTATGTATCAACAATTACGTACTGTTTCAAGGAGAATACGAGACTATGGAGACATGTCCCAAGTGTGGTGCTCATAGGTATCGACAGGACTTGCAAGGGCAAACCATCCCTCAAAAATTTCTTAGACACTTTCTGCTTATCCTCCGCATAAATCACATGTTTTGTACGTCGGGCATGGCAAGCTTGACAAGGTGGCATGCACAGAATAGGTCCCCAAATGGAGTTCAACGAATATCAATGGATTCACACACATGGAGCTACATTGACTCTACCTTCCCAGGCTTTGCGCGAGAGTCAAGGAATCTTTGGCTCAGTCTTGCTATGGATGGCATGAACCCATTCGGTTTGCGCTCAACTTCTTATAGTGTGTGATCTATAGTTCTTGTCAACTACAATATCCCTTTATGGATTTCTACGAAGAAAGGACATCTCATCCTTAGCTTGCTCGTTCCTGGACACTACAAAGTCAAAAATATGGATGTGTATCTTCATCCATTACTCGCATGAGCTTAAGATTTTGTGGGAGGAGGGGGTCACCTTGCAAGATATGAGCAAGCGCGATGCTCGTCGATAGTCCTCCAATATTCGAGCTATTCTCATGTGGACCATGCATAACTTTCTCGGATTCAAAGAGTGCTCACGTAAGTATGCTTCCATTCTCATTGGTAATATCTATCATAGCTCGTTCAAGTTTGTATTCACTGGATAGAGGTATTGGGACATGTGTGGTTTCCATTGTGTGGGCTACAGTTAGACTCCTGATCGTCATGAACCATGAAGAAGATGGTATATCAAGGAAAGGCCACTTTCTTGCCAGAGGGTCATGAACTTAGGGGAGGTTTTCTTGGACGACCTCCAGCACGTATGAATGCTCAAAGATGGTACGAGCTGAAAATGGTCCACTCAGAGTCACATCCAGAGAGAATGTGATAGTTATCAGTTTTCTACAAGTTGTCGTATTAGACCCACTTACAAATCAACCACTTGTTGGATCCCACGCATATTTTCAAGAATGTGGGCAGTTTACTATGGGACCACATCACAGGAAAGAGAGACACTATAGGGGCAAGAATGGATTTGAAGGAGGTAGGCAAGATGGAGGCATTTTGGCCGTAGTCGAGTATTGATGATCACTTCCAGCTACCTCGTGCTCCTTGGGTTTTGTCCACTAAAGAAGAGCGCATTGTGAAGCAAATATTCAAGTCTATCCGAACTCCAATGGGTACGATGCGTTCTCTCAGGTTTGCATTTTCTAAAGAGGACAAATTAACAGGACTAAAATCCCAGGATTGGCATAAGATTTGTCAAGTTTGTACTACGAATGGATTGTAAGTGACGTGCGTATTTTTCTATTTGAAGTATAGTCATTGTTCATAACACTTCCTTGTTTGTGGCAGTTTATACTACCAATCGTGATCGCAGGATGCCTTACTCTGAAAATACACGGGGCGATTTATAGGTTTTCAACTTTAGTGCAATGAATATCACAGAAAGAGATTAAGATGTCCTCTATTGAATCCACAAGGCGGGGAGCAGTGGGGACGGTTTGTCTCTTTGAGAAATACCTGCCTACCAGCATGCTCACGATACGAATCCACCTTCTTGTGTATCTTGTAGATGAAGTGGAAATTGCTGGACATGTCCATATGCGATGGATGTTCTTCTTGGAGTGCTTTAAGAAAACCCTGAAAGGCTTTGTGCGACAATGAGCTCGGCCAAAAGGTAGCATGGCTGAAGGTTGGTTGGTATCCGAGGTGTTAGTGCATATTTCACAATGGCTACCAACGGTGGATTGAGACAACAATATGCTATGGTCGTTGAAGGACGATGATAGACTGACCAAAGATGTGGTTGGAAATGGGGTAGAAAAAAGAATGGATGCTGCAATGGAGGAGAAAGTGAATCGCTTTTGTATGTTGCACCATGTCTCTATGGAGATGTGCCAAGCTAGGAAAGATCGGGAGGAAGCATGATCTGAATTTTGACGTAGTACACGCCATCGACCAATTTGATACCTCAAGGGCATAGAGGAGATGTCGCGGTTTATGTCAACGCGATGGTTGTATGGAGCTTTGACCGCAACATCTTGCGAAGGGGTGAAGGTATCAACCGAGGAGTGGAAATTCTCGAGGGGATGTAGTCCAAAGGTGATGACGTATTTAGGGTTTATCATATCTATATTTTATATACGACAACTAATTGAGTATTTCAATGTGCAATACAAAATATATAGTGCAGCGTGGTTGCGTGGATGGCAATTCTGCAAGGGGCGTATTGACAAAATGCGCTCCACAATAGATTGTTTTTTTAATTGCAAAGTTAGAGCAAGAGAGCCGATGACGAGCAACGGATCCGAACACGGTTATAGATTAGATGGAGTATTTTGGAAACTTGCAAAGTATTGTCACGGTGGATTACCGTAGCTTCTCCATGATCCTATTTGATGTGCAGTGATTCAAAGTGGTAGTTGAAGGAGCTAGAGCAACAATTCAATGAGGTCCTTTTGGATTTCTTGAAATAGATTCGGAAAAAAAATGGACGGATTTGCGTGATACGTTTGTGTTGCCAGCCCATTGTGAACATGTGCATGAACTCATGTTTTTTTAAATTATATTAAGACATGGTACATGTCACAATAGTTAAATCTCTTTTGTACGTGATTGTGAATATGTAATTTTCTATCCAAACCCTCGACAACCTCAATGGTGGTACGTTATATCTTTAGCTCCCCAAAGTGCGAGAGTATATGATCAAAGCAATGTTCTGAGCATAGATGAGGATAATATTTAAATAGAGGGGTCGATATTGCAAGGGATGGAGGCCACCGAAATTTTAGAGCATGTAGAGGAGCCAACATCGGGTAACAATGATGGAAATATAGGAGTCTAAGAATTCTTTGAGAATGAGGTGGACTCATCCTTTTGTGATGACATGTCTATTGACCTTCCAGTATATGCAGAGTTGTGTCAGGAGATTAACATGGGACCATAGGGTACTTCATACTTGGAGCATCCACCTACTCAATTTTTTGACGAATCGCTTATAAGGATACATAAGATATGCATTTTAAGTAAGATCATTTTTTAAAGATTTATATTACCGTGCTTTGTATGATTGATATTGATTATGCTAACATCAATTTTTGTCTATGCAAGTGACCTTTGTGGATATTTAGATCATCATGATGAGTCGAGGGATGAGCAACAAGGAGCTACAGGAGATCTTCATGCATATGTCTCCAGATCAAATGGCGAGATTGAGAGATATGTCGGACCAGGAGCTGTCTCGGACACCATCACGCTGTTCTATTAGATCTACTTCGGTGCACTCTGATGCTTTAGTTTCCAACATACGAGGTGGACGCTCCAGACTTGGGCGAGACAAAGGTAGTGGTTCAAGGGGATGCTGTGGAGACGTGGATGCAGTGAGCCCGCGGTCAGCTCACTATACAGGTGCTACTCCTCGCTCTTGTGGCGGTTTGAGAGAGTGTGACTCATGTGGTTGTTGTGGAGGTACCAACGCAGTGTTTGCATCTCGTCGTTCTGCTGGAGTTGTGTCACCCGTAGGATTTGTCACACCTATGGGAACATCTACTCCAATCACTCCAGCTTTTGCTCAGCTGTCCGCAATTAGCATCCCTATGGGTGTTACTCCGAGAGATACTACCCTCGTAAGTACACTAGATATACAGGGGTCTCCTAGATATGCCCAGAAGCGTGGTCACAGGTGGGAGAGGACACATCTTAGGCATATCTGAGAGGGATATGGATACCTTATAGATGATAGGACAGGAGCCCTCATCATTCATGATGAGGGGAGGAGGGTGATGGCTCGTATGAGAGAGTTGTGCCAACAAGTTTTTTTTCATAACATCTTGGATCATTGGAAGAACATACCAGAGGGGAGCAAGGACTATATAGTAGCATCCTTGCATGAGGAGTTTCCGGTACCAGCCACAGTAGATAGGTTTTCCACGGGCTGGATGATGGAGTGCATGTGTGTATACATGTCATACAAACGATGAGACGCACGTAAGGAACTCAAGAGTGGGGCTTCAAAGCCTGAGTGGCTAAGTGCAGAGGACTGGCGCCAACTCAGGGAGGAGGCTACAGATTCTCTAGGACATTGGAGACAACGCCGTGAGGCGGCGAGGGAATGACTAGAGGCCGGAGTGGTCCATCATCTTGGGAGTGGTGGCCACAGGACAAATCTGGAGGACTTTGTAAGTTTTTATTTTGTTATGCTTGCTTATTTTTTTGTAATATCCCTTGTATTGACAATCGTGTTTCTAACACTTGTATTTTGTTTTCTTTGCAGCACTCCATTACAAACTGCGATCCCACCAGCCTAGAGACTCGATATGGAGAGAGACGGGTCTCACTGCATTGATCGACCGATTGCATGGATGCAGTGGCCCTGTAAGTCACTAGTCTTTCTTATCTGTAGTTACTAAGTTTAATTAAAATGTATTATTGTATGATGGACTGATGTGTAGTTGTTTCCTTTTTTGCAGAGTCTGTTCGATGCTCCTTTGCGGAGGGATGAGGTTTCAGATGGCGAGGATCTATAGCTCGCCCTTGGATCCTTGGAGCTCACATACTCTTCTCTTTTGGTCATGTGATTTGTGTAGACATTTTCTATATAGTAATAGTATCTTTCCATGATTGTACATGTCACTTTCATTACACGATCATATACTTATTTCATGTATCAGTATTATGATTCAAGTACACTTTGCCTTTATTTACACGAGCATTGTACGCATTACTGAAAATTGCCTTGTCACAAATTTTTTTTCCCTGTTACTGTCGCTATTAGCGTCGCAAATTTACTGCACGCATTGCTATCAGTGTCACAAAATGTATCGCAAAGCGTCGTTATCAGCGTTGCTATTTGCGTCGGTATCAACGTAGCAAATACCGATGCAAATGGAAGCTGATACCGATGCAAATAGCGATGCTCCTTTTTTGCAGAGTCTGTTCGATGCTCCTTTGTGGAGGGATGAGGTTTCAGATGGCGAGGATCTATAGCTCGCCCTTGGATCCCTAGAGCTCACATACTCTTCTCTTTTGGTCATGTGATTTGTGTAGACATTTTCTATATAGTAATAGTATCTTTCCATGATTGTACATGTCACTTTCATTACACGATCATATACTTATTTCATGTATCAGTATTATGATTCAAGTACACTTTGCCTTTATTTACACGAGCATTGTACACATTACTGAAAGTTGCCTTGTCACAATTTTTTTTTCTCTGTTACTATTGCTATTAGCGTCGCAAATTTACTGCACGCATTACTATCAGTGTCACAAAATGTATCGCAAAGCGTCGTTATCAGCGTTGCTATTTGCGTCGGTATCAACGTTGCAAATACCGATGCAAATGCGAAGCTGATACCGATGCAAATAGCGATGCTGATACTGACGATTCTATGGCATCGCCAATAACGACATTTTTTGTGACGACAGGGGTAAATTTCGTTATGAACATTTTTGTCGCTTTAAAAGTCGGTATAGGGCCTATATCTTGTAGTGTTTATTTTAAAAAGTGCATTTATAAATATGTAACACACATTGTTTTCAAACACACTAAGATTCATACACATATAATGCATATATTATCCTCTTTCTTACCTCTCCATTGATCAAAGGGCAACTCTCACCTAATCCCCTCATAGAACCTTCAATGAATGAAGTTTGAAATGAAGTCCAAACCTCACACTAATGCCCATTGCTAGGGGTTTACCTCCACAACCATTAGTACAATCCTTAAAAAGCATGCTTGTGTAGTATTGGAAAATGTGTCCAATCATTTGATGTTGGTGTAAAGAAATGCATTGGAGATCATGCTTGCCATACATGCCAAAACACCCCATATTTACAAGAAAATATGCATGTGATTTTGAAAATTTATATTCTTATTGTTTTGAATGCCTAATGCATTATGGAAGTAGCATTCCTTTATTAATTTTAGGTCCTTTACCACTCAAGTTCTCACCTCTTAGTTGAATATAGGATTCCTCTCAACTCCCACACTCACAAGCAACTCCTGATGATAGTGTTAAGCAATAGAAACCCTAACTTTCAATTGATGTTGTTCTTGAATGGCCCTTAAGTTGTGTGCTCAATGAAGCTGCAAACTAATATGCATGTGCATCTAAGTTTACTCAATATAGCTATAGTAGACTTCAACCCAATGGCATTCAAGTATATGAGATGGGGTTTTCTAGGTCCCTATGCAATGCTTTGAACCTTGTGCATTGATGGTGACACACATGTCCCTTTTGTTGTAGTTAAGTACATGAATTTGAGCTCAAGGAAAAAATATCTTCCTTGTAGCCTAGCTTCTAGCATTCAACTCCCTTGTTTACATATAGAAAAACTCAAACTTCACAAGAAAAAGGGTACATGCATAAGTAATTTTAAACAAAAAACATCATTTGAACTCCTAGGAATTGAGAAAATTGGATTTTATAAATGTCAACTATACATGTGTACAGGGTCTCAAAAACCTAAATATCTATAGCAAGTTAGAGATCTTTAGGATTTTCAAAAGAAAGAATCATGATACTCTTCTCTCGTCAATCTTCTCTCTAATCTTCAAGCATTCCCTTGGTCTTTCTCAATTATTTAGAGCACATGTTAACCATAGAAGGTGTGCACCAGAGCACTTGCTACTAAAACCCCAATTTACAAGTAAAAGTTAGGGTTTAGCAGTCACCTCAAGTTTTATGCTAGAAATTTGAAACCTTAGTTTTTGAAATTAGAAAAAACTCCAATTTGAGAAACTACCATACTTTTTAAGGAGCTAGCCATCTCTATTGAATGGGTTGGATTTGACTAGTCACAGGGTCAATTGGAGGTTGAATCCCTATGTATTTGTGAGACTAGAATAGCATAAACCAGGTCTGTTTAGGTTAAGCACCAAGTATGCTTCATGGAATGCTAGGCCAAGATCCCACAAAGTGAATAGGACTCCTAAAAGAGAGCACAAACCCTAATTCAATCTTGTGAAAATCCTAAAATGCAAAAGAGATACAATCCCTAATCCTAAAATGGTGCACCGTTGTTGAGATGTAGAGAGAGAATATATGTAGAGACATGAGAGAGAGAAGAGATACACCATGTACACTCCCAAATACTATTTCATATTGATCATAATATACATATATATAGGTGAGACCTAGTTCAGATAGGGTGAGCTATATATATCTCCAATACCCCCACTCAAACAAATGTCTCTAGCTACGAAATATGAAAAAACCCTTAGGGAGTACAAGGGAAAAACCCAAGCTCCTATATACAAATGTACAAACTTGATCAAAAAGGATTATTATATGCTTGTAATGTGAATCCATGAATGTGAAGTGAAACTTAATACGTATGTACACAGATGACCAAGAGATCTGAGGTGTATATGCATGTATGAAGTAAATGGTGCATATAAGACGTATGTACAATGGCGCTACAATGTCATAATAAGGAAAAAACCAACCAACAAACCAAAAAAAAAAACCAAAAGACAAAGAAAAAAAGCCAACCAACCACCCCCAACCCCACAAAACCCCCAAAAGACCCAAAGAAAGAAAGAAAGAAAGAAAGAAAGAAAGAAATTTTTTTTTATTTTTTTTTTTTTTTTTTTTTTGTTTTTTTTTTTTTTTTTTTTTTTTTTTTTTTTTTTTTTTTTTTTTTTTTTTTTTTTTTTTTTTTTTTTTTTTTTTTTTTTTTTTTTTTTTTTTTTTTTTTTTTTTTTTTTTTTTTTTTTTTTTTTTTTTTTTTTTTTTTTTTTTTTTTTTTTTTTTTTTTTTTTTTTTTTTTTGTAGAAATAAACCATGCACTTGAACCCAAAAGAATAATGATACAAATATTAATGTCAAGTATAGGAGTCACATGCATGAAATTGTAACATATTTATAGCTCAATAGAGGGAAAAGAATCACAAATGCTATGGCCACAATCAGTGGAACACAACATATAAGGGGATATCCACATTCTAACCCAATCTTCAATGAATTTGATGTATGCTACATTCATAGGAAAATTATTTGGAAATTTATTATGTCGAAGAACAAAATATAAAATAGGTATTCACATCGAGCATAATGGTGCCTCTATACTTTTAGCGCTAATTCAACAAAATTACACTCTCAATCTAAGGCTCACACACCAATAGAATTAGCATCACAATTCTACAAAACTCCAAGTAACGTGGACAAGTAGAATCTCTTGGGCTATATTCAAGGAGATTTCAACTCCAAGACATTTCCAACCAACTACGAGTCAAATCCACGAGCTACTTTGATACTTTGATGATCACACTTGTGGTCATTGAGCCTTTGATAATAGCATTTCCGAAATTTTCATTGGGTCTTTAATGCGAGCAAGTATAATCCTCTCCAACTCCATAGCTTCACAAACTCCTTTCTTTAGATAACAAAAAAATAGTGCCACTAACTCGCTTTTTCTCTTACACTCTCTCCACAAAAACTTTGACTATGAGCAATACCTTACCTTCAGTCTCATCTCTCTATTGATGGCCACTCTCTTTCACAATCAACCTAGAAACTCCAATAGACATTATATAGATCTAGACCAGATGGACTTGCTATTGTATCCTAGTGCCTAATGCTTTGTTGCTTTCTTGAACTATTTTGGCAAAGCTTTTTTCTTTGATTATCTCATTAAAGATAATTGTAATATGATTTTATAACATGAGCAATGATGAAGAGTCTCCATGATCTGATCCCTCTTTGTTTGCTTAATGTTGGCCTCTTTTCCATTTAGGCGGACATCAACGTCTCACCTTTTCTTTCTTTCCTCTTAGTAGCATATATTGCCATGATTTTTCACATTCTTAATATCTTTTGTCTCAAGTCTAGAATTTATCTTCACCTCAATTGATTTGACACCATCATAGGATCAAAATACCTGCCTCACAATTGTGTAAAGAATGGTGTAGCATAGAAAAGACTAGGCAAAATATGAGAAAATACTTGGCTACATGGACAAGGTGTAAGGGGATTAGTTAGGGTTATCTAGAAATATGAATCAAATTTGTCTCTTCATTTTCCTCATATCTTCCATGGCTTCACTTCCTCCCTTCTCTCTCTTCCTACCTTTCTCTCTCTTTTTTTAGTATTTTTCTCTTCTTTTCTTCCTCTTCCCCCTCCTTTCCCTAATTTCCTCTCCTCTCTCTCAATCCTTTTTATTACAATTGGTACCAGAGCCTCAATCTTTGGTCCCTGTTCGAAACTGTGATGAAGACGAGAGACGAAAGGAAGAGAGGAGAGAAGAGAGATATGAGACACCAGAAGTGGAACCCCAAAAGTGTGTCAACTGAGCACACATGATAGAAATATATAGAGGGGACCTGATGCGCTGTATATAGATAGACTATATATAGCTAACAGGGGCGCTATATATAGACAGACTATATATAGCTAACACCCCTGCTCAAATAACCATCCTACCTTTACTTTCTATGACCTTTCACATCAAGCTCACCGATGTTGGAGGGGTTCTAGTCAAAAGGTCATATCCACTGGGGATCAAAGAGAGAAGGAAGTAGAGAATAAGAGATAGAAGAGAAGGACAAGAATAGGTAGGAGATCCAAATGAACCCCAAGAATGTTGGAAATCAAGTTCTCTTCAAGACATGTCCATACATCATGAATCAATCATAAAACCTTCTGCCAAGTCTGCCAAAGCCTTTACACAAGGCAAAGACAATGCTCAAATATCAAGTACTTCTCCTCGAAGCACTATGTAATGATAGAACTTGAGAAGGTAAATAAAATCCTTGTATGGGACTCCAAACACACTTTAGCCCTTTGTATTCTTAGTTATTACAAAAATGATAAATGGATCATTTGATGGCTAAACTCCAAGAAAAATGATTATTCAACTATCTAGACAACTTCTACTACTACTTCAAATCGTTCTCCAAGCATTAGATCTCCTAAAGCACCATGTAGAAGCCTTGATTGGCTTATGGCAACTTGCTACCCTATTTTAGACAATGAATAATGGATTATAACAATCCTGAAGAAGAGCATTCATGTATTTAAACTTCTCTTTGATGGTTAGAGATGGCTCCCCTAAGGTATGGGGCCTAGATTTAAGTGATAGAACTCTTCCAAAGCTTAAAAATTGAACCTTGAAGTGTTATGGTTGCTTTTAGCCCTATTTTTTCTATTCAAAACAATCCACTTAAATTTGCACAAAAGCTCTCTTCCCCTCTCCAAAATCACCACTCTAGGTATCCTCCTCCTTTCCCACTTGTGAGGGCTCTTTCTCCTTGTCTCACACTTGCTTTGCATGAGATCCTTTCCTCTATCCAAGTGTCGATCGGAGCAGCCAGCCCCTCAACCTATTTACACCAATGTTTTATGAAAATAGCCTCCTTTTCATCACACTTTTCTCATTCTTGTTGATTAAATGATTATTGAGTCACTTAGGTGACTTTGTACTCTCTATCTCATGTCATATACCATAATACTTATCATAGTGTATATCAAAACATTTGAAGACCCAAGTGTTGCATGATCATGTCATATGACCCTACAAAGATAAGTTGTGCCTACCTATAAGGCACTCAAATTTTTTCCTTTTCACACCATAGACTAAAGATTGCATGACACCTAGTATATTGCAGCCCCACTGAGGCTTTCAAGGAGGCTCTCTAATTAGGATGATTGGTGGCAGACGTTGGCATTACTAATGAGATCCCCACATTTCATTTGGATTCCATGAGTGTTATTCACTTGGCCCAGAATCCAGTCTTCCATGTGAAGACCAAGAACATTGGGGTGCATTACTACTTTATTTGGGAGGTTATTAATAAGGATAAGTCCATTGAGTTTCAACTGACCAAAATCCTACATATCTACTCACTAAGAGTCTCTCAGTGGAGCGTCGTGCCTTCCTTAGAAAGTTGATGGGCATTCGATGGGTGTTGGATGAGATGACATCTTTCCTTATCTTATTATACTTATGTGCATTTGTATTTTGTTATTTTTTCTTGTTCTCCCCTCAGTAAGGGCACATTCACCTTTAAGTGGGAGGTTGTTAGGGTTAAATGTGCTTGTGTCTAGCCACCCGTGTGTTAGTTAAACTGACAATAATTGCACTATGTATTAGTTACCGACACACTTGTACATTGTAGGTGGAAAAATGCCCATCACTGCCACTTTATTATATATTCGTTCAGTGACATTTGAATAAAGGGAAGGCCACGATCACACATTGTGACTATTGGAGTTCCCATATATTCTCTCTCTCTCTCTCTCTCTCTCTCTCTCTCTCTCTCTCTCTCTCTCTCTCTCTCTCTCTCTCTCTCTCCTTCCATCATATCTCTTGCTTCCACTTCATTGCTCACTCCTTTCAGAAAATGTAAAAAATTGAAGAGTATGTGGCTATAAGAGATGACACATTTTGTAAGATAATGCATATTGGCAATGTTCCCTTGGTGACTAGAGATAAGAAATAAAATAAACTTGGGGATGTTTTATATGTACCTAATATCACTAAAAATTTGGCTTCAATTGGTCAAATGGTTTATTAAGGGTTGCAAATAAGGTTTAACAAGTGTGTTTGCTTCATTGAGAAATTCAAGAATGGAAAAGCTAGCAAACTCATAGCTTGTGGTGAAAACAAAGATAGGTTATTTGCTTTGGATGCAAGAACCCCCATCATACATAGTTCTATGTATGTTGAGGTTGGGCATGGACAAGATAAATATGTCAACTATTGCATAGAAGAATCAAAAATGTGAATTTGCAAATTCTTAAATAGATGCAATTCAGATAGGTTGCTCATGGGCTTCCATAGTTTGGTCATGTAAATTATGATCATGTATGTTAGGCTTATCAATTTGGCAAGTAGTCCAAACTCCTACTTTTGAAGAGGGGGAGAATGAGTAGTTATCCTTTGGAAATGGTACACTTGCATATTTGGTGTCCATGTCAGAATGTTTTCTTGAGTGGAAAATGCAAGTTCTATATCACTTTCATTAATAATTTCAACACGATAACATGGGTGTACTTTTTGCAACATAAGAGTGAAGCATTAAAAAAATTGTTAGAGTTTAAAGCCATAAATGAGTTCTCTTACTTTTTGAAAGACCATGGAATCAAAACACAAGTTACATGCAGGTGTACACCACAACAACATAGTGTGGGTGAAAGGAAGAATATGATGATTGAAGAAGTAACAAGGGCAATGATGAATTAGATACGTATGTCCTTGAATTATCAGGCTAAGGTAGTACATACTGATATCTATATCATGAATAGGACACCTACAGCTTTGACTCATCACATGTCTCCATATGAGAAGATGTATAGAAGGTCACCTATAGTTGCATATCTTAGGGTGTTTGGTTGTGTATGTTATGCTCATGTCCCTGATGGTTTGAGGAAAAATATGGAAGTAAAGGCTATTAAATGAATTTTTATAGGGTATCCTGATGCCAGGAGGCATATTTCACGATGGATTCCATGCCACGGTGGATTCCGTGAGGTTTTACGGTGGATTCCGTAGACTTTGTTGACCAAGGCTCATACACAAAGTGGATTCTTTGCGCGAGAAGTTGATGGGGACGCCTATCCTTTTCGGGCGTTTCATTAATTTAGTGTGTACATGGGTGATTCCATAGCGGGTGATTCTGCAAAATGCATGTTAAATTAATAAACGTTTATGAGTTTAGAGTGCGCACTCGTAATAAATTAAGGTTAGGATTGATTTCTAACCAGTTGATTTATTTATGTAGCTGAAGACTGCTAGGTATTCACTTTTGTTAGTTTAATTGTATTATTTTACTAACGATTGTGAATGCTTCAGTTGATGTGTAGAGATAGCAGCAGTGGCGGAGGAAAGCATTGGAGGATAGCGAGTATTCGAGTTATCACATATTTTGATGGGCGTATACCTTAGGCATGGCGCCTATATTTTGTCGCGCCTATTTATTGAGGCGTTGGATATTTGTTTATTATTTTGTATGCGCATGGGCGCATGATTATGTTATTTGTACTTGGACATTGTATTGGGTATGCCTGACTCTTTGGGCGCCGCCCATTAGCTTTATTTCTATTTTGTGCTAAAGCAAACTCAAAAGCCAAAAGCATGCTATTTTGTAATTTGGGCTATTATTTGAGCTTGAAGATGATTAATACATAAAAATACATGCTTTGTGGAGCGCTCACACAAGGCATGGGGGAGATTGCACCCAATTGGTCTCTTGTTCATATCGTGCATGCTTTTTACCTTGAGTTTTGTGCAAAAAGTAGAGTTCTTTTGTTCTTCGGGGACCTTCCGGCATTCACTATGCAAGCATACGGCATCCGATCTGTGCACCAGTGGTATCAGAGCGAAGCTGAGATCGAGAGCTTCCAATCGCTACCCATCTTGGGCAAAGACGGAGCTCCTGGAACGATCGAGCTCTACGGTCAATCCCATCGTGAACGATCGATATGGGTGGATTCCTGGCGGTCAAAAACCTCTGTTTCCATCCTCTGATTGCGAAAGACCAGCCTGCAACGATGGAGGACCACTCCTACATCCTCTTATACAAGTTGTGCAGTTACAGAGATAAGCCATATCTATTGTCAAGCTTAAAAGCTTAAGTTCTAAAGTTTTAAAGCTTAGTCTAATTTGAAGCTTTATAAAAGCTTCAAATCGTTGATCAACGAGGACGTTAGGACCTTCAGGGCGCCGAAATTATCATCGACTGATTAAGAAGCTAAAAGCTTCTTAGTAAACCAAGTTTACTAAGGCTTCCCAACTACTCAAGTTCAAAGTTACTTATTCTGCAAGTCTTCTAAGTCACTCAAGTTCTGCAAGTTCTGGTACTCTGCAAGTCTCATAAGTCTGCAACTCTGCAAGTCAGACAAGTCACCCGAAGTCAGAACTGACTTGTGCTCAAAACTCCTAGAAGGACTACTCCTGCGCAGAAACTTCGAAATGCAAAGTTGTTCACTGGAAGGAACTATTCGCATACGCAGACTTGTTGAAACAGTTTCAGCACACGCAGAAGGTCAAAACGCATATTTTTCAAAGATTACAAATCCCGCAATAGCCAAAGACAAAGATTGTGAAAGCCACACATAAAAATATATAAGCCTTGTATACCCGATCTTGAGCTATGCTCATCCCACTAATTGGATTTTGAGAGTGTGAGGTCTTTTGAAGTTTTGTAGGATGACAGAACCACATATGGATGATTTAATGACTGAAGGTGATCTTCCTGAACCTACGATGGAGCAAAAGCTGGATTTAATTATGATGGAGTTGGAGGAAGAACGACGAGCCTGGCAAGCATTACAAGTTCAATTGGCCAATTTACAAAGATCGACTGCCAACAAAGAGGAACCACAATCTGAAGATCTTATCCGACGTACCATCGATGCGACTCTCGAAGCTCAAACCATCCGCAAAGAAACAAAGATAAGTAAAAGAAATTTGAAATTCCGTACTTTCAATAGCACTCGAGATGGAAAAATTATTCTTGCATTCATTAGTCAGTTTGATGATTACTTTCATGAGGAAACATATACAGAAAAAGATAAAATCAAGTGTGTCACTAATCATTTAATGGATAGAGCATCTCTTTGGTGGACCGTGGTTCGTAAGAGCATAGATTGTCCCACTACCTGGGAGAATTTCAAGAAGAAGTTTATTGTAACGTGTCCTCTTAGTATCATCCAAGACACGCCTTAGCAGTCCATCGGAAAGGATGTCTAGAAAGCTCCGCCCGGCACTCCCATGGAATGTTACGGGATTTGCGATCTAGGTTTTCCCGCGTCTGCCATGTAGCAACAGTATCCTGGCCGTTCCCACTTAGGATCGATTGGAATTAGGGTTTTCCTGACTGGTCATTAACTAACAGCAACTAGCATCGGACCCGAGCGAACTACTTTACGCAGAAACGCCAGGTCCGAAGCGAATTCACGCTGCACTTGGTTCAAGGAGAATGGGAAACGAGAGGGATGCAAAGCTCAACCTCTGTGCCATAAGGCATAGTCCCATTCCGTTTCCCTAAAACAACGTAAATCGGGTAAGACATAACTCTAGGTCATTGCTTCCGTTATTCGTTTTCTTTGACGATCATCCTGTTGTTCTTTGAGAAAAATTCTCGACTAACTGGGGCCACCCAACCGTAGGACGGACCCATGGCCCATCCTCCGCACTTTCCTTGGTTTGTTTTTAGTTATGTAATTATCTAACACATTGATTTGACATATAACAATCAGCTTCTTTAATTAAACCATTAAGCACTGGTTCCTTTACGTAATCTTATCACGTGACATAGAAAAACAATGTCAAGCAAGTACTTTATTAATATTTCATCATTTTATCTTTGAAATACAATGAGTTCCGCCGTAGGCTTGTCCATAATCTGCCCGAAGGCTATCCAGTAATCTTCAGAGATCACTATTCCAAGCTTTCGCCCGTAAACTAGTATGCGGGCCTCGAGATCCAATCCTGAGTCACGTTAGCCTCTTGTGTAGGACCTGGAAGGCGAGGGATTTACGGCCAGAGCCCCCCCTCGACCCAAGCGTCCTCCTGCTCCAAGTAGAGCTCAATGGAGAGACCTCTCGCGGCGGGTTCGGTCCACATTCCCAGCGCGGTCAACAACCCCCTTGGTTAGGGTTAGGCAGGTAGTCGGGGGTAACTGAAACTGCCTCTCCCTTCAGGCCTTTAACCTGACGTATAGGTATTCATTTAATTTGTAATTCATAATTCAAATAGTGCTCTAAAATCTCTAGCAAACACAAACATTTCCAGTAAACAACCGTGTTGTTTGGCAAACTGCTAAGGAATTATTCTTTCCTTTTGAGTGTATCAGCACTCGTTCCCAAGGTGTCTTGTAACTTGGCGAGATCCTTTATAGTCCGGATTAGGGCGTACCTTATTAACCCAACTTGGTCAACCCTAAAGTTCATTAGATACTTTAGTTTCAGGTTTATAACTTTCCTTATTTAGAAGGATATTCACGAATACGTCCTTTTTCAAGATAACTTGCGTAAGGATCTATCATCCTTGTTGAGGTTATTTACCCTTTCGTCTTGTGAACCAGTCACAAGACTACATGACTTCAAACTTGTTGCGCACGTTCTACGTTGAAATAATCCATTTAGGTTTCTTTAAGCTGACGTATGTCGAACCTAGGGTTTCTTTTTAAGAATCTCAAGGACAACCCTAGTTCTTTATCTTTACGAATTTATTGACCCTACAATAAGGAAAGTAGTCAAGTGCTTAGGGTATGAATGTTTCTTTGGTCTTTAAATCATTTCCAAGACATATTTTTCTCTTCAGCATGGTATTTCTATGTTTAGATTGGTTTGGTTATCTTTTGGAAGGTAATATTGATCGCCTTGTCACGGTTTTGCTATCCTTGTGACAATTTACTTTTCAGTCAATACAATTCAATTTAATCTTTCTTTTTCCTTGCAGAGGAACTCATGCCAAATAACAATCATTTCCGTTGCTAAGATGTGCAATTAGCAATGATAACTTCCTAGTAATTTGAGCAACGAAAGAAACCTTTCATGAATCTAATCATTTACAATGATTTGTTGCAAAAAGGAATAGGACTAATGGTGCAAGATACAATTTCTATACCTTTAGGATTTAACTGAAATATACTACTATAGTAAATAGATAATCTTGCTCGCAATTTATAATGCATGATGCTATTCGAAGGAAACTAAGTTCTATACATTATCATTCATTCAAATAAGCTAAACTCCTTCATTACAAATAACTCGGACAAATATATCCTATCCCTAACAATTTCTCTTTACATGATTGACTTAAAATCGAATTAAAGCCAAGAAGAAAAACCTGGTTTTGGGGTGAGATATCCACATGGATACCGGGAGATGACCCTCCCGTAGGTACAGCTTGGACTTTCTTAGGTGGCATCGTAGTTCGAATGTGAGGTAGCCTTTTACTCTTTCTTCTGGAATTCCATCGCCTCTCTTTCGAGGCAAGGTGTCGTTAAAATGGTTGATCATGAGAAGGAATGATAGAACCTTTAGATTCTTAGATTCTTCGGAGAGGAAAATATTTACAAAGCCTAAGAAGTTCCTATATGGTCTATACTTGGCAAAGAGTTTATGGGTGAGTATGGCTTTGCAACCACAAGAACCCTTGAAGAACTTTGGCTTGGGGAAAAAGGTATAGAAGGAAATTATTCTCTTTCCTTGCACCTCCTCTACTTTTTTTTTTCACACTACTCCTTTATCCTTCACTCCTCCCTACTTCCCTTCCTTATCTTTTACTTCCCTTTCTTATCCTCTACTTCCCTTCCTTATCTTTTATCTTTTCCCCACTCTTCCTCCTTCACTCCACTCCTTCTTTTCTTTATCTTTTCCCTACTCTTCCTCTTTTACTCTTCCTCACGAGCTACTTCTTCCTCATGGGACAACATCCCAGGCCCATGATGATGGTTTGGATTTGGGGTCCAGGGGGGGAAAAGAAAGAAGTAATGGGGACACGGGGGATTAAAAAAAAAAGCTTAGGGGGAAGTGAAAAGGTAAAAAAGGTTATAAGGGGGGTGAAAGGGGGCTCGGGGTTTAAAAACCCGGGAAAGAGGGAAATGGAAATTCAAAGGAAGGGGATATGAGGGGTGAATGGGGTCTTGATTAGCCCCCCCCTCAGGAAGCTTCTACAAAGAAGCTTCCTTTATCACGTGGCAGGAGGGGGGGAGATAATCTAGCGGGGGGAGGAATGGCTAAACTGACGGCGGCGCTGTGGAGATGGAAGCTGGAGGGGATAGGCGGCAGCGGCGGCTGGCGGCGGCAATCGAGCAGGCGGCCTGTCTCTTTCTCCCTTCCCTCCTCCCGCAGCTACTTCTTCTTTAAATAGGGGAGGGGAGGGAATCCTCCCCCCCCTTACCTGTCAGCGTGCATGGAGAGGTCCCTGAGCAAGCTCCAGCGAGGAGCTTGCTGGCCCCCCCTCCCCTCTATCACCTAACGGACTGCGACGTCACAACACAGATCACGCGCCGCCATGAAAGGCGAATTTAAAAAAAAAAAAAAATCAATATATTACATTCTCTCCCCCTTAGAAGAATCGAGATGTCCTCATCTTGGGATAAACTGGGGATATTGATGGTTGAGAGTGCCTTCATCTACCTAGGTAGCATCCTCTTTGGGATAATCTTTCCACTGGACGAGGCATTCTCTCAAGGTTCTAGATCTTAACTGTCTCTCCCTAACATCTAAGATCCTATCCGGCCTTAGTTCAAGGACTCCTTGACTAGGCATTACAATTTGTTGGTCATCAAGTACATGGTTAGGGTTGGGTACATATTTTTTTAATAGGCTGATATGGAATACATTGTGAACCTTTAGGTTCTCAGGGAGTTGCAATCTATAAGCATTGGGTCCTAGGCATTTGAGGATTTTGTACGGTCCACAATACCTTGGACTTAGCTTCTTGCAATCTCCTAAGGATAGAGAACTCTTTTTAGGGCGTACGCGAATGAAGACCATGTCTCCTTCTTTGAAGACTCTTTCTTTACGCTTCAAATCTTCGTATGCCTTTTGTCTATCCTTGGCCACTTGTATGTCTTGTCTTATTGACTTTATTTGGTCATCCATGTCTTCCAACATCTGCCTTGATGCTTCAACCCTTAGGGTTGGATTAGAAAAGTTTAGAGGACTTCAACAATCATGACCATACAATGCTTGGAAAGGAGTCATCTGAATACTCTGCTGGTAAGAAGCATTGTAGGCAAATTCAACCAATGGCAAGTATTGAATCCACCTTTTCGGCTCTCGACAGTAGTATGCCCTAAGCATATCCTCGATGACTTGATTTACTCGCTCTGTTTGGCCATCCGTTTGAGGATGGTAGGCGGTGCTAAAACAGAGTTGAGTCCCAATAGCTTCAAAGATATCTCTCCAGAAGTGTGAGGTGAAGAGAGAATCTCGATCACTAATGATTCTTCTAGGTAACCCATGTAGCTTGAATATCTCCTTGATAAACAATCTTGCAATGTCGGAGGCTTTATAGTTTGTCTTTACTAGAATCAGGTGTGCAACCTTGGTAAGTATGTCAACCACAACCATAATGGAATTGTATTCTCCTTGGACTTGGGGTAAGCCCACAACAAAATCCATACTGATGAATTCCCATTTCATTTGGGGAATGTCAAGCGGTTGCAGTTTCCCTGGCATCATAACATGTTCGGCTTTGATACGTTGGCAAGACAAACACTCAGTGACATATTTGAGAGTGTCACCTTTGAGCCTCTCCCAATGGTAGCTCTTCATAACTGCATTAAGAGTCTTAGCATAGCCAGGATGTCCTGCGAAAGGGGAATCATGAGCTTCCCATAATATCTTCTGCTTAAGTGACTGCCTTGCTCGTATACACAGCCTTGTTCTGTAGTAGGCAAGTCCATTATCAATGGAAAATTCCTGATACTTAGCTTGCAACTTTTGATTCTGCTCCTTGGTAGATATTTCCTTTAGTATTGTTTGATAGGCCAAATCATGGCATGCTTCCTCTCTAGCTAGTTCAAGTATAGGGTTGTTTGGCATAGATACTTTTGTAGCCAGAGATCTGGCCATTGATGGATTCTACAAGATTAGGGAATTTAGGAATGCCTTGCGACTGAGTGCATCGGCAACTACATTCTCCTTCCCTGGTCGGTACTTGATTTCAAAATCATATTCCTTCAACACTTCAATCCACCGATGTTGCCTCATGTTGAGCTCGTTCTGGGTAAAAATCCATTTGAGACTCTTATGATCGGTTACTAGAGTAAACTTGTTACCCAATAGGTAGTGTCTCCAAAGCTTTAGAGCATGGATGACAGCTAGTAATTCCACATCATGCGTGGCATAATTCTTTTCATGACTCTTCAATTTCCTTGAAGAGTATGCTACTGGATGACCTTCTTGTATAAGTACACACCCCAAGGCAAGAATTCTAGCATCAGTTACTACCTCGAACTCCTTATTGAGGTCAGGAAGTTTTAGAATAGGTGCTGATACCAAAATTTGCTTCAATTTGTCGAAGTTATTTTGTTCGGAAGTTGACCATGTAATGGAAGTCTGCTTCTTTAGTAAGTCTGTAAGAGGTGCTGCAATCAAAGCATAGTTTTTTATGAAGACCCTATACCATCCTGTCAATCCAAGAAAGCTGTGTATTTCTTTGACAGATGGTGTTGGCTATTCAAGCACATCTCTAGGGTCTACTAATATTCCTTCTGATGATACTATGAATCCCAGATATTCAATCTGACGCTTGAAGAATGCACACTTCTTCATTTTTGCATACAACTTATGTGACCTCATTGTCTCAAGGACAATCCGAAGTTGAGGTTCATGATCTTATTCCTGTTTAGAATAGACTAAAGTGTCATAAAAAAAGACAAGCACGAAATCATCAAGATATGGTCTAAAAATATCCTGCATTAATCTATTGAAGGTGGCAGGTGCATTTATAAGCCCGAATGACATAACCAGGAACTCAAAGTGCCCATATCTTGTATTGAAGGCCGTCTTTGGAATATCATCTTCCTTGATCCTTATCTGATAGTAACCTGACCTGAGATCAACCTTGGAGAAGATCTTTGCACCCTGAAGACGATCAAGAAGCTCATCTATTCTAGGAATAGGATACTTGTTCTTGACTGTTGATTGATTCAACCCTCGGTAATCAATACATAGTCGAAGTGTCCCATCTTTCTTTTTCTGGAATAGTACTGGAGCTCCCCACGGTGAATTGCTAGGCCAGATGTAACCCTGATCTAACAGTTGCTTGAGTTGTTCCTTCAACTCAATTGCTTCTGGTATGGACATTCTATAAGGTCTCTTTGCAATTGGTGTAGCTCCAGGCACTAGCCTAATCTCATGATCTACTTCTCTTTGAGGCGGAAGTTCAGTCAATTCCTCAGGGAATACGTCAGCATATTCCTTTAGCCAAGAAGGTCCTTCATGAGACTCTTGCTTTTGATCTAACTTGTTGATTTTGATCAAGTAAATGGGTAATTCTTTTTTGACTCCTTTTATGATTCGAGATACTTTGGACAATTGGATTCTTGGCACTCCTGCCTCACCTTGAGTTGTGACAAATTCCCTTTTAGAGTTTCGAAAGGAAACTTGACCCTTTCCACAGTGAATGTGGGCATCGTTGGGCTTAAGCCAATCCATCCCGAGTAGACACTCATGGATACCTAAATTCATGACTCTGAATTTGACTGAAGTCTTCTTTCCTCCCAGAAAGAATTCCACCTTAGCAGTTTGCCTAGACGTAGATGTAGACGTAGACATAGTCATAGTCATAGTCAGTCCTAGTCGTGGTCGTGGTCGTGGTCATAGTTGTAGTCGTAGTCGTGGTCATGGTCGTCATAGTCGTAGTCGTAGTCATGGTCGTAGTCGTAGTCGTGGTCCTAGTCGTAGTCATGGTCATAGTCATAGTCGTAGTCAATTTGTGCTTCTGTTCTCCATGGTGTGTTGTCTATGGGTGTCAAATGCTCTAGTCGGATCTCTCTCTTTCTCCTCTCTCTTCTCTCAACCATTCTCTCTCCCTCAATCTTCCCTCTTTCTCTCTTCCTATACTCTCACTAAAACCTTCTCTCTCCCCCTATCTCTTTTCTCTCTCTATCTCTCTTTCTATTTCTACCTCTCTCCTCTTCTTCTCTAACTTTACTCTCTCCCCAACTCTTGTCTCTCTCTTCATCTCTATATAAGTACTCGTAGTCGTAGTCGTAGTTGTGGTCGTGGTCAGAGTCGTAGTCGTGGTCATGGTCATCATGGTCATGGTCGTCGTAGTCATAGTCGTAGTCATGGTCGTGGTCGTGGTCGTGGTCGTGGTCATGGTCGTGGTCGTGGTCGTGGTCGTGGTCGTGGTCGTAGTCGTAGTTGTGGTTGTGGTCATGGTTCTAGTCGTGGTCATGGCCGTCGTGGTTATGGTCGTGGTTGTGGTCGTGGTCATAGTCGTGGTTGTAGTCATGGTCGTGGTCATGATCGTCGTAGTCATGGTCGTAGTCATAGTTGTGGTCGTAGTCGTGGTCGTGGATGTCATAGTCGTGGTCATGGTTGTGGTCGTGGTCGTACTCGTGGTCGTGGTCATGGTCGTAGTCGTAGTCATAGTCGTGGTCGTGGTCTTCATCGTAATCGTAGCCACGATCGTTAAATAAAATGAGAGAGGGGAAGGAAGAGAAAAAAAGAAGAAGAAACGAGAGAGGGAGAGGAAATACATACAGCATAATAAAGAAAGAGAAAAAGAGAGAAAGATGAAAGGAGAGAAGAATAATTTAAGAAAGAAAAAAATAATGATAACAAAAAAAAATTGTTTGTCGTAACAGAGACAAAATGGAAAACGATGAAGATCTTTTTGTTCAAGATTGCGAGGCGTATCTTAATCAACGTGTCCCATGTCCTTGCTCTCAATGCAAGCTGGCAATTAGACGAAAACGCATGCGATTGCGGATTTTTAGCAAACGGTAAGAAACGTTAATATCAATCATGCATTGTACTTGCAAGCTAATTAAATATCATATACAAGAAGATTGGGTGTGGTTGAAAAATTTTCTATCCAAGGAGGTGACGTCTCGTCCCAAGGAGGAGTGCACCCTTTGCAGCCAATTATAAGATTTCATGGGCGTGCGATGGATAGAGTGTATGAGCCAATCCACCACTTGGAAGGCACTACCCAATCTATACCGTCAATACCAAAGGAGACAAGCAGCCTTCGAGACCTACCTATAATCTTGGAGCCTGAGATGGAGGCAATGATCGATGCATTGATTCCCATGGATGTCGAGACTTCTGATCTGCGTAGAGAGGAAGCATCCATACCATTATATGATGGATGCCAAGTATCTCGCCTGAAGACATTGCTTACACTCCTAAGTGTGCAAGCAAAATACGGGTTGAGCGATGCGAGCATAATCAAGTTGTTCAAGTACCTTGTACGTACGCTTCGTTGATTTCTTTTCAGCACTATTATTAAAAACATTTGTGCTTTTTCAAGGTGTTTTATGATTTTTTTCAAGTTATTGAAATATCATATATTACCACCTGCAAATACCATGCCTATGTCTCGTGATGATACACGACATGTTTTACAAAAGCTTGGCATGGACTACAATAATATCCACGCATGTATCAACGATTGCATGCTGATTCAAGGAGAATACAAGACTATGGAGACATGTACAAATTGTGGTGCTCACAAGTATCGACAAGACTTACAAGGACAAACCATCCCTCAAAAAGTTCTCAGACACTTTTCACTTATCCCCCATATAAACCACATGTTTCGTACGTTTGGCATGGCGAGCTTGACAACGTGGCATGCGCAGAATCGGTCCATAGACGGAGTTCAACAAATATCAGCAGATTCACCCTCATGGAGCCACATTGACTCTACCTTTCCAGTCTTTGCCCGAGAGCCAAGGAATCTTCAACTCGGTCTTGCAATGGATGACGTGAACCCATTCAGTCTGCGCTCAACTTCTTACAGTGTGTGGCCTATAGTCCTTGTCAACTACAATATCCCTCCATGGCTCTCTACGAAGAAAGGACATCTCATCCTTAGCTTACTCGTTCCTAGCCGCTACAAAGTCAAAAATATGGACATGTACCTTCGTCCATTAGTCGATGAGCTTAAGATTTTGTGGGAGGACGAAGTCACCGTGCAAGATATGAGCAAGCGCGACGGTCGACGGTCCGCCAATATTCGAGCCATTCTCATGTGGACAATGCATGACTTTCCGGGATTTGGAGAGTGCTCAGATAAATAGGCTTCCGTTCTTGTTGGTAATATCTATATTTTATCTCGTTCAAGTTTGTATTCACTGGATAGAGGTATTGGGACACGTCTGGTTACCTCATGTTATCATGCATGTCCATTGTGCGGGCCACAGTTAGACTCTCAAAGGTCATGAACCATGAAGAAGATGGTATATCAAGGACACAGTGCTTTCTTGCCAGAGGCTCATGAACTCAGGGAAGGTTTTCTTGGATGACCTCCAACAGGTATGAATGCCGCAAGCTGGTACGAGCTGAAAATGGTCCATGCGGAGTCACAACCAAACGGAATGTGGTAGTTCTCTGTTTTCTACGAGTTGCCATATTGGACCCACTTACAGATCAACCACTTGTTGGATCCCATGCATATTTTCAAGAACGTGGACAACTTGCTATGGGACCACATCACAAGAAAAAGAGACACTATAGGGGCATGAATGGATTTGAAGGAGGTAGGCAAGATGGAGGCGCTTTGGCCGCAGTCGAGTGCTGATGGTCGCCAATACCTACCTCGCGCTCCTTGGGTTTTGTCCGCTAAAGAAGAGCACATTGTGAAGCAAGTAGTCAAGTCTATCCACACTCCGACCGGTATGATGTGTTCTCTCAGGTCTGCATTTTCTAAAGACGACCAATTATTAGGGATAAAATTTTGACGTAGTATGTGCCATCCACCAATTTGATATCCCGAGGGCATGGAGGAGATGCTGCGGTTCATGTCAATGTGATGGTTGGATGGAGCTTTGACCGCAACGTTGTCGTACTGCTGC
Source organism: Lygodium microphyllum (assembly GCF_053477565.2). Classification (NCBI taxonomy): domain Eukaryota; kingdom Viridiplantae; phylum Streptophyta; class Polypodiopsida; order Schizaeales; family Lygodiaceae; genus Lygodium; species Lygodium microphyllum. The sequence goes on along the minus strand of NC_141140.1, from coordinate 99,356,927 downwards.
GCATTCCAAGGCAAGCACATCCACCAAGGGCCCCACTGTCGTGCCGCTACACAGTCATAGTGTGAAAAACTCTAGAGTGCGACTTTCTTATTTATCTAGAGAGCAATGCCATTTTAGTTATTAATGTTAGTGTCCGTAGTGTGGATGGTTTAAAAATATTAGATTTTTGGACAAGTTTAGTCAATTTTTGATATTTTTGATATTATCTCTTGTAAAAATCCAAGAAATGTAGACAACTTCTAGAATAGGATGGCATGTAAAAGAAAGTAGTTAACCATTTTGAGAGGATTTTATATAAAAAGAAGGATTGGTAAAGTTGCGCGACACACTCCGAAGTGGGAGATGAAGGAGTGATGTGGCAGAATTCTGGTTAGGTATCTTGTTATTTTACTGCCCTTTCAGAGCCAATGGAGGCATCAAATTGGTGGTTTGAGCAGCATAGAGGAATGTATTTTTTTATGCACGTTTTTTGTCTACAAGAGATTTATCTTCTCATAATGTAGAAATAAACTAAAAGGCTTCATCTATGTGAGCATTCTTCTACATATTTTATTTCTTTGAGCCCCTTCTCTTTCATCTACTCCTCTCCTTGAATCTCCCTTCACCCTACTGTCTCTTATCCCCACGGTAGACTTTCTACCCCAAAGGCTCTGACAGTTGTGAATCAGATGTGAAATTCGACAGCAAAGGTGTGTAAAGATGGGGGATTCTACTAGATCAAGTGGTGGTGATGCTTTACAACAGATGATTGCTTTGTTGGAGTACCAACAACATCAACAATTCTTGTTACAACAAGATGCATACTCGATAGGAAGTAGAAAGAATTGATTCCTTAGTTGTGAATGCATTACAAGCAGTGGGACAGTAATTGAAACAATTTAAAGGTCAGAATGTTTAGGACTTCATCTAATTGTACGAAGAAAGATGTTGTTTCATGGGGTACCGGATTATGCATGGAATCAGTATTTCTCCCATTTGGCCATGCATGCTTTGTATGATCGGGTTGATGAGTTACATAAAAGAGATACTGATTGGATAGCTTTTAAGAAAGCTTTGAGAGAAGAGTTTTTCTTAGAAGATGTAGGATTGGTAAATAAAAAGACATTTATAGATTGGATTGAAAATCCCAATAAAGGGTTGGCTGCTATATCTTTGCTTCATGAATTTGAAAGTCTGTATGTGCAGTTGGATGTCGATGAGTAGCAATCATTGGAGAGTCCGAAAATTGATTTGTTTCTAAAGGTTGCAGATCCTGTATTGCACGATAAGTTGACTAGTTGTTTAGAAGATGTTTATTCTGAAATAGGGTAGCAGTAGGACTTACTAATCATTTAGAATATGCCTCTTCTGAAATAGGACTAATTTAACTGAAGAAGTGCATATGTTGGTAAAGAGAGAGCGGATGAAATTAAGATGGGGTATAGGCACCACACCCGCTAGTGCTTGGCTAGTACTCAAAAGGGGCTGAAATTGCATCCAAGGCACTTGTAACTACGATAGAACAACCGGCTATACCTGTTGGTCTGACTCTTAAAGGTGATGTTGTGGATGAATTAATCAAAGGCATGCGTCATTTGAGGCTGAATTTGATAGAAATTAATGCAAAGGTCAAAAAACTGGATGTCAACGTAGAAGAGAAGGATCACACAATAGCCCAAAGGCCATATAGAGAAGGATACAAGAGGAGATGCATTTGGTGTGACAATTTACAGCATGGAAAGTGAGATTGTATAGCCTACCATGAAGTTGAAGAAAAAAGGTTAGTCTTTTGGAAAGATGAAAAAATACATGCAATAGAAACTGGTCTTCCAATAAAGCCAAAATTTGGAAATGGTGGCATGTAGAAGAGGTTGAAAGAGATGGCTGCAAGGACATCATTTGTTGCCATAGATGCAGCCACATATGGATTGAGAATTCAAAGGACTGATGAAGCTCGTAAAGGAGGCATGGCTGAAGCAAAATCTTGTGTTTGGATGCAAGCATTAGATTGCATGGAAAAGGGTAAACAACAAAGTCTAAATTGGCTGATGCAAGTTAGAGTATAGGAGGGAGAATAGGATGGAGTGCATCAGTGGATTCATTTTTAGCCTATGCTTATTTGGCCATGGTTCATAATTAAGAAGCTCTTGTGGAAGAAAAGAGAAGAAGAGATGAGGACACTACTAGTCCTTCCTTTTCAGGCCCATCTAAACGCATAACACGAAGTAAAACAAAGCAATAGAAAGAGGTTGAAAGAGCCATACTTGAGCATATTATGGAGGATTTGTCTTAAAAGAAGAAACAAGAAGGAAAGAAAAGGGGCAAGCAGCCCAGTAAGAGGTTACAATCAGATCTTAAGACTGCCACAAACCTTAAAAAGGTCTTGGAAGATCGCATACTCGGTAGTAAAGTGAAATTCACACTTGGCCAAGTTCTTTGAATCGCAAAGCATGGATTTCATGATGCAATCATTGATATGCTGAAACGAAAAAGAAAGTTTGATGGTGAAATTTTGCAAGGATTGATGCAGGTTGACAAAGACATAGAGAAACGTCTTAGTGCGCAGATCGGACGTTGTATGCTCGCGTAGTGAATGCCGGAAGGTCCCCAGAACAATGAACTCTACTTTTTGCACAAGTTACAAGGTAAAAAGCATGAACGACAAGAGAAGAGACTAATTGGGTGCAATCTCCCCCCATGCCTTGTGTAAGCGCTTCACAAAGCATGTATTTTATGTATATTTCTTCTTCATGCTCAATAATAGCCCAATTTACAAAAATATATCAAGCTTTTAGCTTTTGAGTTTGCTTTTACAAAAATAGGAATAAAGCTAATGGACGGTGCCCAAAGAGTCTGGCACGCCCAATACAATGTCCAAATAGAAATAACATAACCGTGCGCAAGGGCGCATAAATAATCGATGCCTCAATAGACATGACAAAATATAGGCGTGGCGCCTATCAAAATATAATCCATAGATCGAATACTCGCTATCCTTCAATGCTTTCCTCTGCCACTACTGCTATCTCTACACATCAACTGAAGCATTCACAATCGTTAGTAAAATAATACAATTAAATCGACAAAAGTGAATACCTAGCAGTCTTCAGCTACATAAATAAATCAATTGGTTAGAAATAAATCCTAACCTTATTTTATTACGAGTGCGCACTCTAAACTCATAAACGTTTATTAATTTAATATGCATTTTGCGGAATCACCCGCTATGGAATCACCCATAAACACACTAAATTAATGAAACGCCCGAAAAGGATAGGCGTCCCCATCAACTTCTCGCACAAAGAATCCACTTTGTGTATGAGCCCCGGTCATCAAAGTTTACGGAATCCACCGTAAAACCTCACGGAATCCACCGTGGCACGGAATCCACCGTGGAATATGCCTCCTGGCATCATATCCCCGGGGTGGGATAGCAATTGACCTCAATTGCTATTAGCTCAATGTGGAGCTAATAGAGTGGGGAAAGCATTTAAGTCTCTAGCGTGCATCCATTGTGCTTCCTCTACCGGATGGTTCTTAAATTTAACTAGATATCTAGAATACCTTCGGCCAGTTCTAGTGGTCATAAAGTCAGTGTCTATGATAGCTTCTGGTTCAAGTATTTCAGTCTCTTCCTCTAATAAAGGTGGGTTTTCATAAACAGGGTGTACAGGTAATTGGCCTCTAAATGGTCTCAATAAACTAATGTGAAATGTGTTGTGAATTTTCCAATGAAGGGGTAATTCTAACTTGAATGCATTGTCATTAATTTTATGAATGATCCTAAATGGTCCATAGAATCTAGGGGCTAATTTGACAACTGGATGTCTATCTACACTTTGCAGTCTACGTTTTTCTATTCTCAGCCAAACATAATCATCAACTTTGAAACTCATTGCTTGTCTTTTCTTGTTGGCTTGTTTGGTATATGATTGCTGGGCTTTGGCAATCATATCTTTAACCTCATCAAAAATACTGTTATGCATACTAGCAATATCATCAGCACTTTGAATTCTATTTGATAAAGATGCAACAGGTGTAGATAATCTATATCCATAAATGACTTCAAACGGTGCTTTCTTTGTAGATGTGTGTGGTGTATTGTTATATGCAAACTGTAATAAATGCAAATGTGTGTCCCATGTCTGAGGTTTAGAGATAGTGTATGCACGTAAAAGATCTAGAATTGTGCTGTTAGTGGCTTCTGTTTGTCCATTAGTTTCTGGATGAAATGCAGATGAGAAATCAATCTTTGTGCCTAGGTTAGCAAACAGAGTAATCCAAAAGTTGTTACAAAATCTAGAATCACGGTCTGAAATAATAACTTTTGGCAATCCATGGTTAGTAAAAACAGTTTTCAAAAACAATTGTGCTACTTGTGATGCTGTTAAAGTTTTCTTACATGGAATGAAATATGCTTGTTTACTAAATCTATCTACAACTGTCCAAATCATATCATGGTTAGATTTAGTATTAGGTAAACCAGTAATGAAATCCATAGAAATTTGTTCCCAAGGTTTAGATGGAATAGAACAAGGCATAAGTAATCCATACTGTTTACCATGATGTCTCTTAACTCTTTGACAAATCAAACATTCAGAAACAAAGTTAGATACATCAGCATCCATATGCGGCCAATAAAAATCTTCAATTAACGTACGTAAGGTAGATATGATACCTCTATGACCTTGATAAGGGGGACAATGAATTTCATTCAAAACAAAAGATCGGAATGGAATTGTAACACACAATCTCTTTTCATAAAACATAAATCCATCATTATATGACAATGAATCAATAGGAATCAAATTATTTTGAACTAATTTATTCCAATCAGCATGAAAAGTAATATCCTGATGATATGTATCTTTCATAGCAATCAAAGAATCAAAAGATATAACAGAAATATTATGAATGGCAGGTCTTCTACTCAATGCATCAGCCACTACATTTTCTTTTCCGGGTTGGTATTGAATGATAGGATGAAAACTTTGAATAAAGGAGGCCCATTTGATGTGACGGTGAGAGATTTGAGGTTGGCTAAGTAAATGTCTAATACTTTGCTGATCGGTCTTAATCATAAATTCTGAACCCATTAAGTAGTGTTTCCACTGTCTTAATGCTTGTACAACTGCTAATAGTTCTTTGTCATATGTGGAATATTTCAGCTCAGAGGGTTTCAGCTTAGAACTAGAATAGGCTATAGGATGATTGTCTTGCATAAGTACAGCTCCTATTCCTGATCCACTAGCATCGGTCACTACTAGAAAGAATGGTCTATTAAAATTAGGCAACTGTAGAACAGGGGCATGGGTTAATGCATGTTTCAGTAAGTCAAAGGATTTCTGTTGATTTTTGGTCCATTGATAAACAATTCCTTTCTTCAGAAGTTTGGTTAATGGTAAAGCAAATAATGAAAAATTACATACAAACTTCCTATAGAAACTAGCAAGACCAAGGAATGAGCGTAACTCATGCACGTTTTTAGGTACAGGTCAATTCAATATTGTATCAATTTTCTTAGGATCAACTTTAATTCCATCAGATGATACAATATGACCTAAATACTCAATTTATGTTTTAAAGAATTCACTCTTTTCAGGATTTGCATACTGTTGATTTTCTTTCAATAACTGAAAAACCAATGACAAATGCTCATAATGTTCTTTCTCATTTTGACTAAACACCAAAATATCATCAAAGAAGACAATTACACAATACTGATATTTTAGAAATATACGGTTCATTATTCTACTAAAGGTAGCAGGTGCATTAGTCAATCCAAATGGCATGACTAAAAATTCGTAATGACCAAACTCTGTTCTAAATGCAGTCTTGAATATGTCAGACTTATCTAGTCTCACCTGATGATAACCAGACTTAAGGTCGATCTTACTAAATATAGCAGATCCTTGCAGTTTGTCCATAAGGTCATCAACTCTAGGAATAGGATACCTATTCTTTACAGTGATCTTATTTAAAGCTCGATAGTCAATGCACATACGATAGGTATTATTCTTTTTCTTAACTAACAGAATAGGTGCACCAAATGGAGAACTGCTAGGTCGAATCAATCCTCTATTTAGTAAATCCTCAACTTGACTCTGAATTTCTTTTTGCTCTATCTGGTTATGCCTATATGGTGCTTTGCAAGGTGGTTGTGTGCAAGGGATCAAATCTATCTTATGGTCTTCTGGACGTGAAGGAGGTAAACCAGGTGGTAGGTCTTTTGGAAAACATTCCTTAAAATATGCAAGAAATTCTTTATGCCTAGGGTGCGTATGATTTTCTTTTACTTGCAATTCATTCACCCAAATGAGATAAGATTTACTACTCTTGCGTAATGCACGTTTAGCTTGAGTATGCGAAAGCAGTGAAAAAACATTAGATGCATGCATACCATATAATGTAATATATTTTCCTTGAAAATTAATATTCATTGTGTATGTGGAATAATCTATATCTGGGTTATGCTGATGACGCCAAGGCATACCTAAAATAATGTCACTCGACTGTAATGGAACAACTAAGAAATTTCTTCTTTCAGTGTATTGACCAATTTGAATCTCTAAGTCTTGCACTTCCTGTGTACCATTATACCTAGTGCCTAAAAATGCAGCTTTGATTCGATAATGCGTAGGTACAGTTTGTAATTTCAATTCCTTTACTAATTTTGCTGAAATAAAATCATGAGTACTACCATCATCATGCAAAATAGTCTTTTCCTTTCCATGCATCAAACATTTCATAGTCAATAATGAATGCGGAGTAGGCATACCTGGTAAAGTATGGGAAGTAGTAGTAGTAGTGTCATCCTCATCTTCAGTGAAATCAGGCATATCTTCATATTCGTCTTCGTCCATTGCTCCAAGGTAGTTGATATGAGCTGGTGGCTTCTTTGAATAACAATTTGCTGCTAGATGTCCAGGCTGGTGGCATTTATAGCATACTATTGGCTTGGCTTTGGTTACATTATTTGCAATGGCAGGAAGTCTAGGTACATTTGAATTTGGCTGTGGAATAGGCTTAGGATTTTGATTTACATTAGATGGTAATGCAGGTGGTTTTGCCCAATTTTTGCGGAAAGATGATGAAGAGAAACGACCTGGATTAAATCTTCTAAAATTGGAATTGAATTGTTTAGATCCATAGTTACCATTGGCTTGGAATTGCTGTGGTCGTCTGTCTCTACCTCGTAGCTTATCTTCAGTGTCGTGAGCTAGTGAAATGGCGTCTTCAAGAGTAGCAGGCTTGAACATGTTAACTTCAGCGTAGTAATGCCCAAGGAGTCCAGACATATACTTGCGCTTGTGTGTCGCTTCAGGTACATCTTCAAGCATGCGTAGCTAGAGGAGTGCATTCCAAAAATGCTCTGTATACTGAGGTATAGGCTCACAATCCCGTTGCTGGAGAAGATCCCATTGCTTGATAGCTTTCTCATGGAATTGCGGTGGAAGGAAATTCTGCATGAACTTCTTCTTGAAATCTTCCCAAGTAGCATGACATTCTATGCTCTTGCGTACTACAGTCCACCAAAGAGATGCTCTGTCTACTAAATGATTAGTAACACACTTGATTTTATCTTTTTCTGCATAGGTTTCCTCATGGAAATAGTCATCAAACTGACTAATGAATGCTAGAACAGTTTTTCCTTCTCATATGCCATTGAAAGTACGAAATTTGAAATTTCTTTTACTTATCTTTGATTCCTTGCGAATGGTTTGAGCTTCAAGTGTTGCGTCAATGGTACGTCGAATCAGATCTTCAGCTTGACGTTCTTCTTTATCAGTAGACGCTCTTTGTAAATTTGCCAATTGCGCTTGCAATGCTTGCCTAGCCCTTCGTTCTTCTTCCAATTGCATCATAATTAAGTCCAGCTTTTGCTCCATCGTAGGCTCAGGTAGGTCGCCTTCAGCCACCATAAGATCATCCATATGTGGTTCCGTCATCCTGCAAAACTAAAAAGACCTTTCTCACTCAAAATCAGGTTAGCGGGATGAGCGTAGCTCAAGTTCGGGGTTACAAGGCTTATGTATTTTGGGGTATATCTTTCTCAATCTTCAGAAAATCTGCAATTTATCCTTCTTCGTATGCTGAAAAGGCTTCAGTAAACCTGCGTATGGGTAGAGTACCTTCCAATGAACAACTTTGCAGTTCGGAGTTTCTGCGCAGGAACAGTCCTTCTAGGAGTTTTGAGCACAAGTCAGTTCTGACTCCAGTTGACTAGTCTGACTTGCAGAGTTGCAGACTTGCAGAACTTATTCGACTTAAGGAACTTGCAGAACTTGATCAGAAAATACTTGCAGAACTTAACTTCTGTGGTGTGTGGCCTGGAGTTAGTAGTAACTTGGTTGATTGGGAGGCTTTAGGTGACTTAGCTTAATTGTTTAAGCTTAGGGGGGGCTTATGGAAGAAAAACGGCGAATTTCGTAGGGGAGGGGCCATTTTGATCGGTCGCGAAATTCACGCTGAATACTCCTAGTTACCAGACGTCCCAGTTTTCGTGGCTTGTGGCTTTGTTATTAAGCTTAATACTCATTAAAGCTTGTAAACTTTTGAAAATATGAGCTTATCTCTTCTGGTTGTCCACGACTTGATAATGGAGATGAAGGAGTGGTCCTCCGCCTGTATAACCCGGTCCTTCACGATCCAACGACAGAAACAAGGGTTCTTGATCGCCAGAAGTCTGCCTGTATCGACGGTTCGCGATGAGATTGACCATAGAGCCCGATCGTTCCAGGAGCTCCGCCTTTGCACGAGATGGGTAGCGATTAGAAGCTCTTGATCTCAGCTCCGCTCTGATACCACTGGTGCGTAGATCGGATGCTGTATGCTCGCGTAGTGAATGCCGGAAGGTCCCCAAGAACAATGAACTCTACTTTTTGCACAAGTTACAAGGTAAAAAGCGTGAACAACAAGAGCAAAAGACCAATTGGGTGCAATCTCCCCCCATGCCTTCTGTGAGCGCTTCACAAAGCATGTATTTTATGTATATTTCTTCTTCATGCTCAATAATAGCCCAATTTACAAAAATATATCAAGCTTTTAGCTTTTGAGTTTGCTTTTACAAAAATAGGAATAAAGCTAATGGACGGTGCCCAAAGAGTCTGGCACGCCCAATACAATGTCCAAATAGAAATAACATAACTGTGTACAAGGGCGCATAAGTAATCGATGCCTCAATAGACATGACAAAATATAGGCGTGGCACCTATCAAAATATAATCCATAGATCGAATACTCGCTATTCTTCAATGCTTTCCTCCGCCACTACTGCTATCTCTACACATCAACTGAAGCATTCACAATCGTTAGTAAAATAATACAATTAAACCGACAAAAGTGAATACCTAGCAGTCTTCAGCTACATAAATAAATCAACTAGTTAGAAATAAATCCTAACCTTAATTTATTACGAGTGCGCACTCTAAACTCATAAGCGTTTATTAATTTAATATGCATTTTGCGGAATCACCCGCTATGGAATCACCCATGTACACATTAAATTAATGAAACGCCCGAAAAGGACAGGCGTCCCCATCAACTTCTCGCACAAAGAATCCACTTTGTGTATGAGCCCCGGTCATCAAAGTTTACGGAATCCACCGTAAAACCTCACGGAATCCACTATGGCACGAAATCCACCGTGGAATATGCCTCCTGGCATCACGTCTTCAGAGGGAATATGATGATGCATGTAATGTTGTTTTGGAATAGGATGATGTTGAAAGTGGGCTAAATGGGAATTGAGACAATAAGCTTGTGGCTAAAATTGGTCTTATGGACAGCAATAAGCATAGAGAGAAGGTTATGTATAATGGGGATGTCCATCATCAACGCATGAAGAAGAAGATGCTCATTGTTTTCCAAGCAGTCATTATTCACGAACGCATTGGGCTTGTGCTACAACAAAAACAATTGTTAAAGTGGGAGATACAAAGACGCCTTGCATAGCTCTCTTGGATCATGGTTCCGAAATCAATGTTATGGCGACAGGCAACTTTTATGACAATGGAGGTTGGCCGATTGATGTAGATCTGAGATGGCACATGCGGGTAGTAGACAATTCATCAGGGGATCTTTATGTGGCTTGTTTGAATGTACCCATGAGTATTGGAGATGATAGGGATGAATATCATTTTTTTCTGTAGGATTTATGAAGATATCTGGTGATTTTGGGGCAACCCTACATTTCAAAATCAACGCTAGAAACAAAATGCTTGGATGATGGTTCTTTATATGCTCGGATTTGGACTAAAGACAATACAAAGGCAGTACAATTTCTCACTGTTTGTGTGAATCATCCCCGCATTTGCGATAGGCTACGAGATAATCCTATGCAACCTAATGCACAAGAGTTTAAGGGTTTTTAGACAACACTTCTATAAGTGGAGACTATGGCAGTGCATTTAAGAAGATAATTATGCCTCCAAGAAAGGGGAGAACTGTTTTTGTGTCTGGATTGCAGGAATGGACAGCATGTAGTCTTGGTAGTTTTAAGAATATTTCAACCATGTGCAGGGCTGAAAAGAAATATGTAGGATGGGTTGAAAAAGAATTGAAGATATATGGTTTGATGACTGCAAATGAAGGTATTTAAAGGTTAGTTTCAGGTGTGGTTGATGTTGATACGGTGGCTAAAAATTCTCTAGCAATTAATGCTAAAAATAGGACAGAAAAAGAGGTTACTTCTGTCGACACTTTAGAGATGTATGAAGTCATTTAAGAGTTTGATGAGCATGAATGTTATGGGCTGCAATATGGGCTACAAAATAGGATTGAAGCAAGGGTGGACATAAAGTACAAAATAGTTGCAAAGAAGGTTAAGCCTATGGATTTGCCTTTACCACCTAAAAGTGATGGGTTGGCTGAAAAAGTGACCCGACATCCTAGTTTACAGGATCCACATGGAGTAGAACATAAATTTACAACTCAAACTTTGCAAAAGTTGAAAATTGGTGATACAAGCTTTCTTTTGCCTATAGAAACAGCTTATTTCTTGGAGATGTTGGCAAGGCATGGGAAATCCTTTGCATTTCAGCCAAATGAAATTGGATGTGTTGATCATAGTTGCACCTTTGGTGATCTTTGCAGTACCTCATGTGCCGTGGAATTTAAAGCTTATTCTAGTACCTCGGGCATATTTGTCTAAGCTACTTGAGATTCTGAACGAGAAGATCATGATGTGGATTTTGGAGCCCTCTTTAGCTCCATATTCGAATCAGTGGTTTACTGTTCCAAAGAAGAATGGTTCTTTGAGGTTTGTACAAGATCTACAACCAATTGATAAGTTCACCATAAGGAATGTTGAATCAGGCCCGATAGTGGATGAATTTGCAGGCAAGGCAATTTACTTTATTAAAGATTTATATTCATGATATGATCTATTCTAGCTTGCATTGGAAAGCTAGAATATCACCACCATGAAGACACCGCTTGGATTGGTTATTAGGATGTGTATGCTTCCACAGGGAGCAACCAATTGAGTGGTGCATATGGTGAATGCTATGCATAAAGTTTTGAGGGAGTATATTTCTCAGTCGACCTTACCCTTTCTTGATGATGTGCCAATAAAAGGGTATGATATCCATGAGAAGAATGAAGAGCTGAATGATCAAGGATGTAGAACGTGTGTGGGTGATCATATAATTGATTGTGACACGATTTTGAGCCATCGTGAAGAAGTGCATTTAACTCTATCTAGAGAAAATTCTGTTTTTGGAATAGAGGAAGTATTAGTTATTGGGCACATATGTGGACTGTATGGGAGAAATCCCTCACCGATAAAGAGTGAAGCCATAAGTAGGATGAGAGAGACATGTTCGAATGTATCCGAGGTGAGAATATTTTTGGGTGCATGTATCTTTTACTTGATATGGATTCCACATTTTCCTCATGTGGCTGAAAGTTTATATCAACTCTTGAGAAAAGGGCAAAAGTTTTGGTGGGGTAAAGCAGTTTAGAAGTTAAAACGCTTATTGATTTCAGCTCCAACACTAAAGAGAGAAAATTATGAGAATGGGTAGCCTATTATTCTCACCGTGGATACAAGCCCAATTGGCATTGGTTGGGAAGTGGGCCAAGATTATGCTGATGGGAATAGGTATGCCATTTGGTTTGGAGAAAAGGTCATCAGTGAACGGCAATGGCGGTATTCTCAGGTCAAAAGAGAGATTTGGGATGTTGTGACAACCCTTAACTATGATAGGGGGTATTTTATGGGAGCACATGTAGTGGTAGAGACTAATTGTCTACCTCTATTGAGCATGATAGTAAATTGCTGAACTCCTGATATTGCCATGTTACAGTTGATTGCATATATAAAGTCACTTAACCCTGATTTTTAGCATATTGCAGGTAGAGATAACCCCATAGCTGACATGCTTTCATGAGCAAGGTTTGAAGATGAAGAGGATGATGTGGTAGGTGCTGAAAATGGCTTTATAACAACAGGGAATGAGTATGTTGTTACTACAGGTACAACTCTTGTAACAAGGATTTCAATAGTAATTAGAAAAGAACTTACAACCATGAAGAAGAGATGGGCAGTAGAGAGAAACCATCATCAATGTTATGCTTCATTAAGAACACGATTTTTGGAAGAGTTGTATGAGGATGACTGGCTAAAAATAGAGGCCAATATCTTAGCCTCATGACAAACAAGGATGAGTGATCTAAAGCTGAATTCAAAAGGATTAAAAGAAAAGCTTATGGGTTTTTCTTGAAAGACCAATATTTATGGAGGCATGCATAGAAAAAGAGAGGAGCTCTAGTACGTGTATTGGGAGATACAACATCTCAATGATAGGTGATGTAGGAGTTTCATGAAAGCTTATGGGTTGGACATAGAGGAGTTTGGGGCACATTTGCCAAGGTTAGAGAGAAGTATTGATGGCAAAACATGTATAAAGATGTGGAGCATTATGTGGAATCATGTAGCGTCTCTCACATGTATTCCATGGTAAAGCACAGAGATGGGTTGCAACCGACCTATCCATTGTCTATGCATTACAAGTGGGTAGTTGATTTGGTTACTATGCCTAAAGATTTATGGAATATGATCTTGTGCTTGCATAAGAAGACTTGACAAATAAAGTGTAAGGTCAAGCTCTTAGTACAAAGACTACTCAAGAAGTTTGCAGATTCTTATTGGAAGAAGTCTTTTTGCAGGTATGGTTGTGTTGGCAACGTGGTTGAAGATAGAGGAGAATTGGATGCAAATGAGGCTTATCACTTCTTTTCACAATTTGGTATCAAGCTGGCTTTAACTTCAGCCTATAATCCTAAAGCAAATGGCAAAAGTGAAAGAGATCATCAACCTATGATTAAAGCATTAGCAAAGTCATGCAAGGGCAAGATGAAAGAGTCACCAAGATTGTTACCCTTTGCTTTGTGGGTTCATAGGACCACTCATAGTGCAATTACAGGGCATATGCGTACTGAATTAATGTATGGACAACAACCAATCATGCCTATTGAGGAGACTATTGCTACTTGGAGTGTTCTACCATGGGAAGAGGGTTTGAATAGAGAAGAGTTGCTGACCCTGTGCATTAGACAATTAGAAAGAAGGCATGAAGACATTGAGATAGCCATGAAAAAGCTGAAGACTGCAAGGATCAAGAACAAGAAGAGGTTTGAAAAGCAACAGAGATTTCGACCACGAGCTATACAAGAAGGGGACTAGGTACTAGTTTATGATAGTAGCTTGGAAAATCAGCATAATGCTAGTCAGAAGATGGCAAAGTGGTGGTTTGGCTGATAAGTGGTAAGGTTTTTTTTTATAATGCTACGTATGCACTAAATGAGATGGATGGGACAGCTCTAAGGATTTCAGTGGGCTGGAAAACGTATCAAGCTCTTTAAACATAGGGAGTCTTCAGCATATGAGTTAAAAGAATTGGATACTGAGCATAAACATGAGAATATGAAAGAAGAAGAGGTAGAAGATGAAGACATTGACATGGCACAACTAGATACTTCTTCTGACACTGCAGATCCATAAGACTTTGGCACATGTAAGAGGATGTGTAGGTTAGGAGGGGATGGATGTCGTGTCGCTATGCCATCAGAGTGTGTAAAACTCTAGAGTGAAGCTTTCTTATTGATCTAGTAAGAAAATGCCATTTTAGTCATTAATGTTAATGTCTGTAGTGTGGATAGTTCAGAAATATTAGATTTTTGGACAGTTTAGCCAATTTTTGATGTTTAAGATATTATCTCTTGTAAAAATCCAAGAACTGTAGACAACTTCTAGAATAGGATGACATGTAAAAGAAAGTACTTTAGCCATTTTGAGATGATTTTATGTAAAAAGAAGGATTGGAAAAATTGCATGATGCGCAATCAATATTTTAAAGCAATGAACAACACTTTGAAGTGGGAGATGAAGGAGTGATATGCCAGAATTCTGGTCACGTATCATGCTATTTTACCCCCCTTTCAGAGCCAATGGAGGCATCAGATTGGCAGTTTGAGCAGCATAGAGGAAGGTATTGTTTTATGCACTTTTTTGTCTACAAGAGATTTATATTCTCATAATGGAGAAATAAACTGAGAGGCTTCATCTCTGTGAGTATTCTTCTACATCTTCTATTTCTTTGAGCTCATTCTCTTTCATCTAATTATCTCCTTGAATCTCCCTTCACCCTATTGTCTCTTACCCCCATGGTAGAATTTCGACCCTAAACGCTCTAACACTGCTCCTAGCTCCCACATATGACTCCACCCATCATCCTATCCTCTATCATGCCGTCGTGCCACTTGCTTCTATGCACCAACATTGCCTATTGCTCTTCATGCCTTCCTTGACCTCCCTCTGGACCTCACTATCTCATCACTTGCCACCTCCCTATGGCCACACCCACCACACTCTTGCCATTGCTACTAGTTGTGGCCTTGTGCTTACATGTGTAAGAGAGCATCAATCAACCTTCTCTATCCACTAGCCTATTCATATCTCCTTGCCTGCCATGTCGACAACTCGCTGTCCATGCATCCCATCTTTCCCACCACTTGCATGTGCCCTACAACCTCACAGCCAAGGCCTTCCCCTACATATCTTATCCTCCTGCCATCATCCATGTTACCTTCCCATTTTCCATTCTAGTTGGCCACTCCTACCATGGTGCCAATGCCACACTCCCCACTCTTCTCCATCTTTGTCACTTAGCATTCTCCACCACCCTGCCAACAACTCAATTGGTGGCCTAATGGTTGTTGAATGGCTACCAGGCCCTCCATAGTGTCCTTCTTTTACCACTCAACATCATCTCCTATGGCTCCCCCTTGCTACTATTGCCAGTCACCATCGTTCTCCCCATACCCATCTTCACCTCCCTCAATCTCCACCATGACTAGTGCCTACTTCTCTTATCCACCTCCTCCATGCTACATGCCACAAGCCACCCATCCACTATCTCAAGTAGCCACTATCATCCTCCAACCTCTTCCCACCACAAGTTTCCATTGCCCTATTGCATCTACCGCAAAGTTGCACCACCATCAACCATCAAACACACTCACCCCTACCACATAAATACATAAACACACTCATACCCCACCACCCACATTAACACATAAACACATCACACACACCACACCACATGAATGTTATCCCATGTACACACATAGACTACACATTCCTTTTTGTAGGGGGATATAAAGTAATAACTCATTTCCTTGCAATCATTTTTAAATCTGCCTCTTTTCTCCATTTAAGGGGGGATGTTGGAAGAATATTCAAATATCTTATGTAAGCCTTCCAAAGTCAACAAATATTATGTATTCAAACTCTTCTCATTTATGATCATCTTATCATGTAGCACATACCAAGTGCATATCGTTTTCCACTAACTGCCCACCTTCCACATTGACCTCTTTATGAGGCATGCTTGTATATAAACACTACTTGTACAACAATGAATACAATCAAGTCTTTTGTTTTCTTGCACTCTTGCATTCTTTTCTTCATTTTCTTAGAGTTGGTTTTAGAGTGTGAAGTAGCCTGGGGGGGTTTACCTATAAGTAATCATCTATATACTGTGCATTCAAAGGATATTAAGAAATACCCTTTCTTTATATGCTATAAGACCTTAAAACGACTCCTTTTACTTTAGTAAACTTATAGCTTTTTTTAAATTATAAATTAAAAATCTAAATTTTAAATATAATCCTGTAAATTTTACGAAATATAATACCCTTTCTTTTGAACTTATGTAGTATCTTACATGTTCAATAAAGGAATCCTTGGGGAAGCAACAAAGTTAAACATGCATTAGTGCATTTACTCCATACAATTATAATTGCCTTTATTGTTTGAATGTGTCTGTCTTTTCTATATGGTGAAATTATGCTCGCTAACATAAAGACTTGATATGTGCCACATTGGCTAGTGACACCTAATCTAGTGGTTGTAGCAAAAATAATACTAATAGTAGCAAAGCAGAAGGAGAAATCAAAGTAGTAGTCACAATCATAGTAGTGGTAGTAGTAGCAGTAGCAATAGTAGTAGTAGGGAAGTTTAAAAATTCCATAAGGTAGTAATAATAGTGATTATTGTGATATTTATGATAACTATATTGCATAGAAGGGTTTTTCTTGCGTAACGTTATTAGTGCTTCCCATTTCGATAAATTTTTTCATAAACAAACTTAGGAAGCATGGAACATGAAACCTCATATTTTTGTGACTTCTTGATGGTTTATTTTTTATGATTCTCAAATTTGTAAGTGTTGTGTGTAAAAATAAGGCACACTATTGAAGAAAGGTAATGGCAACAATATGGATTCTTTAAGAATAATGCCTAAGCATATTGATTTGTATAGCAATAATGTGTTAACATAGTGCGACATATATTACCTCTCGATCGATGGATTACTTTTTATGATTTCCAAAAGTGTGGTAGCGACTCTTAATGAGGTTGTAAACCTCGACTGTGTAGCAACGATGTGTCGAGAGGGTGTGACACGAATTAACATGATCACGGCAGTGTGGTGGCGACGCTTTTAATGAGGCTATAAACCTCGTCCTTGTCGATGGCGAAGGCGGTCTGGAGCACGTCCTCGGGCAGCGGAGGCTTGGCGGCGAACAGAGCGGGGGCGACCTGGGAGGTGCCCGGGTTCTGGCTGTTGAGCGCGGAGATAGCGAGGGCAGGCTTCTTCTTGTCCGGGTTGATCTGGAAGTGGACGAGACCGCGGGGAAAGACGAAGAGATCGCCCTTGTACAGGGTCTGCTGGAAGAGGGTGTTGTTGGTGGTGGAGACGAAGCCTACCACAAGCGTGCCCTCGGCAAGGAAGAGAACCTCGGTGGCACGCGGGTGGACGTGTGGAGGGTTAAGCCCACCATTGGGCGCGAAGTCGATGCGGGCCACGGACAGGCCTTGGGTGTTGAGTCCAGGGAAGGTGAGGGCCGACGCCAGCTGCACAGCGGAGCCGAGCGCCTTGTTAAACTGGCCTTGCTGGCGAAGCAGAGGAGAGGCGAAGTCCTTGGCCTCCACTTGTTGGAGATTCTTGCACAGCAGACCGTTCACGGTTGTGATTCCGGCCGCCTGCGCCCACTGATCAGCCACGCAGAAGTCCTGCAAGGGGTCCTCATCCGCCGCCTCAGTGCGAGTTATCGGGTCGACGAGCTGCTGCGCCAACGTGATAGCTACAATTACCATAGCAAGCTTTAGTGATGATGCCATGGATACAGTATTGCGTATGGTGAGGACGGTAGATATGAGAAAGCAGGGGTCCGAATGGTTCTCTAGTATCTAATTAACCTCTTCCGATCAGCGAATACTGTATAAACAGATCACGCTTTTCAGCAAGCACAAATGGGGGTTTCTAACGTCTAGGAATGAACAACTGCTGCGCCGGTGATCGAATGGTGGGAAGATCGAGCCTTCGATTCCATATAAGTAGTACGAGCTAGATGAGTGGATAATCGTCCGTATATCAGGTCATGAGCTTGTTTACCAGGTCTTTCATGCTCTTGTGGATCCAATCACGCGGGGAGGTTTTTCGTCGCACAACAGGTTCTATCCGGCCTGCATAACATTAAAATAAGAGATTCTACGTTTCAACTAAGTTGTATGCAAAAAGTATTTATCTTATGTAAAATACATATGAAGTCGTCCTTCACTCGTTCATGGAATGCTTCCAGTCGCTCCGACCTACGACTTGGTAGTTAATCGTTTCTCATCGGCTTTCTTGTGACACGGGTAGTTTATTGAAGTTTTCCAACGTGTACGATGTTTTTCCAAAACGGATAGAAAACATGTTTTCATGAGCGTGGCCCGTCTATGGCAAATGGCCACAACAAGGTGTGAGCTTGGGGATTTTCATATTTATATCATTAACCCATCTAATAATATGATTGGTAGGATAAACTAATGCTATTCTTGTAATGTGTTGTAATAAACCCAAGGTCAAGTGTTCTATTCTTATGGGCAATAATATTCTACAATGTAACAAGGTGATATAATCATAAGGGCCTACCAAGGTAAAAGTGGAGGCTTAGTTCAGATATAATAACCACACGGGAAATTTACATAGAAATAGTTATAAAGGTGCTAAAATAATAGAGAAATTTGGATAGATCTTAAGAAATAAGTTACTCAAATTACACATATCAAGTTCTTATTTTTCTCAGTCTTAACTTTTTATTTCACAAGTTAAAAATAAGATATACGTAAAGATCTCTTAAAAATTTATCTATCATGTTATATTATATATATTTGATTTGGTTTAGGAATTTTCTCAAAAACTCTATCTGTGTATGTGTACACGTGTGCATAGATATGTGCAAGTGAAGGATGGGCTTGAGGGATTCACTACATATATATCCTTTGTATCACATGCGTTCAAGGCTTGTTTATAGATAACCTTATCGATGAATTTTTCTTGAATGAGACCGAGAGAGTTCACTTAATAGAACATGTAAGGTACCATGTGAATTCAAAGGAATTTGTATTTTACTTAGTAACATTTTTAGGATTATTTTTACAAAGGGGGTTTTTTAATTATTGTTTGAAAAAGCCCTTAAATTTAGTAAAGTAAAAGGGGTCATTTTATAGCCTTACAGCATGTAGAGAAACGGTACTTATTAGTACCCTTTCAACACACATTATATAGATGATTTTTGATAAGTGCACCCTTGGAAATAGAACACAACCCTTATTTATTAAATGTATAAGTAACTCTTTTATATGACACCCTTCTATATATTAAAAATGTATAAAAATAGTATTTTTAAAAGCACTTTATTTTGAACCCATGTGATACACACATATATTCTAGACTAACTGCCTCGAGGGAATGGGCAATATATGTGTAAGTTACACATGCGTACATATTTATATGTGTGTGTAGACATGCATATGTACGGATGTTAAAGATATAACCTTTCCAAATATCTATGCGTATAGGGATATGTACTCATGCATGCGGACTAACAAAATAGTTATCAAGGATGTTTAAAAGAAGTTCAAAAGATTTCTATAGCTAGGTTTTAACACTTGCAAGCAGGCATCTTCTAAAATAGTAAAGTACTTATTGATTGTAATGCAACTCTATTACACTGCACAAACAAGGTTATTTGAAAACAAATAAGGATGTAGTTAACTTTTGTGAACATCAACCATGTGTGCATATGGGAAAGTGAAACAAACTTAATAAACTTGTTTTATAGAGATCTTTGCATTGTAGACTAATTAGACATCTTTTTCATTGAAGATGATGCATTAGAATGATGATAACTGTGAAATTTTCTTTATAATATCATATTTATGAGTGAACAAGAAAAGTAGCACCACATTATCATATGCTAATGAGATCCTTTAAGACATATCTTACTTTCCCTTGTGTGTAGTGTATATGAGAATGTAAAAGCAAACACATACACAAGCGAGACCTCCTCACTACAACATATCATTTGGCAAGTAAAGATTGTAATTACTATTTAACTTGTAAGAATTTGCTCTTGTTAGTGGGGTTTCACTTCCTAGCTTGAATGCAAGAACTAAAAGCTTAACACCCATACAATAATGGAAGTGTATTTGCCACCGGTATGTGGCTTCTATGTCGTTGGTTAGATTTCCTAGATAAAAAACCAAGAATGGTAGCTCCTTTTGCATGTTTTAATAGTACACATTGTGGCATGGCATTCATTGGGCCCCTTATATTAGCAAATACCACTATGCAACTCATGATCCTAGTAGCTATACACTTGCATGTTTGGTTGGATGGACAAAGACCCACATACACTACCATGGTAATCTATCACTACAAGGATATAGGATAATAGTGACCATCATTTCTGACGCAAATTAGCGACTTTGTTATTAGTGTCGCAAATGCGATGTAAATAGCGATGGAAGTCAGATGAAAAAATGCAAAGTGCGGCACTTTGCACAAAAGAGCGAAAGAGGGAGGAAAAGAGAGAGTGAACTGCATCTTGCATTTGAGAGGGAGAGAGAGAGAAAGAGAGAAAGAGGGAGAAGGAGAGTTTCTCATTGGCACTGCTGCCATTTGCGAAGAAGATGAGGAATTGCACGAAGGGAGAAGAGAAGCCGCCATCGTGAAGAGGAGCTACCGAATCCATCCTCAGACCTTTGCGGTGAATGCATTGCTCCCTCTTTGTTTGTTTTTGTTTTTTCTCTTTTTGTTTTGCTTGTTTTTGTTAAAAATGATGTGTATTGAGAGAGAAAGAGAGGAAATGAGAGAGGGAGAGGAAGAGAGAAAAAGAAAGGAGGAACGAGACAGAGAGGGAATAAACATGAAACATAATAAAGAAAGAGAGAAAGAGAGAGAGAGGAAGGAGAAAGGAGAATGAATGGATAAAAAACAAAGAGAGGGTAAGATCTTGTTCTTTAATTTCTTAATTTCTTATTTGTTATAGTAGTAGTAATTATTTAATCTCTTCTTTTCTTGCTTGTAGTGGTAGTAGTAGTAGTAGTAGTAGTAATTCTTTAATTTTTTCTTTTCTTGTTTGTAGTGGTGGTGGTGGTAGTAGTAGTAGTAGTAGTAGTGGTAGTGGTAGTGGTAGTGGTAGTGGTAGTGGTAGTGATAGTGGTAGTGATAGTAGTAGTTCTTTAATTTATTCTTTTCTTGTTTTTTTTGTAGAAGTAGTAATATATATATATATATATATATATATATAGTGAAAGGTGCACCTTCAGTGTGTTCCAGAAGGCGAGTACTAGTAGTAGTAGTGGTTTGGTGCAATACCACGAGACGGAAAACACTCGGACATAGGGTAGCTACTCCCTCGTCCCCATGCATAGCATAATAGACTTTACATACTGTAGGCATGAGCCTTGGAATACGGGTGCTACTCCTCACTCTCTTGCAGGTTTGAGAGAGCGTGGCTCATGTGGTTGTTGTGGAGGTACCGACGTAGTGTCTCCATCTCGTCGTGCTATGTTACCTATGAGATTTATCACACCGGTGGGGATGTCTACTCTAGTCACTCTAACTTTTGCTCAGTCATCCGCAAATGACACCCCTATGGGTGCTACTTCGAGAGATACTATCCTTGTAGGTAAACCAAATCATGTACAGGGTCTCATAGATATGCCCAAGAGCGTAATCGTAGGTACTCGAGGGGTTCACTATATATATATATTCTCTATATTACGTGCGTTCATGGCGTATTTATAAATATCCTAATCTGTGAATTTTTCTTGAATAAAACACAACCATTTTCTATTCAATCTGTAAGTAACCCCTTTATATGACACCCTTCTGTATGTAAAAAATGTATAAAATTGATGTTTTAAAAATCCCTTATTTTGAACTCACATTATATATACATATATTCATGAGTGACCCCCCCAACGTAGGTGGGAGAGGACAAATCTTAGGCTTATCCTAGAGGGATATGGATACGTTGTAGATGATAGGACCGAAGCCATCATCATGAATGATGAGGGGAGGAGAGTGATGGCTCGTATGAGAGAGTTGTGCCAATAATTTTTTCAGCACAACATCTTTGATCATTGGAAGAACATACTAAAGGGGAGCAAGGACTATATAGTAGCATCCTTGGATGAGGAGTTTCCGATACCCAGAGCAGTAGATAGGTTTTTCATAGGATGGATGATGGAGTGCATACGTGCGTACATGTCACATAGACGATCGGACGTATGCAAGGCACTTAGGAGTGGGGCTTCAAAGCCCGAGTGGCTAGACATAGATGACTAGCATCGACTTAGAAAGGAGGCTACAAATTCTCCATGACATTGGAGACAGAAACACATGAGGCGGCGAGGGCACGATTGGAGGCATGAGTGGTCCATCATCTTGGGAGTGCTGTCCATAGGACTTATCTAGAGGACTTTGTAAGTTTTTCTTTTGTTCTACTTACTTATTTTTTTGCCATATCCCTTGTACTAACAATTGTGTTTTTAATAGTTGTATTTTGTTTTCTTTACAGCACTCCATTGCAAACCGTGATTCCATTGGCCTAGAGACTTGATATGTAGAGAGACACGGTCTCATGCATTGATCGGCCGATTGTATGGACGCGGTGGCCCAATAAGTCACTCATCTTTCTTGTTCGTAATTACTAATTTTAAAATGCATTATTCTATGGTGGACTGATATGTAGTTGTTTTTTTTTTGCAGAGTCTGTTTGATGCTCCTTTATAATGGGATGAGCTTTCAGATGGCGAGGATCTATAGCTCACCCTTTGATCTGTGGAGCATACATCCTCCTCTTTTTTTGTCATGTGATTTATGTAGGCATTTTCTATATACTATCTTATTATCATCCTTTGTAGCTTGCCATGATTGTACCGTTGCATTCATTACATGATCTTGTATTTATTTTATGTATCAGTCTTATAGATTCAAGTACACTTTTCTTTTATGGAGACGAGCATTGTACACATGACTATAACTCTTTTGTATGGCCCAAATAAAGCACATAGTGCTATTTGTGGCATGGTAGCTTGCTGCCTTGCCACAATTTTTTTTTCCCCTGTAACCATTACTATTAGCGTCACAAATTTACTACACATGTCGCTATTAGTATCGCAGTTAGTGTTGCAAATCATCGCTATATACTTCGCTAACTGCGTCGCTATTAGTGTCGCATATGCGATGCTGATAGTGACACAAATAGCGGCGCATATAGCGACGATAATAGTGACTGCTCTATGGCGTCGCTAATACCAATGTTTTTTTTTACGACAGGGGCAAAATTTTTAATGAACATTTTCGTCGCTTTGAACGTTGGTATGAGACATGTATCTTGTAGTGTATATGTTCTAATATGGAGGTAGGCATCCTTTGTTGAAGAATCTCTATATCCATAAAGAATGTAACTACAGTTAGATGATTACCAAGGCTAATTACTACACCATATTGGCCAACTTGGCACTTGTAAGCTAGCCACTTCTTCACTTAACATGATTGGTCTCTCCTTTACTCTCAACTTGGTAGGATTGTTGAACTATTTAAGTCCCATGATATAAGGTAGCTTCATGGACTATTTAACTATGTTTTTGCCTTTTCTTATGGCTAATTTATCACACCTATTAGAGGCAAAGTTCATTTTTCTAGGCCATAAAATTAACAAGTTCTATAGGCCAGCAACCTTTCCGTACGTTTTTGTCACATCAAAAAGTATGTAAGTATTTCCTTATTTGCCCAAGTAATGTATAATAACTCCTATTATCATTGCTTTCTATCTTGCCTAACCCTATCTTTCTCTCACCTTCACTACAAGGATATGAGCCTATAGCGATGGGCGTTAGCGATGATAAATAGCGGCGTCACTATTAGCGTCGCAAATGCGACGCTAATAGTGACGCAAATAGCGATGGTACCTAGAGCAAAAAAACGCGGTCCGAAACTCGAGCGTGTCATTTTTCGCGCATTCACGAAATAGAGAGTGAGAGGGAGAACAACCATCTTGCAAAGAGGGAGAGAAAGAGAGAAAGAAAGCTTCTCACCATTGCCACTGCTGCCGCCGCCGCCATTCGCGAAGAAGGGGAGGAGGTGTACAGAGGGCGAAGAGGAGCTCCCGTTGCAAAGAGGGCGAAGAGGAGCTACCAAACCCTTCTTCGAGTACAACATAAACGAGGCATAGACACGCATGTTAGATGCGCAAAGTTGGGCGCATCTATGAGTGCATCTATAAGTGCATGTAAACGTGCGTGTAAATAGACATGAATTTTGCGTCTATATATCCGCGCAAATAGACGCTAATATAGACGCGCCAGCAGACGCACAATTATTTAACCACCTAAAATTAGCAATTCACATAATTAAAAAACCAAAGTTAATAATTATTTAACCACCTGAAATTGATTCTTGAGCATGCACATGTGGGCATGATAAAAACCAGAGAATTAAGAATACACATTGAATCATTGAATTAAAAAAATAGAGTTAATAACTACTTTTTCATTGCTCTCTAATGAATGGCAGTTCCTCCAGTTGACAAGCCTGATATAAGTAATTAGCGGCAAGCGACAGAAACCTTACAATTAGTAGCAAGCATTGCAATATGTATCTCGTAATTTCTCTACGTACTTGAAGATGATAAAAGATACTTCCTTTTTATTATGAAAAATTCAATTTAGCTTTAAAATTGACTATTATTCTTGAGTATGCACGTGTGCGCATGATAAAAGGCATAGAATTAGGAATACACATTGAATCAAGAAGCAAATTAAGTATGTTACAGTGAATGATCCATCTCATCTTCAATGAGATCAGCCCTTGCTAAACTATCTACTTCTAGGTCTATGTTACCAAGAGGTAACGAAACAAATAAGTCTATTCCACTATCAGATGTGTTGCTATATTGCTCAATAACTTCATCAATATCATCGACAATCACATTATTGTCTTCTTCTGCGTTTCTTTGAACATCCTCGCGAGGTTCATCTTGTACTATATCACACATATCATCGATTATGGTGTCATCGTGCACATCATCATTAATTGTTGGATTGTCATCTGCTATCTCCATGTCAGTAATATTACCATATATTGGTTTTGAACGATTAGATATAGGGATGACATACCACCATCGATTATTGTTTATCATTAGATGATACACAACCTGTATTTGAAAAACAAAAGCAAAAACCTTAAGTACTTATTATATTGTGTATATGTATCACATGTATACATATAAAAAAATTAGCCTTTGCATATATACCTGCTCGCATTGTTGAGGTAGTACTAATGTGTCATTCTTGTTTTGGTGAAATTTTGTAGAGTCAATGATTACAAAACCACTTGGATGACGTCTGATTGTGCAATGCTCACCATTTGTTACCACTTCACATCTAGTACATATATAAAGAATCGTTTGAAGTCAAGGTTCAGAATATCTTGGATCAAGCCACAATACCCTTCCATGGTACCATTGGCATCCTCGAAGTGAGCAAGGACACCACAATGTTGGGTATTTTTCTTTTCATCTATACGTTGAGTTTGAAGATCTTTACCCTCACACCAAAGTGCATTGAATAATGTGCACTAGTAGTAAAAGATAAAAGATCAAACATGTCAATTATTTATATAAAATAAAACTTATAGAAACAAATTAATTGATAGTATGTCTCACCTTTGATAAGCAACCTCATGCGTATTCCCACTCTTTTTGAGATATATTAATTTCATCCTCTTTTTCCATTCTCTCCATTTTCTCATGTAACCAATCTATATCAATATGACGTGGGAGCGCATTTAGATGATCTGGAAATGAGACATTACGTCCATATCTAGTGCGAAATTCTTGTCTTTCGCTTTTTCTTCTTGCCTTGCTTCATTATATAGTGTCACCCATTTGCTCATTACATCACTATTGAGCACACAAAAACTATTTAACTTACGAAGTTCTTCTTTTGTTAGCACTTTACTCATTCCTTTTCCTTGAGGTACTATAGAGGTCATCCTCAAGTCTTCATCATCTTTCCATAGTCGTGGTTGAGAGGGATCCACTTTAGCAAGATATTTCGAGATATAAACAAGGGGTGATTGCACTAACCAACCCTCAGCCATGCTTCCCTCAGGCTGTGCTTTTTGCCGCACAAAGACTTTCAAGGTTTTCATGAAAGTGCTCAAGAAAAAACATCCACCTTGCATGAACTGCCCCACAAAGTGCGATCTCATCAATCAAATGTACAAGTAAATGTAATTGAGTAGTCAAACTGGATCGAGGAAAAATTTCCTCCACCAAACAAACCACCTCAACAGATAATACTCGAGCATCTTGCAATGTGTTTGGATCAATTTCCTTCGAGCTCACGTATTTGTCAAGATGTATTTGAGAATTGTTTATTTTTGTGTAGAAATTCAAAGATATATAATGAAAAAATACAATGTATACACACCTCACAAGCTCTCCCATCTTGTAAATGATATCACGTACATCTTTGGATACACAATGGAATATGCTAGTAGGAAGTACGAACTGAATGTAAATAATATTCATAGATCAAATGATTAGTTGAGGAAAAAGTCATCATACCCCAAAGTTTACACATAGTTACTCCACTAATTACTATATTCATGGTTAGAGATACCCTTACTTGAATCATTTTGTGCCAATCGTGGGACTTCAAGCCAGATAATTGCTCCACACCTCTTTTCTTTTTCTTTATGAAGGCTCCCTTGAGACATCTCATACATCCTATGGGTGTTCGAAAGCTATATATTTGTTCCTTCACTATTTTTTCCTCGTTCTTTGACAACATCCAAGGTGCATGGGGTAGCTCAATATTTCCTCTGGGTCCAATGCGTGGCCAGGCTCGTCTCATGCGACCAATGTTACGTAAATCCTCCCTTACATTAACTGAATCACGAGCCCCTATCAAGTGATCCCATAATGTAGATACAAAATTTTTGAATATGTGCATGGGGTCCAACATGTGATTGATCTTGAGTTCAATCCAGTACGGAAGACGAAAAAATATAGAGAACCTAACAAACAAACAATATATTATGTAAACAATTCATCATGCTAAATACTTTAAAGTCAATCGAGAGAAATGCACTTCTTACCGACTCATGCCGAGTGGAAGGTGGCTGTCAGCATTAATCCATCTCTCCTTCCAATCTCGAATGGTTAGAGATTGTGGAGTCATTCCATTAGTAGGGAGAACATATTTGGGATGGTCAATAGGAAGAAATCGATGATGATTGTCGTAGATAACCTTCTTTAAACGTGCCGGCCTAGAGGAAACTAGAGAGGGACCGCAAATAGGACATGCATGATATCCTGACGTGGTTAAACCTGAAAAAACAAGTGAATTAATAAAATGCAATTGATTCAAGTCTTGAATTTCAAATATAGAGTTATATACATGTACCTGAACACTCTTCGTATCCTGGAAAGTCGTGCATGGTCCACAACAACATGGCCTTCAATGTGAAATCTCTAGAGGATGCACATGCACTTGTATCTTGTACCTCAATACCTTCCCATAACATTTCTAACTCTTCAATCAAAGGCTCTAAGTAAATGTCCATGTTTTTTACCTTGTGCTTTCTAGGAATCAGAAGGGACAACATCACATGTCCCTTTTTAATTGCCATGGATGGAGGAATATTATAGTTCACCAATACCACTGGCCATACACTGTATGATGTGCTTTTGATGCCAAATGGATTGATTCCATCCACACCGAAACCAAATCTTAAATTTCTTAGCTCTTCTTTGAAAACGGGCCACAAATTATCTATATGTTGCCATGCCGGTGTGTTTGCAGGGATCCTCCATTTTCCATCACTTGAACGATGACTAGCATGCCATGACATGAGCTTTCCAATAGACTTACACTTGAACATAAGTTTTGTACGTGGAACAATCGGAAAATGTCGCAAAACCTTACGAGGCACATCGATTGACTTCATCTCCACTTCGTATCTTGATTCGCCATAAACAGGACACTCTCGTGCAAACTCATGAATCCCACAAAATAAGACACAATCATTGACACATGCATGGATCTTGACATAATCAAGGCCTCCCAGAGATGTTAAGTAATGTCTTGCTTGCTCTCTCTTAGTTCGCAATTTGTTTTCTTTTGAAAGCATTTGTGATAATAACTTACATATATTTTTAAAAGTGAGTTAAAAAACCACCAACATATATTTCTCTCTGATTTCAAAATAGAACAATTAATATTATGATTCATAAGCCAAACTAAATTGATATATACTTCAATAACGCATCCAAATTGACATTAATCCATCCATAAATTCTTTGCAAGTTAAGTATCTTGAGGGACACACGAAGAACGGAGTACGTACAACCTTCATACAACGGAGTAGATGATGCTACATATAGTGGATCATCTGGCTTCGTAGAGTGACCTTCTCCCTAAACCGGTTGCAAAAATAGATGGTGTACCATGTTGTCCAAAATCTCATCCTCTACGACTTGATGGGGCATTTCATGAGGGCTACTATCATGGTTGTCAGTCTCTACTCTTCTTGAAGACTCTGCCTCCTAGCGTCGATGTGATGTGGCACCGCATCCTGCTCAATCACAAAAGGGAGTTTCATGTACGTTGATATATAATTCCCGTAACATAGACATGCAATATTAGTGGTAAAAAAAACAATGAATATCGGTGATTTTTCTCGATCCCATTCTCCATACAAGCTGAGGTGTGATATTGCAATTCGATGTGCTCGAAAAATACACCCTCGACAACGATCACACGTGCATTTAATTTTTCATCGTAGCCATGCATCTCGATTATGAAGACGCAATGTTTCATCCTCACTTGAGGATGTGCTCATTGACTCACCAGCTTGCACCGCACTAGGTGATGACGACGTCGACATGATTAAACCTAATTCATGACAACATCAAAATATTTGTCATTCATATGTTTACATAATATCTCAATTTTAAATACACAAAAATCATCACAAATACATTAAAACTTATGATAAGAATTCATTATCAAAACTTATCTCAAAAACAAAAAATTATGATAAAGCCCAAATGCGCGTCTATATCCGCGTTTAACTACGCGTCTATATTGTCGTCTATTTTCGCGTCTATCTGAACAATACACGCACATATACACGCGAAAATAGACGCACACGTCAAAATTCAAACCATACTTAAATTATTTCTTTTCAAACTACACCTTTCCTTTCCTGCGTTTTTTGTAGTTCTGAAGCTTGAGTTTAGCCAACATGCAGTCTCTTCATGCCTCACCTAGTCTCTTCATGTCTCACCTCCTCATGACTCACCTCTTCTTTCATTTCAAAACACACAAGAAGGGAAAAAGGAAAGCCAAGGAGAGGAAGAAAGAGAGAACAAGAAAGAGGAGAACAAGAAGAAGCAGCAAGCAAGCATCAAGGGAGAGTAACTTACCAAGGAGAGGAAGAAGGAGAAGGAAGAAGCGCCACCACCCGCCATACCAAACACCCAAGGTGAGTCTCTCTCTCTCTCTCTCTCTCTCTCTCTCTCTCTCTCTCTCTCTCTGTTTCTCTCTTCCTCTCTTTGCTCTGTCTGTGTATTTAGGATTTGTGATTCCATTATGTATTGCATTTTGTAAATCATCAATGACGGTCATCGGCCTAAAATCGGCCGACCGAGCGCATCTGATAGCGCGTCTACATCTCAATGTAGACGCAGACATAGACACAAAAAATATTTCCTCTCAGAGCGTCTGAGGGCGCATCTTAGAGCACGTGTGATGGTGCGTGTGCTCTGTAATGTACACGAGATGATACACATGCTACACAGAAGGTTGACCTACAGTCTACACGCGATGATGCACGCACTGCACAGAAGGTTGACCTGCAGTCTACACGCAATTATACACGCGCATTGACTTAGGATGCGCGTCTGTGCTGCATGTTAGATGCGCAGATAGACGCGTTGTACAGAAGGTTCACTCTGGAGCGCGTCTGAGGGTGCGTATAACCTGCAATGTAGACGTGGGGATACACGCACCAGGTCTCCCAGTTCTGATAGTAAACAATATATTTTTGCAATGATGAATGTGACCAATCCCATGTTTGTGTTTATCAGTTTTCTTGTTTAAGAGAAGCATTAGCACTTAAGTGTTATGCTCAATGTCTAAAGAAATCTCTTTGAAAATGTAGGTAATATATGATTTTTTGTATGCAAATAAATTTGTCTTTTTCCTATGTTTTTTTTGTAAATGTCGTATCCTGGTTCATCTAGCAATGACCCAGATGTGGATCGCATGAATGATACATTGGCCTCCTTTGGCAGGGGGATCAATGCATTTTTTGGAGGTTTTCCTAGTAGGGAAGACTTCATGGGAGAGATGACCAAACACCTTGGCCGCTCTCCCACAGCGGACGAGGTGTTCAGTGTCATGTCTGGGACGCCTCTGGCGTCTTTGCCTGGCACTACTTCCCAGACTCCACATGCAAGTACTCCACATGTAGGTACTCCATATGCAGGTACTCCACGTGCTCCACGTGCATCGGCTGAAGTACAAGCATATGCAAAAGTATGTGCATCTACAGAAGCTCGTGCGTCCAGCGAGGCAGAGGGTAGTCGACAGAGAGAGAGGAGGGAGAGTCGAGGGGGAGGACGAGGCTTGTGTGGGGGTTGCCTAGGAGGTGGCGAGTGATCACCCTCACTAGTAGATCACGTAGAGGAGGTTGTACGCCAGTACTATAGAGTTATAGATACTGGTGGCATCTTTCATGATGATGAGGGAAGGGATGTAATGGCGTACATGAGGAGCGTCGTGCATGCGACGTATAAAGATGGTTACCATCGAGGCTATAACCGCGCAGCGACATGGCTTCACTTTTATGAGGAGGGTCTCATCACTGAGGACCACTACAACCGGGCCATGAGGATTCGACAGCCAGAGGAGGTATGTTTTTCTTACTTTCCTATTAAAAGTATAGCTAATTATAACTTTTTCTCCACCTTGTCTATGTAAGCAACCCTGATCTTTTGTGTCTGTAGGCGAACCCGGATGTGGAGCATAGCGAGGAGGGGGATAGCGACGCTAGTAGCCATGGTGGTACTAGCGAAGATGTTTCCTCTTCAGATTCGTAGAGGAGTACAATACCTCCTCATGAGGCCTTCTTTTCTTGTATATGTATGATATCTCTTTGAGCCTACTGCTTGCGGCCACGCTTTAGGTCGCAAGCACTTAAACTTCCCTTGTAAATGCTTTTGATATATAATGAATACATGGACTTTTATTTTCAATTCTCGTGCCCGTAAGATACATTTTCTTTTTCCCAAATACACAATCTGATGTATGGGAGGGGTACATGCTCTCTGTTTTTTTTTTCCAGTTCTGTTTTGCGCGTTTATCAGCGCGTCTAAATTGCAGATAATTCGCGTTTATACGCGGGTCTATAATGCAAACTACAAGCGCTTCATAACTCAAATTTAAAAAATAAATCAAATAACTTTTTTTTTAAAATGACTTTTCTGTTTTCCGTTCGTGTCCATCAGTGCTTGTAAAAGCGCGTCTACTAGCGTGTCTATATGCGCGTGTATATGTGCGTGTATTGTGCGTCTATTTGTGCGTGTAAATTCGTTGATACATGCGATTATAGACGCGAAATGATAGATGCGCAAATAGACGGGCGGATAGATGCGCGCGTAAGAATTTCTCTATATTCAAAAATCGCGTCTAAATGTGCGTCTATGAGGCCTTTTTGTTGTAAATTTACAGTGAGTGCATTGTCCATTCTTGCTTTGCTTTTGTGTTCTCTCTCTCTCTCTTACTTGTTTTTTTTATAATTTGTGTATATTGAGAGAGAGAGAGAGGAAATGAGAGAGAAAGAGAGGGAGGGAAAGAAAATGAGAGAGGGAGAGGGAGAGGGAGGGAGAGAGAGAGAGGAAATGAGAGAGAAAGAGGGGGAGGGAAAGAAAATGAGAGAGGGAGAGGGAGAGGGAGGGAGAGAGAGAGAGGGAGAGAAAATGAAAGAGGGAGAGGAAGTTTTCTCTCTCTCTTTTACTTGCTTTTGATATAAAATATGTGTATTGAGAGAGGGAGAGGAAGATGGACGGAGAGGAAATGAGAGAGGGAGAGGGAGAGGGGAGGGAGAGAAAATGAGAGAGGGAGAGGGAGTTTTCTCTCTCTCTTTTACTTGTTTTTGGTATATAAATTCGTGTGTATTGAGAGAGGGAGAGGAAATGAGAGAGAAAGAGAGGGAGAGGAAATGAGGTATAACTCATGTGTATTGAGAGAGGGAGAGGAAATGAGTGAGGGAGAGGGAGAGGGAGAGGGAGAGGGATGGAGAGAGAAAGAGAGTGAGAGGGAGAGGGGGAGGGAGAGAAGATGAGAGAGGGAGAGGGAGTTTTCTTTCTCTCTTTTACTTGTTTTTGGTATAATTCCTGTGTATTGAGGGAGGGAGTTTTCTTTCTCTCTTTTACTTGTTTTTTGTATAATTCGTGTGTATTGAGAGAGGGAGAGAAAATGAGAGAGAAAGAAAGGGAGAGGGAGAGGGAGGGAGAGAAAATGAGAGAGGGAGGAAATGGGAGAGGGAGGGAGAGGAAATGAGAGGGAGGAAATGGGAAAAGAAGAGGGAGGGAGAGGGAGAGGGAGGGAGAGAGAAAGAGAGGGGGAGGGAGAGAGAGGGAGAGGAGAGAGAAAAAAATGAGAGAGGGAGAGGAGAGAGAAAAAGAGAGAAAAAACATTAAACATAATAGGGGAAGAGAGAAAGAGAGAGAGAGGGTGAGGGGGGGAGAAGAAATGAGAGAGGAAGAGGAAGAGAGCAAAAGGAAATGAGAGAGGGAGAGGAGAGAGAAAAAATGAGAGAAGGAGAGAAGAGAGAAAAAGAGAGAAAAATGATTAAACCTAATAGGGAAAGAGAGAAAGAGAGGGAGAGGGTGAGGGAGGGAGAGGAAATGAGAGAGGGAGAGGAAGAGAGAAAAGGAAATGAGAGAGGGAGAGGAGAGAGAAAAAGAGAGAAAAATCATTAAACGTAATAGGGGAAGAGAGAAAGAGAGGGTGAGGGTGAGGGAGGGAGATGAAATGAGAGAGGGAGAGAAAGAGAGAAAAGAAAATGAGAGAGGGAGAGGAGAGATAAAAAAAATGAGAGGGAGAGGAGAGAGAAAAAGAGAGCAAAATCATTGAACCTAATAGGGAAAGAGAAAAAGAGGGTGAGGGTGAGGGAGGGAGAGAAAATGAGAGAGGGAGAGAAAGAGAGAAAAGGAAATAAGACCTTACAATAAGCTCATCCTAGGCTCATAGGGGTTAGGCCGATCCTCAACAAACCTAAGGGATATATGGCTAGAGGACCCTAGCACACTTACGCCTCCTGGCATAATATTCTTCCTACAAAGAGACCTCTTATACATGGGGCTTGTTGTAGCCTCCACCACGTTCAAACTATCCCCTTGGTGAAGGGATCTAGCCACTAACCTTGAGGGAGGTTTAGTGTGTAACCAAATATCCACCTATGAGAGCACAAGAAAATTTGTAGAAGTATACAACGAAGGCAATCAGCCTATCAGTTAGAAAAACATTCATTTTTCATAACGTAAATCTAAAAATAACTTTTGATATTCTATAAAAATCAATCTCTTCTTAAAAAGACAAATACAAAAAACTAATGCAGCATCATTCTAATGCTTCACAAAAACTAAAACAGTATCACCACAAGATCTCTTAGGAAACTCATCTTCAACTATCAATTTTAATTAAAAAATATAATATAAAATCACTTGCAAGAAAGGATACTCTTTTATCATTAACCCTCTTTCATCCTTATAATAGTCAACAAATTTCTGCTCTAACAAGCAAATATTTCAGCATAATAACTATTTTAAGGTTTCTTCCATGAGTAGTAGTAGTATATATGCAACCATCAAGCTACAGATCATGATTTTGTATCTGTGGAGATCCCAATCTTATGCCCTCATACAGATTGTAGTGTGCAATAGTGTGGAGAGAAGGTGAATGAGTTGTAAATGGTAAAGGGGAATTTGTAGTCATGGTCGTAGTTGTGGTTGTAGTCGTAGTCATGGTCGTAGTCATAATCAATTTGTGCTTGTGTTTTCCACGATGTGTTGGCTATGGGTGTCAAATGCTCTAGTCGGATCTCTCTCTTTTCTCTTAACCATTCTCTCTTCCTCAATCTTCCCTCTTTCTCTCTTCCTATACTCTCCCTAAATCCTTCTCTCTCCCCCTATCTCTTTTCTCTCTCTATCTCTCTTTCTATTTCTACCTCTCTCACTTCTCTCCTCTTCTTCTCTAACTTTACTCTCTCCCTAACTCTTGTCTCTCTCTTCATCTCTATATAAGTAGTCATAGTCGTAGTTGTGGTCGTGGTCGTGGTCGTGGTCGTGGTCGTAGTCGTTGTCGTTGTCGTAGTTATGGTTGTGGTCATAGTCGTGGTCGTGGTCCTCGTAGTCATAGTCGTGGTCGTGGTCATGGTCGTAGTCGTGGTCATACTCATGGTCGTGGTCATGGTCGTGGTCGTGGTAGTCATAGTTGTAGTCGTAGTCGTGGTCGTGGTCATACTTGTAGTCATAGTCATGCTCGTGGTCGTAGTCGTAGTCGTAGTCTATTTGTGCTTATGTTTTCTACTGTGTGTTGGCTATGGGTGTCAAATGCTGTAGTTGCTTTCTCCTCTCTCTTCTCTCAACCATTCTCTCTCCCTCAATCTTCCCTTTTTCTCTCTTCCTATACTCTCCCTAAATCCTTCTCTCTCCTCCTATCTCTTTTCTCTCTCTATCTCTCTTTCTATTTCTACCTCTCTCCCTTCTCTCCTCTTCTTCTCCAACTTTACTCTCTTTCTAATTCTTGTGTTTCTCTTCATCTCTATATAAGTAGTCGTACTCGTAGTCGTGGTCCTAGTCCTAGTCATAGTCGTAGTCGTAGTCGTGGTCATGGTCGTCATAGTCGTAATCGTAGTAGTGGTCATGGTCGTGGTTGTGGTCGTGGTTGTAGTCGTGGTCATGATCATGGTCGTGGTCATGGTCATAGTCGTAGTCGTAATCGTAGTCGTGGTCGTGTTCGTGGTCGTGGTTGTGGTTGTGGTTATGGTCATAGTCGTGGTCGTAGTTGTGGTCGTGGACATGGTCGTCGTAGTCGTGGTGGTGGTCGTAGTCGTAGTCGTAGTCGTAGTCGTAGTCATAGTCATAGTCATAGTCATAGGTATAGTCATAGTCGTGAACGTGGTCCTGGTCGTCGTTGTCGTTGTCGTGGTTGTGGTCGTGGTCGTGGTTGTGGTCGTGGTTGTGGTCGTAGTCATAGTCGTAGTCGTAGTTGTGGTTGTGGTCTTCATCGTAGTCATAGCCGTGATCGTTAAAGAAAATGAGAGAGGGGGAGGAAGAGAAAAAAGAAGAAGGAACGAGAGAGAGGGAGAGGAAATACATGCAGCATAATAAAGAAAGAGAAAAAGAGAGAGAGATGGAAGGAGAGAAGAATAATTTAAAAAAGAAAAAAAGAATGATAACAAAAATAAATTGTTTGTTGTAACGTAGACAAAATGGAAAACGATGAAGGTCTTGTTGTTCAAGATTGCGAGGCGTATCTTAATCAACGTGTCCCATGTCCTTGCTCTCAATGCAAGCTGGCAATTAGATGAAAACGTCGATTGTCTATAGAACAAGTACAAGCTTCAGCGAGTTTCAATCTGAGATAATTGATCATGCGATTGCGGATTTTTAGCAAACGGTAAGAAAAGTTAATATCAATCATGCAATGTACTCGCAAGCTAATTGAATACCATATACAAGAAGATTGGGTGTGGTTGGAAAAGTTTATATCCAGGGAGGTGACGTCTCATCCCAAGGAGGAGTGCACCCTTTACAACCAATTAGAAGAGTTCATGGGCATGCGATGGATGGAGTGCATGAGCCAATCCACCACTTGGAAGGCACTACCCAATCTACACCGTCAATACCAGAGGAGATAGGCAACCTTCGAGACCTACCATTAATCTTGGAGCCTGAGATGGAGGCAATGATCGATGCATTGATTCCCATGGATGCCGAGACTTCTAATCCGCTTAGAGAGGAAGCATCCATACCATTATATGATGAGTGCCGAGTATCTCGCCTGAAGACACTGCTTACACTCCTAAGTGTACAAGCAAAATATGGGTGGAGCGATGCGAGTGTGATCGAGTTCAAGTACCTTGTACGTACGCTTCCTTGATTTCTTTTCAGCACTATTATTAAAAACATTTGTGATTTTTCAAGGTGTTTTATTATTATTTTTAGGTTATTGAAATATCATATATTACCACTGGCAAATACCATGCCTAAGTCTCGTGATGATGCACGACATATTTTACGAAAGCTTAGCATGGACTACAACAGTATCCATGCATGTATCAACGATTGCATACTATTTCAAGGAGAATGCAAGACTATGGAGACATGTCCAAAGTGTGGTGCTCACAGGTATCGATAAGAATTGCAAGGGCAAACCATCCCTCAAAAATTTCTCAGAAACTTTTCGCTTATCCACCATATAAACCACATGTTCCATACGTTCGGCATGGCGAGCTTGACAACATGGCATGTGCAGAATAGGTCCACAGATGGAGTTCAACATATATCAGCAGATTCACACGCATGAAGCCACATATACTCTACCTTCCCAAGCTTTGCCCGAGAGCCAAGGAATCTTCGGCTCGGTCTTGCAATGGATGTCGTGAACCCATTTGGTCTGCGTTCAACTTCTTACAGTGTGTAGCCTATAGTCCTTGTTAACTACAATATCCCTCCATGGCTCTCTACGAAGAAAGGACATATCATCCTTAGCTTACTCGTCCCCAGCCGCTACAAAGTCAAAAATATGGATATGTACCTTCGTCCATTAGTCCATGAGCTTAAGATTTTGTGGGAGGAGGAAGTCACCGCACAAGATATGAGCAAGCACGATGGTCGACGGTCCGCCAATATTCGAGCCATTCTCATGTGGAGGATGCATGACTTTTGGGATTCGGAGAGTGCTCAAATAAATAGGCTTCCGTTCTCGTTGGTAATATCTATATTTTATCTCGTTCAAGTTTGTATTCACTGGATGGAGATATTGGAATACATCTAGTTATCTCAGGTCTCATGCATGTCCATTGTGCAGGCCACAGTTAGAAACTTGAAGATCAGGAACCATGAAGAAGATGGTATATCAAGGACACGCCGCTTTCTTGCAAGAGGGTCATGAACTTAGGGAAGGTTTTCTTGGATGACCTCCAATACGTATGAATGCCGCAAGTTGGTACGAGTTGAAAATGGTCCATGCGAAGTCACATCCAAACAGAATCCAATACGTATGAATGCCGCAAGTTGGTACGAGCTGAAAATGGTCCACGCGAAGTCACATCCAAACGGAATGCGGTGGTTCTCAGTTTTCTACGAGTTGTCATATTGGACCTACTTACAGATCAACCACTTGTTGGATCCCATGCATATTTTCAAGAACGTGGGCAACTTGCTATGGGACCACATCACAGGAAAGAGAGACACTATAGGGGCACGAATGGATTTGAAGGAGGTAGGTAAGATGGAGGATCTTTGGCCGTAGTCAAGTGCTGATGGTCGCCAATACCTACCTCACGCTCCTTGGGTTTTTTCTGCTAAAGAAGAGCGCATTGTGAAGCAAGTAGTCAAGTCTATCTGCACTCTGACAGGTATGATGTGTTCTCTTAGGTCTGCATTTTCTAAAGACGACCAATTATTAGGGCTAAAATCCCATGACTGGCATAAGATATATTAGGTTTGTACTACGAATGTATTCTAATTGGCATGTGTATTTTGGTATTTAGAGTGTAGCCATTGTTCATAATGCTTTCTCATTTGTGGCAGTTTGTACTACCGATCGCGATCGCAAGATGCTTTACTCCAGAAATACACAGGGCCATTTGCAGGTTATCGACTCTGGTGCAATAGATCTCATAGAAGGATATTAAGACGTCCTCTATTGAATCCGCGAGGCAGGGAGCAGTGGAGACGGTCTGTCTCTTTGAGAAATACCTTCCTACCAGCATGCTCACGATACAAATCCACCTTCTTGTGCATCTTGTAGATGAAGTGAAGATTGCTGGACCTGTCCATATACGATGGATGTTCTTCTTGGAGCGCTTCATGAAAACCCTAAAAGGCTTTGTGTGACAACAAGCTCGACCAGAAGGTAGCGTGGCTGAAGGTTGGTTGGTGTCTGAGGCGCTAGTACATATTTCACAATGGCTACCAACAGTGGATTCAAACAACAATATGCTATGGTCGCTAAAGGACGATGATAGACTGACCAAAGAAGTGGTAGTTGGGAATGCGGTAGAAAAAAGAATGGATGCTGCAATGGAGGAGAAGGTGAATCGCTTTTGTATGTTGCACCATGTCTCTATGAAGACGTGGCTTGCCAGGTACCAGCAAGCTACGCAAGATCGATAGGAAACGCGATCTGAATTTCGACGTAGTATGCGCTATCCACCGATTTGATATCCTGAGGGCATGGAGGAGATGCCACGGTTCATATCAACGCAATGGTTGGATGGAGCTTTGACCGCAACGTCTCCTGAAGGAGTAGAGGTCTCAATGGAGGAGTGGAAATTCTCAAGGAGATGTAGTCCAAAGGTGATGACGTGCTTAGGATTTTTCGTATCTATATTTTATATATGAGAACTAATTTAAGTGTTTCAATGTACAATACAAAATATATAGTGCAGTGTGGTCGCACGGACGACATTTTTGCGTGGAGCGTATTGATAAAGTGCGCTCCACAATGGACTATGGTATCATGGTAAGGTTCAAGCAGGAGAGTCGACAACGAGCAATAGATCCAAATATGGTTATAGATGAGATGGATTATTTTGGGAACTTGCAAAGTATTGTTAGATGGATTACCATAGCCTCTCCATGATACTATTCGATGTGCAGTGTTTCAAAGTGGTACTTGAAGGAGCTGGAGCAATAGTTCGATGAGGTCCATCTAGATTTCTCGAAATAGATTCCGAAAAAAAATGGACGGATTTGCGCAACACCTTTGTGTTGCCGGCCCATTGTGAATAGGTGCATGAACTCATTTGTTTGTTAATTGTATTACAACATGGTACATGTCAAATTAGTTTAATCTCTCTTGTACGTGTTTGTGAATAGGTAATCTTCTATCCAAACCCCCGAAAACCTCGAAGTGCAAGAGTATATGATCAAAGGGATGTTCCGAGCATAGATGAGGACAATATGCAAATAGAGGGGTCGATATTGCAAGGGGTGGAGGCCACGGAAAGCTTAAAGCATGTAGAGGAACCAGCATCGGCTAACAATGATGGAAATACAGGAGTCCAAGAACTCTTTGAGAACGAGGTAAACTCATCCTTTTATGGTGACATGTCTATCGACCTTCTAGTATATGCGGAGTTGTGTCAAGAGATTGACATGGAACCATAGGATACTTCATACTTGGAGAATCCACTTACTCAATTCGTTGACTAATCACTTAAAAGGATACATAACATATGCATTTTAAGTGAGATCATTTTTTTAGGATTTATATTATCATGCTTTGTATGATTTAAATTGATTATGCTAACATCATTTTTTGTCTGTGCAGGTGACCTTTTCAAGATGAGTCGAGGGATGAGCGATGAGGAGTTGTAGGATATCTTCAGGTGCATGTCTCTAGATCAGATGGCAAGATTTAGAGACATGGCAGACCAGGAGCTGTCTCGCACATCGTCAAGCCGCTCTACTAGATCTACTTCGGTACGATCAGATGCTTTAGCTTTGAGCAGAGGAGGTCGACGCTTCAAACTTGGGCCAGAGGAAGGGAGTACTTCAGGGTCAGGGGATGCTATAGAGATACGGAGGTAGTGAGCCTACTGTTGGCATGGGATACATGTGCGACTCCTCACTCTTGTGGCAGTTCTAGTTAGCGTGGCTCAGGTGGATGCTCTGGAGGCACGAATAAGGTATCTCCGTCTCGTTGTTTTGCTGGAGTTGCGTCACCTCCAGGATTTGTCACACCTGTGGGGATGTCTACTCAAGTTACTTCAGCTTTTACTCAGCCATCTGTAGGTGGCACCCCTATGGGTGCTACTCCAATAAATACTACCCCGGTCGCTACACTGGATGTACAGGGGTCTCCTCGATATGCCCAAGAGCGTGGACGCAGGTGGGAGAGGACCCATCTTAGGCATACCCCAAAGGGATATGCCTATTATTGTCGATGATAGGTCAGGAACCATCATCATGAATGATGAGGGGATGAGGGTGATGGCTTGCATGAGAGAGTTGTGTCAATAAGTTTTTCGGCACGTCTTAGATCATTGGAAAAATATACCAGAGGGGAGCAAGGAGTACATAGTAGCATCCTTGCATGAGAAGTTTCCAGTTCTAGCAATAGAAGATAGATTTTCTACGGGCTGGATGATGCACTGCATGCGTACCTATATGTCACACAAACGATCAGACACACGCAAGGCACTCAAGAGTGGGGCTGCAAAGCTGGAGTGGCTAGACGCGTACGACTGGCGCTGAGACTGAGGGAGAAGGCTACAAATTCTCTAGGACGTTGGAGTCAGCAGCGTGAGGTAGCGAGGGTACAACTAGAGTCTCGAGTGGTCCATCATCTTGGGAGTGGTGGCCACAGGACATATCTGGAGGACTTTGTAAGTTTTTCTTTTGTTTTGCTTGCTTTTCTTTTTGCAATATCCTTTGTACTGACAATCATGTTTCTAACAGTTAGTATTTTGTTTTCTTTGTAGCACTCCATTACAAATCGCGATCCGACCAGCCTTGAGACTTGATATGCAGAGAGGAATGGTCTCACTGCGTTGATCAACTGATTGTATAGATGGGGCAGCCCTGTAAATCACTCATCTTTCTTGTCCGTAGTTACCATGTTTGATTAGAATGCATTATTGTATGGTGGACTGATGTGTTATTGTTTCTTTTTTTGCAGAGTCCGTTCGATGCTCCTTTGTGGCGGGATGAGCTTTCGGACAGCAAGGATATGTAGCTCGCCCTTGGATCCCTGGAGCTCACACACCCTTCTTTTTTGGTTGCCCTATCTGTGTAGACATTTTCTATCTAGTAGTGATATCTTGTCATGATTGTACCAATCACTTTCATTATGCGATCATGCATTTATTTCATGTATTAGTGTTATGATTTCAGTACATTTTGTTTTTGTTTGCACGAGCATTGTACACAGTGCAGAAACTATTTTGTATGGCCCAAATAAAGCACACAGTGCTATATGTGGCAGGGCAGCTTACCACAAAATTTTTTCCCCCTGTTACCGTCGCTATTAGCATCGCAAATTTACCTGTATGCATCATTATTTGCATTGCAAAGCATCGTTATTTGCGTCGATATTATCGTGTGATATTGATACAAATAACGACGTTGATAACGACGTTAATACTGACTGTTCTATGATATTGCCGATAACGACGCTGTTTGCGACGATGGGGGTAAATTGTGTTATTTATATTTTCGTCGCTTTTAACGTTGGTATAAGGCCTATATCTTGTAGTGCTTGTAGTGGGATTTCATCCATAATAGCCTTCATGACACAATACAAGTGCTGGCCTACATTGTATATGGATATATGGACCAAGGTTAACTATATGAAAGGGATTAGCTTGATCAAACTTGCAATAAGCTACTTGTTAAAAACAAGGGGTATTAAGATCCCACAATGGTACTCCTAGCCTTTCGTGAATGTGTTATGTGCTTTGCTACTTACTGTCTCATAACTTATTGTTTATGGAAAACAAGATCTATAAGGCTTAAACATACCCCACTTTTCACTTTGTATCATACTAGCATGGTGTCTTATCTATGGTTCTATTTATCCTTTTTCATGGATTAGAATCTAAGGTTGTTGAGGTAGATAGGTCTAATCTCTTTGACATATACAAGGTATATTATAGGATATGGTTGCTCCCAAGTGATTGATTTGAACATCTTGCTTCTTGGACTCACAATTCGCTACTAAGTGTCCAGGCTGATGACACTTGTAGCAAACCATAAGCTTTGCTTTGGAGACATGGTAAGGGCTGAAAGTTTGGGTATATTGAGATTTGGTTGGAGGGAAGGCATAGGGTTTGAATTAGCAATTGATGGTAAAGTAGGAGGTCGAGTCCAAGGTTTACAAAAAGAAGAAGCAAAGCAATTTTGATTGAATCTTCAGAAGTTAGAATTGAATTGCTTTGTACCAAAGTTACCATTAACTGAAATTTTTTATGGTCTCTTTTCTCATCCATGAATTTTATTCTCTGCATCATGTGCTAAAGAAATCGCATCCTCCAAAGTCTTTTGGCTTGAATATATTAACTTCCACATAGAAGCCCGGGGGGTCCACTAGGGTTTACCATATGGTACCACGTGAGTGTAAGGGAGGGGGGTTATTTAAGGGAAGGAAGGTAAACTTTATAAGGTAAGGTCCCATAAATAGGGGGTAGATAAGGGGTATTTTCATATATTTCTTGCACAAGTGACATCTCCTTATTACTACTAGCGAATCCCTGATGCATAAAAGTGACCAAGCAAACTGGGCATATAGTTGCGCTTGTGGGTCACCTTAAGAACATCTTCAAGCATTTGAAGTTGAAGTAAGGCACTCCAGAAATACTCAGTGTATTGCGAGATGGATTCACAATCTCTTTGTTGCAGGAGATCCCACTATTTGATAGCTTTCTCATGGAATTGAGGTGAAAGAAAATTCTGCAAAGTTTTCTTTTGAAAGGCTTTCTAAGTAGAGGGACAATCAACACTCTTGCGAACAACAATCCACCATAATGATGCTCTGTCTGCTAAATGGTTAGTGATGCATTTAAGTTTATCTTTTTGAGCATATTGCTCTTCATGAAAATAGTCATCAAATTGACTAATGAAAGTAAGAAAAAATTTGCCATCACATTGCCCATTAAAAGTGCAGAAGTTAAAATTTCTTTTACTTATATTGGCCTCTTTTCTAAGAGCATCTGCATGGAGTGTCACATCAATAGTATGTCAAATGACATCTTCAAGTTGCACTCTGTCTTGCTCCAATGAATTGTTGAAGTGTAGCCAATTGTGCTTGCAAGTTTTGACGTTCCCTTCACTCTTCTTGAAGCTACATCATGATTAGATCCAATTTCTACTCCATAGTCGGCTCTAGCCAATTGCCTTCGCCCATAAAATCGTCCATGTTATGATCCGACATCTTGGATTTGATTGAAGATCCGTAGCTCATCTTCTAGCCATGTGTGAAGAAGATCACCATGAACTTACTTTGTTTATTAGTATGCATTTGCTTTTATAATGTTGCTTTTCTCGGGTATAGAAACTGAAAGCGGTCTTCTTCCAAGAGAAAATAGTCTTCAGCATAGAGTGCGTGTGAGAGCAGTCTGCTTGCTGTAAATCCATCAGCCAAGTTGCAACTAGGAACAAGGACTTACTGAAGCTTTAAAACTAGTTCAAAAGTACCACGATATGAACATCTACTATGGAAGAGATTGATAATTAAACTTTAAGCTTTAGATTAAGCTTAATAGCTTAAATATTTTCAAAAGCTCAAGCAACTTGAAAAATTTGGTGCAGGAAGTCAATATAGGCTTGTTGGAATCCCCGCCCATGAGTACATACTTCCACCATAAATCATGAATTTTGGAGAGCTTAAGCTCCCTTTAAGCTTCTCAAGCTTATAAATTCAAACTTCATAAA
The DNA here is from genome assembly GCF_053477565.2 of Lygodium microphyllum. Taxonomy (NCBI): domain Eukaryota; kingdom Viridiplantae; phylum Streptophyta; class Polypodiopsida; order Schizaeales; family Lygodiaceae; genus Lygodium; species Lygodium microphyllum. The sequence continues at coordinate 99,313,364 of NC_141140.1, read as the reverse complement.
ACTCTTGTCTGCTTCTTTGTGAATAAAAACGACTTATAAAGGAACTTCATGAGTGGTCCTTCACCTCCTATGAGAGGTCCTTCGCGATCAAAGGGTACAGGAAGGGATTCTTCACTGCCAGGATCACACGTGTTTTCACTTTGTCACGAGACAACCTGCGAAACCCGTTTGTTCCAGGAGATTTGCCCTCGCACGAGATGGCAAGGGATTGGAAGCTCTTGATCTCAGCCAGCTCTGATACCATTGGTGCGTAGATTGGATGTTATATATGTGCGTAGTGAATGTCAGAAGGTCCCCAAGAACAAAGAACTCTATAACCCTTCATAATTTCAAGTACAAAGCAAAAGCCAATTTGCACGACATGAGACAAAAAGACAAATTGGATACAATCTCCCCCCATGCCTTGTGTGAGTGCTTCACAAGGCATGTATTTATAGATTTATTTATCTTTAAGCCCAAAAATAGTCCACTTTACAAATAGCATGATTTTTCTTTTGCGTTTGCGTTTGTCTCCAATTATAGAGTAAGAAGTTCTGGCGTCCAAAAGTCGGACAGTACCCAAATACAAATATCAAATAATAAAATTTTTAATGAAGTGCCTTTGTGCATAAAATATAATAAATATTTTGTCAAGCGCTTTAATAAATAAGTGTGCTTAAATAAATATTAGCACTAGGCCTTTTGTAATAAGACGTGTGCCCATTAAAAATAGTAATTCTTTTAGGCATTTGGATTCATATCATCGCTCGGTGCTACCCAATGCCAGCACCACATGCTCTACACATCAATTGAAGCATTCACAATTATTAGAAAATAATAAAACCCAACAAAAGTGAATACCTAGTAGTCTTCAGCTACAAAACAATTTAATAGATTGGAACTCTGTCCTGACCTTAATTTAATTTCAGTGTGTACTCTAAACTTGTAAACATACGTTAATTTAATATGTATTTTATGGAATCACCTGCTATGGAATCACCCATGTGTACATTAAATTAATTTGACTCCCGAAAAGGACACGCGTCCCTGTCATCTTATCGCACAAGGAATCCACGGTGTGTACGAGCCCCGGCAAAAAAATATAATCATGGAATCCATCGTGAAATATGCCTCCTAACATAAAAAAAACTAATTGATTATATTCAATTAGCTTGTCACCCACTCATTATAAATAATTTGCCATTCTTCAAAGATTGATACTTGAGTTACAAGGGTATTATCATGAGCTTGATCAAATGGTTGAGACGGTGGACATTCATAATTACCAAGAACAATATCATGCAAGTCATCACTCGTCAAGAATTAGTAGCATCTTTACTTTCCACCCAAGGAATCATTTCCCTTGAAAGAGAGAAACAAAATGCTTTCCACAAGGAATTCCATTGACGATTTTAGAATTTGACATAGCTAGTTGAGAGAATACTTACAATATGAGATCACAGAATCTGCACACCATATATGAAACGACGAGACAAAAGTGTAGTACAACAAATCGTACACCGAAGCTATGCTGTAAGGAAATATGTTTAGTTCAAAAAGTATACTCCAAAAGAAAGAGACCCAAGATAGACAAAACATGGGAAAGAATAAAGCAAATTGTTAAACATATTTCAAGTTGAATAGTCTTGTTTGCAAAAATCATTGGCTTGATGACTTTAATAGACTCTTAAATGATTTCATTGAGAAATTGAAAGAATATAGGTTTAAAAATTAAAAATAATATTAGAAATATTAGGAGTGAGTATAGCATGATGATGATACTATTGGTGTTGAAGAACTAACATTGTGTGAGAAACACTTTTTGCACATTGCCCTATATTTTGAATGTCAACTTTGTCACAAGCTCGCACACCTCCATCCATGCCCCCAATTGCACCTTCCATCCCCATCATGAAAACTTGCAATAAGCGATAAGGGTGTGGTGAGACATGAAAGCTATGGATGGGCAATACCTTTTGCCCATCACCCTCCCTTCTAAATATCTACTTCCTGTCAATGTCATGTTGAACCCAATGACACCTTCCACCGCCACTATTGCAACCTACCATTCCCCAATACCAACTTCCAAGAATCCATCACATCCATCTTTAGATCATATTGACTTTGACTTGAAGAAAAATTAACTTCTCTTATGGAAGTTGTGATGCATATAAAATAATGATAAGAAGGAAAACATTATGAAGAACCCTTCTTCAATTCTCTCCTAGTTTATAGTCAAAATTGTGCATATTTCTCACACAAGCTTGATAAAATGCATCAAATAGTCAAGAAAAAATGTGAAATCTAGCTCTATTCATATAACACATCAACATCTTATGTCTTTTACTCTTTGAAATGAATCAACATTATATGTGGGTGTGTGTGCGATATGTACCTATATGTTAATGTGGGTGGTAGGGGATGAGTATGTGTTACAATGTGTATGTGTATTTATGTGGTAGCAATGATTGTGTGTGATGTTTGATGATGGGGTTTCTTTGTGGTGGATGCAATAGGGTGGTAGAGACTTGTTGTAGGAAGAGGTTGGAGGATGGTAGTAGCAATAGTCACCACTTGAGCTAGTGGAAGGGTTGCTTGTGGCATGTAGCGTGGAGGAGGTGGATAGGAGAAGTGGGCATTGGTGACGGTGGAGATGAAGATGGGCATGGGGGAGAACTGTGGCAGGTGGCCATAGTGGCAAGGGGGAAGCATAGGCAAGGATCTGGGGTGGGGATGTGAAATGAGGTGCATAAGTAGCGGTTGTTGGCATAGGGAAGGCGAGTAAAGACAATTTGCCTAGCAGATATAGGAGGCAGATCATTGCCCTCTTACACATGTGAGCACAGGGCCATAGCCAGTAGCGATGGTGAGAGTGCGATGGGTGTAGCCTTTGAGAGGTGGCAAGTAATGAGGTAGCAAGGTCGAGTGGAGGTTGGGGAAGGCGTGAAGGCCAAGAGGCGATGTTGGTGCAGAGGATTAGGCGGCACAACGATGGCAGGCTACAAAACAGGATGATGGGTGGAGTCGTATACCAGGATTGGCGCCCATAGGTGGGCATGTTGGCCTTGGAGGTGATGGAAGTGAAGGGAGGTATCGGGGAAATAGGTGGATCTACAGCACGCAATAGTAGCCCTTTCCATGTACAATGCTAGGGAAGAAAATCCACTTTTTTTAAAAGATGGGGATGGAAATTAACAGCCCCCTTTTTTTTCCTACCTCCTCTTCTTTTTCTTCTCCATTCTTCTATTCTCTTCTCCTTCTCCTTCTTTTTCTTTATTTTTCTTTCTCTTCTCTCCTTCTTCTTCTTCATTCCTTTATTCTTTCTTTTTCTTTTTCTCTTTCTTCTTCCTTTTATTTTTTCCTTAATTCTTTTCTTCTATTGCTTTATTTTGAACTCTTTTTCTTCTCCTTCTTCTTCTTTTTTCGGTCTTCTTTTAGTACTTCTTTTTCTTTTTCCTCTTTTTTCACTAACGATTTTGAAAGCAAGAGCACACCAATGGATATAATAAAAATTCAAGGATTTTTAAAAAATAAAATAATAAGAATAAAAAGAACCATACTATCCTAACTAGAATATGCAGAGCGTTTTTTCCCAATGTTATCACAAATCAACACTCTCAATAACCCAATAAAAAATATCAAATATGAAGTACTTGCTTGTGTCTAGAAGACCAAATAAACCATTATTATGCTCACATACTCTTTTTTTTTTCAATAGTGGTGGTAGACAATAAGAAGGGTGTAAACCATTTGTACACCATATTGGAGCCCATAAAAGCTGTTGGAGATATATTAATAAAAAGGATAGAGGATGAGAGTTTCTAGGCAATGATAAATCTTAGAAACTTATTGTTTTATTTATATTTTGAAATGTAGTACTCACAATGTACACAGAGTTGTTTATGCATATAAACATGTTGGATTAACACTTATGTTATTGTACTTGTTTCGTGAAACACTTTTTTGAACTATAAAATTCTTCCTTTTCAATGTTTGTTGGTGTCTGCAACATCCTTACACTTAACCTTAAAACTCACCTTGAGTACTTGGGTGCATCAAAATCCAATGCAACTTATAGTATTTATCACAAACCTAATTATCACTACCATCTTTCTTGTTGAAGGCCTCCATTGCTAGTATGTTACTAGTGTTTTTATTCATTGAAGACATCTATATTAACCAAATATAAAAGTTACCTATCAACAAGTTCTTATGTGCTTGTATTGTTACATGTAAGTGAATTTGTCATTTCACATATAACAATATTTTCATGCACAAGCATCCCTTTTTCATGTCACATATAAAAATTCTAATATTATGCAATGCTATGGGACTATAGCACTTATGCTATCTCATGCTATTCCATGGTTTTAGAGTCTAAATAAAATTATCCTAACGAGATAAAAAACCAACAAAAACTTTACTTATTCATAGTATTTTAATTATGGATTTTTAAGTACAAGAATGTATTAACATGGCAAACTTAATATCCAAATCTATACTAGATAATCAATTTTAACTAGATGTCAACAATAATAATTAAAGAGCAACCTACCTGAGAAACTTTATAGCTCTCAACCCTAAGGCTATTAGAAAACAAGTTAATTTCTAAACAATGGGTGTTTATTGTTGAGATGGAGGCTTAGGGTACAATAGCAAAAGGTCATTTAACTCAGAATATGCGAAATTTACAAATGTTTTCTCCAAATGAAATGAAATTTAACCATGGATAATTTAAAAAAAAAGATAATCTGTAAATCTTTTCACAAAGAAGCCTTGAGATCTTGAACAAAAAGCTACCTAATTACAAAATCATTGTTTCTTCACTAAGAGATTCCTAGAGTACAAAAACAAAAGAAATCTCACGTTAAAGCATCTATATAACTTACATAGGATTTCTCCAAATGAGTTGAAATTTAACCATTGAACAACATGAAAAAATGATAATATACCTCTGGCTCTTTTTCCCCTTCTTCTTTTTGTTCTTCTTTTTTTTACTAACCTAAACCATGTGTATCAACCAAAGTGTCATGATAAAAAAATTAATAAATAGAACTATACAACTACGATTTCCAAAGCAAGACCATACTAGTGGATATCATCAAAATGCAAAGATTTTAAGAAAATAAAAGAATAGAATAAAGCGAATCATCATATCCCAATTTCCATTCTTATCACAAATCAACACTCTCAATAACCTAATAAAAAAACATCAAATCTAAAGTTCTTGCTCATCTCCTTTTCTCTTGTTTGTTTTTGTTAAAAATGATGTGTACTGAGGGAGAAAGATAGAAAATGAGAGAGGGAGAGGAAGAGAGAAAAAGAAAGAAATAATAAGAGAGAGAGAGGGAGGGAATAAATATGAAACATAATAAAGAAAGAGAGAAAGAGAGAGAGAGGGAGGGAAAGAGGATAAGAAATTGATTTAAAAAAAAGAAAATGAGAGAGGGAGAGGAAGAGAGAAAAAGAAAGAAATAATAAGAGAGAGAGAGGGAGGGAATAAATATGAAACATAATAAAGAAAGAGAGAAAGAGAGAGAGAGGGAGGGAAAGAGGATAAGAAATTGATTTAAAAAAAAGAAAATGAGAGAGGGAGAGGAAGAGAGAAAAAGAAAGAAATAAAAGAGAGAGAGAGGGAGGGAATAAATATGAAACATAATAAAGAAAGAGAGAAAGAGAGAGAGAGGGAGGGAAAGAGGATAAGAAATTGATTTAAAAAAAAGAGAGAAAGTAGTAGTAGTAGTAGTAGTAGTAGTAGTAGTAGTAGTAGTAGTAGTAGTAGTAGTAGTAGTAGTAGTAGTAGTAGTAGTAGTAGTAGTAGTAGTAGTAGTAGTAGTAGTAGTAGTAGTAGTAGTAGTAGTAGTAGTAGTAGTAGTAGTAGTAGTAGTAGTAGTAGTAGTAGTAGTAGTAGTAGTAGTAGTAGTAGTAGTAGTAGTAGTAGTAGTAGTAGTAGTAGTAGTAGTAGTAGTAGTAGTAGTAGTAGTAGTAGTAGTAGTAGTAGTAGTAGTAGTAGTAGTAGTAGTAGTAGTAGTAGTAGTAGTAGTAGTAGTAGTAGTAGTAGTAGTAGTAGTAGTAGTAGTAGTAGTAGTAGTAGTAGTAGTAGTAGTAGTAGTAGTAGTAGAAGAAGAAGAAGAAGAAGAAGAAGAGAATAAGATGTTTGTTAAAGGTGCAACTTGGGTGTGTTTGATGCTTTGGGAAGGCAAGTAGTAGTATTAGTAGTGGTGGTGGTGGTGGTGGTGGTAGTAGAGAGAGAGATCAGATAGAGAAAGAGAGAGAGGTTTTGTTAAAGGTGCACCTTTGGTCTATTCGATGCTTCGGGAAGGCAAGTACTAATAGTACTAGTATGTGTTCGATGCTTTTGGAAGGTGAGTACTAGTAGTAGTAGTAGTAGTGGTAGTGATAGTGGTAGCGGTAGTGGCAGTGGTAGTGGTAGTGAGAGAAAGAGAGGTTTTGTTAAAGGTGCACCTTGGGTGTGTTTGACACTTCGGGAAGGCCAGTAGTAGTAGTAGATATATATATATATATAGTTAAGGGTGTACCTTAGTCGTGTTCGACGCTTCAGGAAGGCACAAAAGTCCTATCTCTAGGCCCAGTAAAGTGAAAGAGAGATTGGACTTGGAGGTGAACAAATGGTTTGATTGACATACTTTGCGCTACCTCCTTCTACGCTCTACATATCGAGTTGCACACAAAGGAAAAAAGGTGGCAAGATCTGGTGCAATACCATAGGACGGGGAACACTCCGACATAGGGTAGCTAGTCCCTTGCTCCCATGCATAGCATATTAGACTTTACATACTGTATGCACGGTGATACGCTAATTTTGTTGAGTTACAAGAGAATGAATCCCTTCTTAAACAATTTAAGAAAGAAAAAAAGAATGATAACAAAAATAAATTGTTTGTCGTAACGTAGACCAAATGGAAAATGATGAAGCTTGTGATATTCAAGATCATGAGGCGTATCTTAATCAACATGTCCCATGTCCTTGCTCTCAATGTAAGCTGGTATCTCAGATTTTAAGCAAACGGTAAGAAAAGTGTATATCAATCATTCATTGTATTCACAAACTAATTGAATATTGTATATCGTTATAGATGAAATAGAGTATTTTGGAAACTTACAAAGTATTATTAGGGTGGATTACCGTAGCTTCTCCAAGATCCTATTCGATGTGCACTGGTTTAAAGTGATACTTGAAGGAGATGGGACAACAATGTGATGAGGTCCATCTGGATTTTTTAAAATAGATTCCAAAAAAATATGGACGGATTTGTGCGACACGTTTGTATTGCTGGCCCATTGTGAACATGTGCATGAACTCATGTTTTTTTAAATTTTATTACGACATAGTACATGTCACAAAAGTTAAATCTCTCTTGTACATGATTTTGAATATGTAATTTTCTATCCAAACCCTCGACAACCTCGATAGTGGTATGTTGTACCTTTAGCTCCCCGAAGTGCGAGAGTATATGATGAAAGCAATGTTCCTAGCATAGACAAGGACAATATGCAAATAGAGGGGTTGATATTGCAAGGGATGGAGGCCGTGGAGCATGTAGAGAAGCCAGAATTGAGTAACAATGATGGAAATAGAAGAGTTGAGAGCGAGGTGGACTCATCCTTTTGTGGTGACATGTCTATCGACCTTCTAGTGTATGCGGAGTTTTGTTAGGAGATTGACATGGGACCATAGAGTACTTCATACTTGGAGCATCCACCTACTCAATTTGTTGATGAATCGCTTATAAAGGTACATAAGATATGTGTTTTGAATAAGATCATTTTAAAAAGATTTATATTATCGTCCTTTGCCTAATTTATATTGATTATGCTAACATCAATTTTTATCTGTGCACGTGACCTTTGTGGATATTTGGATCCGCACGATGAGTCAAGGGATGATCGAGGAGGAGCTACAGGAGATCTTCACACATATGTCTCTAAACTAGATTGCTTGATTCAGAGATATGGAGGACCAAGAGATATCTCGGACACCATCAGGTTGTTCTCTTAGATCTACTTTGGTGTGATCTGATGCTTTAGTTTCTAGTAGACGAGGTCGATGCTCCAGACTTGGGCCGGATAGAGAGAGTGGTTATGGGGAATGCTGCAGAGACACGGATGCAATGAGCTTGTGGTTGACTCGGGATACAAGTGCTACTCCTAACTCTTGTGTAGGTTTGAGAGAGCGTGGCTCAGGTGGTTGTTGTGGAGGTACCAACGCAGTCTCTCTGTCTCGTCGTTCTACAGGAGTTGCATCACCTATGGATTTTGTCACACCTATGGGGACATCTACTCTAGTCACTCTAGCTTTTGCTCAGTCATCCGTAGTGGCACCCCTATGGGTGCTACTCTAAGAAATACTATCCTCGTAGATACACCTGATGTACATGGGTATCTTGGATATGCCTAGGAGCCTTGTCACAGGTGGGAGAAGACACATCTTAGGCATACCCGAGAGGGGTATGGATAGCTTGTAGATGATAGGACAGAAGGCACCATCATGAGTGATGAGGGAAGGAGAGTGATGGCTTGTATGAGAGAGTCGTGCCAACAAGTTTCTCGGCACAACTTCTTGGATCATAGGAATAACATACTGAAGAGGAGAGCAAGGACTACATAGTAGCATCCTTGCATGAAGAGTTTCTGGTACCCGCCGTAGCAGATAGGTTTTCCACTAGCTGGATGATGGAGTGCATATATGCGTACATGTCACACAGACGATCGAATGCATGAAATGAACTTAAAAGTGGAGCCTCAAAGCCCGAGTGGCTAGACAAAAATGATTGCCGGTCGACTCACGGAGGAGGCTACATATTCTCCAAGATGTTAGATACATCAATGCGAGGCGGCAAGGGTACGATTAGAGGCAGGAGTGGTCCATCATCTTGGGAGTGGCAGCCACATGACTTGTCTGGAGGACTTTGTAAGTTTTTTTTTGTTCTGCTTGCTTTTTTTTTGCAATATCCCTTGTACTCACAATCGTGTTTTTAACTGTTGTATTTTGCTCTATTTGCAGCACTCCATTACAACCGCGATCCCATCGAACTAGAGACTTGATATGTATAGAGACTATAGAGAGACAGGGTCTCACTGCATTGATCGACCGATTGTATGGACGTGGCGGCCCAGTAAGTCACTCATACGCACTGACCAGCTTCAAACACTTGAGGGGATGCCTTGGCCATGTGGGCTATTACACAAGATTCATTGCATACTTTGTGACAAAGGTAGCTCCCCTACATAAGGTCCTAAGAAAAGATGCAGAGTTTATGTGGATTGCTAAGTGTGAGGAAGCATTCAACACTCTAAAACAATGCCTAATTGAAGCACCCATCCTGCAACCTCTTGATTGGATAAAGGAGTTCTACATGCACACTAATGCATCAGCTGAACGTCTAGGCTTGGTCCTATGCCAAAAAAGATACTCAAAGTTCGATCAACCTATCTATTATGCTATCGAAAAAGCAACTGATCGAGAAAAATACCATATTGGCGAATATGGAAATCTTCCATAAGTTTGGGACACGTGGTCAGATCTTTGGATTTGTCATAACTTGAACACTATAACTCCAAATCAAGCACTCTATAGATCAATAGATTCCATTTTTCAAGCGCTTTCCAATGATAGGTCACATCATATGATTTTGAGAAACTTATGTGCATGTTATACGAGTGCCACCTTTTTAGTATTCGAAAAATGGAAATTGGGAGATTTCCAAACTCACTAATATTGTGTTGAAAGGATCTATACTGTGAGAGAGCTTGAGTGCTTAGCAATGGTGTTCGCCTTAGAGAAGTTTTGACACTACTTGCTATCAATGCACTTCAAATTCTATGTGGACCATGAGGCCCTATGCTTCCTGATGAAGAAAGCAGATGTGAAGGGAAGAATGATGATATGGCACCGTTTGTTCCAAGAGTTTGACTTTGAGGTAGTCACCAAACCTAGTCACTCCCATGTCCTAGCTGATCATCTATCACAAATCCCTCAGAATGATAAAGAAGAGCAGGATGACCTAGACATTCCTAATACTTCTCTTTTTCTAGTCAAAATGTTACCCCATAATACAAAGACATAACCAACCTCTTGGCAACCCAACAATATCCCTCTAGTATCTCCAATTGTGAGAATAAGTGAAGATTTGTTACAGGAGATGAGATTGGGATTGTTTTGAAAGCATTCCTTGACGAGCCCTATGGAAGACACTTTGCAAGAGAGATGACAATTAGAAAGGCCTTGCTCATAGGATATTGGTGGCCAACCCTCCATAAGGATGCCTATGACCCTTAGTGCCTCAATGCAATGGTTTATAATGATGGTGACTACTATGCATCACATATTCTAGTGTGTCATATATTATTCCTTATGCATCTTACTCTACTATTTCATAAATTGCTCATTATGCATTGAGATTTATGTCATTTTCTTTTGTTCATGTCTACTTTTTGAGTAGGTTATTTGGACCTTTAGTCAACAATGATAACAATAGAGACTACCATCCATGATCTACTCCAATGTTTTATACTCCTATTTTGTTAAATGTATTTTCTAAACATTGGATACTTTGCTCGATGGGTCTATGTATGACACCTATATATCACATGAATTCATGGTATGTTTTATATATCTGTATGTAACTGTTTTTGTGATATTTTCTTGACCCTTATTTCACCTTTTACCATAATCTATAAATCCTTTACTGTAAGTTTATTTTCTCATTAAATAATTCAATAAATCCTCATTCAATATATCATATATTGTGGACCTCACGATATATCTCTTCATGATTATCAAGTTGCTCCTATACTATTATAAGCTTTGAATACAAGTAAAAGTGATTGCATTTGAGAAGATACCTGCACTCGCATGCACGCTACATTTAAGAGCTTCATTACCATATTCATGGTCAGTATATCTAGTGAATAGTACATTCCAAGGAAATAAGTTTATTGCTCAAATCTCATCAAACACATATTCTACTTCTATGAATATACACACTTGGCATATGTGTGAAGTAGGGTGGTGCTTATGTGAATGTATTGTTTAAGAAACCGTGACTTGAGAATATATGCATGCATCTTGCTATCTTCATGTAGTTAAATAGCTTCCTCCATGCACACTTCCTTGTAGTTTTTGCAGTTCCAATCATTTGGAATAGGATATAGGATATGGGAAGACAAAATGGCACTAGAATAACATACCTTAAACCATGCTTTCATGAAAACACTCCATGTGATATAGTTAGAGCCACAAAGTTTATCGTGATTGAAGCCATAGGGAGGTGCCATTTGGAGAGGATAAGATAAAAAGATCAAGTAAAGGAGAGAATTAAAAATAAAGTGCATTAAAAAAAAAACAAAAACTAGACACATAGTGTAAGGGTTGCAGATCACAAAGTGATTACTACAACAAAGAAAATCTGATAAAAAAAACTTGATAGAGTTTGAAAAATTTGTTGTCTAGCTTATGTGAGAGAGAGAATGTGATAATGTGGATGTTGGATAGTAAAACACAATTAGTATGAGAATTAAATGTAGCAACACCTAAATAAAATAATTCAACAAATAGAAAATGCCTATGGTTGTTTGGAAAACATAGGGTCAAATCTAAAGAATGCAATTTGTTTAAATAGTAAATGTAGCCAAATTTGAAAAATTTGATTGTTTTCTCATGCAAAAGCAAAATGATGGCATGATTTGTGTTTAAAACATTGGCATAGAGACAAGAAATAAAACAATCATCATGAGAAGACCACGAGTTTCCTATGCCAACAAACACAAAATGCAGCTTGAGGTAGACAAAATGCAAGCTAACACCACAACAAAAACGAGTCATAGACGCGCATGTTAGATGCGCAAAGTTGGGCGCATCTATCATTGCGTCTATATGCATGTGAAAAAGAGTGTGTAAATAGATGCGAATTTTGCGTCTATATATCCGTGCAGATAGACGCAAATATAGATGCATTTTCAGACGCGTAATTATTTAACCACCTGAAATTGAACTTAATATAATTAAAAAATGAGAGTTAATAATTATTTTTGCATTGCTCTCTAATGAATGGCAGTTTCTCCAGTTGACAAGCCTTATATAAGTAATTAGCAGCAAGCGACACAAACCTTATTATACAATTAGTAGCAAGCATTGCGTGTATCTCGTAATTTCTCTACTTGAAGATGATAAAAAATACTTCCTTTTTTATTATGAAAATTTCAATTTAGCTTTAAACTTGACTATTGATTCTAGAGTATGCACATGTACGTATGATATTTTCCATAGAATTAAGAATACACATTGAATCATTAAGCGAAGTAAGTATGTTATAGTGAATGATCCATCTCATCTTCAATGAGATCAGCCCTTGCTAAACTATCTACTTCTAGGTCTATGTTACCAAGAGGTAATGAAACAAATAAGTCTATCCCACTATCAGATGTGTTGTTATATTGCTCAATAACTTCATCATCATCAACCACATTATTGTCCTCTTTTGCGTTTTCTTAAACATCCTCACGAGGTTCATCTTGTACTATATCATGCATATCATCCATTATGGTGTCATCATGTACATCATCATTAATTGTTGGATTGTCATCTGCTATCTCTATGTCGGTAATATTACCATATATTGGTTTTGAATGATTAGATATAGGGATGACATACCACCATCGGTTATTGTTTACCATTGGATGATACACAACCTGTATTGGAAAAACAAAAACAAGAAACTTAAATACTTATTATATTAGCTTTTACATATATAAAAATTAGCTTTTACATATATACCTGCTCGCATTGTTGAGGTAGTACTAATGTGTCATTCTTGTTTTGGTGAAATTTTGTAGAGTCAATGATTACAAAACCACTTGGATGATGTCTGATTGTGCAATGCTCACCATTTGTTACCACTTCTTTAAACCACTTTACATCCATTACATATATAAAGAATCTCTGAAGTCAAGCTTCGGAATATCTTGGATCAAGCCACAATAACCTTCCATGGTACCATTGGCATCCTCGAAGTGAGCAAGGACACCACAATCTTGGGTATTTCTCTTTTCATCTATATGTTTAGTTCGAAGATGTTTACCCTCACACCAAATAGCATTGAATAATGTGCACTAGTAATAAAAGATTAAGATCAAGCATGTCAATTTATTATATAAAATATAACTAGAAAAAAATTAATTGATAGTATGTCTCACCTTTGATAAACAACCTCATGCGTATTCCCACTCTTCTTGAGATATACTAATTTCCTCCTCTTTTTCCATTCTCTCCATTTCCTCATGTAACCAATCTATATCAATATGACGTGGGAGCGCATTTAGATGATCTGGAAATGAGACATTATGTCCATATCTCGTGCAAAATGCTTGTCTTTCGCTTTTTTTTCTTGCCCTTGTTTCATTATATAGTGTCACCCATTTGCTCATTACATTACTATTGAGCACACAAAAACTATTTAACTTACGAAGTTCTTCTTTTGTTAGCACTTTACTCATTCCTTTTCCTTGAGGTATTATAGAGATCATCCTCAAGTCTTCATTATCTTTCCATAGTCGTGGTTGAGAGGGGTCCACTTCAGCAAGATATTTAGAGATATAAACAAGGGATGATTGCACTAACCAACCCTCAGCCATGCTTCCCTCAGGCCGTGCTTTTTGCCGCACAAAGTCTTTCAAGGTTTTCATGAAAGTGCTCAAGAAAAAACATCCACCTTGCATGAACTACCCCACAAAGTGCGATCTCATCAATCAAATGTACGAGTAAATGTAATTGAGTAGTCAAAATGGAGCGATGAAAAATTTCCTCCACCAAACAAACCACCTCAATAAATAAAACTTGAGCATCTTGCAATGTGTTTGGATCGAATGTAAATAATATTCATAGATCAAATGATTAGTTGAGAAAAAAGTCATTATACCCCAAAGTTTACACATAGTTACTCCACTAATTACTATATTCATGGTTAGAGATACCCTTACTTGAATCATTTTGTGCCAATCATGGGACTTGAAACCAGATAGTTGCTCCACACCTCTTTTATTTTTCTTTATGAAGGCTCCCTTGAGATATCTCATACATCCTGTGGGTGTTCGAAAGCTACATATCTGTTCCTTTACTATTTTTTCCTCATTCTTTGACAGCATCCAAGGTGCATGGGATAGCTCAATCTTTCCTCTAGGTCCAATGCGTGGCCAGGCTCGTCTCATGCGACCAATGTTACGTAAATCCTCCCTTACATTGACTGAATCACAAGCCCCTATCAAGTGATCCCATAATGTATATACAACATTTTTGAATATGTGCATGGATTGATCTTGAGTTCAGTCCAATATGAAAGACGAAAAAATACGTGCTCGAAAAATACATCCTCGACAATGATCACAGATGCATTTAATTTTTCGTCATAGCCATGCATCTCAATTATGAAGATGTAATGTTTCATCCTCATTTGACGATGTGCTCGTTAACTCATTAGCATGCACTGCACTAGGTGATGACGACGACATGATTAAACCTAATTCATGACAACATCAAATTTGTTATTAATATGTTTACATAAAAACTTCAAGGCATATTAATTATTCTAAGATATTCAATTTTAAATACACAAAACTTATCATAAATACATAAAAACTTATGATAAGAATTTACTATCTAAACTTATCTTAAATACAAAAAGTTATGGTAAAAACGCAAGCGCGCTAAATGCGCATCTATGACTGCGTCTAACTATGCGTCTACGTTTGCGTCTAAATTCGCGTCTATTAGCGCATTTACGAAAACTTAGACGCGCATATACACGCAAAAATAGACGCAAACGTCAAAATTCAAAAGATACAAGCAATTTCTTTTCAAACTGCGCCTTTCCTGCGTTTTTTGCCCATTTTGGATCTCGAGTTCAGTCGACATGCAGTCTGCCTCCACTAGTCTCTTCATGACTCACCTCCTCATGACTCACCTCTTCTTTCACTTCAAAGAGACAAGAAGGGAAAGAAGACAGCTAAAGAGAAGAAAGCCAAGCAGAGAAAGAAAGAGAGAACAAAAGAGAGGAGAACAAGAGGAACAAGAGGCAAAGAGAGGAGACAACAAGCAGCAAGCATCAAGGGAGAACAACTCACCAAGGAGAGGAAGAAGGGGAAGGAAGCAACGCCACCACCCGTCCATAAAAAAGACCCAAGGTGAGTCCTCTCTCTCTCTCCCTCTCTCTCTCTCTCTCTCTATGTATTAGGATGTATGATTGAAGTTTTTATATCACAAATAAATCATGGATGGTGGTTGTCGGTTGGAGAGCAGCCGACTTAGCGCGTTTGACAGTGCGTGTAGATTCCAGTTCAGATGTAGACATAGACACTTAGCTATGTTTGCTGTTATCGCGTCTCCAAGCGCGTGTATTCTGTATCTCAGACGCGAGAATACACGCGCTCTGCTCAGAAGCTTTGACTTGAGAAACACGTCTGAGAGCGCGTCTATTCTGCATCTTAGACGCGAATATACACGCGCTCCGCCTAGAAGCTTTGACTTTTGGGAAGCATCTGAGAGCGCGTCTATTCTGCATCTCACATGCCAATATATACATGCACTCTACCCAAAAGGTTTGAATTCAGGGAATCGTCTAAGAGCGCGTCTATGCTACATCTCAGACGCAAATATACACGCGCCAGCTCATTAAAAAATAAGTTTTTATTTCTAGAATTATACGAATATGCTACACAATAGTACAGTTTACACAATATTGTAGTTTAGCAAATTTGTCTTATTCCTATGTTTTGTTTGCAAATGTCACATCCTCGTTCATCTAGCAATGACCTAGATTTGGAGCGCATGAATGATACATTGGGCTTGTTCAGTAGAGGGGTTAATGCTTATTTGGGAGGTTTTCCTAGTAAGGAAGACTTCATGGGAGAGATGACTAGACACCTTAGCCGCTCTCCCATAGCATACGAGGTGTTCAGCATCATGTCTGGAACGTTTCTGACGTCTTTGCTTGGCACTTCTTCCCAAATACCAAATGTCCAAACTCCAATTGTAGGTACTCCACGTGCAACGCCTATACATGCATCGGCTGAAGCACAATCGTCAACTGACGCACGTGCATTTGCAGAAGCACGTGCATCCAGTGAGGCAGAGGGTAGTCGACAGAGAGGGAGGAGGAAGAGTTGAGGGGCAGGACGAGGCTTGTATGGGGGTTGCCTAGGAGGTGGCGAGCGATCACCCTCACCAAAAGATCACGTAGAGGAGCTTGTACGCCAGTGCTATAGAGTTGGAGATACTGGTAGCATCTTCCATGATGATGAAGGAAGGGATGTAATGGCGTACATGAGGAGCGTCGTACATGCGACGTATAAAGATTGTTTAGTTTACTTCAAGAATCAGAAAAGCGGCTTGTGGTAGGAGGTGTTGAGGGCAGTCCATAGGAGGTACCAAAATCCTGAGGGTCAGTGATTCTCGGATGATTGGGGATGCACAAAAGTGAGGGATTTGCTTTACAACAAAAGATCCCACCTCATGACACACGCCAGGGAGTCACTGCGTAAACAAAAGGAGGGGCATGGAGCCCATAGCCAACCAGCTATATGCCACCGCATAGAGTGGAAGAAAGCCTAGAAGAAAGCAGCAGAGAAAGTGAAGAGTCGCCAGTATGCAGAGGCGCGACGCATCCAAATGGAAACCATGGGATCGTTGCATTACGGATCGGGCGGCAAAGAGTCATGGGAGGCAGATTTTATAAGTATATTTCGATTTTTAGTTTTTTAAAATTTATATTTTTTTCAAATCTTTATATAAATTGTTCTAATACATTGTGTCTCATAATTGTTTGTATATATCATAATTGTTTTGCAGACTACTATCGTTGGTAGGATACCTACTCCTAGAGAGGTAGGTTACCATCGAGGCCATAACCGCGCAGCCACATGGCTTCACTTCTATGAGGAGGGTCTCATCACTGAGGAGCAATACAACCGGGCTATGAGGATTCAACAGCTAGAGGAGGTATGTTTTTCTTACTTTCCTATTAAAAGTATGGCTAATTATAACTTTTTCTTTGCAATTGTACGTAAGCATCTTTTGTGTGTGTAGGCGAACCCCGATATGGAGCATAGTGAGGAGGGGGATAACGACGCTAGTAGCGATGGTAGTGCTAGCGAAGATGTTTCTTCTTCAGATTCATAGAGGAGCATCATACCTCCTCTATGGCCTTGTTTCCTTGTTTTTCTATTATCCATCTTCGAGCCTACTGCTTGCGGCCACGCTTTAGGTCGCAAGCACTTAAACTCCCCATGTAAATGCATTTTATATATAATGAATACATGGATTTTTGTTTTCAATTCTCTGCCTTCAGATCCATTGTGTTTTTCCCAAATGCACAATTTGATGTATGGGAGGGGGGAAGAAAAAACCAGAGAGCATATTTTGCAACCACATACTCTTTGGTTTTTGTTTCCAATTCTGTGCTTCGCGTCTATTTGCGCGTCTAAATTGCAGAAAACGCACGTCTATACTCGCGTCTAAAATGCAGAGTACACGTGTCCATAGACGCACTATATAATTCAAATTAATTAAAATAAATTAAATATCTTTTTTAAAAAAAGGAGATTTTTGGTTTTGCAGTTGTGTCTACTGACGCATGTAAAAGTGTGTTTATGTACGTATCTATGTGCCCCATCTAATTTCCATGTAGACACGCTTGTAGGCACACAAAAGAAATTAAATAAATAATGATTTTGGTTTTGGTGTGCGCGTTTATTGATGCATGTATATGTGCATCTAAAGCACATCTATTGGTGCGTGTGGATTTCCTTATACATGAGACTATAGACGCGAAATGGTACACGCACAAATAGACATGCTTATAGATGCACCCTTAAGATTTTCTCTCAATTCAAAAATCGCGTCTAAAAGTGCGTCTAAGAGGCCTTTTTGTTGTAGTGTAAAGAGAGTGGAGACAAGCCAAAAAGCTCCACCAACTAGTCACCAAGAACTCAAGCATAGAGGGTTGAGACTTTGATGTTAAACTTAGATGCCATGCCAAAGGTGGATGCAATAATGGAATCATAGAAAACTACTATAGTAGATTGAGTAATACAAGAGAGAAGAGAAAAAAAAAGGAATACGTGGCAACATCATTAGTGAAAAGAAATGTGCCCATCCCATTGCAGGGGCATGCAAAAACTCACACAGGAATTGAGAATATCCATTAACTAGGCTATATCTAAGCAACAGCTAGTTGTGATGCCTAACAACTCCAACTGGCTCCAATGGGTGCAACCACCACATCAAGGAGGTAGGAAAGGAATAGGAATCATGAAGAAGGAGAATGATTGAATATGGAGGATGAATGAAAGAGTAAGAATAGATGTAGACCATAATGCCCATGCTCTATTTATAAGTACATGAGATACTCAACTATCTAGAGTGGCACTGAGGCTATTTCAGGTGGCACTTGGACACCATTAAAGGTGAAATAATATAAATAAAGTCTTTTTAGGGTTGTAAATTAAGAAAAATTAATTATGAAGTGATATAGTATAACTTTTTTTAACGCACTTAATGACATTGGTTTGCTCAACACATGTTCCTAACAAGCTATGATAGCATGTTTATTCTATATCAACATTATGTTCCTATCCTAAAGCTACAAGTAGAATATGTGACACCAATACCAAAAAACCTAAGAGCACTAGAATGTACAATGCCAGTAGATCCTCACAATCATGGCAGAGATGACCCTTCTTGCCATAGTGATAGCACTAAGCCTTCATCTTATTCTTGTTATCACCCCTCTCTAAAGCTACCAAAGGCTCCTAGTGAATCTAATCTTTTTACCTTGCTTGACATGACTACCATATCAAGATGAAAGCCTCTTCTATAACTACAAAGAGGCCTCATGCTCAAGTAGCATGGAGAACATACGATCAAACATGATGGGGTTCACCAATGTTTGAGCAAAATCCCCAAAGATGAAAGCCTCTCATAGTGGCTTCCATATCAATAAGAAAGCCTCTTCTATAGCTAGAAAGAGACATCATGCTCAAGCAACAGAGAACGTATGATCAAATCTAATAGTGGTCACCAATGTCTAAGCACAATCCCCAAAGACAAAGCCTCTACAAAGGTGGATTACACCACCAAAGTCAATCATGTATCTACATCTCCTAAAGTAGAAAATACTAGATTGTATTCATAGGTTGAAACATCAAGGTTTGTAAATGACCATTTAGGGCCACAACTCGCATGGTCAATGGACTCTAGTGTAACATCTACTTGTAGCTTCTCCCTAACCTTTAAAGTTATCCAAAAGTGATAACAACCTAAAGGACCTCTTTAGAGATGCATCTAAGAAGCGCACAAAAAGCATAGCTATCATCTATCTCTCAAGTAAAAACTATTTCGTCATAGTTGTTTCAGTTCTAATCTTTTGAAATATGATTTGGCACTTACGGATACATGATAGCTCATGAAACAACATACCACAAGCACTTCTATGAAAACAATGCTTTCATGCACTACAAGGATATAAGGGTATAGCGACACCCATTAGCAACGAGAAATAACGGCGTTGCTATTTGCGTCATAGCCAAAACCCGAGCGAGTCATTTTTCACCCATTTACGAAAGAAAGAGTGAAAGGGAGAGCGAGCATCTTGCTGAGAGGGAGAGAAAGAGAGAAAGAAGGAGAAAGAAGGCTTGTCACTCCCACCACCACCACCATGGTCGCCGCTGCCGTTCGTGAAGAATAGGAGGAGGTATACGGAGGGCAAAGAGGAGCCATTGTCGCGAAGAGGAGCCGCCAAACCCTTCTTCGAGCCTTTACATTGAGTGCATTGTCTATTCTTACTTTGCTTTTGTGTTTTCTCTCTCTCTTTTACTTGTTTTTGGTATAATTTGTGTGTATTGAGAGAGGGAGAGGAAAGAGAGAGAAAGAGAGGGAGAGGAAGAGGGAGGGAGAGGAAATGAGAGAGGGAGAGGGAGAGGGAGAGGGAGGAAATGGGAGAGGGACGGAGAGAGAAAGAGAGGGGAGGGAGAGGGGGAGGGAGAGAAAATGAGAGAGGGAGAGGGAGTTTTCTCTCTCTTTTTTACTTATTTTTGGTATAATTCGTGTGTATTGAGAGAGGGAGAGGAAATGAGAGAGAAAGACAGGGAGAGGGAGAGGGAGGGAGAGGAAATGAGGTATAATTCGTGTGTATTGAGAGAGGGAGAGGGAGGGAGAGCAGGAGAAAGAAAGGTAGAGGGAGAGGGAAAGGGAGAGAAAATGAGAGAGGGAGAGGGAGTTTTCTCTCTCTCTTTTACTTGTTTTTGGTATAATTCGTGTGTATTGGGAGAGGGAGAGGAAATGAGAGGAAAAAGAGGGAGAGAAAATGAGGTATAATTCCTGTGTATTGAGAGAGGGAGAGGAAGAGAGGGAGAGGGAGAGGGAGAGGGAGGAAATGAGAGAGGGAGAGGGAGAGGGAGAGGGAGAGAGGGAGAGGGAGAGGGAGGGAGAGAGAAAGAGAGGGAAAGGGAGAGGGGGAGGGAGAGAAAATGAGAGAGGGAGAGGGAGTTTTCTCTCTCTCTTTTACTTGTTTTTGGTATAGTTTGTGTATATTGATAGAGGGAGAGGAAATGAGAGAGAAAAAGAGAGAGAGGGAGGGAGAGGGAGAGGGAGAGGAAATGAGGTATAATTCGTGTGTATTGACAAAGGGAGAGGAAATGAGAGAGAAAGAGAAGGAGAGGGAGAGAGAGAGAAAATGAGAGAGGGAGAGGGAGTTTTCTCTCTCTTTCACTTGTTTTTGGTATAATTTGTGTGTATTGAGAGAGATAGAGGAAATGAGAGAGAAAGAGAGGGAGGGAGAGGGAATGGGAGAGAGAGGGAGGAAATGGGAAAGGAAGAGCAAGGGAGAGGGAGAGGGAGGGAGAGAGAAAGAGAGGGGGAGGGAGAAGGAGAGGAAACGAGAGAGGGAGAGGGAGAGGGAGAGGGAGGGTGAGAGAAAGAGAGGGGGAGGGAGAGGAAAACAGAGAAAAAAAAGTAAACATAATAGGGAAAGAGAGAGAGAGATTGAGGGTGAGGGAGAGAGAAGAAATGAGAGAGGGATAGGAAGAGAGCAAAAGGAAATGAGAGAAGGAGAGGAGACAGAAAAAGAGAGAAAAAAACTTAAACATAATAGGGAAAGAGAGAAAGAGAGGGAGAGGGTGAGGGTGAGGGAGGGACAGGAAATGAGAGAAGGAGAGGAAGAGAGAAAAGGAAATGAGAGAGGGAGAGGAGAGAGAAAAAGAGAAAAAATATTAAACGTAATAGGGGAAGAGAGAAAGAGAGGGTGAGGGTGAGGGAGGGAGAAGAAACGAAAGAGGGAGAGGAAGAGAGCAAAAGGAAATGAGAGAAGGAGAGGAGACAGAAAAAGAGAGAAAAGATCTTAAACATAATAGGGAAAGAGAGAAAGAGAGGGAGATCGTGAGAGTGAGGGAGGGACAGGAAATGAGAGAGGGAGAGGAAGAGAGAAAAGGAAATGAGAGAGGGAGAAGAGAGAGAAAAAGAGAGAAAAAACATTAAACCTAATAGGGAAAGAGAGAGAGGGTGAGGGTGAGGGAGGGAGAGAAAACGAGAGAGGGAGAGAAAGAGAGAAAAATGAAATGAGAGAGGGAGAGGAGAGAGAAAAAATGAGAGAGGGAGAGAAGAGAGAAAAAGAGAGAAAAAACATTAAATCTAATAGGAAAAGAAAGAAACAGAGGGAGAGGGTGAGGCAGGGAGAGCGAGTGAGAGAGGGAGAGGAAGAGAGAAAATGAAATGAGAGAGGGAGAGGACAAAGAAAAAACATTAAACATAATAGGGAAAGAGAGAAAGAGAGAAAGAGAGAGAGAAAAAATAGAGGGATAAAAAATGACAGAAAGAGAGAAAAAAATGAGAAAGAGAGAGGAGAGAGAAAAAGAGAGAAAAAACATTAAACCTGATAGGGAAAGAGAGAAAGAGAGGGTGAGGGTGAGGGAGGGAGCATATAGGAGAGAGGGAGAGAAAGATAGAAAAAAAATGACAGAGAGAGAGGAGAGAGTAAAAGAGAGAAAAAACCCATATACCTAATAGGGAAAGAGAGAAAGAGAGGGAAAGGGTGAGGGAGGGAGAGAAAGAGAGAAAAGGAAATGAGAGAGGGGGAGGAGAGAGAAAAAAAGAGAGAGGGAGAGGAGAGAGAAAAAGCGAGAAAAACATTAAATCTAATAGGGAAAGAGAGAAAGAGAGGGTGAGGGTGAGGGAGGGAGAGTAAACGAGAGAGGGAGAGAAAGAGAGAAAAGGAAACGAGAGAGGTGAGGAGAGAGAAAAAAATGAGAGAGAGAGAGAGGAAAGAAAAAGAGAGAAAAAAATTAAACCTAATAGGGAAAGAGAGAAAGAGAGGGAGAGGGTGAGGCAAGGAGAGCGAGTGAGAGAGGGAGATGATAGATAAAAAATATTAAACATAATAGGGAAAGAGAGAAAGAGAGGGAGAGGGTGAGGGATGGAGAGAAAATGAGAGAGGGAGAGAAAGAGAGAAAAAAATAAGAGAAAGAGAGAAAAAAATGAGAGAGGGATAAAAAATGAGAGAAAGAGAGAAAAAAATGAGAGAGGGAGAGGAGAGAGAAAAAGAGAGAAAAAACATTAAACCTGATAGGGAAAGAGAGAAAGAGAGGGTGAGGGTGAGGGAGGGAGCGTATACAAGACAGGGAGAGAAAGAGAGAAAAGGAAATGAGAGAGGGAGAGGAGAGAGAAAAATAGAGAAAAAACCCATATATCTAATAGGGAAAGAGAGAAAGAGAGGGAGAGGGTGAGGGAGAGAGAGAGAACAAGAGAGGGAGAGAAAGAGAGAAAAGGAAATGAGAGAGGGGGAGGAGAGAGAAAAAATGAGAGAGGGAGAGGAGAGAGAAAAAGAGAGAAAAAACATTAAACCTAATAGAGAAAGAGAGGGTGAGGGTGAGGGTGAGGGAGGGAGAGAAAACGAGAGAGGAAGAGAAAGAGAAAAAAGGAAATGAGAGAGAGGGAGGAGAGAAAAAAAAATGAGGGAGAGGGGAGAAAAAACATTAAACCTAATAGGGAAAGAGAGAAAGAGAGGGAGAGGGTGAGGCAGGGAGAGGAAGAGAGAAAAGGAAATGAGAGAGGGAGAGAAGAGAGAAAATACACTAAACATAATAGGGAAAGAGAGAAAGAGAGGGAGAGGAAATGAGAGAGGGAGAGAAAGAAAGAAAATGAAATGAAAGAGGGAGAGCAGAGAGAAAAATTGAGAGAGGGAGAGGAGAGAGAAAAAATAGAAAAAACATTAAACCTGATAGGGAAAGAGAGAAAGAGAGGGTGAGGGTGAGGGAGGGTGAGGAAATGAGAGAGGGAGAGGAAGAGAGAAAATGAAATTAATTGTTGTTATTTGTTGTAGTAGTAGTTTTTTTTCTTTTCTTGTTTATTGTTGTTTAGTTTTCTTGTTTTTTGTTGTAGTAGTAGTAGCAGTAATAGTAGTAGTAGTTTTTTCTTCTTTTCTTATTTATTGTTGTTGTTGTAGTAGTTGTAGTTGTTGTTTTTTTTTCTTCTTTTCTTGTTTATTATAGTGGTTGTAGTCGTAGTAGTGGTAGTGGTAGTGGTAGATGTGGTGGTCATGGTTATGGTCATGGTCGTGGTCGTGGTCATGGTCGTGGTCGTAGTCGTGGTTGTGGTCGTCATAGTCGTAGTCCTAGTCCTAGTTGTGGTCGTGGTTATGGTTGTGGTTATGGTCGTGGTCGTAGTTGTGATCATAGTCGTAGTCATAGTCATGGTCGTGGTCGTGGTCATTGTAATCATAGTCGAAATCATGGTCGTGGTCCTGGTTGTCCTAGTCGTAGTCATGGTCATGGTTGTGGTCATGGGATTGTGGTCATCGTAGTCGTAGTCATGGTTGTGGTCGTGGTCATGGTCGTAGTCGTAGTGGTGGTTGTAGTCATAGTCGTAGTGGTAGTTGTAGTCGTGGTCGTCGTAGTCGTAGTCATAGTTGTAGTCGTGGTCGTGGTCGTGGTCGCGGTCATGGTCATGGTCATGGTCGTGGTTGTGGTCGTGGTCATGGTCGTGGTTGTGGTCATAGTCGTGGTCGTGGTCTTCATTGTAGTCATAGCCATGATTGTTAAAGAAAATGAGAGAGGGTGAGGAAGAGAAAAAAGAAGAAGGAACGAGAGAGAGGGAATAAATATACAGCATAATAAAGAAAGATATAATGAATGGATAAAAAACAAAGAGAGAGTGGTGGCGAGGTCCGGTGCAACACTACGAGACGGGAAACACTCTGATATATATATGTAAATATGTGGGTGGGTGGGTGGAAACTTTACATACGTTAATTTTTGCTGAGTTACAAGAGAAGAAATCCCTTCTCAAACAATTTAAGAAAGAAAAAAAGAATGATAACAAAAACAAATTTTTTATCGTAAGGTAGACAAAATGGAAAACGATGAAGGTCTTGTTGTTCAAGATCGCGAGGTGTATCTTAATCGGTGTGTCCCATGTCCTGGCTCTCAATGCAAGCTGGCAATTAGATGAAAACGTCGATTGTCTATAGAACATGTACGATGCTTGGGCAAGTTTCAATCTGAGATCATTGATCATGTGATCTTAGATTTTCAGCAAACGGTAAGAAAAGTTAATATCAATCATGGATTGTACTCGCAAGCGAATTGAATACCATATACAAAAAGATTGGGTGTGGCTGGAAAATTTTCTATCTAGGGAGGTGACGTCTCCTCCCAAGGAGGACTGCACCCTTTTCGGCCAATTAGAAGAGTTCGTGGGCATGCGATGGATGGAGTGCCTGAGCCAATCCACCACTTGGAAGGTACTACCCAATCTATACCGTCAATACCAGACGAGACAGGCAGCCTTCTAGACCTACCTATAATCTTGGAGCTTGAGATGGAGGCAATGATCGATGCATTGATTCCCATGGATGTCGAGACTTCTGATCCGCTTAGAGAGAAAGCATCCATACCATTATATGATGGGTTCTGAGTATCTTTCCTGAAGACACTGCTTGCACTCCTAAGTGTGCAAGCAAAATACGGGTGGAGCAATATGAGTGTGACCGAGTTGTTCAGTATCTTGTACGTATGCTTTGTTGATTTCTTTTCGACACTATCCTTAAAAACATTTGTGCTTTTTCAAGGTGTTTTATGATTTTTTTCAGGTTACTAAAATATCATATATTACTACATGCAAGTACCATGCCTGAGTTTCGTGATGATGCACGACATTTTTTACGAAAGCTTGGCATGGACTACAATAATATCCATGCATGTACCAACAATTGCATACTGTTTCGAGGAGAATACGAGACTATGGAGACATGTCCAAAGTGTGGTACTCACAGTTATCAACAGGACTTGCAAAGGCAAACCATCCCTCAAAAAGTTCTTAGACACTTTTTGCTTATCCCCCTCATAACCACATGTTTCATACATGCGGTATGGCGAGCTTGACAATGTGGCATGCACAGAATAGGTCCACAGAGATGGAGTTCAACGAATATCAACGGATTCACGCCCATGGAGCCACATTGACTCTACCTTCCTCGGCTTTGTCCGAGAGCCAAGGAATCTTCGGCTCGGTCTTGCAATGGATGGTATGAACCCATTCGGTCTGTGCTCAACTTCTTACAGTGTGTGGCCTATAGTCCTTGTCAACTACAATATCCCTTCATGGCTTTCTACGAAGAAAGCACATCTCATCCTTAGCTTACTTGTTCTCGGCCGCTACAAAGTCAAAAATATGGACATGTATCTTCGTCCATTAGTCGATGAGCTTAAGATTTTGTGGGACGAGGGGGTCACCGTGCAAGATATGAGCAAGCACAATGGTTGACGGTCCGCCAATATTCGAGTCATTCTCATGTGGACGATGCATGACTTTCCGGGATTTGGAGAGTGCTTAGGTAAATAGGCATCCATTCTCGTTGGTAATATCTATATTTTATCTCGTTCACGTTGAGGGCTGAAATGATGAACGGGTTGCCTCTTACCCATCCAACCTCCAATCCTCACTAAGAGAACTAAAGAGGGGCACCACCTAGCCAAATGGAGGATGGGCTAGGACATCCATTTTCTCAAAGAGAATCAAGAGAACCAAGACACAAATTTACAAGAGAGAATATATGTACTAGACACCATATTGAAATATAAGAGAGAGAGATGAGAGGAAAGGGAGACAAGAGGAGAAGAGGTAGAAGAAGCTTGCCATTATGCTACATGGAATGAGAAGATGAGAAAAGAGGGAGATAATAGGAGAAGAGGTAGAGGAAGCTTGCCATTATGCTACATAATAAAAGAACTCACTCATAGCTTCCCTCAAAGAGATGAGGGTATTCTAGAATGCTCTCATGGACTTGTCATTGTCCTTCTTCCCCCTTTATTCTCCATGGGCTCTTTATATAGCCTCCATGAGGGATTAGATTAAGCTAATCTTCTTGATTAACATAATCCTAGATGATGTATGGCATCTTTGAAAATATGGAGCATAGTGAATGGGACAAGTCTCCACCTTGGTCATCATGCAAGAAGCCAAGGGTGGTGGTAGACAACATAGAGAAATGGAGCTAGATTACAAGAGCTGGGTACCCAAAGCACATTATTATAATATATTTACAAGAATGATAGAGTGGAAAGTTGGTGTGGTGAAAGAGAGAAGAAAATTGCATGTATCCAGCAGTCTGCGCCTTCGTAACTTCAAATCCGTGAGGAATTTGAAAAAAGTTTCTTCTGCAACTTTGTAGACCAGGTCGAAACCGATCGGGCTTCGGGGGAATTTTCTTGAAATTTGCTTTTTCTTGGGAGTTATTGAGATTATAAAAAATGGCTTCTAAAAGTTGCTTTGACTTTAGTCCCCCATATGTATATAAACACATATAAGCATGTGACAAAAGGGGTCCATGCTTGTAAGCTTTTGTGCAAGATCCAAATGACACCATGATGTGGATATTGACTTGTATGCTAGGGTGAGGTGTCCTCTAATGATGGTGATAGATTCCAAATCTTAGTGATGCAGCCGGAGCCCATGTGTAGTTGGAGGCTAGTCCTTTGAAAAATCTATGCATTCACTCAACCCCTAGGTGTAATCCATTTTCATCTTCACTAAGATAACCATCCCTTTTACCCTTTACATTGACATGCCTTCTAAGAACTTGTTCCCCCCATTTGCTTGAGTTATCATAATCGAGAAGCAATGTAGCATACCTAGTGCTTGAAGAGTAAACCCAAAGTGATATGGTAAGCTTTTGATAGGGGCTTTGGCCAAATTTTGTGGTAATAATCCGGGTTGTAAAAAACCCGGATCAACGTTTGTATTCACTGGATAGAGGTGTTGAAACAGGTCTGGTTACCTCAGGTTATCATGCATGTCCATTGTGCAGGCCACAGTTAGGCTCCTAAAGGTCATGAACCATGAATAAGATAGTATATCAAGGACATGTCACTTTCTTGCCAGAGGGTCATGAACTCAGGAAAGGTTTTCTTGGACGACCTTCAACGCTAGTACGAGCTGAAAATGGTCCACACGGAGTCACATCCAAACGGAATGTGACGGTTCTCAATTTTCTACGAGTTTCCATATTGGACCCACTTACAGATCAACCACTTGTTGGATCCTATGCATATTTTCAAGAATGTGGGCAGCTTGCTATGGGACCACATCACAAGAAAGAGAGATACCATAGGGGCACGAATGGATATAAATGAGGTAGGCAAGATGGAGGCGCTTTGGCCGTAGTCGAGTATGCTGATGGTCACGTGTAGCTACCTTGCGCTCCTTGGGTTTTGTCCACTAA
The DNA here is from genome assembly GCF_053477565.2 of Lygodium microphyllum. Taxonomy (NCBI): domain Eukaryota; kingdom Viridiplantae; phylum Streptophyta; class Polypodiopsida; order Schizaeales; family Lygodiaceae; genus Lygodium; species Lygodium microphyllum. The sequence goes on along the minus strand of NC_141140.1, from coordinate 99,285,603 downwards.
AGAAGAGCACATTGTGAAGTAAGTAGTCAAGTCTATTCACACTCCGATAGGTATGATGCATTCTCTCAGGTCTGCATTTTCTAAAGACGATCAATTATCAGGGCTAAAATCCCATGACAGGCATAAGATATGTCAGGTTTGTACTACGAATGGATTGTAATTGGCATGCGCATTTTGCTATTTGGAGTGTAGCTATTGTTCATAATGCTTTCTCATTTTTGGCAGTTTGTACTGCCGATCGCGATCGCAGGATGCCTTACTCCAGAAGTACGTGAGGCCATTTATAGGTTGTCGACTTTGGTGCAATGGATCTCATAGAAGGAGATTAAGACGTTCTCTATTGAATTGGCGAGGCGGGGAGCAGTGGAGACGGTATGTCTCTTTGAGAAATACCTGCCTACCAGCATGTTCACGATACAAATCCACCTTCTAGTGCATCTTGTAGATGAAGTGGAGATTGTTGGACCTGTCTATATGCCATGGATGTTTTTCTTGGAGTGCTTCATGAAAACCCTGAAAGGATTTGTGCGACAACAAGCTCAGCCAGAAGGTAGCATGGTTGAAGCTTGGTTAGTGTCTGAGACGCTAGTGTATATTTCACAATGGCTACCAATAGTGGATCCAGACAACAAAATGCTATGGTTGCTGAAGGACGATGATAGACTGACCGGAGATGTGGTGGTTAGAAATGGGGTAGAAAAAAGAATGGATGTTGCAATGGAGGAGAAGGTAAATCGCTTTTGTATGTTGCACCATGCCTCTATGGAGACGTGGCTCTCTAGGTACCGGATCGCTAGGTAAGATAGAGAGAAAGCGCGATCTAAATTTCGACGTAGTATGCACCATGGACCAATTCGATATCCCGAGGGCATGGAGGAGATGCCGCGGTTCATGTGAACATGATGGTTGCATGGAGTGTTGACCGTAGCGTCTCGCGAAAGGGTGGAGGTCTCAATGAAGGAGTGGGAATTCTCGAGGGGATGTAGTCCAAAGGTGATGACGTGTTTAGTATTTGTTGTATCTATATTTTATATGTGACAACTAATTTAAGCGTGGTCGCATCGATGTCATTTTCGCATGGAGCATGTTGACACAATGCACTTCACAATGAACTCTGGTATCATGGCAAGATTCAAGCAGGAGAGCCGACGACGAGCAATGGATCGAAACACTGTTATAGATGAGATGGAGTATTTTGGGAACTTGCAAAGTATTGTTACGGTGGATTGCCATAGCTTCTCCATGATACTATTCGATGTGCAGTGGTTCAAAGTGGTACTTCAAGGAGCTGGAGCAATAGTTCGATGAGGTCCATCTAGATTTCTCGAAATAGATTCTGAAAAAAAATGGACAGATTTTCGCAACACCTTTGTGTTGCCGGCCCATTGTGAACAGGTGCATGAAAGATTGACATGGGACCATAGGATACTTCATACTTGGAGCATCCACTTACTCAATTTGTTGACTAATCGCTTATAAGGGTACATAAGATATACATTTTAATTGAGATCATTTTTTTAGAATTTATATTACCGTCCTTTGTATGATTTAAATTGATTATGCTAACATCATTTTTTGTCTGTGCAGGTGACCTTTTTAGGATGAGTCAAGGGATGAGCGATGAGGAGTTGCAGGATATCTTCACACGCATGTCTCTACATCAGATGGCGAGATTCAGAGACATAGTAGACCCGGAGCTGTCTTGAATATCGTCGGGCCGCTCTACTAGATCTACTTCGGTGGATCAGATGCTTCATCTTTGAGCAGACAAGGTTGACGCTCCAGGCTTGGGCCAGAGGGAGGGAGTACTTCAGGGTCAGGGGGATGCTATAGAGATACAGAGACAGTGAGCTCACTGTCGACATGGGATACAGGTGTGACTTCTCACCCTCGTGGAAATTCCAAGGAGCGTGGCTGAGGTGGTTGTTGTGGAGGCACGGATGCGGTGTCTTCGTCTCGTCATTCTGCTGGAGTTGCGTCAGCTCCACGATTTGTCACACCTGTGGGGACATCTACTCTAGTTACTCTAGCTTTTGCTCAACTGTCTGTAGGTGGTACCCCTACGGGTGCTACACTAATAGATACTACCCCAGTCGGTACACCGGATATACAGGGGTCTCCTGGATATGCCCAGGAGCATGGACGCAGGTGGGAGAGGACCCATCTTAGGCATACCCCAAAGGGATATGCCTATTTTGTCGATGATAGGTCAGGAGCCATCATCATGAATGATGAGGGGAGGACGGTGATGGCTCGCATGAGAGAGTTATGCCAAAAAGTTTTTCGGCACAACGTCTTAGATCATTGGAAAAACATACCGGAGGAGAGCAAGGACTACATAGTAGCATCCTTGCATGAGGAGTTTCCTATTCCAGCCACAAGAGATAGATTTTCTACGGGATGGATGATGGACTACACGTAAGCATATATGTCACACAGATGATCGGACGCACACAAGGCACTCAAGAGTGGGGCTGAAAGCCCGATTGGCTAGACGCGGATGATTGGCACCGACTGAGGGAGGAGGCTACAGATTCTCCAGGACGTTGGAGTCAGCAACGCGAGGCGGCAAGGACATGACTAGAGACCCGAGTGGTCCATCATCTTGGGAGTGGCAGCCACAGGACATATCTGGAGGACTTTGTAAGTTTTTTTTTTGTTTTGCTTGCTTATTTTCTTGCAATATTCTTTATACTAACAATCATGTTTCTAACAATTAGTATTTTGTTTTCTTTGCAGCACTCCATTACAAATCACGATCGGGCTGGCCTTGACACTCGATACGCAGAGAGGCACGATCTAACTGCATTGGTCGACCGATTGTATAGACACGGTGGCCCTCTAAGTCACTCATCTTTCTTGTCCGTAGTTACCATGTTTAATTAGAATGCATTATTGTATGGTGGACTAATGTGTAGTTGTTTCTTTTTTTGCAAAGTCCGTTCAATGCTCCTTTGCGGCGGGACGAGCTTTCGGATGGCGAGGATATGTAGCTCATCCTTGAATCCCTGGAGCTCACACACCCTTCTTTTTTAGTCGCTTGATCTCTGTGGACATTTTCTATGTAGTAGTGATATCTTGTCATTATTATACCAGTCCCTTTCATTATGCGATAATGTATTTATTTCATGTATCAGTGCTATCATTTAAGTACACTTTATTTTTGTTTAGACGAGCATTGTACACAGTGTAGAAACTATTTTGTATGGCCCAAATTAAGCACACAGTGCTATATGTGGCAGGGTAGCTTGCTGCCCTGTCACAAAATTTTTTTTCCCCCTTACCGTCTCTATGAGCATCGCAAATTTACCTACACGCGTCGTTATTAGCATCGCAAAACGTCGTTATATTAACGTCGCTATTTGCGTCAGCATCAGCGTCGCTGATACCGATGCAAATAGCGACGCTAATAATGACGCTACTACTGACTGTTCTATGGCGTTGCCAATAACGATGCTTTTTGTGACAAAGGGGATAAATTTTGTTATTTATATTTTTGTCGCTTTTAACGTCGGTATAAGGCCTATATCTTGTAGGGATGTGATGATACTCTAAGTGAGATAGTCAGAACCTTTATGCTTATTATAAGTTAAACAACATGGAGGTGTCACTTTAGAGGAGAAGGAAAGAAGGTGAAGAAAAGAAAAGATGCACAAAGAGAGAGAGAGAGAGAGAGAAAGAAAGAAAGAAAGAAAGTTATATTAACGTCTTCTAAAGACCAAAACTGGCCTATGAGACAAACTGTGATACAACTGATGAGGTCCAGCTATCCAAAATAAAAGTGCTGAATGAAAAGCTAAAAATTGGAAACTGAAAATACGGTGCTGTGAGTGTGATAAGTGTCGTGTATGTGTATGTGCGTATGTAGCTCTGGTACTCTAGATAATGGCTACAAAAGGGGAACAAATGTCGACTGTGATAGGGGAACAACTATCGGCTGTGATAAAGTGGTGCGATGTGTATATGTAACAGATGCAGGGAGATATACTATCCTGGGATGTAGTAGCAGTCGTCGAAGTCGCTAATAGCAGGTGATCCCTCCTAGATGCAGGATGTGGTACATCGGCGTGGAGAAAGAGCAAACTCGAGATCTGAGATCCAATGTGTTGAGTGTCGTCGGATCTCAGTCTGCTGTCGATGTAGATCAAGAATCCTCCGGATCTCCTGTCGGTGTGGCTGTGGGGTCCGAAACCCACGGATCCTCGTGCAGCATCGGGTACGCTGGTCCTCAGCCTGCTGTAGTGTGAGCCCGGAGGTCTGGCTGGAGGCTGATACAGTAGCTCTCACTCTATCTGTTTGAAAGAACTGTGTAATAGTCGTCTGGGTGGGCCCCTCTCTGACTGGGACCCGCTGTGTGCTCTGCTCTCTGATGTGCCATGCCTCTCCTAGAAAACGGCCAAATGATCTCTGATCCATATCAGTCATACATCCCTGAAGTGAGCTGCTCAATGTGTATCTAGATCTCAACTCTGAGTATGCCGGGCATCTGAGAACAAAATGCTCCTCACTCTCCACCTCTGATCTGCAAAGGGGGCATATCCTCTCCTCCCGCGGGATGGCACTGGCTCTGCCACTCTCAATCATAAGCTGATGTGATGATACCCTGAGCTATCCAATAAGAACTCTCAATCGATGTGGCATATAGATCTGCATATATCTCGGAATCTCTATGAATCCCTGCTCTGATATCCTCAAGAACTGTGTATAATAATGTGCCATCTTCGATGGCAGTGGCTGTGCAGGGCTGACCCATGTCCTTTGTATATAAATATGCCATATCTCCTGTCTGATGACTCTGTTCCTCTCAGAGAGAGAGAGTGTGTAAGTGGGAGCCTGAGTATCATATAGAAGAGGTGGGAGTCTATCAATGTCCAGCGAGAGAGAGAGAGTACAACTACAAAGAATCAACACAAGAAGTACTTTGCAAAAGTTCTAACAGTGCAACAAAGAGCCCATCAAACAAAGAAGTAAAAAAATCAAACAAGAGTATAATTCACAAGAAGTATGCAACATGCAAGGTACATGATAATTAACCATAATATATGAGCAGGATGAGAGAGACATGTTTGAATATATCCGATAAATATCATGAAGAAAATGGCAAAAGTGAGAGAGATCATCAACCTATCGTGAGGGCAAGATGAAAGAGTGGCCAATAATGTTACCCTTTGGTTTGTGGGGGGCTGATAGGACCACTCATAGTGCAGTTACAGGATATATACCTACTAAATTAATGTATGGACAGCAGTCATCATGCCTACTGAGGAGAGTATTGCTACTTCAAGTGTTCTACCATGGGAAGAGGGTTTGAATAGAGAAGAGTTGCTGACCCTACGCATTAGGCAATTAGAAAGAAGCCCTGAAGACATTGAGACAACCATGAAAAAGCTGAAGATTGCAAGGATCAAGAACAAGAAGAGGTTTGACAAGCAACAAAAAATTTGTCTAAGAGCTATACAAGAAGGGGATTGGATGTTGGTTTATGATAGTAGCTTGGAAAATCAGCATAGAGCTAGTTGAAAGATGGCAAAGCAGTGGTTTGGTCCATATGTGGTAAAGTTTGTTTTTTATAATGCTACCTATGGATTAAATGAGATGGATGGGACAGCTCTAAGCATTCGAGTGGCTAGAAAACGTATCATCGAGCTCTTTAAATGTACGAAGTCTTCAGCATATGAGTTGAAGGAGTTGGATACTCACCATGAACATGAGAATATGGAAGAAGAAGAGGTAGAAGATGAAGACATTGATATGGGAAAAGATACTTCTTCTAACACTATAGATTCATAAGACTTTGGTACATGCCAGAGGATATGCAGGTTAGGAGGGGGTGGATGTTGTGTCCCTACATGGTCACATTGTGAAAAACTCTAGATGTGGCTTTCTTATTGATCTAGAGAGCCAATGACATTTTAGTCATTAATGTTAGTGTCCATAGTAAGGATGGTTCAAAAATATTAATTTTTGGATAAGTTTAGCCAATTTTTAATCATTAGATATTATCTCTTCCAAAAATCTAAGAACTGTAGACAAATTCTAGAATAGGATGACATGTAAAAGAAAGTAGGTAGCTTTCAACCATTTTGAGAGGATTTTATATCAAAAGAAGGATTGGCAAAATCGTGCAACGCACTATCACTGTTTTCAAGCAGTGAAGAGTGCTCGAAAGTGAGGGATGAAGAATGAGTGATTTAATAGAATTCTAGCCAGGAGTCTTCTTACTTTACCCCCTTTCAAAGCCAATGGAGGCATCAGATTGGCAGTTTGAGCAGCATAGAGGAATGTATTGTTTTTTATACATTTTTTTGTCTACAAGAGATTTATCTTTACATAATGCAGAAATAAATTGAGAGGCTTCATCTCTATGAGTATTCTTCTACATCTTCTATTTCTTTGAGCCCCTTCTCTTCTATCTACTCCTCTCCTTGAATCTACCTTCACCCTTTTGTCTCTTATCCCCGTGGTAGACTTTCAACCCCAAACACTCCGACTCCGCTCCCGGCTCTCACATACGACTTCACCCGTTATCTCATCCTCTATCGTGCCCTCATGCCACTTGCTTCCATGTACCAATATTGCCTCTTACCCTTTTTGCCTTTCCTGACCTCCCTCTTAACCTCACTACCTCATCACTTACCACCTCCCTACACCCACACCTACCACACTCTCGCCATCACTACTAGTTGTGGCATTGTGCTCACCTATGCAAGAGGGCAACAATCCACCTCCTCTATCTGCAAGCCTATTAATCTCTCCTTGCCTGCTATGTCAGCAACTCGCCACCCCATGCATCCCATCTTTCCCACCACTTGCATGTGGCCTACAACCTCACTGCCAAGGCCTTCCCCTACACATCTTATCCTCCTACCAGCATTCACTACAACAAAAAGGCCTCATAGACGCACATTTAGATGCGATTTTTGAATATAGATAAATTCTTACGGGCGCGTCTATCCGCCCGTCTATTTGCGCGTCTACGATTTTGCGTCTATAATCGCATGTATCAACGAATTTACATGCACAAATAGACGCGCAATAGACGCACATATACACGCGCATATAGACACGCCGGTAGACGCGCTTTTACAAGCACTGATAGACGCGAACGGAAAATAAATGATGTCCTTAAAAAAAGATATTTAATTTTTTTAAAAATTTGAATTATGAAGCACGTGTATAAGCGTGTGTAGTCTGCATTATAGACGCGCGAATAAACGCGAATTATCTGCAATTTAGACACGCTGATAGACGTGCAAAACAGAACTGGAAAAAAAAACCACAGAAAGCAACCACATGCTCTCTGGTATTTTTTTTCCCCCTCCCATACATCAGATTGTGTATTTGGGAAAAAGACAATGTATCTTACGGGCACGAGAATTAAAAATAAAAGTCCATGTATTCATTATATATCAAAGCATTTACAAGGGAAGTTTAAGTGCTTGCGACCTAAAGCGTGGCCACAAGTAGTAGGCTCAAAGAGATATCATACATATACAAGAAAAGAAGGCCTCATGAGGAGGTATGGTGCTCCTCTACGAATCCGAAGAGGAAACATCCTCGCTAGTACCACCATGGCTACTAGTGTCGCTATCCCCCTCCTCGCTATGCTCCACATTCGAGTTCGCCTACACACACAAAAGATCAGGGTTGCTTACATAGACAAGGTGGAGAAAAAGTTATAATTAGTTATACTTTTAATAGGAAAGTAAGAAAAACATACCTCCTCTAGCTGTCGAATCCTCATGGCCCGGTTGTATTGGTCCTCAGTGAGATGAGACCCTCCTCATAAAAGTGAAGCCATGTCGCTGCGCAGTTATGGCCTCGATGGTAACCTACCTCTCTAGGAGTAGATGTCCTACCAACGATGGTAGTGTGCAAAACATTTAGAGATATACAAACAATTATGAGTCACAATATATTAGACTAAAATATATAAAGAATTGAAATAAGTATAAATTTAAAAAAACTAGAAATCAAAATATACTTACAAACTCTACCTCCGACGACTCTTTGTCGCCCGATCCATAATGTGACGATCCCATTGTTTCCATTTGGATCCGTCACGCCTCTGCGTGCTCGCGACTCTTCACTTTCTCAGCTGCTTTCTTCTTGGCTTTTTTCCACTCTATGCGGTGGCACATAGGTGGTTGGCTATAGCTCCACGCCCCTCCTCCAGCCTCCACAGTGAGTCCCTGGCCCGTGTCATGAGGTGGGATCTTTTGTTGTGAAGCATATTCCTCACTTTTGTACGTCCCCAATCATCCGAGAATCACTGACCCTCAGGATTTGGGTATCTCCTATGGACTGCCCTCAACACCTCCTGCCACAAGCCGCTTTTCTGATTTTTGAAGGCAATGAAACAATCTTTATACGTCGCATGCACGACGCTCCTCATGTACGCCATTACATCCCTTCCCTCATCATCATGAAAGATGCCACCAGTATCTATAACTCTATAGTATTGGCGTACAACCTCCTCTACGTGATCTACTGGTGAGGGTGATCGCTCGCCACCTCCTAGGCAACCCCCACACAAGCCTCGTCCTCCCCCTCGACTCTCCCTCCTCCCTCTTTGTCGACTACCCTCTGCCTCGTTGGACGCACGAGCTTCTGCAGATGCACGTGCTTCTGCAGATGCTTGTGCTTCAGCCAATGCAAGTGGAGCACGTGGAGTACCGGTAAATGGAGTACCTGCATATGGAGTACCTGCATATGGAGTACCTGTATGTGGAGTACCTGCATGTGGAGTCTGGGAAGTAGTGCCACGCAAAGATGCCAGAGGCGTCCCAAACATGACACTGAACACCTTGTCCGCTGTGGGAGAGCGGTCAAGGTGTCTGGTCATTTCTCCCATGATGTATTCTCTACTAGGAAAACCTCCAAAAAATGCATTGACCCCCTGCCAAAGGAGGCCAATGTATCATTCATGCGATCCATATCTGGGTCATTGCTAGATGAACCAGGATACGACATCTGCAAAAAAAACACAGAAAAAATACAAATTTATTTAAATACAAAAAATCATATATTACTTACATTTTCAAAGAGCTTTCTTTAGACATTGAGCATAACACTTAAGTGCTAATGCTTCTCTTAAACAAGAAAACTGATAAACACAAACATGGGATTGGTCACATTCATCATTGCAAAAATATATTGTTTACTATCAGAACTGGGAGACCTGGCGCGTGTATCCCCGCGTCTAAATTGCAGGTTAGACGCGCCCTCAGACACGCTCCAGAGTGAACCTTCTGTCCAGCGCGTCTATCTGCGCATCTAAGATGCAACACAGACGCGCTGTCAGACAGGCATCCCAGGTCCATGCGCGTGTATAAACGCGTGTAGACTGCAGGTCAATAGCGCGTCTATCATCGTGTGTATACTCTAGAGCACACTGTAGAGCACACGCGCTCTAAGACGTGCCCTCAGATGCTCTGAGAGGAAACATTTTTGGCATCTATGTCTACGTCTACACTGAGATGTAGACGCACTATCAGACGCGCCCGGTCGATCGATTTTAGGCCGACGACCACCATTGATGATTTACAAAATGCAATACATAATGGAATCAAAAATCCTAAATAAACAGACAGAGCAGATAGAGGAAGAGAGAAACAAAGAGAGAGAGAGAGAGAGAGAGAGAGAGAGACTTACCTTGGGTGTTTGGTGTGGCGGGTGGTGGCGCTTCTTCCTTCTCGTTCTTCCTCTCCTTGGTAAGTTACCCTCCCTTGATGCTTGCTTGCTTGCTTGCTGCTTCTTCTTGTTCTCTCTTTCTTCCTCTCCTTGGCTTTCCTTTTTCCCTTCTTCTGTGTTTGAAATGAAAGAAGATGTGAGTCATGAGGAGGTGAGGCATGAAGAGACTAGGTGAGGCATGAAGAGACTGCGTGTCGGCTAAAGTCAAGCTTCAGAACCGCAAAAAACTCAAGAAAGGAAAGGCACAGTTTGAAAAAAAATGATTTAAGTATGGTTTGAATTTTGATGTGTGCGTCTATTTTCGCGTGTATATGTGTGTGTATTGTTCAGATAGACGCGAGTATAGACGCGAAAATAGACACCAATATAGATGCGTAGTTAAACGCGGATATAGACGCACATTTGGGCTTTATCATAATTTTTTGTTTTTGAGATAAGTTTTGATAGTGAATTCTTATCATAAGTTTTAATGTATTTATTATGATTTTTGTGTATTTAAAATTGAGATCTTATGTAAACATATGAATGACAAATATTTTGATGTTTTCATGAATTAGGTTTAATCATATCGACGTCATCATCACCTAGTACGTGATATCATTTACAAGATGGGAGAGCTTGTGAGGTGTGTATACATTGTATTTTTTCATTATATATCTTTGAATTTCTACACAAAAATAAATAATTATCAAATACATCTTGACAGATACGTGAGCTCGAAGGAAATTGATCCAAACACATTGCAAGATGCTCGAGTATTATCTGTTGAGATGGTTTGTTTGGTGGAGGAAATTTTTCCTCGATCCATTTTGACTACTCAATTACATTTACTCATACATTTGATTGATGAGATCGCACTATGGGGCAGTTCATGTAAGGTGGATGTTTTTTCTTGAGCGCTTCATGAAAACCTTGAAAGATTTTGTGAGGCAAAAAGCACGGCCTGAGGGAAGCATGGCTGAGGGTTGGTTAGTGCAATCATCCCTTGTTTATATCTCTGAATATCTTATTGAAGTGGATCCCTCTCAACCGCGACTATGGAAAAATGATGAAGACTTGAGGATGACCTCTATAGTACCTCAAGGAAAAGGAATGAGTAAAGTGCTAACAAAAGAAGAACTTCGTAAGTTAAATAGTTTTTGTGTGCTCAATAGTGATGTAATGAGCAAATGGATGACACTATATAATGAAGCAAGGGCAAGAAGAAAAAGCGAAAGACAAGAATTTCGCACTAGATATGGACGTAATGTCTCATTTCCAGATCATCTAAATGCGCTCCCACGTCATATTGATATAGATTGGTTACATGAGAAAATGGAGAGAATGGAAAAAGAGGAGGAAATTAATATATCTCAAGAAGAGTAGGAATATGCACGAGGTTGCTTATCAAAGGTGAGACATACTATCAATTAATTTGTTTCTATAAGTTTTATTTTATATAAATAATTGACATGTTTGATCTTTTATCTTTTACTACTACATCTGATAGTGGGATAGACTTATTTGTTTCGTTACCTCTTGGTAACATAGACCTAGAAGTAGATAGTTTAGCAAGGGCTGATCTCATTGAAGATGAGATGGATCATTCACTGTAACATACTTAATTTGCTTATTGATTCAATGTGTATTCCTAATTCTATGCTTTTTATCATGTGCACACATGCATACTCAAGAATCAATAGTTTTAAAGCTAAATTGAATTTTCCATAATAAAAAGGAAGTATCTTTTATCATCTTCAAGTACATAGAGAAATTACGAGATACATATTGCAATGCTTGCTACTGATTGTAAGGTTTCTATCGCTTGTCGCTAATTACTTATACTAGAGGAACTACCATTCATTAGAGAGCAATGAAAAAGTAATTATTTACTCTATTTGTTTAATTCAATGATTTAATTTGTATTCTTAGTTCTATGGTTTTTATCATGCGCACATGTGCATGCTCAAGAATCAATTTCAGGTAGTTAAATAATTATTAACTTTGGTTTTTAATTATGTGAATTGCTAATTTTAGGTGGTTAAATAATTGTGTGTCTGTTGGCGCCTCTATATTAGCGTCTATTTGCGCGGATATATAGATGCAAAATTCGCGTCTATTTACACTCACGTTTACACGCACTTATAGACGCTCCGGTAGACGCGCCCGACTTTGCGCGTCTAACATGCACGTCTATGCCTCATTTCTGTTGTAGTGATTTGTGTTAGTTGGCCACTCCTACCATGGTGCCAATGCCACACTCCCCACTCTTCTCTATCTTTGTCCCTTAGCATTCTCTAGCCTGCCAACAACTCGGCTGGTGGCCTAAAGGTCATTGAATGGCTACCAAGCCTGCCACAGTGTCCTTCTTTTACAACTCCACATCATCGCCTATGGCTCCCCCTTGCCACAATTACCAGTCAACGTCATTCTCCCCATATCCATCTTCAACCCCTAGTCTCCACCATTACTGGTGCCCACTTCTCTTGTCCACCTCCTCCATGCTACATGCCACAAGCCACCCATCCGCTCACTCAAGTAGCCAGTGTCATCCTCCAACCTCTTCCCACCACAAGTTTCCATTGCCCTATTGCATCCACCACAAAGTTGCAACACCATCAACCATCAAACACACTCACCCCTACCACATAAATACACGTATGCACTCTAACACACTCATCCCCTACCACCCACATTAACACATAGATGCATCACACACACACCACGTGAACCTCATCCCATGCACACACACAGACTACACATTCCTTTCTATAGGGGGATATAAAGTACTAACTCATTTCCTTGGAATCATTTTTAAATCTGCCTCTTTTCTCCATTTAAGGGGGGATGTTGAAAGAATATTCAAATATCTTATATGAACCTTCAAAATTCAACAAATATTATCTATTCAACCTCTTCTCATTTATGATCATCTTATCATGTAGCACCTACCAAGTAGATACCATTTTCCACCTACTACTCCTACCAAGTAGTAGCAGTAGTAGCAGTAGTAGTAGTAGTATACGGTCTAATCCCTTTGATATATACAAGGTATATTATAGGATATGGTGACATAGTAGTAGTAGTAGTAGTAGCAGTAGCAGTAGGAGTAGGAGCAGTAGGAGTAGGAGTAGGAGCAGGAGCAGTAGCAGTAGCAGTAGCAGTAGCAGTAGGAGTAGCAGTAGGAGTAGGAGTAGGAGTAGGAGTAGGAGTAGCAGTAGCAGTAGCAGTAGCAGTAGCAGTAGCAGTAGGAGCAGTAGTAGGAGTAGTAGTAGTAGTAGTAGTAGTAGTAGTAGTAGTAGTAGTAGTAGTAGTAGTAGTAGTAGTAGTAGTAGTAGTAGTAGTAGTAGTAGTAGTAGTAGTAGTAGTAGTAGTAGTAGTAGTAGTAGTAGTAGTAGTAGTAGTAGTAGTAGTAGTAGTAGTAGTAGTAGTAGTAGTAGTAGTAGTAGTAGTAGTAGTAGTAGTAGTAGTAGTAGTAGTAGTAGTAGTAGTAGTAGTAGTAGTAGTAGTAGTAGTAGTAGTAGTAGTAGTAGTAGTAGTAGTAGTAGTAGTAGTAGTAGTAGTATACGGTCTAATCCCTTTGATATATACAAGGTATATTATAGGATATGGTGACATAGTAGTAGTAGTAGTAGTAGCAGTAGGAGTAGGAGCAGCAGCAGCAGTAGTAGTAGTAGTAGTAGTAGTAGTAGTAGTAGTAGTAGTAGTATATACAAGGTATATTATAGGATATGGTGACATAGTAGTAGTAGTAGTAGTAGTAGTAGTAGTAGTAGTAGTAGTAGTAGTAGTAGCAGTAGGAGTAGGAGCAGCAGCAGCAGTAGTAGTAGTAGTATATACAAGGTATATTATAGGATATGGTGACATAGTAGTAGTAGTAGTAGTAGCAGTAGGAGTAGGAGCAGCAGCAGCAGCAGCAGCAGCAGCAGCAGCAGCAGCAGCAGCAGCAGCAGCAGCAGCAGCAGCAGCAGCAGCAGCAGCAGCAGCAGCAGCAGTAGTAGTAGTAGTAGTAGTAGTAGTAGTAGTAGTAGTTACATTGATGCTTATTAATCACCATAATGACTAGTTTAAAGGTACCATGTGCAAACCCCTTCATATCTTATTGTATACCATGTTCTATTAGTAACTAGGCAATCATAAGGTTCTGCATTGATAACCTCATGTATTTGCAATTTTATTATAAAAGTAATACTATGAGCACGACTCTCATTTGTACTATAAATTTCTTGCAAGCATTTGTGTGAATTGGTTTCCTCACTTCATTTAGCAATACACAAAAAAAAAAGAGTATAATATAGAAACTCTTAAATATGGCATATGGAGATAATGATCATTCTAAATGCACTCTATATAAAGTCAATAAGATTTTTGAAACTATTTCATTTTATAAATAGGCTGCACATAAGTAAAGATGAGAAACGTGACAATGAGTACAATGGCATGGAATTTGGCAAGCTAAAAAGGCTAATAAACTCAAGCCATATATAGTAGCCATGTTACAAAAATTTTGAGTACATTAGATGGACACTAAAATCCAATTGAATCTAGAAATGAAGCAAATGAGAAATTTTTGCCCAAGATTTTGCTAGCTTAAGACATTTTCCTACTACATGTGTATAATTAATAGCCCTCTATATGTTGTGAGTTTCCATGCCCTATAATTAAATGAAATAACATATCTACCTGCACATACTCCATCGAGGGATTGAACATGACTTGGATGTCTCTGGAACAACTCATGATATTTCATGTAGGAAAGAATCACCAAAAAGTGTTGAATAGGTGTCTAGCCCCATGGATCCTTCGCACAGAGTATGCATTGTTCCCATGGACAGTGCACCAAGTACAACACCTTTGGATCTCATGGAGTGTGATTGCACATTGGCAATTTGCCTCCTTACATTGGATACACCCCTGGAGGAGAAGAGCAATGAAGATACAACTCCACAGGTTGTTGCTATTACATACACAGGAGAAGAACCAATTGAAGAGCTCTTAAATGTTAAAGAGCACTACAAGATATAGGCCTTATACTGACGTTTAAAGCGACGAAAATACAAACAACAAAATTTGCCCCCGTCGTCACAAAAGGCGTCGTTATTAACGATGCCATAGAAACATCGGTATTGGCATCAAATGCGACGCTGATAGCGATGCCAATAGCGACGCTTTGCGATGTGCATAGTGACGGCAATAGCAACGCGAGTAGTAAAATTTGTGACGCTAATAGCGACGGTAACAGGGATTAAAAAAAATTTGTGAGCACTATGTGCTGTATGAGAGCCATACAAAATAGTTTCTGCACTACTATATACAAAGTGCTTGCAAACAAAAAGAATGTATAATGAAATCATAAAACTGATACATGAAATAAATACATGATCGCATAAAAGCGATTGGTACAATTATGACAGAATATCACTAACACATAGAAAACGTCTACATAGATCAGGCGACTAAAAAATAAAGGTGTGTAAGCTCCAAGGATCCAAGGGCGAGCTACAAATCCTCGTCTCCCGAAAGCTCGTCCCGCCACAAAGGAGCATCGAACGGACTCTGCAAAAAAAGAAATAACACATCAATCCACCATATAATAATGCATTCAAATATCTCATGGTAACTACGGACAAGAAAGATGAGTGACTTACAGGGCCGCCGCGTCTATACAATCGGTCGATCAATGCATTGAGACCGTGCCTCTCTGCATATCGAGTCTCAAGGCCTATCGGATCGCGATTTGTAATGGAGTGTTGCAAAGAAAACAAAATGCTAACTGTTAAAAGCATGATTGTCAGTACAAATAATATTTCAAAAAAACAAACAAGCAAAACAAAAGAAAAACTTACAAAGTCCTCCAAATATGTCCTGTGGCTGCCACTCCCAAGATGATGTAACACTCCGGCCTTGAGTCGTGCCCTTGCCGCCTTGCACTGCTAACTCCAACGTCTTGGAGAATCTGTAGCCTTCTCCCTCAGTCCGCGCTAGTCGTCTGCATCTAACCACTCGGGCTTTGCAGCCCCACTCTTAATTGCCTTGCGTGCGTCGGATCTTCTATGTGACATGTATGCATGCATGCAATCCATCATCTAGCCCGTAGAGAATCTATCTACTGCGGTTGGCACCGAAAACTCCTTATGCAAGGATGCTACTATGTAGTCCTTGCTCCCCTTCGGTATGTTCTTCCAATGATCCAAGACGTTGTGCCGAGAAACTTGTTGGCACAACTCTCTTATGCGAGCCATCACCCTCCTCCCCTCATCATTCATGATGATGACTCCTGACCTACTATCGACCAGATATCCATAACCCCTAGGAGTCTGCCTAAGATGGGTCCTCTTCCATCTGCGTCCACGCTCCTGGGCATATCCAGGACACCCCGCTACATCCGGTGTACTGACAGGGGTAATCTCTCTCGGAGTGGCACCTAAAGGGGTGGCACCCAAAGGTGTGCCACCTACTGACGGCTGCGCAAAAGCCGGAGTAACTGGAGTAGACGTCCCCACAGGTGTGACAAATCCTGGAGGTGACCCAGCTGAACAACGAGACGGACACACCACATCCGCGTCTCCACAACAGCATCCCCCTGATCCTGATGCACTCCCTCCCTCTGACCCAAGTCGTGAGCGTCGAGATCGTCTGCTCAAAGCCGAAGCATCTGATTGCACTAAAGCAGATCTAGTAGAGCGCCCTGACGAGGAACGAGACAGCTCCTGGTCTACCATCTCTCTGAATCTCACGAGCTGGTCTGGAGACATGCGTGCGAAGATGTCCTGCAACTCCTCATCGCTCATCCCTCGACTCATCCTGAAAATGTCACCTGCATAGATAAAAAATGATGTTAGAATAATCAATTTAAATCATAGAAAGCACAATAATATAAATTATTTTAAAAAAATCTCTCTTAAAATGTATATCTTATGTACCTTTATAAGAGATTGGTCAACGAATTGAGTAAGTGGATGCTCCAAGTATGAAGTATCCTATGGTCCCATGTTAATTTTCTGACACAACTCCACATACACTGGAAGGTCGATAGACATGTCACCACAAAAGAATGATTCCACCTCGTTCTCAAAAAATTCTTGGACTCTTGTATTTCCATAATTGTTAGCCGATGGTGGCTCCAAGCTTTCGACAGCCTCCACCCCTTGCAATATCAACCCCTCTATTTCCATATTATCTTCATCTATGCTCGGAACATCACGAATATCATATACTCTCGCACTTCGGGGAGTTGAAGGTATAACATACCACCATCGAGATTGTCGGGGGTTTGGATAGAAGATTACATGTTCACAAATACGTACAAATGGATTCAAACCATTGTGACATAAACCATGTCGTAATACAATTAGCAAGCAAATGACTCCATGCACCTGTTCACAATGGGCCGGCAACATAAAGGTGTCGCGCAAATCTGTCCATTTTTTTTCGGAATCTATTTCGAGAAATCCAGATGGACCTCGTCGAACTATTGCTCTAGCTCCTCCAAGTACCACTTTGAACCACTGCACATCGAATAGTACCATGGAGAAGCTGGTAATCCACCGTAATAATACTTTGCAAGTTCCCAAAATACTCCATTTCATCCACAACCGTGTTTGGATCCGTTGCTCGTCGCTGGCTCTCTTGCTCGAACCTTGCCATGACAACACAGTCCATTGTGGAGCGCATTTTGTCAATACGCTCCACGCGAAAATGCCGTCCGCGCGACCACGCTACACTATATATTTTGTATTGTACATTGAAAGACTCAAATTAGATGTCGCATATAAAATTTAGATACAACAGATTCTAAACCCCTCATCACCTTTGGACTACATCCCCTCTAGAATTCCCACTCCTCCATTGAGACCTCTGTCCCTTCGTGAGATGCTGCGGTCAAGGCTCCATGCAACCATCGCGTTGACATAAACCGCAGCATCTCCTCCATACCTTTGGGATATCAAATCGGTCGATGACGCGTTCATGATCGGAATTCAGCTCGCGCTTCCTCTCGTTCTTGCCTTGCAATCTGGTACTTGGCGAGCCACGTCTCCATGGAGGCATGGTGCAACATACAAAAGCGATTCACCTTCTCTTCCATTGAGGCATCCATTCTTTTTTCTACCCCATTTTCAACCACCACATCTCCAATCAGTCTATCATCGTCCTTTAGCGACCATAGCATTTCATTGACTCGTTCCACCGTTGGTAGCCATTGTGAAATATGCACTAATGCCTCTGACACCAACCAACCTTCGGCCATGCTACCTTCTGGCTGAGCTCGTTGTCTCACAAAGCCTTTTAGGATTTTCATGAAGCGCTCTAGGAAAACATCCATCACGTATAGACAGGTCCAGCAATCTCCACTTCGTCCATAAGATGCACAAGAAGGTGGATTTGTATCGTGAGCATGCTAGTGGGCAGGTATTTCTCAAAGAGATAGACCGTCTCCACTGCTCCCCGTCTCGCGGATTCAATAGAGGACATCTTAATCTCTTTCTGTGAGATCCATTGCACCAAAGTCAAAAACTTGTAAATGGCCTCGCGAATTTCTGGAGTAAGGCATCGTGCGATCGTGATCGATAGGACAAACTGCCACAAATGAGAAAGCATTATGACTAATGGCCACTTTCCAAATTGCAAAATGCCCATGCTAATTACAATCCATTCGTAGCACAAACCTGACATATCTTATGCCAATCATGGGATTTCAGCCCCGACAATTGGTCGTCTTTAGAAAATGCGGACCTGAGAGAACGCATCATACCTGTCGGAGTGCGGATAGACTTGATTACTTGCTTCACAATGCGTTCTTCTTTAGTGGACAAAACCCAAGGAGTGCGACGAAGCTGCACGCGACCATCAGCACTCACGTGACCATCAACACTCGACTACGGCCAAAGCGCCTCCATCTTACCTACCTCCTTCAAATCCATTCGTGCCCCTATAGTATCTCTCTTTCCTGTGATGTGGTCCCATAGCAAGCTGCCCACATTCTTGAAAATATGCATGGGATCCAACAAGTGGTTGACCTATAAGTGGGTCCAATATGGCAACTCATAGAAAACTGAGAACCATCGCATTCCATTTGGATGTGATTCCGCGTGGACCATTTTCAGCTCGTACAAGCTTGCGGCGTTCATATGTGTTGAAGGTCGTCCAAGGAAACCTTCCCTGAGTTCATGATCCTCCGAAAAGAAAGCGGCGTGTCCTTGATATACCATCTTCTTCATGGTTTGTGACCTTCGGGAGTCTAATTATGGCCGGCACAATGGACATGCATGATAACCTGAGGTAACCAGACCTGTTCCAACACCATGACCTAGTGAATACTTGATTGAATGAGATAAAATATAGATTTTACCAGCGAGAACGGAGGCCTGCTCACCTGAGCACTCTCCCAATCCCGAAAAGTCATGCATCGTCCACATGAGAATGGCTTGAATATTGGCTGACCGCCGACCATCGCGCTTGCTCATATCTTGCACAGTGACCCCCTCCTCCCACAAAATCTTAAGCTCATCGACTAATGGACGAAGATACACGTCCATATTTTTTACTTTGTAGCAGCCTGGGACGAGCAAGCTAAGGATGAAATGTCCTTTCTTCGTAGAAAGCCATGGAGGGATGTTGTAGTTGACAAGGACTATAGGCCACACACTGTAAGAAGTTGAGCATAGACCGAATGGGTTCACGCCATCCATTACGAGACCGAGCTGAAGATTCCTTGGCTCTCGCGCAAAGCTTGGAAAGGTAGAGTCAATGTGGCTCCATGAGCACGAATCTGCTGATATTTTTTGAACTCCATCCGTGGACCTATTCTGCACATGCCACGTTGTCAAGCTCGCCATGCTGGATGTACGAAACATGTGGTTTATGTGGGGGATGAGCGAAAAGTGTCTAAGAACTTTTTGAGGGATGGTTTGCCCTTGCAAGTGCTGTCGATACCTGTGAGCACCACACTTTGGATATGTCTCCATAGTCTCATATTCTCCTCGAAACAGTATGCAATCGTTGATACATGCATGGATGTTATTGTAGTCCATGCCAAGCTTCCGTAAAACATGTCGTGCATCATCACGAGACTCAGGCATGGTATTTGCAGGTGGTAATAGATGATATTTTAATAACCTGAAAAAAAATCATAAAACACCTTGAAAAAGCACAAATGTTTGTAATAATAGTGTCAAAAAAAAATCAATGAAGCCTATGTGCAAGGTACCTGAATAACTCAGTCACGCCCGTATCGCTCCACCCGTATTTTGCTTGCACACTTAAGAGTGCAAGCAGTGTCTTCAACCGAGATACTCAGCACCCATCATATAATGGTATGGATGCTTCCTCTCTAAGCGGATCAGAAGTCTCGACATCCATGGGAATCAATGCATCGATCATTGCCTCCATCTCAGGCTCCAAGATTGTAGGTAGGTCTGGAAGGTTGTCTGTCTTCTCTGGCATTGATGGTATAGATTGGCCTTGCGAGTGGTGGATTGGCTCCTGCACTCCATCCATCGCACGCCCACAAACTCTTCTAATTGGTCGCAAAGGGTGCACTCCCCCTTGGGATGAGACATCACCTCCCCGGATAGAAAATTTGCCAACAAGACCCAATCTTATTGTATATGGTTTTCAATTAGCTTGCGAGTACAATGCATGATTGATATTAACTTCAAATTACCGTTTGCTGAAAATCCGCAATCGTCTGATCAATGATCTCAGATTGAAACTCGCCAAATCGTCGTGCATGTTCTATAGACAATCGATGTTTTCGTCTAATTGCCAACTTGCATTGAGAGCAAGGACATGGGACACGCTGATTAAGATACACCTCGCGATCTTGAACAACAAGACCTTCTTCGTTTTCCATCTTATCTACATTACAACAAACAATTTAATGACTTGTAATACAATTTGGGAAAACGAGGCTCAAATAGATAGCTTTATGGAGATGTATGTCAAGTTGCAAGTTGACCATAAGCTCTTGCTTGAGAGGTTTTAGCCTCAGCAGATTGGATAATGCCTTAGATGCTAAAAGGAAAAGTGATGAATATGTTACTTCATCATTGCAACAAAAAGATTGGTGACAAGGATGCTATGATTAATGAAGTTCTTTACGAGGTGAATATAGAGTTGAAGGGGATGGAACACGATTCTTCTTTGGGATTTAGTGGTGATCAGTCAATTATTGAGGTGTCTTCTTGTATGGCCATTATACCTTATATACCTAGCTACGGTCTCTAGGTTATGTACTTTGAGTATCTTAGAGGGGCTCTACTAGGATTACTTATACAACTGCACTAGAGGGCTTTGAGTATAAGTAATCCTAGTCAACAAAATTTATGAGCATCATTGAGGATCTCTTAGTCTAATAATAAATCAATCTCAACAAAAAGCATCTTAGTAATGTGGTTTTTTTGTCCTAGGTCCATGTATAAAAATTAATGCCATCTATGAAATTTATCAACTATAGTTATAAAATTTGTTCCAATCAATTCTACTCATAGTCATAACATTTGAAGAAAATATCCTATGCTCAATTTATAGGATTCTTCTTCTATAGCAATACTTTTGGGTTCATTTTGATGAAGTACCATAATGACCATTAGCTAGGGTATCATTTTCTTTTAGTCCTTCCCTTGACTAGTTGGCATGATGACTAATTTGTTATGCCTATAAAGTTAATACAAAAACAAGGAATTATGCATATCACAATTAGATCCCCTACTTGGACATTATGAAGGATATGACCAATTTTAAGCCATCTTAAAGAGTCACCAATGTACATGGCCCATGGTAAAGCACATTGCATACCATTATCAATAAGTCTATTATCGTGCATCTTAAATCTCCTAATTAGACTTTATAAAGTGTATGACCAATTTTTAGCCCTCTTAAGGAGTCAATGTAATGGTACCCATAAAAAAGCAAAGTGCATACCATTACCATAATCATGGATATGTTATCGTTCCAATCTATACACACACAGGTGGACTACATCTTGAGTAGACAAAAGCTATCCATTTGAGTAGACATACATCTCCATAAAGCTATCCATTTGAGTATACATCTCTTTCTCTTTCTCTCCCTCTCTCTCCCTCTCCCTCTCTTTCCCTCTCATTTCCTCTCCCTCTCACAATATATCCTAACACTCTCCAAAAGCAAAAGGGAGAGGGAGAGAGAGAATGCACTCTCCCTCCCACTCCCTCTCCCTCTCTTTTCTCTTTCTCTCCCTCTCTCATTTCCTCCCCCTCCCTCTCCCTCTCCCTCTCTTTCTCTTTCTCTCCCTCTCTCATTTCCTCCCCCTCCCTCTCCCTCTCCCTCTCTTTCTCTTTCTCTTTCTCCCTCTCTCTCTCTCTCTTTCTCTCCCTCCCTCTCCCTCTCCCTCTCTTTCTCTCTCATTTCCTCTCCCTCCCACAATATATCCTAACACTCTCCAAAAGCAAAAGGGAGAGGGAGAGAGAGAATGCACTCTTCCTCCCTCTCCCTCTCTTTCTCTTTCTCTCCCTCTCTCATTTCCTCCCCCTCCCTCTCCCTCTCCCTCTCCTTCTCCCTCTCCCTCTCTTTCTCTTTCTCTTTCTCTTTCTCTCTCATTTCCTCTCCTAAACAAGAAAAAGAGAGTGATTTAAACCTTAAACAAGCAAAAGAAAGAGAGAGGCAGACTCACCGATGAGATATGGCGCGACTGTGGGGCAGCTCCTCTTTGCTATGAAGGCTCCTCCTCTCCTTTGCGAACAACGACGGCGGCGGCAGCGGCTGCGGCGGCAAGTCTTCTTCCTCTCCTTCTCTCATGACGGTTGCTCTCTCCCTCGCTCTCGCTCTCAAAACACAAAACGCAAAAACGTGAAATAAAGTCGCGCTCGGTTTTGGTCCTTTTTTTTCCTGTGGAGCGTCACTATTTGCGATACAAATAGCGATGCCACTACGCGCCGTCGCTATAAGCTTAAATCCTTGTAGTGGAGGAGCATTGGGTGGTGGTAGAGCAAGGGTTGGCTCTCATGGCGCCATCTTCTTCAGAATAGCCACAAGTCAAAAAAACCAACCTTGCCTCCTTGATGCCCATTGAAGCAGATGGCATACAATACTTGCTTCTATCAGATGTACTGCAATACTTGGAAATGAAAGAAGAATAGTTGTTTTCCATCCTAGTCAGGGATTTGATGAAAGACTTGATGGATTATGATTACATGGATGTTCATCCGAGGATGGCAAAGATTGGAAGATATGATGGCACAAGCTTAGATATAGTGAGTGCCATCATAGCAGCATAGGAGCATATTACCTCGGTTGAAGAAGATTACCTTATGTCAGATGTTTTATTTGAAGCACTATAGCATAATGTATTCAGACCAATGCCTTAGCTTCCTACCAAGGAGTATGTAGATCCCTTTGCCCAAAGAGGTGCCTTGCTCACACACAAGGAAATGAAGATACAAGATGATCTAGAGAAGGTGGCATTTCGAACTACCATATATTTTAATGCGACAAAACTTGATGATAGGGTGCATCGGGTCCCCTGAAGGCCGATGCCAGACTTCGGACAGGGCAGCTGTAGGCATCATTTTTTGCCAAGATTTCACCGGTGGTGATCTCTGCGGGACTCGATACCCCCTTACCGTCAAGTTTTGTCACTATTTGATAAATCTAGGTTAGTGGCTAAATATATTGTTTGATTTGACTTTGTCATTTAGGACATACTGTATATAGATGAGTTTGCATCAAGGCAAGGAGGAGCTCGGTATGCAGATCGATGGAGGATTCAGCTCTGAAGGAGTACATTGGCAACCTTGTTGTAGACTTGATCGTCTTCTATAAGAAGTACTTACCACGAGGGTAAGAAAATGAAAATTTAAGCTTTGACCAAGTTTGGACCTTCTGGAGTGATACTTGTGACATCTAGCTTAGAGAAGGTGGTGCTAATCAAGTGTTCAAAGCTTCTTTATTTGTTTGACCAAACGCGTAGTGGAGAAATGCGTGTGCTTGCTACATTAGGTGACCTTGCTAAAGTGTTAGATACGCTTCTCCTAGAGAAAGAGTTGAAGGGGGAGCGTGTTACTTTTGAAGCAAAGAAGAAACTTCTATTTTCATCGGAAGCTGGCCCCTCCTCTCCACCGATAAAAAAGCCAAGGAACGAATGAGAGTTCTTGTTTTGACTATAGACTTTTTGTATCTGCTACCACTATCAGCCATCTCATGTATTTTTCTTGATGAATATAAGATATTTTACTTTGTCCCTATGAATAAATATTTATTGAACAAATGTGTGATTAAGTGTGACGATAATGTATGGTATGTGAATGACGCATTCCCATACGTTAACATAATCCAATTTAATTATGTCAACATGTAGTACTGTACTTGCGATTGTGTATAAGCAATAACGTAACTCTTATACGTACGTATTACTACTTTCAATGCGTGCATACACTAAACAAAAATTAAGAGTCATGTGTTTCAAGAAACAAAACAAAACATCTTTACTCAATTATTTGAATTCAGTACACATCGCATGAGATATTATTTATATATATAAAATATTCCAATGTGGTAGAGTATACAAAATTTTTTGGCTGTCTAATATGTTATGGTGCTATAACACTCATTACAACTGGCTCCCCCTGCCTCTAGAGTTACCACGTCCTCCTCCATAGGACTGGTTTTCTTGAGTTTTTTACATATTCTGATTTCTACCACGGCCTCCAAATCGGCCTCCTCTACCTCTGCCTCTACCTCTTCCAGCATTTGAGTAGAAGACAGCTTCTTTTGAAGTTCCTCCTGAAGAAGATGCACCACCATTTCTCTGCTCCTCAGAAATTAGAAGAGCAATTAACTCCTCAAAATCAGGAAATCTTTCACGGACGGAAATCGATGTTCGGAACTATGCATAATCCTTTCCTAGACTATTCAAGGTCACAGAAACTAAATCATCTTTCACTGGCGACCCAATGGAAGCAAGTGCATCTGCAATCTTCTTCACCTTCATGTGGTAGTCATTGATGCTCATACTTTCTCTTTGCACATTGTGCAACTCTTGCTTGAGCTGCATTTTCGTGGCTTGTGTATTTGTGCTATACATTTTTGACAAAGTATCCCATGCCTCCTTTGGCGTACTTGCATCCTGAATATGCACAATCATAGAGCCTGAATGCTGATAGATAGCCAGTACATAACTTTCCTGGCTCTCTCATACCATCCTTTAAATGCCAGCATTTGCTGTTGATTGGGAACATAAGGAAGAACTGGTTCTTCTTCATTTCCTGCAACGAATTTCTAATATCCTTTTCCCATAAGGAAATTCGTCATTCTAAACTTCCATGCTTGGAAGTTGTTCTTGTCAACTTTTCAATGACAATCTATGAAAGAGAATCAGACGTCATTATAGAACACTGCAAAAAATTCTGTCACTGCAAAAAACACAGCTTCAGCCTCACAAGGGAAAATCTGTAAAAGTGACGAAATTGGTATTTGACCACACAGTCACTTCCAAGTGACGATTTTGCATCAACAGGCAACAAGGATGATTCTGTAACTCCCAATGTCTTTGCGCATAGGCATACGATGCAATTTCTATAGTAACTTTTCAGCGACCTGTAGAACAGTGGTCGCACAGCAAAAAACAGGGCCTTTTCTTGAGTGCGTGCGGAAAACTTCCGCCTCCAAAACAGGCACCGAAACTTCCGCCCGTAGCATATACTGCCCTCTTGCTACACTGCGAAGGGTCTCTCAATCTGAGACAATGCACTCTTACACTTTTCGGCTGTGCTACCTGCAGAGACTTGCTTCCAAACTCAAAAAATAAAAGCAACACTAGTCCTCTTACCAGAACACCACGAACTTGGTTTGCTTTCTTGAGCTCCTTACCACGAATTAGGCTCTGATACCATGTCAAGATTGTGGGAGAGAAGGAAGGAGTCTCACTTGTAGCTTTCGCACTTACACAATGGGGGAATACACATAAAGGTGGAGGCTGAAAACAGTTTTTCTCTTCTTAGTTGTGTAAGCCAAAAAGAACTCTAGTACAAAGAAATAGAAGAACCCTATATATGGGTCTCAAACCAAACTCAACTAACTAAGGTGGCATACTAATTGAGCCAGAACTAGAGTAGATAAGGATAGCTGTCATCTAGCTATAATTCACGGGCGGTGTACCAACCGCATCTGTAGCTAACAAGTCGGTGACATAAATGCACAACGGTCACCCTGGCATATCACGAGTGGAGCTCGATATCTCAACACTCGAGAGATGTGAAACTTGCAAAGCAAAACAAATAGCTAGAAATGCAACAAGTTTTTAGTGTAAAGGCTTCTTTTATCACAATAATGAGTTAGTGGGATGGTCTATTTTTTCCCCATTCTGATGGGTGCATTGATGATTGATACACTCTTGAAATAATTTCATGCATTTGAGCCACTAAAATAAAATTTTCCCTTGCTCATGTTTCAATGCATGTGTAGGATGTACTTGCATTTAGCATAACTTTGGAAGTGCTCAGAAGAATTTCCAATGCAAGTTTGTAGCTACTACAAACTCCATTCAAAGGTCATTCACTTTCTTTACTAGGGTGTGCAATGGTAAATCACAACTAAAGTATTATGCTTTTGTTCGCATGAGACTTTTTTGCCATTCAAAGCT
This sequence comes from Lygodium microphyllum, assembly GCF_053477565.2. Classification (NCBI taxonomy): domain Eukaryota; kingdom Viridiplantae; phylum Streptophyta; class Polypodiopsida; order Schizaeales; family Lygodiaceae; genus Lygodium; species Lygodium microphyllum. The sequence goes on along the minus strand of NC_141140.1, from coordinate 99,259,316 downwards.
GAACTAGTAAGAAGAGTTAGCAAATAGTATTTTTTGACAATTTTTTTTAGCTAGTAAGAAGAACTAGTAAGAAGAGTTAGCGAATAGTATTTTTTGACAATTTTTTTTAGCTAAACTAGTAAAAAGAGGTGGAGTCTTAACACAACACTATTCGTGAGATCTGCTAACCCATGGAGGCTCACCTCTTCCACTTTGGCCTCTAGGAAAAAGAAGGCAACTGACAACATCTTTGACAATGCATGCCACCATGGTTTGTTTGAGCCGCCTACTACCTTCTCTGCCAAGTAAGTTCCTTTCATCCCATATGACCCTGTCGACGAGGGGTATTTGTTGGACAAGGTCATTTAAAAAATCAAGGATGGTTTGGTTCTTGATGTTGAGCATGATATGGAGGCCCTAAAGGAATATGATGTGAAGTATTTGAACTTTGTTTGATTTTCAAGGGAATTTGAATTTGTTCCATGCATAGCAATTGGACAATGAGATGTTGAATTTGAATGACTTGTGGGTGAAGTAGTGTGGTATCACTCACACAGGGAGCTTTAAGGATCTTGGCATGATGGTCTTGTTGAGTCAAGAGAAGAGGTTAAGGAAAATGAATAATCTTCTCATTGATGTCAACTATTCATCAACTATTGATATATCTGTAACACTTTCAACTTATTTTGATGCACTTGGCATTCCTCCTATTGTGTTTTTTCCAGCAAACAAAATCTAAATTGCCCACTTGGTGCAACAAATTGCCAATGGGGTAGTCTTATTGAGCCTGGACACCAATTTTGATAGGTGCATGCATCTTATTTGAGAAGTGATAGAAGCAATGCCCATATACTTGGCTAATTCTTTATAAAGCCTTCACTTGGAAGGCCAGAAAACTATAGCCATAGAGATTTTAAGTGGGACATTCCTCACTGGGTTATTATACATCGAAGCAATCATGGGAACATCTATGCATTCTGTTAGGGGTTTTTTAAGTGCAAAGAACTTGGCTTGACTAATCGAATTCCCAAGCTAGTTGGTGCACAATCTGCAACAACAAATGCCAATCCAGTGCATCTATATTATAAGACCAGGTGGAATAATTATACACCTATGAAGGCCAACCCTTTTTTGCATCTGCTATTCAAACTAGTGATTTAGTATCCATTGATCATGCAGTTTCTACCCTTTGAAATTTTGAGGAGATTGTAAGAGGTTATAAAAGAAGAAATAATGGATGCTGGTTCTTTGGCTAATACGATAGAAGTGTTTACTGCCCAGACACTTGCATGGCAGTATCTGCCTTGATGAAGTTGCAAGAGAAGAATGTAATTGGGCCCAACCAATCATACTATTGTTATGAGTGCAGTTAATGGCCTGATGTTCAGTCATTCCAAAATTGCTTACCAATTGAAGGAGATACCAAAGTTGCAATCAAAGTATGCTACCCGCCCAATTGAAATAAAGATTAGTTTAGGGTCTCTCTCATAGGCACATTTTTGAGAAGGAAACTAACCTAGAGTTTCAATATTTTGAGGTTATTTGCACATTTCATGTTGACAAGTGGAATGTGCAACCACTATTTCTATGGTAAATCACATCTCTCATTTTGATAAGATCATGGTGTCTCGGATTTATCTTTATCATGCAAAAGAAAAACTCATGGGTTGGAAATTAGAATATCTCTGATGTTGTGTAACAAGGACAGGCTGATCATGGAATTTTGCATATCTCTGACATTGTGTAATAAGGACAAGCTCATCATTATGATACCCATAAGTTTGTTCTTATGTCTCCTATTATAAGGTCTGTACTTCTTTATTATCTTTTACCACTTCTTGACCTTCTGAGTTAGACCATGATTGTATCTCTGATGTTTTGAGCTTTATAGGTTTGAGTGCTAAGTCAGCTACTACTATGGAGCTTACAGGATACCTATGAAATGGGTGCTAATGGACTATGGCATTGGCACATTTTGGAGTAACAAACTGACCCAAAGTGCTAGTGTCTCTGAGATCACATGCACATTTCATTTTGACAGGTGCAATGTGCAACCTCAGTGTTTTTGTGGTAAATTTCATCTTCCATATTTTGACAAATGGCACAGTTTTCTTTGGAGTTATCTTTATGCTACACAAGAATTAAGCTTTATGGACTGGAATTTTGTGGATCTTTGATCTTATGTACTAGTAATAGTGAAAGTAGTAGGCACTTTTATTTTCTAATAAAACACTAGACATCATCTCCTATTGCCATGCCTTGTGAGGGATGTGTGAATTGTTGTAAGGTCAAGTTGATCATTAAGGTACCCACAATTTTTTTCATATGTCTCTTGTAATAGGTTTTGACCACAATGAAGATTATTGTGATGATGAAGGCCTTGATTGATGCCCTTTGTTGGTGGTCATTGAATGCAATGGAGAGTGTCAAAACTATTACTCACATTTGAAGCTTCTTAAATATTCATGATATGTATGGAAGATGCCATGTAGATGTTCTTTACAATATGTCCTCCATTTGTATGCTTTTATTCAGATGTAACTTATTAATGTTATGCCACGTGAAGTAGAGAAAATCTCTTTGAAGAAGCCTAAATCTCAAGTACTCATAATGAAGGTTTTGTGGAGAATCTCCAAGATACAATTGGTTCTAATTAATACATGGAAAAGATTCAGGAAGCTACCAGATAGTTTGTGACTTTATTGAGACTTTTTTTTTACTTGCTAAATTATCCTTGTAATCTTTATCCTTGTAGCATTGGTGTTTTTATTTTCTTCTAAAGTGGTATAACTCAAACATGAAGAAACTCCATATTCAAGATTTTGGGAATTTCCCATCAATATGGGAAAACCAAATCAAAATGGATTTCATGAATTTTGGGAATTTCATTAATTTGGAACTTGGTGCAATTAAACATATTACTACTTATGGTTGTTTCCAAGAGATTGAAAAAAACTCAAAAAGGTGGTGTTAATAAACACCTTAGTTTTAATATCCTTGAAATATTCAAGGAAAATCTTCAATCGATGGATTCATGTAGACTTTCTTTAGCCTTCAACACAAGCTTTGGGGGAATTTTGATTTTTTTGGGAGATTTTGTACCTTTCTTCATCCAAGAGAAGACAATGCTATCTATTGTTTCCCATCGTTTAGGATCTTTTTTGTTGCACATCCAATATTTATCCCAACAATTAAAATACACCTCTGCATCTGTAGCATTTTGACGACTACAAACTGGTGCCCAATATTGTATACGTACCTTGTTGAAGTTTTTGGAATGTCTATTTGTATCAACCTCAGTTTGTGCAACACCAAGCCATATTGGATATATTGGATCTGAAGGTCTAACAAGCACAAAGTCATCTTTCTTAACATCAAGCATTGGTTCAAATGCATGTTTGGGTCGTTTGCTCAGAGGACCACAATAGTGATCATTCAACTCTTCCAATCCAATGAAGTCATCTGCATTATCTACATCTATATTGGTTATATCACTTTGTGTTCTTGGCCAAAAATCTATGAAAAATAAATCTTATTGGACATTTGGAGTTTGAAGAGCGTAGATCATATGTTTCCAATAATAAATCACTTGTGTTATAAACTTTGTGAACTCTGCTTCAGGTCCTTGTACATTTGACCATCTTTCCCAATACTTCAGATAATCTTTAACTCCACTTACTACTTCTTGATGATCCTTAACATACTCAAACATGGGCAGCAACATTGGAACACCCTTTGGAAGAGTAGGCTTTCCTGCAAGGTCTCTCTTCCATAATTCAATGCCACCTTCTCTTGGTAACCAGTCTGGGGACTTTGGATGCATCTTGTATTGCATGACAGGTGTATCTCCTTGCATATAAAATCGAAATTGAAGAGGTTTTGAGTGACCAACAAGTGTATCTTTCGAATCACACAAGTATCCCTCAATGTATCTCTTAAAGTCAGGCACATGTGTCAATAAGAAAGGTGTAAGACTAGTCATCTGGCATGATTGAAAATGTTGCATAAGATGAGGAAAAGTGAAGGTCATGCTCATCCTTAGCTTCTCTGAAAATTTGCTGAACATTGCAACGATGACTTCATGTGTATGACCCACCATGAGAAACCCAAGCTGGATCATCTTGAATGTTCCTCGTGCAATAAGCAATGATAGATATGCAAAGAGATAGAGATTTTTGTTTTCTGACCCACAATTATCAAGTTGTAGAAGTAAGTTCTCTGGCAATCGTTTGAAATGATGATGGTCATCCTGTGGTGTATTATCTTCCATGCATGATTTATTTTGTGCAACACCTTGATGGTGGTCTAGTGATTTTTTCGAGTTGAGGGCATTTAGTAGCACAGAGGTTGATCTTGGCATTCCATCTACTTGTAGATCACCATTTGCATGCCTATGTAGTCATTCCAAGTTCCTAAAGCACAATGACAATGAGGCAATTGTGAAGTTAGGATCATGAGGCCATAGATCAAGTGAGAAATGTCCATATCTACCTTCTCCATGTCCATGTGTAATCATGCCTGTTAAAGAAACTGGTAGTTGAGTAGATCTTTCAGTCTCTTTTGATCGAAGCCTTAACCTAGGAATAGTTGTCTTTTGCTGGTCCATTTTATCATGTATGATGCACAAGTTTTTATCTGGATCTAATGCTGGGCCAACTGTAGTATATGTTCCGACAACTTTGTTGTTGTAGCATGTGACATTGACACTTCTTTAGAAGCACATTTCGCTCTTGAAGACACTTTGTTGCTGCAAGTTGCTCTTTGATCTGTGAGCAAATACTACATTTGGAGAACTCACTTGTCTTTGCTAAGGTTACATGCTTGAACTCTGTGTTACAAATACGATTGAAGGTGGACAAGGACATTTGCTTACATCCAATACCACTCAATGTTGTATTTACTTCTGCCCATATATCCACCTGCTTATAAACATCTGGGATGACCAATTGTGTCTCTCTTGATCCATCTTGCATTGTTCTACTCTTGTGTGGCATTTGCTCTGCATTCTTCTTAACAAAGTCTCTAAGGATGCCTCTTCCCATCTCTGTGTGATCCCAAGCTGCTCTTATTACCCCCTTGTTTCCATGCATTGTCCTCCTCACGCCATGCTCAAATTGTGTTTTTTACCTATAAAAAGATGTCCTTGGGATTCCATGAATCTCATACCATACCCTTCCACATACCACTTGTCCATTGAAGATAAAGCTGTACTTCCTTGTTCCCAAGTAATCAATCCTGCATGATGATTCAAACTTGTCATAAACATAGTTTGTGCGGTCTTCAAATTGCAATCCCCAAAAGTATTTACGTAATTGTTGCATTGCTTCTCTATCAGAAAACTGACAACACTTTTCTTGGCAACAATCAATCATGGAAACCTGTGAAATGGAGTCCATAGAAGTTCTCAAGTTTGCACCTTTAGGGGCAATAATTCGAGGCTTTCTATTGACCATACAATATGATCTCTTCTGAACAAAAATTGATTTTTTTGCAGAAACATAATCTTCATTGGTATCTTCCATGTTTTTGGCACAAGCATTTGTAGAGACAAATTGCATGTATGATTGTTGTTGTAGCAGTGATGTTCCATCATCAAAGGTGACTTGTTTAATAGGCCATCTTTCCAAAGTGACACAGTGGAGGTTGTCATCTATGTATGTTCCTGTGGTTTGATCAAGAGCTTTATCTACCACCACACCAACATCCTCTTCTCCTAGCAATTCAAAGTTTATCACATCATATGGAAAAGCCAATAATATAACCCCTGTCCCAACACACACAGTGTTGCCTTCTGTCCATAGCATCACTCTACGTTCTCTCCAACTTTCACGAATGCTAAGCACATCAATATCCTCAGAAGGTAGGACATGGTTTAATTCGTAATCATCTCCTCTATCATGAATTGTTATTGAGTTTGAAACAACCACCACATCTTTCTTTCCCCATTTTGCAAAACCACCTACAGCTTCATGAACCTTCGTTGTATCAATTGTTGGGAATGGCAAATACGCTGCTACATTTAAACATTTATCAATAGCCACTGAAATATATCCATCTTCAAGTGTTTCTCCATGGCATGTCTCATTTGGATGTATTGCATGCACTCTACCAAGTGCAACAATCTCATGATCAACTAGCAAATTCACAGTTTCTCCAAAATAAAATTCGTTATTCATGATACCTATACAAGTGAGAAAATGGAGATTTTATCATTTGTATGTTGTCACCTCTCAGAAAGAAGAAAATAGTGATAAAATTGCTAAATACAATGAAGTATCAAATTTCATTGAAACAAAAAAAGTACTTAAACATTAGATAGAATGAGTCCAACTTCCATAATAGAAAGTATTATTGGAAACATCGTACAGAAAGAAGGGGATAGATTTGACCATATGGCCAAAAACAAACTTTCTCATGAACTGTGCTGCCCTAAAGTAAATAAGAAAAGTTTCTTCTATTATTTTTAGTTGCCTTGACTTTACTTTATTTTAGTAGCTACTCTTTGAGTAAGCAAAAACTTCATTGTGTGTTCTCATTGGGAAAAGATATAGCAGATGTTCAAAACTTGTACTATATCTATTCAACACGAGAACAATGATTAAAATTATTTATAATGTGTATAGGAAAAGATTTAGCCACGTGGTCAAAAATCTATTGTATGTATTCCATACCATAGCAAATATAAAAATTATTTGTGATCCCCATAGGGAAAAACATAGTCAAATGATTGAAACCTTTGTTGTATGTATTTCACATGACAAAAAGGATAAAAGCTCATTGTGGTCTCCATAGAAAAATATTTAGCCAAATGGTCAAAACTCAAGCCAAATACATATAACAAGGATAAAAGTTCATTGTGATCTTTATGGAAAAGGATTTAGCCAGATGGTCAAAACCTCTATTGCAACTATTTTAGACAAGACTTAGGATTAAAATTCTTTGTGATATCCACAAGAAAAGATTTAGCCATATGGTCAAAACATGTATTTAACCTAGATGATAGCAAGAATAATAATTTTTTGTGATGTCCATAGAATAAGATTTAGCCAAATGTTCAAAGCCTTTATTGTATGTCAACAAGAATAAATAATTTTTGTGATCTCCATTGGAAAATATTTGATCAAATGATCAAAACCTTTATTTCATGTATTCCACATGACAACAAGGAAAAAGATATTTTTGAGAAACTTTGACCTTGTGCTTAAATGTTGAAACCACAATGACCTCTAAAGAATAGGAGATTTCATTCACTATGACACAAAGTTACAAATATTGAGAAATTTTTAGCATCAATTAGAAGCTATTTGAGAAGGAAAGATAATTTTTATCATGGTTAAATATTTATAAATCTTATACTACCTACTTGTTGATAATAGTAAAATGTATCATATTACATTTTATTTTTAAGTTATACTATTAGTCTAAATCATGTTATATTAGTATATCGTACTATGTGCATATTATGGAATATATTATCAAAATATAATTTAAAAATATATATATTAAATTAATTTATTAATAATTAATAAATATAATTTAAATATATTAAATTATATTTTGTAAGATTATGTATATTAAATGTATCTAATATGTAATGTGTAATATCATTGAGGATTTTGAACCCACCTTAGTGATAGTTCGAGAGAAGAATCTATAGTAGGGTAGGATAGAGAGTATGTAGGAGAAATCTCTAGCTATGGAAATAGGGGCAATATCACAATGGTGGGTTCTTAAGGAGGGGCGAGGGGGAAAGAGCTGGTCTAGGAGAAATGCCCCTAGTAAGAGTTTGATGGCAATGTCTTCCTCAGTGGAGGTTTGGGAGCAATGCCCCTAGTAGGGGTTTCAAGATAGCACTCGTTGTAGGGATTTGGGGGCAAAGCTCCCAATGGGGGATTTAAGCAGTAGGGCCCTTGGTGGGGGTATGCGGGCAACACCCCTAGTAGGGGGTTGGGGATAGTGTCCTTGATGGGGGTTTGGGGGCAACGCCCCTAGCAGGGGTCGGAGGGTAGTGCCCCTGGTGTGGGGGTTTGGGGGCAATGTCCTTGATGGGGGTTTGGAGGCAAGGCCCCTAGCGGGGGTCCGAGGGTAGTGCCCCTGGTGTGGGGGTTTGGGGGCAATGTCCCCAACGGGGGGTCCAGGGGGTAGCGCCCCCTTGTGGGGGTCTGGGGGCAACGCCCCCAGCGGGGATTCGGGGGCAGCGCCCTCGGTGGGGGTTTGGGGGCAACGCCCCCAACGGGGGGTCCGGGGGGCAGCGCCCCCCTGTGGGGGTCTGGGGGTAACGCCCCCAGCGGGGGTTCGGGGGCAGCGCCCCCGAGCCCCCGATGGGGGTTTGGGGGTAACGCCCCCAACGGGGGGTCCAGGGGGCAGCGCCCCCCTGTGGGGGTCTGGGGGCAACACCCCCGGCGGGGGTTCGGGGGTAGCGCCCCCGATGGGGGTTTGGGGGCAACGCCCCCAACGGCGGGGTCCGGGGGCCTACGGTATAGCCATTACGTGATTTTTGAAAAAATCGCGACTTAAAATCTTTAATAAAATTAAAAAATAGACACAAAAATAAGATCTAAATCTACTCGTATTCTGTAACAAGTTATGGTTATTCGAATAGCGTGATACATTAAATGATTCGTTTCATGAGTCGGTCTTTACAACTAATCATGACGTTTTTCAAAATGAGTTTCTCTTCCCCTCCCTCTTTCTTGCACGTAACTCTCTAACCTGGGCGTTTTCTTTGTTGCGTTTTTACAGTTGCAGGTTTCGCATCTCTAATCCTCTGCGTTTTTATCTCTGCTCGTGTCGCCCCTCTCTTACTACAGGTGTTGCAGCCCTAATCTTTGGCGGTTCTATTCCCCTTCTCTTCTTTGACTACTCTCCACTGTTTCATTTTCTCAAACTGAAACAGATTGTGCAGTGCAATTTCTGGTTTGAATCAGGGTATTTCTTTGACTACTCTTCACTGTTTCATTTTCTCAAACTGAAATAGATTGTGCAGTTCAATTTCTAGTTTGAATCAAGATATTTCTTTGACTACTCTTCACTGTTTCATTTTCTCAAACTGAAACAGATTGTGCAATGCAATTTCTGGTTTGAATCAGGGTATTATGACCAAAAGTACGTGCGTCTTCAAATCAAAAATCTTGCTTCAAGGCTTCAGCAATTCAACAAGCTAGTGAATGATCGCTAGTCCACACCATGCCTGCTCCTACTTCATGGGTGATTTCTGTTACGTTGGCACACATTACTGACCTACTAATTACAACAGGTTTTCAACTTTTCCCTACTTCATTTTTTATTTTGAGCTAAACTACATTGATTATGACCATTTCAATCCATACAATTACTACAAATCACACTATTACTCTTTTGTATGATTAGTATTGAATAATATTAAGATCAAACACCAAAAGCATTTTCTAAATAAGAATCATGTATGAAAACTAAATGCAATATGTATTTATGTAGCAATGAGATTAGGCACTCACTCTTGATAATTCAATGTCTTCTTCTTCTTCTTGATTGCTTGATTGATCTCTTGGAGTGCTTGTGTTTTTTATTCTCCAACCACTACCTTGCAAGTGATAGCTTCACTCTACGTCAATATTGAGAACATGACTTCTTGCACTGTTGAAAATACTCTTTTTGTTGTGAATATGAAGTATATGATTTGTGTAATGTTGAAAAAAGTCTCTTAGATGTGAATATGGAATAAATGGTTTGTGCAAATGCTTTTATCAATGATGAGTGCTTTCAAAATACTAGCCTTTCTTTCTATTCTGTGATGCTATATACCTCAAGATTTTGCCTCAAGGCTAAACCTAGCCTTATATTTATTGTATCATTCTGTAATATTAGAGCATTTTATCAAGTTCTTATACATTGTATTATACTTTACTATATAGAACTTTCCATTATACTGTATTTTCATAGTAAAAGCATTACCATCAGATTTTATGGTTACACTGTTTATAATTTTGCAATAAGCATATGGCTATACAATACTTACAAATACTCAATATGATTTTGCCATAGGATGTAATTTGATTTTCTAACAACACATATCATGATCTTTCATCAATTTATAGATTAGACCATATGGTCAAAAAATTTCTTGCAATATAAGAAGTACTTTTTGTTATTTTATTCAATACAATCTGAGGTTTGGCCATGAGGTCAAATCTTTTCTTATAATATAAGAAGTAATTTATGTTCGTTCTTCCAATATACTATGAGATTTTGCCATGTGGCCAAATCTTCTCCTTAAGCTATCTCTTGGCCAAAATAAGGACTCCTGTAGTATCACAATATCTTGCAACCAATCAAGCACTTTGTTCATTTTACTACAAGAATGACATTTTGCCATTTGGTCAAATGCTTTCTTATATTATCAACCCTTGCTTACTTCCAAAGGGAAAGGCTACTTTCTACTTAGAATTCCTTACTTTCTATAATTTGGCCATGTGGTAAAATCTTGTCTTGCAAAAAACAAACGAACCACTTTTTTGGAATTTGATCCTAAAAAATTAAGACTAAATCTATGGTGGGTTCAATCACACAAATTTTGGGTATGCTAGATTTGGTTGTATGGAAAAATGTTCTAAGAAAAACATCTTCTATATTATCTCCAAAAAAGGAAGACCATGTTCTACTTGGAACTCCTTGATTACCTACTATATTTATAGGAAGTCTCACCATGTGGTCAAAACTTATTGTGCAACAAAAAAACCACTTTGTTTCCATTAACCATTTCTTTCATTTCAATTTTTCATTACTTCCTATAAATATCATATCATTTTTCCACAAATTAGCCACTTTTTCCATTCCACTACAAAATAAAAATTGGCCATATGGTCAAATCTTTCATTTTGTTATCAATGCTAGCATCCAAGAATCCCCCATTCTTGTTTTGTTCAGCCATATGATCAAATCTAATCTCATAAATCTTACAAACCATGAGACTACTTTTTCATTCCATTATAAAACAATATTTGGCTATATAGTCAAATCCAATTTCACAGCACGTTATAACAAATGAATCACTTTCTTCATATGGTTATGAAACTAGATTTGGCCATATGGTTAAAACTAGTTTATAGAAATCGTCTTGTCTTGTAGGTTTTTCCATGAGGTCAAATCTCCACCTTTCAAGTGTTTTTCGCTTTATCTTATATTGATATCTATGGGATTTGCTACATAGCTATATTTGTTTATATGTGGATCTCATATCACAATAAACTGCATCCTCCGTTTAACTAGCCTTTAAGAACCCTATGGTAAAAAACCATGGCAAAGTTTCTAATCTGATAGATAAGTCTTATGACTAAATAGGATTTGACCACATGGCTAAAACCAATGACAATGTTTCTACAATATAGCTCATTTCAAGGGAAACTTACATGTGCAGTAATTAAAATGTTAACTTTGGGCCAAATGGAATTGTGAGATTGCTACATAACCACATTGATATATAGGTGGATCTCATATTGGACTAAATCTCATTCTTTGATTAAATAGGATTTGACCACATGGCCAAAAATCTTAGCAAAGTTCGTAGAGTATGATCCTTGCATAGGAAACTTACATGGAGAAGAAATCCAATATTAACTTAGGGACAAAATCATCCATGACATTTTCTACATAACCACAATGATTTTTCACTATATCTCATACCACACTCACACTTAACATTTCATTATCACTTGACCATTTGGTTAAGCCCATGGTCAAGTCTCACTATTAATAGAATTTGATCTTCTCATCGAAGTCCATTGCAAAGTTTTTACTATATGATTCTTGTAAGAGAAACATAATTAATGCTAACTTAGGGCCAGGATAATCCATGAGATTTGATACATAAGCACACATATTTATGGTTGGATCTCATAGCACACTTAATCTCAAATTTCAATATTCCATTTTATGGAAGAGTCCCTTTAGAGTACATTTGTCTTGTATTTCATAAAATCTTGTGTTGTTGTGTTTTCAATTTTCAACTTAGAAATCTTATACATTTATTTGGTTTTTGTGAATTTTGAATATTTTTAAATCCACTTTTGTCTAACAACTTTTTCTCTTTGTAGAACTATTCAATGGCAAAGAAAGATAGCACATCCAAAAAGGAGACCCAAACCATTGATGTAGTGGTGGTTTTGTGTATCCATGGTATGTGGATGTTTATGATAGTCAAGGAAAAAGAGCTAACAATGTTCTCTTATTCACTTTGAAGAGTGATATTGCATTTTTTCAACAAGATGGTGTCATAGAGAAGATAACAGATGGATGTGCTGGGAAAGAGGGAATACCATGTAATCTTGTTAAGATCAAAGGGAAAAATGTAGTATACAAACTTGATCCTTTGTCATTTCACTTTGCCAGTATTAAAGAGGATGAAGAATACTCTTTGAAAACAATGGGATGGACCTTATTTGAGGAGGTAAAGGGCATAAAAGACATTATATTAGCATTCCAAGCTGTTCAAAATAGTGAGCTACTTTCCCTATCAAGAAAATGTGATCGCCCCAACAAAAGAATGAAGCTCCAAGATAAACAAATAGACTTGAGATCTTCATCTTCTCCTCAAGAAGAAAATAATTCATGGAATCCCACAAGCTCAAAGTCAAAATCACCTCAACAAAGTTCCTTGTCACAAGCTCTTGTTGTTAGTATGCCTGCTAACACTACTAAGAATGATGCCACTTTACCTTCCATGTTAGAAGTTACACCTGCAAAGCCAATAATTTCTCTTGAGGTCAAGGGAGTAGAAAGAACATTCGATTTTCCTGAAATAGTTAAGAAGAAGGGAAAGAAGGAAGAATCAGGATTTCACATGTTTGAAAATTTCTTTCCATTTGGGCCAACAACACAATTTCCTATTCTCGTTGATAGGTGTTATGAGGCACCTCCTTTGTATGCTTATAGGTCACTATGTTGGGATTATGTAGAGAAGCTAACCACGTCTTTCATAAAGACTCCCATGAACCCAGCAACAGTAGCATATCTTATGCCTTTTGTACAAGACAACAATGAGAAGAGACCCATGCATCGTGATGAGGTGGATGCTAATAAGTTGGACACTTATAGTTATTGGATTATATCAGGGCTTCACTCAATTCATGCAGCAAAGATATATATTCAGAGTAATACTACACGTTGTCTAGCAACCAAGCATTTATACACCACAAGAAATGCTAGAATATTAGTTGATTGTCCTGCGGAAATGTGCATTGAGCTTTCACGAATGACAAATATGGAATCACATAATGTTATGAAGAATGCACCTTATGTTGAGCAACTTCAACAATTAAGAGGTCAGTGGGGCTAGCATTTGGTTCTCCACCAAAACCCCAACAAGGGCTTTCTAAGACAAGCTCTCAAAGAGTACCATGGCAGGTAATCATATATAAGCTTACCTTCTTTTTTTGTGAAGATTAGTGTGATGCTCTTTCTTTTGTTCTATGCTCACTATTTTGATCTTTTTTTTGCAGAGATTTGTGGCATACATTGGAGAAAATTGTGCATCTAGAGATTGCCATATGATTGTTAGCTCCCAAGAAATATTTGATAGTTGGATCAAAATCATGAAGAGATACTCTAGAGGTGAACTTATATCCCAAGAGGAGAGTTCGAGAAAAAAGGGAAGGCAACCTTCTCCTGGTGCATTTCGTTGCCTTATGGGTTTAAAGGATGGAGACATCCTTACACTACAAGAGAAGATCAATGAATGTCATATCCTTTTTCTTAGAAACAAATGGGATAAGGAAGATATGATTGACATGGAAACAAGGGTTAAGCAAATCAAGCAAGATAGGGTCCTAAAGGAGGAATTAGTCACTCTTTTCAATGCTTTAGTTCCAGAAAGTAGCGCTGTGATGAAGACTTGGGAAGAGCTTGTTGATGATTATGATATCAATGATGAAGTCTACACAAAGATTTTAGGCATTTGCAATGATTGGGTATCAAAGAAGCTCACACGTGGAGCTGATGCAGGGTCCCTACCAAATGGAGCAAAAGATATTGTGAGCTTCCTAATTGGAAAAAAGCAAAATCCTCTTCAATCCTCCACTACTTCCCCTTGGCGTGTATATGTTGTCGGATGCAATCTAGAAACCTTTGATCTTATACATAATGTTTGAAGAGATCCAATTACCACTGGGGTTGTTGTTCTAGATGCAGCACATGGGGTTGAGGGAATGAAATGGGACTCTATAAAGTTTGGAAAGGTTGTATCCACTCTACTACAAGATAAGTTATACTTTATTTGAATAAGTTTTCATAGTTTCTTCTTAACGACTAACCATTCTATTTTTGAACTAGTTATATCCCATAGATATTTAAACTCATGAATTGTAACAAGGATTTTACCTTAATATTCCATATACACATCTCAAAAGATACATTGGAGAGAAATCTTTGTTGCAATATTTATAACTGAGATAAAACTCCTTTGGGAGGTGCAATGAATCTTTTTTGGGGTGTGCAATATATAGTTGGCTTTCTTATCCTAAGGTACATGCATAGACATACACTAGTGATGTAGTAAAAGAGGCTATAAGAGATAAGAGATTTGACCATGTGGACAAATCTAACCAAAACTAACATGACAAGATCATAACACAACGCATATAAGAATTTAATTGAAATAAGATCTAAAATAGACTTAAGTAAATTTTGCATAGATAGCTCAAACTTTTCATTATGATAAGTATTCTTACACACTAGATTACAATTAAATAGTTATCCTTACAAAGGATGATAAATTTTAATGAGCTCTTTAATACCGATTTGGTAAAATATTTACTTAAATAAAATTTTTAAACCAAACATGCTTGGTACCTTTTATAAAAAATTAAAAAACCAAAGACATAGTTTCTTTAATTAATATCATCAAAGAAAGAAAATATTGCAAATGCTAATGGAAGTAACTTCTCAAGAAAAAAATCAAAATTACATCAATGTGTCTTCCTTGATGAAAGGAGAAGGAACGGAGTTTAAACACCTGAAGTAGCCCTTAATTTCTCTTTCATGATTAGACTTGCTATATCTTGGCTTGATTCTTCTATGCCCTCGGGTGGTACTTCAAGAACTTGAACTTCAGTAGGAGGAACCTCTTGGGAGTTTGAATTTTTTTTGGCACTCTCATGGACCCTCCACAATTGTGCTTCAACCTCTCTTTGCTCTTGAGTGTTGCAAACCACTGCAATAGTCTTCATATGATTTATCAATGCCACCTTAGATGCAAGTCCACTTGCATATACATCAAATACAACCTCATGAGCATCATTGAATGCTTTGATTGTAGTTTCCATAACTTTCATTTTCTTTCTCAAGACGGCCTTTGCAATCCTTTGTTCTTCTTCAAGATCTTCATCATTGCACTCCTTGTCCAAGCCTTCAAAGTCCAAAATGGAAGGCTTGTTGACATTGTTTATATATCGCTTAAAATTGATGAAGCTTTTCTCCATGGTCACTAATGTCAAAACCACAAAAGAATCTATAGATCCAAAAGCAAACGTTCTATCCATTGGTAGGAAGTCAACACTACCAACTAGCATGCGATACTTGCAAGAAATGCTTTCAAGAGCATTTTCCAAAGCTGCCATTTGCTTTCGATCAAGAAATGATAACAACATGAATTGTTTAGGTTCACATGTCAATTGTCATGTGTCACTTATATGTGACATAGTTTTGGTCACATGGTCAAAAGTATCATGTTTAAATTTTATTTTAATAATTAGGACTAATAAGCATCTTCTTTGTACATGCCATTTTGAATGTCTTTTTAAAAATTGAGTATGTTAAATATTATAATGATAATATAATTTATGCAACTAATAATCTATTGTTAGTATCTCAAGTATACTTATAACTAGCGATAAAAAGTAGATATGAAAAAATAACTTTATTAGAATAGATTTTACTTCAAAAAATTTATCATATATATTTTTTTCACCTCATGATATTACTTTTGATTAGATTTGACCACATGGTCAACAGTCTCTTTTCTTAAGATATCATTTTTTAAGTAGTACCTATTTATGTATTTATCAATGTGAAGTTAAATTGCTTTAGTGTTCTATGCCAGTTTATAGCTCAAAAATTAGGTAGAATGATGAGGAAGTAAATGAATCTAATGTGCTTCTTTTTCTTCTTTGTAACTTCAACTAAGACATCTATGGTTGGATATCTAGCAGATTCAACAACAGTAGAGCACGATGATGTGATTGATGTTTCCTTTATAAGAAATGCAACACAATTATGTGTAATACTTGATCTCAATGGTCTTCTTTTACAATGATGCTTTGCTAAGTCTAAAAGGTTTCAAAGCTTTCAAATGGGAAAGCAATGGCTTGTTCTTCGACCAGGATGTATGGAGTTTCTTGAAGCCTTATTTGCAAGATTCCAAGTGGGAGTTTGGTCAACAGCTTTACATAAGAATGTCATGGCAATTATTAAGTGCTTGGAGATCCATGCAAAAAGGAAGTATCCTTTCTTCATGATTTGGGGCCAAGAACAATGTCATAGACATCGACTCAAAATCATATATAGGCCAAATAAGATGGGAGTAGAAGCAATGTTCAAGCCTCTGAAGTATGTATGGGATCAATATGGAGATGTTTGTCAACATACCAAGACTATTCTCATAGATGATAGTCCTTACAAAGGATGTCCAAATCCTGTTGAGAATTACATTTATCCAAAAACATTTGATATTGATCATGAAGACTCTATCTTGATCAAAGAACTTCTACCATACTTGACTCGCTTAAGCAAATACCATGATGCACGTGAAGTCATCAAGTTTGATCGATATGGACAGGATCCAGTTCAATATGGACATGAATTGTATGCTCAATTCAAGGTTGTCATTGATGAATGGACTAGAGCAGAGAATGATGGTATTTCATCTTCATCATCAGCACCGCACGAGACCATGATTGATAAAGATGGTATATATGTTCAATCTTCAATTACTTCTTGCTTCAAGAGACCATCTATTATACAAACATCCTCAACAAATGCTTCACGTCATCCGTCTCTTACATTGAACAGCTCACAATTATCCATGTTGAAGCAAACTCCTTTAGTCTCTACTTTTAAAAATATGGAAGCAATGCAACTTGCTCATGAGTTAGGATATCACAAACATTTCATAAATGGTAGTGCAGCCAAACGTTTTATACAAAATCTACAAAATTTGTATTTTTCCAATATACATGATGTAACAAGAAGGCGCTGACTCTATATGGATTAATTTTGACTTTCATAATAGATATATCCCTTACATTAAAGGCTTTTGCATGGCTATGAAATATATGCTTGTTAGAAATTCAAAGTGTTTTATGTAATTACCTTGGTGTTTCTAAACACCACCAATATCAATGAGAGAATCTACTTGATGTTTCTTATTGTTTCAATAACATTAGTTAATTGTATTGAAATTTCTTATAAAGTGGTTTAAATCCTATTTTGTACTTTATGATAGTCTACTATACAAACATACTCAACAAATGCCTCGCATCGTCTATCACTTACATTGAACAACTCACAATTATCCATGTTGAAGTAAACTCCTTTAGTCTCTACTTTGAAAGATATGGAAGCAATGCAACTTGCTCATGAGTTAGGATATTACAAACATTTCATAAATGGTAGTGTAGCTAAATGTTTTATACAAAATCTACAAAATTTGTATTTTTCCAATATACATGATTAACAAGAAGGCGCTGACTCTATATGGACTAATTTTGACTTTCATAATAAATATATCCCTTACATTAAAGTATTTTATATGGCTATGAAATATATGCTTGTTAGAAATTTAAAGTGTTTTATGTACTTACCTTTGTGTTTCTAAACACCACCAATATCAATGAGAGAATCTACTTGATGTTTTTTATTCTTTCAATAACATTAGTTAATTGTGTTGAAATTTTTTATAAAGTGGTTTAAATCCTATTTTGTACTTTATAACCATCTACTATACAAGCATACTCAACAAATGCCTCACATCTTCTATCACTTACATTGAACAACTCACAATTATCCATGTTGAACCAGACTCATTTAGTCTCTACTTTGAAAGATATGGAAGCAATGCAATTTTCTCATGAGTTAGGATATCACAAACATTTCATAAATGGTAGTGTAGCTATCTACAAAAGTTGTATTTTTCCAATATACATGATGCAACAAGACAATGACTCTATATGGACTAATTTTGACTTCCATAGTAAATATATCCCTTACATTAAGGGCTTTTGCATGGCTATAAAATATATGCTTGTTAAAAATTTAAAGTGTTTTGTGTAGCTACCTTGGTGTTTTTAAACGCCACTAATATCAATGAGGAGAATCTACTTAATGTTTTTTATTCTTTCAATAACATTAGTTGATTGTGTTGAAATTTCTTATAAAGTGGTTTAAGTCTAATTTTGTACTTTATGTCTTAGCTAACAAATAAGTCTTGATTGATTATAAAATTTATGTTTATTTCTTTGGAAACACAAACCATTGGTCAAAGGTTAAATCTTTAGTCTTAGAAAAATCATAAACTTCTAGCTTGGTATATAAATCTTTATTTTATGATATGAAAATTCATTTAGCTAGTCAAGGTGTGAAACTCGTTAATTTTGGCCAAAGTCAATATCCATCTTGTCCATATATTGTCAAGATAGATAGAAATTTTGAATAAAAGATATTTATATATCATGCATATACATACAAAAAATGTAAATGGAGTGAGCAATTATTTGACATACTTGTGTCTATTGGTTTACACAAAGAAAGAACCATCACATCATAGGTTATCCAAACTTATTACGATATGGTATTAGATCAAGTTATTAAACCACACCTAGTTAGTGGTGACTCTTTTAAGGTCCTAGTTCATGAAACTTATACATGTCACTTTAAATGATGCTATATCTAAAAGAAAAAACTCGTATTATAATATCTTCAAATCCATAACATTGTAAATTTTGGCCATGATAATATATTTTCATACAATGTTTAAGGCTCTTGTATTCTAAATTCTCTCTCCACTCCATCAAACCTTTGTATTCTTACATTAAACTTGGAAATTTCCTAGGTATATACTAGTTAAGCCTCCTTGATGTTTCCACCACCATACAACATCATATTTTGTTAGTATGCTAGAAAAGATAGAGGTGAATTCCAAATCTTGTAACAGCCACATAGCTTACATTCATCATTTAAGCTCTCAAGATGTCTGATCTCATATTTGTAACATACAAAGTGCCCTTTAAAGATAAACATAAACATAGTGCTCTCTTTCATTCACAAAAGTAAGACATTCATTCAAAGTGGGACTTGGGAAATTCCCAAAATCTCTAATATGGTGTTAAGAGTGAATAAACACGAAGATTAACAATTTGAAAAGGTTCATTGTCTTGTGTGTACGATACATACCTTATTACATCTATGCCTCCATATTTCATGTGTATTTTTAGAGTGATGTGTAGTGTGTTTCACAAGACTGTGTGTAAACATAAGGAGCATTTGCAACTAGTAGCTTTCATTTTATGCATGTGTGCAAACATGCATTAGTCTATTCATTCTATATCCTTGTGCTCATGTTGATGGATTATGCATAAGGTTTTATAACTATTATAAATTTTTGCCAAGATGTCACTAGATTCAAGGCATGGATAAGCTTTAAAACTGGATGAAGGTGTTTTAGGAAAAATTGAATATGTAAGCCTACATCTCTTTCAGAAAACTTCAACTTCATATCCTCCTAGTTGAGAGGACAAGAACTTAATACATCATGTGTGATGTATGCTAGTATATATACTTATTTATCTCAGGTATTTTTCACGTTCCTCATATCTTGTTGTCAACTTAATTTTGTGGGGAAGATACTAGTGTGAAGACCGACAAAATCATAGGAAGAATGGATTGTTATTCCTAACAAAAAATGGGAGACATCTATGAAGCCTTGAAAGCTTCTACATGAGACATGATGGTTGGATTGTTGATTAAAAAGATGGAATGCTACATGGAGAAGGAGATTTTGCAGCCTAGATTCCACACTAAACCTGCTCATAAAAAAATTCATGGAGCATTGTATGGACTATGAAAAATGGTGACCTATCTCACCATCATTTCTTAAGTAGTGGATTAGATTTGTAAATATGTAGATCTAAGTTAATTCTTAAAAGTTTTTGCAGTCAAATGCCTCGAGTAAGTTACTCATGAATATATGTGTGCATCACGTGGGTTTAAAATAAGGTAGTTTTAAAATACCATTTTTGTTTTATTTTTACATACATAGGGATATAATATAAAGGGGTTATTTACAGATTGAATAGAAAATGGTTATGTTTTATTCAAGAAAAATTCTTAGATAAGGATATTTATAAATAGGCCTTGAACGCACGTGATGTAGAGAATATACATATAGTAACTTCCTTGAGGACTATTTGCAGGATTGTTTGCAACAGTCAAATGTCAAATGTCTTTATGTAGGTGGTTGTTCAGTGCTGGCTATTGCCAATAATCACAAACTTGGCTGTGAAGTTTTAATACTAGCTGTATATCAGCTATACAAAAAGAAGCATCTCCATGTTCAACATCCTAGGCTTGCAAGTTACGATAGGACAAAAAGTAACATTGATCCCCATAAGTAAAAGGAGTTGGAACAATTATCTTTTCCGTCAACCACATGATGAGTTGACATGTATATGGATTTTCTTTAATATTTTAATTTTGTAAGGCTAGATGTCACTACAACAATTCATCGATAGATTTAGGTCCTTGGAGCTACTTTTGTGGAGCTTGTAGCTTGATGGATACCCTATACAATAACAACATTAATTTTAGCATCACATGCATCTTACGCTTGTAGAGCATGAGATCATTGCTATAATTACCCTCTCTTTTCATGTTTTATGGAACCAAAGGCTCTTGCCATACTATACAAAGGCAACCTCACATGAGATCGAACTTGTGAGTGGGCTTACTGAACCGCTATGCATTGGAAAGGTTATTTGTGAGCTAACAATAATCATCATCATCACTAATGTTATCAAACTATTGTGCCCTCTCCTCATGCTATTTTTCAAGGAGGAATATGTGAGCGGACCATTGTTTGGAGCCCATTTTCAATTTTCTGATGGCATTGGGCTATAGCTTACCTGTAGCTCCATCTTTGACTAGTTGTGACATGTGGGATTGATCTTCACAATCTTGCAAGCTTTGCTGCTTCAAGTGGAGACCCTTGGGGCTTGAAATAGATGCAAATTATGGCTTCTTATTTAGAAAGATGGACACAAAGGGAGAGAAATCAAGAGTTGCAATATCTGGCTATGGATGCTTTCTTGGGTGAAATAATAGTAGAAGAAGAGACTATTGAAGTAGGTCATAGAACCTTAAAAGCTAAAAGTAAGAGCAGATTTGAGAAGAGAATACAGAATTTTGGCTTGTGTCAAGCTGCAAGTAGGATGAACATTGCTGGGGTGAGCTAAAGAAATGCTTTGTACCTACAGATGATTTCCACCAAGAAAGGCATACAACTCCAGTGTTTTTTGTGGTTGTACGTTCACCAAGAAAGATTTGTGAAGAAATAGTGAGAATAAGTTGTACAAGTTGAAGAAATTTAAAATGCATTGAGTGAGATGGTCTTCAGAGAAGAAGCTGCTTTCTTTCCTTGATGACATGGTTTTCACAGAAACTGCTACATTTATGGGAGCAAATGTGATGCAAATGCTACTTGATTGCTAATGGAAGTGGTACTGGGTTATTCCAAAACCTAAATCTATGCATATGCTCAAGTAAAAACTTGCCTTCAATCCCATAGTTTCCACTACTTTAGGGACTCTTATTTCAAAGTAGCTATTGAGGGAAAAAATTCCTAGTGGATTAGTGGTTCGAGTTTTCTTACATGACCTTCCTGTGTGTTGATGGTTGTCTCCTCTGCAATTGTCTCCTATGGATTGATATTGCTAGAGCATGTGAACTTGGTTGTTGAGAGAGTGCTACTTCTTGCTGTGTGCCTTGCATATAGTGTGATACTACAATATTGTCCTACTTGGTTGAGTCTCTTTTTAGGTATTTCTATACATGTGATGCACCTTGTTGTAAGTCTTCTTTGCAGCCAAAGTTGACAGCAATGTGATTTTTTTAAGCCTTCTATGCGGCCCATTTTCTAGCAGCATGTCGTATTTGTTTTGGTTGCTACAGGTTTTTCAGTATATCTATGTGAGTTGGCTACTATTGTTGACTTTGGTTTTTGTTAATAGTGTCCCCATTCTGAGTTTGGCTTGCTTATTTGTTCTTGATGAGCAAGTTCTATTTTTATTTATTTCTTCACTTTCAGTGTGGCAGGTTTTGGTTGTGGGTTGCTCAAGTTTTTTGCATTCTGTGATTGATTAGCTAAGCTTCCCATTGTGCCGATACATCTCTATGTATTGTAGAGGGACATACATGCCATAACCATCGATAGCTACATGGAACTACTTGACAATGATGAGCAAGCTCTCCTTTTCCAGCAATTCCCAAGCAACCCATTAGCATTGGCATCGACACAAGTGATAGAGATTTTCAATTCTATGTCCAAGTAATTTACAATGCAATGTCTCTGTTTATCATTTCATTAGCCATTAGGAATCAACTAGAGTAAGGATATAGTGCCACCATATTATGGCATCATATAAATTACTTAAATATTTTTTTTAAATAAAATTATCTACATTAAAAAATTTTCTCCACATAGAAAAAAAGCTTATATAGAAAATATTACATATCTAGGATTTTTCTCTTAACATAGGAAAAAAAACCTATAATCTCATTTAAGTACGTAGTAGTTAGGAAAAGGTTGCATGTTGCACATTCGTCGTACGCAAGAATTGCATTCATCAAGAGTTGTATTTAGGAAAAAACTATCTAAACTATTAGATGTACATTATGGCCTATTTGAAATTAACTAAACAATCTATGTATATCCTAGTTTTAAATTTAGTGTATAATTTCTACTTATAAATTCATAGAAGTAGGAATGTGCAAACTAGGAAAAATGTAACATTTCCAATTAGAGAGAAACTAGAGTAACATAAAAAATTTATTATGTAGGAAAACTATCAAATGTAGGGAAATTTCCCTATGTGGGGAAACATAGGAAAATTCCCTATGTATGAAAATTTCTGCACATAGGAAATTTTTCCTACATATGAAAGAAGAAAAGGGTTTTCCTTATCATTTCTCTGGTCAAAAATAAATGTAGGTAGGAAAAGTAAATATTAGAAAAAATGGAACATTTCGCTATGTAGAAAATTTTCCCTATATAGAAAAATTTTCTTTGAAGGGAATTTTCCCTTTCTATGTAGGAAACTTCCTATGTGATTTCCTAGTTTCTCTAATTAGGAAATATTCCATTTTCCCTAAATACTTTCCCTACTTATGTGTGTTTTTATCTATAGATTTGATAGGGGATTCCCTAGTTTTTCCTATGTAGGAAATGATTAAAAGTTCCTTATGCTTGAGCCTCAAGTATCACCTTCCATCCCAAGATACCCTTTGCGCCTGTTGTAATGCTGATTGGAGAGGTGATATTTTCACTCATAGATTGACTACCGATGGCTACCTACTTCTCATGGGTGGTTCTTCTATCTGGAGTGCCAACAAGTAAAATTATATCACATTATGATCTAGGAATCAGACTTCTACTACAAAGTTGCTTAATTTACCACTTATTTTGATAATCAATCTTATATCACACTCATCACTTTAGGTGATGTCAATTCTGACAAACTCAAACACATTAGTTTATGTTTCCATTTTGTAAAATATTTATATTAGGAGAGCTATCTTCACATTGAGCATGTGCCTAGTTCTTACTAGATAGACATTTTCACAAAACTTGTCACTCATGAAAAATTTCGTCTCACCTCTAATGCTCCTGATTTCTATTGACATCATTTTTTGTACTTGCAACCCATTCCTTTCTATAAGGGGATAAAAAGTAGTAACTCCTTTTCTTGAAATCATTTTTAATTTGTCTTTTCTCGATTTAAGAAGGTATGTTGGAAGAATATTCAAATATCTTTTAGTGTAATCCTTCAAAAGTGGCATCTTTCACTAATCATCCACCTTTCACATTGACCTCTTTAAGAGGCATCCTTATATACAAGCATTGCTTGTACAACAATGAACACAATCAAGTCTTTTACTTTCTTTAACTCTTGTGTTCTTATCTCCGTTTTCTTAGGGTTGGTTCTAGAGTGTGAAGTAGCTCAGAGGGTTTATCTATAAGTATTCATCTATATAACATGCATTCAAAGGATATTAAGAAATACCCTTTCTTTATATGCTATATGATCCTAAAATGATCCCTTTTACTTTACTAAACTTACATATTTTTTTCAAATTGTAATTAAAAAATCCTATTTGTAAATATGATCTTATAAATTTTACAAAATATAATACCATTTTTTTTGAACTTATGTGGTATCTTACATCATCTATAAGGTGGACTCCTTGGGGAAGGAGCAAAGATAAAGATGCATTAGTGCATTTATTCCATACAATTATAATTGCCTTTATTGTTTGAATGTGTCTATCCTTTCTATATGGTGAAAGTGTGCTTGCTAACATAAAGACTTGATATGTACCACATTGGCTAGTGACACCTAATCTAGTAGCAACGGCAATAACAATACTAATAGTAGCAAAGCAGAAGGAGAAATCATAGTAGCAGTAGTATGAGGAGGAGAAGCATCAATTATCACATCAATTTAAGAAGGTATGTTGGAAGAATATTCAAATATCTTTAAATGTAAGCCTTCAAAAGTCAACAAAGATTACCCATTCCACATCTTCTCATTTATGATCATCTTATCATATAGCATCTACCAAGTGGATACTTTTTTCCACTAACCACCCACCTTTCACATTGACCTCTTTATGAGGCATCCTTATATATAAGCATTACTTGTACAACAATGAACACAATCAAGTCTTTTGCTTTCTTTCACTCTTGCATTCTTATCTCCATTTTATTAGAGTTGGTTCTAGAGTGTGAAGTAGCTCAGGGGGTTTATCTATAAGTATTTATCTATATAACATGCATTCAAAGGATATTAAGAAATACCATTTCTTTATATGCTATAAGACCCTAAAATAACACCTTTTTCTTTACTAAACTTACACATTTTTTTCAAATTTTAATTGAAAAACCCTATTTGTAAATATAATCCTGTAAATTTTATGAGATATAATACCCTTTCTTTTGAACTTACGTGGTATCTTACATAATCTATAAGGTGGACTTCCAAGGAAGCATCAAAGATAAAGATACATTAGTGCATTTATTCCATACAATTATAATTGCCTTTATTGTTTGAATGTGTCTATCATTTCTATATGGTGAAAGTGTGCTCGCCAACATAAAGACTTGATATGTACCACATTGGCTAGTGACACCTAATCTAGTAGCAATGGCAATAACAGTACTAATAGTAGCAAAGTAGAAGGAGAAATCATAGTAGTAGTGTTATGAGGCAGAGGAGGAGGAGCATCAATTATCATAGCACTACTGGTAGCAAAAAACAACAATAGTAGTTATTGCAATGTTCATGGAAACTATATTTTCTATACCACATGCAAAATTTTAAACTTCATAAATTGAATGTCAATTTTAAAGTAAAATTCATAGTGCTTCGTTTGCATAAAAGGAAGTTTGAAAATTCAATAAGGTAGTAATAATAGCAATTATTGCAATATTCATGGTAACTATATTGCGTAGATGGGCTTTTCTTGCATAACGTTTTTTGTGCTTTCCATTTTGATATTTTTTTTCATAAATAGACTTGGGAATCATGGAACATGAAAGCTCAAAAATTTGTGACCTCCGGATGGATTACTTTTTATGATTTCCAAATTTGTAGGTGTTGCGTGTCAAGTATCAAAGAAATGTAGTGGCAAGAATATCGATTCTATAACAATAATGCTTAAGAATATTGATTTGTATAGCAATAATGTGTTAACTTAGTGCGACATAGATATCAGGATGACCACGGGAGGGTGGTGATGACGGATATATTAGCATGATAACGGGATTGTGGTGGCGAGTCTTAATGAGGCTGTAAACCTCGACTGTGCAGCAATGATGTGTTGAGATGGTATGACACGTATTAGTACCATCACGGCAGTGTGGTGGCGACGCTTTTAACGAGGCTATAAACCTCGTCCTTGTCGATGGCGAAGGCGGTCTGCAGCACGTCCTCCGGCAGGGGAGGCATGGCGGCGAACAGAGCGGGGGCGACCTGGGAGGTGCCCGGGTTCTGGCTGTTGAGTGCGGAGATAGCGAGGGCAGGCTTCTTCTTGTCCGGGTTGATCTGGAAGTGGACGAGGCCGCGGGGAAAGACGAAGAGATCGCCCTTGTACAGGGTCTGCTGGAAGAGGGTGTTGTTGGTGGTGGAGACGAAGCCTACCACAAGCGTGCCCTCGGCAAGGAAGAGAACCTCGGTGGCACGCGGGTGGACGTGTGGAGGGTTGAGCCCACCATTGGGCGCGAAGTCGATGCGGGCCACGGACAGGCCTTGGGTGTTGAGTCCAGGGAAGGTGAGGGCCGACGCCAGCTGCACAGCGGAGCCGAGCGCCTTGTTAAACTGGCCTTGCTGGCGAAGTAGAGGAGAGGCGAAGTCCTTGGCCTGCACTTGTTGGGGATTCTTGCACAGCAGACCGTTCACGGTTGTGATTCCGGCCGCCTGCGCCCCCTGATCAGCCACGCAGAAGTCCTGCAAGGGGTCCTCGTCCGCCGCCTCAGTGCGAGTTATCGGGTGGAAGAGCTGCTGCGCCAATGTGATAGCTACAATTAGCATAGCAAGCTTTAGTGATGATGCCATGGATACAGTATTGCGTATGGTGAGTGCAGGACGGTAGCTATGAGAAAGCAGGGGCCCGAATGGTTCTCTACTAGCTAGTTAACCTCTTCCGATCGGCGAATACTGTATTAGCAGATCACGGTTTTCAGCAAGCACAAGCGCGGCTTTCTAACGTCTAGGAATGAACAACTGCTGCACCGCTGATCGCATGGTGGGAAGATGGAGCCTTCGATTCCATATAAGTAGTACGAGCTAGATGCGTGGATAATCGTTCGTATACCAGGTCATGAGCTTGCGTGGATAATCGTTCGTATACCAGGTCATCAGCTTGTTTATCAGGTCTTTCACGCTCTTGTGGATCCAATCACGCGCGTCCGGCCTGATTAACATTAAAATAAGAGACTCTACTTTTCATCCTGCGTGTATGCAGAAAGTATTTATCTTATGTAAAATACCTATGAAGTCGTCGTCCACGCGTTCATGGAATGCGTCCGATCAGGCCTAAAATTTGAAGGTTGCAACACCCTTCAAAGGGGGTTTTGCCCTTCTAGAGAAGGGTGATACATATATTACCCTTCAAAAGAAAGGTATAGAAAAATAGTTATATGCCCTTCCAAACTCTTTAAAAAGAAAAGGAGAGGTCCTCTAAGACCTTCTAAATGAAAAGTTGGGTAGCCCTTCAAATTTGAGGGCTGCGTCCGATCGCTCGGCCTACGACTTGGTAGTTAATCATTTCGCAAGATGGATAGAAAACATGTTTTCATGAGCGTTGCCCGTTTATGGAAAATGGCCACTACAAGGTGTGAGGCTCGGGATTTTCATATTTATATCATTAACCCATCTAATGTTGTGATTGGTAGCATAAACTAACGCTATTCTTGTAATGTGCAAGGTAATGCATTATATCCCAAGACTTGCTAGGTAGAATGTAGAGAGATGGTGTAATAAACCCAAGGTCAAGAGTTCTATTTTTATGGGAAACACTATTCTACAATGTAATGAGGTGATGTAATCATAAGGGCTTGCTAAGGTAAAAGTAGATGCTAAGTTCAAATATAATAACCACATGGGAAATTTACATAGAAATAGTTGTAAAGGTGCTCAAATAATAAAGAATTTTGGAGAAAACTTAAGAAATGAGTTACTCAAATTACACATATCAAATTCTTGTTTTGCTTTGTCTCAAGTTTTTATTTTACAAATTAATAGTAAGATATACATAAAGATCTCTTTAAAATTTCTCTATTATGTATATTTGATTTGGTTTAGGAGTTTCCTTAACAACTCTATGTGTGTGTATGTGCACGTGTGCATAGATATGTGCAAGTGGAGAATGGGCTCAAAGGGTTTACTATATATATATATGCTTTGTATCATGTGTGTTTAAGGCTTGGTTATACATAACCTTATGTGTGAATTTTTCTTAAATAAATGTAAAATACCACGTGAGCTCAAAGAAAATGGTATTTTACTTAGTAAAATTTACAAAAAATATTTTTTAATTTTACTTTGGAAAAAATCGATATTTTTAGTAAAGTAACCCTTATTTATTCAATCTATAAGTAACTCCTTTATATGACACCCTTTTTTATATAAAAAATTTGTAAAATTAGTATTTTTAAAATTGCTTATTTTGAACCCATGTGATACACACATATATTCAAGAGTAACTGCCTCGAGGGGATGAGCAATACACATGCAAGTTACACATGGATACGTATTTATATTTGTGTGTAGACATGCCTATGTATGCATGTTAAAGACATAACCTTTCCAAATACCTCTCCATATAGGAATATGTACTCATGCATGTGTACTAACAAAATAGTGATCAAGGATGTTTAATAGAAGTTCAAAAGATTTCTATAGCTAAGTTTTAACACTTGCAAGCAAGCATTTTCTTAAATAGTGGAGTAGTTATGGATTATAATGCAACTCTATTACACTGCACACACAAGGTTATTTGAAAACAAACGAGTAGGTATTTAGCTTTTGTGAACATCAACCATATGTGCATATGGGAAAGTGAAATAAGCTTAATAGACTCATTTTATAGAGACCTTTATGGTGTAGAGCAATTAGAAATCTCTTACTTTGAAGATGATGTGTTAGAATGATGGTAACGATGAAATTTTCTTTATAATCTCATCTTTATGAGTGAACAAGAAAAGTAGCACCACATCAGCATATACTAATCAAATCCTTTAAGAGAAGTCTTAGTTGTCCTTATGCGTAGTGTATATGAGAATGGAAAACCAAACACACATAAGTGAACCCTCCTCACTACAACATATCCTTTGGCAAGAAAAGATTGTAATTACTATTTAACTTGTAAGAATTTTCTCTTGTTAGTGGGGTTTCACTTCCTAGCTTGAATGCAACAACTAAAAGCCTAATACCCATACACTAATGGAAGTATTCTTGCCACTTGTATGTGGCTTCTACGTCATTGGTTCGATTTTCTAGAAGAATTTGTAGATAAGACAAAAAATGGTAGCTCCTTTTGCATGTTTTAACATCACATATAGTTGTTGGGCCCCTTGTATCAACAAATACCACTATGCAACTCATGGTCGTAGTAGTTACCACACTTGCATGTTTAGCTGGATGGACAAAGCCCCATCCATGTAGAATACTATGGTAATCTATATGTTCTACTATGGAGAAAAGCATCCTTTGTTAGAAAATCTTTGTATCCACAAAGATTGAAGTCGTACTTAGATGATAGAGCACAAATTGTTGTATGCACACGTAGTGAACGTCGGAAGGTCCCCAAGAATAAAAAACTCTACTAAAACTCGTAAAGTAAGAAAAAGGTTTTGCAAAATACGAAGCAAGCTCAAAAATAGCCCAATTTACAATTAGCATGCTTTGGCTTTTGTGTTTGCTTTTGTCCAAATAAAGAATAAAGCGGTTGGGTATCCTAAAAGTCAGATTATGCCTAAATACAATGTCCAATAACAAAATATTTAAACTGAGCATCTATGCGCATACAAAATAATCAATATTTTTCAAGCGCTTCAATAAATAAGTATACCTAAATAAATATTAGTGCCACGCCTTTAATGATAAGGCCCGCACCCATCACAAATGATAACTTCTTCTAGGTAATTTGAATACACACCATCGCCTAGTGCTTTCCAATGCCATTGCTGCCTGCTATACACATTAACTCAAGCATTCACTACTGTTAGAAAATAATAAAATTAAACTGACAAAAGTGAATGCCTAGCAGTCTTCAGCTCTTTAGCTACAAAATAAATAAATAGGTTGAAACTTTGTCCTAACCTTAATTTAATAAGAGTGCACTCTAAACTCATAAACGTCCATTAGTTTAAATATGTATTTTGCAGAATCACTTGATGTGGAATCACCCACGTGCGCATTAAATTAATCTAACGCCCGAAAAGAACAGGCATCCCGTCAACTTCTCACACAAGGAATCCACCTTGTGTATGAGCCCCGGAAAATATAGTTTTATGGAATCCACTGCAAAACCTCACGGAATCTACCGTGGAATAAAAATATCATAGAATCCACCGCGGAATATGCCTCATAGCATCATACCCTTGGGGTAGGATAGCAATTGTCCTCAATTGCTATTAGCTCAATGTGGAGCAAGCAGTGACGGGTAAGAACTTAGGTCACATGCATGCATTCATTGGGCCTCTTCAACAAGATGATTTTTAAACTTAACCAAATATCTAGAATATCTATGGCTAGTTCTAGTGGTCATAAAAACAGAGTCTAGAATAGTTTCAGGTTCAAGAATTTCAGTTTCTTCTTCTAACAAATAAGGGTTTTCATAGACAGGGTGGACATGTAATTGGCCTCTAAAGGTCGTAATAAACTGATATGAAAATTATTATGTATTTTCCAATGTGGGGGTAGTTCTAATTTAAATGTATTTTCATTGATTTTGTGAATGATTTTGAAAGGTCCATAAAATCTAGGTGCTAATTTAACAAGAGGACGTTTCTCAACACTTTGCAATCTTCTCTTTTCAATATGCAACCAAACATAATCATCAACTTCGAAACTCATGGATTTTTTTTCTTATTAACTTGTTTAGTGTATGATCGCTGTTAGAGAGTTTGCGGTCGAAAGTCTACCGCAGGGGGTAAGAGACAGTAGGGTAAAGGGAGATTCAAGGAGTGGAGTAGATGGAAGAGAAGGGATTGAAAGAAAGAGAAGATATGAAAGAATACTCGCAGAAAGAAATAGAAGGCGTAGAATAATACTCACAGAATTGAAGCCTGTCAATTTATTTCTCCATTATGAGAAGACAAATCTCTTGTACACAAAAACGATACCTTCCTCTATGCTGCTCAGACCACCAATCTGATGCTTCCATTGACTCCGAAAGGAGAATAAAATACCAGCATACCTGGCAAAAATTCTGCCAGATTACTCTTTCTTTATCTTCCACTTCGGAGTGTTGTTCACTGCCTGAAAACAGCGATCACGACGCGCACAATTTCATCCATCTCTTTTTACATAAAATCCTCACAGATGGCTGAAAGCTACATTCTTTCTTTTGCATGTCATCCTAATCTAGAAGTTTTCTACAGTTTTTGGATTTTTTTAAAACAAGAGATAATATCTAAAATATCATAAATTGGCTACACTTGTCTAAAAACCTAATATGTTTGAACCATGGACACTAACACTAATGTGTAAAATGGCATTGGCTCTCTAGATCAATAAGAAAGTCACACTTAGAGTTTTTCACATGGTGTGCGATATCCACCCCCTCCTAACCTGCACATCCTCTAGCATGTGCCAAAGTCTTATGGATCCGCAGTGTCAGAAGAAGTATCCTCTACCATGTCAATGTCTTCATCTTCTACCTCTTCTTCTTCTATATCCTCATATTCATGCTGAGTATCCAGCTCCTTCAACTCAGATGCCGAAGACTCCCTACGTTTAAAGAGTTTGATACGTTTTCTAGCCATTGGAATCCTTAGAGTTATCCCATCCATCTCATTTAATGCATAGGTAGCATTGTAAAAAACAAACCTTACCACATATGGACCAAACCACCCCCGCTTTGTCATCTTCCGACTGGCACTATGCTGATTTTCTAAGCTACTGTCATAAACTAGCACCCAGTCTCCTTCTTGTATAGCTTGTGGCCGAAGTCTGTGTCGCTTTTTAAACCTCTTCTTATTCTTGATCCTTGCAGTCTTCAGTTTTTTCATGGTTGTCTCAATGTCTTCAGGCCTTCATTCTAACTGTCTAATGCGTAGGACCAGCAACTCTTCTCTATTCAAACCCTCTTTCCATGGGGTAGTGATATCTCGGCTTTCTAATGCAAGCTGGAACTGATCATATCGTGAATATAAATCTCTCGAATAGTAAATTTCTTTGCCTACAAATGCTTTTGCAAATTCATCCACTATCGGGCCTGATCCAACATTCCTTATGGTGACTTTATTAACTGGCTGCAAATCCTGTATAAACCTCAAAGAACCATTCTTCTTTGGAACGGTAAACCACTGATTTGAATATGGAGCTGAAGAGGGCTCCAAAATTTGCATCCTGATCTTCTCGTTCAAAAACTTTAGTAACTTAGGCAAATATGCCCGAGGTACTGGAATAGGCTTTAAATTCCATGGCACATGAGGTACTATAAGGATAACCATAGGTGCAACTATGGTCAGATCAACACATCCAATTTCATTTGGCTGAAATGAAAAGGCTTTCCCATGCCTTGCCAACATCTACAAGAAACAAGCTCTTTCTGCCAGTAAAAGAGAGCTTGTATCACCAATTTTCAGCTTTTGTAAAGTTTCAGTTGTAAATTTATGTCCCACTTCATGTGGATCGTGTAAACTAGGCTGTTGAGTCACACAGCCAACGTATCACTTTCAAGTGGTAAAGGCAAAGCCACAGGCTTAACCTTCTTTGCAACTGTTTTGTACTTTGTATCCACCCTTGCTTCAGCCCTGTTTTGCAGCCCATAACATTCATGCTTAGCAAACTCTTGAATGACTTCATACATTTCTAAAGTGTCAACATAAATAACCTCTTTTTCTGCCATGCTTTTAGCATTAATTGTTGCAAAAATTTCAGCCACTGTATCAACATCAATCAACCTTGAAAACAGCCCTAAAATACCTTCATTTGCAGCCATCAAACCATATGTCTTCTGCTCTTTTCCAACCCATCCTACATATTTCTTTTCAGCCCTGCACATGGCTGAAACATTCTTAAAACTGCCAAGACTACATGCAGTCCATTCATGCAATCCAAACACAAACACAGTT
Source organism: Lygodium microphyllum (assembly GCF_053477565.2). NCBI lineage: Eukaryota > Viridiplantae > Streptophyta > Polypodiopsida > Schizaeales > Lygodiaceae > Lygodium > Lygodium microphyllum. The sequence goes on along the minus strand of NC_141140.1, from coordinate 99,226,237 downwards.
TTCCCCTTTCTTAGAGGCATAATTATCTTCCTAGAGGCATTATTGTAGCCTCCCCTTACAACAGTGCTATCTAAAAACCCTTAAACTCTCGTGCATTAGGTGGCATGGGATTATCCCACAGCTTATCTCAATTGCGGGGATGATTCATAAAAACAGTGAGAAATTGTACTTTCTTTGTATTATCTTTACTCCGAACCTGAGCATATGAAGAACCATCATCCAAGACTTTTATTTCTAGCCTTGACTCTAAAATATAGGGTTGTCCCAAAATCACTGGATAACTATATGAATCTTGCATTAAAAAATGATATTCATCCCTAACATCTACAATAGTCATGGTTACATTCGAACAAGCTGCATAAAGATCCCCTGATGAATTGTTTGTTGCCCACATGCGCCATCCTGGATCTACATCAATTGGCCAACCTCAATTCTCATACAAACTGCGTGCCATAACATTGATTTCAGAACCATGATCCAAGAAAGCTATGCAAGGCATCTCTCTTTCTCCCATTTTAACAATTGTCTCTATTGTAGTACAAGCCCAATGCATTCGTGAAGAATGAGTGCTTGGAATAAAATGAGCATCTTCTTCTTCATGTGCTTTTTGATGGACATCCCTATTATACATAGCCTTTTCTCTATGCTTAGTGCTGCCCATAATACCATTTTCAGCCACAAGCTTACTGTCTATACTTCCATCTAACCCATTTTCAGCATCAGTCTGTTCCAAAACAACATTACATATATCATCATATTCCCTCTGAAGATATTTCTCTATGTCTTTGTCAACGTGCATCAATGCTTGCAAAACTTCACCATCAAACTATCTTTTTCGTTTCAACATATCAATGATTGCATTATGAAATTCACGCTTTGCAATTCCAAGAACTTCGCCAAGTGTGAATTCCACTCTACTGCCAAGTATGTGATCTTCCAATACTTTTTTAAGATTTAGGGTAGTCTCAAGATGTGATTGTAACGTGTAATCGGGCTGCTTGCCCATTTTCTTCCCTTCTTTTTTCTTCTCTTGAGATGCATCGTCCATAACATGCTCAGGTATGGCTTTTTCAGTCTCTTTTTGTTGCTCCATTTTACTTCGTGTTATGCGTTTAGATGGGCTTGAAGAGGAAGGACCAGCAATGTCCTCATCTCTTCTTCTCTTTTCTTCCACAAGAGCTTATTGATTATGAACCTCGGCCAAATAAGCATAGGCTAAAAATGAGTCCATTGGTGCACTCCATCATGTTCTCCCTCGTATATTTTGACTTGCATCAGCCAATTCAGACTTTGCTATTTTGCACTTTTCCATGCAATCTAATACTTGCATCCAAACACAAGATTTTTCTTCAGCCATGCTTCCTTTAGGAGCTTCATCAATCGTTTTAGTTCTTAACCCATATGTGGTTGCATCTATGGCAGCAAATGCTATCCTTGCAGCCATATCTACCAAATTCTTCTGCATGCCACCTTTTCCAAAATTCGGCTCTATTGGAAGACCAATTTCTGTTGCATGTATTTTTCCATCTTTCCAAAAGATTAACCTTTTTGCTTCCGCTTCACGGTAAGCTGTACAATCTCGGTTTTCATGTTGTAAATTGTCACACCAAATGCATCTCCTATTGTATCCTTCTTTGTATGGTCTTTGGGTTGTTGTCCAACCCTTCTCTTCTACCTTAATATCCAACTTGTCGACCTTTGTATAGATTTCTATCAAATTCAGCCTCAAATCACACATGCCTTTAATTAATTCATCCACAGTATCACCTTTAGGAGCTGGACCAACACATATAGCCAGTTGTTCTGCCATAGCTACAGGCGCCTTGGCTGCAATTTCAGCCCCCTTCTGAGCACTAGCAGTTGTGGTGCCTATATCCCATCTTAATTTCATCCGCTCTCTCTTTACCAACATATGCATTGCTTCAGTTACATTAGCCCAATCTGATTTCAGCCCTGTTTCAGAAGAGGCATCTTCTAAACGATCAGTCAACTTCTCCTGCAAGATAGGATCTGAAGCCTTCAGAAACAAATCAATTTTCTAACTCTCCAATGATTGCTGCTCATCGGCATCCAATTGCATATACCGACTTTCAAATTCACGGAGCAAAGCTATAGCAACCAACCCTTTATTGGGATTTTCAATCCAATCTGTAAATGTCTTTTTAGTTACCAATCCTGTATCTTCCAAGAAAAACTTTTCTCTCAAAGCTTTCTTAAAAGCTGCCGAATCAGCATCTCTTCTATGTAACTCATCAATTCAATTATGCAAAGCATGCATGACCAAACTAGAGAAATACGGACTCCATGCATACTGTGGTACCCCATGAAACAACATCTTTTCTTCATACAGTCAGATGAAGGCCAAAAAATTTTGACCTTTAAACTGCTTGAATTCTTGTCCCACGGCCTGCAATGCATTCACGGCTAAGGAATCAATTCTTTCTACTTCCTGTCGAGTTTGCATCTGTTGTTGTAACAACAACTGCTACTGTTGTTGCTGCTGTAACAAAGCAATCATTTGTTGTAAAGCATCACCACCACTTGAAGCTGTAGAATCTCCCATCTTTACACACCTTTACTGCCAACTTTCACATCGGGTTCACCACTGTTGGAGCGTTTGCGGTCAAAAGCCTACTGCGGGAGTAAGAGACAGCAGGGTGAAGGGAGATTCAAGGAGTGGAGTAGATCGAAGAGAAGGGTTTGAAAGAAAGAGAATACATGAAAGAATAATCACATAAAGAATAATCGCATAAAGAGAAGGGGTTGAAAGAAAGAGAAGGGGTTGAAAGAAAGAGAATACGTGAAAGAATAATCTCATAAAGAAATAGAAGATGTAGAATAATACTCACAGAATTGAAGCATGTCAGTTTATTTCTCCATTATGAGAAGACAAATCTCTTGTACACAAAAACATACACAAAATAATGCCTTTCTCTATGCTGGATAAAATACCAGCACACTTGGCCAGAATTTTGCCAGATCGCTCCTTTATCTCCCACTTAGGAGTGTTGTTCACTGCCTGAAAATAGCGATCGCGACGCACCCGATTTCGTCCATCTCTCTTTTTACATAAAATCCTCACAGATGGCTGAAAGCTACATGCTTTCTTTTTCATGTCATCCTAATCTAGAAGTTGTCTACAGTTTTTGGATTTTTTTACAAAATATCTAAAATATCCTAAATTGGCTATACTTGTCCAAAAAACTAATATGTTTGAACCATGGAGACTCACTAATGTCTAAAATGGCATTGACTCTGGAGATCAATAAGAAATCCACACTTTAGAGTTTTTCACATGGTGTGCGTGTAGCGGCACGACATCGCTAGGCTTTCACAATCATGTCGTTAACTTAAGCAAAGATAGTAGCATACGTATTGGCAATATCATCAGCAGCTTTAACTTTGTTTGACAATGATGTAACAGGTGTATGCAATCTATGTTCATAAATGATTTCAAAATGTGCTTATTGTGTAGTTGTGTGTGGTGTATTATTATATGCAAATTGAAGTAGATGAAAATGTGTATTTCATATTTGTTGTTTTGAAATTGTATATGTACGTAAAAGATCTAGAATTGTAATGTTAGTAGCTTTTGTTTACCCATTGGTTTCTGGATGAAATGTAGATGAAAAATCAATCTTAGTACCTAAATTAGCAAACAAAGTAGTCAAAAAATTGTTACAGAATCTACATTCAACACAATATTAGTAAGTTTGGGAATCTCCCAATTACCATTTTTTGAATACTAAAAGGGTGGCACCCGAATAACATACCAATAATTTTCTTAAAACCATATGATGTACCTATAATTGGAAAGTGCTTGAAAAATGGAATCTATTGAGCTATAGAGTGCTCGATTTAGAGTTATAGTGTTCAAGTTATGAAAAATCCAAAGATTTGACCATGTGTCCCAAACTGATGGAAAATTTCCATATTCCTCAATATGGTGTTATTCACGATCTAAAATAATAAATTTTGGCAAACCATGATTAGTGAAAATAGTCTTAAAAAACAATTGTGTAGCTTGAGATGCAATTAATGTTTTCTTACATGGAAGGAAATATAAATTGTTTGCTAAATCAATGTACAATAGTCCAAATTATATCATGATTAGCTTGTGTGTAAGGCAAACCAATTATAAAATCCATTGAAATATGTGTCCATGGTTGTTCAAGAATTGGTAAAGGCATCAATAAACCATATTGCTTACCATGGTGTCACTTGACTTGTTGACAAATTAAGCATTCAGAAACAAAGTTAGAATAATCAGATTCTATTTATGGCCAGTAAAAATCTTCAACCAATGTTCTTAAAGTAGAAATAATACCTCTATGGCCTCGATACGAGGAGCAATGAATTTTGTGTAATACAAATGATCTAAATGGAACACTGACATACAATCTTTTCTCGTAAAACATAAATCCATCAAAATAAGAAAAAGAATCAACTGGAATCTAATTATTAGCAACTAATTTATTCCAATAAGCTTGACAAGTGGGGTCTTGGTCATAGGTATCCTTCATAGGAATAAGGGAATCAAAATATATAACAGAAATATTATGGATACTTGGTCTTCTACTCAATGCATCAGCAACAACATTCTTTATTCCACATTGATATTGGATAAGTGGATGAAAACTTTGAATGAAAGTAACCCATTTGGTATGATGGTCAAAAATTTGTGGCTGACTAAGAAGATATTTGATACTTTGTTAGTCAATTTTGATCATGAATTCAGATTCCATTAGATAGTGTTTCCATTGACGTAAAGCTTGTACTACAACTAACAATTCCTTATCATGTGTAGAATACTTCAGCTTGGAGGGTCTAAGTTTTGAACTAGAATAGGCTATGGGATGTGAATCTTGCATAAGGACAACTCCTATTCCTGATCCGCTAGCATCAGAGACTACTAGAAAGAATGGTCCATTAAAATCAAGTAATTTCAAAACAAGTACATGTGTTAAACCATATTTCAATAAGTCAAAATACTTTTGCTAATTATCATACCAATGATATACAACACCTTTCTTTAATAATTTCGTAAAAGACAATGCAAGTAATGAAATTTTTCTCACAAATTTTCTGTAAAAACTAGCAAGACCTAAGAAAGAACATAACTCATGCACATTTTTAAGGATTGGCCAATTCAAAATTGATTCGATCTTTTTAGGATTAGCTTGAATACCATCAGAAGAAACAACGTGACCTAAGTATTCAATTTCGGTTTGGAAAAATTCACTCTTTTTAGGGTTAGCATCTAATTGATTTTCTTTCAATAATTTGAAAACCAAAGATAGATGTTCATAATGCTCATTATCATTCTTACTAAAAACCAATATATCATCAAAGAAAACAATTATATAATGTTGATACTTTAAAAATATTCGATTCGTCATACGACTGAATATGGCTTGTGCATTAGTCAAACCAAAAGGCATAATAAGAAATTCATAATGGCCAAATTGAGTTCTAAATGCAATCTTGAAAATGTCAAGTGTATTCAATTGTACTTGATGATATTCAGATTTGAGATCTATGTTGCTAAAAATAGTGGCTCCTTGTAGTTTGTCCATGACATCATTAACCCTAGGGATCAGATATCTGTTCTTAAGAGTAATCTTGTTTAGGGACATGATAATCAATGCACATCCCATATGTATTATTTTTCTTCTTAACTAATAGGACATGTGTACCAAAAGGAGAACTACTAGGCCTAATAAGTCCTTGGGTTAATAGTTCTTCAACTTGTGCTTGGATTTATTTCTGTTCAATCTAATTGTGCCTATAAGATGCTTTACATGGTGGTTGAGAACTAGGGACTAAATCTATTTTATGATCTTCGTGACGTTGTCACACGAATCTCTGATAATGACGCTAACTTAAGAGTCCAAAATCTTGGCAGAAAATTCCGCCCTCAGGTTTGCAATGGTAGACGTGCAGTGTCACAACAACATGTAGGTGGTAAACCAGGGGATAAATCAGTAGCAAAACAATCATTAAATTATCAAAGAAATTGTCCATGCCTAGGATGCATCTTATTTTCCTTAGCTTCAATTTCATTCACCCATACTAAGTATGATTTGCTACGTTTTCTCAATGCACACATTTAGCATGTGTGACACTAAGCAATGGAAAATTATTAAAGATGTGTGTTCTATGTAATGTGATTTTTTTTCTGTTAGAATGAATTTTCATTGATTGTATTTGTAACGCCAAGGCATTTCTAACATAATGTCACTAGCTTGCAAATGCACAATCGAGAAATTTTTACGCTCAGCATAATCACTCATTTTAATTTCTAAATCATGAACTTCTTGTGTACCATTGTATCTAGAGCCTAAGAATATAGCTTTTATATGATAATGAGTTGTAACAGTATGTAAATTCAATTCTTTAACCAATTTTGCATAAATAAAATCATGTGTGCTTCCATCATCATGCAAAACAAACTTTGCATGACCATGCACAAGACATTTCATCGTTAATATTGAATGAGAATTTGGCATACGTGGTGAAGTATCTAAAGCATCGCAGATATCATCATCTTCCATAAAATCTAGCATATCTTCATGGTCTTCATCTTCAGTCTTCAGTCTAGGTTGATGGAACTTAAAGCAAACTATAGACTTTGCTTTGAAAACATGGTATGTTGGGATTTGGCGGGAGAGATGGCTTAGGATTTGTTTTTTTTTTTAATGGCAAAGGGGGCAGTCGAGTCTACGATTTACAGAAAGAAGAAGGAACAAATCAATTTTGATTGAATTTTCGAAAGTTAGAATTGAATTTCTTTGTACTAAAGTTACAGTTAGTTGAAAATTATTGCGGTCACTTTTATCGTCCACAAATTTTGTCTTCAACATCATGGGCCAAAGAAATTGCATCCTCTAAAGTCTTTGGCTTGAACATGTTCACTTCCACATAGAAGTGACCAAACAAACCGAACATATACTTGCGCTTATGGATCGCCTCAAGAACATGTTCAAGCATTTGAAGTTGCAATAAGGCACTCTAGAAAACACTTAGTGTATTGCAGTATAGATTCACGATCTCTTTGTTGTAGAAGATCCCACTCTTTAATTGATTTTTCATGAAATTTAGGTGGAAGAAAATTCTCCAAAAATTTATTTTGAAATGCCTCCCAAGTAGTAGGACAATCAATACTCTTGCAGATGACAATCCACCATAACGATGCTTTGTCTACTAGATGGTTAGTGACGCATTTGAGTTTATCTTTTTCAACATACTACTCTTCATGGAAATAAATATCAAACTAACTGATCAAAGCGAGAACAATTTTTCCATCACGTTGCCCATTAAAAGTACATAATTTGAAATTTCTTTTACTTATCTTGGCTTCTTTCTTGAGAAAATGTGCTTCGAATGTCGCATCCATCGTACATCGTACATCGTACATCGTATAACATCTTCGGGTTACGCTCCATCTTGATTAATAGTTGATTGTTGAAGAGTAGCTAGTTAAGCTTGCAAATTTTGATGTGCTCTTCATTCCTCTTGAAGTTGCATTATAATTAGGTCCAATTTTTGCTCCATGGTTGGTTTCGATAAATCACAATCAACCATAAATTCTTCCATATTTTGATCGGACATCTTACAAAATCTCAAACAACCTCACACACTCGAAATCTTGTTAGAGGGATGAGCGTAGCTCAATTTTTGGGTTTACAAGGCTTGTTTTTTTTTAAATATGGCTTTTTATGATCTTGCTTATTTGTGGGTACGGTAATTGATGACGGTCTTCTTCCAAGTGGGAAATAGACTTCATGGTTCAGTCTGCTTGCTAGAAATTGACTCTATCAAGATGCATGTGTGAACAGAGGCTTGTTAAAGTTGCAAAGTGGGTTCCAGATTAGTTGTGTGTAAACTTTCACTATGGAAAAGATTGAAGATTGAGTTTTGAGCCTTATAGAGGCTTCAATCCTTTAAGATTTAGATAAAAGAAAGCTTAACTTAATCGTTTCATCAGCGTGAGGACATAGACATCGTTTTCATAGTGACGACAACGATCAATACATGCTGCCGTCACCGATTGTCAAACTTTGGAGGGCTTAAGCTTTTTATAAAGCTTATTAAGCTTTATAAACTTAATCTTATTGAAAGTTTCTTATTTGCCTTCTTTGAGAAAAAACATCTTTATGAAGGAGCTTCCCGAGTGGTCCTCCGTCGCCTGAGAGTGGTCCTTTGCGATCTCATAGCACAATAGGGGGTTCTTCATCGCCAGGAACAACCTCGTATTGACTGTTCGTCGCAAGACTGTGTGTGGAGCCCATTCGTTCCAAGAGCTTCATCTTTGCGCAAGATGGTAAGTGATTGGAAGCCCTTGATCTCAGCTTTTCTCTGATACCACTGGTGCGCAAATCGGATGTTGTTTGCGCGCGTAGTGAACGCCGAAACGTCCCCGAGAACAAAGAACTCTACTAAAACTCATAAAGTAAGAAGAAGGTTTTGCACGACATGAAGCAAAAAGATAAATTGGGTACAATCTCCCCCCATGCCTTGTGTGAGTGCTCCACAAGGCATGTACTTATAAATTTATTAATTTTCAAGCTAAAAAATAGCCAAATTTACATTAACATGCTTTGGCTTTTGTGTTTGCTTTTGTCCAAATAAAGAATAAAGCGGTTGGGCATTCCTAAAGTCGGGTTTTGCCCAAATACAATGTCCAATAATGAAATATTCAAACCGAGTGCCTATGTGCATAAAAAATAATAAATGTTTGTTAGTTGCTTCAATAAATAAGCATGCCTAAATAAATATTAGCGCCACGACTTTAATGATAAGACACGTGCCCATAAAAATTGATAATTTATTCTAGGTAATTTGAATAATCGCCATTGCCTAGTGCTTCCCAATGCTACCGCTACGTGCTCTACATATCAACTGAAGTATTCACAATTGTTAGAAAATAATAAATTTAAACAAACAAAAGTGAATACCTAGCATTCTTCAACTACAAAATAAATAAATAGATTTGAACTCTGTCCTAACCTTAATTTAATACGAGTGCACTCTAAACTCATAAATGTCCATTAATTTAAATATGTATTTTGCAGAATCACCCACATGCACATTAAATTAATATGACAGCTGAAAAGAACATGTGTCACCGTCAACTTCTCGCACAAGGAATCCACCTTGTGTACAAGCCCTGGAAAATATAGCTTTATGGAATCCACTGAAAAACCTCACGTAATCCATCATGGAATAAAAACTCACTGAATCCACTGTGGAATATGGCTCCTGGCATCAGATGATTACTAAGGCTAATTAGTGCACCATATTGCCCAAGTTGGCCCTTGTGAGATAGCCACTTCTTCACTCAACATGGTTGGCCTTTCCTTTCCTCAACTTGCTACTAGTAGGACGACTAATGAATTATTTGAGTCCCATGATATAATGTGCATTTATGGACTATTTAGTGTCATATTTACCTTTTCCTATAGCTAATTTATCACATCTATTAGAGGCAGAATTAATTTTGCTAGGCCATAAAATTAATAAGTGCTATAGGCCAACAGCCTTTCAGTACGTTTTTGTCACATCAAAGTGCATGTAATCGTTTCCTTCTTTGCCCAACTAATGTATGATAACTCCTATTATCATTTCTTCCTATCTTCCCTAATCCTATCTCCCTCTCACCTTGTAATGCAATTTCATCCACAGTAGCCTTCGTGGTGATACAATACAAGTATGGATCTACATTGTGTATGGATATATGGTCCAGGGTAAACTATATGAAAGGGATTACCTTGATCAAAGTTGCAATAAGCTACTTGTTTAAAGCAAGGGGTATTAAGATCCCCCAGTGGTACTCCTAGCCTTTCATGAATGTGATTAGTGCTTTGCTATTGACTGCCATGACTTATTCTTTACAGAAATCAAGCTCTATAAGGCTTAAACATAACCCACTTTTCCCCATTGTATCCTACTAGCAAGGTGTCTCATCTACGGTTCTATTTCTCCTTCTCCATGGTGTAGTATTTGAAAATTATCTTGGTAAGACTTAGCTTTTTATTGTGGATTAGGATATAAGGTTGTGGGGGTAGACAGGTTTAACCTCTTCAACATATACAAGGTATATTATAGGATATGGTGAAAGGAATGGCAACTAACTTGTGGTCCTGACACCTGCATCATAGGTTTGTTTGCATTAATGCTTATTAATCACATTTCTCACTAGTTTAGAGGCACCATATACCATTTTCTATTAGCAACTAGGCAATCAAAAGGTTTTGCATTCATGACCTCATGTATTCGCAATGTAATTTGCAAAGTAATACTATGAGCATGATTCTCATTTGTACTATAAATTTCTTGCAAGAATTCAAGTGAATTGGTTCTCTTTTGATTCATTTTAACAACACACACACACACACACACAAAATAGTACAACATAGAAACTCTTAAATAACTTGCATCTATTATTACTGATGATGACCTTCTCGTTTATCTTCCAATTGATAATGAACATGGTACTTGTCATGTTTATGATAATGATATTCTTGATAATGCTCTCAATATTTGTGAAGACCCTCTCTCTTATAGTGATGCCATGTCATCCCCACAAAAGGAACAATGGTTGGAGGCCATGGAAGTTGAGTATGAATCTCTTCTCTATAAAGGTACATGGGTCCTAACTGAGTTACCACTTAGACGTACTACTATTAAATGAAAGTGGGTTTATAAGACTAAAACAAAAGCAATTTGAGCAGTTTAAAAATTCAAAGCAAGGCTAGTTGCCAAAGGTTTCTCTCAAATTGCAGGAGTTGATTATCAAGAAACTTTCTCACATGTTCTTCGTATTACCAGTTTTTGGGTCTTGTTAGTTTTTGCTATTGAGTTTGATTTGGAGATTCACCAAATGGATGTGAGAACTACTTTTTTTAATAGCGATTTAAAGGAAGAGATATACATGGAGCAACTAGAGAGATTTCTGGTCAAACATAAGGAAAATATTGCTTGTAGACTTCATCGGGTACTCTATAGTCTCAAACAATCTTCACGAGCTTGGTATCAAAAGATTCATCTCTTCCTTACAAAACATGGTTTTATCTCTTGTTCTTTAGATCGTAACTTATATGTCAAGTAGTGCAATGATAGTTTTGTTATTCTTGCTCTATATGTGGACGATACCATACTTGTTTCTAACAATCTCAACTTCCTTCCAACAAGTAAATAAGGTTTTATCTTCCACATTTGACATGGTCAATCTTGCAGACATACACTCATGACTTGGTATTTAGATTCAACATTATCAATAAAAGGGTGTCTTATTGCTGCGTCAAACAAATTTCATTGAAGATATTACTCAAAGTTTGGTTTTAGTTCTACACATCCTACTAGTACTCCTTGTCTTGTGAGCTCTACCAAAAACTCTCACTTTGTAAAGAATGATAGACAATCACCATTGCATCAACCTTATGCTAATCTTGTTGGATGTCTTCAATGTTTTGGCTTTAATTCTTGTCGTGCCATTCTTTTTACTGCAACATTTCTTGGACAACATCTTAATTCTCCATGTCTTAAACATTGGACTATAGCTAAATGAGTTTTGAAGTATTGGAAGGCACTAAAGATTTTGGGTAAGTTTATCGTCGCCAATAAATCTCTGACTCTCTACATTTAGTTCAAATTTTAGTTATATAGATGTACCACTGCTAGAGGACGCTCCAGGTCCACTAATATTTTGTGACTGCTGCTGTGAATTCTGTGCAGCATTACCATTTTGTGTATCTACATCATCAATCACATTTACTGGTTTATACCAGCTACTCATCTCATAAAAAACAACATCTCTGCTCACTGTAAACTTACGAGTAGAAGGGTTATAACATCTATACCCTTTCTGCTGCAAAGAGTAACCAATAAAGATGCACTTCTCAGCTTTTGGATCCAACTTGGATCTCAACTCATCTGGCACATGAACATAGGCAATGCAACCAAAATTTTTCAAATGAGAAATATCTGGTTTCCTACCAGTATACCTCTCCTCTGGAGTCATCCCATGTATTCCTGTGGGAGTCCTGTTCATTATATAGACTGCTGTAGCAATTGCCTCAGCCCAATAAAAATCTAGCAGGTCTTTTTCATTGAGCATGGCATGAGATACCTCTCCAATATGCCTATTTTTCCTTTCTGCAATTCCATTTTGTTGTGGGGTATGACTGCATGAATATTACTGCTTTATGCCATGCTCCTGCAGGAACCTTGCAAACTCATTTGAGAGGTACTCTCCCCCTCCATCTGACCTTAGGCATTTTATTTGCAGGCCTGTTTCTTTTTCAACCATAGCTTTAAGAGTTTTGAAATGCCCAAAAACTTCACTTTTCTTTTTCACAAAATACACCCAAACTTTTTTGCTATAGTCATCAATAAAAGTAACAAAATAATGAAAGCCTCCAAGAGATGCAGCTTTAGTAGTCCACACATCAGAGTGGATTAATTCCAATGGCTTCTTACTCTCTTGAACATGTCTAGGAAATGGTTTCCTTGCCTGTTTTCCAAATTGGCAGGCTTCACATACCTTATGCATTTCTGCAACCTTGAATTTAGGCAATCCTGCAACAATATTTTGGGCCTGCATTGATTTAAGTCGCTGTACATTAACATGACCAATGCGTTTATGCTAGATATCAATATCTGCAACTACACCGGTCCCATGTGCAAACATTGCTGCACTCAATTCAGACATGTCTACATCCAACGTAAACATTCTGCCCTTCTTCTTTCCTTTTGCTATCAAGTGACCTTTATTTTTCATATCCTCAACAAAGCATCCATGAGGATTAAATCTGACCTGCAAGCCTTGCTCAACCATTTGACCAACAGAAACCAGATTCTTGGTGATATTCGGGGCATGAAATACATCGGACAGGTATTTCTTTTTCCCATCCTGCATAGACAAAGGAATTTTTCCAATCTGCACAATAGGATGTGCAGTATCATCACCAGTCTCCACAAATCCTGGTTTTTCCATTTTCCTTGCATCCTCCATCCATTCTCCATGACCTGTCATGTGGTTTGATGCACCTGAGTCAACATACCATACATCGTTGCTTTCTTCTGCACTTGTCACAGAATTGTTCATATGCTGCACCATAAACAAATGCTCATTTCTGTTATCACCCTGTCTACTAGAAGATGCATAATTCCCTTGTTGCAATTTTCCATTCATAATGTCATTCTGCTTTTTATAGCAGTCTTTAGCCATATGACCCATTTTACCATAGTAGTAGCATTCAACATTACTGTTTGCATTTTGGTCTCTTTGCCATCCACCACGACCTCTTTGGCTCCCCCTGCCTCTAGAGTTACCACGTCCTCCTTCATAGGACTGGTTTTCTTGAGTTTGTTGAATATTCTGATTTCTACCACGGCCTCCAGATCGGCCTCCTCTACCTCTGCCTCTACCTCTTCCAGCATTTGAGTAGAAGATAGCTTCTTTTGAAGTTCCTCCTGAAGAAGATGCACCACCATTTCTCTGCTCCTCAGAAATTAGAAGAGCAATCAACTCCTCAAAATCAGGAAATCTTTTACGGACGGAAATGGATGTTCGGAACTGTGCATAATCCTTTCCTAGACCATTCAAGGTCACAGAAACTAAATCATCATCTTCCACTGGCGACCCAATGGAAGCAAGTGCATCTGCAATCTTCTTCACCTTCATGTGGTAGTCATTGATGCTCATATTTTCTCTTTGCACATTATGCAACTTTTGCTTGAGCTGCATTTTCCTGGCTTGCGTATTTGTGCTATACATTTTTGACAAAGTATCCCATGCCTCCTTTGGCGTACTTGCATCTTGAATATGTATAATCATAGAGTCTGAAATGCTGATAGATAGCCAGTACATAACTTTCCTGGCTCTCTCATGTCATGCTTTAAATGCCTGCGTTTGCTATTGATTGGGAACATCAGGAAGAACTGGTTCTTTTTCATTTCCTGCAACGAACTCCCAATATCCTTTTCCCATAAGGAAATTCGTCATTCTAAACTTCCATGCTTGGAAGTTGTTCTTGTCAAGCTTTTCAGTGACAATCTGTGAGAGAGAATCAAACGCCATTACAGAATACTGCAAAAAATTCTATCACTGCAAAGAACACAGCTTCAGCCTCACAAGGGCTAATCTGCAAAATTGACGAAAGTGGTATTTGACCACACAGTCACTTCCTAGTGATGATTTTGCATCAACAGGCATTCGAGGTGTGTAAACCACCCAAAAGTTGTGCATGGGATTTGGTACTTTGTACATATTTAGTTGTTGTGTTTACATTTATTTTCTGCGTATGAGTATAGTGAGGAGGAGTTGGAGGCATAGTGGTGAGCAAGATGAGATGCTTTCAGCCTATGTTGTGCAAGGTCAAGAGAAAAGCAGTTTATCATGTTACAAGCAAATGCAAGATGAAGGTTGTATTCTTTGCAAGGCAATATTTGTCCTTAGCCTTCAGGCATGCATAGTAGTCATAGAGAAGATGACATTACTAGAAATTATACAAGCAAAGATAACACAAATGCATTGAAGGATGTGTTGGATGATGGGGCTTCACCAAAAGCAGCTGATTATGATAACAGAATTGCCTTACATCTTGTCGCTAGTGGAGTTGCTACTTCAGTATAATGCTCTTGACAATCCAACGGATCGTTGGGATAGAACAAGTGTTTTGCAACATGGCTGATGCAACATTTTAACTTATAGTTCACACATCTCGGCTTCTTTGCGAGCATTATGGTATACACGGGAAGTTAAAAAGATGGAGGCCGCTTTTCTGTGTGTGATATGCTATGGAAGAAAGAGTGGCTAAAAAAACAAAAGGGGATTGTGAATAATAGATGGTAAGAAAAGCAAAAAGGCTATTTGGGGGAAGCAGAACAGTGCATACGGAGAGAGGGACACGCTGGAAAGGGAGCTCGCTAGTTTTGAGGGGGCTTATCTCTGAAAAAGGATTGGAATCGAAAAGGATTGTTTGGGGGAATAAGAAGATGATACATATGGTGCTCTGGGGGAGAGATGGCGGAGAAGAAGACCGACAGTAGAAGGAAAATAGATGAAGGGAAGAAAAGCAGGGGAGGAGCAGCATCGGGTTCATCAGATTAGCACAAGGAGGAGCTTCAGTAGCCTCAGCGTGTGCGACGAGCTAGCGAAGGCCTGTATGTCGTTGGGGTGGGAGGAGCCCATCAGAATTTAGGAGGAGGCTATTCCCCTAGCTCTGGAAGGCAGAGATATCATCGCCCTCGCACAAATAGGATCTGGGAAGACAGCAGCTTTCGCACTGCCAATTCTTCAGGCTTTGCTCGACAAGCCTCAGCCTTTATTTTGCGTGTGCTTTATCACCCACAAGGGACAATAGAGTGCTGGTGACGAAATGAGCTTTACCTTACAGTGGAAGCAATACAGAGTACAACAACCATCAAATATATTCCGGCCTTGTAAGGTGCTTCTTGCTTGGACAGCACTGTGCTGGGAAGAGAACTATAGCAGAGCCTGAAGACCAACAGACTTCTGAAAGGTGACGATCTTCTCGACAAATCTGTAAGGGAAAACACTTGATGCAGCACATCCACTGTAATAGTTCGTCAGCGTCCTCTCCGTCGTGTACCACTTCCCCTTCAGGTCGATCGGATACGCCGCTGTGATTGCCGGATAATTCAGACTGTACAGCTCTGCTGGGTCGTCTGGGCACTCCGTCGTCGCATCCCCTGTCAGTGCCCTCACTGTCGTCGAATTTAGACCGTGACTGCACAGGAACAGTACGTAGTCTCTGTAGCTCGCGTCGTACACCAAGCGGGGGTCTCCTGCCCTCGCCGGATTCAGATTCCTGGCTCCATAGCCGAACTCCCTGTCTTTGTGCCATACGTAGCTGCCATAACCAGGCTGCTAATAGTAGCCACGGGTGATGAAGAAGAAGACAAGAGAAGCGTGACGATGAAGCTGAATCGACCTACATTCTGGCATGATATTCCCAAACTATTGCACTCATAATCAGTGTGCGACAACCAACGGTCACTAGAATCACATCCAGTGTCTTCCTGATCCGACATGCTCTGCACTTCTTGAAATAGTAGAAATGGTGGTTGTTGCAGAAATTAGCCTGCAAACTCTGGAAAGGGAAGTTGATCTACCGTCAACAGACAGAATTTGTCAAATTGAATTGTACTTCTTCGAGACCCATAAGGATATAAGCCAAGGTTCACACAACGATATCTAAAGCACGCCAAGATTCACACAGCAATATATGAAATTTAAGCTGCTTGCTGTCACTATGGCATTGACAGTTTAAGTTCCCCTGTTCCTGAGCCAGATGCATATCCTGGAAATTTGCATGAATTGAAGGCGCTTTTGCAGAATGAGCAATACTACAATTAACCTTATGGACAAGGACAAAGAGGCCCTTATATCAAGCTCCAGTAAACCCTGCACCAGCACTTGTGCCACCATCAATTTGAGATTCTTGGAAATCACTTAAAGATGAGGACAGGTTACCTGTTTGTTTCAGATTTGTGGGAGAAGCTTTTATGTATGAGTGGAATGATGCCCTCCACAGGCCCACTCACAGGCTGAACAAAAAAATATTCCAGCAACCTGACATAGTTACATAAAGTCTCTAAAACCCATGTCTATCCACCTCCTTTGAGTTCAGAGTTATCTGTTTCCGTCTTTCCAATCTCTGTTTCCATTGGAGTACCAAAACTTAGTGCAGAAGTCCACAAAAACTGACTAGTTGCTTCAAAAGTGGTATCTACACTTGACTGATATTGAAAACTTGGATGATGATGATGAAGACCTAATACAACCATCATGATGCAAGTTGTTAAGAAAGAAGATTGAAAGAGAAGAGGCATTAGTTTCCTTCTTTCAAATTGAATCATGATCTCACTTGTTTAATCTTCTATCTTGAAATTTCTCAAGAACCTCTGTGGCTGCGACTTTGCTTTCAAAAACCCTTCGACATCTTTGGTGAACCCGACGTGAAAGCGTCGCAGAAATTTCAGGATGGGAGACACTTCAGCCTCTATTTCAGCTTCTTCTACAATTCCAGCTACCTCTACTTCAGCTCCATCTATGACTGCTGCGTCAAGTACTTCAACGGAGGATCTAAAACAGATTTTGCAGAATATGTCCATGTATATGCAGCTCCAAAATCAGCAAACACAAATGTATATGCAGCAGCAACAACAATTGCATCAACAACAGTTGTCTCAGCAAAGGCAACTCTATTCGGAGCAGGAGAATGCAAACAGCGCGACTAAGGCTATTGAAGCAGTTGAGAGTGAGAAGAAGCTATTTGATGGGCGTAATGTTTCAGCATATTTGAAGACATATGAGATCAAGATGGGGTTTTTTGGAGTTCCTGCTGGACTTATGAGTAAGTACTTCCTTCGTCTTGTCACACCTGCTTTGAGGACAAAAGTGACTGATCTTTTTATTCAAAATACACATTGGCAAGATTTTAAGAAAGCCTTGAAAGAAGAATACTTCCTTGAGGACTTTGGTATGGCTACTCGACGGTCATTCCGAGAGTGGGTCTACATGCCAAACAAAGGTCTTGCTGCTTCGGAGTTGATTCGAGAATTTGAAGAAAGGTATAGTCAGCTTGATGCCATTGAAAAAAGAGCATTGGATGTTGAAAAAGTTGAGCTTTTCTTGCAAGCTGCAGATCCTGCTCTTCAAGAAGAATTGGGTGAGCTTCTTGAAGATCGCACAAAGCCTATGGGTCTTAAAACTGATTGGCAGGATGGTCAGGATGCAGTCTCGACTTTGACCAAGAGGAGGATATGGAAGACTCGCCTACAGAATGGTTCCATGACACCTACACCATCATCTGCTCCTATGCCTACTTCTATCCCTGTTATTTCTTCTCCTCTTCAGCCAGTTTCTTGGCCTGTGCCAGTGCCTACTGTTTCTACTCCACCTATTCCTCCTGTTCCACGACCGATGCCTACACCTTCTGCTCCAAAACCATCCGCTCCATCGGTGCCTACTTCTCTTGATGACATAATCAAAGGTATCACAGATTTAACACTTGAGTCAGTCAAAGCGGAGTTGGTGGGTAAGTTGAAGGAGCAGTTTGCTTCAACTGCGCCTGCTACTTCTTCTAGTGCTCCTATTGCACCTAGGAGTACTCCTAGTGCTCCTAGGAGAGATCGGAGATGTATTTGGTGTGATAGTATGGAGCATCAGCATTGCAGGGATTGTGACTCTTTCCAGGATGCAAGGAGGCAAAATTTGGTATATTGGGGGCAAGATGGTAAGATTTGGTTGACTGAGACAGGAGCTCCACTTGCTACCAACTTTGGTAAAGGTGGAATGAAGAAGTTAGTGGAGGACATGGCTGCGCGTACTTCTTATGTGACAGCTAGAGGTGATGCTTCTGCATATGGAGTACAGATTGAGAAGGGATCAGAGACTCAGTCCGCACAATGGACTTATGCTATGGAGTCTGCAAACAAGGGAAAAATTCAGCAAACTGTTTTGACTAGCGCAGGCTCTAGCATCAGATCAGAGACAGGTTGGGACTCGCCTGTTGACAGGTATTCTATTTATGCTTATTTGGCTAAATCTCATGGTGCAGATGTATTTGTTGAGGAGAAGCGTAAGAGGGATGAAGAAAATCCAAGTGCAGCTAAGAAGACTAGAGGGGGTGAGTTTGTTACTCCACCTACTGCAGGACCGTCTTCACGATCAGGACCAGATCGACAGATGGAGGATGTTCAAAAGAGAGAAAAGAGGCAAGATCCTAGAGAGAGAAAGCAGCCAGGATTCAGATTGATGTCCGATATTGAGACATCTACAGACATGAAGAAAATCTTTAATGATAAGATACTTGGCAGTGAGGTGACTTTCACTATTTCCGAGATTTTGGGCATCTCAAAAAGAGAGTTTCAGGATCAGTTTCAGGAGGTCCTGAAGACGAAAAGACATGCATTGGCTACCACTGATACACAGGGAGTTTTAATTGGAGAGTTGGATGAGGATGATGATGAGGTTATGGTTGATAATGCTTCTGTTTTGCCGCAGGTAGAGAAGAGGGTTCAGCCTATGCATTATGCTGAAATTGATGAGCCTGTTTTGATACCGCGTAGTCACTTCTCGCGGAGTCATTGGGCTAGGGCAACTACAGAGACGATGGTAAAGGTTGGAGAAAAACAGGTGCCTTATGTTGCATTGGTTGATCATGGTTCAGAGATTAATCTCATTGTTCGTGGAGTTTATGAGAGTAACAGATGGCCTATGGATGTAGAGCATGGGTGGCGTATGAGAGCCGCCAATAACACTGCAGGTGATTTATATGCTGCTTGCCCTAGTGTCAGGGTTTCTATTGGTGATGTAGAGGAGGATTTTCATTTCTTTGTGCAGGATTCATGCTCGTATCCCATAATTCTTGGTCAGCCATTCATTACAGAGATGCGCATGGAGACAAAGGTCATGGATGATGGATCTGCTTATGCACGGATTCGCAGTAAGGATGGTATGAGAGCAGTTCAGTTTATGACTGTATGTGTGAACCATGTTAGAAACAGGGATACTCTCAGAGATGCACCCTTGCCCACTGTGAGGGATTCGGGTTTTCATTAGGTACCGCCGTTTCGCGAGACGACGGTGGTACAGAGGAGAGGAGATTGGAGTTCTCGCCTCCTGGCAGCAGCAGTGTTTTCTCCTCCGGTTATGTTGAGATTTCAGCAAACAGTTCAATGAGCTATCAGAAGACTTCTAGATTGTCTAGAGCTGCCAGGCAGTATATATGCAGGAAGGAGAAAAATTTGAAAAATGTAGGAATTTTGGAGGATGATGAGCACATAGATGGGATGTATGACAGTGTGATTTGTGCAGATACGATGACAGAGATGGGAGATATGCTCAAAACTGATATGCTGAATTGTCATGGTAATGTATTAGTGCAATCCCTGGACATGTTTCATGAAATTGCAGATTTTATGTCACAGATTGAGTCAGAGGCTGAGGTAACTCAGCAAAGAGTGTTGAGTGCTGAAGAAATTCAGCAAACAGAGTTTCCAGCTGGTTATGATCAGCTTTCAGAGAGACAGAGGGCTGAAAATTTTCAGCCAACAGAGTTTACTGCTGAAATATTTCAGCATTCAGAGTTTGGGGCTGTTTCTGTGCAGTCCATAGAGCAGAGGGCTGAGAATATTCAGCCATTGGAGTGCAGAATTGCTGATTTACAGCAAGGTTTATGTAATGCAGAAGAGCATAATGAAGCCAGGGTTGACACGAAATACAAAACTGTGGATAAGAAGGTGAAGCCGGTTGCTGTACCACTTCCATCTGACAGTGATCAGCAAATAGAGAGGGCTGCTAAACAGCAAATTTTGAGGAATCCGGAGCATATTGGTCATAAATTTTCAGCAGAGACACTTGCTGAATTGAAAATTGGAAATGGTGATTTCTTGTTACCCATGGAGAAGCAATGCTTTCAGGATATGCTTGAGCGTCATGGACGGGGATTTGCTTTTTTCCCACATGAGATTGGATGTGTGAATCCTGATATTGTTGCTCCTATGGTCATTTTTACTATTCCTCATGTCCCATGGAATCTCCGACCTATTCCAGTGCCTAAGGCACACTTGCCAAAGCTGATTGATTTATTGAATGAGAAAATTAGGATGGGAATCCTTGAGCCTTCATCTGCACCATACTCAAACAGGTGGTTTACAGTTCCAAAGAAAAATGGTACTCTTCGATTTATTCAGGACATGCAGCCAGTGAACAGGGTTACTATCAGGAATGTTGGTATTGGTCCAGTTGTGGATGAGTTTGCAGAGGCATTTGCTGGACGTGCCATCTATTCTTTGGGTGATTTGTATTCAGGTTATGATCAGTTTCAGCTGGCTTTGGAAAGCAGGGATATAACCACCATGAGAACTCCTATTGGGCTTGTCAGGATGTGTACCTTGCCTCAAGGTGCCACTAATTCTGTTGCGCATATGATGAATGCCATGCATAAGGTCCTTCGTGATTACATACCTTAGCTTACTATGCCTTTCTTGGATGATGTGCCCATTAAGGGGTGTACAGAAGAAGAGAAGAATGAGAGCCTAAATGAGCAGGGATGCAGATACTTTATGGCTGATCATATTTCAGCATGTGAGAAGATTTTGGCCAGGTTAGAAGAAGTGAACTTGACACTTTCAGGGCAAAAATCTGTTTTTGGAGTGAATGAGGTTGTCATTGTTGGGCATATGTGTGGATATTATGGCAGGAAACCCTCACCTGATAAGGTGAATGCTATAGGCAAGATTGCAGAGTATTGTTCTACTACTTCTGAGGTACGGAGATTCATTGGTGCTTGTGTGTTTTATATGATTTGGATACCTCATTTTGCACACATTGCAGATTGTTTGTATCAGCTGCTTCGAAAGGGGCAGAAATTTTATTGGGATGAGAGCCACACTAGAGCCATGCGAAAATTGAAGAAGTTATTGCAGAATGCTCCTACTCTCAGGAAAGCGGATTATAATTGTGATAGGCCTATTGTATTGACAGTTGACACTAGTCCAATTGGCATAGGTTGGGTTGTGGGTCAAGATGATGCAGATGGAAATAGGTATGCTATTCGGTTTGGGGCGAAAGTCCTAAACGAGAGACAGAGGAGATATCCGCAAATCAAGAGAGAGTTATTGGGGATTGTGACGGCTCTCAAAAGTGACAAGGAGTACTTTATTGGAGCTTCAGTTGTGGTAGAGACAGATTGCTTGCCATTGATTGGTATGATCACGAGTTGCTCTACTCCGGATATAGCCATGTTGAGATGGATTGCATACATCAAGTCATTAAATCCGGAATTTAAACACATAGCAGGGAAGGATAATCCAGTGGCAGATATGTTGTCTAGAGCCAGGTATGATGATGAGGAGACTCTACTTGCAGAAGAGGATGATGCAGAAATTTCAGCCACTATGGTTGATCATGTTTGTCATGTTTATGATATTGTAGCTTTCATAGAAGAGCTCTATGTTGGGGATTGGTTGCAGATTGGCAGGTACCTTAGTACACTAAGCAAAAGAGATGAATGGACAGATGAAGAGTTTAAGAAGATCAGAAGGAAAGCCTATGGTTATTTTCTCAAGGATGGATTTCTTTGGAAGCATCCGAAGAAAAGAGGCGGATTACCTTTGCGGGTTATCTGCGATAGAGAGACACAGTTACAGGTGATGAGGGAGTTTCATGAGAGTCCTTGGGCTGGTCATAGAGGAGTATGGGCTACTTATGAGAAAATCAAGGAGAAATATTGGTGGAAAGGCATGTATAGAGATGTTTCTCACTTTGTTGAGACTTGCAGAGACTGCCAGATGTATTCAGTAGTGCGTCATAGAGATGAGCTTCATCCGACCTATCCGCTATGCATTCATTATAAGTGGGTAGTTGATTTGGTTACCATGCCTATGGGTCTATGGCAGATGAGATACATTGTTTTGGCTAGAGAGGATCTTACCAATCATGTTGAGGGCAGATCTTTGAGAACGAAGACCACTAGTGCAGTGTGTAAGTTCTTATTGGAGGAAATTTTCTGCAAGTATGGTTGTGTGGGTAAGATCACTACGGATCGTGGTGAATTGGATGCAGATGAAGCTAGGGAGTTTTTCTCTCAGCTAGGAATCAAATTGGCTCTAACCACAGCATACAATCCAGAGGGAAATGGGAAGAGTGAAAGAGGGCATCCGCCGATAGTGAAAGCATTAGCCAAAGCATGCAGAGGACGGATTGGAGAATGGCCGAGACTTCTACCATTTGCTTTATGGGCTGATCGTACGACTCATAGTGTTACTACAGGATATATGCCTGCAGAGTTGATGTATGGTCAGAAACCTGTTATGCCGATTGAGACTTGTGCTTTGACTTGGTCAATTTTACCATGGCAGGAGGATTTGACGAGAGAGGAGCTCTTAGCTCTTCGGATTCGACAGTTGGAGAGGAGACCTGAGGATATTCAGCTAGCTATTGACAGGTTGAAAGTTGCTAGACTAAGGAACAAGGACAGGTTTGATAGTAGGCATCGCTTGCGGCCTAGAGCAATAGAAGAGGGAGATTGGGTATTGGTCTTTGATAGCAGCCTTGAAAATCAGCATACTGCACTTCGGAAGATGGTGAAAAGATGGTTTGGGCCATACATAGTCAGACATGTCTTTGATAATGCAACATATGAGTTGACAGAATTGGATGGAACAGTGCTTAGAGTGCCTATTGCTGGAAAAAGAATCAAGATTTTCAAGAAAAGAGATGATGAGGATTATGCATTGGAAGAATTTTCGAGAGAAGAGCAACGACAAGAAACTCCAATGGAAGAGACAGATGATATGGCTGAAAATCTTGTTGATCTACCGGAAATGCATAACGAAGAGATTGATTTGTTTGTGGATCTTGATGATAATGATCATGGGTATTTGGCTCATCCGGAGTATGCGCAGGATTAGAGGGGGTGGATGTCGTATTGCTGCGCATTCGAGGTGTGTAAACCACCCAAAAGTTGTGCATGGGATTTGGTACTTTGTACATATTTAGTTGTTGTGTTTACATTTATTTTCTGCGTATGAGTATAGTGAGGAGGAGTTGGAGGCATAGTGGTGAGCAAGATGAGATGCTTTCAGCCTATGTTGTGCAAGGTCAAGAGAAAAGCAGTTTATCATGTTACAAGCAAATGCAAGATGAAGGTTGTATTCTTTGCAAGGCAATATTTATCCTTAGCCTTCAGGCATGCATAGTAGTCATAGAGAAGATGACATTACTAGAAATTATACAAGCAAAGATAACACAAATGCATTGAAGGATGTGTTGGATGATGGGGCTTCACCAAAAGCAGCTGATTATGATAACAGAATTTCCTTACATCTTGTCGCTAGTGGAGTTGCTACTTCAGTATAATGCTCTTGACAATCCAACGGATCGTTGGGATAGAACAAGTGTTTTGCAACATGGCTGATGCAACATTTTAACTTATAGTTCACACATCTCGGCTTCTTTGCGAGCATTATGGTATACACGGGAAGTTAAAAAGATGGAGGCCGCTTTTCTGTGTGTGATATGCTATGGAAGAAAGAGTGGCTAAAAAAACAAAAGGGGATTGTGAATAATAGATGGTAAGAAAAGCAAAAAGGCTATTTGGGGGAAGCAGAACAGTGCATACGGAGAGAGGGACACGCTGGAAAGGGAGCTCGCCAGTTTTGAGGGGGCTTATCTCTGAAAAAGGATTGGAATCGAAAAGGATTGTTTGGGGGAATAAGAAGATGATACATATGGTGCTCTGGGGGAGAGATGGCGGAGAAGAAGACCGACAGTAGAAGGAAAATAGATGAAGGGAAGAAAAGCAGGGGAGGAGCAGCATCGGGTTCATCAGATTAGCACAAGGAGGAGCTTCAGTAGCCTCAGCGTGTGCGACGAGCTAGCGAAGGCCTGTATGTCGTTGGGGTGGGAGGAGCCCATCAGAATTTAGGAGGAGGCTATTCCCCTAGCTCTGGAAGGCAGAGATATCATCGCCCTCGCACAAATAGGATCTGGGAAGACAGCAGCTTTCGCACTGCCAATTCTTCAGGCTTTGCTCGACAAGCCTCAGCCTTTATTTTGCGTGTGCTTTATCACCCACAAGGGACAATAGAGTGCTGGTGACGAAATGAGCTTTACCTTACAGTGGAAGCAATACAGAGTACAACAACCATCAAATATATTCCGGCCCTGTAAGGTGCTTCTTGCTTGGACAGCACTGTGCTGGGAAGAGAACTGTAGCAGAGCCTGAAGACCAACAGACTTCTGAAAGGTGACGATCTTCTCGACAAATCTGTAAGGGAAAACACTTGATGCAGCACATCCACTGTAATAGTTCGTCAGCGTCCTCTCCGTCGTGTACCACTTCCCCTTCAGGTCGATCGGATACGCCGCTGTGATTGCCCGATAATTCAGACTGTACAGCTCTGCTGGGTCGTCTGGGCACTCCGTCGTCGCATCCCCTGTCAGTGCCCTCACTGTCGTCGAATTTAGACCGTGGCTGCACAGGAACAGTACGTAGTCTCTGTAGCTCGCGTCGTACACCAGGCGGGGGTCTCCTGCCCTCGCCGGATTCAGATTCCTGGCTCCATAGCCGAACTCCCTGTCTTTGTGCCATACGTAGCTGCCATAACCAGGCTGCTAATAGTAGCCACGGGTGATGAAGAAGAAGACAAGAGAAGCGTGACGATGAAGCTGAATCGACCTACATTCTAGCATGATATTCCCAAACTATTGCACTCATAATCAGTGTGCGACAACCAACGGTCACTAGAATCACATCCAGTGTCTTCCTGATCCGACATGCTCTGCACTTCTTGAAATAGTAGAAATGGTGGTTGTTGCAGAAATTAGCCTGCAAACTCTGGAAAGGGAAGTTGATCTGCCGTCAACAGACAGAATTTGTCAAATTGAATTGTACTTCTTCGAGACCCATAAGGATATAAGCCAAGGTTCACACAACGATATCTAAAGCACGCCAAGATTCACACAGCAATATATGAAATTTAAGCTGCTTGCTGTCACTATGGCATTGACAGTTTAAGTTCCCCTGTTCCTGAGCCAGATGCATATCCTGGAAATTTGCATGAATTGAAGGCGCTTTTGCAGAATGAGCAATACTACAATTAACCTTATGGACAAGGACAAAGAGGCCCTTATATCAAGCTCCAGTAAACCCTGCACCAGCACTTGTGCCACCATCAATTTGAGATTCTTGGAAATCACTTAAAGATGAGGACAGGTTACCTGTTTGTTTCAGATTTGTGGGAGAAGCTTTTATGTATGAGTGGAATGATGCCCTCCACAGGCCCACTCACAGGCTGAACAAAAAAATATTCCAGCAACCTGACATAGTTACATAAAGTCTCTAAAACCCATGTCTATCCACCTCCTTTGAGTTCAGAGTTATCTGTTTCCGTCTTTCCAATCTCTGTTTCCATTGGAGTACCAAAACTTAGTGCAGAAGTCCACAAAAACTGACTAGTTGCTTCAAAAGTGGTATCTACACTTGACTGATATTGAAAACTTGGATGATGATGATGAAGACCTAATACAACCATCATGATGCAAGTTGTTAAGAAAGAAGATTGAAAGAGAAGAGGCATTAGTTTCCTTCTTTCAAATTGAATCATGATCTCACTTGTTTAATCTTCTATCTTGAAATTTCTCAAGAACCTCTGTGGCTGCAACTTTGCTTTCAAAAACCCTTCGACATCTTTGGTGAACCCGACGTGAAAGCGTCGCAGAAATTTCAGGATGGGAGACACTTCAGCCTCTATTTCAGCTTCTTCTACAATTCCAGCTACCTCTACTTCAGCTCCATCTATGACTGCTGCGTCAAGTACTTCAACGGAGGATCTAAAACAGATTTTGCAGAATATGTCCATGTATATGCAGCTCCAAAATCAGCAAACACAAATGTATATGCAGCAGCAACAACAATTGCATCAACAACAGTTGTCTCAGCAAAGGCAACTCTATTCGGAGCAGGAGAATGCAAACAGCGCGACTAAGGCTATTGAAGCAGTTGAGAGTGAGAAGAAGCTATTTGATGGGCGTAATGTTTCAGCATATTTGAAGACATATGAGATCAAGATGGGGTTTTTTGGAGTTCCTGCTGGACTTATGAGTAAGTACTTCCTTCGTCTTGTCACACCTGCTTTGAGGACAAAAGTGATTGATCTTTTTATTCAAAATACACATTGGCAAGATTTTAAGAAAGCCTTGAAAGAAGAATACTTCCTTGAGGACTTTGGTATGGCTACTCGACGGTCATTCCGAGAGTGGGTCTACATGCCAAACAAAGGTCTTGCTGCTTCGGAGTTGATTCGAGAATTTGAAGAAAGGTATAGTCCGCTTGATGCCATTGAACAAAGAGCATTGGATGTTGAAAAAGTTGAGCTTTTCTTGCAAGCTGCAGATCCTGCTCTTCAAGAAGAATTGGGTGAGCTTCTTGAAGATCGCACAAAGCCTATGGGTCTTAAAACTGATTGGCAGGATGGTCAGGATGCAGTCTCGACTTTGACCAAGAGGAGGATATGGAAGACTCGCCTACAGAATGGTTCCATGACACCTACACCATCATCTGCTCCTATGCCTACTTCTATCCCTGTTATTTCTTCTCCTCTTCAGCCAGTTTCTTGGCCTGTGCCAGTGCCTACTGTTTCTACTCCACCTATTCCTCCTGTTCCACGACCGATGCCTACACCTTCTGCTCCAAAACCATCCGCTCCATCGGTGCCTACTTCTCTTGATGACATAATCAAAGGTATCACAGATTTAACACTTGAGTCAGTCAAAGCGGAGTTGGTGGGTAAGTTGAAGGAGCAGTTTGCTTCAACTGCGCCTGCTACTTCTTCTAGTGCTCCTATTGCACCTAGGAGTGCTCCTAGTGCTCCTAGGAGAGATCGGAGATGTATTTGGTGTGATAGTATGGAGCATCAGCATTGCAGGGATTGTGACTCTTTCCAGGATGCAAGGAGGCAAAATTTGGTATATTGGGGGCAAGATGGTAAGATTTGGTTGACTGAGACAGGAGCTCCACTTGCTACCAACTTTGGTAAAGGTGGAATGAAGAAGTTAGTGGAGGACATGGTTGCGCGTACTTCTTATGTGACAGCTAGAGGTGATGCTTCTGCATATGGAGTACAGATTGAGAAGGGATCAGAGACTCAGTCCGCACTATGGACTTATGCTATGGAGTCTGCAAACAAGGGGAAAATTCAGCAAACTGTTTTGACTAGCGCAGGCTCTAGCATCAGATCAGAGACAGGTTGGGACTCGCCTGTTGACAGGTATTCTATTTATGCTTATTTGGCTAAATCTCATGGTGCAGATGTATTTGTTGAGGAGAAGCGTAAGAGGGATGAAGAAAATCCAAGTGCAGCTAAGAAGACTAGAGGGGGTGAGTTTGTTACTCCACCTACTGCAGGACCGTCTTCACGATCAGGACCAGATCGACAGATGGAGGATGTTCAAAAGAGAGAAAAGAGGCAAGATCCTAGAGAGAGAAAGCAGCCAGGATTCAGATTGATGTCCGATATTGAGACATCTACAGACATGAAGAAAATCTTTAATGATAAGATACTTGGCAGTGAGGTGACTTTCACTATTTCCGAGATTTTGGGCATCTCAAAAAGAGAGTTTCAGGATCAGTTTCAGGAGGTCCTGAAGACGAAAAGACATGCATTGGCTACCACTGATACACAGGGAGTTTTAATTGGAGAGTTGGATGAGGATGATGATGAGGTTATGGTTGATAATGCTTCTGTTTTTCCGCAGGTAGAGAAGAGGGTTCAGCCTATGCATTATGCTGAAATTGATGAGCCTGTTTTGATACCGCGTAGTCACTTCTCGCGGAGTCATTGGGCTAGGGCAACTACAGAGACGATGGTAAAGGTTGGAGAAAAACAGGTGCCTTATGTTGCATTGGTTGATCATGGTTCAGAGATTAATCTCATTGTTCGTGGAGTTTATGAGAGTAACAGATGGCCTATGGATGTAGAGCATGGGTGGCGTATGAGAGCCGCCAATAACACTGCAGGTGATTTATATGCTGCTTGCCCTAGTGTCAGGGTTTCTATTGGTGATGTAGAGGAGGATTTTCATTTCTTTGTGCAGGATTCATGCTCGTATCCCATAATTCTTGGTCAGCCATTCATTACAGAGATGCGCATGGAGACAAAGGTCATGGATGATGGATCTGCTTATGCACGGATTCACAGTAAGGATGGTATGAGAGCAGTTCAGTTTATGACTGTATGTGTGAACCATGTTAGAAACAGGGATACTCTCAGAGATGCACCCTTGCCCACTGTGAGGGATTCGGGTTTTCATTAGGTACCGCCGTTTCGCGAGACGACGGTGGTACAGAGGAGAGGAGATTGGAGTTCTCGCCTCCTGGCAGCAGCAGTGTTTTCTCCTCCGGTTATGTTGAGATTTCAGCAAACAGTTCAATGAGCTATCAGAAGACTTCTAGATTGTCTAGAGCTGCCAGGCAGTATATATGCAGGAAGGAGAAAAATTTGAAAAATGCAGGAATTTTGGAGGATGATGAGCACATAGATGGGATGTATGACAGTGTGATTTGTGCAGATACGATGACAGAGATGGGAGATATGCTGAAAACTGATATGCTGAATTGTCATGGTAATGTATTAGTGCAATCCCTGGACATGTTTCATGAAATTGCAGATTTTATGTCACAGATTGAGTCAGAGGCTGAGGTAACTCAGCAAAGAGTGTTGAGTGCTGAAGAAATTCAGCAAACAGAGTTTCCAGCTGGTTATGATCAGCTTTCAGAGAGACAGAGGGCTGAAAATTTTCAGCCAACAGAGTTTACTGCTGAAATATTTCAGCATTCAGAGTTTGGGGCTGTTTCTGTGCAGTCCATAGAGCAGAGGGCTGAGAATATTCAGCCATTGGAGTGCAGAATTGCTGATTTACAGCAAGGTTTATGTAATGCAGAAGAGCATAATGAAGCCAGGGTTGACACGAAATACAAAACTGTGGATAAGAAGGTGAAGCCGGTTGCTGTACCACTTCCATCTGACAGTGATCAGCAAATAGAGAGGGCTGCTAAACAGCAAATTTTGAGGAATCCGGAGCATATTGGTCATAAATTTTCAGCAGAGACACTTGCTGAATTGAAAATTGGAAATGGTGATTTCTTGTTACCCATGGAGAAGCAATGCTTTCAGGATATGCTTGAGCGTCATGGACGGGGATTTGCTTTTTTCCCACATGAGATTGGATGTGTGAATCCTGATATTGTTGCTCCTATGGTCATTTTTACTATTCCTCATGTCCCATGGAATCTCCGACCTATTCCAGTGCCTAAGGCACACTTGCCAAAGCTGATTGATTTATTGAATGAGAAAATTAGGATGGGAATCCTTGAGCCTTCATCTGCACCATACTCAAACAGGTGGTTTACAGTTCCAAAGAAAAATGGTACTCTTCGATTTATTCAGGACATGCAGCCAGTGAACAGGGTTACTATCAGGAATGTTGATATTGGTCCAGTTGTGGATGAGTTTGCAGAGGCATTTGCTGGACGTGCCATCTATTCTTTGGATGATTTGTATTCAGGTTATGATCAGTTTCAGCTGGCTTTGGAAAGCAGGGATATAACCACCATGAGAACTCCTATTGGGCTTGTCAGGATGTGTACCTTGCCTCAAGGTGCCACTAATTCTGTTGCGCATATGATGAATGCCATGCATAAGGTCCTTCATGATTACATACCTCAGCTTACTATGCCTTTCTTGGATGATGTGCCCATTAAGGGGTGTACAGAAGAAGAGAAGAATGAGAGCCTAAATGAGCAGGGATGCAGATACTTTGTGGCTGATCATATTTCAGCATGTGAGAAGATTTTGGCCAGGTTAGAAGAAGTGAACTTGACACTTTCAGGGCAAAAATCTGTTTTTGGAGTGAATGAGGTTGTCATTGTTGGGCATATGTGTGGATATTATGGCAGGAAACCCTCACCTGATAAGGTGAATGCTATAGGCAAGATTGCAGAGTATTGTTCTACTACTTCTGAGGTACAGAGATTCATTGGTGCTTGTGTGTTTTATATGATTTGGATACCTCATTTTGCACACATTGCAGATTGTTTGTATCAGCTGCTTCGAAAGGGGCAGAAATTTTATTGGGATGAGAGCCACACTAGAGCCATGCGGAAATTGAAGAAGTTATTGCAGAATGCTCCTACTCTCAGGAAAGCGGATTATAATTGTGATAGGCCTATTGTATTGACAGTTGACACTAGTCCAATTGGCATAGGTTGGGCTGTGGGTCAAGATGATGCAGATGGAAATAGGTATGCTATTCGGTTTGGGGCGAAAGTCCTAAACGAGAGACAGAGGAGATATCCGCAAATCAAGAGAGAGTTATTGGGGATTGTGACGGCTCTCAAAAGTGACAAGGAGTACTTTATTGGAGCTTCAGTTGTGGTAGAGACAGATTGCTTGCCATTGATTGGTATGATCACGAGTTGCTCTACTCCGGATATAGCCATGTTGAGATGGATTGCATACATCAAGTCATTAAATCCGGAATTTAAACACATAGCAGGGAAGGATAATCCAGTGGCAGATATGTTGTCTAGAGCCAGGTATGATGATGAGGAGACTCTACTTGCAGAAGAGGATGATGCAGAAATTTCAGCCACTATGGTTGATCATGTTTGTCATGTTTATGATATTGTAGCTTTCACAGAAGAGCTCTATGTTGGGGATTGGTTGCAGATTGGCAGGTACCTTAGTACACTAAGCAAAAGAGATGAATGGACAGATGAAGAGTTTAAGAAGATCAGAAGGAAAGCCTATGGTTATTTTCTCAAGGATGGATTTCTTTGGAAGCATCCGAAGAAAAGAGGCTATGGGATGATTATCTTGCATAAGTACGGCTCCTATTCCAGATCCACTAGCATCAGTAACTACTAAAAAGAATGGTCTATTAAAATCAGGCAGTTGTAATACAGGAGCATGGGTTAATGCATGTTTCAATAAGTCAAAGGATTTCTGTTGATTATCAGACCAATGATAAACAATACCTTTCTTTAAAAGTTTAGTCAAAGGCAAAGTAAGTAATGAAAAATTTCACACAAACTTCCTGTAAAAACTAGCAAGACCTAGAAAAGATCGTAACTCATGCACATTTTTAGGTATAGGCCAGTTTAATATTGCTTCTATCTTCTTAGGGTCAACTTTAATACCATCAGATGATACAATATGATCTAAATATTCAATTTCTGTTTTAAAGAACTCACTCTTTTCCGGATTAGCATATAGTTGATTATCTTTCAACAACTTAAAAACCAATGACCGATGTTCATAATGTTATTTCTCATTTTGACTAAACACCAAAATATCATCAAAGAATACAATAACACAATGCTGATATTTCAAAAATATATGATTCATCATTCTACTAAATGTAATAGGTGCATTATTCAATCCGAAAGGCATCACTAAAAATTCATAATGACCAAATTGTGTTCTAAATGCAGTCTTGAATATGTCAGACTTATCTAATCTCACCTGATGATAACCATATTTAAGGTCTATTTTACTAAATATGGCAGAACCTTGCAGTTTATCCATAAGGTCATCGACTCTAGGAATTGGATACCTATTCTTTACTGTGATCTTATTTAAAGCACGATAGTCAATGCACATACGATAAGTATTATTCTTATTCTTTACCAACAAAATAGGTGCACCAAATGGAGAACTACAAGGTCTAATCAATCCTCTATTTAGTAATTCCTCAACTTGATTTTGAATTTCTTTTTGCTCTATCTGGTTATGTCTATATGGTGCTTTACAAGGTGGTTGTGTACCAGGAATTAAATCTATTTTGTGGTCTTCTAGATGTGAAGGAGGTAAACCAGGTGGTAGATCTTCTACAAAACAGTCTTTAAAGTGTGCAAGAAATTCTTTATGCCTAGGGTGCATATGGTTTTCTTTAACTTGCAGTTCATTCACCCAAATGAGATAATATTTACTACTTTTGCATAATGCACGTTTAGCTTGAGTATGAGAAAGGAGTGAAAAAGCATTAGATGCATGCATACCATACAATGTAATATGTTTTCCTTGAAATTGAATATTAATTGAATGCATGGAATAATCTATATCAGGGTTATGCTGATGACGCCAAGGCATACCTAAAATAATATCACTGGACTGTAATGGTACAACTAGAAAATTCCTTCTTTCAGTGTATTCACCAATTTGAATTTCTAAGTCATGCACCTCTTGTGTTCCATTATACCTTTTGCCTAAGAATGCTGCTTTAATGCGATAATGCATAGGAACAGTTTGTAATTTCAATTCTTTCACTAACTTTGCATAAATAAAATCATGAGTACTACCATCATCATGCAAAATAATCTTTTCTTTTCCATGCACTAAACATTTCATCATTAATAAAGAATATGGAGTTTGCATACTTGGTAAAGTATCCGAAGGAGTGGTAATGTCGTCTTCATCTTTCGTGAAATCAGGCATTTCTTCATGTTCTTCATCTTCCATTGCTCCAAGATAGTTGATGTGGACAGATAGCTTCTTCGATTGGCAATTGGCTGCTAGATGTCCAGGTTGGTGGCATTTGTAACACACTATAGGTTTGGCTTTAGATACATTATTTGCAATGGCAAGAAGTTTAGGAATATTAGGATTTGGTTGTGAAATTGTCTTGTGGTTTTGATTGGTATTCGATGGTAAAGCATGTGGTTTTGCCCAAGTTTTACGGAAAGATGATGAAGGAAAACGACCTTGATTAAATCTTCTAGAATTTGAATTGAATTGCCTAGATCCATAGTTACCATTGGCTTGAAGTTGCCGTGGACGCTTGTCTCTTCCTCGAAGCCTGTCTTCAGTGTCATGAGCTAAAGAAATTGCGTCTTCAAGAGTTGCAGGCTTGAACATATTGACTTCAGCATAGTAATGCCCAAGTAATCCAGACATATACTTGCGATTGTGAGTCGCTTCAGGTACGTCTTCAAGCATGCGTAACTGGAGTAACGCATTCCAAAAGCATTTGGTGTACTGAGGAATAGGCTCACGATCTCATTGTTGAAGAAGGTCCCATTGCTTTATGGCTTTTTCATGAAATTGTGGAGGAAGGAAATTCTGCATAAACTTCTTCTTGAAATTCTCCCAGGTAGTGGGACAATCTATGCTCTTACGAACCACGGTCCACCAAAGAGATGCTCTATCTACTAAATGATTAGTGACACACTTGATTTTATCTTTTTTTGCATATGTTTCCTCATGAAAGTAATCATCAAACTGACTGATGAATGCAAGAACAATTTTTCCATCTCGAGTGCCATTGAAAGTATGGAATTTGAAACTTCTTTTACTTATCTTTGTTTCTTTGCGGATGGTTTGAGCTTCGAGAGTCGCATTGATGGTACGTCGGATAAGATCTTCCGATTGTGGTTCCTCTTTGTTGGCAGTCGATCTTTGTAAATTGGCCAATTGAACTTGTAATGCTTGACGGGCTCGTCGTTCTTTATCCAACTACATCATAATTAAATCCAGCTTTTGCTCCATCGTAGGTTCAGGGAGATTGCCTTCAGTCATTAAATCATCCATATGTGGTTCTGTCATCCTGCAAAACTTCAAAAGACCTCACACTCTCAAAATCCAATTAGCGGGATGAGCGTAGCTCAAGATCGGGTATACAAGGCTTATATATTTTTATGTGTGGCTTTCACAATCTTTGTCTTTGGCTATTGCGGGATTTGTAATCTTTGAAAAATCTGCGTTTTGACCTTCTGCATGTGCTGAAACTGGTTCAGCAAGTCTGCGTATGCGAATAGTACCTTCCAGTGAACAACTTTGCATTTTGAAGTTTCTGCGCAGGAACAGTCCTTCTAGGAGTTTTGAGCACAAGTCAGTTCTGACTTCGGGTGACTTGTCTGACTTGCACAGTTGCTGACTTATGAGACTTGCAGAGTACCAGAACTTGCAAAACTTGAGTGACTTAGAAGACTTGTAGAATAAGTAACTTTGAACTTGAGTAGTTGGGAAGCCTTAGTAAACTTGGTTTACTAAGAATCTTTTAGCTTCTTAATCAGTCGACGATTTTTAGGACATGAATATATCCTCGGTGGAAATTTCGGCGCCCTGAAGGTCCTGACGTCCTCGTTGATCAACGATTTGAAGCTTTTATAAAGCTTCAAATTAGACTAAGCTTTAAAACTTTAGAACTTAAGCTTTTAAGCTTGACAATAGATATTGCTTATCTCTGTAACTCCACGACTTGTATAAGAGGATGTAGGAGTGGTCCTCCATTGTGCAGGCTGGTCCTTTGCAATCAGAGGATGGAAACAGAGGTTCTTGACCGCCAGGAATCCACCCATATCGACCGTTCGCAATGGGATTGACGGTAGAGCTCGATCGTTCCAGGAGCTCCGCCTTCGCACAAGATGGGTAGCGATTGGAAGCTCTTGATCTCAGCTTCGCTCCGATACCACTGCTGCGCAGATCGGATGCCGTATGCTTGCGTAGTGAATGCCGGAAGGTCCCCCAAGAACAAAAGAACTCTACTTTTTGCACAAAACTCAAGGTAAAAAGCATGCACGACATGAACAAGAGACCAATTGGGTGCAATCTCCCCCCATGCCTTGTGTGAGCGCTCCACAAAGCATGTATTTTTATGTATTAATTATCTTCAAGCTCAAATAATAGCCCAAATTACAAAATAGCACGCTTTTGGCTTTTGAGTTTGCTTTAGCACAAAATAGAAATAAAGCTAATGGGCGGCGCCCAAAGAGTCACGCATACCCAATACAATGTCCAAGTACAAATAACATAATCGTGCGCCCATGCGCATACAAAATAATAAACAAATATCCAACGCCTCAATAAATAGGCGCGACAAAATATAGGCATCATGCCTAAGGTATGCGCCCCTCAAAATATAAGTGATAACTCGAATACTCGCTATCCTCCGCCACTGCTGCTATCTCTACACATCAACTGAAGCATTCACAATCGTTAGTAAAATAATACGATTAAACCGACAAAAGTGAATACCTAGCAGTCTTCAGCTACATAAATAAATCAACTGGTTAGAAATCAATCCTAACCTTAATTTATTACGAGTGCGCACTCTGAACTCATAAACGTTTATTAATTTAATATGCATTTTGCAGAATCACCCGCTATGGAATCACCCATGTACATACTAAATTAATGAAATGCTCGAAAAGGATAGGCGTCCCCATCAACTTCTCGCACAAAGAATCCACTTTGTGTATGAGCCCTGGTCAACAAAGTCTACGGAATCCACTGTAAAACCTCACGGAATCCACCGTGAAATATGCCTCCTGGCATCAAGATACCCTAAAAAAATTCATTTAATAGCCTTTAGTTCCATATTTTTCCTCAAGCCATCAGGGACATGAGCATAACATACACAACCAAACACCCTAAGATATGCAACTACAGGTGACCTTCTATACATCTTCTCATATGGAGACATGTGATGAGTCAAAGCTGTAGGTGTCCTATTCATGATATAGATATCAGTATGTACTACCTCAGCCTAATAATTCAAGGACATACGCATCTAGTTCATCATTGCCCTTGTTACTTCTTCAATCATCATATTCTTCCTTTCACCCACACTATGTTGTTGTGGTGTACACCTGCATGTAACTTGTGTTTTGATTCCATGGTCTTTCAAAAAGTAAGAGAACTCATTTATGGCTTTAAACTCTAACAATTTTTTTAATGCTTCACTCTTATGTTGTAAAAAGTACACCCATGTTATCATGTTCAAATTATTAATGAAAGTGATATAGAACTTGCATTTTCCACTCAAGAAAACATTCTGACATGGACACCAAATGTGCGACTGTACCATTTCCAAAGGATAACTACTCATTCTCCCCCTCTTCAAAAGTAGGAGTTTGGACTACTTGCCAAATTGATAAGCCTAACATACATGATCATAATTTACATGACCAAACTATGGAAGCCCATGAGCAACCTATCTGGATTGCATCTATTTAAGAATTTTCAAATTCACATTTTTGATTCTTCTATGCAATAGTTGACATATTTATCTTGTCCATGCCCAACCTCAACATACATAGAACTATGTATGATGGGGGTTCTTGCATCCAAAGCAAATAACCTATCTTTCTTTTCACCACAAGCTATGAGTTTGCTAGCTTTTCCATTCTTGAATTTCTCAATGAAGCAAACACACTTGTTAAACCTTATTTGCAACCCTTAATAAACCATTTGACCAATTGAAGCCAAATTTTTAGTGATATTAGGTACATATAAAACATCCCCAAGTCTATTTTATTTCTTATCTCTAGTCACCAAGGGAACATTGCCAATATGCATTATCTTACATAATGTGTCATCTCTTATAGCCACATACTCTTCAATTTTTTACATTTTCTGAAAGGAGTGAGCAATGAAGTGGAAGCAAGAGATATGATGGAAGAAGTAAGAGAGAGAGAGAGAGAGAGAGAGAGAGAGAGAGAGAGAGAGAGAGAGAGAGAGAGAGAGAGAGAGAGAGAATATATGGGAACTCCAATAGTCACAATGTGTGATTGTGGCCTTCCCTTTATTCAAATGTCACTGAATGAATATATAATAAAGTGGCAATGATGGGCGTTTTTCCACCTACAATGTACAAGTGTGTCGGTAACTAATACACAGTGCAATTATTGTCAGTTTAACTAACACACGTGTGGCTAGGCACAAGCACATTTACCCCTAACAACCTCCCACTTAAAGGTGAATGTGCCCTTAGTGAGGGGAGAACAAGAAAAAATAACAAAATACAAATGCACATAAGTATAATAAGATAAGTAAAGATGTCATCTCATCCAACACCCATCGAATGCCCATCAACTTTCTAAGGAAGGCACGACGCTCCACTGAGAGACTCTTAGTGAGTAGATATGTAGGATTTTGGTCAGTTGAAACTCAATGGACTTGTCCTTATTAATAACCTCCCAAATAAAGTAGTAATGCACCCCAATGTTCTTGGCCTTCACATGGAAGACTGGATTCTGGGCCAAGTGAATAACACTCATGGAATCCAAATGAAATGTGGGGATCTCATTAGTAATGCCAACATCTGCCACCAATCATCCTGATTAGAGAGCCTCCTTGCAAGCCTCACTGGGGTTGCAATATACTCGGTGTCATGCAATCTTTAGTCTATGGTGTGAAAATGAAAAAAATTGAGTGCCTTATAGGTAGGCACAACTTATCTTTGTCGGGTCATATGACACGATCATGCAACACTTGGGTCTTCAAATGTTTTGATATACACTATGATAAGTATTATGGTATATGACATGAGATAGAGAGTACAAAGTCACCTAAGTGACTCAATAATCATTTGATCAACAAGAATGAGAAAAGTGTGAAGAAAAGGAGGCTATTTTCATAAAACATTGGTGTAAATAGGTTGAGGGGCTGCTTGCTCCGATCGACACTTGGATAGAGGAAAGGATCTCATGCAAAGCGAGTGTGAGACAAGGAGAAAGAGCCGCTCACATAGAAGTTGTCTAGATAGTTGAATAATCATTTTTCTTGGAGTTTAGCCATCAAATGATCCATTTATCATTGTTGTAATAACTAAGAATACAAAGAGCTAAAGTGTGTTTGGAGTCCCATACAAGGATTTTATTTACCTTCTCAAGTTCTATCATTACATAGTGCTTCGAGGAGAAGTACTTTGTCTTTGCCTTGTGTAAAGGCTTTGGTAGACTTGGCAGAAGGTTTTATGATTGATTCATGATGTATGGACATGTCTTGAAGAGAACTTGATTTCCAACATTCTTGGGGTTCATTTGGATCTCCTACCTATTCTTGTCCTTCTCTTCTATCTCTTATTCTCTACTTCCTTCTCTCTTTGATCTCCAGTGGATATGACCTTTTGACTAGAACCCCTCCAACATTGGTGAACTTGATGTGAAAGGTCATAGAAAGTAAAGGTAGGATGGGAGAATCTTTAAGCATAGTTTTTAGTGATGTTTTGCAGCAATTAGTACATAATATGAACATGCTTATGTAGGTACATTTATACCAACATGTGATGCATGCTTTTGCTCAAACAAAAACTGTTGTGGTGAATGTTCTATAGGTAGTAGAGCATGAGATGAAGTTGTTTAATGATAGGAATGTATCTACATATTTTCTTACCTATGCTCAAAATATGGAGTTCTTTGGATGGCTCGACTTGCATAGAATCGGTATTTTGTAGGGGTCATTGTGCATCTGAAAGCCAGAGTTATTGCATTGTACATGCAAAATTCTAATTGGGTAGCTTTTAAGAAGATGCTCTAGGAAGAATTTTACATTGAAGACACTAGTTTGATTACCCACAAGACTTTTCACGAGTGGGTTCTAAAACCCAATAAGGGTCTTATGCTATAGAGTTATCAAGATAATTTGAAAGTCAATTTGAGTAGTTAGATCTTGCAGAATAGAAGGCTATTGCAAGTCAATAAATTGAATTGTTTCTAGAAGTGGTAGACCTTGAGCTTCAAGAGAAGCTTGATAATTAATCAGAGGATTAAACTACAAAGACATGGCTTAAAATAGAGTCGAGTCATGTTAAGGATGTTGTTTCTACATTGATGAAAAAGCATAGAAGAAGAGAAAGATTGCATATATCTAGCTTGCCCACTATTACAAGAAAAAAAATTTGATGTATCTAGTAAGCGACTTGCTTACATGGCTAACATTATAGAGTTGCACCTATTGTTTCCACAATTAGGGAAGATGTATTAGATGAATTGGTTAAAGGTATGTGGGATCTTCAGTTGAAGGTTGCAAAATTGAATGAGAAAGGATAAGAGGAAAGGGGATGGGTAGCAACCCCTAAACTAGGGAAAAGATATATGTGCTGTGATAGTTTGCAAATCAAAGGAAGGATTGTGATGCTTATCAAGAGGCCTTGGAATGCTAGCTCATCTTTTGGAAAGATGGCAAGATCCATGCACAAGAAACAAGATTGCCTCTTGCTTTGAATTTTTGGAAAGGGAGGTATGAAAAAGTTATTGGAAGACTTTGCTATTTGAAATGCTTATATGGTTATACATGCTGCTACTTTTGGTCTCTAATTGGATATAATGCTTGGCCAAGTGTGGTTGGTTGCAATATGGACACATTCTTTGCATTCATTTGAAAAGAGGAAGGCTACTAATAGTAAAATGTCTCATGCATGGCAAGATATTCGTGACATGACTAGTTGGGAATCACCAGTACATGCATATTCAGTGTATGCATATTTAGTAAAAGTGCAAAATATGGATGTACTTGTGAAATAGAAATAGAAGACAGATGAAGATAATGTAGGGACATCTAAGAGAGTGATAATAAGAAGTGTGGATTAACCTAAAATTGCAAATTAGCTGCCTTTCAAGCATGTTATAGAAGAGCTAAGATTGGAGCAAAAACAAGATAGCAAACAAGGGGGTAAAAAGGATAAGCAACCGGATACCAACTATAGTCTAATATTCAAAAAGCCATGGATCTGAAGATGGTTCTTAAAGAATGAATTTTAAATAGTCGAGTGAAATTCACCTTAGGAGAGGTGCTTGGCATCGCCAAGCAAAAATTTCATGATGAAATCTTTGACATAATTAAGAGGGAGTATCATTTTCTCATAGATACCACTAGCACATTGCTACCATTTGAAGAGGAATTGGTTTGTTGGGCATTCACGCTTAATATAAGCATGATGATGCAAGTGTTGGTTTATCAATGGATGATGTTGCTAATTAGAGGGCAGTATGTGGAAAAGAGAAGAAAGTGGCTGAAAATGCATTTTCTTGCATCAATATGCATGGTGAAGTAAGGCAGATGAAACAATATTGGGAAGAGACTCCAAGATTTATTCCTTAGAGTCATTACACAAGAAATCACTGGGCAAGGGCTACCACCAAAATGGTAGTGAAAATAGGGGATGAAACTCCTTGTCTTGCTTCGCTTGACCACCACGGATCTGAGATTAATTTCATTGAGCATGGATTGTATGAGAATGGAGCATGGCCTGTGGACACTGATTATGGTTGGCGTATGAGGGTTGGAGATTGTATTGCTCTATGATCATAATAGTAGGAGAGAGTGACATCCTATAGCTGTGGCTATAGTAAAACAAAGAAGCGAGTTGCTATCTTGATTGAAATAAATGTAACATTTGGTCCACATCTTGTTGTTGGACAGATTTATGAATGAAGTGTTTGGTTTTTGCAAAAGAAGGCTATGTATAAGAGTCTTCATAGAGCAATGCTCAAGAAGATTTGGTAGCTTTCTATATCAATTTGTGATGATACCTTACATGCAAGAGAAAGCTTAGAAAGCCATGGGGGAGTTTCCTTGATAATTTTCATTACTATTACATTGCTGGAAATCAATGCAAACAGCACAAAATAGGATCATGTACTCCATCTGCATGTTTTGCGAGATGTAAGTGACATGATAGTTGCTTGTCTCACAAGATACTCCAAGGAATCAAGCTACAGAAGGATATCAATCCATAAGAGCTAGTGAGTAGAGATTTCTTGTTGTTATTGATTTTTCCATGGAAGCCCTCAAGTATAAAGAAGAAGGAATCTCTTTTGAAAAAGTAATGACACTTAAACCTCTCTCCATGTCTTGTGAGCGGCTTTCTTGAACTAGGAACCCCTAAAGTTTTACCTCAAGTTGATGACGATTTGCTAAAGATGATCTAC
Source organism: Lygodium microphyllum (assembly GCF_053477565.2). Classification (NCBI taxonomy): domain Eukaryota; kingdom Viridiplantae; phylum Streptophyta; class Polypodiopsida; order Schizaeales; family Lygodiaceae; genus Lygodium; species Lygodium microphyllum. The sequence continues at coordinate 99,184,988 of NC_141140.1, read as the reverse complement.
ATACCTACAACTTGCCCATGGCTCCTATGAGATCCCCAACAAACGCTACTAACACCTTGTGGTACTCCATCACTACTCCTTAAAGATCAATACGTCCCACCTACTATACCTATCTAAATTAAGAAAGAGAAAGAGGAAGGGACTGTTTCAATTGATTCAAATGAAAGATGTCCTATCAAGGAAACAGAGAATTCCTGTGATAAGACAGATTCTAACTTTGGACTAGATGTTTAAAAGGAGTTAGCATGCCCCTTATTATGGTACAATTGATTATCTGAAGGTCTTGCACAGTTAATACTATGGTGCAGAGCTTACTTTTTTCCCTTTCGGCAGTGGAAGCGGAAGCGCAGATTGGGAGCTTGTTGCATCCGAGGACCCTAGTTCCCCCTTGCCTCAATCCAGCTATGAGGATTACGGCCTCACAGGTATAGTGCAAAGCAGTCTCAGATCAAGAAGCGCAAGAGCTCGCCGCACAGCAGTTCTTAGCCCCAGTGCGTCTCTACTTTCCCTTCTGACGTCCTGTCCTGGCTGCATCGTTTTGTGCCTCCCTCCATGGCGCAGAGAGGATATTACAGCGGGGAGGACGAGGAGGTCTACAACATCCTTCCTCTGCATGACATGCTCACTACTGCTTCTCTGCTTACCACTATTATAGCAGGGACGAGGAGGAGGTCTACAACATCCTTCCTCTGCATGACATGCTCACTACTACTTCTCTGCTTACCACTAGCAGTCCGTAGCAACCAGGAAAAAGAAGCAGCTTTTTTTCACAAGTTTTCTTTAGCCATCTCTCTCTCTGTGGTTATGGCTTCCCTGGCTGGTCGTCGCAGTCCCTGTTTCCCTCATGAATCTCATCTGCTGGAATTGAAAGCACTCTCATGGATATAGCAAGGTACTCCTTGAAGAAAATTAGGCACAAGTAAGAGAGAAGAGCGTTTGCCATCACCGATACTAGAGTAATCCTCACAGGTAGCCCCAGTCTCACAGAGAAAGATCACTCGGTTGGTTTTGAAGAGATCTCCTTCTCGGTTGTGCAGTCTGGAGACAGCAAGGATCGAGAAGAGGAGGTGGCTATGCGTAGTGAGGGCATAGAGTATACCTCTTCCCTTCAAGAGTTTCTTGCACTGGACTCGGGATCTGCGGTCACAATATCTGAGAGTGATGATTTAGATAGCCCTCCACGGACGATGGGTCATGAGAGGTCATTCAAGTCCATATTCTCTCTAGCCTGGTTATGATGATTCAGACAGCCCTCCACCGACGATGGGTCATGAGAGGTCATTCAAGTCCATATTCTTTCTAGCTTGGTTACACAAACAATTGATCCAATGGAAGGTTTACATTGGCGGTCATGCAAAGATTCTCTGGTCAAAGATTCTCTGGTCAGTTGTTGCTGTAGCTGCAGCAGACAAACAATTGATCCGGTGGAAGGTTTACATTGGCGGTCATGCAAAGATTCTCTGGTCAGTTGCTATAGCTGCAGCAGTGTTAGGGCTTCTCATGTTGGGGCGAGGGTGGCAATGTCTCCAAGCTCAAAACCACATTCTAGAGCAGGAGCTTCATGCGAAAGACAAGAATATATCTCAGCTTATGTTTCAGTTGATTCAAATGAAAGATGTCCTATCAAGGAAATGGAGAATTCCTGTGATAAGATAGATTCTGACTTTGGACTAGATGTTTAAAAGGAGTTAGCATGCCCCTTATTATGGTACAGTCGATTATCTGAAGGTCTTGCACAGTTAATACTATGGTGCAGAGCTTACTTTTTGCATTGGCTCCCAAACTCAAAAGCTTGTGGAGAAGCCAACCCACTTCCCATCTGCAGTTGATCTTCACAATTGTGGTATCGAACTCCAACCTGGCACTAGGTTACATGACCTCATGATGATTGTCCTCGTTCGTTATTCCATTGATGAGCGTCTATATTCTAACTGATGATACATTGTTTCGTTTATATTCTTTCCAACTGATGAGCGTCTATATTTTAGCTGATGACAAATTGTTTTATTTATATTCTATTCATGGGGCCCCACATGTGTTATGTTGTCTATAGAGTGGCGTCGCAAACTGTCTCTATAGACCTTGTGTTGTTCTAACGTCACTGTAATGTTTTTCTTTAAGTTTTGATGTGACAGATATATTGCTTACATCCAAAATTCAATTGAAAGAATTTCTTGGAGATTTTATCTTTTGCAATGATGTTGCTTATCCTTATTTTACATGTTGTATATTAAGGAGTGATACAACTCTTTTGATGCCTCTGAATAGGCTGTTGTAATTCAGGAGTGATGTAGCTCCTGATTGATGTAGCTTCTTCTCCGTTGATGTTGTAATTCATGAGTGACGTAGCTCCTTTGATGCCTATGAATAGGCTCTTGTAAGTTCAACTTTGTAATTTTATATTTTGGATATTAATATAACGGTAGCCCTGTATAGAGCTGTGGGTTTTTCCCTTGAGCCCCCAAGGGATTTTTCATCCATAGTAAGGGACCTTTATTTGAGCGGGGGTGTTAGCTATATATAGTCTGTCTATATATAGCACCCCTGTTAGCTATATATAGTCTATCTATATATAGCACGCCAGGTCCCCTCTATATATTTCTATCATGTGTGCTTAGTTGACACACTTCTGGGGTTCCACTTCCGGTGTCTCATATCTCTCTTCTCTCCTCTCTTCCTTTCGTCTCTCGTCTTCATCGCAGTTTCCAACAGGGACCAAAGATTGAGGCTTTGGTACCAATTGTAATAAAAAGGATTGAGAGAGAGGAGAGGAAATTAGGGAAAGGAGGGGGAAGAGGAAGAAAAGAAGAGAAAAATACTAAAAAAAGAGAGAGAAAGGTAGGAAGAGAGAGAAGGGAGGAAGTGAAGCCATGGAAGATGTGAGGAAAATGAAGAGACTAATTTGATTCATATTTCTAGATAAACCTTACTAATCCCCTTACACTCTGTCCATGTAGCCAAGTGTTTTCTCATATTTTTCCTAGTCTTTTCTATGCTACACCATTCTTTACACAATTGTGAGGCATGTATTTTGATCCTATGATGGTGCCAAATCAATTGAGGTGAAGATAAATTCTAGACTTGAGACAAAAGATATTAAGAATGTGAAAAATCATGGCAATATATGCTACTAAGAGGAAAGAAAGAAAAGGTGAGACGTTGATGTCCGCCTAAATGGAAAAGAGGCCAACATTAAGCAAACAAATAGGGATCAGATCATGGAGACTCTTCATCATTGCTCATGTTATAAAATCATATTACAATTAAATTTAATGAGATAATCAAAGAAAAAAGCTTTGCCAAAATAGTTCAAGAAAGCAACAAAGCATTAGGCACTAGGATACGATAGCAAGTCCATCTGGTCTAGATCTATATAATGTCTTATTATTGGAGTTTCTAGGTTGATTGTGAAAGAGAGTGGCCATTAATAGAGAGATGAGACTGAAGGTAAGGTATTGTTCATAGTCAAAGTTTTTGTGGAGAGAGTGTAAGAGAAAAAGCCAGTTAGTGGCACTGTTTTTTTGTTATCTAAAGAAAGGAGTTTGTGACGCTATGGAGTTGGAGAGGATTATACTCGCTCGCATTAAAGACCCAATGAAAATTTCGAAAATGCTATTATCAAAGGCTCAATGACCACAAGTGTGATCATCAAAGTATCAAAGTGGCTCGTGGATTTGACTCGTGGTTGGTTGGAAATGTCTTGGAGTTGAAATCTCCTTGAATATAGCCCAAGAGATTCTACTTGTCCACGTTACTTGGAGTTTTATAGAATTGTGATGCTAATTCTATTGGTGTGTGAGCCTTAGATTGAAAGTGTAATTTTGTTGAATTAGCGCTAAAAGTATAGAGGCACCATTATGCTCGATGTGAATACCTATTTTATATTTTGTTCTTCGACACAATAAATTTCCAAATAATTTTCCTATGAATGTAGCATACATGAAATTCATTGAAGATTGGGTTAGAATGTGGATATCCCCTTATATGTCTAGTGATTGTGGCCATAGCATTTGTGATTCTTTTCCCTCTATTGAGCTATAAATATGTTACAATTTCATGCATGTGACTCCTATACTTGACATTAATATTTGTATCATTATTCTTTTGGGTTCAAGTGCATGGTTTATTTCTGTGGGTGTCGAGTTTTTGTTGCTTTAGTGTTGGGTAGTTCTGTAGTGATTCTATTTAAGTTGCCATTGTAGTAGATAGTGCCATTTTAAATGTTTCCACCATAGTATTGTTACTATAGTTGTTTTCATAACACTCAAAAGAAGTGTTATTGGTTGAATTGGTTTCATAATCTCATCATTATCTTAGGAAATATACATGACAATAGTGGCTCAAATGTGTTCATGTATATTTGGTTTGAGTAAGAACCATTTATCCCTAATTACATGTTATGCTACTTATGTAGCCTAAGTATTCAATCTCTTGGCTTAAATTGCATGATGCATTCCAATGGTTTTGTAGTTATTATGACATTGTAGCGCCATTGTACATACTTCTAATATGCACCATATACTTCATACATGCATATACACCTCAGATCTCTTGGTCATCTGTGTACATACATATTAAGTTTCACTTCACATTCATGGATTCACATTACAAGCATATAATAATCTTTTTGATCAAGTTTGTACATTTGTATATAGGAGCTTCGGTTTTTCCCTTGTACTCCCTAAGGGTTTTTTCATATTTCGTAGCTAGAGACATTTGTTTGAGTGGGGTTATTGGAGATATATATAGCCCACCCTATCTGAACTAGGTCTCACCTATATATATGTATATTGTGATCAATATGAAATAGTATTTGGGAGTGTACATGGTGTATCTCTTCTCTCTCTCATGTCTCTACATATATTCTCTCTCTACATCTCAACAACGGTGCACCATTTTAGGATTAGGGATTGTATCTCTTTTGCATTTTAGGATTTTCACAAGATTGAATTAGGGTTTGTGCTCTCTTTTAGGAGTCCTATCCACTTTTTGGGATCTTGGCCTAGCATTCCATGAAGCATACTTGGTGCTTAACCTAAACAGACCTGGTTTATGCTATTCTAGTCTCACAAATACATAGGGATTCAACCTCCAATTGACCCTGTGACTAGTCAAATCCAACCCATTCAATAGAGATGGCTAGCTCCTTAAAAAGTATGGTAGTTTCTCAAATTGGAGTTTTTTCCAATTTCAAAAACTAAGGTTTCAAATTTCTAGCATAGAACCTGAGGTGACTGCTAAACCCTAACTTTTACTTGTAAATTGGGGTTTTAGTAGCAAATGCTCTGGTGCACACCTTCTATGGTTAACACCTGCTCTAAATAATTGAGAAAGACCAATGGAATGCTTGAAGATTAGAGAGAAGATTGACGAGAAAAGAGTATCATGATTCTTTCTTTTGAAAATCCTAAAGATCTCTAACTTGCTATAGATATTTAGGTTTTTGAGACCCTGTACACATGTATAGTTGACATTTATAAAACCCAATTTTCTCAATGCCTAGGAGTTCAAATGATGTTTTTTGTTTAAAATTACTTATGCATGTACCCTTTTTCTTGTGAAGTTTGAGTTTTTCTATATGTAAACAAGGGAGTTGAATGCTAGAAGCTAGGCTACAAGGAAGATATTTTTTCCTTGAGCTCAAATTCATGTACTTAACTACAACAAAAGGGACATGTGTGTCACCATCAATGCACAAGGTTCAAAGCATTGCATAGGGACCTAGTAAACCCCATCTCATATACTTGAATGCCATTGGGTTGAAGCCTACTATAGCTATATTGAGTAAACTTAGATGCACATGCATATTAGTTTGCAGCTTCATTGAGCACACAACTTAAGGGCCATTCAAGAACAACATCAATTGAAAGTTAGGGTTTCTATTTCTTAACACTATCATCAGGAGTTGCTTGTGAGTGTGGGAGTTGAGAGGAATCCTATATTCAACTAAGAGGTGAGAACTTGATTGGTAAAGGACCTAAAATTAATAAAGGAATGCTACTTCCATAATGCATTAGGCATTCAAAACACTAAGAAGATAAATTTTCAAAATCACATGCATATTTTCTTATAAATATGGGGTGTTTTGGCATGTATGGCAAGCATAATCTCCCATGCATTGCATTTCTTTACACCAACATCAAATGATTGGACACATTTTCCAATACTACACAAGCATGCTTTTTAAGGATTGTACTAATGGTCGTGGAGGTAAACCCCTAGCAATGGGCATTAGTGTGGTTTGGACTTCATTTCAAACTTCATTCATTGAAGGTTCTATGAGGGGATTAGGTGAGAGTTGCCCTTTGATCAATGGAGAGGCAAGAAAGAGGATAGTATATGCATTATATGTGTATGAATCTTAGTGTGTTTGAAAACAATGTGTGTTACATATTTATAAATGCACTTTTTAAAATAAACACTACAAGATATAGGCCTTATACAGACTCTGCAAAAAAGGAAACAACTACACATCAGTCCATCATACAATAATACATTTTAATTAAACTTAATAACTACAGATAAGAAAGACCAGTGACTTACAGGGCCGTTGCGTCCATGCAATCGGTTGATCAATGCAGTGAGACCCGTCTCTCTCCATATCGAGTCTCTAGGCCGGTGGGATCGCAGTTTGTAATGGAGTGCTGCAAAGAAAACAAAATACAAGTGTTAGAAACACAATTGTCAATACAAGGGATATTGCAAAAAAATAAGCAAGCATAATAAAATAAAAACTTACAAAGTCCTCCAGATATGTCCTGTGGCCACCACTCCCAAGATGATAGACCACTCTGGCCTCTAGTCATTCCCTCGTCGCCTCACGCCGTTGTCTTTAATGTCTTGGAGAATCATGCTAGAACAAAGCACATTGAGGTGCATTATCACTATGTGCGGGAGACGGTTTTACTAGGTCTTATTGATCTAGTTTATGTCAGCACAGAGGATCAGGTAGCTGACATATTCACAAAGGCATTGGACGCAGAGAAGGTGCGCAAGTTCAGAGACCTGCTTGGTGTGCAGGAATTGGGATTGAGCTCGAGGGGGAGTGTTGAGATATTGAGATCCACTCGTGATATGCCAGGGTGACCGTTGTGCATTTATGTCACCGACTTGTTAGCTCCAGATGCGGTTGGTACACCGCCCATGAATAATAGCTAGATGACAGCTATCCTTATCTACTCTAGTTCGTGGCTCAGTTAGTATGCCACCTTAGTTAGTTGAGTTTTGTTTGAGACCCATATATAGGGTTCTTCTATTTCTTTGTACTAGAGTTCTTTTTGGCTTATACAACTAAGAATAGGAAAACTGTTTTCAGCCTCCACCTTTGTGTGTATTCCCCCATTGTGTAAGTGAGAAAGCTACAATTGAGACTCCTTCCTTCTTTCCCACAATCTTGACATCGAGTCCATCTTACATTCATTTTCTTCCTATTTCAAATCACTACATACAATGATACAACATCTAACAAAAGGCATAGGAATTGACGAGCTAGAATCTCATAGATGTGAGAGAGGCACAAAAAATAACATGATACATGTGTTGCAAAGATTCCTAGTGGCATGTCTAGTACATTTCATGGTAAACCGTAGGTGTAGTCTCAATAAGAACCCCTCTTGATTAGGATGTTCTTATCAATCACACTGACTGCCACTATCCTCAATGAAAAAAATCATACATGTGCAATTACTAGGCCAATTAGGACTAAAAAATTTAATTGAATATTTCTTAGAAACATAAAAAAAGTAGTCACCATACTAAGGTGTTTTGGTCCTGCAAAAGGTTATGTGCAAGGACCATCAAGGTGGTTGTGTTTATTCTTCACATGTTGAGATTTAGGGTGATGTGGATGTATTCTAATCTTGGGCCCTCTAGATGAAATAGGCCCCACTCTAGCAATCACAGAGGATCTAATTTCTTTTGTTTTATTTCTTTATATATTTTTAGTTTAATCTGTGGTGGCAAGTTAATGATGCAACACTATTCATTGGCTTTGGATTTTTGAGAATGAAGGTATTGTAACAAGCTAAATATATTTGATAGCAATAGCCTATGGTCATACTTTCCATGATAATATATATCTAGCTTCACAATTTGTTTGTTTAATAAATAGGTACCACCAAATATAAAAAATCTTACTATTTATGATGTGAATTGAATGATTCTATGTAGATGGTTGAAATAAACAAAGCCATTGCTAGTCCCTTCCTCGAAACTAGGCAAATAGTGGCTTATCATATGACTATTGATTCTGAAGTTCCTTGGATATAGTCATTATTTTTTCAATATTAATATCTAGAGATTGGTTATGGACATAAACTTAAGGAAGCCACTTTGACTTCTAGAGAGTGAGTACAGAAAATGTCATGACTGAGGCACTAGTGTTATTATTTGAAAGTCGATAAAGAAGCCCTTCGCTTGGCTTTAGACACAAGATATACTAGAATATTAAGAAGTAAAGCTATTACAAGAATAAAAGGCCTATTTAAGATCATTTTCTAGTTTATCAAATTCTCATCCATTAAGTCACCTAGTTTGGAAGACATCCATTGGAGGATTTGTTTGCTCATCATTAGTTATCTAGTGGAGTGGTTAATGTGACCACTAAAGTGAAGCTTAAGATACAAAATTTCCATATTTCCTAGACTATGAGCACTAAGTATCTTATTTTTTATTCATAAGGAATATCATTTCCTTTATCTCCTCCTCAAATGATGGCCTATTAAGGAAGGCATTCACTCAAGAAAGTGATTGTGAGAGCTCTCGCTTGACCGCCAAGACCCATGGACTACTTATTGTTTAAGCATTCCAAGCAAGCTCTAGTGGCTACCTCTCACCTAGCTGACATGCCTCCAAACCTATGAATGTAGTGAGCTTTCCATGATGCAAAAATGAGTTGCCTCCTCCTTCACACACACTGGTAGCTCCATGATCCTAGATGCTAGCTCAAGCATCCTCAAGCCTCCTCCTTCAAGCTCCATCAACCATAGCCGTGCGCGAGCAAGAAAAGAGAAGAGAAGAGAAGAAGAGAAGGAAGAACGGTGAAGAGCTTCACCCTCTTGATTTCTCACTCCCACATGCTTACTCCCTCACTCTCTCAATCTCCCTCTCTCTGTACCTATCTCTATATCACACACACACACACACACACAAATAAGAGAAGAGAAGAAGACAAGGAGAGAGGTCTCTTGTTAGCCACACACCAAAGAATGACCTTCCATTCACTTTTTGAATTTTATATACAAGCCCTAAAATCCCATGGGCACCCATTCCTTTTTACATGGCTGGACTTTGTGGCAAGGTCATTTTTCCTATTTCCCTTTTCTTGCCTTATGCCTTAAGCTACACCCATCTATTCTTTTACAAATGGCACAAAAGGGAGATTGGTGCTCTTTTACAAGAGTTTTTTGAGTTTTTTGAGGCACCTTCTATTTAAAATTGTGTTTTTTCCGTAGCTTAGATTTTATTGGCTGCCTCTGCACCTTTTGTATTTTTCTTTTCTTTTTGTCCTTTTTGCTTCATATTTCTACCATTCGAACTGAGGTTAACATTACCCCCCTTCAAGACGGGTGCAAGTCCCATGGTAGTTCGCGGTCTTTGTTGTGGAAGGGTGGGGTCTGGGCCAGTGGGCTGGGGGGGTGATGGGGCCGCATGTGGACTCATTTGATTGGGATGAGTTGGTAAGGATTTGGATAGAGAACCGAAGGTGTGTCAACTGGATGACAAGGGCCTCCAAAGTTGGTGGTTTGTAGCATCCTGTTGTACTTGGAAGGAGAAAGTGCTTGACCTAAGGGAAGTGTCTACCTTGCCGTGCGGTGTCTACCTTGCCGTGAGTTGGGTCTAACCCTAGGTAAGCCTAGGTGATGTCCCACACTTGAGGACCCATTTTGTGCAAAGGGAGGTGCGGTGTATATAGCTTAGGTTGACAGGCCTAACCATAGGCGAGTCTTATCTCCTTAGGTATATCCTGCCCTTGGGGTGCCCTAAGCATGAAGTGGAGAGGCAAAAGGGTTAGGGGGTTAGGACCAAAGCCGACCGATCGAGGCCATCAGACGTGCCAAACTTGAGGATCCTTAGGTGCAGTGACTGGGCGCTATGTGCCGTGACTTGCGTTTGGACATGTCACGGGCTCCTTACATTTTTATTTGTTTACTTTTATTTTAAAAAAAACTTGTTGAGGTATAGGATTCGAGCAGTAGCTAATTGCTAGTTCTTGTCATCAGAAGGCGGTGGAGTGACTTTAAAAATTTCAACTCTGCATGAAACCCTTAAGATTCAACCGGACCTAGAGAGGGGTGGTGGAGAGGAATGGATGGTTACAGTGAGTGAATTTGTTGTTACTCATATCCTCAAGAATAGCGAGGTAGAAGGAAGGTAGAAGGCTAACTTGCATTATTAGGCGGGTCATCGCGCAGCTATCAATGGCGTTAAGGTCAAAAAAGAGTGGGGGGAGACCATGTTCTACCAGGGTGGGGTCCTGCCTAATTAAGATTTTTAATAGCCTAAGATAGTTGCATGTGGTAAGGAAGGCAAGATCAGGATAGGAGGACAAGTCAGCAATAAACTAGGTCGTGGTGGCATCTAGGCTATCGGAGGTGAAAGTGAGGGCTTGGGCTCAGGTGGTAGTACATGGATTATTATGACGGGAAAGTTGTAACGGCCATGGGTGTTTGCATCAAAGTCTAATCCTACCCTATGAGGATATGCCATGAATGTGGGTTTGTTTCTCTCAAAAGGGAGGGTATTACAAAAAGCCATCCATGGAAGCACATTGTCGTCGCAAATACGTCTCCACCACAGTAGTTGGCACTCGTATCTAGACACAGACCAAGGCACTTCAAAAACCTTATTTTTCCAGTACTCGGCATCCTCAGTGCCTTAGAGGGTGGGATTCTTCTCTCTGTCTTCCAACCATTGTTGGCTTAGTTGGCTTCCGATGTCGATCACCTCGTCCACTATTCTAGGGGAAAGGACTTTACGCAAGGCATTGGGGATGAGGAAGTTGAAGTTGAAAGGATGTTTCTCTTTGTCACATCTCTCCCAGACTATGAGCTCCGCATGAAAATTGGTCGGTAGGTCATTTGGGCATGTGGAAGGGGTACAGACAGTTGTGCCATAGGGTTAGCCCTCAATCTTTGTTTGGCTTCTTCCATTCTCCCTCAGGGTGGTTTTTCTTTCCACGGATTTGTCTGTTGGCTGCCATGCTCTTCAGCATGGGGTGAAGGGGGTTTTGGGGTAGTTTTAAAATATAATTTTTATTTTATTTTTACATACACAAGGATATAATATAAAGGGGTTATTTACAGATTGAATAGAAAATGGTTATGTTTTATTCAAGAAAAATTCATAGATAAGGATATTTATAAATAGGCCTTGAACGCACTTGATGTAGAGAATATATATAGATAAGAAAATTCACTGGATAGAGGTGTTGAAACAGGTCTGGTTACCTCAGGTTATCATGCATGTCCATCGTGCAGGCCACAGTTAGGCTCCTGAAGGTCATGAACCATGAATAAGATAGTATATCAAGGACATGTCACTTTCTTGCCAGAGGGTCATGAACTCAGGGAAGGTTTTCTTGGACGACCTTCAACACATATGAATGCCGCAAGCTAGTACGAGCTGAAAATGGTCCACACGGAGTCACATCCAAACGGAATGCGACGGTTCTCAATTTTCTACGAGTTTCCATATTGGACCCACTTACAGATCAACCACTTGTTGGATCCTATGCATATTTTCAAGAATGTGGGCAGCTTGCTATGGGACCACATCACAAGAAAGAGAGACACCATAGGGGCACGAATGGATTTGAAGGAGGTAGGCAAGATGGAGGCGCTTTGGCCGTAGTCGAGTATGCTGATGGTCACGTGTAGCTACCTTGCGCTCCTTGGGTTTTTTCCACTAAAGAAGAGCACATTGTGAAGTAAGTAGTCAAGTCTATTCACACTCCGATAGGTATGATGCGTTCTCTCAGGTCTGCATTTTCTAAAGACGATCAATTATCAGGACTAAAATCCCATGACAGGCATAAGATATGTTAGGTTTGTACTATGAATGGATTGCAATTGGCATGCGCATTTTGCTATTTGGAGTGTAGCCATTGTTCATAATGCTTTCTCATTTTTGGCAGTTTGTACTGCCGATCGCGATCACAGGATGTCTTACTCCAGAAGTACGCGAGGCCATTTATAGGTTGTCAACTTTGGTGCAATGAATCTCAAAGAAGGAGATTAAGACGTTCTCTATTGAATTGGCGAGGCGGGGAGCAGTGGAGACGGTATGTCTCTTTGAGAAATACCTGCCTACCAGCATGCTCACGATACAAATCCACCTTCTAGTGCATCTTGTAGATGAAGTGGAGATTGCTGGACCTGTCCATACGCCATGGATGTTTTTCTTGGAGTGCTTCATGAAAACCCTGAAAGGCTTTGTGCGACAACGAGCTCGGCCAGAAGGTAGCATGGTTGAAGCTTGGTTAGTGTCTGAGACGCTAGTGTATATTTCACAATGGCTACCAATGGTGGATCCAGACAACAAAATGCTATGGTTGCTGAAGGACGATGATAGACTGACCGAAGATGTGGTGGTTAGAAATGGGGTAGAAAAAGGAATGGATGTTGCAATGGAGGAGAAGGTGAATCGCTTTTGTATGTTGCACCATGCCTCTATGGAGACGTGGCTCTCTAGGTACCGGATCGCTAGGTAAGATCGAGAGAAAGCGCGATCTAAATTTCGACGTAGTATGCACCATGGACCAATTCGATATCCCGAGGGCATGGAGGAGATGCCGCGGTTCATGTCAAATGGAGCAATAGTTCAATGAGGTCCATCTAGATTTCTCGAAATAGATTCCGAAAAAAAATGGACAGATTTTCGCGACACCTTTGTGTTGCCGGCCCATTGTGAACAGGTGCATGAAAGATTGACATGGGACCATAGGATACTTCATACTTGGAGCATCCACTTACTCAATTTGTTGACTAATCGCTTATAAGGGTACATAAGATATACATTTTAACTGAGATCATTTTTTTAGAATTTATATTACCATTCTTTGTATGATTTAAATTGATTATGCTAACATCATTTTTTGTCTGTGCAGGTGACCTTTTTAGGATGAGTCGAGGGATGAGCGATGAGGAGTTGCAGGATATCTTCACACGCATGTCTCTACATCAGATGGCAAGATTCAGAGACATAGTAGACCCGGAGTTGTCTTGAATATCGTCAGGCCGCTCTACTAGATCTACTTCGGCGGATCAGATGGTTCATCTTTGAGCAGACAAGGTTGACGCTCCAGGCTTGGGCCAGAGGGAGGGAGTACTTCAGGGTCAGGGGGATGCTATAGAGATACAGAGGCAGTGAGCCCACTGTCGACATGGGATACAGGTGTGACTTCTCACCCTCGTGGAAATTCCAAGGAGCGTGGCTGAGGTGGTTGCTGTGGAGGCACGGACACGGTGTCTCCGTCTCGTCATTCTGCTGGAGTTGCGTCAGCTCCACGATTTGTCACACCTGTGGGGACATCTACTCCAGTTACTCTAGCTTTTGCTCAGCTGTCTGCAGGTGGCACCCCTATGGGTGCTACACTAATAGATACTATCCCAATCGGTACACCGGATGTACAGGGGTCTCCTGGATATGCCCAGGAGCATGGACACAGGTGGGAGAGGACCCATCTTAGGCATACCCTAGAGGGATATACCTATTTTGTTGATGATAGGTCAGGAGCCATCATCATGAATGATGAGGGAAGGATAGTGATGGCTTGCATAAGAGAGTTGTGCCAACAAGTTTTTCGGCACAACGTCTTAGATCATTGGAAAACCATATCGGAGGAGAGCAAGGACTACATAGTAGCATCCTTGCATGAGGAGTTTCCTATTCCAGCCACAACAAGATAGATTTTCTACGGGATGGATGATGGACTGCATGTAAGCATATATGTCACATAGATGATCGGACGCACACAAGGCACTCAAGAGTGGGGCTGAAAGCCCGATTGGCTAGACGCGGACGATTGGCACCGACTGAGGGAGGAGGCTACAAATTCTCCAGGACGTTGGAGTCAGCAGCGCGAGGCGGCAAGGACATGACTAGAGACCCGAGTGGTCCATCATCTTGGGAGTGGCAGCCACAGGACATATCTGGAGGACTTTGTAAGTTTTTTTTTTTGTTTTGCTTGCTTATTTTCTTGCATATCCTTTGTACTGACAATCATGTTTCTAACAGTTAGTATTTTGTTTTCTTTGCAGCACTCCATTACAAATCGCGATCCGGCTGGCCTTGAGACTCGATACGCAGAGAGGCACGATCTAATTGCATTGATCGACCGATTGTATAGACGTGGTGGCCCTGTAAGTCACTCCTCTTTCTTGTCCGTAGTTACCATGTTTAATTAGAATGCATTATTGTATGGTGGACTAATGTGTAGTTTCTTTTTTTGCAAAGTCTGTTCAATGCTCCTTTGCGGCGGGACGAGCTTTCGGATGGCGAGGATATGTAGCTCATCCTTGAATCCCTGGAGCTCACACACCCTTCTTTTTTAGTCGCTTGATATGTGTAGACATTTTCTATGTAGTAGTGATATCTTGTCATTATTATACTAGTCCCTTTCATTATGCGATCATGTATTTATTTCATGTATCAGTACTATCATTTAAGTACACTTTGTTTTTGTTTAGACGAGCATTGTACACAGTGTAGAAACTATTTTGTATGGCCCAAATTAAGCACACAAGCTGCCCTGCCACAAATTTTTTTTTCCCCCTTACCGTCGCTATGAGCATCGCAAATTTACCTACACGCGTCGTTATTAGCATCGCAAAACGTCGTTATATTAACGTCGCTATTTGCATCAGCATCAGCGTCGCTGATACCGATGCAAATAGCGACGCTAATAATGACGCTACTACTGACTGTTCTATGGCGTTGCCAATAACGATGTTTTTTGTGACAAAGGGGATAAATTTTGTTATTTATATTTTCGGCGCTTTTAACGTCGGTATAAGGCCTATATCTTGTAGTGATGTGATGATACTCTAAGTGAGATAGTCAGAACCTTTATGCTTATTATAAGTTAAACAACATGGAGGTGTCACGTTAGAGGAGAAGGAAAGAAGGTGAAGAAAAGAAAAGATGCACAAAGAGAGAGAGAGAGAGAGAGAGAGAGAGAGAGAGAGAGAGAGAGAGAGAGAGAGAGAGAGAGAGTACAACTACAAAGAATCAACACAAGAAGTACTTTGCAAAAGTTCTAACAGTGCAACAAAGAGCCCATCAAACAAAGAAGTAAAAAAGTCAAACAAGAGTATAATTCACAATAAGTATGCAAAATGCAAGGTACAGGATAATTAACCATAATATATGAGCAGGATGAGAGAGACATGTTTGAATATATCCGATAAATATCATGAAGAAAATGGCAAAAGTGAAAGAGATCATCAACCTATCGTGAGGGCAGGATGAAAGAGTGGCCAATAATGTTACCCTTTGGTTTGTGGGCTGATAGGACCACTCATAGTGCAGTTAGAGGATATATACCTACTAAATTAATGTATGGACAACAATCATCATGCCTACTGAGGAGAGTATTGCTACTTCGAGTGTTCTACCATGGGAAGAGGGTTTGAATAGAGAAGAGTTGCTGACCCTACGCATTAGGCAATTAGAAAGAAGTCCTGAAGACATTGAGACAACCATGAAAAAGCTGAAGATTGCAAGGATCAAGAACAAGAAGAGGTTTGACAAGCAACAAAAAATTTGTTTAAGAGCTATACAAGAAGGGGATTGGATGTTGGTTTATGATAGTAGCTTGGAAAATCATCATAGAGCTAGGTGAAAGATGGCAAAGCAGTGGTTTGGTCCATATGTGGTAAAGTTTGTTTTTTATAATGCTACCTATGCATTAAATGAGATGGATGGGACAGCTCTAAGGATTCGAGTGGCTAGAAAACGTATCATCGAGCTCTTTAAATGTACGAAGTCTTCAGCATATGAGTTGAAGGAGTTGGATACTCAACATGAACATGAGAATATGGAAGAAGAAGAGGTAGAAGATGAAGACATTGATATGGGAAAAGATACTTCTTCTAACACTATAGATTCATAAGACTTTGGTACATGCCAGAGGATATGCAGGTTAGGAGGGGGTGGATGTTGTGTCCCTACATGGTCACATTGTGAAAACCTCTAGAGTGTGGCTTTCTTATTGATCTAGAGAGCCAATGACATTTTAGTCATTAATGTTAGTGTCCGTAGTATGGATGGTTCAAAAATATTAATTTTTGGATAAGTTTAGCCAATTTTTAATCATTAGATATTATCTCTTCCAAAAATCTAAGAACTGTAGACAAATTCTAGAATAGGATAACATGTAAAAGAAAGTAGGTAGCTTTCAACCATTTTGAGAGGATTTTATATCAAAAGAAGGATTGGCAAAATCGTGCAACGCACTATCGCTGTTTTCAAGCAGTGAAGAGTGCTCGGAAGTGAGGGATGAAGAATGAGTGATTTAATAGAATTCTAGCCAGGAGTCTTCTTACTTTACCCCCTTTCAAAGCCAATGGAGGCATCAGATTGGCAGTTTGAGCAGCATAGAGGAATGTATTGTTTTTTATACATTTTTTTGTCTACAAGAGATTTATCTTTACATAATGCAGAAATAAATTGAGAGGCTTCATCTCTATGAGTATTCTTCTACATCTTCTATTTCTTTGAGCCCCTTCTCTTCTATCTACTCCTCTCCTTGAATCTACCTTCACCCTTTTGTCTCTTATCCCCGTGGTAGACTTTCAACCCCAAACACTCCGACACCGCTCCCGGCTCTCACATACGACTTCACCCGTTATCTCATCCTCTATCGTGCCCTCGTGCCACTTGCTTCCATGTACCAATATTGCCTCTTACCCTTTTTGCCTTTCCTGACCTCCCTCTTAACCTCACTACCTCATCACTTACCACCTCCCTACACCCACACCTACCACACTCTCGCCATCATTACTAGTTGTGGCATTGTGCTCACCTATGCAAGAGGGCAACAATCCACCTCCTCTATCTGCAAGCCTATTAATCTCTCCTTGTCTGCTATGTCAGCAACTCGCCACCCCATGCATCCCATCTTTCCCACCACTTCCATGTGGCCTACAACCTCACTGCCAAGGCCTTCCCCTACACATCTTATCCTCCTACCAGCATTCACTACAACAAAAAGGCCTCATAGACGCTCATTTAGACGCGATTTTTGAATATAGAGAAATTCTTACGGGCGCGTCTATCCGCCCGTCTATTTGTGCGTCTACCATTTCGCGTCTATAATCGCATGTATCAACGAATTTACATGCACAAATAGACGCGCAATAGACGCACATATACACGCGCATATAGACACGCCGGTAGACGCGCTTTTACAAGCACTCATAGACGCGAACGGAAAATAAATGATGTCCTTTAAAAAAAAAGATATTTATTTTTTTTTTTAATTTGAATTATGAAGCACGTGTATAAGCGTGTGTAGTCTGCATTATAGACGCGCGAATAAACGCGAATTATTTGCAATTTAGACGCGCTGATAGATGCGCAAAACAGAACTGGAAAAAAAAACCAGAGAAAGCAACCACATGCTCTTTGTTTTTTTTTCCCCCTCCCATACATCAGATTGTGTATTTGGGAAAAAGACAATGTATCTTATGGTCACGACAATTGAAAATAAAAGTCCATGTATTCATTATATATCAAAGCATTTACAAGGGAAGTTTAAGTGCTTGCGCCCTAAAGCGTGGCCGCAAGCAGTAGGCTCAAAGAGATATCATATATATACAAGAAAAGAAGGCCTCATGAGGAGGTATGGTGCTCCTCTACGAATCTGAAGAGGAAACATCCTCGCTAGTACCACCATGACTACTAGCGTCACTATCCCCCTCCTCGCTATGCTCCACATTCGAGTTCGCCTACACACACAAAAGATCAGGGTTGCTTACATAGACAAGGTGGAGAAAAAGTTATAATTAGTTATACTTTTAATAGGAAAGTAAGAAAAACATACCTCCTCTGGCTGTCGAATCCTCATGGCCCGGTTGTATTGGTCCTCAATGATGAGACCCTCCTCAGAAAAGTGAAGCCATGTCATTGCGCAGTTATGGCCTCGATGATAACCTACCTCTCTAGGAGTAGGTATCCTACCAACGATGGTAGTGTGCAAAACATTTAGAGATATACAAACAATTATGAGTCACAATATATTAGACTAAAATATATAAAGAATTGAAAGAAATATCAATTTAAAAAAACTAGAAATCAAAATATACTTACAAACTCTGCCTCCGACGACTCTCTGCCGCCCGATCCGTAATGTGACGATCCCATTGTTTCCATTTGGATCCGTCACGCCTCTACGTGCTGGCAACTCTTCACTTTCTCAGCTGCTTTCTTCTTGGCTTTTTTCCACTCTATGCGGTGGCACATAGGTGGTTGGCTATAGGCTCCACGCCCCTCCTCCAGCCTCCACAGTGAGTCCCTGGCCCGTGTCATGAGGTGGGATCTTTTGTTGTGAAGCATATTCCTCACTTTTGTACGTCCCCAATCATCCGAGAATCGCTAACCCTCAGGATTTGGGTATCTCCTATGGACTGCCCTCAACACCTCCTGCCACAAGCCGCTTTTCTGATTTTTGAAGGCAATGAAACAATCTTTAGACGTCGCATGCACGACGCTCCTCATGTACGCCATTACATCCCTTCCCTCATCATCATGAAAGATGCTACTAGCATCTGTAACTCTATAGTACTGGCGTACAACCTCCTCTACGTGATCTACTGGTGAGGGTGATTGCTCGCCACCTCCTAGGCAACCCCCACACAAGCCTCGTCCTCCCTCTCGACTCTCCCTCCTCCCTCTCTGTCGACTACCCTCTGCCTCGTTGGACGCACGAGCTTCTGCAGATGCACGTGCTTCTGCATATGCTTGTGCTTCAGCCGATGCAAGTGGAGCACGTGGAGTACCGGTAAATGGAGTACCTGCATATGGAGTACCTACATATGGAGTACCTGTATGTGGAGTACCTGCATATGGAGTACCTGTATGTGGAGTACCTGCATGTGGAGTCTGGGAAGTAGTGCCAGGCATAGACGCCAGAGGCATCCCAGACATGACACTGAACACCTTGTCCGCTGTGGGAGAGTGGCCAAGGTGTCTGGTCATCTCTCCCATGATGTATTCTCTACTAGGAAAACCTCCAAAAAATGCATTGACCCCCTGCCAAAGGAGGCCAATGTATCATTCATGCGATCCATATCTCGGTCATTGCTAGATGAACCAGGATACGACATCTGCAAAAAAAACACATGAAAAAGACAAATTTATTTACATACAAAAAATAATATATTACTTACATTTTCAAAGAGCTTTCTTTAGACATTGAGCATAACACTTAAGTGCTAATGCTTCTCTTAAACAAGAAAACTAATAAACACAAACATGGGATTGGTCACATTCATCATTGCAAAAATATATTGTTTACTATCAGAACTGGGAGACTTGGCGTGTGTATCCCCGCATCTAAATTGCAAGTTGGACGTGCCCTCAGACGCGCTCTAGAGTGAATCTTCTGTCCAACGCATCTATCTGCGCATCTAAGATGCAGCACAGACGCGCTGTCAGACACGCATCCCAGGTCCATGCGTGTGTATAAACGCGTGTAGACAGCAGGTCAAGAGCGCGTCTATCATCGCTTGTACACTGTAAAGCACACTGCAGAGCACACGCGCTCTAAGATGCGCCCTCAGATGCTCTGAGAGGAAACACTTTTGGCATCTATGTCTGCGTCTACACTGAGATGTAGACGCGCTATCAGACGTGCCCGGTCAGCCAATTTTAGGCCGACGAGCGCCATTGATGATTTACAAAATGCAATACATAATGGAATCACAAATCCTAAATAAACAGATAGAGCAGAGAGAGAAAGAGAGAAACAAAGAGAGAGAGAGAGAGAGAGAGAGAGAGAGAAAGAGAGAGAGAGAGAGAGTCACCTTGGGTGTTTGGTGTGGCGGGTGGTGGCGCTTCTTCCTTCTCCTTCTTCCTCTCCTTGGTAAGTTACCCTCCCTTGATGCTTGCTTGCTGCTTCTTCTTGTTCTCCTCTTTCTTGTTCTCTCTTTCTTCCTCTCCTTGGCTTTCCTTTTTCCCTTCTTCTGAGTTTAAAATGAAAGAAGATGCGAGTCATGAGGAGGTGAGGCATGAAGAGACTAGGTGAGGCATGAAGAGACTGCATGTCAGCTAAACTCAAGCTTCAGAACCGCAAAAACGCAGGAAAGGAAAGGCGCAGTTTGAAAAGAAATGATTTAAGTATGGTTTGAATTTTGACGTGTGCGTCTATTTTCGCGTGTATATGTGTGTGTATTGTTCAGATAGACACGAGTATAGACGCGAATATAGACGCGAAAATAGATGCCAATATAGACGCGTAGTTAAACGCAGATATAGATGCGCATTTGGGCTTTATCATAATTTTTTGTTTTTGAGATAAGTTTTGATAGTGAATTCTTATCATAAGTTTTAATATATTTATGATGATTTTTGTGTATTTAAAATTGAGATCTTATGTAAACATATGAATGACAAATATTTTGATGTTTTCATGAATTAGGTTTAATCATATCAACGTCATCATCACCTAGTATGTGATATCATTTACAAGATAGGAGAGCTTGTGAGGTGTGTATACATTGTATTTTTCATTATATATCTTTGAATTTCTACGCAAAAATAAATAATTCTCAAATACATCTTGACAGATACGTGAGCTCGAAGGAAATTGATCCAAACACATTGCAAGATGCTCGAGTATTATGTGTTGAGGTGGTTTGTTTGGTGGAAGAAAATTTTCCTCGATCCATTTTGACTACTCAATTACATTTACTCATACATTTGATTGATGAGATCGCACTTTGTGGGGCAGTTCATGTAAGGTGGATATTTTTTCTTGAGCGCTTCATGAAAACCTTGAAAGATTTTGTGAGGCAAAAAGCACGGCCTGAGGGAAGCATGGCTGAGGGTTGGTTAGTGCAATCATCCCTTGTTTATATCTCTAAATATCTTGCTGAAGTGGATCCCTCTCAACCGCGACTATGGAAAGATGATGAAGACTTGAGGATGACCTCTATAGTACCTCAAGGAAAAGGAATGAGTAAAGTGCTAACAAAAGAAGAACTTCGTAAGTTAAATAGTTCTTGTGTGCTCAATAGTGATGTAATGAGCAAATGGATGACACTATATAATGAAGCAAGGGCAATAAGAAAAAGCGAAAGACAAGAATTTTGCAGTAGATATGGACGTAATGTCTCATTTCTAGATCATCTAAATGCGCTCCCACGTCATATTGATATAGATTCGTTACATGAGGAAATGGAGAGAATGGAAAAAGAGGAGGAAATTAATATATCTCAAGAAGAGTAGGAATACGCACGAGGTTGCTTATCAAAGGTAAAACATACTATCAATTAATTTATTTCTATAAGTTTTATTTTATATAAATAATTGACATGTTTGATCTTTTATCTTTTACTACTAGTGCACATTATTCAATGCACTTTGGTGTGAGGGTAAACATCTTCGAACTCAACATATAGATGCAAAGAGAAATACCCAAGATTGTGGTGTCCTTGCTCACTTCGAGGCTGCCAATGGTACCATGGAAGGTTATTGTGGCTTGATTCAAGATATTCTGAAGCTTGACTTCAAACGATTCTTTATATATGTACTGGATGTGAAGTGGTTTAAAGAAGTGGTAACAAATGGTGAGCATTGCACAATCAGACGTCATCCAAGTGGTTTTGTAATCATTGACTCTACAAAATTTCACCAAAATAAGAATGACACATTAGTACTACCTCAACAATGCGAGCATGTATATATGCAAAGGCTAATTTTTTTATATGTATACATGTGATACATATACATAATATAATAAGTACTTAAGTTTTTTGCTTTTGTTTTTCAAATACAGGTTGTGTATCATCCAATGGTAAACAATAATTGATGGTGGTATGTCATCCCTATATCCAATCGTTCAAATTCAATATATGGTAATATTACCGACATGGAGATAGCAGATGACAATCCAACAATTAATGATGATGTGCATGATGACACCATAATGGATGATATGTGTGATATAGTACAAGATGAACCTCGTACGGATGTTCAAGGAAACGCAGAAGAAGACAATAATGTGATTGTGGATGATATTGATGAAGTTATTGAGCAATATAGCAACACATCTGATAGTGGGATAGACTTATTTGTTTCGTTACCTCTTGGTAACATAGATCTAGAAGTAGATAGTTTAGCAAGGGCTGATCTCATTGAAGATGAGATGGATCATTCAATGTAACATACTTAATTTGCTTATTGATTCAATGTGTATTCCTAATTCTATGCTTTTTATCATGTGCACACGTGCATACTCAAGAATCAATAGTCAATTTTAAAGCTAAATTGAATTTTCCATAATAAAAAGGAAGTATCTTTTATCATCTTCAAGTACGTAGAGAAATTACGAGATACATATTGCAATGCTTGCTACTAATTGTAAGGTTTCTGTCGCTTGCCGCTAATTACTTATATTAGGCTTGTCAACTGGAGGAACTACCATTCATTAGAGAGCAATGAAAAAGTAATTATTAACTCTATTTTTTTAATTCAATGATTCAATATGTATTCTTAATTCTATGGTTTTTATCATGCGCACATGTGCATGCTCAAGAATCAATTTCAGGTGGTTAAATAATTATTAACTTTGGTTTTTTAATAATGTGAATTGCTAATTTTAGGTGGTTAAATAATTGTGCATCTCCTAGCGCGTCTATATTAGCGTCTATTTGGGTGAATATATAGATGCAAAATTCGCGTCTATTTACACGCACGTTTACACGTACTTATAGACGCTCTGGTAGACGCGCCCGACTTTGCGCGTCTAACATGTGCGTCTATGCCTCGTTTCTATTGTAGTGATTTGTGTTAGTTGGCCACTCCTACCATGGTGCCAATGCCATACTCCCCACTCTTCTCTATCTTTGTCCCTTAGCATTCTCTAGCCTACAACTCGGCTGGTGGCCTAAAGGTCATTGAATGGCTACCAAGCCTGCCACAGTGTCGTTCTTTTACAACTCCACATCATCGCCTATCGCTCCCCCTTGCCACAATTACCAGTCAACGTCATTCTCCCCATATCCATCTTCAACCCCTAGTGTCCACCATTATTGGTGCCCACTTCTCTTGTCCACCTCCTCCATGCTACATGCCACAAGCCACCCATCCGCTCACTCAAGTAGCCAGTGTCATCCTCCAACCTCTTCCCACCACAAGTTTCCATTGCCCTATTGCATCCACCACAAAGTTGCAACACCATCAACCATCAAACACACTCACCCCTACCACATAAATACACATATTCACTCTAACACACTCATCCCCTACCACCCACATTAACACATAGACGCATCACACACACACCACGTCAACCTCATCCCATGCACACACACAGACTACACATTCCTTTCTATAGGGGGATATAAAGTACTAACTCATTTCCTTGCAATCATTTTTAAATCTGCCTCTTTTCTCCATTTAAGGGGGGATGTTGAAAGAATATTCAAATATCTTATGTGAACCTTCAAAATTCAACAAATATTATCTATTCAACCTCTTCTCATTTATGATCATCTTATCATGTAGCACCTACCAAGTAGATACCATTTTCCACCTACTACTCCTACCAAGTAATAGTAGTAGTAGTAGTAGTAGTAGTAGTAGTAGCAGTAGTAGCAGTAGTAGCAGCAGTAGCAGCAGTAGCAGCAGTAGCAGCAGTAGCAGCAGTAGCAGCAGTAGCAGCAGTAGCAGCAGTAGGAGCAGTAGTAGCAGTAGTAGCAGTAGTAGGAGGAGTAGTAGGAGTAGTAGGAGTAGGAGTAGTAGGAGTAGGAGTAGGAGGAGGAGGAGGAGAAGCAGTAGCAGTCGCAGTAGCAGCAGCAGCAGTAGCAGTAGCAGTAGCAATAGCAGTAGCAGCTGCTACTTAGGAGGAGGAGGAGGAGGAGGAGGAGGAGCAGTAGCAGTAGCAGTAGTAGTAGCAGTAGCAGTAGCAGTAGCAGTAGCAGTAGCAGTAGCAGTAGCAGTAGCAGTAGCAGTAGCAGTAGCAGTAGCAGTAGCAGTAGCAGTAGCAGTAGCAGTAGGAGGAGGAGGAGGAGGAGGAGGAGGAGGAGGAGGAGGAGGAGGAGGAGGAGGAGGAGGAGGAGGAGGAGGAGGAGGAGGAGGAGTAGTAGTAGTAGTAGTAGTAGTAGTAGCAGTAGTAGCAGTAGTAGCAGTAGTAGCAGTAGCAGCAGCAGCAGCAGCTACATGCCACAAGCCACCCATCCGCTCACTCAAGTAGCCAGTGTCATCCTCCAACCTCTTCCCACCACAAGTTTCCATTGCCCTATTGCATCCAACACAAAGTTGCAACACCATCAACCATCAAACACACTCACCCCTACCACATAAACACACATATGCACTCTAACACACTCATCCCCTACCACCCACATTAACACATAGACGCATCACACACACACCATGTGAACCTCATCCCATGCACACACATGGACTACACATTCCTTTCTATAGGGGGATATAAAGTACTAACTCATTTCCTTGCAATCATTTTTAAATGTGCCTCTTTTCTCCATTTAAGGGGGGATGTTGGAAGAATATTCAAATATCTTATGTGAACCTTAAAAATTCAACAAATATTATCTATTCAACCTCTTCTCATTTATGATCATCTTATCATGTAGCACCTACCAGGTAGATACCATTTTCCACCTACTACTCCTACCAAGTAGTAGGAGTAGGAGTACGAGTAGGAGTAGGAGTAGGAGTAGGAGTAGGAGTAGGAGTAGGAGGAGGAGGAGGAGTAGGAGGAGTAGGAGGAGGAGGAGGAGGAGGAGGAGGAGGAGGAGGTGGCGACGGCGGCGGAGGGGGAGGGGGAGGGGGAGGGGGAGTGGTAGTGGTAGTGGTAGTGGTAGTAGGAGGAGGAGGAGGAGGAGGAGGAGGAGGAGGAGCAGCAGCAGCAGGAGCAGGAGCAGGAGCAGGAGCAGGAGCAGGAGCAGGAGCAGTAGCAGTAGCAGTAGCAGTAGCAGTAGCAGGAGGAGGAGGAGGAGGAGGAGGAGGAGGAGGAGGAGGAGGAGGAGGAGGAGGAGGAGGAGGAGTAGCAGTAGCAGTAGCAGCAGGAGCAGCAGGAGCAGCAGGAGCAGGAGCAGGAGGAGCAGGAGGAGCAGGAGGAGCAGGAGTTAGGAGTTAGGAGTTAGGAGTTAGGAGTTAGGAGTAGGAGTAGGAGTAGGAGTAGGAGTAGGAGGAGGAGGAGGAGGAGGAGGAGGAGGAGGAGGAGGAGGAGGAGGAGGAGGAGGAGGAGGAGCAGCAGCAGCAGCAGCAGCAGCAGTAGCAGTAATGTTCATGGAAACTATATTTTCTATTGCACATGCAAAATTTTGAAACTTTATAAATAGAATGGCATTTTTTAGTAAACTTAATAGTGCTTCGTTTGCATAATGGGAAGTTTAAAAATTCAATAAGGTAGTAATAATAATAATAGTGATTATTATGATATTTATGGTAACTATATTATATAGAATGATTTTTCTTGCATAACATTATTTGTGCTTCCCGTTTCGATAAATCTTTTCATTAACAAACTTAGGAATTAGGGAACATGAATCCTCATATTTTTGTGACCTATTGATGGATTATTTTTTATGATTTCCAAATTTGTAAATGTTGGGCACAATATTGAACAAAGGTAATGGCAACAATATCGATTCTATAACAATAATGCCAAAGAATATCGATTTGTATAGCAATAATGTGTTAACATAGTGCGACATATATCAGGATGTTTTTGTGACCTCTCGATCGATGGATTACTTTTTATGATTTCCAAAAGTATGGTAGCGACTCTTAATGAGGTTGTAAACCTCGACTGTGTAGCAACGATGTGTTGAGAGGGTGTGACACGAATTAACATGATCACGGCAGTGTCGTGGCGACGTTTTTAATGAGGCTATAAACCTCGTCCTTGTCGATGGCGAAGGCGGTCTGCAGCACGTCCTCGGGCAGGGGAGGCTTGGCGGCGAACAGAGCGGGGGCGACCTGGGAGGTGCCCGGGTTCTGGCTGTTGAGCGCGGAGATAGCGAGGGCAGGCTTCTTCTTGTCCGGGTTGATCTGGAAGTGGACGAGGCCGCGGGGAAAGACGAAGAGATCGCCCTTGTACAGGGTCTGCTGGAAGAGGGTATTGTTGGTGGTGGAGACGAAGCCTACCACAAGCGTGCCCTCGGCAAGGAAGAGAACCTCGGTGGCACGCGGGTGGACGTGTGGAGGGTTGAGCCCACCATTGGGCGCGAAGTCGATGCGGGCCACGGACAGGCCTTGGGTGTTGAGTCCAGGGAAGGTAAGGGCCGACGCCAGCTGCACAGCGGAGCCGAGCGCCTTGTTAAACTGGCCTTGCTGGCGAAGCAGAGGAGAGGCGAAGTCCTTGGCCTCCACTTGTTGGGGATTCTTGCACAGCAGACCGTTCACGGTTGTGATTCCGGCCGCCTGCGCCCACTGATCAGCCACGCAGAAGTCCTGCAAGGGGTCCTCGTCCGCCGCCTCAGTGCGAGATATCGGGTCGACGAGCTGCTGCGCCAACGTGATAGCTACAATTAGCATAGCAAGCTTTAGTGATGATGCCATGGATACAGTATCGCGTATGGTGAGTCAGGACGGTAGGTATGACAAAGCAGGGGCCCGAATGGTTCTCTACTAGGTAATTAACCTCTTCCGATCAGCGAATACTGTATAAACAGATCACGCTTTTCAGCAAGCACAAATGGGGCTTTCTAACGTCTAGGAGTGAACAACTGCTGCGCCGCTGATCGAATGGTGGGAAGATGGAGCCCTCGATTGCATATAAGTAGTACGAGCTAGATGCGTGGATAATCATCCGTGTGCCAGGTCATGAGCTTGTTTACCAGGTCTTTCATGCTCTTGTGGATCCAATCACGTGGGGAGGTTTTTCGTCGCAAAGCAGGTTTTATCTGGCCTGATTAACATTAAAATAAGAGACTCTACGTTTCAGCTAACGTGTATGCAAAAAGTATTTTTCTAATGTAAAATACCTACGAAGTCGTCCTTCACGCGTTCATGGAATGCTTCCAGTCGCTCCAGCCTATGACTTGGTGGAGAATCCTTTCTCATCGGCTTTCTTGTCACACGCGTAGTTTAATGAAGTTTTCCAACTTCTACGATGTTTTTCCAAAACGGATAGAAAACATGTTTTCATGAGCGTTGCCCGTTTATGGTAATGGCCACTACAAGGTGTGAGCTTGGGGATTTTCATATTTACATCATTAATCCATCTAATATTGTGATTAATAACATAAACTAATGTTATTCTTGTAATGTGCAAGACAATGCAATATAACCCAAGACTTGCTAGATAGAATGTAGTGAGATGGTCTAATAAACCCAAGGTCAAGAGTTCCATTCTTATGGGCAAGAGTATTCCACAATGTAACAAGGTGATGTAATCATAAGGGCCTGCCAAGGTAAAAGTGGAGTCTAAGTTCAGATATAATAACCACATGGGAAATTTACATAGGAATAGTTATAAAGGTGCTAAAATAATAGAGAAATTTGGATAGATATTAAGAAATGAGCTTCTTAAATTA
Organism: Lygodium microphyllum; assembly: GCF_053477565.2. Taxonomy (NCBI): domain Eukaryota; kingdom Viridiplantae; phylum Streptophyta; class Polypodiopsida; order Schizaeales; family Lygodiaceae; genus Lygodium; species Lygodium microphyllum. The sequence continues at coordinate 99,157,260 of NC_141140.1, read as the reverse complement.
CACATATCAAGTTCATCTTTTGCTCAGTCTTAAGTTTTTGTTTTACAAGTTAATAGTAATATATACTTAAAGATCTCTTAAAAATTTATCTATCATGTTATATTATGTATATTTGATTTGGTTTAGGAATTTTCTCAACAACTCTATTTGTGTGTGTGTACACATGTGCATAGATATGTGCAACTGGAGAATGGGCTCGAGGGATTCACTACATATATATCCTGTATATCACGTGAGTTCAAGGCTTGTTTATACATAGCCTTATTTGTCAATTTTTCTTGAATAAAACCTACGGAGTTCAATTTATAGAACATGTGAGATACCATGTGAATTCAAAGAAATTGGTATTTTACTTAGTAAAATTTAAAGGATTATATTTACAAAATGGGGTTTTCAATTATACTTTGGAAAAAACCCTAATTTTAGTAAAGTAAAACGAGTCATTTTATAGCCTTACAACACGTAGAGAATTGGTGCTTCTTAATACCCTTTCAGCATACATTATACAAATTATTTTTAATAGGTGCATCCTCAAAAATAAAACACAACCCTTATTTATTCAATCTATAAGTAACTCCTTCATATGACACCAATCTATATATTAAAATAGTATTTTTAGAGCACTTGTTTTGAACCCATGTGATACACAAATATATTCAAGAGTAGCCACCTCAAGGGGATGGGCAATACATGTGTAAGCTACACATGGGTACATATTTATATGTGTGTATAGACACGCATATGTATGGATGTTAAAGATATAACCTTTCCAAATACCTATGCATGTAGGGATATATACTCATGCATGCATACTAACAAAATAGTTATCAAGGATGTTTAAAAGAAGTTCAAAAGATTTCTATAACTAAGTTTTCACACTTGCAAGAAGGCATATTCTAAAATAGTAAAGTAGTTGATTGTAATGCAACTCTATTACACTACACGCACAAGGTTATTTGAAAACAAATGATTAGGCATTTAACTTTTGTAAACATCAACCATGTGTGCATATGGGAAAGTGAAACAAGCTTAATAAACTTGTTTGATAGAGACCTTTGCATTGTACACTAATTAGACATCTTGTTCTTTGAAGATGATGCATTAAAACGATGGTAATTGTGAAATTTCATTGATAATACCATATTTACGAGTGAACAAGAAAAGTAGCACCACATTATCATATGCTAATGAGATCCTTTAAGACATGTCTTACTTGCCCTTGTGCGCAATGTATACGAGAATGTAAAACCAAACCCACACACAAGCGAACCCTCCTCACCACAACACATCCTTTGGCAAGTATAGATTGTAATTACTATTTAACTTGTACGAATTTGCTCTTGTTAGTGGGGTTTCACTTCCTAGCTTGAATGCAAGAATTAAAAGCTTAACACCCATACACTAATGGAAGTGTATTTACCACTAGTGTGTGGCTTCTATGACATTGGTTGGATTTCCTAGATATAAGACCAACAATGGTAGCTCCTTTTGCATGTTTTAATAGCACATATTGTGGTATGGCATTCATTGGGCCCCTTGTATCAACAAATACTATTGTGCAACTCATGATCCTAGTAGTTACTACACTTGCATGTTTGGTTGGATGGCCAAAGCCCCATCCACGTAATAAACCACTATGGTAATCTATATGTTCTTCTATGGAGATAAGCATCCTTTGTTGGATAATCTCTATATTCATAAAGAATGTAGTTGCACTTAGATGATTACCAAGGCTAATTACTACACCATATTGCCCAACTTGGCCCTTGTGAGCTAGCCACTTCTTCACTCAGCATGGTTGGCCTCTCCTTTTCTCAACTTGGTAGGATTGATGAATTATTTGAGTCCCATGATATAATGTGCCTTTATGGACTATTTAGCTATGTCTTTACCTTTTCCTATAGCTAATTTATCACACCTATCAGAGATAGAATTAATTTTTCTAGACCATAAAATTAACAAGCGCTATAAGCCACTAACCTTTCAATACGTTTTTGTCACATAAAAAAACATGTAAATGTTTCCTTCTCTGCCCAAGTAATGTATGATAACTCCTATTATTATTGCTTCCTATCTTCCCTAGCCCTATCTCTCTCTCACCTTGCATTGCGATTTCATCCATAATAGCCTTCGTGACACAATACAAGTGTTGGCCTACATTGTATATGGATATATAGACCAATGTTAACTATATGAAAGGGATTAGCTTGATCAAACTTGCAGTAAGCTACTTGTAAAAATAGGGGGTATTAAGATCCCACAATGGTACTCCTAGCCTTCTATGAATGTGGTATGTGCTTTTCTATTGATTGTCTCATGACTTATTCTTTATGGAAAACAAGTTCTATAAGGCTGAAACATACCCCACTTTTCCACCTTGTATCATAATAGCATGGTATCTTATCTATGGTTATATTTCTCATTTTCCATGGTGCATTATTTGAAAATTAACTTGGTAAGATTTAGCTTTTTATTGTGGATTATGATCTAAGGTTGTCGAGGTAGAACGGTCTAATCCCTTTGATATATACAAGGTATATTATAGGATATGGTGACATGAATGGCAACTGAGTTGTAGCCCCGACACCTGCATAATAGGTTTGTTTACATTGATGCTTATTAATCACCATACTGACTAGTTTAAAGGTACCATGTGCAAACCCCTTCATATCTTATTGTATACCATGTTTTATTAGTAACTAGGCAATCATAAGGTTCTGCATTGATAACCTCATGTATTTGTAATTTTATTATAAAAGTAATACTATGAGCAGGACTCTCATTTTTTACTATAAATTTCTTGCAAGCATTCGTGTGAATTGGTTTCCTCACTTCATTTAGCAATACACACACACAAAAAAGAGAGAGTATAATATAGAAACTCTTAAATATGGCATATGGAGATAATGATCATTCTAAATGCACTCTATATAAAGTCAATAAGATATTTGAAACTATTTCATTTTATAAATAGGCTGCACATAAGTAAAGATGAGAAACGTGACAATGAGTACAATGGCATGGAATTTGGCAAGCTAAAAAGGCTAATAAACTCAAGCCATATATAGTAGCCATATTACAAAAATTTTGAGTACATTAGATGGACATTAAAATCCAATTGAATCTAGAAATGAAGCAAATGAGAAATTTTTTCCCAAGATTTTGCTAGCTTAAGACATTTTCCTACTACATGTGCATAATTAATAGCCCTCTATATGTTGTGAGTTTCCATGCCCTATAATTAAATGAAATCACATATCTACATGCACATACTCCATCGAGGGATTGAACATGACTTGGGTGTCTCTGGAACAACTCATGATATTTCATGTAGGAAAGAATCACCAAAAAGTGTTGAATAGGTGTCTAGCCCACATGGATCCTTCGCATAGAGTATGCACTGTTCCCATGGACAGTGCACCAAGTACAACACCTTTGGATCTCATGGAGTGTGATTGCACATTGGCAATTTGCCTCCTTACATTGGATACACCCCTGGAGGAGAAGAGCAATGAAGATACAACTCCACAGGTTGTTGCTATTACATACACAGGAGAAGAACCAATTGAAGAGCTCTTAAATGTTAAAGAGCACTACAAGATATAGGCCTTATATTGACGTTTAAAGCGACGAAAATACAAACAACAAAATTTTCCCCCGTCGTCGCAAAAAGCGTCGTTATTAACGATGCCATAGAAATATTGGTATTGGCATCAAATGTGACGCTGATAGCGATGCCAATAGCGACGCTGATAGCGACGTTTTGCGACGTGCATAGCGACGGTAATTTGTGACGCTAATAGCAACGGTAACAGGGATTAAAAAAATTTTGTGAGCAATATGTGCTGTATGAGAGCCATACAAAATAGTTTCTGCACTACTGTATACAAAGCGCTTGCAAACAAAAAGAATGTATAATGAAATCATAAAACTGATACGTGAAATAAATACATGATCGCATAAAAGCGATTGGTACAATCATGACAGGATATCACTAATACATAGAAAATGTCTACATAGATCAGGCGACTAAGAAATAAAGGTGTGTAAGCTCCAAGGATCCAAGGGCGAGCTACAAATCCTCATCCCCCGAAAGCTCGTCCTGCCGCAAAGGAGCATCGAACGGACTCTGCAAAAAAAGAAACAACACATCAATCCACCATATAATAATGCATTCAAATATCTCATGGTAACTACGGACAAGAAAGATGAGTGACTTACAGGGCCGCCGCGTCTATACAATCGGTCGATCAATGCATTGAGACCGTGCCTCTCTGCATATCGAGTCTCAAGGCCTATCGGATCACGATTTGTAATGGAGTGCTGCAAAGAAATTAAAATGCTAACTGTTAAAAGCATGATTGTCAGTACAAAGAATATTTCAAAAAAATAAACAAGCAAAACAAAAGAAAAACTTACAAAGTCCTCCAAATATGTCCTGTGGTTGCCACTCCCAAGATGATGTAACACTTCGGCCTCGAGTCGTGCCCTTGCCGCCTTGCGCTGCTAACTCCAACGTCTTGGAGAATCTGTAGCCTCCTCCCTCAGTCGGCACTAGTCGTCTGCATCTAACCACTCGGGCTTTGCAGCCCCACTCTTGATTGCCTTGCGTGCGTCGGATCTTCTATGTGACATGTATGCATGCATGCAATCTATCATCTAGCCCGTAGAGAATCTATCTACTACGGTTGGCACCGAAAACTCCTGGTGCAAGGATGCTACTATGTAGTCCTTGCTCCCCTTCGGTATGTTCTTCCAATAATAAAGACGTTGTGCCCAGAAACTTGTTGGCACAACTCTCTCATGCGAGCCATCACCCTCCTCCCCTCATCATTTATGATGATGGCTCCTGACCTACTATCGACCAGATATCCATAACCCCTAGGAGTCTGCCTAAGATGGGTCCTCTTCCATATGCTTCCACGCTCCTGGGCATATCCAGGACACCCCTCTACATCCGGTATACCAACAGGGGTAATCTCTCTCGGAGTGGCACCTAAAGGGGTGGTACCCAAAGGTGTGCCACCTGCTGACGACTGTGCAAAAGCCGGAGTAACTGGAGTAGACATCCCCACAGGTGTGACAAATCCTGGAGGTGACCCAGCTGAACAACGAGATGGACACACCACATCCGTGTCTCCACAACAGCATCCCCCTGATCCTGATGCACTCCCTCCCTCTGACCCAAGTCGTGAGCGTCGAGATCGTCTGCTCAAAGCCGAAGCATCTGATTGCAGTAAAGACGATCTAGTAGAGCGCCCTGACGAAGAACGAGACAGCTCCTGGTCAACCATCTCTCTGAATCTCGCGAGCTGGTCTGGAGACATGCGTGCGAAAATGTCCTGCAACTTCTCATCGCTCATCCCTCGACTCATCCTGAAAATGTCACTTGCACAGATAAAAAATGATGTTAGAATAAACAATTTAAATCATACAAAGCACAATAATATAAATCATTTTAAAAAAATCTCTCTTAAAATGTATATCTTATGAACCTTTATAAGAGATTGGTCAACGAATTGAGTAAGTGGATGCTCCAAGTATGAAGTATCCTATGGTCCCATGTTAATCTCCTGACACAACTCTGCATACACTAGAAGGTCGATAGACATGTCATCACAAAAGAATGAGTCCACCTGGTTCTCAAAAAATTCTTGGACTCTTGTATTTCCATCATTGTTAGCCGATGGTGGCTTCAAGCTTTCGACGGCCTCCACCCCTTGCAATATCAACCCCTCTATTTCCATATGATCTTCATCTATGCTCAGAACATCACGAATATCATATACTCTCGCACTTCGGGGAGTTGAAGGTATAACATACCACCATCGAGGTTGTTGAGGGTTTGGATAGACTCAAATTATATGTCGCATATAAAATTTAGATACAACAGATTCTAAATCCCTCATCACCTTTGGACTACATCCCCTCCAGAATTCCCACTCCTCCATTGAGACCTCTGTCCCTTCGCGAGATGCTGCGGTCAAGGCTCCATGCAACCATCGCGTTGACATAAACCGCAGCATCTCCTCCATACCTTTGGGATATCAAATCGGTCGATGACGCGTTCATGATCGGAATTCAGCTCGCGCTTCCTCTCGTTCTTGCCTTGCAATCTGGTACTTGGCGAGCCACGTCTCCATGGAGGCATGGTGCAACATACAAAAGCGATTCACCTTCTCTTCCATTGAGGCATCCATTCTTTTTTCTACTCCATTTCCAACCACCACATCTCCAATCAGTCTATCATCGTCCTTTAGCGACCATAGCATTTCATTGACTCGTTCCACCGTTGGTAGCCATTGTGAAATATGCACTAATACCTCTGACACCAACCAAACTTCGGCCATGCTACCTTCTGGCCGAGCTCGTTGTCTCACAAAGCCTTTTAGGGTTTTCATGAAGTTCTCTAGGAAGAACATCCATCACGTATAGAGAGGTCCAGCAATCTCCACTTCGTCCATAAGATGCACAAGAAGGTGGATTTGTATCGTGAGCATGCTAGTGGGCAGGTATTTCTCAAAGAGACAGACCGTCTCCATTGCTCCCCGTCTCGCGGATTCAATAGAGGACATCTTAATCTCTTTCTGTGAGATCCATTGCACCAAAGTCAAAAACTTGTAAATGGCCTCGCGAATTTCTGGAGTAAGGCATCGTGCAATCGTGATCGATAGGACAAACTGCCACAAATGAGAAAGCATTATGACTAATGGCCACTTTCCAAATTGCAAAATGCCCACGCTAATTACAATCCATTCGTAGTACAAACCTGATATATCTTATGCCAATCATGGGATTTTAGCCCCGACAATTGGTCGTCTTTAGAAAATGCGGACCTGAGAGAACGCATCACACTCATCGGAGTACGGATAGACTTGATTACTTGCTTCACAATGCGCTCTTCTTTAGTGGACAAAACCCAAGGAGTGCGACAAAGCTGCACGCGACCATCAGCACTCTACTACGGCCAAAGCGCCTCCATCTTACCTACCTCCTTCAAATCCATTTGTGCCCCTATAGTATCTCTCTTTCCTGTGATGTAGTCCCATAGCAAGCTGCCCACATTCTTGAAAATATGCATGGGATCCAACAAGTGGTTGACCTGTAAGTGGGTCCAATATGGCAACTCATAGAAAACTGAGAACCATCGCATTCCATTTGGATGTGATTCCGTATGGACCATTTTCAGCTCGTACAAGCTTGCGGCGTTCATATGTGTTGGAGGTCGTCCAAGGAAACCTTCCCTGAGTTCATGATCCTCCGGAAAGAAAGTGGCGTGTCCTTGATATACCATCTTCTTCATGGTTTGTGACCTTCGGGAGTCTAATTGTGGCCTGCACAATGGACATGCATAATAACCTAAGGTAACTAGACCTGTTCCAACACCACGACCTAGTGAATACTTGATTGAATGAGATAAAATATAGATATTACCAGCGATAACGGAGGCCTGCTCACCTGAGCACTCTCCCAATCCCGGAAAGTCATGCATCGTCCACATGAGAATGGCTCGAATATTGGCTGACCGCTGACCATCGCGCTTGCTCATATCTTGCACAGTGACCCCCTCCTCCCACAAAATCTTAAGCTCATCGACTAATGGATGAAGATACACGTCCATATTTTTTACTTTGTAGCGGCCTGGGACGAGCAAGCTAAGGATGAGATGTCATTTCTTCGTAGAAAGCCATGGAGGGATGTTGTAGTTGACACGGACTATAGGCCACACACTGTAAGAAGTTGAGCATAGACCGAATGGGTTCACGCCATCCATTACGAGACCGAGCTGAAGATTCCTTGGCTCTCGCGCAAAGCCTGGAAAGGTAGAGTCAATGTGGCTCCATGAGCACGAATCCGCTGATATTTGTTGAACTCCATCCGTGGACCTATTCTGCACATGCCACGTTGTCAAGCTCGCCATGCTGGATGTACGAAACATGTGGTTTATGTGGGGGATGAGTGAAAAGTGTCATTTTAATAGATGATATTTTAATAACCTGAAAAAAAATCATAAAACACCTTGAAAAAGCACAAATGTTTGTAATAATAGTGTCAAAAAAAAAATCAATGAACCCTATGTGCAAGGTACCTAAATAACTCGGTCACGCTCGTATCGCTCCACCTGTATTTTGCTTGCACACTTAAGAGTGCAAGCAGTGTCTTCAACCGAGATACTCGGCACCCATCATATAATGGTATGGATGCTTCCTCTCTAAGCGGATCAGAAGTCTCGACATCCATGGGAATCAATGCATCGATCATTGCCTCCATCTCAGGCTCCAAGATTGTAGGTAGGTCTGGAAGGTTGTTTGTCTTCTCTGGCATTGATGGTATAGATTGGCCTTGCGAGTGGTAGATTGGCTCCTGCACTCCATCCATCGCACGCCCACAAACTCTTCTAATTGGCCGCAAAGGGTGCACTCCCCCTTGGGATGAGACATCACCTCCCTGGATAGAAAATTTGCCAGCAAGACCCAATCTTATTGTATATGGTTTTCAATTAGCTTGCGAGTACAATGCATGATTGATATTAACTTCAAATTACCATTTTCTGAAAATCTGCAATTGTCTAATCAATGATCTCAGATTGAAACTCGCCAAATCGTCGTGCGTGTTCTATAGACAATCGGCGTTTTCGTCTAATTGCCAACTTGCATTGAGAGCAAGGACATGGGACACACTGATTAAGATACGCCTCGCGATCTTGAACAACAAGACCTTCTTCGTTTTCCATCTTATCTACATTATAACAAACAATTTAATTACTTGTAATACAATTTGGGAAAACGAGGCTCAAATAGATAGCTTTATGGAGATGTATGTCAAGTTGCAAGTTGACCATAAGCTCTTGCTTGAGAGGTTTTAGCCTCAGCAAGAGGTTGAGAAGCAAATTTTGTAAAACATTGAGTTTGATATTGATGCATCCATGGTATTGAAATCTAAACTTCAAGATATAGGAAATGCTTTACTGATTGATGTAGAGAATGCATGGGACATAGTAGTTGAGAGATTTATTGATGTTATATCTCGGCCATATACCATGCTCAAGGATTTGTTTATCCCGGTAGATAATTATTCATTATTGTAAAAAAAAAAACATTGGTTCATAAGGTTCATGAGTTGAAGACTAAATGTTTGGACTTGACTAAAAGATTGGATAATGCCTTAGATGCTAAAAGGAAAAGTGATGAATATGTTACTTCATCATTGCAACAAAAAGATTGGTGACAAGGATGCTATGATTAATGAAGTTCTCCACGAGGCGAATATAGAGTTGAAGGGAATGGAACACGATTCTTCTTTGGGATTTAGTGGTGATCAGTCAATTATTGAGGTGTCTTCTTGTATGGCCATTATACCTTATATACCTAGCTAGGGTCTCTAGGTTATGTAGTTTGAGTATCTTAGAGGGGCTCTACTAGGATTACTTATACAACTGCACTAGAGGGCTTTGAGTATAAGTAATCCTAGTCAACAAAATTTATGAGCATCATTGAGGATCTCTTAGTCTAATAATAAATCAGTCTCAACAAAAAGCATATTAGTAATGTGGTTTTTTTGTCCTAGGTCCATGTATAAAAATTAATGCCATCTATGAAATTTATCAACTATAGTTATAAAATTTGTTCCAATCGATTCTACTCATAGTCATAACATTTGAAGAAAATATCCTATGCTCAATTTACGGGATTCTTCTTCTATAGCAATACTTTTGGGTTCATTTTGATGAAGTACCATAATGACCATTAGCTAGGGTATCATTTTCTTTTAGTCCTTCCATTGACTAGTTGGCATGATTACTAATTTGTTATGCCTATAAAGTTAATACAAAAACAAGGAATTATGCATATCACAATTAGATCCCTTACTTGGACATTATGAAGGATATGACCAATTTTAAGCCATCTTAAAGAGTCACCAATGTACGTGGCCCATGGTAAAGCACATTGCATACCATTATCGATAAGTCTATTATCGTGCATCTTAAATCTCCTAGTTAGACTTTATAAAGTGTATGACCAATTTTTAGCCCTCTTAAGGAGTCAATGTAATGGTATCCATAAAAAAAGCAAAGTGCATACCATTACCATAATCATGGATATGTTATCGTTCCAATCTATACACACACAGGTGGACTACATCTTGAGTAGATAAAAGTTATCCATTTGAGTAGACATACATCTCCATAAAGCTATCCATTTGAGTATACATCTCTTTCTCTTTCTCTCCCTCTCTCTCCCTCTCCCTCTCTTTCTCTCTCATTTCCTCTCCCTCTCACAATATATCCTAACACTCTCCAAAAGCAAAAGGGAGAGGGAGAGAGAGAATGCACTCTCCCTCCCACTCCCTCTCCCTCTCTTTTCTCTTTCTATCCCTCTCTCATTTCCTCCCCCTCCCTCTCCCTCTCCCTCTCCCTCTCCGTCTCCCTCTCTTTCTCTTTCTCTCCCTCTCTCATTTCCTCCCCCTCCCTCTCCCTCTCCCTCTCTTTCTCTTTCTCTTTCTCCCTCTCTCTCTCTCTTTCTCTCCCTCCCTCTCCCTCTCCCTCTCTTTCTCTCTCATTTCCTCTCCCTCTCACAATATATCCTAACACTCTCAAAAAGCAAAAGGGAGAGGGAGAGAGAGAATGCACTCTCCCTCCCTCTCCCTCTCTTTCTCTTTCTCTCCCTCTCTCATTTCCTCCCCCTCCCTCTCCCTCTCCCTCTCCCTCTCTTTCTCTTTCTCTTTCTTTTCTCTTTCTCTTTCTCTCCCTCTCTTTCTCTCTCATTTCCTCTCCTAAACAAGAAAAAGAGAGTGATTTAAACCTTAAACAAGCAAAAGAAAGAGAGAGGGAAACTCACCGATGAGATATGGCGCGACTGTGGGGCGGCTCCTCTTTGCGATGAAGGCTCCTCCTCTCCTTTGCAAACAACGGCGGCGGCGGCAAGTCTTCTTCCTCTCCTTCTCTCACGACGGTCGCTCTCTCCCTCGCTCTCGCTCTCAAAACACAAAACGCAAAAACGTGAAATAAAGTCGCGCTCGGTTTCAGCCCTTTTTTTTCCTGTGGAGCGTCACTATTTGCGTCACTATTTGCGACGCAAATAGCGATGCCGCTACACGCCGTCGCTATAAGCTTAAATCCTTGTAGTGGAGGAGCATTGGATGGTGGTAGAGCAAGGGTTGGCTCTCATGGCGCCATCTTCTTCAGAATAGCTACAAGTCAAAAAAACCAACCTTGCCTCCTTGATGCCCATTGAAGCAGATGGCGTACAATACTTGCTTCTATCAGATGTGCTGCAATACTTGGAAATGAAAGAAAAATAGTTGTTTTCCATCCTAGTCAGGGATTTGATGGAAGACTTGATGGATTATGATTACACGGATGTTCATCCGACGATGGCAAAGATTGGAAGATATGATGGCACAAGCTTAGATATAGTGAGTGCCATCATAGCAGCATAGGAGCATATTACCTCGGTTGAAGAAGATTACGTTATGTCGGATGTTGTATTTGAAGCACTATAGCATAATGTATTCAGACCAATGCCTTAGCTTTCTACCAAGGAGTATGTAGATCCCTTTGCCCAAAGAGGTGCCTTGCTCACACACAAGGAAATGAAGATACAAGATGATCTAGAGAAGGTGAGATTTCGAACTATCATATATTTTAATGCGACAAAACTTGATGATAGGGTGCATCGGGTCCCCTGAAGGCCGATGCCAGACTTCGGACAGGGCAGCTGTAGGCATCATTTTTTGCCAAGATTTCACCGGTGGTGATCTCCGCGGGACTCGATGCCCCCTTACCGTCAAGTTTTGTCACTTTTTGATAAATCTAGGTTAGTGGCTAAATATATTGTTTGATTTGACTTTGTCATTTAGGACATATTGTAAATAGATGAGTTTGCATCAAGGCAAGGAGGAGCTCGGTATGCAGATCGATGGAGGATTCAGCTCTGAAGGAGTACATTGGCAACCTTGTTCTACACTTGATGGTCTTCCATAAAAAGTGCTTACCACGAGGGTAAGAAACAATCATGAAAATTTAAGCTTTGACCAAGTTTGGACCTTCTGGAGTGATACTTGTGACATCTAGCTTAGAGAAAGTGGTGCTAATCAAGTGTTCAAAGCTTCTTTATTTGTTTGACCAAATGCGTAGTGGAGAAATGCGTGTGCTTGCTACATTAGGTGACCTTGCTAAAGTGTTAGATACGCTTCTCCTAGAGAAAGAGCTGAAGGGGGAGCGTGCTACTTTTGAAGCAAAGAAGAAACTTCTATTTTCATCGGAAGCTGGCCCCTCCTCTCCGCCGATAAAAAAGCCAAGGAACGAATGAGAGTTCTTGTTTTGACTATAGACTTTTTGTATCTGCTACCACTATCAGCCATCTCATGTATTTTTCTTGATGAATATAAGATATTTTACTTTGTCCCTATGAATAAATATTTATTGAACAAATGTGTGATTAAGTGTGACGATAATGTATGGTATGTGAATGACGCATTCGCATACGTTAACATAATCCAATTTAATTATGTCAACATGTAGTACTGTACTTGCGATTGTGTATAACACTGCAGACCCTTGGTTCGAAGTCTGGTGTCTGGAGCCACTTTCCTGGCTGGAAAATGGCTCTAGACGCCAGTCTTCAAACTAGGGGTCTACATGAATTTTTTTTTCTCAAAAGAAAAAAGGGCTCTTGACCACCTAACGAGAGCGGGTGTGAAGTTTCGTCGCATTCGTATACAGTTTACTATTTTAAAAATTATCCCATACCAAAATTTTGGATGGATTGATAATAGAGAAATCAACATCACAATTACTGGCCCTTAGAAACTTCGTACCACATTGACTATACAGAGGCATCAAAGTAAATTTTGCAAGAAGAAATGGTAATTTTTGCATGTTTTTTCTATTGAAATTGATAGTGCTAGCAAAAATTGTAAGTAAGAGTTGAAAATACAACGAAGATGCACAATCAAAGTTGAGAGCACAGGATAAGAGTAAAAATTTAATTCATATTTTAAGGGTGCGTACCACAGTTTTGCACTGGGACATAGTCATATGTCCAATGCACGAGGAGAACACTGTGCCAAAAAAGATACCATTACAAATTGTGTTAATTTCATTAGAACGAATGCATCCTTCATTGCTTCAATATTTCTTACAAGTTGGAAGTCCTTGAAAGTTATAGTGATGCGCTTCACATGTATTACACAATGTTGAGCATCAGTCATCATGTCAACTAAAAAGGCCTTTGTAGTACACTAAAGAGCATGAATACATTCTTTTGTGAAGTGATTAGGTCTATCTTGACCTTGTGCCAAAAACCACCTCCTGCTTTTTGTGCGGTAGAGGTCTTGCACAATCTCGCGAACAAGTCTCAAGAAGCTTACCTTCGCAATGATGAGATCAAAAGAGCGTTGATACTTTCTAATTTCTCTTAGAGCCATTGTACCTCACTTCCACTTGCATTTCTTGTGGGGATGTTGAGGAGGATCCTTGTGAGGGCGGCTTGAGGAAGTTGGGTTAGATTGAGAAGGGCATGCATCTGAGCTAGTAGATGCTCAAAGGGATTGAACACGATATGGGGCTCTGAGAATTGGAAGCTTATTTGCAACTACCTTAGGTCTAGCCATCTTTCCTGCATAAGAGATGTGAGAACTCAATGAACAAGATAGAAAGTGAAACTCTCTTTTATATAACCCTAAACTGTAAGACTCATTGACTTAGATACACAGTCTCTCTTTGTCTCTTAAAATATGAATTGCATTCACACTGAACACATTGCTCATCTTACTATCTTAGCTCTCTTCGAATCCATTTGCTACCTTGTCGAAGCCTTGTTTCTACCCACTTGAAATGGTTTTCTTTGGCACTTGAGGCTTTATAATGCACTCTTTTAGTGATACGACGTGATTCCATCATGTCTGCAGACAGCCGATTCATCAGCACTTTCATTTTCTCTCTTCTATCAAAGTTTAGCTTCATCAGCTACTATAATCCTATACCACCAAGATAGAACTTGGATCATTGGATTGCTACCATTCACCCCTCCACCATGATCGGTTTTTCTTTGGTATGCACCACAAGCTATCCAATGTGAAATTTCCATCACTTGTGTGGACCAAAATCCAATGCTTTCCTTTTTTGCAAAGTATGGCCCATGTGCTTGAAGGATATGCTATAAAGACACATATCACACATGAGTAAAACTATACTCAATCATTTATACAATTCATACAATTTTAAAATATCAACTTAGTATCGTGTAATGTGTGATAGACCTTTTGCCTCACGCTTCCACCATGTTTGTGTAGAAGCTATGCATAGTATCGATAAATTCTTGCTTATCTTCATTGTTAAACACCCTCTTGAGAAGTAAGGGAGCCAATTCGTTAAGATATTAGCTTTGTCCAACCTTGTTTTTCCTCCATTACTTCGATCAAGAAACTGCAAAATGTATCTTTTTCCACCCATCGTAGTCATGCAACCTACGAACCATGACATTCCCTTCCTCATTGATGGGTGCTGAGAGAAACTTTTTAGCCTTTGCTCCTCCAAAGCAAGGATTTTCTGGCAAGTTACCAGATTTTCCTGATCTCTTCTCATCTTTTTCAATTGTCACTTAATACTTGTGTAGCCCAATTTCTGATAGCACTCACTCCACATTCCTACACATTGCAATGGCTTTTTTTTCTACAAGAATCCATTGACTGAAGATTTTCCTTGAATATTTCAAGGCTATTAAAACTAAGGTATTTATTAACACCTTCTTTTTGAGTTTTTTTCAATCTCTTGGAAACAACCATAAGCAATAATATGTTTAATTGCACCAAGTTCCAAATTAATGAAATTTCCAAAATTCATGAAATCCATTTTGATTTGGTTTTCCCATATTGATGGGAAATTCCCAAAATCCCAAATATAGAGTTTATTGTTTTATTGATGATTTACCACCTACTTTATCACCTACATGTCCCAAAGACCATAAACTTAATCTCTCATTCTCAACCACCATGTAAAGCACCTTATAGACACAATCAGATTGAGCAAAAGGAAATCCAAATACAAGTTGAAGAACTGTTGAACCGAGGACTCATTAGGCCCAGTAGTTCTCCTTTTGGAGCACTTGTCCTATTAGTTAAGAAGAAAAATAATACCTATAGGATGTGCATTGACTATGGTGCCCTAAACAAGATCACTATTAAGAATAGATATCTGATCCCCAGGGTAGACAATCTCATGGATAAACTACAAGGAGCCACTATTTTTAGCAAGCTATATCTCAAATTGGTTATCATCAAGTACGATCAGATACACCTGACATTTTCAAGGCTACATTTAGAACTTAAGTTGGTCATTATGAATTTCTTGTTATTCCTTTCGGTTTGACCAATGTACCAGCTAAATTCAGTTGTATGATGAATCGAATATTTTTGAAGTATCATAATTGTGTGATTGTTTTCTTTGATGATATATTGGTTTTTAGTAAGAATGAGAATGAGCATTGTGAACATCTATCTTTGGTTTTTAAATTGTTGAAAGAGAATCAATTATATACTAACCCTAACAAGAGTGAATTTTTCCAAACCCAAATTGAATACTTAGATCACATTGTTTCTTCTGATAGTATCCGCGTTGATCCTAAAAAGATAGAGGCAATTTTAAATTGGCCAACTCCTAAAAATATGCATGAGTTATGTTCTTTCTTAGGTCTTGCCAGCTTTTGTAGAAATTTTGTGAGAAAATTTTCATTGATTGCATTGCCTTTGACGAATTTGTTAAAGAAAGGTATTGTCTATCATTGGTCTAACAATCAGCAAAAGTCTCTTGATTTATTGAAATATGCTTTAACGTATGCACCTATTTTGCAATTACTTAATTTTAATCAATCATTATTTATAGTAGCACTGATGCTAGCAGATTAGGAACAGGAGTTGTCCTCATGCAAGATTCACATCCCATAGCCTATTCTAGTTGCAAACTTAAACCCTCTGAACTGAAGTAGTCCAATTGGCATAGGTTGGGATGTGGGTCAAGATGATGCAGATGGAAACAGGTATGCTATTCGGTTTGGGACGAAAGTCCTAAACGAGAGACAGAGGAGATATCCGCAAATCAAGAGGGAATTACTGGGAATTGTTACGGCTCTCAAATGTGACAAGGAGTACTTTATTGGAGCCTCAGTTGTGGTAGAGACAGATTGCTTGCCATTGATAGGTATGATTACGAGTTGCTCTACTCTGGATATAGCTATGCTGAGATGGATTGCATACATCAAGTCATTAAATCCAGAATTTAAACATATAGTAGGAAAGGATAATCCAGTGGTGGCAGATATGCTGTCTAGAGCCAGATATGATGATGAGGAGACACTACTTGCAGAAGAGGATGATGCAGAAATTTCAGCCGCTATGGTTGATCATATTTGCCATGTCTATGATATTGTGGCTTTCATAGAAGAACTCTATGTTGGAGATTGGTTGCAGATTGGCAAGTACCTTAGTACACTAAGCAAAAGAGATGAATGGACAGATGAAGAGTTCAAGAAGATCAGAAGAAAAGCCTATGGTTATTTTCTCAAGGACGGATTTCTTTGGAAGCATTCGAAGAAAAGAGGTGGATTACCCTTGCGGGTTGTCTGCGATAAAGAGACACAGTTACAGGTAATGAGGGAGTTTCACGAGAGTCCTTGGGCTGGTCATAGAGGAGTGTGGGCTACTTATGAGAAAATCAAGGAGAAATATTGGTGGAAAGGCATGTATAGAGATGTTTCTCACTTTGTAGAGACTTGCAGAGACTACCAGATGTATTCGGTAGTGCATCATCGAGATGAGCTTCATTCGACCTATCCGCTATGCATTCATTATAAGTGGGTAGTTGACTTGGTTACTATGCCTATGGGTCTATGGCAGATGAGATATATTGTTTTGGCTAGAGAGGATCTTACCAATCATGTTGAGGGCAGACCTTTGAGAACGAAGACCACTAGTGCAGTGTGTAAGTTCTTATTGGGAGAAATTTTCTGCAGGTATGGCTGTGTGGGTAAGATCACTGCAAATCATGGTGAATTGGATGCAGATGAAGCTAGGGAGTTTTTCTCTCAACTAGGAATCAAGTTGGCTCTAACCATAGCATACAATCCAGAGGGAAATGCGAAGAGTGAAAGAGGACATCTGTCGATAGTGAAAGCATTAGCCAAAGCATGCAGAGGATGGATTGGAGAATGGCCGAGACTTCTACCATTTGCTTTGTGGGGCTGATCGTACGACTCACAGTGTTACCACAGGATATATGCCCGCAGAGTTGATGTATGGTCAGAAACCGGTTATGCCGACAGAGACTTTTGCTTTGACTTGGTCAGTTTTACCTTAAGCAAGAGGATTTGACGAGAGAGGAGCTCTTAGCTCTTCGGATTTGGCAGTTGGAGAGAAGACTAGAGGATATTCAGCTAGCTATTGACAGGTTGAAGGTTGCTAGACTAAGAAATAAGGACAGGTTTGACAGCAGGAATCGCTTGCGGCCTAGAGCAATAGAAGAGGGAGACTGGGTATTAGTCTTTGATAGCAGCCTTGAAAATCAGCATACTGTACTTCGGAAGATCGTGAAAAGATGGTTTGGACCGTACATAGTCAGACATATCTTTGATAATGCAACATATGTGGCTGACAGAATTGGATGGGACAATGCTTAGAGTGCCTATTGTAGGAAAAAGAATCAAGATTTTCAAGAAAAGAGATGATGAGAATTATGCATTGGAAGAATTTGCAAGAAAAGAGCAACGAGAAGAAACTCCAGTAGAAGAAACAGATGATATGACAGACAATCTTGCTGAAATACCGGAGATACACAATGAAGAGATTGATTTGTTCGTAGATCTTGATGATAATGATCATGGGTAGTTGGCCCATCCGGAGGATGCGCAGGATTAGAGGGGGTGGATGTCGTACTGCTACGCATCTGAGGTGTGGAATCCACCAAAAAGTTGTGTGTGTGGGATTTGATGCTTTGTACATACTTAATCATTATGTTTGCACTTTTGTTCTGCATGGGTAATATAGTGAAGAGGGGTTTAGTGCAAGAGGAACTTATCCATAATGCTCTGGTTGACACGTACACTAAATGTGACATGCTTGTAGAAGAACAGGGAGTTTTTGATAGATTGGTAACTCGAGATGCAGTCTCATGGGCTACACTCATTTTAGAATATGCTGATTATGGGATTTGTGAGGAAGTACTAAACTGTTTCAAAGAGATGCAGATCGAAGTACACTGGTGGATATCTATGCCAAATGTGGGAGCTTGCTTGATGTTCAGCACACGTTTAACTACCTGCCACAACGCAATGAGTATTCTTGGAGTTCCCTTATCCTTGGCTATGTTGACATGGGGGATTTATTACATGCTTTCCAGGTCTTTCAGAAAAATGCAAGATGACTGTGTTCAACCAAACAGTTACATATTCGTTGCCCTGTTCAAGGCTTGTGTACAACAGAAAGATGTGGACATGGGCTAGGCATTATTTTGTGAAATAGTTCGAAAGGGTTTGGAAATGGACCTCTTCATTAGTAGCACAGTGGTTGATCTATATGCAAAATGTGGCTTGCTCATGGATGTACAACAAGTGTTTGATAATCTCCCAGTCCGTGAAGTAGTTTTGTGGAATGCATTGTTTCCAGGCTATGCTGAACATGTGTTTGGAGAGGAAGTGGTGAACTGTGTGAAGAAGATGCAACTAGAAGGAGTTTCTCCAGATGCTGTCACATTTGTTCTCTCCTTGAAAGTGTGTGGGTGACGGGAGCTGTAGAAAAAGGCAGAGAAGTACATGTTGATATGAAAAAATCAGGTTTAGAAGGGGATCTGTTTGTGGGCAGGATTGGTGATGGTATGTATCTACTGATTTTCTGAGGGGGCTGCTTTTTTGGAGAGAAAAAGGGGGCTCGAAATTTAAAAAAAAGCTGACCTATCTCCTAAACTGGGGGGGAACAAAGCTGCTACAGAAGGCGGAGAAGAGGATTGATAGTTGAGGAAGACGACGCTGAATGAAGTCAGAAGTGAATGAGTACAGAGTCCAATAATGAACGTTGAAGGTGTTGCAATGGTGAGGAGAAACGACAATGTAGTGATGCAAACGCTAGTAACAAAGACACAGTAGAAGACTTGAAGATGACGACAATGTGCCACAGAGAGCCGAAGGGAAAACCAACCTGCAGTCGAAGAGGGGCATTACAACATCTTCTACCTCGATGAAGGACAACGTGCTGGTGAGCAGTGACACCTGGTGAGAATCGAAGGGGAACGAAAAGCTCGCTGAAGGAGTCCTATAGCACAATGAGGAGAGCTCTGAAGCGAGGTGGAAAATAAAGTCTGACAAGGATTGAAAATGTGCAAAGGTTCGGAGAACAACGGAGGACGTCTGGAGCTGATGAAGGCGACGAAGATGACGAGGAGAAGCTCTGGTGACAAAGATGAAATTGAAACTCTAGTGATGAAGACATCAAAGATAAATCTTTAATTGAAGATAAAGGAACAATTGCAGGAATGAAACAGTCGAGAGTCAACACTGGATGATGAAAAAGAAGGCTGACAAAGAGGAGGCACAGACGCTAGTGCGACTGAGAAGATGATGGTGGGATGGGGCATCAGTGGAGCCTTCACTGCGAAGCTTCTCCAACATCATAGTGATGTCATTCTTATCGACACGATGGATCCCGTATGGCCGACTAAGATCCATTGTTCAGCCTGATTTTGTTGAAGAGTGTCTCGTTCTTCATTCCGAATACCTACAAAGAGGCAGGCATGTGGAGGTATTGCAGAGTATGCCTCCATCACTGAGGTTGTGACTAGGACTGGCAAAATATTGCCTTTTGATTTCCTTGTCATTTCTACAGATTTTGTCCATACCGGACCTGCCAAGAAAATAGAATGCATTCAGTATTTTCAATCCGAGCAAGAAAAGTTGAATGAGGCAAACAGTGTCTTGATCATTGAAGGAGGGCCTGTTAGTGTGGAATTAGCTGGGGAGATTGTCGTTGATTGTCTTGAGAAGAAAGTTGCCCTTATGCACAGTGGTAACAGGCATGAGCCGATGTTTTAACTAGAAATGGTAATTTTGAGGGCAGGGTCCATCCATTGACCCGTGCTAACTATTTGGCATCGCCGCCCCTTGTAGTTGCATATGCTTTGGCTGGAACTGCGAGTCTGTGAATGAGAGAGGATCTCTTCTATAAACAGCTTATTTATACACTTCTTTTAATTCAAGGATTGGGTTTGGTCAAACAGTGGGCTGGACAAAAACTTGGATTTGCAAGGTTTCACTCTTGTAGGTTATGGGTGCACCACTTGCATTGGAAACTCTGGAGAGTTACATGCGTCTATGGCTGCTGCAATTACAGTTAATGATATTATTGCTGTTGCAGCTATTCTGAGGGCTGAGACATATAGTATTCTTGTCCCAGATTGGGTTCAAAATTCTCAGAAGCTATGTGAGGCTGTGGATAAAATTCAATTAACCCCATTCAAACCAAAAAAGGGAGGGTAAAAATTATCATAGATGAAAAGGCAACGACTATGAATGCTCCAGCGGTGCGGCTGACGACTCTGCTATCATGCATTGAAGCTGTGTAGAGCTACACTGATCACCACTCTCATTTCTATTCGTCTTCAGTTATTGGCAGAAATAAAATAACAGAGACTTGACATCATTTTCTCATCTTGCTCATTTTCTTGATTGATCTTCTATCCTGAAGTTATTCAAAGTCCTCTGTGGTCGTGACTTTGCTTTCGAAATCCTTCGACAATGCCTTGAACTTTCTTAGGAGGCATCGTAATTGTAGTCGTTCGGACGTGGAAGCAGCTTTACAACTCCTCTTTGGAATTCATCATTGCTCCCCTTGCACCGTCCCTCGAAAGTAGTTTTTTTGGAAGGCTCCCTCCTTGAAGTTGGGAATTCGAAAGGGTGTTTCAGAATATTTTACGACTAAGACCCATTGAAGCCATGGGGAAGGCTTATTGGCCTTGTAATGACTCGTTCAACAAGGAATGAAAAGGGATGGAAAAAACACAAGGTGTGGGAGAAAACTCTAAGGGAATATAGTAACCGTAAAGGTTATAAGTAAGGTCGAAGGACCCTTAGGTCAAACTTGGAGGAAAGGGGGTTTCAGTACGCCACAAGGGGAGGGGCTAGGGAAGGTTTAAATACAGAGGAAAGAGGGGTGGTTCTAAAGCCAAGGGATAGGGGTTTAAGGGATTAACACGGGGGTAATAATAAGGTTTTTGAAAGACACAATAGGGGGTGAAAGGCCCTTAAGAGGATAAAACAGGGGGGAGGGGGATGATAAAAAGGTATAGGAAGGGAGTCTTGGGGGGGATTTTAGGACACGAGCAGGGGGGGTGAAAAGGGGCTTAAGGGCCCCTTGGAAGCTTCCACGCCACGTGGAAGGAGAAGCCCAACGGCGAGCAGGCGTGTGACGAGGAGATGCGGGAGGGGAGCTTGATCTACTGCGTACGAGGGACCGCCCGAGCGCAGGTGGTGCTTTCCAATGGCAAGCAGGCGGCACCCTTTACCTTGTCCTCCCCGATCTCTGCCCCCGTCTTCTCAGGACGGCATTGAGCTGGCCTTGCTCCCTCCTCTTCGGCAGCAGTGGCGACGCCGTTAATGGCAGCCCCTCCTCTTTTGTGATAGGCGGCGACATTGTCTTCTCAATCTCAGCCCTTCCGTCCCCCTCTCACGGCAGCGGCACGGACTTCTGGCCGAAGTTACTCTCTCCATTTTCCTCCATGGCAGCAGCCCCCCCTTGGTTTAAATAGGGGAGGGGAGGGGCATCCTCCCTCTTCTATGGATGTGTCTCTCTATGAGCTCCACCGAGGAGCTTCTGAAGCCTTACTATTCCCCTCCCCCTCCAGCATGACTGTCGGCTCTGGGGGGGATAAGGAAAAAATTTTGCATTATCCCCAAAGAAAAATGCTATCTCATTATCCCCTTTACATAGAAGGGGATTCATGCGAAAAGATAGAATTTAGAATGTTACATTCTAGAAGTTGTGGCTCTAATGGCTCTGGCTTGTGTTAACAAGGGGCATCATCATCATCTTTTCTCCAAAATGAATGGTCAAGGCGATAGGAGCAACTTGTGAACTTAATTTTTATGCCTTTGATCCATTGCTTATACAGATTCTGCATACTTTGTGGTCCATTGGTCAACCCAAATGGAACCATGGTCATTCCCTCCAACACCCCGAGATCTTCGGCCTTTGAATTCTCTGTAGGGACATCAACAAGATCATCCGTTATCAAAGGATATTCTTCAACTGCACTTTCAGATCCTGCTTCGTTTTTTTCCTCAGCATTTTCATCCTCTTCCTCTGGAGGCTCTGTCTCTGCTTCTGTAGAGGCTCTGTAGAAGAAGAATAGATCCTCCACCTCTGTGTCTCTTCTGCTTCTGCTTATGTCTCTAGCTCTGTCTCAGCTACTATCTCTGCGACTGCCATGCAATAGGGAGAACAGTACATCCATGCTTCTATTTCACTATCAGAGGTGATTTCAGAAGCCAATTCTAGTTGAGGCAGGAGGTATTCTCCCATAGACAAAGACTTGGCTTCCTTTGGTAGTTGGCTTACAGTGCCCACTGTTAGGGATTGTGCCTCTATTTTCTTGGGAAAGATCTATTTAATAACCTCTTCGTCTCCTGATGTACTATCTTTTACCTTCTTGGAGAAGTCAGTTATGACTTCGATGGATGTGGATCCATTACCTTTTTGCGATCCATACAATTTCAACACCACTTTATTGGGTCCTCTTCCTAGGGTTAGAGTTCCTTTGAACCAGTCCATCCTGGGTCTCACTTCAAAAAGCCAAGGTCTTCCCAATAGTAGAGGATATGAGGTCCCATAAGAATTTGGTTTGACCACCAAATATGTCAACCAATATTCTCTTCCTACATCTTAGAATAATTAATACGCCTTGAAGTTTTTATGTAAACATATGAATAATAAATTTGATGTTATCATGAATTAGGTTTAATCATGTTGTCGTCATCACCTAGTGCGGTGTATGCTGATGAGTCAATGAGTACATCCTCAATTGAGGATGAAACATTACATTTTCATAATCGAGATGCATGGCTACGATGAAAAATTAAATGCATGTGTGATCATTGTCAAGGGTGTATTTTTCGAGCACGTCGAGTTGCAATGTCACACCTCAGCATGTATGGAGAATGGGACCGAGAAAAATCACCAGTATTCATTGTTTTTAACAGTAAGATTGCTAGTCTATGTTACTCAATATATATCAACGTATATGTAACTCCCTTTTCTGGTTGAGCAAGATGCGGTGCCACATCCTCAGATGCTCCCTCCCGGGCGTCAAGAGGCTGCAAAACGTCGACGCGAGGAGGTAGCATCTTCAAGAAGAGTGGAGACTGACGACCATGATAGTAGCTCTCATGAAATGCCCCATCAAGTTGTAGAGGATGAGATTTTGGACAACATGGTACACAATCTATTTTTGCAACCGGTTTGGGGAGAATGTCACTCTACGAAGCCACATGACCCACTATACGTAGCGTCATCTACTCCGTTGTATGACAGTTGTACGTACTCTGTTCTTCGTGCGTCCCTCGAGATACTTAGCTTGCAAACAATTTATGGATGGAGCAATGTCAGTTTGAATGTGTTATTGAAGTAGGTATCAATTCAGTTTGGCTTATGAATCATAATATTAATTGTTCTATTTTGACATTAGACACAAATATATGTTGGTGGTTTTTTAACTCACTTTTAAAAATATATGTAGGTTATTATCACAAATGCTTCCAAAAGGAAAAAAATTGCCAACTAAGAGAGAGCAAGCAAGACATTACTTGACATCTCTGGGGGGCCTCGGTTATGTCAAGATCCATGCATGTGTCAATGATTGTGTCTTATTTCATGGGATTCATGAGTTCGCACGAGAGTGTCCTGTTTGTGGCGAATCAAGATATGAAGTAGAGATGAAGTCAATGGATGTGCCTCGTAAGGTTTTGCGATATTTTCCGATTGTTCCACGTATTCAACTTATGTTCAAGTGTAAGTCTATTGGAAAGCTCATGTCATGGCATGCTAGTCATCGTTCAAGTGATGGAAAATGGAGGATCCCTGCAGACACACCGGCATGGCAACATATAGATAATTTGTTGCCCGTTTCAAAGAAGAGCCATTAAATTTGAGATTTGGTTTAGGTGTGGATGGAATCAATCCATTTGGCATCAAAAGCACATCATACAGTGTATGGCCAGTGGTATTGGTGGACTATAATATTCCTCCATCCATGGCAATTAAAAATGGACATGTAATATTGTCTCTTCTGATTCCTGGAAAGCACAAGGTAAAAAACATGGACATTTACTTAGAGCCTTTGATTGAAGAGTTAGAAATGTTATGGGAAGGTATTGAGGTGCAAGATACAAGCGCATCTGCATCCTCTAGAGATTTCACGTTGAAGGCCATGTTGTTGTGGACTATGAATGACTTTCCAAGATATGGAGAGTGTTCAGGTATATGTATATAACTCTATATTTGAAATTCAAGACTTGAATCAATTGCATGTTATTAATACACTTGTTTGTTCAGGTTTAACTACATCGGGATATCATGCATGTCCTATTTGCGGTCCCTCTCTAGTTTCCTCTAGGCCGGCATGTTTAAAGAAGGTTATCTATGACAATCATCATCAATTTCTTCCTATTGACCATCCCAAATATGTTCTCCCTAATAATGGAATGACTCCACAATCTCTAACCATTCGAGATTGGAAGGAGAGATGGATGAATGTCGACAGCCACCCTCCACTCGGCATGAGTCGGTAAGAAGTATATTTCTCTCGATTGACTTTAAAGTATTTAGCATGATGTATTGTTTACATAATATATTGTTTATTTGTTAGGTTCTCTATATTTTTTCGTCTTTCGTATTAGACTGAACTCAAGATCAATCACCTGTTGGACCCCATACACATATTCAAAAACGTTGTATCTACATTATGGGATCACTTGATAGGGGCTCGTGATTCAGTCAATGTAAGGGAGGATTTACGTAACATTGGTCGCATGAGACGAGCCTGGCCAGGCATTGGACCCAAAGGAAAGATTAAGCTATCCCATGCACCTTGGGTATTGTCAAAGAACGAGGAAAAAATAGTGAAGGAACAAATATGTAGCTTTCGAACACCCATAGGATGTATGAGATGTCTCAAGGGAGCCTTCATAAAGAAAAAGAAAAGAGGTGTGGAGCAACTATCTGGTTTGAAGTCCCACGATTGGCACAAAATGATTCAAGTAAGGGTACATTCAGTTCGTACTTCCTACTAGCATATCCCATTATGTATCCAAAGATGTACATGATATCATTTACAAGATGGGAGAGCTTGTGAGGTGTGTATACATTGTATTTTTTCATTATATATTGCATACATCATGTAGTGAACCTCTTTGAATTTCTACACAAAAATAAACAATTGTCAAATACATCCTGACAGATATGTGAGCTCGAAGGAAATTGATCCAAACACATTGCAAGATGCTCGAGTATTATCTGTTGAGGTGGTTTGTTTGGTGGATGAAATTTTTCCTTAGTCCATTTTGACTACTCAATTACATTTACTCGTACATTTGATTGATGAGATCACACTTTGTGGGGAAGTTCATGCAAGGTGGATGTTTTTTCTTGAGTGCTTAATGAAAACCTTGAAAGATTTTGTGAGGCAAAAAGCATGGCCTGAGGGAAGCATGGCTGAGGGTTGGTTAGTGCAATCATCCCTTGTTTATATCTCTGAATATTTTGCTAAAGTGGACCCCTCTCAACCACGTTTATGTGATGTAATGAGCAAATGGATGACACTATATAATGAAGCAAGGGCAAGAAGAAAAAGCAAAAGACAAGCATTTCGCACCAAATATGCGTAATGTTTCATTTCTAGATCATCTAAATGCGCTCCCACATCATATTGATATAGATTGGTTACATGAGGAAATGGAGAGAATGGAAAAAGAGGAGGAAATTAATATATCTCAAGAAGAGTGGGAATACACACGAGGTTGCTTATCAAAGGTGAGACATACTATCAAGTAATTTATTTCTAGTTATATTTTATATAATAAATTGACATGTTTGATCTTAATCTTTTACTACTAGTGCACATTATTCAATGCTATTTGGTGTGAGGGTAAACATCTTCGAACTCAACGTATAGATGAAAAGAGAAATACCCAAGATTGTGGTGTCCTTTCTCACTTCGAGGATGCCAATGGTACCATGGAAGGTTATTGTGGCTTGATCCAAGATATTCTGAAGCTTGACTTCAGACAATTCTTTATATATGTACTGGATGTGAAGTGGTTTAAAGAAGTGGTAACAAATGGTGAGCCACAATCAGATGTCATCCAAGTGGTTTTGTAATCAATGACTCTACAAAATTTCACCAAAATAAGAATGACACATTAGTACTACCTCAACAATGCGAGCAGGTATATATGTAAAAGCTATTTTTTAAATATGTATACATGTGATATATATACACAATATAATAAGTATTTAAGCTTCTTGCTTTTGTTTTTCAAATACAGTTGTGTATCATCCAATGGTAAACAATAACCAATGGTGGTATGTCATCCCTACCCAATATATGGTAATATTACTGACATAGAGATAGTAGATGACAATCCAACAATTAATGATGATGTACATGATGACACCATAATGGATGATATGCGTGATATAGTACAAGATGAACCTCACGAGAATGTTCAAGGAAACACAGAAGAGGATAATAATGTGGTTGATGATGATGAAGTTATTGAGCAATATAGCAACACATCTGATAGTGGGATAGACTTATTTGTTTCGTTGCCTCTTGGTAACATAGACCTAGAAGTAGATAGTTTAGCAAGGGCTGATCTCATTGAAGATGAGATGGATCATTCACTGTAACATACTTAATTCGCTTAATGATTCAATGTGTATTCTTAATTCTATGGAAAATATCATGCGTACATGTGCATACTCAAGAATCAATAGTCAAGTTTAAAGCTAAATTAAATTTTTCATAATAAAAAGGAAGTATTTTTTATCATGTCCAAGTAGAGAAATTATGAGATACATGCAATGCTTGCTAATAATTGTATAATAAGGTTTATGTCTCTTGCCGCTAATTACTTATATCAGGCTTGTCAACTGGAGAAACTACCATTCATTACAGAGCAATGCAAAAATAATTATTAACTCTATTTTTTATTATATTAAGTCTAATTTCAGGTGGTTAAATAATTACGCGTCTGAAAATGCGTCTATATTCGCGTCTATTTGCGTGGATATATAGACGCAAAATTTGCATCTATTTACACGCTCTTTTACACGCACATATAGACGCAATGATAGATGCGACCGACTTCGCGCGTCTAATATGCGCGTTTATGCCTCGTTTCTGTTGTGGTGTTTCCTTCATTTTCAGCCTCTTTTGATGCTTGTTGATGGCAAGTTTTCCCGGCTGCCCACCAAAAACATGGATCCCCAAGAGGAACACCAAGGAAAAGGGGATTCTACTGCAAGAAAATCTATCTTGTAACATCAACAATGTTTTATTTCATTCTTTTGATGACCAAAACAAAGAAAACAATAATTCTTCACGTAGCATCATAGTAGGTATCTCCCATGGATTTGATAGAATCAGCCATAATCTTCAACATCTTCATAAAATCCATCAATAGAACAAGGAATATAGAAGAATGCGCCATTTTTTAATGGAAATCTATCACATACTATTTATCTTCAATGTCTTCACAGTTTTCTCTTTCAATCTCTCTTATACAGATACACAGTTTTGATAGAATTGGCTATCTCTGGCTCTCTTTCTCTCTCTCTCTCTCAATAATACATCATATCCTCACTACAATACTCAATAATGGAACTTAATAATCTCTCTTAGGTCATAGATGCACCTCCCGAGAGGTATGGGAGGTATGAAAAGGCACCAGAGCCACTATAGTGTCTCTTCATAGCTCACTACTGTCACTGTCACTTCAGTCTTCTCTTCCATTTTCAGCAGCAGCTGTTTCTTCCAGTTATTTTAGCTCTTTTGAACTTAGATTCATCATTTTCAAAAGTTGGAAAAAAATTTCAAAGTCACACATACATTCTACAGAACACTTACAAAAGATCTATAAAATAAAACAGAGCAGAGACAGAACAAAGACAGAGGCTCCACAGAAGGTCTACAAAGGGTTACAGAAGGTCATCAGAGAACAATAGATCCTCATAACTCATAATAAAACCATTCCAAACTATCAAAAAATATTCAATAAACTTTCAAAAGATTTCAACCTTCATCAATGATCAATCCATGCTTCATAGAGAAGAAAATCAGAACAAAACAGAAGCTATACAGAAGGTATCAAAACCAATCAGAACCTCACAAAACCTATCAGAATATCACAAAGCCTCATATTACTAATAAGAATCATCATGAACTTTCAAAAAATAATCAATATCATCCAAACCACTCTCAAAAACTTCCATTAATAACCATACATCACTCAAAATCCATAAAAAATCAACCATTCAGACCTCAAAAATAATAAAAAGCAGTAAAAAAATTAGTCTTTTTCCACTCTCAACAGAGGGAGAGAAAGAGAGAAAGAGGGAGAAGGAAAGATTCTCACCGCCCAACCCTCGTTTGTGAAGAAGAGAAGGAAGTGTATTGATGGCGAAGAGGAGCCGTCGTTGCGAAGAGAAGCCACCGAATCCATCCTCGGGCCTTTGCAGTGAGTGCCTTGTTCCCTCTTGCTTTGTTTTTATTTTTTCTCATTTTCTTTTACTTGTTTTTGTTAAAAATCATGTGTATTGAGAGAGAAAGAGAGAAAATAAGAGAGGGAGAGAAAGAGAGAAAGGAAAGAAGGAAAGAGAGAGAGAGAGAGGGAGAAAACATTAAACATAATAGAGAAAGAGAGGGAGAGGGAGGGAGGGGGGAGAGAGAGAGGGAGGGAGAGGTTGTTATTATTGTTATTATTTTTTTATTTCTTCTTTTCTTTTTTTCTTGTTTGTTGTTGTTCTGGTATTTGTGGTAGTAGTATATGTAGTGGTAGTGGTAGTGGTAGTGGTAGTGGTAGTTGTTTAATTTCTTATTTTCTTGTTTGTTGTTGTTGTGGTAGTCTTAGTAGTAGTAGTGATAGTGGTAGTGATAGTTGTAGTAGTTGTTGTTTAATTTCTTCTTTTCTTGTTTGTTTTTGTTGTGGTAGTCATAGTCGTCATAGTAGTGGTTGTAGTAGTAGTACTAGTAGTAGTTTTCTTGTTTGTTGTTGTTGTTGTTGTTTTAGTATTTTCTTCTTTTCTTGTTTGTTGTAGTAGTAGTTGTTGTTGTTGTTATTGCTTTTTCGTCTTTTCTTGTTTATTGTAGTGGTAGTGGTTTGTTTTTGTGGTAGTCGTAGTCATCGTAGTCATGGTTATAGTAGTGGTAGTAGTAGTTTTCTTATTTTTTGTTGTTGTTGTTGTTGTAGTAATTTTTTTTCTTTTCTTGTTTATTTTTGTTTAGTTTTCTTGTTAGTAGTAGTAGTAGTAGTAGTAGTCATAGTCATCATAGTCGTGGTTGTAGTAGTAGTACTAGTACTAGTTTTCTTGTTTGTTGTTGTTATTGTTGTTGTAGTATTTTCTTCTTTTCTTGTTTGTAGTAGTAGTAGCAATAGTAGCAGTAGTAGGAGTAGTAGTAGTAGTAGTAGTAGTAGTAGTAGTAGTAGTAGTAGTAGTAGTAGTAGTAGTAGTAGTAGTAGTAGTAGTAGTAGTAGTAGTAGTAGTAGTAGTAGTAGTAGTAGTAGTAGTAGTAGTAGTAGTAGTAGTAGTAGTAGTAGTAGTAGTAGTAGTAGTAGTAGTAGTAGTAGTAGTAGTAGTAGTAGTAGTAGTAGTAGTAGTAGTAGTAGTAGTAGTAGTAGTAGTAGTAGTAGTAGTAGTAGTAGTAGTAGTAGTAGTAGTAGTAGTAGTAGTAGTAGTAGTTTTTGTTGTTTTTGTTATTGTTTTTGTTATTGTTTTTTTCCTTTTCTTGTTTATTGTAGTGGTAGTGGTAGTGGTTTGTTTTTTTGGTAGTCGTAGTCATCGTAGTCATGGTTATAGTAGTAGTAGTAGTAGTTTTCTTGTTTGTTGTTGTTGTTCTAGTAGTTTTTTTTCTTTTCTTGTTTATTTTTGTTTAATTTTCTTGTTTGTAGTAGTAGTTGTTGTTATTGTTGTTGTTGTAGTTGTTTTTGTTTTTTATTCTTTTCTTATTTGTTGTTATTGTTATAGTAGTAGTAGTAGTTGTTGCTGTTATTTTTTTTCTTCTTTTCTTGTTTATTGTAGTGGCAGTGGCACTAATAGAGAGAGCGAGATGTTTTGTTAAAAGAAGGAACGAGAGAGAGGGAATAAATATACATCATAATAAAGAAAGAGAAAAAGAGAGAGAGATGGAAGGACAGAAACGAATGAATGGATTAAAAAAAAAGAGGGTAAGATCTTGTTCTGTAACATGTTCTTTTCTTGTTTGTAATAGTAGTTGTAGTAGTAGTAGTAGTGGTGGTGGTGGTGGTGGTGGCGAGGTTTAGTGATGTCCGTTACAATACCACAAGATGGGAAACACTCGACATACGTTAATTTATGGGTGGGTGGAGACTTTACATGCGTTAATTTTGTTGAGTTACAAGAGAAGAAAACCATTCTCAAACAATTTAAGAAAGAAAAAAAGAATGATAACAAGAACAATTTTTTTGTCGTAACATACACCAAATGGAAAACAATGAAGGTCATGATGTTCAAGATCACGAGGCGTATCTTAATCAGTGTGTCCATGTGTCTTTGCTCTCAATGTAAGCTAGCAATTAGACAAAAATGTTGATTGTCTATAGAACATATACGATGCTTCGGAGAGTTTCAATCATAGATCATTGATCAGATAATCTCATATTTTGAGCAAACGTTAAGAAAAGTGTATATCAATCATGTATTGTATTCCCAAGCTAATTGAATACCATATACAAAAACATTGGGTGTGGCTGGGAAATTTTCTATTGAGCAAGGTGACATCTCGTCCCAAGGAGAAGTGAGTGCACCCTTTGCGGCTAGTTAGAAGAGTTCGTGGGCGTGCGATGGATGAAGTGCCTAAGCCAATCCACCACTTGGAAGGTGCTACCCAATCTATACCATCAATACCAGAGGAGACAGGCAGCCTTCCAGACTTACCTACAATCTTGGAGCTTGAGATGGAGGCAATGATCAATGCATTGAGGCCCATGGATATCGAGACTTTTGATCTGCTTAGAAAGAAAGCATCCATATCATTATATGATGGGTGCCGAGTATCTCACCTAAAGACACTCCTAGCACTCCTAAGTGTGCAAGCAAAATACAGGTGGAGCGATGCGAGTATGACCAAGGTATTTAGGTACCTTATACGTATGCTTCGTTGATTTCTTTTCGGCACTATCATAAAAAACATTTGTGATTTTTCAAGGTGTTTTATGATTTTTTTTCAGGTTACTGATGTATCATATATTACCACTTGCAAATACCATGCCTGAGTCTCGTGATGATGTGGGACATATTTTACGAAAGCTTGGCATGGACTACAACAACATCAATGTATGTATCAACAATTACGTACTGTTTCAAGGAGAATACAAGACTATGGAGACATGTCCGAAGTGTGGTGCTTATAGGTATCGACAGGACTTGCAAGGGCAAACCATCCCTCAAAAATTTCTTAGACACTTTCTGCTTATCCTCCGCATAAATCACATGTTTTGTACGTCGGGCATGGCAAGCTTGACAAGGTGGCATACACAGAATAGGTCCCCAAATGGAGTTCAACGAATATCAGTGGATTCAGACACATGGAGCTACATTGACTCTACCTTCCCAGGCTTTGCGCGAGAGCCAAGGAATCTTTGGCTCAGTCTTGCTATCGATGGCATGAACCCATTCGGTTTGCGCTTAACTTCTTATAGTGTGTGATCTATAGTTCTTGTCAACTACAATATGCCTTTATGGATTTCTACGAAGAAAGGACATCTCATCCTTAGCTTGCTCGTTCCCGGCCACTACAAAGTCAAAAATATGGATGTGTATCTTCATCCATCAGTCGATGAGCTTAAGATTTTGTGGGAGGAGGGGGTCACCGTGCAAGATATGAGCAAGCGCGATGCTTGTCGACAGTCCTCCAATATTCGAGCTATTCTCATGTGGACCATGCATAACTTTCCGGGATTCAGAGAGTGCTCACGTAAGTAGGCTTCCATTCTCATTGGTAATATCTATCATAGATCGTTCAAGTTTGTATTCACTGGATAGAGGTATTGGGACATGTGTGGTTTCCATTGTGTGGGCTACGGTTAGACTCCTGATGGTCATGAACCATGAAGAAGATGGTATATCAAGGAAAGGCCACTTTCTTGCCAGAGGGTCATGAACTTAGGGGAGGTTTTCTTGGACGACCTCCAGCATGTATGAATGCTCAAAGATGGTACGAGCTGAAAATGGTCCACTCAGAGTCACATCTAGATAGAATGTGATAGTTATCAGTTTTCTACAAGTTGCCGTATTAGACCCACTTACAAATCAACCACTTGTTGGATCCCACGCATACTTTCAAGAATGTGGGCAGTTTACTATGGGACCACATCACAGGAAAGAGAGACACTATAGGGGCAAGAATGGATTTGAAGGAGGAAGGCAAGATGGAGGCATTTTGGCCGTAGTCGAGTATTGATGATCACTTGCAGCTACCTCGTGCTCCTTGGGTTTTGTCCACTAAAGAATGCGCATTGTGAAGCAAATATTCAAGTTTATCCGAACTCCGACGGGTACGATGCGTTCTCTCAGGTCTACATTTTTTAAAGAGGACAAATTAACAAGACTAAAATCCCACGATTGGCATAAGATTTGTCAAGTTTGTACTACGAATGGATTGTAAGTGACGTGTGTATTTTTCTATTTGAAGTGTAGTCATTGTTCATAACACTTCCTTGTTTGTGGTAGTTTATACTACCAATCATGATCGCAGGATGCCTTACTCCGAAAATACACGGGGCGATTTACAGGTTTTCAACTTTAGTGCAATGAATATCACAGAAGGAGATTAAGACGTCCTCTATTGAATCCACAAGGCAGGGAGCAGTGGGGACGGTTTGTCTCTTTGAGAAATACCTGCCTACCAGCATGCTTACGATACGAATCCACCTTCTTGTGTATCTTGTAGATGAAGTGAAAATTGCTGGACATGTCCATATGCGATGGATGTTCTTCTTGGAGTGCTTTAAGAAAACCCTGAAAGGCTTTGTGCGACAATGAGCTCGGCCAAAAGGTAGCATGACTGAAGGTTGGTTGGTATCCGAGGTGTTAGTGCATATTTCACAATGGCTACCAACGGTGGATTGAGACAACAGTATGCTATGGTCGTTGAAGGACGATGATAGACTGACCAAAGATGTGGTTGGAAATGGGGTAGAAAAACGAATGGATACTGCAATGGAGGAGAAAGTGAATCGCTTTTGTATGTTGCACCATGTCTCTATGAAGATGTGGCTCGCTAGATACCACCAAGCTAGGAAAGATCGGGAGGAAGCATGATCTGAATTTTGACGTAGTACGCGCCATCGACCAATTTGATACCTCAACGGCATGGAGGAGATGTCGTGGTTTATGTCAATGCGATTGTTTTATAGAGCTTTGACCGTAACATCTCGCGAAGGGGCAGAGGTCTCAACCGAGGAGTGAAAATTCTCGAGGGGATGTAGTCCAAACGTGATGACGTGTTTAGGATTTGTCATATATATATTTTATATGCGACAACTAATTGAGTATTTCAATGTGCAATACAAAATATATAGTGCCGCGTGGTTGCGTGGATGGCATTTCTGCGTGGAGCGTATTGACAAAATGCGCTCCATAATAGATTGTGGTACTCTGGAAAAGTTAGAGCAAGAGAGCCGATGACGAGCAACGGATCCGAACACGGTTATAGATGAGATGGAGTATTTTGGAAACTTGCAAAGTATTGTCACGGTGGATTACCGTATCTTCTCCATGATCCTATTTGATGTGCAGTGGTTCAAAGTGGTACTTGAAGAAGCTAGAGCAACAATTCAATGAGGTCCTTTTGGATTTCTCGAAATAGATTCGGAAAAAACATGGACGGATTTGCGTGATACGTTTGTGTTGCCAGCCCATTGTGAACATGTGCATGAACTCATGTTTTTTTAAATTATATTAAGACATGGTACATGTCACAATAGTTAAATCTCTTTTGTACGTGATTGTGAATATGTAATTTTCTATCCAAACCCTCGACAACCTCGATGGTGGTACGTTATATCTTTAGCTCCCCAAAGTGCGAGAGTATATGATCAAAGCAATGTTCTGAGCATAGATGAGGATAATATTTAAATAGAGGGGTCGATATTGCAAGAGATGGAGGCCACCGAAATCTTGAAGCATGTAGAGGAGCCAGCATCGGGTAACAATGATGGAAATATAGGAGTCTAAGAATTCTTTGAGAATGAGATGGACTCATCCTTTTGTGATGACATGTCTATTGACCTTCCAGTATATGCGGAGTTGTGTAAGGAGATTAACATGGAACCATAGGGTACTTCATACTTGGAGCATCCACCTACTCAATTTGTTGACGAATCGCTTATAAGGGTACATAAGATATGCATTTTAAGTAAGATCATTTTTTTAAGATTTATATTGCCGTGCTTTGTATGATTGATATTGATTATGCTAACATCAATTTTTATCTATGCAAGTGACCTTTGTGGATATTTAGATCATCATGATGAGTCGAGGGATGAGCGACAAGGAGCTACAGTAGATCTTCACGCATATGTCTCCAGATCAGATGGCGAGATTGAGAGATATGTCGGACCAGGAGCTGTCTCGGACACCATCACGCTGTTCTATTAGATCTACTTCGGCGCACTCTGATGCTTTAGTTTCCAACATACGAGGTGGAAGCTCCTGACTTGGGCGAGACAAAGGTAGTGGTTTAGGGGGATGCTGTGGAGACATGGATGCAGTGAGCCCGCAGTCAGCTCACTATACAGGTGCTACTCCTCGCTCTTATGGCAGTTTGAGAGAGCGTGACTCATGTGGTTGTTGTGGAGGTACCAACGCAATGTCTGCGTCTCGTCGTTCTGCTGGAGTTGTGTCACCCGTAGGATTTGTCACACCTATGGGAGCATCTACTCCAATCACTCCAGCTTTTGCTCAGCTGTCCGCAATTAGCACCCCTATGGGTACTACTCCGAGAGATACTACCCTCGTAAGTACACCAGATATACAGGGGTCTCCTGGATATGCCCAGAAGCGTGGTCGCAGGTGGGAGAGGACACATCTTAGGCATATCTGAGAGGGATATGGATACCTTATAGATGCTAAGACAAGAGCCCTCATCATTCGGGAGGAGGGTGATGGCTCGTATGAGAGAGTTGTGCCAACAAGTTTTTTTGCATAACGTCTTGGATCATTGGAAGAATATACCAAAGGGGAGTAAGGATTATATAGTAGCATCCTTGCATGAGGAGTTTCCGGTACCAGCCACAGTAGATAGGTTTTCCACGGGCTGGATGATGGAGTGCATGTGTGTATACATGTCACACAAACGATCGGACGCACATAAGGAACTCAAGAGTGGGGCTTCAAAGCCTGAGTGGCTAAGTACAGAGGACTGGCGCCAACTCAGGGAGGAGGCTACAGATTCTCCAGGACATTAGAGACAACGCCGTGAGGCGGCGAGGGAATGACTAGAGGCCGGAGTGGTCCATCATCTTGGGAGTGGTGGCCACAGGACATATCTGGAGGACTTTGTAAGTTTTTATTCTGTTATGCTTGCTTATTTTTTTGCAATATCCCTTGTATTGACAATTGTGTTTCTAACACTTGTATTTTGTTTTCTTTGCAGCACTCCATTACAAACTGCGATCCCACCGGCCTAGAGACTCGATATGGAGAGAGACCGGTCTCATTGCATTGATCAACCGATTGCATGGACGCAACGGCCCTGTAAGTCACTGGTCTTTCTTATCTGTAGTTACTAAGTTTAATTAAAATGTATTATTGTATGATGGACTGATGTGTAGTTGTTTCCTTTTTTGCAGAGTCTGTTCGATGCTCCTTTGTGGCGGGATGAGGTTTCAGATGGCGAGGATCTATAGCTCGCCCTTGGATCCTTGGAGCTCACATACTCTTCTCTTTTGGTCATGTGATTTGTGTAGACATTTTCTATATAGTAATAGTATCTTGCCATGATTGTACATGTCACTTTCATTACATGTCACTTTCATTACACGATCATATACTTATTTCATATATCGGTATTATGATTCAAGTACACTTTGCCTTTATTTACACGAGCATTGTACACATTACTGAAAGTTGCCTTGTCACAATTTTTTTTCCCTGTTACTGTCGCTATTAGCATCGCAAATTTACTGCACGCATTGCTATCTATGTCACAAAATGTATCACAAAGCGTCGTTATCAGCATTGCTATTTGCGTCGGTATCAACGTTGCAAATACCGATGCAAATGCGAAGCTGATACCGATGCAAATAGCGATGCTGATACTGACGATTCTATGGCATCGCCAATAACGACATTTTTTGCGACGACGGGGGTAAATTTCTTTATGAACATTTTCGTCGCTTTAAACGTCGGTATAAGGCCTATATCTTGTAGTGTTTATTTTAAAAAGTGCATTTATAAATATGTAACACACATTGTTTTCAAACACACTAAGATTCATACACATATAATGCATATACTATCCTCTTTCTTACCTCTCCATTGATCAAAGGGCAACTCTCACCTAATCCCCTCATAGAACCTTCAATGAATGAAGTTTGAAATGAAGTCCAAACCACACTAATGCCCATTGCTAGGGGTTTACCTCCACGACCATTAGTACAATCCTTAAAAAGCATGCTTGTGTAGTATTGGAAAATGTATCCAATCATTTGATGTTGGTGTAAAGAAATGCATTGGAGATCATGCTTGCCATACATGCCAAAACACCCCATATTTACAAGAAAATATGCATGTGATTTTGAAAATTTATCTTCTTAGTGTTTTGAATGCCTAATGCATTATGGAAGTAGCATTCCTTTATTAATTTTAGGTCCTTTACCACTCAAGTTCTCACCTCTTAGTTGAATATAGGATTCCTCTCAACTCCCACACTCACAAGCAACTCCTGATGATAGTGTTAAGCAATAGAAACCCTAACTTTCAATTGATGTTGTTCTTGAATGGCCCTTAAGTTGTGTGCTCAATGAAGCTGCAAACTAATATGCATGTGCATCTAAGTTTACTCAATATAGCTATAGTAGGCTTCAACCCAATGGCATATATGAGATGGGGTTTACTAGGTCCCTATGCAATGCTTTGAACCTTGTGCATTGATGGTGACACACATGTCCCTTTTGTTGTAGTTAAGTACATGAATTTGAGCTCAAGGAAAAAATATCTTCCTTGTAGCCTAGCTTCTAGCATTCAACTCCCTTGTTTACATATAGAAAAACTCAAACTTCACAAGAAAAAGGGTACATGCATAAGTAATTTTAAACAAAAAACATCATTTGAACTCCTAAGCATTGAGAAAATTGGGTTTTATAAATGTCAACTATACATGTGTACAGGGTCTCAAAAACCTAAATATCTATAGCAAGTTAGAGATCTTTAGCATTTTCAAAAGAAAGAATCATGATACTCTTCTCTCGTCAATCTTCTCTCTAATCTTCAAGCATTCCCTTGGTCTTTCTCAATTATTTAGAGCACATGTTAACCATAGAAGGTGTGCACCAGAGCACTTGCTACTAAAACCCCAATTTACAAGTAAAAGTTAGGGTTTAGCAGTCACCTCAAGTTCTATGCTAGAAATTTGAAACCTTAGTTTTTGAAATTGGAAAAAACTCCAATTTGAGAAACTACCATACTTTTGAAGGAACTAGCCGTCTCTATTGAATGGGTTGGATTTGACTAGTCACAGGGTCAATTGGAGGTTGAATCCCTATGTATTTGTGAGACTAGAATA
Organism: Lygodium microphyllum; assembly: GCF_053477565.2. Classification (NCBI taxonomy): domain Eukaryota; kingdom Viridiplantae; phylum Streptophyta; class Polypodiopsida; order Schizaeales; family Lygodiaceae; genus Lygodium; species Lygodium microphyllum. The sequence continues at coordinate 99,119,201 of NC_141140.1, read as the reverse complement.
GCATAAACTAGGTCTGTTTAGGTTAAGCACCAAGTATGCTTCATGGAATGCTAGGCCAAGATCCCACAAAGTGGATATGACTCCTAAAAGAGAGCACAAACCCTAATTCAATCTTGTGAAAATCCTAAAATGCAAAAGAGATACAATCCCTAATCCTAAAATGGTGCACCGTTGTTGAGATGTAGAGAGAGAATATATGTAGAGACATGAGAGAGAGAAGAGATACACCATGTACACTCCCAAATACTATTTCATATTGATCACAATATACATATATATAGGTGAGACCTAGTTCAGATAGGGTGAGCTATATATATCTCCAATACCCCCACTCAAACAAATGTCTCTAGCTACGAAATATGAAAAAACCCTTAGGGAGTACAAGGGAAAAACCGAAGCTCCTATATACAAATGTACAAACTTGATCAAAAAGGATTATTATATGCTTGTAATGTGAATCCATGAATGTGAAGTGAAACTTAATATGTATGTACACAGATGACCAAGAGATCTGAGGTGTATATGCATGTATGAAGTATATGGTGCATATTAGAAGTATGTACAATGGCGCTACAATGTCATAATAACTACAAAACCATTGGAATGCATCATGCAATTTAAGCCAAGAGATTGAATACTTAGGCTACATAAGTAGCATAACGTGTAATTAGGGATAAATGGTTCTTACTCAAACCAAATATACATGAACACGTTTGAGCCACTATTGTCATGTATATTTCCTAAGATAATGATGAGATTATGAAACCAATTCTACCAATAACACTTCTATTGAGTGTTATGAAAACAACCATAGTAACAATACTATGGTGGAAACATTTAAAATGGCACTATCTACTACAATGGCAACTTAAATAGAATCAGTATAGAACTACCCAACACTAAAGCAACAAAAACTCGACACCCACAGAAATAAACCATGCACTTGAACCCAAAAGAATAATGATATAAATATTAATGTCAAGTATAGGAGTCACATGCATGAAATTGTAACATATTTATAGCTCAATAGAGGGAAAAGAATCACAAATGCTATGGCCACAATCACTGGAACACAACATATAAGGGGATATCCACATTCTAACCCAATCTTCAATGAATTTGATGTATGCTACATTCATAGGAAAATTATTTGGAAATTTATTATGTCGAAGAACAAAATATAAAATAGGTATTCACATCGAGCATAATGGTGCCTCTATACTTTTAGCGCTAATTCAACAAAATTACACTTTCAATCTAAGGCACACACACCAATAGAATTAGCATCACAATTCTATAAAACTCCAAGTAACGTGGACAAGTAGAATCTCTTGGGCTATATTCAAGGAGATTTCAACTCCAAGACATTTCCAACCAACTACGAGTCAAATCCACGAGCCACTTTGATACTTGGATGATCACACTTGTGGTCATTGAGCCTTTGATAATAGCATTTTCGAAATTTTCATTGGGTCTTTAATGCGAGCGAGTATAATCCTCTCCAACTCCATAGCTTCACAAACTCCTTTCTTTAGATAACAAAAAAACAGTGCCACTAACTGGCTTTTTCTCTTACACTCTCTCCACAAAAACTTTGACTATGAACAATACCTTACCTTCAGTCTCATCTCTCCATTGATGGCCACTCTCTTTCACAATCAACCTAGAAGCTCCAATAATAAGACATTATATAGATCTAGACCAGATGGACTTGCTATTGTATCCTAGTGCCTAATGCTTTGTTGCTTTCTTGAACTATTTTGGCAAAGCTTTTTTCTTTGATTATCTCATTAAAGTTAATTGTAATATGATTTTATAACATGAGCAATGATGAAGAGTTTCCTTGATCTGATCCCTATTTGTTTGCTTAATGTTGGCCTCTTTTCCATTTAGGCGGACATCAACGTCTCACCTTTTCTTTCTTTCCTCTTAGTAGCATATATTGCCATGATTTTTCACATTCTTAATATCTTTTGTCTCAAGTCTAGAATTTATCTTCACCTCAATTGATTTGGCACCATCATAGGATCAAAATACCTGCCTCACAGTTGTGTAAAGAATGGTGTAGCATAGAAAAGACTAGGCAAAATATGAGAAAACACTTGGCTACATGGACAGAGTGTACGGGGATTAGTTAGGGTTATCTAGAAATATGAATCAAATTAGTCTCTTCATTTTCCTCACATCTTCCATGGCTTCACTTCCTCCCTTCTCTCTCTTCCTACCTTTCTCTCTCTTTTTTTAGTATTTTTCTCTTCTTTTCTTCCTTTTCCCCCTCCTTTCCCTAATTTCCTCTCCTCTCTCTCAATCCTTTTTATTACAATTGGTACCAAAGCCTCAATCTTTGGTCCCTGTTGGAAACTGCGATGAAGGCGAGAGACGAAAGGAAGAGAGGAGAGAAGAGAGATATGAGACACCGGAAGTGGAACCCTAGAAGTGTGTCAACTGAGCACACATGATAGAAATATATAGAGGGGATCTGGTGCGCTATATATAGATAGACTATATATAGCTAACAGGGGCGCTATATATAGACAGACTATATATAGCTAACACCCCCGCTCAAATAAAGGTCCCTTACTATGGATGAAAAATCCCTTGGGGGCTCAAGGGAAAAACCCACAGCTCTATATAGGGCTACCGTTATATTAATATCCAAAATATAAAATTACAAAGTTGAACTTACAAGAGCCTATTCATAGGCATCAAAGGAGCTACATCACTCGTGAATTACAACATCAACGGAGAAGAAGCTACATCAATCAGGAGCTACATCACTCCTGAATTACAACAGCCTATTCAGAGGCATCAAAAGAGTTGTATCACTCCTTAATATACAACATGTAAAATAAGGATAAGCGACATCATTGCAAAAGATAAAATCTCCAAGAAATTCTTTCAATTGAATTTGGGATGTAAGCAGTATATCTTTCACATCAAAACTTAAAGAAAAACGTTACAGTGACGTTAGAACAACACAAGGTCTATAGAGACGGTTTGCGACGCCACTCTATAGACAACATAACACATGTGGGGCCCCATGAATAGAATATAAATAAAACAATTTGTCATCAGCTAGAATATAGACGCTCATCAGCTGGAAAGAATATAAACGAAACAATGTATCATCAGCTAGAATATAGACGCTCATCAATGGAATAACGAACGAGGACAATCATCATGAGGTCATGTAACCTAGTGCCAGGTTGGAATGTGATACCACAATTGTGAAGATCAACTGCAGATGGGAAGTGGGTTGGCTTCTCCACAAGCTTTTGAGTTTGGGAGCCAATGCAAAAAGTAAGCTCTGCACCATAGTATTAACTGTGCAAGACCTTCAGATAATCGACTGCACCATAATAAGGGGCATGCTAACTCCTTTTAAACATCTAGTCCAAAGTCAAAATCTGTCTTATCACAGGAATTCTCCATTTCCTTGATAGGACATCTTTCATTTGAATCAACTCAAACATAAGCTGAGATATATTCTTGTCTTTCGCATGAAGGTCCTGCTCTAGAATGTGGTTTTGAGCTTGCAGACATTGCCACCCTCGCCCCAACATGAGAAGCCCTAACACTGCTGCAGCTATAGCAACTGACCAGAGAATCTTTGACCAGAGAATCTTTGCATGACCGCCAATGTAAACCTTCCACCGGATCAATTGTTTGTCTGCTGCAGCTACAGCAACAACTGACCAGAGAATCTTTGACCAGAGAATCTTTGCATGACCGCCAATGTAAACCTTCCATTGGATCAATTGTTTGGGTAACCAAGCTAGAAAGAATATGTACTTGAATGACCTCTCATGACCCATCGTCGGTGGAGGGCTATCTGAATCATCGTAACCAGGCTAGAGAGAATATGGACTTGAATGACCTCTCATGACCCATCGTCCGTGGAGGGCTATCTAAATCATCACTCTCAGATATTGTAACCGCAGATCCCGAGTCCAGTGCAAGAAACTCTTGAAGGGCAGAGGTATACTCTATGCCCTCACTACGCATAGCCACCTCCTATTCTCGATCCTTGCTGTCTCCAGACTGCACAACCGAGAAGGAGATCTCTTCAAAACCAACCGAGTGATCTTTCTCTGTGACTGGGGCTACCTGTGAGGATTACTCTAGTATCGGTGATGGCAAACGCTCTTCTCTCTTACTTGTGCCTAATTTTCTTCAAGGAGTACCTTTCTATATCCACGAGAGTGCTTTCAATTCCAGCAGATGAGGTTCATGAGGGAAACAGGGACTGCGACGACCAGACAGGGAAGCCATAACCACAGAGAGAGATATGGCTGAAGAAAACTTGTGAAAAAAAGCTGCTTCTTTTTCCTGGTTGCTACGGACTGCTAGTGGTAAGCAGAGAAGTAGTAGTGAGCATGTCATGCAGAGGAAGGATGTTGTAGACCTCCTCCTCGGGCTGAAGATAAATATCAGTATGGGCCCCAGATTTTCGGGGACGTGTCGGTTCTTTCCCGGTGACTTGCCGGTAGCTTAAATTTTTATATTTATTTGAATAATATATTTGGATAATGCAAGCTTGACATCCTCTTCTCACGCGGGCGCATGGTTCTGAGGGTCTGTCTCTGACAGACACGGAACAAGGTTCGAAACCCGGGCAGTCAGTCGAGGAGAGACCAAACCTCATTTTAGGGGCCTTTTTAATCCGTGGGACCCATAATTACCTGGTACGGGCTGAACCCGTCGAAATCTGTGGGGCCCATGCTGAGATATATCCACACGCTCCTCCTCGTCCCTGCTATAATAGTGGTAAGTAGAGAAGCAGTAGTGAGCATGTCATGCAGAGGAAGGATGTTGTAGACCTCCTCATCCTCCCCGTTGTAATATCCTCTCTGCGCCATGGAGGGAGGCACAAAACGATGCAGCCAAGACAGGATGTCAGAAGGGAAAGTAGAGACGCGCTGGGGCTAAGAACTGCTGTGCGGCGAGCTCTTGTGCTTCTTGATCTGAGACTACTTTGCACTATACCTGTGAGGCCGTAATCCTCATAGCTGGATTGAGGCAAGGGGGCACTAGGGTCCTCGGATGCAACAAGCTCCCAATCTGCGCTTCCGCTTCCACTGCCGGAGGGAAGCCAATGCAAAAAGTAAGCTCTGCACCATAGTATTAACTGTGCAAGACCTTCAGATAATCAATTGTACCATAATAAGGGGCATGCTAACTCCTTTTAAACATCTAGTCCAAAGTCAGAATCTGTCTTATCACAGGAATTCTCTGTTTCCTTGATAGGACATCTTTCATTTGAATCAACTGAAACAGTCCTTTCCTCTTTCTCTTTCTTAATTTAGATAGGTATAGTAGGTGGGACGTATTGATCTTTAAGGAGTAGTGATGGAGTACCACAAGGTGTTAGTAGCGTTTGTTGGGGATCTCATAGGAGCCATGGGCAAGTTGTAGGTATGTAGATCATCTTTAGAAAATTGTCATCAACTTGAGGTAAAACTTTAGGGGTTCCTAGTTCAAGAAAGCCGCTCACAAGACATGGAGAGAGGTTTAAGTGTCATTACTTTTTCAAAAGAGATTCCTTCTTCTTTATACTTGAGGGCTTCCATGGAAAAATCAATAACAACAAGAAATCTCTACTCACTAGCTCTTATGGATTGATATCCTTCTGTAGCTTGATTCCTTGGAGTATCTTGTGAGACAAGCAACTATCATGTCACTTACATCTCGCAAAACATGCAGATGGAGTACATGATCCTATTTTGTGCCATTTGCATTGATTTCCAGCAATGTAATAGTAATGAAAATTATCAAGGAAACTCCCCCATGGCTTTCTAAGCTTTCTCTTGCATGTAAGGTATCATCACAAATTGATATAGAAAGCTACCAAATCTTCTTGAGCATTGCTCTATGAAGACTCTTATACATAGCCTACTTTTGCAAAAACCAAACACTTCATTCATAAATCTATCCAACAACAAGATGTGGACCAAATGTTATATTTATTTCAATCAAGATAGCAACTCACTTCTTTGTTTTACTATAGCCACAGCTATAGGATGTCACTCTCTCCTACTATTATGATCATAGAGCAATACAATCTCCAACCCTCATACGCCAACCATAATCAGTGTCCACAGGCCATGCTCCATTCTCATACAATCCATGCTCAATGAAATTAATCTCAGACCCGTGGTGGTCAAGCGAAGCAAGACAAGGAGTTTCATCCCCTATTTTCACTACCATTTTGGTGGTAGCCCTTGCCCAGTGATTTCTTGTGTAATGACTCTAAGGAATAAATCTTGAAGTCTCTTCCCAATATTGTTTCATCTGCCTTACTTCACCATGTATATTGATGCAAGAAAATGCATTTTCAGCCACTTTCTTCTCTTTTCCACATACTGCCCTCTAATTAGCAATATCATCCATTGATAAACCAACACTTGCATCATCATGCTTATATTAAGCGTGAATGCCCAAAAAACCAATTTCCTCTTCAAATGGTAGCAATGTGCTAGTGGTATCTCTGATAAAATGATACTCCCTCTTTATTATGTCAAAGATTTCATCATGAAATTTTTGCTTGCTGATGCCAAGCACCTCTCCTAAGGTGAATTTCACTCGACTATTTAAAATTCATTCTTTAAGAACCATCTTTAGATCCATGGCTATTTGAATATTAGACTATAGTTGGTATCCGGTTGCTTATCCTTTTTACCCTCTTGTTTGCTATCTTGTTTTTGCTCCAATCTTAGCTCTTCTATAACATGCTTGAAAGGCAGCTAATTTGCAGTTTTAGGTTAATCCACACTTCTTATTGTCACTCTCTTAGATGTCCCTACATTATCTTCATCTATCTTCTATTTCTATTTCACAAGTACATCCATATTTTGCACTTTTACTAAATATGCATACACTGAATATGCATGTACTGGTGATTCCCAACTAGTCATGTCACGAATATCTTGCCATGCATGAGACATTTTACTATTAGTAGCCTTCCTCTTTTCAAATGAATGCAAAGAATGTGTCCATATTGCAACCAACCACACTTGGCCAAGCATTATATCCAATTAGAGACGAAAAGCAGCAGCATGTACAACCATATAAGCATTTCAAATAGCAAAGTCTTCCAATAACTTTTTCATACCTCCCTTTCCAAAAATTCAAAGTAAGAGGCAATCTTGTTTCTTGTGCATGGATCTTGCCATCTTTCCAAAAGATGAGCTAGCATTCCAAGGCCTCTTGATAAGCATCACAATCCTTCCTTTGATTTGCAAACTATCACACCACATATATATTTTCCCTAGTTTAGGGGTTGCTACCCGTCCCCTTTCCTCTTATCCTTTCTCATTCAATTTTGCAACCTTCAACTGAAGATCCCACATACCTTTAACCAATTCATCTAATACATCTTCCCTAATTGTGGAAACAATAGGTGCAACTCTATAATGTTAGCCATGTAAGCAAGTCGCTTACTAGATACATCAATTTTTTTTTCTTGTAATAGTGGGCAAGCTAGATATATGCAATCTTTCTCTTCTTCTATGCTTTTTCATCAGTGTAGAAACAACATCCTTAACATGACTCCACTCTATTTTAAGCCATGTCTTTGTAGTTTAATCCTCTGATTAATTATCAAGCTTCTCTTGAAGCTTAAGGTCTACCACTTCTAGAAACAATTCAATTTATTGACTTGCAATAGCCTTCTATTCTGCAAGATCTAACTACTCAAACTGACTTTCAAATTATCTTGATAACTCTATAGCATAAGACCCTTATTAGGTTTTAGAACCCACTCGTGTAAAGTCTTGTGGGTAATCAAACTAGTATCTTCAATGTAAAATTCTTCCTAGAGCATCTTCTTAAAAGCTACCCAATTAGAATTTTGCATGTACAATGCAATAACTCTGGCTTTCAGATGCACAATGACCCCTACAAAATACCGATTCTATGCAAGTCGAGCCGCGCAAAGAACTCCATATTTTGAGCATAGGTAAGAAAATATGTAGATACATTTCTACCATTAAACAACTTCATCTCATGCTCTACTACCTATAGAACATTCACCACAACAGTTTTTGTTTGAGCAAAAGCATGCATCACATGTTGGTATAAATGTACCTACATAAGCATGTTCATATTATGTACTAATTGCTGCAAAACATCACTAAAAACTATGCTTAAAGATTCTCCCATCCTACCTTTACTTTCTATGACCTTTCACATCAAGTTCACCAATGTTGGAGGGGTTCTAGTCAAAAGGTCATATCCACTGGAGATCAAAGAGAGAAGGAAGTAGAGAATAAGAGATAGAAGAGAAGGTCAAGAATAGGTAGGAGATCCAAATGAACCCCAAGAATGTTGGAAATCAAGTTCTCTTCAAGACATGTCCATACATCATGAATCAATCATAAAACCTTCTGCCAAGTCTGCCAAAGCCTTTACACAAGGCAAAGACAATGCTCAAATATCAAGTACTTCTCCTCGAAGCACTATGTAATGATAGAACTTGAGAAGGTAAATAAAATCCTTGTATGGGACTCCAAACACACTTTAGCCCTTGGTATTCTTAGTTATTACAACAATGATAAATGGATCATTTGATGGCTAAACTCCAAGAAAAATGATTATTCAACTATCTAGACAACTTCTACTACTACTTCAAATCGTTCTCCAAGCATTAGATCTCCTAAAGCACCATGCCGAAGCCTTGATTGGCTTATGGCAACTTGCTACCCTATTTTAGACAACGAATAATGGATTATAATTATCCTGAATAAGAGCTTTCATGTATTTAAACTTCTCTTTGATGTTTAGAGATGGCTCCCCTAAGGTATGGGGCCTAGATTTAAGTGATAGAACTCTTCCAAAGCTTAAAAATTGAACCTTGAAGTGTTATGGTTTCTTTTAGCCCTATTTTTTCTATTCAAAAAAATCCACTTCAATTTGCACAAAAGCTCTCTTCCCCTCTCCAAAATCATGCTCTAGGTATCCTCCTCCTTTCCCACTTGTGAGGGCTCTTTCTCCTTGTCTCACACTCGCTTTGCATGAGATCCTTTCCTCTATCCAAGTGTCGATCGGAGCAGGCAGCCCCTCAACCTATTTACACCAATGTTTTATGAAAATAGCCTCCTTTTCTTCACACTTTTCTCATTCTTGTTGATCAAATCATTATTGAGTCACTTAGTGACTTTGTACTCTCTATCTCATGTCATATACCATAATACTTATCATAGTGTATATCAAAACATTTGAAGACCCAAGTGTTGCATGATCATGTCGTATGACCCTACAAAGATAAGTTGTGCCTACCTATAAGGCACTCAAATTTTTTCATTTTCACACCATAGACTAAAGATTGCATGACACCTAGTATATTGCAGCCCCAGTGAGGCTTGCAAGGAGGCTCTCTAATCAGGATGATTGGTGGCAGATGTTGGCATTACTAATGAGATCCCCACATTTCATTTGGATTCCATGAGTGTTATTCACTTGGCCCAGAATCCAGTCTTCCATGTGAAGACCAAGAACATTGGGGTGCATTACTACTTTATTTGGGAGGTTATTAATAAGGACAAGTCCATTGAGTTTCAACTGACCAAAATCCTACATATCTACTCACTAAGTCTCTCAGTGGAGCGTCGTGCCTTCCTTAGAAAGTTGATGGGCATTCGATGGGTGTTGGATGAGATGACATCTTTACTTATCTTATTATACTTATGTGCATTTGTATTTTGTAATTTTTTCTTGTTCTCCCCTCACTAAGGGCACATTCACCTTTAAGTGGGAGGTTGTTAGGGGTAAATGTGCTTGTGCCTAGCCACACATGTGTTAGTTAAACTGACAATAATTGCACTATGTATTAGTTATCGACATACTTGTACATTGTAGGTGGAAAAATGCCCATCACTGCCACTTTATTATATATTCGTTCAGTGACATTTGAATAAAGGGAAGGCCACGATCACACATTGTGACTATTGGAGTTTCCATATATTCTCTCTCTCTCTCTCTCTCTTGCTCCTTCCATCCTATCTCTTGCTTCCACTTCATTGCTCACTCCTTTCAGAAAATGTAAAAAATTGAAGAGTATGTGGCTATAAGAGATGACACATTATGTAAGATAATGCATATTGGCAATGTTCCCTTGGTGACTAGAGAAAAGAAATAAAATAGACTTGGGGATGTTTTATATGTACCTAATATCACTAAAAATTTGGCTTCAATTGGTCAAATGGTTTATTAAGGGTTGCAAATAAGGTTTAACAAGTGTGTTTGCTTCATTGAGAAATTCAAGAATGGAAAAGCTAGCAAACTCATAGCTTGTGGTGAAAAGAAAGATAGGTTATTTGCTTTGGATGCAAGAACCCCCATCACACATAGTTCTATGTATGTTGAGGTTGGGCATGGACAAGATAAATATGTCAACTATTGCATAGAAGAATCAAAAATGTGAATTTGCAAATTCTTAAATAGATGCAATCCAGATAGGTTGCTCATGGGCTTCCATAGTTTGGTCATGTAAATTATGATCATGTATGTTAGGCTTATCAATTTGGCAAGTAGTCCAAACTCCTACTTTTGAAGAGGGGGAGAATGAGTAGTTATCCTTTGGAAATGGTACACTCGCACATTTGGTGTCCATGTCAGAATGTTTTCTTGAGTGGAAAATGCAAGTTCTATATCACTTTCATTAATAATTTCAACACGATAACATGGGTGTACTTTTTACAACATAAGAGTGAAGCATTAAAAAAATTGTTAGAGTTTAAAGCCATAAATGAGTTCTCTTACTTTTTGAAAGACCATGGAATCAAAACACAAGTTACATGCAGGTGTACACCACAACAACATAGTGTGGGTGAAAGGAAGAATATGATGATTGAAGAAGTAACAAGGGCAATGATGAACTAGATGCGTATGTCCTTGAATTATTAGGCTGAGGTAGTACATACTGATACCTATATCATGAATAGGACACCTACAGCTTTGACTCATCACATGTCTCCATATAAGAAGATGTATAGAAGGTCACCTATAGTTGCATATCTTAGGGTGTTTGGTTGTGTATGTTATGCTCATGTCCCTGATGGCTTGAGGAAAAATATGGAACTAAAGGCTATTAAATGAATTTTTATAGGGTATCCTGATGCCATGAGGCATATTTCACGGTGGATTCCGTGCCACGGTGGATTCCGTGAGGTTTTACGGTGGATTCCATAGACTTTGTTGACCAGGGCTCATACACAAAGTGGATTCTTTGTGCGAGAAGTTGATGGGGATGCCTATCCTTTTCGAGCATTTCATTAATTTAGTGTGTACATGGGTGATTCCATAGAGGGTGATTCCGCAAAATGCATATTAAATTAATAAACGTTTATGAGTTCAGAGTGCGCACTCGTAATAAATTAAGGTTAGGATTGATTTTTAACCAGTTGATTTATTTATGTAGCTGAAGACTGCTAGGTATTCACTTTTATCGGTTTAATTGTATTATTTTACTAATGATTGTGAATGCTTCAGTTGATGTGTAGAGATAGCAGCAGTGGCGGAGGAAAGCATTGGAGGATAGCGAGTATTCGAGTTATCACTTATATTTTGATGGGCGCATACCTTAGGCATGGCGCCTATATTTTGTCGCGCCTATTTATTGAGGCGTTGGATATTTGTTTATTATTTTGTATGCGCATGGGCGCACGATTATGTTATTTGTACTTGGACATTGTATTGGGTATGCCTGACTCTTTGGGTGCCGCCCATTAGCTTTATTTTTATTTTGTGCTAAAGCAAACTCAAAAGCCAAAAGCATGCTATTTTGTAATTTGGGCTATTATTTGAGCTTGAAGATGATTAATACATAAAAATACATGCTTTGTGGAGCGCTCTGTGCGCAGATCGGTCGCAGAATGCTCACGTAGTGAATCCCGGAAGGTCCCCAAGAACAATGAACTCTACCTTTTTACACAAAAAAACAATGTAAAAGCATGCCGACAAGAGGCAAGAGACAAATTGGGTTCAATCTCCCCCATGCCTTGTGTGAGCGCTTCACAAAGCATGTATTTTATGTATATTTCCAATCTTCATGCTCAATAATAGCCCAATTACAAAAATATGACAAGCTTTTAGCTTTTGAGTTTTCTTTCTACAAAAATAGGAAAATAAAGCTAATGGACGGTGCCCATAGAGTCTGGCACGCCCAATCTCAATGTCCAAATAGAAATAACATATCCGTGCGCATAGGCGCATACAAAATAATAATCAATAATCAATGTCTCAATAGACATAACAAAATATAGGCGTGGCGCCTATCAAAATATAATCCAAAGGTCGAATACTCGCTAGACTCCAATGCTTTCCTCCGCCACTGCTGCTATCTCTACACATCAACTGAAGCATTCACAATCGTTAGTAAAATAATACAATTAAACCGACAAAAGTGAATACCTAGCAGTCTTCAGCTACATAAATAAATCAACTGGTTAGAAATAAATCCTAACCTTAATTTATTATGAGTGCGCACTCTAAACTCATAAACGTTTATTAATTTAATATGCATTTTGCGGAATCACCCATGTACACACTAAATTAATGAAACGCCCGAAAAGGACAGGCATCCCCATCAACTTCTCGCACAAAGAATCCTCTTTGTGTATGAGCCCCGGTCATCTAAGTTTACGGAATCCACCGTAAAACCTCACGGAATCCACCGTGGTACGGAATCCACCGTGGAATATGCCTCCTGGCATCATACCCCCGGGGTGGGATAGCAATTGACCTCAATTGCTATTAGCTCAATGTGGAGCTAACAGAGTGGGGAAAGCATTTAAGTCTCTAGCGTGCATCCATTGTGCTTCCTCTACAGGATGGTTCTTAAATTTTACTAGATATCTAGAATACCTTTGGCCAGTTCTAGTGGTCATGTAGTCAGTATCTATGATGGCTTCTGGTTCAAGTATTTCAGTTTCTTCCTCTAGTAAAGGTGGGTTTTCATAAACAGGGTGGATAGGTAATTGGCCTCTAAATGGTGTTGAGTGTTGAAATGACTTGTTTTTTGGCTGATTTTTGTTGTTTTTGATAGCTGAATGGTTGATTTTATGGGATGATTGATTGATTTAAAAGTGGATTGAGAGTGTTTTAGATGATAATGATTGTGTTTTGGAAGTTCATAATGTTTGTTGGTGGTTTTGTGATGTTCTGATAGGTTCTGTATACCTTCTGTTTTGTTCTGTTTTGGTCTGTTTTGTTCTGATTGTCTTCTGAAAAGGAGGGATGAAGTATTGATTAATGAAGAATGAGATATTGTGAAAGCTTAGTGAATGTTTTGTGAGAGTTTGGAATGATTTGAGAATGAGTTATGAGGTTTTGATGACCTTCTGTAACCTTCTGTAGGTCTTCTGTAGAGCTTCTGCTTCTGTTCTGCTTCTGTTCTGTTCTGGTCTGTCTCTGTTCTGGTACTGTTCTGTAGACTGTTCTGTATGCTTCTGTAAGTGTTCTGTGGAATGTATGTGTGACTTTGGGGAAAGTTTTCTAGCCTTGGAAAGAGGTGAATACAAGTGCAAAAGAGCTGAAAGAAGTGGAAGAAGTAGCTGCTGAAGACTCAAGTGAAGACTAGAGTGAAGTGACAGTAGTGAGCTGTGAAGAGACACTATAGTGGCTCTGGTGACTCTTCATATCAGACATACCTCTTGGGAGGGGTATCCACGAGCTAAGAGTGATTATTGAGGGTAATTTTTGAGAGATTGTAGTGAGGATATGATGTATTATTGATGGAGTGTGTGAGAGAGAGTCAGAGATAGCCAATTCTACTCAAACAGAGTGATAGTATATGAGAGATTGAGAGAGAAGACTATGAAGATATTGAAGATGAATACTATGTGATATATTTCCATTCAAAGATGGTGTACTTCTTTGCTTTCTTTGTTCTATTGATGGATTTTGTGAAGATGTTGAAGAATATGGTTGATTCTATTAAAAACCGTGGGAGATTTACATGATGCTGCATGAAGATTTGTTGTGCCTGGTGTTCTTTTCTTTGTGGTGATCATATGAAACATGATAAACAAGCTTGTTGATGTTACAAGATAGATTTTCTTGCAAGAGAATTCCCTTTTCCTTGGTGTTCCTCTTGGGGCTCCAAATGGTCTCAATAAACTAATGTGAAATGTATTATGAATTTTCCAATGAGATGGCAATTCTAATTTGAATGCATTATCATTAGTCTTATGAATGATTCAAAATGGTCCATAAAATCTAGGAGCTAATTTGACAACTGGATGTCTATCTACACTTTGCAGTCTACGCTTTTCTATTCTAAGCCAAACATAATCATCAACTTTGAAATTCATGGCTTGTCTTTTCTTGTTGGCTTGTTTGGTATATGATTGTTGGGCTTTAGCAATCACATCCTTAATCTCATCAAAAATACTATTATGCATAGTAGCAATATCATCAGCACTCTGAATTCTATTAAACAAAGATGCAACAGGTGTAGATAATCTATATCCCTAAATGACTTCAAAAGGTGCTTTCTTTGTAGATGTGTGCGGTGTATTGTTATATGCAAACTGTAATAAATGCAAATGAGTATCCCATGTCTGAGGTTTAGAGATAGTATATGCACGTAAAAGATCTAAAATAGTGCTATTGGTGGCTTCTGTTTGTCCATTTGTTTCTGGATGAAATGCAGATGAGAAATCAATCTTTGTGCCTAGATTTGCAAACAGTGTGATCCAAAAATTATTACAAAATCTAGAATCTCGATCTGAAATAATCACTTTTGGCAATCCATGGTTAGTAAAAACAGTTTTCAAAAATAACTGTGCTGCTTGTGATGCTGTTAAAGTTTTCTTACATGCAATGAAATATGCTTGCTTACTAAATCTATCTACAATTGTCCAAATCATGTCATGATTAGATTTAGTATTTGGTAAACCAGTAATGAAATCCATAGATATATGTTCCCAAGGTTTAGATGGAATAGACAAAGGCATTAATAATCCATATTGTTTACCATGATGTCTCTTTATTCTTTGACAAATCAAACACTCAGAAACGAAATTAGATACATCTGCATCCATATGCGGCCAATAAAAATCTTCAGTTAACATGCGTAATGTAGAAATGATACCTCTATGACCTTGATATGGGGGACAATGAATTTCATTCAAAACAAAAGATCGGAATGGAATAGTAACACACAGTCTCTTTTCAAAAAACATAAATCCATCATTATATGACAATGAATCAACAGGAATGAAATTATTTTGAACTAATTTTTGCCAATCAGAATGAAAAGTAATATCTTGGTGATATGTATCTTTCATAGCAATCAAAGAATCAAAAGATATGATAGAAATATTATGAATTGCAGGTCTTCTACTCAATGCATCAGCAACTACATTTTCTTTTCCAGGTTGGTATTGAATGATAGGATGAAAACTTTGAATGAAGGAAGCCCATTTGATATGACGGTCAGAAATTTGGGGTTGGCTAAGTAGATGTCTAATGCTTTGCTGGTCAGTCTTTATCATGAATTCTGAACCCATTAAATAGTGCTTCCACTGTTTTAATGCTTGTACAACTGCTAATAGTTCTTTGTAATAAGTGGAATATTTGAGCTCAGAGGGTTTCAGCTTAGAACTAGAATATGCTATTGGATGGTTGTCTTGCATTAGTACGGCTCCTATTCCTGATCCGCTAGCATTGGTCACAACTAGAAAGAATGGTCTGTTAAAGTCAGGCAATTGTAGAACAGGGGCATTAGTTAATGCACGTTTCAGTAAATCAAAGGATTTCTGTTGAGTTTCAGTCCATTGATAAACAATTCCTTTCTTAAGAAGTTTGGTTAATGGTAAAGCAAGTAATGAAAAATTACGTACAAACTTCCTATAGAAACTAGCAAGACCAAGGAATGAGCGTAATTCATGTACATTTTTAGGAACAGGCCATTGCAATATTGCATCAATTTTCTTAGGATCAACTTTAATTCCTTCTTTTGATACAATATGACCTAAATATTCTATTTCTGTCTTAAAGAATTCACTCTTTTCAGGATTTGCAAACAATTGATTTTCTTTCAGTAATTGAAAAACTAATGATAAATGCTCATAATGCTCTTTTTCACTTTGACTGAACACCAAAATATCATCAAAGAAAACAATCACACAATACTGATATTTCAGAAAAATACGGTTCATCATTCTACTGAAAGTAGCAGGTGCATTAGTTAATCCGAATGGCATGACTAAGAATTCGTAATGGCCAAATTATGTCTTGAATGCAGTCTTAAATATGTCAGTTCTATCTAGCCTCACCTGATGATATCCAGACTTAAGGTCAAATTTACTAAATATAGAAGATCCTTGCAGTTTGTCCATAAGGTCATCAACTCTAGGTATAGGATACCTATTCTTTACAGTGATCTTATTTAATGCTCGGTAGTCAATACACATACGATAGGTATTATTCTTTTTCTTGACTAAGAGTACAGGTGCACCGAATGGGGAACTGCTAGGTCGAATTAAGCCTCTATTTAGTAATTCTTCAACTTGACTCTGGATTTCTTTTTGCTCTATTTGATTGTGCCTATATGGTGCTTTGCAAGGTGGTTGTGTGCCAGGAATTAAATCAATCTTATGGTCTTCTGGACGTGAAGGAGGTAAACCTGGTGGTAGGTCTTCTGCAAAACAGTCCTTAAAATATGCAAGAAATTCCTTATGCCTAGGGTGCATATGATTTTCCTTTGCATGCAATTCATTCACCCAAATGAGATATGATTTAGTATTCTTGCGTAGTGCACGTTTTGCTTGAGTATGCGAAAGTAGTGGAAAAATATGAGATGCATGCATACCATCTAATGTAATAGATTTTCCTTGAAAATTAATATTCATTGTGTGCGTGGAATAATCTATGTTTGGATTATGCTGGTGTCTCCATGGCATTCCTAGAATAATGTCACTTGACTGTAATGGGACAACTAAGAAATTTCTTCTTTCAATGTATGCACCAATTTGAATTTCTAAATCTTGTACTTCTTGTGTGCCATTGTACCTAGTGCCTAAAAATGCAGCTTTTATGCGATAATGCATAGGTACAGTATGCAATTTTAATTCATTTACCAATTTTGCTGAAATAAAGTCATGGGTACTACCGTCATCATGCAAGATAGTTCTTTCCTTTCCATGTACCATACATTTCATAGTTAATAATGAATGTGGAGTAGGCATACCTGGTAAAGTGTCGGAAGTAATAGTAGGATCATCCTCATCTTCAGTGAAATCTGGCATATCCTCATGTTCGTCTTCGTCCATGGCTCCAAGATAGTTGATATGTACTGGTGGCTTCTTTGAATGACAATTTGCTGCGAGATGCCCTGGCTGGTAACACTTATAGCATACTATTGGCTTGGCTTTGGTTACATTATTTGTAATGGCTGGTAGTCTGGGTACATTTGGATTTGCTTGTGGAATAGGCTTAGGATTTGGATTGACAGTGGATGGTAATGCAGGTGGTTTAGGCCAATTCTTGCGGAAAGATGGTGATAAGAAACGACCTGGATTAAACCTTCTAAAATTGGAATTGAATTGTTTAGATCCATAATTACCGTTGGCTTGGAATTGCTGTGGTCGTCTGTCTCTTCCGCGTAACTTATCTTCAGTGTCGTGAGCTAAGGAGATGGCGTCTTCAAGGGTAGCAAGCTTGAACATGTTCACTTCAGCGTAGTAATGTCCAAGAAGTCCAGACATATACTTCCACTTATGCATCGTATCTGGTACGTCTTCAAGCATGCGTAGCTGTAAGAGTGCATTCCAAAAACGCTCTGTATACTGTGGAATAGGCTCACGATCCCGTTGTTGAAGTAAATCCCATTGCTTGATAGCCTTCTCATGAAATTGCGGTGGAAGGAAATTCTGCATGAACTTCTTCTTGAAATGTTCCCAAGTAGCAGGACATTCTATGCTCTTGCGAACTACAGTCCACCAAAGTGATGCTCTGTCTATCAGATGATTAGTAACACACTTGATTTTATCTTTTTCTGGATAAGTTTCCTCATGGAAATAGTCATCAAACTGGCTAATGAATGATAAAACAGTCTTTCCTTCTCTTATGCCATTGAAAGTGCGAAACTTGAAACTTCGTTTACTTATCTTTGATTCCTTGCGAATGGTTTGTGCTTCAAGAGTAGCGTCGATGGTACGTCGAATCAAATCTTCAGCTTGTGGTTCCTCTTTGTCGGTGGACGCTCTTTGAAGTTTTGTCAATTGCGCTTGCAATGCTTGCCTAGCCCTTCGCTCTTCTTCCAGTTGTAGCATGATTAGATCCAGCTTGGATAGCGAGTATTCGAGTTATCACTTATATTTTGATGGGCCCATACCTTAGGCATGGCGCCTATATTTTGTCGTGCCTATTTATTGAGGCGTTAGATATTTGTTTATTATTCATCACATGACTGATGAAAGTATGTGAGTTACCATGGTTTAGTCATTAGGAGCAATGTCCTCAGATCAAAGAATATGTTATTATAGTTGACATAGTTTAGCACTCTCTTCTTTTCTAGATAGCTATATATGATGTGAAAGGGCTCACCAAGGACTTTCAAGACTCATTGTCTGTCTTGTCTGTTGAACTGAAGATGGATTTGAAAGCAAAGATCCCTTGACCCTTTTCTTCTTCAATGTCTCTTGCATAACTTTGAAGAGTTTCTTTGCCTACTAATCCCCACCCTCTCTAGGGTGCTTTGGATGTCCTCTTTGTCTAGGGAAGACCCTTGTATGAACTTTTCAATGCACTGCTTGTTGGCCTTCTTAAACCTCTTCTTGATCAACATCCTCCTTACAGCTTTAGAAGGAATGATGTGCTATAAGCTTTTGATGCTTTCTCCACGTTCCTTGTTGCTTATTCTAGATGAATAATGGCCCTAATGGTTACAACAACAATTTCAGAGTGAGGAATAATACAAGTAGTTCAGGGTGAGTGACCAACTATTATCGTATTGCTACTATTCTTCTCCTGAAACCTCCACTTCTAGGCTTGAGAGTCTCGATATCCTTTATGTTACAACTATATATATCATCTCTCACTTGACTTGGGTCTCACCTATATATACTAACTCTACATCAATATGAATCATTCTTTGGGAGCATGTCTTGTGTATCTCTCTCGTACTCTCTCTCTCTCTCAACATGGTATCAGAGCTATGGATGCGTAGCAACAACAAGGAAGATAAGTTGTTTCATTGTTTATACTTGATTGAATTCTTTGCACAAGTGATAATTTGATACATGAACTTGTTCAAATTAGAAGTATTAGTTAATTTTTTCTTTAAAAACAAAACCAGGTCCAGCTGCGTAGCTCTCATCATGCTCTCGAATCCTGTCAAAACCGCTTGTCAATCGGAGTTCTGGATCAAAAGTTATGACAGTTCAAGATTCAAGACAACAATTCTGCTCGAATCTGTGATTCTTTATTTAAAACTGTATTTCTAATTACAGTTCGTTAATCCCCAATTACAGTTTATTAATCGCTTGTCTTCGTTAATGATGTTGATTACGACAAGCAAACATCTTGCTATTTTTAGCGATGTTTTATTATCGTTCACGTTCTTTACTCGACCGAAATAGCACTTTTCTTATATGCGTCATCTCGTCTTGCACGTTACGCCTCTCTATTTCGGGCTTTCTTTTTAGTCACTCAATACTTTTCGTCGTTCTTATGTGCATATCCCTATTTTGATTGTCATGCATCTCAACTACGCTCGTCTTGATCATGGTTTGCAGATTCTGCGATCTCATCTTATTTGTTTTCTCTCGACATACAGGCATGGCCAATTGCGTTATTGTTAACGGATATCCGTCTGGCCAACGTTCGGTTCCCATATTCATCCTGTCTAACATCCTGTCTAACATCATTATCATGAACCACTAGAGAATCTATTGTAGGCTATCCAGATAGTTGTATAGGAGCAAGAGACTCCTCCTAAAATATCACTTTGAATACCTCAACTATCTACTTAGGCTACTTATGCATCTTTTCCTTATGGAAAACAACATATGGCTATGAATGACCTTCCTAGCTTATATATCCCTTAGGCGATAGCCCATCTCAACTACATCCCCATAATCAACAAAGATATATTTCACCGATTTAGGATCCATCTTATTGCATTTTTCCTTGAAAACATGGCAAAAAGCTTTACATTCAAAGACACGCAGATAAGCATATGATGCTCATAATAGTGCATGGGAATCTCTTTATCAAGTGTACAATAGTATTACTTGCCTCTACTAAAAAAATTTGTAGTAATCTTATATGGCTAAGCATACTACAGAATCTCTTTTGAATCGTCCTATTTATATGCTTAGCAATACCATTTTGGGGTGGGTGTGTAAGGTGCGGTCAACTAATGATTAATACCCTACCCATCACAAAACTTCTCAAATTCTTTAGAGACATATTCACCCCCCTAATCTAAACTTAGGCATTTTAGCCTATACCCAAAATCAAGAAAAAGCTAAAAGATAGCCAATACATTTGATTTTCTATTTATGGGATATGCCCAAACCTTATGTGGATCATCATCAATGAAAGTCACAAAATATTTTACTCCACTTAGATTGACAGGGCATAAGACCACATACATCATAATGAATAAGAGACAAATGCTCGTCCATGTGCATAATGCCAGACTTCTTATGAGTACTACATGCCTAGATTGCCATAAAGACAATGGTCACAAGAATCAAGATTTTTGTAGTCAAGGGGCAAAATATACTACAAACAAGAAAGCATTTTCATTCCTTTTAAGGACATGTACCCAAGGCAACCATGCTATAAAGATAGATGTGATATGTCAACCACAACCAAAACATGGTCAATAGACCTATATATAAATAAGCAAGGGATAGAGGTTGTTACCTTGGCACCTCAAGCAAAGATAAGATTTCCATCAGTAATGTTCCATGCAGAATCACGAAAAGATACATGATATCCTATATCATCCGATGTCCAACATAGAGTGGGCTTTTGGTTAGAGTTGGAACATGGCATACATCATGCAAAACATCCATACACATTCATCTTATTTTTCCTTATTTTAGTGATGAAAAAAACCTATTTTTTTCTTTTGTTTCTATTTATTTGTAGAAAATTACAAATAATTACTAATTTTCAAGTTAAGAATGATTATTCTTATGAAAAATTATTTTATTAGCATATTTCATTCTATGGGAACGGTAAATGCACAACAAAATCCAAAAAATTGCATATTTTCTCTTAAATCACCTAGTCTTAGGTTTTACGTGTTTTGCATAAAACTATTATACTACATATTTTTTCATTATTTGTTTAACATGACTAATCAAACAAAGGATTGGTAATTAAATCGAAGCATTACTAACCATTTTAAACAACAATTGTTCATAAAACGATAAAATCTACATTTTTATCATAAAACTACTCATTATGATGTGTGTTTTTTGACATTGGGGGCTCGCTGATGCTCTTCCACGGATGCTGACAATCCATCCAACTCCAATTCACATATTTTTTCACTGTTGCTTCATCGTTTGACAAAAACGTCCATCTCAACCCCCATCCTCCTCTGTTTTACATTGATCCATGAGAACAACCCACAAGAGGAGAGAATAGAGAGGAGAGAGGAGAGAGAAAGAGTGAAATCAGATCCTCTTGTATAATGCATCATTTTGGATCATCTTTGTGGCGATGAAGGGAAAGAAAATGGTGGAGCTTATAGCTAAGAGCATTCCCTCAATGATTTGCTTATTAGAAAATTCATTTTTTAATCATGGAAGGAGGCATCGAAAAAAATGTCACCCCTCCTCCCACGTTTTACAAATTGTGACTTTTCAAATCTACAAAGCTAAAACGAGCCTAAAGCTTGGTTTTAAAGCAACTGGACCAAGACTTGCGTTGGGTTCATGTATATCTTAGCATATAGGCTGTGGTTTATATAAGTTTTAAGGGGTTCAGTAGCATGGGTTAGTCTGATGCTACTCCCTAGCAATGTAGCATGACGTTAGTAGAAAGAAATTATGAAAAGATTGTTTGTGTACTTCACATTGGCTGTTTTTAGTTAAGTTGTTTGAGCATAGAGTATCATACAATTTGCATATGAGATCTAAATATGGTATTAGAAAATAAATTATTGGATGCATTGCAATTGTAAGTCTAGATGATGACCAACGTTGAGAGTGCAAGATCCCCTTTGCTATAGGGTAATAGGATATCTTGGAAAACTGATTAAGTGAGAAATATATACAATTTCTTGGATTGTCATGGTTGTATTATGAGAGGACTATATTACACTTGTGTTTTATATTGGCGTCACATATCCTAGGACCAATGCCGAGGATGTAGGAAAGCCATTGGAGCAACAGCATTGTGCTGAGGGGAGCTCTTTCTATGTATGAATCGAGGTGCTGATCACTTGTATATTTGGATACTCCCTCTATTGGAGTTAGAAAGGCTAAAAAATATTGGAGTACAAATTGATACAAACACATGATTTAGCTAGATTAGTGTACAACCTCCAGATGCTCATGGCCATGTAAGGCCATGAGGGTGGTTTAGCGAGCATAGGATGCTCGACTAGAGCCCTAGAGCTAGTGTCAGGCTCATTTCTTGACAGTACCATCAAACTTGCTCTTGACAGTACCATCAAACTTGCCTTCACTAAAGGTTGGTATATGAATCCTCAGTATTTGAATTGCTACAACATCACCACCACTTGATGTGCGAGTACCACTACTTGATGCAATAGAAGAAATTTCTCTACTTCGATGTTGAAGCCCTTACCTCTCATGTACTCTTCACTGCTCAAAGCCCCCTAGGCTTTTATACTATGTAGAAATTACACATCATAGTGAATAAAATCCAAGCAAGGAGCAGAGAACACACAAGAAATATGAGAAGAATAGAGATTGCTATAATTTCAAATAAACTGATACAAAGATGGCTCTATCCACCCGTGCGCTTTTATTGTGAAGCTTAGATAGTGATCCAAACAAATGATAGCTCAATACCTTAAGGGTAGCTAGAGAACTCTGACTAGGTGAAATATAGATTGATGATGGATTTAGAGAAGTCTTCCTTTAATTGTAAGAAGCTGGGAATAACAAATAAGTGTTAATAATATTGATATTATGCCATGTCACACTGACATTGGTATAAAAGGAGACAAGATGTAATTTTTCACATCTTTTTGACACATTAATACAATTACAATCTTTCTCTCCCTTCTCTCACAGCTTCTATGGCTTCCCCTTCTTTCTTTTCTTTCTCTCTCTAAATCTAGTCTTTCTCTCTCCTCGTCACTCTTCTTCTCTCTCTTCCTGCAATCTTTCTCTCTCTTCTGCAGTCTTCTCTCTCCTCTTTCTCTCTTCCTAGTTCTCTCTCTGACAAGTGCTATCAGAGCTTGAGTCTTTGATCCATTATTTTCTTCCATTTTCAGTCCCATTTTCCTATTTCAAAATCAATTTCAGACAAAAATGGTACAAGACAGTGACTAGTGGAGTGCTGCAGGACATCTATAGTTAGTAAGAGACTACGTCTGGAGATATCCAAGGTTAGATATGGCGAATAAAGGCTTAAATGGTTGGATGTCATCAAATTTCATGCAAAAATGGAGGTAACTAGGGTAAAGGATGGTTAACCGGGCTTAGTTAGAGGCTAAACTACAGTTACTTTTCAAAAGAGAGCTTCTCTTCTCTCTCCTTCAGGCTTTTGGCTGAAGCTTTCATGGTGGCTGTTAAGAAATCCCCAAATACTTCTCTCTGTTGAACAGTTCTCACTGTCAAAGCATGGGGCAAAGGATCATTGTTGCATGAGCTTCAGGAGGAGTACCATAGTTGATGTGTGCTGTAGATTTCAGCCAGACAACAGCCCAAAAATTGCACCGAAAATTGCGCTGAGTTTCCTGCTCTCTCTCCCTGCTCAGCTTGCTCCAGATCTTTAGCCATTGATCACAGCTCTTGAAGGCTTCATCAAGCACTTGTTGGCAATAATCTTCAGCCTCTGAAGCATCCTGATTAGTCATTCTCTTGCTCAAACCCTAATACACAGCAGGGCAGCCATAGCCACAGACCTGGAAGCTCAAATTTCTCAAAATTTTGGACTTCCCCGACCTCCAAAGCTTCTCTAAAGCTAAGTACAAGCTGGATAGACTCCAAGATTCAAGACATTGAAGAGATTTCAGCCCGTGCATGACATTGGAGCTCAAATGGAAGGATATTTTGGGGCTTTTCATCAAGGAGCTTGAATCTTTGATGTTCAAGTGTTCAAGCAAGGCTGGAGCATTGATTCTTCAAGGATTTCATCATATTGAAGCTTGTATGGACTAATTCTATGGATATTTCAAACTTTATGACGGATTTATGATGGATTATGAAGAACTTTTGCATCAACGGGGTTAAAGCTGACATCCATCATATTCTTCAAGCTTAATGGAGGTATTTCCCTTTTAATAATCTCTGAAATCTCTCAATAATCCAATTGCTAATGGCTTTTCCACTTGTTGATGGGAGATTATTGATCAATTAATTCACTGGATTGATCAATATATCAGAGATTAGTGTTAATTCTCCTTGATTTCAGCCTATTTCATTGAATTTCATTCTGATTCAAACCATTACTTCATCATAGGTATCATTTGATGAGCTTGATGTATAACCTTGATCTGTTTTGTTGAATTTCTCTCACCCAAGCTGAAATATTGTAAAAGGGTAAGTACTGGCAATCAGTGAGTCACTGAATTGCATCAGTAAGACCCTTCTTCTATCCCAATTTTTCCAAATCTCATTCAATTGCATTTCATGAAAGGCTGAATGAATATTTCAGAAATGCATATCATGCTGATTGCTTAGAACACCAGCCTCTGCCATGTTGATATTCCCACCGAGGAAAAAGGTGGATGCCGGGGGAGATAGTGGGACAAAAGAGAGGTGACCCTCCCTCACTATCGAAGATCCTGAAGGGGTCCAACCAACCGACCCGGGGGAAACTTTGCCCACTTCCCGGTGATTCGGAGCCCATGTAGGGATCCTATCATGCCATTTTATCCCTCACACAGGTACAACGAGTGGAGGATTGAAGATTGAAGACTTTTTAAGGACTCAAGTACCTACAAGACCAAAACAGGGTAAAACAGGGAATTTACAGGTCACTTATAGGGTATTTACAGGTGGTTACAAGTACACCATTTATTACTGAAGCATAGGTGCAGATACTATAGGGTACGCAGAGATCCTATATACCCTTTTGCAGGGTTTAGTAGCCATTTGGGGTTACTATCTTGCATTACAAGGTCAAAGCAGGGCACTTATAGGTCTAGACAGGGTGCAGGATTGGACAGTTCAGACTCTGAAATCCAGCTATAGAATTTTTTTTCCTAAACCTGTTATAGCGTGCTATAGCTCATCTGGAAGAGGGCATTCTTAGCTTCAATTCGCATAAAAAAGTTCTGAAATCGGAGTTTCCTAGCCAAAGTTATAGCCATTTTTCTGACAGGGGGTACTACAGGACTACACTAATATGGCAGGACATAAAGGCAAAAATAAGGTCTAGGAGGATTATGCTTAGCAAATCAGGGATTCCATGATGGATAGCACACTTCAAGAGAACCTTGAAGAGCTTAACAACAAGGAGAAGTCAGTATAGTCAATAATACTTTGTGTACCCATGAACAAAGACATAGGAAACAACATGAGGCCATCTTGTCAAGAATGGAGCACATGGTTCTATCTACTGATCAGACCAAGGCTTCTATTGATAAGTTGGTAGAATCCAATGAACAACTCATGGCACAAATCTCTAAATTCATGCAGTTGCAAATGGAATCAAAAGAAGTTAATGAGAAGGCTTGTTCAAACAGTGGCCCTTCAGTCCCACTTCAGCCATCTAACCAAAATGGTCATGGAAATGGGATTATTGGAAGAAGAGGCATTCCAAATAGTCAGTATGAAGTAGGAGAAGCTTCACAAAGGTATGATGACTATTTAAGTAGTTTGAATGGGGCCAATACTCAAGCTTTTGGACTGCATACTCAAAATTCCAGGGGTACTTTACCAACAGGAAGATTACATAGTAATTCTCAGCCACCTGTTGGAAGATTTCAGTCTCAATTTGGAGGTTCTATACTTGGTAATCTTGATCAGCCAATTTTGGAACAGCAACCCTTTCATGAAAAATAGTTCAAGGACAAAATGTTTTTAGCCAAATTTAATGGCCAGTCATCTTCACCATCAGACTTAGAGGAATGGACCTCTAAAATGGAGTCCTACTTTGATATATACCCTAAAACTGATGATATGAAGATTCACTTTGCTTCCTTGCATCTAGAAGGATTTGCCCATACTTGGTGGAGGTATATCAAGAAAGAGAATATACTTGTAGAGAATTGGGAAGCTTTCAAGGCACTTATGACTGAAGTCTTTGTTTCGCCTCTTAAAAAAGGGAAGTTAGCACGGAGATGGTATGGTTTGGAACAAAGGGGCCTAAGTGTAAGAGAGTATACAAACCAATTCCTCAACTTGACCATGTATGTGGAAAGCATCAGTGATGAGGCTAAGCTTCACAAGTTTATGTATGGTTTGGAGCCATCATTGTCAGCTAATGTTATGGCACAAAATCCTACTTCACTTTTCAAGGCTATTGAGCTTGCAGAGCACTATGGAAGAAAGTATAGGAAAGAATCTTCATTTTAGCCTAGTTATGGACAGCCAAGGACTGTTTTAAAGCAGGGACAAGTTGGTAACATTTATGGCAGCAATCATGTGCCTAATGGGAGCTTGCAGGTACCAACTTATCCTCCATTTAATGCTTCTAGGCCTCAGAGTAATTTCAGGACAGCAAACAGTCCAAAGGTTGAATTTAAATAGGGAGACAACAAGCCTAAGTCCATTTCAGCTAATACAAATCCCAAATCTATTCCCATGGATCTTTACAAGGAAAGGAAGGACAAGGGCTTATGCTTCAAGTGTGGAGAAAAGTATACACTTTATCATGCTTCAAAGTGTGTATACAAAAATGTCAAGCCAAAGCTTTAGAGTATGCTAGTTTTTGAGGACTTTGAAGATGACATAGATGAAGCTAATGCAGTGGTAATCAATGCTGAAAATGAAGATCTTGAGGAGGAAGTTGGACAGGAGTACTTTTATGATCGAGCCGACTCTTTTCCTTTTGATCTAGGTGGAAATGTTCCGTTTGACCCTGGTGGATCTTGTGATGATTCGCTTGCTGCCACAAAATGTTCTATTTCTATGGATGCTTGGACGGGATCTAAGAGCCCTAATACACTTCGTATAAAGGGAAGCATATGTGGAAAGCCAGTGTTCATCCTGATAGACAGTGGCAGTACTCACAGTTTTGTCAATAAGTCCATCATGGACAAGTTAAATTGTGTTCCCACAGACTTAGAGCAGCCCATTAGAGTACAAGTGGCTAATGGTGAAGAAGAAATCAGCACACAGATTTGCCCACAGGTTTCTTTGCAGTTGGCTAAAAATTTTGAAGCCAAAGTAAACCTGATCACTCTGGAAATGGGGCCCATAGATATTGTACTTGGTTGTGATTGGTTGATGACATTAGGCAGGATCACTATGGATTTCTCACAGTTATATATGGAGTTTATCTCCAATGGACAGCTTATTCATTTACAGGGAATTCCTAGTAGATCTGATTTTCAGCTTATCACCATTCAACAACTCAAAAGAGAGTACAAGAAGCGCTCACAAATATTTGTTTTGCATTTGAACAAAGAAACACAAGATCAGCCCAATAATTCAGCAAACCATCCAGCCTTGACAGCTCTTCTTGAGGAGTATAGAGATTTGTTTGAAGTTCCTACTTCATTGCCTCCTAAGAGAGAGGTGGATCACCCCATTGATTTGGAGCCCAACTCAAAGACAATCAATAAGCCACCTTACAGATTATCAAAATGTGAACGAGAGGAAGTAGCCAAGCAAATCAAAGAGCTTCTTGAAATGGGATTCATTGAACCAAGTTCTTCACCTTATGCATCTCCAGTCCTGTTAGTCAAAAAGAAAGATGGATCTTTTAGAATGTGCATTGACTACAGGGATTTCAATAAGATAATAGTGAAGAACAGATATCCTATACCCAAGATTGATGATTTGCTTGATGAGCTTAAGGGGGCTGGATTCTTCACGAAGATTGATTTGAGATCAGGGTATCATCAGATTCGCATGCGAGAGGGTGATGAAGTCAAGACTGCTTTTAGGACTGATCGTGAGCTCTATCATTTCTTGGTGATGCCATTTGGGCTTAGAAACGCTCCAGCTAACTTTCAAAGCCTGATGAATAAGATCTTGCAATCTTTCCTCTTTCAGTTTGTCTTGGTGTTTTTTGATGACATTTTGATCTATAGCAAGACTTTACAGGATCACTTGGCATATATGAGGAGGGTTTTTGATGTGTTGAGACATCATAGGCTTTTTGCTAAGGAGAAGAAGTGCTCTTTCATGCAGACTGAAGTGGAATACTTGGGATATATAGTCAGTGAAAAAGGAATACAGGCTGATCCCAAGAAGGTGCAATGCATAAGAGATTGGCCAACGCCTACTACTACTACTTCTCTTAGAGGATTCCTTGGTCTATCTTCATTCTATCGCCGATTTCTAAAGCATTATGTGGCAATTGTAGCTCCTTTGACTGACAGGTTGAAGAAGGAGGCTTTCTTTTGGGATGCTCTTGCAGATAGCAGCTTCAACCAATTAAAGGAACTCCTTACTTCTACTCCTATCTTAGTATGCCCGGATTTCTCCAAAGAGTTTACTATACAGTGTGATGCTAGTGGCTGTGGCATTGGGGCTGTTTTGCTTCAGGAGCATGGAGTAATTGCATTTGAGAGCTGTAAGCTTACATATAAGGAGATGTCCATGAATGTTTATGACCAGGAGATGTTGGCTATCCTACATGCAATCAAGAAATGGCACCATTACTTATATGACAGCCGATTCAGAGTACACAGTGATCACCGGGTACTCAAGTATTTCCTTACTCAGTCAAATCTCACTCCAAAGCAACGTCGCTGGGTAGCTACATTACAGAATTATGACTTTGACATTACTCATACAAGGGGCAAAGATAACACAGTGGCTGATTCTCTTTCTCGTATGTGGGCCTGCAAAGTGTCAGCCATGACAGAATTACATAATGATTGGATTGAAGAACTACAGGAGGCCTATCTTTTAGATGAGGAATTCAACCAAATCTTTCAGAAATTACAGCAACTTCTTATGGAAAAAAACTCACATTACCAGCTTAAAAATGGTCTTATTTGGTGGAAAGGCAAGATTGTTATTCCCTCTACTTCTTCTTTTAAGCGGAAAATTATGGAGGAGTTACATTCTTCGCCTTTAGCTGGATACTTGGGAGTTTTCAAGACTTATGACAGGATCAACAAAAGCTTTTATTGGAAGGGACTGTGGAAAGATGTCAAGGACTTCATTATGAAGTGTATGCCTTGTCAGCAAAATAAGGATAGCACCTATAAGCCAGGAGGTTTGTTACAGCCATTGCCTATTCCTACGGGTAAATGGACTCATATTACTATGGACTTTATTACTGGCTTACCTACTACTAACAAGGGGTGGAATAGTATTTATGTGGTGGTTGACAGACTCACCAAAGCAGCTCATTTTATCTCAACAAAAATTCAGTTTATTGCTTCTCAAGTGGCCAACCAGTTTATGGAGCATATTTTTAGACTACATGGATTACCGCAGGTGATTGTCCATGATAGGGATTCAAAGTTTATGAGTAACTTTTGGCAGGCGGTATTTACATCTATGGGCACTAAGTTGGCTCCATCAACGGCTTATCATCCCCAAACTGATGGACAGATAGAGAGAGTTAATAAATGGTTGGAGACTTATCTTCGCCATTTTTGCTATGATGTCCAAACCTCATGGGATTCTTGGTTACACCTGGTTGAGTTTGCTTACAACAATTCCACTCATGTGAGCATAGGAGTTTCACCCTTTGAGGCTTTGTATGATTACAAGGTGCCCTTACCCACAGTCATCTTTAATAAAAAGATCAATCCTCATGGGAAGGAGGAGTTGGAAAGAATGCAGACCCTTCTTCAGCAATGCAAGGTGAATCTAAGGAAGGCTCAAGATCAAATGAAGATGTATGCTGATGAGAAGAGGAGGCCTTTAGAGTTCCAAGAAGGAGAGCTGGTTTTGTTGAAGGTACCCAAATCCAAGTATTCTACATTAAAAGATGGATCCAGTAATAAGCTTTCCCACATGTTTTATGGCCCTTACAGGATCCTTAAGCGAATTGGAGATTTGGCATACAAACTAGAGCTTCCCTCTTCTACAAAGATTCATAACATGTTCCATGTTAGTTAGCTCAAGCCCTATTATGGTGATCCAGTGGATATAGTTGATGAGCTGCCACCTATTGATGAAGATGGTCTTGTTCAGTACATCCCAGAGGCTGTTATAAGTCAGCGCGAAAAGAAGCTTCGATCACGTTCTATTGTGGAATATTTGATCAAATAGAGAGGTTTACCATCTGAAGAGGCTTCTTGGAGACCTGATTCTATATTGGATGAGTATCCACACTTGAGGGAGACATTGGTGGCTGAAGCCTATTGCTTATGGAGCTAGTAATGATGCAGACTGGTTCAGGACAGCACGCTATTTTAGAACAATTTTTATTGTACCTAATTTTCATAATTAAGCTATCTATATGGGCTTAAAGTACTCTTCAAGAGCTTCGTTTTGATATATGGTACATCTCATTTGGACACTTCTATCAAAAGTTATGGCAGATTTGGTCCAGCAGGGACTGTTTATTTAGCAAGCTGTCTACTTTGTTCTAGGACTATTTGTTGAAGACTTTATGGCTCCATTTGCTTCTGAAGTATTTCAAATCATGTATATAGTTGGGGCTTACTTCCGTTCTTCAAATTCAGCTCTTGTAGTGGTCATTTTTCATTCATTTCCCATTTGTAAAGCTGTAAAACAGAGTAGTACTCTATTCTATCCATCTTCTTTCTAGTTGTTTCTAGGTTTGTTTTTTAGGACAAAAACTTTTGGGAAGGGATGGTCAGCTTCTTATGAGGGTCGACAAGAAGCTAGGGGTGTTGTTTTTTTAAGAACATGGCAATGCTATAGTATCAGTCGTTAAAAAGGTTCGCAACTAAGCAATTCAGTAGTGCAATAGGAAAAATCAAATCTTGATATCCCAAAGATAAGCATGATGTCCTTGGATCAACCAAATTTGCATCAACAAAGGGAGGCTAAAGATATGGCTTCAATGTATCTTATTCGACTTAATCTTGATCATGTGCTAAGGATAAAGGAATCAATAAAGTCCATTATGCAAATAATTAGAGCATGGAACATGTATATCTAAGTTGTGAAAGCGGCTAAGAGCTAATCTCAAGATGATGTAGTTCAAAGTGATTTGTTGGCATCTCTTACTAAATAATAGGGCAACTAAAAGAACCTAAGAAACAAAAGGTTGTGAGAAGTGCAACGATCACTGTAAATGTAGGGGGGTGCCAAACCAATCAACACGTGTTTCCATGCAATAAAATGAGCAATGCTACTATCATCCCCAATACACGCACCAACTCTTTGTTAGTAATCTTTACAACTTCATCATGTTGGCAACCATATGCAGGTCATGATGCTAATCTAGCTTGAGTAGAAACCTAGTTTATGTATAGGGATTTTCAGTTCATTGCTCCATTCCTCCCTCTATGATAAAAGTACAAACTAAAATGTATATTCATGGACAAATGAATTGTTGTCTCTTCCTTCAACTTAGAGCTTTGAAAAAAGTATGCTGTTGGGGGATTGGATGCTTCTAAAAGAAAGAAAGAAATATTATTATTATTAGATGCCAAGAGGCTAATGGGGTTTTGAAATAAAGATATTAATTTTCTTCTTATTAGAGGTTTTTAGGATGCTTGTGTGCTTCTTGACATGCTGTCTACATGTGCTATAAAAGGAAAATTGAGATATGGTGGAGTTCTTGATTCTTCATGGTTGAGTTGTGTAATATTCGTGATTGTGGTATTGATGACTGAAAAAGTGCATTTGATGTTACATGGGCTATGCATTTGGATATTGCATTGGGATGCATATTTGGGAGACAAAATAGGGATTGACTCCTTAAGTTGCCATGTCTATAGAAATTGCAACTTGTTGCCAACTTCAAAAGCCCTTTATAGTGGATTATTTCAAAGAGAGAGAGAGAGAGAGAGAGAGAGAGAGAGAGAGAGAGAGGAAGAGAGCGAGAGAGAGAGAACCTTGAGTGAGAGAAGGAGAGAGAAAATGATTAACTAATTTTGAGAAAAAAATATCTTATTGCGCTAGTCTAAGGTAAAATCAATTTCTAGCCACATGAAGCTTCTAACAACATGTGAGATGCTCAAACACCATGTTCATAGTATCCTATATTGGGAATTTGATGTATAATTCAATTGATACTTCGCATGTATACACTATGTCCTATCCTTAAACTATAGTCACATGATGTTAACAACAAATAATCTATGGTTTCTCTAAGAAAACTATATATATAATTCCTCTATTAGATTGGTTGTTGAAAGAGGCTCGAAAGTGTAGATTATGGCTTAAGGTCACATAAACATTTAGATCTTGACAACCTTAATAATATCCATGTAAGAGGAGATTTTTAAAAGCCAATAAGCATGAGAAAGGAATTATAGGCATTAAGAACTTGCTTTATTATTATTTGAAGAGAAGAACATTGTCTTTATGAGCCTTGAGTTATCGTTCCTAGTCTTGTTTGGTTAAGGTTCAAGTCTATGAGACCTAAATACTAGGTCACTAAACCCTACCAAAACTCAATATTCCTTGACCACATGTGCTTTTATGGGTTCTTATTGCAGTGGCGCATGTGTCACCCTTTCTAGTGCCCATACTGAGGAGTATTGTGAGTGAATTTAGTGTTAAAATGTAACCAAACTAGTCTGGCAAGATGAAAAAGTTGTTTCTTAAGTTTCATGGAAAAAAGGATGTGGATCCTTAAAGGTTCCTAGAGTAGCTGGAGTTGGGTTGCATCAATGAAAGAATTATTGAGCTCACTCTGTCAAGCTTCAAATCCTAGTTAGAGAGTTGAAACTAGTTAGAGAGCTATGAGAGGAAAGTAAATCAAAGAAATTCTCTAGTCCAATTGGAGTATGAAGCCACAAAACAAAGTTTCCTAGAACATTTTTGAGAGAGTGGGACCCCACAAGAACTATGTAAAAGGATTGAGCTATGTCAAAGGAAACTAGACTAGACCATTGAATTGTTTGCCCAAGACTTCCAAGGAGTGTGGGACCATTAGAATAGTGTCTTAAGAGATGGAGAGATAACCATGCTCTCTAGGTTGCCCAAGATCTATTTGAGAGGCCTGGACAAGAGAGACCTAGAATAGAACCTAGAAAAACTTCTCTAGATGTCAATGGCCAAAACCATCAAGTGTTGACTATATAGGGAGCCCAACTAGCACCTGAGATAGAATATCAATTAGTTGTATCAATGTAAAATATGAGGGTAGGGGCATTTAGGTCCATGCAATGGGGAAAAGGAGCTGCTACACCTAATTTCCAAGGGGAAATGATAGAGGGTCTCCAAGAAGACTTGATTTCCAATGGCAAGATTCTTTCTCAAAGTAGTAGTATTATACATGGAAATATAGGAATGCCTCTTGTTGGTGTGAAATTAATGCTAATCACACATGCTGATCACACTACAAGGGAATAGAGCTACATTGGTGAAACTCATTAGTGATACTTTTTGTTGGTATCACTATAACAACAATGCTAATAGTGACAAAAATAGCGATATTATACTATGGGAAAAAATAAGGCTGAAGTAGTTACCACATTTTGCTATGAATGTTTTGATAGATATACATACATATACATATATATAGATATATTCCCTTGTCTCTCTCTCTCTCTCTCTCTCTCTTATATATATATATATATATATATATATATATATATATATATATATATATATATATATATATATATATATATATATATATATATATATATATATATATATATATATATATATATATATATATATATATAGAGAGAGAGAGAGAGATAGAGAGAGAAAGTGTTCATCATTCTAGGAGAAGAGAGCCACACAAAAAAGAGAGAGCTAAAGACACAAGGAGAGAAAGAGAGAAACAAAATTATGATTGAAAGGGAGAAAAAGAGAATAATTGTGAAAGAAAGAAGGTGAAAGAAATTAAGAAGGAAATAGAGAGAGAAAAAGAGAGAAAGGGGGAGAGAGAGAGAGAGAAATCATGAGAGAGAGGGAGAGAGAGAGAAACTAAGAGAGAAAGAGAAAGAGAGAAGAGGAGAGAGAGAGAGAGAGAGAGAGAGAGATGGTTAAAGAGAAAGTGAGAGATTCAGATAGAATGAGGGAGAGAGAGAGAGAGAGAGACATAGAGACAAAGCAAAGAGAGGGAACTCAGAAAAAGAGAGAGCTAGAGAAAGAAAAAGAAAGAAAGAGATTAAGATAGAAAGAAGGAGAGTTGTAGGAAGAGAGAGAGAGGGGGGAAGAAAGAAAAAGAGAGAGATATTAATAGAAAAAGTGAGAGAGGAATGGGGAGGGAAAAACAAAGAGCTAGAAAGAGAAAAGAGAGAGCTAGAGAGAGAGAGAGAGAGAGAGATCTTTCTTTAAACAACAAGACAACACAACCACTAACTTGGCTTCAACTCTTAGAGTCGTTCCACCATAATTTTGACTATGACCTACACATTACCTTCAATATCCCCTCTTCGTGATAAGATCACTCTCTCTTATAATCACCCTTATAACTCAAATAATGCGATATTATATAGGTCGTCAAGAGGGCACCCTATTTGATCATAGTATCTTATTGTTATCAAAATCATAGGAATAATTATGGGAGAATAAGATTATGATTAATTTTATTTTTGTGAAATTTTAATATTTTTTAATTGCTGCATGAGTATAGCTTATTGTGCATAGGCTTGTGTGTGGCAATGGTTGCTCATGCTTGGTAGATAAATGCTAGGAAGACTACTGTGATTTGTGTTTAAGGCAACACATTATTAAGAAGATATTATTTTATTCAAAAGTGCTTATGTTGTGTAAGGCATATTTATTGGGTGTTTCAAGTAGCACATAATTATTTTATTATGGATACACACTCTTTGACATGATAGTTGTATGTGTGCAAGTACTAATTATTATATGTGGGATAATTTATAAAACTATGGTATTTTTATTTTATCGATATATATTTTAAGTAGATTATGATTTATATTTTAGATCTTAGCTTTATGAAAGAGATCATGAATCCTCATTTAACCTGGATGTTTCTGATGTTGATCTTGTGGATTATGGGGATGATTCCTTATATTTGTTTGATCTGGGTGGTTGCGAGTGTATGATTGGTGATAGCTTTCCTATCGTGGATCCCCTTCTATTGGGATACCTTTTGATCTAGGTGGGGATGATCATTTTAGATGTGTGATTACTTTTATTTTAGGATTATGTTTAATCCAGATGGACCTTCTTGATGATTCATGATGTTAAGAGTCTCCCAAGTTCCACTTTCAAATAAGGAGTAAAGATTTAGCCAAGTGGCTAAATCTTAACCCCATATTTGAGAGTGGTACTTGAGAGGGTTGCTTATATAGTATCTAGGAAAAAATTTACCTTCTAGTAAGGGGATAAGATTTGACCATGTGTCAAAATATTAATCACATTAGGAATTTTTGAACTTTATAAAAATTCCCTAATTCTTGAATATGTGGTTTGTTATAGAATAGGGTATAGCTTGTTGTAATGATTTTTTACACTAAAAATAATTGGTCTAACTCCATCATAATTTCACTTTTATGGTTTGGATGAGTACCATGGAGTATCTTCTACATTTGTACGCCTTATTTGCCTTATTTGTTGGAGTGTATCAAAAGCTATGACCATTTTTCTCTTGTATCCCTAGACATCCCTTGTATTTTTTATGGTTTTGCCATTTTTGTGAATTTTCTTTCTCATGGGAGATATTTACCATCTTATGCTTCCATTTTGAAGGTGTTTTTTGTGTCTTAGCTCTTTATGGAATTCTTTTGATTCCATCATTGAAGCTTTGAGGATAAAGTTGTTTCAAGCGAGAATGGTTTATAATGAAGGATAGTAGAGGATAAATGAGTCCATTATTAATTTGGAAACAAGACAATAATTGGATAAGAGAGTGTAAATAGGGAGCATTATTTTAGGATTATACAAGGGAGCCTTAGTGCCATTGTCAATAATGTTTTCTCTTTTCTCAGAAATTCAAGAACTGCTATTAGTCACCATAAGCTATTACATTTTATATCTTCTTTGCACTTTAGCAACCATGGATTCATGGAAGATATTTTGAATGCATATACTTAGGAACCTATCTCTTATTTCTTAACCCATGTCACGGTTTTCCATGTATCATTCAAATTTCAGCTTCCTCTTTTGAATTATATCTATATATATATATAAAAGAGGAGAAGAATCGAAGTGGTGAGGAAGAAGAGAAGAGAAGAGGAGGGGGAAAGAAGAGGAGAGAGGAGGAGGAGAGAAGAAAAGGAGAAGTGGATATGTGGAGAAGAGAAGAAGACGAAGAGAGGAGGAGGAGAATGATGCCAGGAGGCATATTCCACGGTGGATTCTGTGAGGTTTTACGGTGGATTCCGTAAACTTAGATGACCGGGGCTCATACGCAAAGAGGATTCTTTGTGCGAGAAGTTGATGGGGACGCCTGTCCTTTTCGGGCGTTTCATTAATTTAGTGTGTACATGGGTGATTCCATAGCGGGTGATTCCGCAAAATGCATATTAAATTAATAAACGTTTATGAGTTTAGAGTGCGCACTCGTAATAAATTAAGGTTAGGATTTATTTCTAACCAGTTGATTTATTTATGTAGCTGAAGACTGCTAGGTATTCACTTTTGTCGGTTTAATTGTGTTATTTTACTAACGATTGTGAATGCTTCAGTTGATGTGTAGAGATAGCAGCAGTGGCGGAGGAAAGCATTGGAGTCTAGCGGGTTTCCGACCTTTGGACTATATTTTGATAGGCGCCACGCCTATATTTTGTTATGTCTATAGAGACATCGATTATTTATTATTATTTTGTATGCGCTTATGCGCCTGGATATGTTATTTCTATTTGGACATTGAGATTGGGCGTGCCAGACACTATGGGCACCGTCCATTAGCTTTATTTTCCTATTTTTGGTAGAAAGCAAACTCAAAAGCTAAAAGCTTGTCATATTTTTGTAATTGGGCTATTTTTGAGCATGAAGATTGGAAATATACATTAAATACATGCTTTGTGAAGCGCTCACACAAGGCATGGGGGAGATTGAACCCAATTTGTCTCTTGTCTCATGTCGTGCTTGCTTTTACATGGGTTTTTGTGCTAAAAAGTAGAGTACTTTGTTCTTGGGGACCTTCCGGGATTCACCACGTGAGCTATCTGCGTCCGATCTGCGCACCAGTGGTATCAGAGCAGAGCAGAGATCAAGGGCTTCCAATCGCTACCAATCTCGGGCGAAGGCGGAGCTCCAGGAACAAACGGCCTCTACAGTCAATCTCGTCGCGAACCGTCAATACAGGCAGACTTCTGGCGATCAAGAACCCCTGTTTCCACTGTCAGATCGCGAAGGACCAATCTCTGTCGGTGGAGGACCACTCATCCATTCTCTTCATCAAGTCGTTGCAAACAGAGATAAGATCTTTCATAATCAAGTTTGTTATTACCTTAAAGCTTAGTCTTAAGCTTAAGAAGCTTTATAAGCTTCAAATCTCCAAATCGACTGGCAAGAGAAGGCCCCCGAAAATCACACGCGGAAAAAACGGACCCCCCCCCCACGAAATTCACGACGGCCTGCATCAAGCTCTTAAGCTTAATCACTAAGTCTAATTAAGCTAAATCATACAAATCTCTGCAAGTTACACAGGGCAGAGAAGTCAAAATACTCCGGGTCTCGCACTCCAGAAGTCAAGTTCAGTAAGTCACTTGGAATCAAGTCCTGCAGGTTCTGCAAGTCGGCCTAAGTTCAGCAAGTCAACAACCCTGCAAGTCTGCTAAGTCTGCAACTCTGCAAGTCAGACTAAATCAGAACTGACTAGTGCTTAAAACTCCTAGAAGACTTGTTTGTATGCAAAAACTCTGAACTGGAAAGTTGTTCGCAGCAAGCTGTTTTACCTATCTACAAGTTCGTTGAAGTACTTTCAGCAAACGGAGACAGAAATATTGTAGAATTTCTGAAAATTGAAGAAGAAAATACCCAAAAATACACAGCCTTGTAACCCCAAATTTGAGCTACGCTCATCCCGCTAACTGATTTTGAGAGAGAAAGGTTTGTTGAGTTTTACAGGATGACTACCCCACATATGGATGATCCTATGGCTGAAGACGATCTACCCGAGCCTACCATGGAACAAAAGCTGGATCTTATCATGCTGCAATTGGAAGAAGAGCGAAGAGCTAGGCAAGCCTTGCAAGCGCAATTGACAAAGCTACAAGGAGCGTCCACTGATAAAGAAGAACCTCAAGCTGAAGATTTGATTCGCCGTACCATCGACGCCACTCTTGAAGCACAAACCATTCGCAAGGAATCCAAGATAAGTAAACGAAGTTTCAAGTTTCGCACTTTCAATGGCATAAGAGAAGGAAAGACTGTTTTATCATTCATTAGCCAGTTTGATGACTATTTCCATGAGGAAACTTATCCTGAGAAAGATAAAATCAAGTGTGTTACTAATCATCTGATAGATAGAGCATCACTTTGGTGGACTGTAGTCCGCAAGAGCATAGAATGTCCTGCTACATGGGAAGATTTCAAGAAGAAGTTCATGCAAAATTTCCTTCCACCGCAATTTCATGAGAAGGCTATCAAGCAATGGGATTTACTCCAACAGCGCGATCGTGAGCCTATTCCACAGTATACAGAGCGTTTTTGGAATGCACTCCTACAGCTACGCATGCTTGAAGACGTACCAGAGACGACACATAAGCGGAAGTACATGTCTGGACTTCTTGGACATTACTACGCTGAGGTGAATATGTTCAAGCCTGCTACCCTTGAAGATGCCATCTCCTTAGCTCACGACACTGAAGATAAGTTACACGGAAGAGATCGACGACCACAGAAATTCCAAGCAAACGGTAATTATGGATCTAAACAATTCAATTCCAATTTCAGAAGGTTTAATCCAGGTCGTTTCTCATCACCATCTTTCCGCAAGAATTGGCCTAAACCACCTGCATTACCATCCACTGTCAATCCAAATCCTAAGCCTATCCAACAAGCAAATCCAAATATACCCAGACTCCCAGCCATTGCAAATAATGTGACCAAAGCCAAGCCCATCGTATGCTACAAGTGTCACCAGCCAGGGCATCTCGCAGCAAATTGTCATTCAAAGAAGCCATCAGCACATATCAACTACCTTGGAGCTATGGACGAAGACGAGCATGAGGATATGCCGGATTTCACTGAAGAAGAAGATGATCCTACTACTACTTCCGACACTTTACCAGGTATGCCTACTTCACATTCATTGTTGACTATGAAATGTATGGTGCATGGTAAAGAAAGAATTATATTGCATGATGACGGTAGTACCCATGACTTTATTTCAGCAAAATTGGTAAAGGAATTAAAATTGCATACAGTACCTACGCACTATCACATAAAAGCTACATTTTTAGGCACTAGGTACAATGGCACACAAGAAGTTCAAGATTTAGAAATTCAAATTGGTCCATATATTGAAAGAAGAAATTTCTTAGTTGTCCCATTACAGTCTAGCGATATTATTCTAGGAATGCCATGGAGACACC
Organism: Lygodium microphyllum; assembly: GCF_053477565.2. NCBI lineage: Eukaryota > Viridiplantae > Streptophyta > Polypodiopsida > Schizaeales > Lygodiaceae > Lygodium > Lygodium microphyllum. The sequence goes on along the minus strand of NC_141140.1, from coordinate 99,079,354 downwards.
AACATAATCCAAATATAGATTATTCCACACACACAATGAATATTAATTTTCAAGGAAAATCTATTACATTATTTGGTATGCATGCATCTCATATGTTTCCACTGCTTTCGCATACTCAAGCAAAACGTGCACTACGCAAGAATACTAAATCATATCTCATTTGGGTGAATGAATTGCACGCAAAAGAAACTCATATGCACCCTCAGCATAAGGAATTTCTTGCATATTTTAAGGACTGTTTTGCAGAAGACCTACCACCAGGTTTACCTCCATCACGACCAGAAGACCATAAGATTGACCTAATACCTGGCACACAACCACCTTGCAAAGCCCCATATAGGCACAATCAAATAGAGCAAAAAGAAATCCAAAGTCAAGTAGAAGAATTACTAAATAGAGGTTTAATTCGACCTAGCAGTTCTCCATTCGGTACACCTATGCTCTTAGTTAAGAAAAAGAATAATACTTATCGGATGTGTATTGACTACCGAGCATTAAACAAGATCACTGTAAAGAATAGGTATCCTATACCTAGAGTTGATGACCTTATGGACAAACTGCAAGGATCTTCTATATTTAGTAAAATTGACCTTAAGTCTGGATATCATCAGGTGAGGCTTGATAGATCCGACATATTTAAGACTGCATTCAGGACACAGTTTGGCCATTACGAATTCTTAGTCATGCCATTCGGATTAACTAATGCACCTGCTACTTTCAGTAGAATGATGAACCGTATTTTTCTAAAATATCAATATTGTGTGATTGTTTTCTTTGATGATATTTTAGTGTTCAGTCAAAGTGAAAAAGAGCATTATGAGCATTTATCATTAGTTTTTCAATTACTGAAAGAAAATCAATTGTTTGCAAATCCTGATAAGAGTGAATTCTTTAAGACAGAAATAGAATATCTAGGTCATATTGTATCAAAAGAAGGAATAAAAGTTGATCCTAAGAAAATTGACGCAATATTGCATTGGCCTATTCCTAAAAATGTACATGAATTACGCTCATTCCTTGGTCTTGCTAGTTTCTATAGGAAGTTTGTACGTAATTTCTCATTACTTGCTTTACCACTGACCAAACTTCTTAAGAAAGGCATTGTTTATCAATGGACTGAAAACCAGCAGAAATCCTTTGATTTACTCAAACGTGCATTGACCAATGCCCCTGTTCTACAATTGCCTGACTTTAACAGACCATTCTTTCTAGTTGTGACTGATGCTAGCGGATCAGGAATAGGAGCCGTGCTAATGCAAGACAACCATCCAATAGCATATTCTAGTTCTAAGTTGAAACCCTCTGAGCTCAAATATTCCACTTATGACAAGGAACTCTTAGCAGTTGTACAAGCATTAAAACAATGGAAGCATTATTTAATGGGTTCAGAATTCATGATAAAGACCGACCAGCAAAGCATTAGACATCTACTTAGCCAACCCCAAATTTCTGACCGTCATATCAAATGGGCTTCATTCATTCAAAGTTTCCATCCTATCATTCAATACCAACCTGGAAAAGAAAATGTAGTTGCTGATGCATTGAGTAGAAGACCTGCAATTCATAACATTTCTATCATATCTTTTGATTCTTTGATTGCTATGAAAGACACATATCATCAGGATATTACTTTTCATTCTGATTGGCAAAAATTAGTTCAAAATAATTTCATTCCTGTTGATTCATTGTCATATAATGATGGATTCATGTTCTTTGAAAAGAGACTGTGTGTTACTATTCCATTCCGATCTTTTGTTTTGAATGAAATTCATTGTCCCCCATATCAAGGTCATAGAGGTATCATTTCTACATTACGCATGTTAACTAAAGATTTTTATTGGCCGCATATGGATGCAGATGTATCTAATTTTGTTTCTGAATGTCTGATTTGTGAAAGAATAAAAAGACATCATGGTAAACAGTATGGACTATTAATGCCTTTATCTATTCCATCTAAACCTTGGGAACATATATCTATGGATTTCATTACTGGCTTACCAAATACTAAATCTAACCATGACATGATTTGGACAATTGTAGATAGATTTAGTAAGCAAGCATATTTCATTGCATGTAAGAAAACTTTAACAGCATCACAAGCAGCACAGTTATTTTTGAAAACTGTTTTTACTAACCATGGATTGCCGAAAGTGATTATTTCAGATAGAGATTCTAGATTTTGTAATATTTTTTGGATTACACTGTTTGCAAATCTAGGCACAAAGATTGATTTCTCATCTGCATTTCATCCAGAAACAAATGGACAAACAGAAGCCACACATAGCACCATTCTAGATCTTTTACGTGCATACACTATCTCTAAACCTCAGACATGGGATACTCATTTGCATTTATTACAGTTTGCATATAATAATACACCGCACACATCTACAAAGAAAGCACCTTTTGAAGTTATTTATGGACATAGATTATCTACACCTGTTGCCTCTTTGTCTAATAGAATACAAAGTGCCGATGATATTGCTGTTATGCATAACACTATTTTTGATGAGGTCAAGGATATGATTGCTAAAGCCCAACAATCATATACCAAACAAGCCAACAAGAAAAGACAAGCCATGAATTTTAAAGTTGATGATTATGTTTGGCTTAGAATAGAAAAGCGTAGACTGCAAAGTGTAGATAGACATCCAGTTGTTAAATTAGCTCCTAGATTCTACGGACCATTTAGAATCATTCATAAGATTAATGACAATGCATTCAAGTTAGAACTGCCATCCCATTGGAAAATTCATAATACATTTCATATTAGTTTATTGAGACCATTTAGAGGACAATTACCTATCCACCCTGTCTATGAAAACCCACCTTTACTAGAAGAAAAGACTGAAATACTTGAACCAGAAGCCATCATAGACACTGACTACATGACTACTAGAACTGGCCGAAGGTACTCTAGATATCTCGTGAAATTTAAGAACCATCCTGTAGAGGAAGCACAATGGATGCACGCTAGAGACCTAAATGCTTTTCCCACTCTGTTAGCTCCACATTGAGCTAATAGCAATTGAGGTCAATTGCTATCCCACCCCGGGGGTATGATGCCAGGAGGCATATTCCACGGTGGATTCCGTGAGGTTTTACGGTGGATTCCGTAAACTTAGATGACCGGGGCTCATACGCAAAGAGGATTCTTTGTGCGAGAAGTTGATGGGGACGCCTGTCCTTTTCGGGCGTTTCATTAATTTAGTGTGTACATGGGTGATTCCATAGCGGGTGATTCCGCAAAATGCATATTAAATTAATAAACGTTTATGAGTTTAGAGTGTGCACTCGTAATAAATTAAGGTTAGGATTTATTTCTAACCAGTTGATTTATTTATGTAGCTGAAGACTGCTAGGTATTCACTTTTGTCGGTTTAATTGTGTTATTTTACTAACGATTGTGAATGCTTCAGTTGATGTGTAGAGATAGCAGCAGTGGCGGAGGAAAGCATTGGAGTCTAGCGGGTTTCCGACCTTTGGACTATATTTTGATAGGCGCCACGCCTATATTTTGTTATGTCTATAGAGACATCGATTATTTATTATTATTTTGTATGCGCTTATGCGCCTGGATATGTTATTTCTATTTGGACATTGAGATTGGGCGTGCCAGACACTATGGGCACCGTCCATTAGCTTTATTTTCCTATTTTTGGTAGAAAGCAAACTCAAAAGCTAAAAGCTTGTCATATTTTTGTAATTGGGCTATTTTTGAGCATGAAGATTGGAAATATACATTAAATACATGCTTTGTGAAGCGCTCACACAAGGCATGGGGGAGATTGAACCCAATTTGTCTCTTGTCTCATGTCGTGCTTGCTTTTACATGGGTTTTTGTGCTAAAAAGTAGAGTACTTTGTTCTTGGGGACCTTCCGGGATTCACCACGTGAGCTATCTGCGTCCGATCTGCGCACCAGAGAAGAGGAAGAGGGAAAGAGAAAAGGCAGTGAAGAAGAAATGGTGAAGAAGAGAAGAGGAGAATGAGAAGGGGAGAGAAGAGAGGAAAAAGAGAAGAGGAGGGGAAGAGAAAAAAAAGAGAAGAGAATAGGTCAAGAAGAAGAGAAGAGAGGAGGAGAAGAGGAACATAACAATACAAGAGAATACATTGGGAGGAGTAGAGAAGACGAAAAGAAGGAGTAGATGAAGAGAAGAGAAGGATAGAGAGGAAGAGGGTGAGGAATGAAAGGGAGTGAGAAAAAGGAGAGCAAGAGGAGATCATATTCAACTAGTCCGACTTGCAAAGGTCTTGTCTATCCTCACGTAAGTTACTCATGAATATATGTGTGCATCACGTGGGTTCAAAATAAGGTATTTTTAAAATACTATTTTTATATGTTTTTTACATACAAAAGGGTGTAATATAAAGGGATTATTTACAGATTGAATCGAAAAGGGTTAAGCTTTATTAAGGAAAAACTCACAAATAAGGATATTTGTAAATAGGCCTTGAGTGCATGTGATACAGAAGATATACATATAGTAACTTCCTCGAGCGTCTACCTTTCATTCTTTTTGTACTCACAAAACAAGTCCATCCTATCCCTAGAAAGTCTTGGTCTCACAAGGAGCTGCCAAACGCTTTAGAGTCCTTGATCAAGAGAGTCAAAGCTTGAAGCTAGCACTGCAGACTTCTTCTTGCGATGGACCCAAAAGGGCCATATTGGAGAGCGATGAGTGTGGGAGCTACCAATACAATCGCAAATGTGGTTGACAAGCCATCACTCACAACACAAGAGTAGGTTTCTTTGTAAATTAAGATTCATTTAATATACGATTAGGAGTATAAATTTAAAAAAATATTTGATGAAGAAATTATAGCTCAATTAAAATTCAATGGAAAAGAAATGTTAAGATTTACATTATAAATATTATTTTAGCAACCTCGTCGCCCTAACTTGATTGGTGAATTGCTCGTTACCCTAGCTTGGCAACTCAGTAACAGGATTACTCATCCTCTTGCAAGTTAGACTTGCACTAGAACCTGCCAACCTTGTTCTAAGGAATGGTAATTCTACTTTGTGATTTAACACAAAACCATGCGACGTTGCAACTTGTTGCTTAGGAGTCGCATCTGACTTACGGGATCATCTCTCCCATCAAACGGCTTTTCTTGGTCAAGAAATACGCTTGATCAAGATGTAGGGTTTGGGAGTCCTCTTGACCCAACCCAACCCTAACCTTACTAGGTTGACAACGTTTGACCCTAGGGTTTCTAAACTCAATCGAAAATCTAGTATTAGGTCATTCGATCCTTAGGGTAAAGACCCTAGATCGTTATTGTATGGGCGTCCAATTAACCTTAACATTCCGTGAATGTGGTAGGATCTTGGGATTGAAAGTCTTGACTTGGCGTCCCAAGTGCGATACTAAGCAGATTTTTTAACATAGCTAAACCCTACCTAGCACTTTGAGGTGTTCGTCGTACCACTAGTTATACTTTTACGAATCCCTTGAGGGTTATACCATTACAAGTGGTCTACCTAAAATGATCTAATTGTCTTGCGACAAGAGTGATCTTTGCTTAGAAGAGATGCAAATACTTTTCCTAAGAGATGCAAATAAATTCAAGATACAACATTCCATGCAAGTATGTGAATCATAGACTTTTACTTCTATGCAACTATGAGGTTTGCAATGACCATTTCTTTTCCTTTCCTAATCTATAATGATAGACAATTCATGACTAACTCATATAAAAACCTACGTTGAGTTTGAACAAGAATTATATCTATAACCCTTTGTCCGATGCATTGAATTCATGATTTAATATGAAAAGCATCTTTTCCTAAAACAACTCTGATAAAGAAGTTCATGCATGACGAATGTCATAAGACTATTGTTAACTTAATCCATTCAGCGGCACTTAACCTGACTTAAAAATGCAAGCATCCTCGCATGCAACAGGTAAGTTCATGGTTTCCTTTTCATGCAATGCAATTCTTTGGACAATATTCTAACGGATGTTAACGATTATTTCCTACGAATCATATCTAGGAAATCATTGCCTAAATGCATGATGTGCTTGTTCTTTCTTGCGAGGAAGACAAGGATGCATTTAAACAAATTTTCATCCTTTTAACCTATGCAATATGCAATTGGGATTGTCACTTTGGAAATGCAAGCAAAGAGCAACATGCAACTAAAACTCGTAAGACAAATGAGTAATTTACATTCATAACTTCCCCATGAAAATTAAACGTGCCCAATGCATTCCTTTTATGCAGAATTAAACATCTAAGAACCTAGGTTTGAGGACTCGCAGCAATGTCCACGTGGAAGCTTGGGTTGGAGGCTCCCGCATGAGTGCCTTGCGTCTTTTGTTTTGGAGCCATCGATGATGTAGTGGACTTAGACTCCGCGAATTTTTCCTAGCCCTTATTCTCGTTCTCCGAAGCTACCTATTAGGTCGGTACCTCTTTCCTCGTGCAGAAATTGGAGCTTAGGAGCCCGATTTTTGAAACCGAGGAGGGCACGTGAAAACAAGGCTTAAGGAAGCCCCTTAGTGGAAGCTTCCAAGGAAGCTTCTATGCTTCTGAATCAGAAGCTTACGTGGAAAGAGAAGGTGGATGAATACACCGATGATGAAGATGGTGATGATAGTGATGATGGTGACGGGCTACGCAGGCGGCAGCAGGCCAACGTGTCGGCCAGGCATCGATGGTGGCAGCTCCCTAGCATGGTGGCGATCTTCATGGTAGCCTCTACTCTCTCTCTTCTCTCCCCTCCCTCAAGCCTAGGGAGGGGGTGGTTATATAGGTTAAGGGGGGGGGAAAGAGCCACCCCCGTGGCATAATTGCATGCCTTCTCCTCTACATGCTTCTCCACTTAACTCACTCCCTCTCACACTCCTCTCCCCTTTTTTATTTAAAAAATTTGCCATAAATTTAATCATTTATCCATTTGCCCCTTTTTTTGAGAAGAATGTTCTCGTGCGGCTTGCAGGTTTTAGCCTCGGCCTTATTTGCACAACGTGGTTGGGCTTTATTATAGCGCGCGTGGGATAAGGAATTTGCCACTAACATTATTCCATTGCGGGAGATGATTTAGCACAGCTTTTATGCGGAAAGGAGGAATGGATAGGTGGAGGAGAAGTCTAAAAGAGAAGGAGAAGAAGAGAAGAGAAGGAGGAGAAGAGGAAGAGGGGAAGAGAAGAGGAGAGGAGAGGAAGAAGAGAAGAAAAGGAGAGGGGAAGAGAGAACGAAGAGAAGTGAAGAGGTGGAGAAGAAGAGAAGAGAGGAGGAGAAGAGGAACATAACAATACAAGAGAATAAGGGAGGATTAGAGAATAAGAAAGAAAGGAGTAGTTGAAGAGAAGAGGAGAATAGAGAGAAAGAGAGTGAAGAAAAAGAGGGAGTGAGATGAAGAAGAGCAAGAGGAGATCATCATCAACAATAGAGGGGAGCACCATTCCAACTTGTGAAGGACTTGTCTGCCTGTTGTGCTTTTTATACTTACAACACAAGTCCTTTCTCTCCCTACAAAGTCTTGGTCTCGTAAGGAGCCGCCAAAACATTTAGACTCCCTGATGAAGATTGAAGCTAGTGCTACAGACTCCTTCTCACGATGGCTCCAAAGAAATGGTACTCGAGAGCTGGAAGTGTGGAAGCTATCAATACAGTCATGAACATGATCAAAATGCCATCATTCGCAACACAAGACCATGCTCCTTTTTAAATTAATGTTCACTTAATACACAATGGGAAACATAAATAAAGAAGTTTCAATATTTGATAAAGAAATTATAGCTTAATTGGAATTCAATAGAAAATAAATGTTAGACAAGTAAAGGTTTGAAATTAGAGTTTTAAAAGGGTAGGGTCAATTGCATAACATCAAAACTTTTAGAATGTATAAATTATGTCAATATTAGGACAAGTAAATTTTTTTACATTAGGAACATTATTTTAGCATTTATAAATTATGTAAAGGTAAAGAAAGGTGAAAAATAATCAAATATAATCTTTTGTATTTAGAAACTACATAAATCTAAAGAATAAACTCATTCCTCATAGACGCACATTTAGACGCGATTTTTGAATATAAAGAAATTCTTACGGGCGCGTCTATCCGCCCGTCTATTTGCGCATCTACCATTTCGCGTCTATAATCGCATGTATCAACGAATTTACATGCACAAATAGACACACAATAGACGCACATATACACGCGCATATAGACACGCCGATAGACGCGCTTTTACAAGCACTGATAGACGCGAACAGAAAATAAATGATGTCCTTTTTAAAAAAAAGATATTTAATTTCTTTTTTTAATTTGAATTATGAAGCACGTGTATAAGGTGTGTAGTCTGCAT